>NC_134589.1:98377418-99727418 GCF_037038515.1 Microtus pennsylvanicus | reverse complement strand
TTGTGGACAGTTCAGCTACCCAGGTGTCCTTAATGAAATATATATTCAGGTATTAGGTTTGTTTTATTTTATTGAGCCTTTCTTTCTTCCTTCCTTTCTCTCTCTCTCTCTTTCCTCCCTCCCTCCTTTTCTCCTTCCCTCTCTCTCTCCCTCCCTTCTTCCCTCCCTCCCTCTCTCTCTCCCTTCCTTTCTTTTTATACAAAGTTTCTCTGTTTAACAGTTCTTGATGTCCTGGAACTCACTCTATAGACTAGGTTGATCTCAAACTCACAGAGATTCGCTTGCCTCTACCTCCCAAGTGCTGGTATGTGCTACCACTGCCCGGCTGGGTTATTTTCTTACAGGATTTTGGGAATTCTTTGTCTTAGAAATAATTTATGCTATCAGACATGTGACTTGGAAACACAGTCTCTCAGTTTATGATGTGTCTTTTTAGTCTCTTCTAGAGGGAATGGTTGTTTTGTTTAGTTTGGGGTTTTCTTTCACTTTTCTGTATGTGTGTGTGCATGCATGTACATGTGTGTACATGCATGCCTATGTGTGCATGTGTATATGTATGTGCTTGCATGTGCATGTATGCATGTGTAGTATGTGTGTGCATGTATTCATGTGTGTGAATGTGTATTTGTGCATATGTGTGTATGTGCATGTGTTGACCTTGAATATCTTCTTCCATCACGGCTCTACTTTGCTTTTAAATTTTTAAAATTTTATATCTGAGTGCTTGCCTGTATGTATGTACATATGATGTATGTATGTGCACATGTGTGTGTAGTAGCCGTAAAGGTCAGAAGAGGGCAGTCCTGGACTGGACTTCCAAAGAGTTCTCGGCCCCCATGTGGGCACTGGAAACTGAACTTGGATCTTTTGCAGGAGCAGCCAGTACTATTAGCTGCTGAGCCATCTCTCCAGTCCTTCTACCTTATGTTTTAGGACACAGCTTCTCACTGCCCCTGAGTTCACCCACTCCACTATGGTGGCTGGCCGCAGTGTTCTCCTGACTGTCTCCCCAGCACTGGGATTAAGGGCACACTGTGTGCTTGCCTTATGTTTTTCTTGAGTACTGGGGACCCGAACTCAGTTCTTCATGCTCATGACAAAACATTATTGACTGAACCATCTCCCCAGCCCTTGTGGTATTTAAAAATTTTTGTTTTATTTTTTTTTTTGAGATAAAATCTCACTCTGTGGCCCAGACTGGCCTCACACTAGCAGCCCCCTCCCCCACCTCTCCAATGTACGTTGGATCCCCAATGACACCTAAGACCAGATGTGGAGGTAATCCTAACATTCAGTAGATGGAGGCGGGAGGATTAGATGTGCAGCAAGTTTGAGGGCAGCCTGGGTTACACGAGACCCTACCAAAAGATTAAAGAAATGAATAGTTGTGCTGTCTGGAGAGTGCTTTTGTGGTATGTGAGTGGATAGTGTCCAAGGACGTGTGCTCTGTAACTGGAAGCCTGTCTTCAGCTGAGCGACCAGGTCCCGTTGCCAGCCATCATCTTAGCAGAGACTCTTCTGGAGGGCAGGGACCATGATTGGCACTCACTCCGCCTACAATGTTTGCCTTTGTAAAATGCCATCTCTGTGTACATCTGAGAGCCAGCAACGTGGGTGGCTTGGGTGTGTACTGACATGTTTATATACAGACCAGATGTTAGCCCAAAGCCCAGGTGGGCTAGGAATAAACACTTTTTCCTAGCTGGGCATGATGGCATGTGCCTGTAACCCTAGCACTTAGAAGGTTGAAGGATTTTTCAGGCAAGTCTCAGTCCCATGCTGGGCTGGACCTTGCTTAACAAAAACAAACCAAACAATTTTGTCTCAGAACACACTCTCCAGAGTCTGATATTTTCTCATGTTTCATACTCACACCCCAAGAAGTATTTTGCTAAGACAAAGTAACAACAGATACTCGATCTCCATATTGGCAAGACAACAGAGAGGGCAGGGACCTTAGTGCCTAGAGGAACAGCCATTCACATCGGCAGCTGCCTCTTGGCTCTGGTCACCCCCTACTGAGGGGTGGGTAGACAAACTAGTATTTCTGTCTTCCAAGAAGCCATGGGTTTGGAATTATATAAAAATCTCCTAATTTCAGCCGGGCGATGGTGGCTCACGCCTTTAATCCCAGCACTCGGGAGGCAGAGGCAGGCGGATCTCTGTGAGTTCGAGACCAGCCTGGTCTACAGAGCTAGTTCCAGGACAGGCTCCAAAGCCACAGAGAAACCCTGTCTCGAAAAACCAAAAAAAAAAAAAAATCTCCTTATTTCAAATGTTAGAAACAAAGTCTGCTTCATAGCATGAAAAGTGATGAGGGACTAGGAGACCATCATGGACCAGAGTATAGCTCAGGTGTCTGGATGGGATGCCAGAAAGGGAAGCCGACGAGGGGATCAGGGAAAAGCAGCTGTGGTTCAGAGCTGGCTCACTGCAGCTCACCCAAGCTGGCTTCTTGTTCACACCTGTCCTTGGAAGGTGTGTTTACACTGGGCCATGGGCACTACCATGCACATCAAAGAACAGGTGTGGTAGAGTGAATTTGCGGGGCTGAGCCCCACATGCCCCTGACCTTTCTAGCAGCCCAGCCTCCCTCCTACTCCAAAAGCTTTGTCTGGCTCACCTAAGCTTCTGTGTCTTCATTCTGGCTTCTTTCTCAGGTACCCTGGAGGTTTAGGGAAAGACAGGCACCAAGCTGCCAGCTGAGTGCCAGTGTCCAGCATGAGCTGAGCTTCCTGGACTGTGAGCCTCTGGAGGCCACAGGAGACGCTGGTCTCTGCACCTGCGCCTGCCTCATGTCCCTGTCCCCCGCCCTGTCTCATGTCCCTGTCCCCCGCCCTGGGCCCTGCCTCATGTCCCTGTCCCCAGCCCTGCCTCATGTCCCTGTCCCCCAGCCCTGCCTCATGTCCCTGTCCCCCAGCTCTGCCTCATGTCCCTGTCCCCCAGCCCTGCCTCATGTCCCTGTCCCCAGCCCTGCCTCATGTCCCTGTCTCCAGCCCTGGGCCCTGCCTCATGTCCCTGTCCCCCAGCCCTGCCTCATGTCCCTGTCCCCAGCCCTGCCTCATGTCCCTGTCTCCAGCCCTGCCTCATGTCCCTGTCCCCAGCCCTGCCTCATGTCCCTGTCCCCCAGCCCTGCCTCATGTCCCTGTCCCCAGCCCTGCCTCATGTCCCTGTCCCCCAGCCCTGCCTCATGTCCCTGTCCCCAGCCCTGCCTCATGTCCCTGTCTCCAGCCCTGCCTCATGTCCCTGTCCCCAGCCCTGCCTCATGTCCCTGTCCCCCAGCCCTGCCTCATGTCCCTGTCCCCAGCCCTGCCTCATGTCCCTGTCCCCCAGCCCTGGGCCCTGCCTCATGTCCCTGTCCCCCAGCCCTGCCTCATGTCCCTGTCCCCAGCCCTGGGCCCTGCCTCATGTCCCTGTCCCCCAGCCCTGCCTCATGTCCCTGTCCCCCGCCCTGGGCCCTGCCTCATGTCCCTGTCCCCAGCTCTGCCTCATGTCCCTGTCCCCCAGCCCTGCCTCATGTCCCTGTCCCCAGCCCTGGGCCCTGCCTCATGTCCCTGTCCCCCAGCCCTGGGCCCTGCCTCATGTCCCTGTCCCCAGCCCTGCCTCATGTCCCTGTCCCCAGCCCTGCCTCATGTCCCTGTCCCCAGCCCTGGGCCCTGCCTCATGTCCCTGTTCCCCAGCTCTGCCTCATGTCCCTGTCCCCTGTCCCCAGCCCTGCCTCATGTCCCTGTCCCCCGCCCTGGGCCCTGCCTCATGTCCCTGTCCCCAGCTCTGCCTCATGTCCCTGTCCCCAGCCCTGGGCCCTGTCTCATGTCCCTGTCCCCAGCCCTGCTTCATGTCCCTGTCCCCAGCCCTGTGCTGTAGTTGGTTGTCTTTTAACTCTGACTCTTGAGGCCTGCCACCCAGCTCCCAAATGAATCACTTGAGTCTTATTCTTTCTCTTGAATGCCTGGCCTTAGCTTGGCTTGTTTCTAGCCAGCTTTTCTTAACTGAAATTATCCCATCTACTCTTTGCCTCTGGGCTTTTACCTTTCTCTATTTCTACACATCCTTTTCTCCTTCTTATTCCGTGTCTGGCTGTGTGGAGTCATCTTCCTCTCGCTCCTCAATCCTTCCCCTCCCAGATTTCTCCTCCTACCTATTCTCTCTGCCTGCCAGTCCACCTATCCCTCTCCTGCCTTGCTATCGGTCATTCCGTTCTTTATTAGACTAATTAGGGTTTCAGACAGGCAAACTAACATAGCTTCTCAGAGTTAAACAAATGCAGCATAAGAGAACGCAGCACATGTTTGCATCATTAAAACAAATGCTCTACAACATAAACAAATGCAGCAGATACTTAGCTAATATTCTACAGTACTGCACACTCCCTCGTGTTTCCATCTCCAACCTGGGCCTGCCTCATGGCTTATGTCCCCATCTCCTTCCCTCTGCCTCTGCTTACAGTCCTTTGACCTGGATCCTACTCCTGCCTCTCCTGTCTATCCCCTTCCTCTGTCCCCTGACCCTTTGACCCTGGAACATGACAGTTGGGGCCATACCTGAGCACAAGGCTTCCCCCACACCACCTCCTACTTTGGGTCTATTGTAGGTCTTGCCATAGTTTGACTCCTGCTTCACACGTGGAAGTATTTATCTCTTTTTATCTTTTCGGTGCTGGGGCATGCTAGGCAAGCACTGTGCACTGAGCTATACTCTGATCTTGAAATAGAAGGCCCAGGCTGACTAAGTTAGTGCAGGGATCTGCCTAGGACACACTGGATGATGTGTCCCTGGTTGTGGGAGACACCTACTGTCCCCATCTGCCCAGCTCGCCTTTGATCAATAAGCAGACCACATTCTACTCCTGTTAGCTACTTGACCTTGAGCCAACCATTTAGGTCCAAGACCTCATTTTCCCCAGTGTATCTCTGGAGTGACATATACTTGGAGAAAAAGTGGGTGTCTTGTGCTCCATGCTAAGATCACCTGTCCCTAGACATGGTTGTGAGCTGTCACTATGATTCTCTGGCCACAGGGGCAGGAGGTCAGGTGACCCCGAGGCTGAGTCTGGCTCCCACAATGTCTGGCATTCCAGCCAGGCTCACCCTACATGCCTTGGCTACTGTCAGAATCCATGCCCAAGGGGCAGCTGACTTCTAGCAGCTTTCGGATGGCTCCCTGAGGAGTTCTATCAAGTCCAGGAAACAGACTTCTCCAAGCTGGGGTAAGTAGGTCCTCGGGGTGGGGGCTGGGCATCATACAAACTGTGGGAAGATGAACAGGAGCTCAGAGTGTGGGGGGCTGGGCATCATACAGACTGTGGGGAGGTGAGCAGGGGCTTGGGGTGTAGGGCTGGGCATCGTACAGACTGTGGGGAGGTGAACAGGGGCTCAGGGGGTAGGGCTGGGCATCATACAGACTGGGGAGGCAAGCAGGGGCTCAGGGTGTGGGAATGGACCATTCTCAGCCCACCTGTTTTGCTGAACTAAACAACCGTGAGGATCTTGGACTATGAGGTCCCTTTACTGCTAAGAAGACAGGCCCCAAAGTGGTGAAGCTGTGTGCTCAGGGCTGCATGGGGGAGTCGGGCCACAGGGTCTCTAGTTAGAGACCAAGGGAGGTAAGAGGAGCCCAACCCAAGCTCACCAAGCCCCAGTGACCAAGGACCAAGAAGGGCAGGCCCTTCTTTAATCCCACTGTTGGTGAGGAAATATAGTCAAATGAGTTTGCTGCAGGAGCAGCCCATGTGGCATGGAAGGAGAGGGACAGAATTCATGTAAGTCATGGTGGTCTCATTTCCGGGACATCTGTCCCACCACCCAGCCAAGCTGTCTGTGGGTTCTGGGCGTGACCGAGAACACAAACAACACATCGTCTACCAGTGTTGGGGTGACCTGAAGTGGGGCTTAGAAATGGGGCTCGAACACTCTGGCTGTGTCATGACCCCTGCCATACAGTGTTCTGTCCTTCAGAGGCTTGGTGTCCCCATCTGTAAGATAGGCTGGTGACAGGGACAGCTGATGCTAGCTGTTGGTGGGCCTCTGGTTCTCAGCCTGAGATGAGTGTCCTGGGTGTGGAGGGGATGACCTCCAAATTACTCTCCAAAAGGATTTAGTCACCTAGCAATCTGGTTTCTAGTACTGCACCCAGGGAAAAATCGAAAGCCATTTTGCATGGCTCATGTACAAAGAAGTCTTATCAACTTTGGTTTGTTTATTTGAGATGAGGTCTTATGTAGCCCAGGCTGTCCTCAAAGTCACAAGCAGCAGAACTCCTGATCCTCCTGCCTCGGGTTTGTTCCGGCTCACTCCTCCAGAGGATCATTGCTGTGTGGAAGGGAGGCTGACTGGTTGTGTTGCACTCGCAGTCAGGACACAGAGCGGGGTGAATGCTGCTGCTTGGTTCTCACTCTCCTTCCTGTTCAGTCCTGGACCCACGTTTGGGGTGGGTCTTCCTTCCTTCATTATCCTAACCCAGAAAACCCCTCAGAAACACCCCCTGGTTGTCCAGAAACTCACTCTGTAGATCAGGTTGGCCTCAAACTCACTCCGTAGACCAGGATGCTCTGAAACTCACTCTGTAGCCTGAGCTGTCCTGGAACTCACTCTGTAGCCCAGGCTGGCCTTAAACTCACAGAGTTCCGCCTCTGCCTCCCGAGTGCTGGGTTAAAGGCGTGCATCACACCCAGCTGTCTCTGCCTCTTATACAACAGAATTCTGCAAAGGATCAGGCAAGTCCTTCACAAACATGCTTGTACAAAGTCATATGAGTCCCTCAGGAGCCACCAATCCAGGAGGGAGTCCATCCTTTCTTGGTCAGGTTGTTCATCTCCGCTTTAGCCAGGTGGCGATGCTGCTGGGACCACAGGCCAAGCAGACTGGGCTATCCATTCCCAGGAGGATGCATGGCACTCGACGGAGATGGCCTGGCAGCAATCTTTACTTTAAAGGTCCTAGGGAGATGGAAACCTTCTGAGCAGAACCTCTCTTTAGGTCCTTAGAAGGGGAAGTAAAAAAGACACTTCTTTAAAATGGCAATGACATCAGAATTCCTCTGGCAGGCCTGGTTTATTGGCCGTCCAGAACAGGAATATGTTCTCTGGTGGTTGGTGGTGTGTCACCAGGGGCCGGCTTTGAGGTTTCTAAAGCTCCAATCCTTCCTAGTTAGTGCTCTTCCCTCCCTGTCTCTCTCCTTCCAGCTTGTGGATCAGGATGTAAGCTCCTAGCTATAGGCTTAGCTTAGCCATACCTGCCTACCAGCCGCCATGATGAATCATGAGCCCCCAAATTAAATACTTTTTTTATAAGTTTCCTGAGTTATGATGCCTCTTCACAGCAATAGAAAAGTAACTAAGACCCACTGAAGCCGTGAAATCACCCAGATGTGGTCGCAGGTCAGCAGGGAGCCCTAGCTTCAGGCCATCCTTGGGTGGAGCTGTTATGCACAAATCTTTAACAGTGAAAGATGTAGATGGAGTAGCCATCACTTGCCTTCTCACCAAGAATCAAAGTTCAGCAAGGCAGGTCAAGACAGCACACCTCTGCAAACATACGGGGAGGAAGCTCAGAGGGAAGCCCTCACAGGTTGCCTGGAGAAAGAGTCTCTCAGGGTGCTCAAACTTCAGCTCAGTTTGATGCAAAGATCCTGTGGGCTGTGAAGGGACTTGGAACAGGTGAAGACTCCCATTAAGCAGGGAACCCTGATTGCTCTTGGAGCTGATGAGGGAGGGGGACTTGATCAGGGGAGAGAGACGGAAATGGGAGGCCGTGGCGGGGAGGAGGCAGAAATCTTTAATAAATAAATAAATAAATGACAAAACAAAAAATAAAAATAAAAACAATGAAGATTACTGAAAAAAAAAACCACAGAGACCAGAGAGATTAAGAGTCTACAGAGAAGATCTGATAGGAGACTGGCCAAAGACACCGCCTCAGACACAGCTCGCATTGCTTTCTCTTGCCCAGGGTGACCATTGTGAGGATCGGAGTGGGAATCAAGATTCAACTGATGTGGTTTCCAGGGCCTCACATGAGGCTGGGGAAAGGGAGGGGGGTGATGTGCATTTATTAATGCAAGCCTGGGCGAGACGCTATGGCCGTCTTTGCAGAGTGTTTCACAATTATGCCGACTCAGTGAGCGTGAAGGGGTTCTGGGTCTGGAACGGAAGGTGACATTTGAAGTGACTTACAGCCATCGTGACGTATGCCGAGCATCCTAGATGTCTTTGCCAAGGAACCTCATCAAGCCATGAAGGGAGCTGGCACTCACATTGATCAAAATTATGTCTTCCATTCAGAAATCGACACATATTGTGTCAAATCATTTTATCAGAAGATGTAAGAATCTTTCTCTGCCAAGTCATTTAGGGTGGAACTGGAGGAGACTGAGCAAATCCCAGTGACTGTGTGTGGTAGAAGCTAGGCATCCTCCAGAACTCGGGATCCCAACCAGAACATGTTGCTTTGTCATGGAGGCTTCAGCAGGACAGTTGCTTCAATATATTACTGTCGAATTACCTGCTTTCTAAAACAATACAGCCTCTAAATCATTTTACATCACAGCTCTGTACAAAAGAAATGAAATCATTTTGTTAATTATGTTTATCCCAAACCATAAGCAAGTCACTTTGGTACATTCCAGAGAAAGATGTTTATGTAGCTCAAAATAAAAATAATTTTATAAGAAAAATGTGGTCCAGGGCATGGATGTGGTGGCACACACCTTTAATCCCAGCACTCAGGAGGCAGGGGCAGGCGGATCTCTGTGAGTTTGAGGGCAGCCTGCTCTACAGAGTGAGTTCCAGGGCAGCCGGGTCTACAGAGTGAGACTCTGTTTCACACAAAACAAAAAGAATCACCCTGGAGCTGGAGATCTGGCTCTGGGGTTAAGCACTGGCTGCTGTTGAAGAGAACTCAAGTTTGGGTCCCAGCATCCACAGTGGGAAACGCACAACTGCCTGTAATTCCACCTCCAGGGGATCAGACACCCTCTTCTGGACTCTGGGTACCTTTACACACATGTTCATACACACAGACACACACACACACACACACACACACAGAGAGAGAGAGAGAGAGAGAGAGAGAGAGAGAGAGAGAGAGAGAGAGAGAGAGAGAGAGAGAGAGAGAGAGAGAGAGAGTCCGCACCAGTTCTCAGTGCGGTTGTTTTGCCTTCTGCACCACCCCTGAATTGAGGGGATTGCCTTAAGGCAATGATTAGTAAAGCTGCTATAACTGGCATTTATGGTAGTTCCTGGCATCCATAGAACATTGTATAATCTATATGATACTCTCAAAAGATTTCTGTGCCCATGTCAACAGCTTGCTGAGTCTGAGGAGCCCTGTCTGTACAGCGCTGGTTCTCAGAAGGAAATGTAACATGGGTGACCGGGCCAACAGCCCGAGCCGTCTGCTAACCACAGCTGTCACTCAGGTCTTCGCAGGGTCCCGAGCCTTGGGTCGGCAGCTGTGTACTAACGTGACCTGGCCAAGGCCTGGTCAGCCCTTCCTGCTCTTGGCACCTGTGCTTGGGGGCTGATTCTGCAGAAGCAGGACCCGGGACTTCAGCTCTACCTGCTGCACATCAGGACCAAGGACTTGGCCACAGAGACACAGGTTTCGACTCTAAGGCTTTGAGCTGGCTCCCTTCTGCCGCAGGATCTCTGCACATGCTGACTCTGCCTAGTGCTGTGATCAACTCTGACTCAATGTGTCAAGTGCATTCCTGTGCCCAGACCTTTGCACTGGCTCTCTCCTGTGCCCGAGACACTCTTTCTTCCAATGCCAGCTAACCTCTTAGTCTGTAATTTCTCAGGCATCTTAACAGGCCATCACAGGCAGCCTGTGCCTTTCCACCCGACATAAAACACATGTCTCTTCGAGGGCCACTCGTGTACCCACAAAACAAAGATTTCTGGCTGCTCTCTTACCTGGCTCTGTGTGTGGTTATTGTATGCCCTTGACTCTGGGGTGTCATCCCCCAGGGTCAGGAGCTTTGCATACCTAGGGCTCCCCAAGCTTCAGGCTAGCCTCACAAGAAGTGCCGAATGAGTGAACCAGGATGTGGTATTTTTTTGACGCTTTTGCAATATAGAGGGAGGAGTTGGGGCCTTGTGTGTGTGTGTGCAAAGCCTGCAGTGTCCCACTGAGCCACACCCCAGCCTGGCTCTGGGTTCTAGAAGCAGCTTGAGTTCAAAGCTGCTTTTCTCCAAGTTTTATATATGGAGGCTCGGGGTAAAGGAATCTGTTAAACAAAGGCCCTCGGGCCAGGAGAAGTGAAAAGTTAGGAAAGATAGAGGCTGAAGCTGGCTTCACCAACCTCAGAATCTGTAAGAGGGTTGGTAGCAGTAAGCAAAAGACAGTATTGTTTTGACTCCAGAGCATAGGGCTGTGTCCTGGGGTTGCAGATGTCCACTGTGCATAGCAGAGTGAGAAAGGGGAGGGACCTGCACAGGGCTAGTCTGGGCTGAGACAGCATTGACAGGATGCTGGAGCTGTGTACCGCAGAAGCCCCACTCTGGCCGTTTCTCCTGTCAATCAAGACCAGAGAAGCTTGAGTGTAGCTCAGTGGGAGAGCATTTGCCTAGCATGCAGCAAAGCCTTGCACCCCAACCGTGAGGGAAAATCAAAAGTCCTGTGCCAGACTGTCCTGAGAATCTGCCAGTCCTGTGCTGGTGTTCAAAGCCTGGGTAGGCAGCCCTATTTCAGAAGGGGAGCAGTGGTCTTCTCTTCTCAGGAACCCCATTGTGCTTTCAGAAGGACAGCTGGCTCCCCGAAGAAGCCACCGCCCACATCTTCATGGGTACACCCCAGTCAGAAGTGGCCAGGGACGTTGGGATGAATATCAGCTACAGTGTGCCCCAAAGGAAGTGCTGGCTCAAGCTGCTGTACCCCCAAAAGAAAATTCACCTGGATGGTGAGGACAACACCCTCCCTCACCACCTGATTCCTCTGCAGCTGTGATGTGGGTAGTGTGTCTGTCACACATTTGCTCCTAGGTTCCAGAGCAAGAGCCGGTCCATTTGATGGCTCAGGGGATAGAAAATGGACCAGAAGGCCCACCTCTGACCTTGGCCTGGTCCCCAGGTGACATCGAGGTGCACTCATCTGCCCTACTCCCACCCCAGGTCTCCTTGATCCAGTCAGTGTCCTGGTCCAACAAAGCCCCTCCCCTCCCCCTGCCCCCCGCCAGCACTGATGTGGAATCAATAATAGAAAGTTTGGGGTTGGGATAGTTCAACAATTCAGATTGCCTTCCGCTCTTGCAGAGGACCAGCACCCACATCCAGTGACTCACAACTGCATGCAATTCCAGTTTCAGGGGACCTCACACCCCCTTTGGGCTTCTGTGGGAACCTGCATGCCTGTGCACATACACACAGTAGATACATGCACAGATAATAAATAAATTATCAGATAATAAATCTCTTTAATAAAAGTTTACAGCAGAGAAAAGTATTAAAACAAGTTGTGCAGACTGCTCCCGGGTTTCCTGATATCCCACTGAAGTTCTCAGAACTGGATGCCCTAACACAGTGTATCCGCCCTTAGCTCCGAGAGCTAATAGGGAGTGCAGAGAGGGCCTGTGGAGAGCCTGTGTTTCCAGAGCTGTCCGGTGCTACCTGCAGAATTCCTCAGCCCAGAGATGGCTTCTTTCCATTTTGGTCAGATTGTCATCCCTCTGCAGGTCATTTCAAATTGCCTCATTTTTTTAGGGGACACCTGTCATATTGAATTCAGACAAACCTCTTTTAATGCCAGACACAAAGACACCATTTTTCCAGATGAGGTGCCTCTCACCTCTGACCTCACCCCTCCACTACCTCTGACCTCACCCCCTCCACTACCTCTGACCCGCACTCTTTCCACCACCCGCCTTTACCTCTTTTTTTTGTTTGTTTTGTTTTGTTTTTTTGTTTTTCGAGACAGGGTTTCTCTGTGGTTTTGGAGCCTGTCCTGGAACTAACTCTTGTAGACCAGGCTGGTCTCGAACTCACAGAGATCCGCCTGCCTCTGCCTCCCAAGTGCTGGGATTAAAGGCTTGCGCCACCACCGCCTCTTGAGTGCCCAGGAAGTTCGTCTTCCTCCAACCCCAGGCATTCAGGATAAGACTCCTCATTCTCAGTCCTGGAGCCCTGAGTCCTCGGTGCCAGCGTGGAAAAGCCCCGTGGGCTCCCAGAGTGCCTTGTGCAACGCTCACACCTCTGATGCATTGCAGTAACGCCAGCATCTGGAGCTGCAGAACTCATTACAGCCTGTTCTCATAGCTCCCAGGTCACCGCTTCCCAGAGCAGGTGAGGAAACAGGCGGGTGAGCTCCTTGAATTCAGGCAGGTGTGACACACTGGGGATCATACATAGTGACTGGCCTGGAGAAGCCCAGCTGTCTGTCCCCTGATGTGGGTGCCAGGTCTGGGATATGCTGCCACCCACAGCCCCAATGAAGAGCTAAAGAAGCCATCATTGGGACACACAGTGCATGGACTGCATGCATTATTGTAAAAAGGGAGTGTATGTATGCTTGTGTAAACACACACATGTATTCACATGCATGCACACATACTCACATAGGCCATGTTGTTTCTAACCTGTTTGCCTTTTGAAACAGGTCTTATTGTGTAGCCCAGGCTAACCTAGAACTTGTGATCCTCCTGTCCCCCTTCTTTAGCACTAGGACTACAGGCCTGTATTACTATGTCTGCACTACTTCATCTTCCTCCTCACCTCCATCTTCTTCATCCTCTCCTTCATCCTCCTCCTCGCCATCTTCCTCCTCCTCTCCTTCATCCTCCTCTCCTTCATCCTTCTCCTCTCCTTCATCTTCCTCCTCCTCTCCTTCCTCCTCCTCTTCTTCTCCTCTCCATCCTCCCTTTCCTTTCCCCTCTCTATCATTTTCCCCTGCTACTCTTCTTTTTAAGAAAATGGTTTCTTATTTATGTGTATGTGTGTAGGCCTGAGTGTATTGTATGTATATGTACAATGTTCATGGCTGGTCCCCTTGGTGACTAGAAGAAGGTATCAGATCCCCTAAAACTAGGGTGACAGGCAGTTGTTAGCCACTCGTGTGGATGCTGGAGCCAAACCCAGGTCGTTTGAAAGGACAGCAAGTTCTCTAACCACCGAGCAATCTCTTCTCGGCCTCTCTCTGTAGCCCAGGATATTACCGAATTTGCAATCCTCTGGGACTGCAATGTGCACCGCCACACCTGTCTCTGTTGCAGCTCCTGCAGGCACTGTCTGCAGGGCCATCCTTCAGCTTGGCACCTGCCACTGAAGGCAATGGTCCCAATTGTCTGTAGTTCCCCAGCAAGCTTCAAGGGTGGCCTTTGCGCTCCGGCCACAGCCCTCGCTGCAGAGTCCTGGCTCCTGGCTGTACCCTGACCTTGACATCTTAAAGAGGCCAGTGGAATAGGAGGAGGATACTATAGTGACCCAGGCTTCAAGACTGGGATGGAGGACAGGGCGGCCAGAGGTCGCAGAGGTGCTCAGATTCTAGGTACTGCCTGGGCAGCTGTCTGTCCTGTAACAAGGTGAGGTGAGGGAAGGACAGAGGGGTCCCTCCTGCTTCCCCCTGACTATTTCAAACAATCCAGGGTTTTAAAACCCAGGCCAAGGTGTGGGGATGAGGCTCAGATGTAGAGTGCTTGCCTGATATGAACTTGATCCCCATACCACACACACTGGCATGGTAATCCCAGTACTCAGAGGTTCAAGGTCATCCTCAGCTACATAGGGAGTTTGAGGCCAGCCTGGGTTACCCAAGACCCTATCTTAAAAAATGAGGTCAAGGTCAAAGTAGAAGGTCATCAGTTAAGCTCTGCCCCTACCCCCATCTGGTCCAAGATCACAGGGTCAGAACAAGGCCTGCTGGACGTGCTTGCCCTTCAGGTGATGCTGGGACTTTTTCAGGTCTAGAGTGACAGAGACAGACAAGAAGATTCAGCAGTTTGAGGCCCAGGTGGAGGCAAAGCTGGAGACAGCAGGCAGACCTATAGTCCCTGATGGGAACATCCCGCGGCAGTTGGGCAGCAGGCTGTCCATCTCTGCATCTCTGAGGCGCATGCTAAATGATGAGCTCACGTAACTCTGTTCTGTGGTCAGGTTGGGGATGGACGGCCCAGTATCCCTGTGTGACCCCCACCAGCTCAGCCTTCTTCGCACTAAGGGGTACTGGCTCCCGTGTGCTCTCACCCACTTGCCCACTGACCTCCTTCCCCTTAAACACACCCTAGGTACCTTAAAATGGCAGCTTTCTAAGACAATAGCTTTGGTACTATTTTGACTCTAACCCACGGTGAGAAGCACATTTAGATGTAGGTTCATTTTGTGATAGTCTATCATTGAAAGACCCTACAGACCCCCTCCTCAAAACCCGCAGCTAGCATGCTCCCGGGGGAACGTCCTGTTTGTTTTAAACAAATCTCCGGATCAGCAGCCAGCCTGCTCCCGTAAGAACATCCCAGGTGCCTGAGAGAACAGGAGATAGAGATAGAAAGACTGCAAGGCAAGATGTCAATAAGATAGGATGTCAACAAAGCAGGTTAGTTATAAGATAGGAACAGGATGACTGTTGCCAGGCATCCATGCTGAGAGAGGAAACCTTTCATGCCCCCCGCCGCATTCCGATAACCACACTTTTGCTTCTGTAAACTTGCTTCTTGCTGACACCCATGCTAAGAGGGGAAACCATTCATGCCCCCGCCTCATTCCGGTCGATCGATAACCACGCTTTTGCTTCTGTAAACTTGCTTTTTGCTCTTCCCTATAAAAAGCCCGTCCTCCAGTTGGCAGGTGCGCAAGTCCTCCGAAAGACTTGCTGCCCGCAGGTACCTGTGTTTACTCAATAAACCTCTTGCTAATTGCATCCTGTGGCCTGGTCTCGGAGTGTCCTGGTTCTGGGGTCTTCATCAGAGAGGAAAGGTCCTCTCTGAGGGTCTTTCATTTGGTGCATTGGCCGGGAATTGAAGACCTTCACCCAGGAGCTACCGACCCACCACCGGGAGGTAAGCTGGCCAGCACCCATTCGTTAGTCTGTGTCTGTGTCATTTGTGTTCTTTGTTAAGCTCTGTACGCTCAGATCTGAGTGCTCTGAATCTGGCGAGGTAGAAAGGAACTGACGAGTTCGGACTTTCCCTCGCAGCCTTTTGGAAGACGTTCCAGGGGCGTCTGGAGCCTTCGGGGCTCAACCCGTGTCGGAAAGATACGTGGATCTGGTTGGAGAAGGGAGGTCTGGACTCCCATTGTCTCCGTCTGAAATTTTGCTTTCGGCATTACGCCGAATCCGAGCCGGCGCATCTGTATTGTCTGTGTATTTTTGTGCTTAATATGTTCTTTGTTTTGTATATCTGTTTGTACTCGAGTCTAAATCTGGTACCATGGGGCAGTAAATAACCACCTCTTTGACCCCAACTCTATGAAAATCCAAAAGGAACGCTGACAGTCTGCCCCTCCTTTACTTCTCTAGGCTGTGCTGCTGAACTGCCCTGCTTGCTATTGCAAGGGAGGAGGGAGCAGGGCTGTGATCTCCTGCGGCACAGCCTGGAGCCAGGCCTAGGCGGGCAACCAGCCTCTGAGCAAACTTCTCAGCAGGACGCAGGGCAGGGCATGGCAGCAACCCTGGCCCAAGTCAGAGAAGGGGGCAGCTGTGGGCACCCCCTGAAATCCCTGTGCTGAGAGTGACGTCCTCTCTTGCTGACCTGAAGTCCACCAGCACCGCAGGGGAGGACTGGGGGAGGAGGGCTGCCTTAGACAGTCCAAGGTGTTCCCTCCCCCTACAGCCAGTGCAAAGGTCTTCACAGCTGCTACTGGCAGTGTGAGGGCTAAAGAGGAACTGAGTTGAGGCTTCCAGACGGTGGACCAATCCTGACCTCACAAGTTCCCTGGAGGGAATTCCTCCTGGGGCCTCTGGAATCCCATTCAGAGAAAAGCTGCTAGATTGCTGTGAGTACTGAGGTGGGGTATGGGAAGCTTGTGCTATACAACTAGGAGCTCACTATGGACAGAGCTGAGACTGAAGCCAGGTCCTGGGAGGATCCCCAGTGGGGTTCCCTGTGGAGAAGGCTTGTTTTCCCTGGAAAATAAGGTGCTAGAGATTGAATGGCAGCCCCCATCTGCAAATGCCATGTAAAACCTTGTGCCAAAGATCTGTGGCCCTTGCCCAGGGGAAGTAGCTGGTGCTAACGCCAGGGTCACAGAACTAAGGCCTCCTGTGGAGACACATGCCAGCCAGTTGGGTCCAAGCTGGTGCTAATTCCTCCCCACAGGACCCAGTAAGCCTGGGAACCTACAGTAGGCTATTTCTCTGGGGTCGGATACCCTATTAAAAAGCAAAGGTCCCCTAAAGAACCTGGACCTTTCCATTTTGGCAGTAGGGCAAGAGATTGCAAGTAAATATCCCTGTGGCTGTTGGTAAATGGTGAATGTGGATTCAGGAGTGGCAGGTAATGGAGTAAGCTGACATTAAAAGGGCCTACCAGCCCTGATAACATCTGTCTTCTGGGGATGCTCTATACCAGTCATCATGTGCTGCATCCAGGTAAAAGCCTCTGGTTTAAAAATTGGGAAAATTAAATTAAGTCACTTTAAAATAATATGCTTATAAAAAAAAACCCTACAGATTGTTGGTTTCTATATTTCTTACTATGCAGTGTGTCCAGAGGAAAGTAAATTCCCAGCTCTGTTTAGATGGATGCAGGACTACACTGTCTTCAAGAACTATTGCTGTAAAAGGCCTGGCACAGGGCCAGGGCCATATGAACAGCCCAGCTGAGCTTCTAAGCCAGCCCATGTTTAGATCTGAATTTAACACTTGTCTGCTCACAATGCTTGTGATAAGGTGGGGGCCCCGAGTTGCCCCACAAGGCAAAGATCTGCTAAAGCCTCTCACCCCACTACGATGGCAAAGGGGGTGTTACTGAATGGTGAGGTTGAGTTAAAATGGCCCTTTTGACTCTTTATAATGTTTATGGCTATTTAAAAAAAAAACATGGCAAAGATTCTCATTTATTATTAATATAAAAAAGGTGCATTTTGGGTTGTTTTCAGATTCTGTCAATGATAATATAAAGGATGTCGCTAAGTTTTTAAGGTAATATGTTTTCTAATTCTGAAAATCCACCATGCTAATGTTCAAAGTAGCTGTAAGCATAAATTGTCAAATGATATTTTTAATCTTGGTCAGTTTTACAGGAATAAGGTAAAATCTCAGAATTGTTTAATTTGCATTTCCCTGATGATTAAGGATGTTATATTTAAGCAAATTTTAAATATCTTTCAGTCATTTCAAGTTCATTTGTTGAGAATTTACAGTTTTGGTCTGTGACATAATTGTACTGAAATATTTGTTTTTATAAGGATTAAGTTCCTAAGTTCCTTATATGTCTCATGATACCTCCCCATTCTACAGGTTGATATTACATTCCGTTGATTATATCCTTTGCTATACAAAAAGCGTCTCAGTTTTAAAAATCTTATTTATTGATTGCTTCTCTCAATGTCTATGCCACTGAGGCTGTGTTTGAAAATGAATTTTAAACTTTTTTTCCTTCTATAAAAAGTTCAATATTGTTGGTTTTATGTTAAGGTCTTTAATTTGTTTGGATTTCAGTTTTGTGCATAGAAATAGATATGGATCTATCTTCATTCTTCTACATGATAATGTCTAATTAATTCTTAAAGGGAGAGGCGGGAAGCAAAAGAAAGATAGGACTCAGACAGATTAGGAGCCTGGGCAACAGAAGATCAAAGACAAATGAAGAGGAACACTGGAACTGAGTAAAGAATACAAACTGGACACCTTACGAACTAGAAATTTGGGAAAAAGACAAATAAATAACTCGTTCCTCCCTGGTCACTTCTGAATGTATGAACAAGCCTTTTGTTGACCAAAGGAGGGACTTTTGCTTTCGCTGCTGTTTTCAGTTCTGCAGGAGACGCAGGCTGCTTGTCTGCCTCTGCCTCTACCACGCCCTCCTCACCGGGATGACCACCTCTCCCTGCCGTCACCGCTGAAGAAATCCTCACCTCCTAGCAACTGCCTTGGTGCTGTGCTTGCTCTAAAGCCTGCATGAGCCCTGACTGCTCACTCTACAGTCTTGCTCCCCTCACCCATGTCAGACTGTGATACAGCAGTCACCATGCTACCACAGGTGCCCTCCTGTGCCAGACTACTGCTCCTGTGCTGGGCTGACGTCGATGGACTAAGGATCCTACCAGCATCTGCATAAAGGACAGGCGAATGGCAAAATGGCAGGCTAAGCTGTGCCAGGCAGAGCCGAAAATGAGGGCGAAGCTTGCCAGGGGCACAAGGCTGGCGGTCCGAGCTAAGCAGGTACACAAGACTGAAGGTAAGCGGAAGGCGGGGGCAACATTGGTGGACAGGAAGCAAATGATCTGGGCCAGTAACCTCCCTTCAGGGATGGCGGCCCGACCGGAACGCTGAACTTGTGGCTTTGATACAAGCTCTACAGATGGCAGAGGGAACGTCTATACTAACAGCAGGTATGCTTCAAAGCAATATACAGACAAAAAGGACTGTTGACATCTGCTGAAATTTTGAGCCTCCAGGAGGCCACACATTTGCCAAAGAAGACAGCCATCATACATTGACCAAGATTGAGACATCCAATGTAATGGCTAAGAAGATCATAAAAAAAAAAAAAATCATCCTAAGGTTTGGGATGCCCAAGATAATCATGTCCCATAATAGACCTGCCTTTGTTGCCCAGGTAAGTTAGGGTGTGGCCAAGACATTGGGGATCAATTGGAACTTAAGCTTACCAACCCCAAAGCTCAGGTCAGATAGATAGGATAAATAAGATTCTAAAAGAACAAATTGACATAATTGGCCCTGGAGACCAGCAAAAATGACTGGACAGACCTCCCTCCCTCCTGTCCTGTCCTGGGTTCAAAACACCCCGGCAATCGCTGCCACTAGTTCTGTTGCCTGGCTAGTTAGCTGCTGCTCATGTATCCGCTGACAGTGGCTGACCCTGGTGATGAAATCCTGAGCTCAAGGCTTACACAGGGCAGGCACATCCGCTATAAGGTGGGCTTACATCACCTTTTAGGCTCTTCTTTCCTAGAGTCAGAAACCCACAGGGCTCTGCTCATTTTTCTTTAGGGTCTTTTGAAGCACAATATCAGACAGCAGAAGCAAAAGGCAATTCTGTTCTGTTCCTCCACTGTGTGTCTGGGACTTATTGACAGGAATTATTTTTTTACAGTTTGAGATTTTTCCGGATCAGACCGTTTTGTGCAGATAACTTCAGAGAAAAAGCAAACACACCTAAAGCTTCCTTACCTCTTGATAGGTTTTGTTTTTCTACAGGAAAATCTTGTTTTAATCTGTGGGGTTATGAAATGATATGGCTTTCAAAAGATAAACAGAGATGGTTTAATATATGATAAAATAGATATCAATGGGATGTTAAAACTTTTTTTTAATGCTGTAGTTACAAATGTAAAGCCTGAGTAAGTCAGTCTCAAAAAGATATTTATGTCCTCATTCGCTGTCCTCTGGCTTTAGGGCTTTTTGTTTTGTTTTAAACATTTGTCATTCTGTATTGCATTTTCTCTCATTGTTTGTTAAAGTTCTCACAATGGACACAACCCTGTACATTTGGATAAAGCTGATGCTACAGGATGCAATGGAAACCTGTAGATGCCATGTGGTGCCAGCTGGACCGAAACTGACTTCTCCGGCACATTCTCTGGAGTTGAGGAACAACACTCCCGGTGTCTACAGCAAAAGAGATTTGTATTCATAATACTGAACTTGCCTCTTATGAGAAGGCATCCATGTGTTTCTTAGGGCTGAGTTAAGCTCTTTGTAGTCAATAGACTATTATTGCGACAGTGTTGGGTGCTATTCTCGGGTCTACAGTGGTTCACAATGTCTACCATGTAGTTACTTTCAAGCCTCATTCAGATAATTTTGTTAAGAGCTATGTACACCCTAGAGATGTTCTACCATCTTCTCCCAATACTGCTCTGTAAAGTATAAGTTATTTTGTCCCATCAGTTGTACTAGTTTTCATATGGCTATTGTCTGAGCAAATCTTTCAGAGGTGGTGCTCCATAACAGGAGGGGCGTGGACCTGTTGCTTTTAAAGAAAGGGAGTCTTTGTGCTACACTCAGGGGAAAATGTTACTTTTATGCTGACCATACTGGATTGGTTAGAAGATCCATGACCAAGCTTAGAGAGAGGTTAAGACACAGACAAAGCTGTTCGAATCACAACAAGGATGGTTCGACGGATGGGTTAATAAGTCTCCCTGGTTTACAACTCTATTGTCTTCTTTGATGGGTCCCTTGATTATCTTCCTTCTGATTCGCCTGTTTGGGCCCTGCATCTTAAACCGCCTGGTCCAGTTTATAAAAGACAGGCTGTCAGTCATTCAGGCCCTAGTACTGACCCATCAGTATCACATGTTACCACAACAAGATACCGAAGTTCTGTGATTGCTTTGAGTAAAAGATTTAACTCATTAACAAAAGCAGCCAGCCTGCTCCCGTGAGAACATCCCAGGTGCCTGAGAGAACAGGAGATAGAGATAGAAAGACTGCAAGGCAAGATGTCAATAAGATAGGATGTCAACAAAGCAGGTTAGTTATAAGATAGGAACAGGATGACTGTTGCCAGGCATCCATGCTGAGAGAGGAAACCTTTCATGCCCCCCGCCGCATTCCGATAACCACACTTTTGCTTCTGTAAACTTGCTTCTTGCTGACACCCATGCTAAGAGGGGAAACCATTCATGCCCCCGCCTCATTCCGGTCGATCGATAACCACGCTTTTGCTTCTGTAAACTTGCTTTTTGCTCTTCCCTATAAAAAGCCCGTCCTCCAGTTGGCAGGTGCGCAAGTCCTCCGAAAGACTTGCTGCCCGCAGGTACCTGTGTTTACTCAATAAACCTCTTGCTAATTGCATCCTGTGGCCTGGTCTCGGAGTGTCCTGGTTCTGGGGTCTTCATCAGAGAGGAAAGGTCCTCTCTGAGGGTCTTTCAATCATCCCCAGGTTGACTGCAGATTCATTGGGCAGCTGAGGATGACCTGGAACTTCTGAACCTCCTGTCTCTACCTCTGATTATAGATGTGCACCACTGCACCCAGGTTTCAGTGTGGAGCATCACATCTAGCTGAATGCTAGGCAGGCACCCAACCAACTGAGCTAAATCCCCAGCTCCAGGATGCTGTCTGAACATAGGATCGATGAGAGAGGTGCTGCCCTGGTGCTAGAGGCAGCTTAGCCCTTGGCTATGCTCCTTGTGGTGTTCTGGAACATTCCTGGGGCCTGGGCTGGAGGAACTTGGAGCGGTGACTGTGAATTGCCTAGCATAGGCATGTTGGGGTCCTGTAGTATGGCTTAGCTCTGTGTACTTTGTCTGTGTGATAGACTTGCAGGGCTGAAAGTTCTAGAAAGCTTACTTTCTAGACATGCCCAGTCGCCTGAGATGACACTCTCTCTTCTCCTTTCCCACTCGATATTGTTTCATTCCACTTAGCAGACCTGCCAAGGTGACACAGTTGCCCCAGATGGTGGAGATTACAGTCTGTGTCAATGCCCCCGAGGCACAGGAGAAGCAGGGGTGGCGTCTCTGAGCCCCCAAGGTGGGGAGTGTGCTGGGGGACAACCACCCATGACTGTTACCAACTGCCCCACAGTGTTGCTGGAGAAGAAGGAAGAGGCTGGGCTGCAGTCGGCCATCCTGGGTGTCCAGCTGCAGGTTCCCAGTGACAGAGCTCCACATACAGGGCCTGCTGAAGCAGCATGGCTCTGTGGGAAGCGACACCCCGAGGATCAAGTACGGCCTCCTGGGTACAGTACTTGGATGGGGGAGGAATGTATTCTGCACTGTGACCTGGGGGGCTAAGATGCCGCCTCTGCCATCCGGCTGCCATTCTGTTGGCCCTGCCGTGGATCGGACACAGCTGTTAATTAGAAACAACACAGTACATTGGAGGGTTGCTCACAGTGCATTGGAGGGTTGCTCACCTGTCATTTTGAAAGCTGCATTAAGGGGCTAAGGATTTAACTCAGTTGGTAGCGTGGTTGCCCAGCTGCGTGGACTAGGTTCCATCCCTAGCGTTTAATAAACCATGGTGCCACATGCCTGTAAGCCTGGCACTTAGGAGATGGAGACAGGAGAATCAGGAGTACAGGATCATCCTTGACCACATAACCAGTCAGTGGTCAACTTACGGCATGAGACCCTGTCTCCAAAAGCAAAATGGGGGCAGCGGTGGCCTGATGACATGCTTGCTTAGGGTGCCTGAAGCCCTGAATCAGGCTGGAATTCACCTCTCCTCGGAGAATGGCAGAAATGCCAGGCAGAAGGAGGCAGGGCTCTGGGCTGATCCAAACAGGTCAGACGAGGCATGTTGCCCATGAGTGCAGTCCCCACCAAAGGCTGAGGATGGAGAATGGCCCCAAGGACACCCATGAGTTGAAGCTGGTCCAAGAATTCCACTGCATACAGCTCCTGACCATCGGTCATAAAGTTTATGCCTAGGCAGAGAACTGAGGATTTCAAAGCTTACCTTCATCTTTGGAAGGGTGGGTCAGCACACGGTCACAGAGTTCTAGACTCTTTGCTGGGTTGCCTTTATGAAATCCCTATGTGTACCCAGCCTGGAGCAGAGAGCCATAGGGAAACAGCGTCAGTGCTTGCCACCTTGCTGATTGACATAGGTAACATACAACAGAAAACTGAAATCATGGAAAATATACTTGCCTGAGTAAGGTGGGAGAGCTGAACACAGGCAAGCTTATTTGGGTAGCACTGGTGGAAAGATGTCTCTGGTCAAGGAATGTTTCCACTGAAAATTAAAATGTAAAGTGACTTTATCCCCAGAGAAGTGTGTTCTGGGCAAAGGGGGTGTTAAGTACCAAGGTCCTAGGCAGAAGACGGGGAGAGGGTGACGGTGACGGAAGGTTAGCAGAGCAGCTGGAAGGGCAAACAAAAGGGGGACAGGGATGGTGCATCTGTCTGGGGGGGGGGACTGTTATTTGTTTGTGTGAAGTCTTGGGATTGTGTGAAGTCAGGGCCTCTTACATGTTGGGTAAATGCTTTTCCACTGAACCACATTGCCAGATCATCTATATTAATTTACCTTCACCACCTTCTTCTTCTTCTTCTTCTTCTTCTTCTTCTTCTTCTTCTTCTTCTTCTTCTTCTTCTTCTTCTTCTTCTTCTTCTTCTTCTTCTTCTTCTTCTTCCTCCTCCTCCTCCTCCTCCTCTTCTTCCTCCTCCTCTTCCCCTTCCTTCTCCTCTTCCCCTTCCTCCTCCTCTTCTCCTTCCTCCTCTTCCTCCTCCTCTTCCCTTCTTCCTCCTCCTCTTCCCTTCCTCCTCCTCTTCCTCCTCCTCTTCCCCTCCCTCCTCCTCCTCTTCCCCTTCCTCCTCCTCCTCCTTTAAGAGAGATTTATTTTTCCAAGACAGGGTTTTTCTGAGTAATAGTCCTGACTGCCATGGAACTCATTCTGTAGACCAGGTTGGCCTTGAATTCACAGAGATCCACCTGCCTCTGCCTCCGGAGTGCTGGGATTAAAGGTGTGCGCACCCAACAACTCACCATTCTTGAAGACGACACTGGTATGGCTCCCAGCACCCTTTGCTGAAAGGCCATCTAACATCTTGGGGAGGGGCGGAGGGCTCTGGGCTGTGGGGTAAGCCTTCTCAGGGACCTCACTATTCATGTGTCCCCAGGTCCAGCTGCAGCACAAACAGGACCTGGAGCGCCTCTGCTGGCAGTTGGAGGCCAGCTACGGGGAGCTGAGAGTGGCAACAGGAGATTCCTGCACATCAGCCTGACCTTCAAGAACACTCAGGACTAGCACTTCGCAATTACTTCCTGGAGGTGAGCTGCCACCAGAGCAGAGCCAGCCTAGGAAGTGTGGGGGTGCAAGATATGCCCTTCTGGGCTCTAGCTGCAGAGATGTTTGCAGACATCAGACTTGGAGACGCACCTTACCCATGTCCTCCGTGTGGGCCTTTGCCAGAAATAGATAGCATGTGCCACCACACTGCTTAGCTGAGACTTGCTTTAAACTTCCTCAGCGCCTACTTAGAGGTAAAGCGCAGGGGGGGGGGGGACACGACACAGGGCAGGTCTAACCTGTGAGCCCCAACTGGAGGGGAGAGTGGGGAGTGCTCTGGACTTGGAGTGGGAACTGATGGGGTGCTGTGGGTGCTTTCTCCAGCTTGTACTGCAGGCCCCAGAGAGGCGGGTAGGCTGCCTCTCACAGATGCATCACTTGAGCCTCCAGCAGCCCTGTGTCAAAAGCAGCACATACCCTCAAAGTGAAGCTATTCAATGGGCAGCTGCCCTTCCTGGTAGGCTTGCACTGGAAGGACACAGCCAGGGCCACCCTGTCGAAACCGGAAGCTGAGAGCCAACTCAGGGGCCTTCTTAGCTAATGGCTTCTAATTTTGATCTCCAGGTTTCTCCTAGACTGCACCTTCTACCTGGAACACCTTTTCATCTGTGTGCTAGCCTCACTCAAGGCAAACCTTTCATACATCCTGTGACACAAAGCTACCTTATGTGTCCCCTTGTCATCTTCCCCTACATCCCCTCCCCCCATTTCTCTGAATCCCTCAGACCTCTTTGCTTCTTCCTCTTCCTCTTCTTCCTCTCCTTCTTCTCCTTCTTCTCCTTCTTCCTCCTCCTCCTCCTCCCTCTCCTCCTCCTCCTCCTCCTCCTCCTCCTCCTCCTCCTCCTCCTCCTCCTCCTCCTCCTCCTCCTTCTTTTTGAGCTGAAATCTTACATAGGCCAGTCAGTCTGGCCTCAAACTTCTTATATAACTGAGGATGACCTTAAACTTCTGATCCTCCTGCCTCTGCTCCCCAAGGGCTGGGATTACAGGTGTACACAACCATGCCTTAATTTTATACAAGGCTGCAGATGAGCAAGCACACTACCAACTGAGCTCCATCCCCAGACCCTCAAAGTGAAGTTTTCAGTAGTAAACTTATAGAAGGAGCCCTCTGCCTTTCTTCCGACCCCAAGTCTTGCTCCCGAGAGTAATTGGTGTGAATTATCTCAGCTCTTTTTTTAGATACACCTCTGAAAACAATACAGCCTGACTGCCATGATGCCTCAGTAGGCATTCTTGGTTGATGCCCTACTAAGAATATGAGAATCCGATTCTCACAAGGGCCCTTCTCCAGATATCCACTTCTTCTAATCCTCCAGAAAGAGCTGTGTTTGCTACCACTCCGTGTTTATGTAGTGGGGCTGTGTACATGTCTTCCTGGCAGAGATGTGTAGATGATGGTTACAATCACCTCTTTTCATGTGTGATAAGTTTTCTGTTTTCTTCCTTCTCATTATTCCCAGGGCTTTTAGCAACTTTACCAGAATTCTCTCCAATGGCCAGGCATGTCTGAATGCTTATGAGCTTTAGTTACCTTGGAGAGTTTCCTTGAAGAGTCTTCCTGGCGCCATTGCCTCGGTCCCCTCTGCTGTCCCCTTAGGAACTCCTGCCACTTGTCTGGGTCATGGCCCCTGTGTCTGGTGCCTTTGTAATCTTTCTATGTGCTCCTTTGTTCAGATGGAACACACCTTCCAGTAACTTCCAGGCAGGTGCACCTGTCCCCAATGGCTGCTATAGCAAATGGTCACTAACAGGGGGGCTTAAAAAACAGAAAGCCCAGCTGGGCGATGGTGGCGCACACCTTTAATCCCAGCACTCGGGAGGCAGAGGCAGGTGGATCTCTCTGAGTGTGAGGTTAGCCTGGTCTACAAGAGCTAGTTCCAAGCCGGGTGGTGGTGGCGCACGCCTTTAATCCCAGCACTCGGGAGGCAGAGGCAGGCGGATCTCTGTGAGTTCGAGACCAGCCTGGTCTACAGAGCTAGTTCCAGGACAGGCTCCAAAGCCACAGAGAAACCCTGTCTCGAAAAACCAAACCAAACCAAACCCAAAACCAGAAAGCCTTTTGTAGACCTGAAGGTCATGCATCTCAAAGGGTCATCAGATCCCTGCTCTGCTGGGACCCTGAGAGCACTTCCCTGCTTTTTCATGGATTCTGGAGGAGGCCGCCAATGCTTGTTCCTTGTTTTGCAGCTGTTTGATGACAATCTCCTTGTTGTTGGCACTTGTCATTCTCTGTGTGTCTCTGGGCTCACCGTCCCTTCTTTTCATAGGTACGCCAGTCATATTGATCTAAGGGCCACCTCCAGGATGGCCTCATCTTAACTACAGCTCTCAGCCCAAGGTCATCGTCTGTCCTCGACAGGCCATAGTACCTTCATAAACACTCCACACTTAGTGCTTTGTCTGTTTGTTAACCCAGTTACAGTTCTCAGACATGAACTTTGTAGATGACAGGGTCCTACAGCAATGTAAAAGGTTCACAGGCTTAGTAGATGTCATTCCCTCTCCCGAGCATTGTGATCTGCGCTTCATTATCTAGAAGGAACACAGTGATGCCCAGGGTGACACTGGACGAGTTTAGACAGGTGTGCATGCACTGGTCCTGCCAAAACTCACATTCATTTCACTCCGTAAAAGGAGGTGCTCCAATCCCAGGAATCCCAGCTCTGCACAGGTGTGATGAGACTGGAAAGGGTGGCCTCTTGGTGCCTGCCAATCACTCCCTTCTTGCCCCCCACACCAGCTTCTCTCTGTGCCTTTGCAGGACAGCACATGGCTCACAGTGTCTACAGCTCATCGGCTCTACTGGCCACATTGGATCACATTCCAGGCTGTCTCAGAGCTGACGCTGGCCAAGGCCTGGACCCTCAAAGATCTGGTGGTCAGCACGACCTGCAGGAGCCAGAGCCATGAGCCAGAGCCATGACAGGAAAGCCAAGATCCCTGTATACACTGAAGCCACCACCTATCTCTGGGTAAGCAGTACAGGTCATCTCATGTGTGTGCACTTGTGTGCATGTCCTTGCTCATGCATATGCATGTGTGCACACAGCTTGGTACATTTGTTGTGCTGGGTTTTCTTTTTTGTCAACTTTACACAAATTAAACTTAATTGAGAAAATGCCTCCATTAGATTGCCAGAGGCGAGTTCATCATTCATTTTTGTAATTAGTGATTGGTGGGGGAGGTCCTAGCCCACTGTGAGTGATGCTGAAAGACCCTCAGAGAGGACCTTTCCTCTCTGATGAAGACCCCAGAACCAGGACACTCTGAGACCAAGCCACAGGATGCAATTAGCAAGAGGTTTATTGAGTAAACACAGGTACCTGCGGGCAGCAAGTCTTTCGGAGGACTTTGCGCGCCTGCAGACTGGGGGGAGGTCTTTTTATAGGGAAGAGCAAAAAGCAAGTTTACAGAAGCAAAAGCGTGGTTATTGGTTGACCGGAATGAGGCAGGGGCATGAATGGCTTCCTCTCTCAGCAAGGGTGTCAGCAAAAAGCAAGCTTATAGAAGCAAAAGCGTGGTTATCGGTTGACCGGAATGAGGCGGGGGCATGAATGGTTTCCTCTCTCATCATGGATGCCTGGCAACAGTCATCCTGTTCCTATCTTATAGCTAACCTGCTTTGTTGATATCCTATCTTATTGACATCTTGCCTTGCAGTCTTTCTATCTCTATCTCCTGCTCTCTCAGGTACATGGGATGTTCTTACGGGAGCAGGCTGGCTGCTGATCCGGAGAGTTTTTTTTTAAAGCAAACAGGACATTCCCCCTGGAGCATGCTAGCTGTGGGTTTTGAGGAGGGGGTCTGTAGGGTCTTTCAATGCTACCCTTGGGAAGGTGGCCCTGAGTGATATAAGAAAGCAGGCAGAGCAAGCCATGAGGAGCAAGTCAGCAAGCAGCATCCCTCCAAGCCTCTTACTCCAGTTCCCATCTCCAGGTTCATGCCTTGAGTTCCTGCCCTGACTTCCCTCAGTGATGGGGTGTGGCCCATAAGAGACTCAAAAGATGAAACAAACTCTTCCCCAAGCTGTTTTGGGCCATGACATTTTATCACAGCAATAAAAACCCTAGGACAGTATTTGTGCACATTTGTGTACATGCTGTATATATGTGTACATGTGTGCATATGCGTCTATCTATGCATGCACAGAGATTTGTGTATTTGTGTGTGTGCGTAAGCGTGTGTGTTTAAGTATGTACAGACAGGCCTGGAACAAGGGCCTCTTGTAACCTAAACAAGCCCCGTGTCCTGCTGCCTGCCCCTGTTGACACTCAACACGGGAGCTGTGCTCCCTGCCCTTGCCCTCCTCTGCACCGGAAAACCTGGAGGCCTGTGGCTGATGTCACCCCACAGACACAGGGACAGGATTCAGCCAGAGTTCTCAGAACTGTTACCAAGAGGATCTGAATAAAGAGAATCCAGTTCCTGTGTAGCAGCTTCTGAGGGGATAAAGTGGTCAGATGGCCCCTTGTGGGCATTGGCCACCAGAGTGACAGCTTTGAGGGCACAGCTGGCATTACTCAGTGAAGGGTTTTTCTCCACCCATACCGTGCTGCCATTCAGGCCGTGCCGCAGACAATTCTGCTCCAAGCCCTCTCTGGAGCAATGCAGGACCAGGGAGAGTCCAGCCCACTTCAGCCTTTGTGGGCAACACAGTCCCCTCTGGGGCAGCACAGTCCCCTCTGGGACACTGAAGTCCCCTCTGGGGCAGCACAGTCCCCTCTGGGGCAGCACAGTCCCCTCTGGGGCAGCACAGTCCCCTCTGGGGCAGCACAGTCCCCTCTGGGGCAGCACAGTCCGCTCTGGGGCAGCACAGTCCCCTCTGGGGCAGCACTGGGAAGACAGCAGTAGTGAGTGAGTTATTCCTGATGAGCTCAGGCACTGTGAGGAGGTGACTGGGTATCAGGGATGGCCAGGGCAGGACTGTGAAGAGGAGGTGGCAGCTGGCTCCTATGGGCCACCAGCTGGTGGGGAAGATAACTTAGAGGAACCCAGCTTCCCGGGAGGCTGGGGCTGCTCCCTAGAGGCAGTGGGTGGATTTTAAGGAAGGGGATAAATGACACTGGTTTCCGCCTGAGCAGCTGGTTGGAGAAGCCAAGATGGGGAAGTTAGTAAAGCCCCATCCCAGGGTCTAGCATTTAGCTGGAGGGTCAGCATGGCCCTACCAAATTTGACCTCAAGATTGTGTGTGACAGGAACCATGGCTGTAGAGTAGAGGACACTGAGGCTTGGGCTGGGGGAGGGCCATGGTCATGGGCCTCCTCCAGCTCCAATACAAGCCAGAGTAACACCCAGCTCCTCCAGGTTCTGGAGATCACAGGGTGATCCAGGGAACGAAAACTACTTCCCAGAATGTGCCCCCTGGATGCGGAGATGGTGTCTGCTAAGAATGGTGGCCATTCTGACAGGTGTAAGATGGAATCTCAGAGTTGTTTTGATTTGCATTTCTCTGATGACTAATGACGTTGAACATTTCCTTAGGTGTCTTTTAACCATTTTAGATTCCTCTGTTGAGAGTTTTCTGTTTAGGTCTGTACTCCATTTTTTTTTTAAATTGTGTTATTTGGTTTTTTGATGACCAATTTCTTGAGTTCTTTGTATAATTTGGTGATCAGTCCTCTGTCTGATGTGGGATTGGAGAAGATCTTTTCCCATTCCTAGACAACAATGAGATCCTAAAAGAGGCATAGACATACATGGATCTAATCTACATGGGAAGTAAAAAAAGACAAGATCTCCTGAGTAAATTGGGAGCATGGGGGCCATAGGAGAGGGTAGAAGGGGAGAGGAAAGGAGGGGAGCAGAGAAAAATGTAGAGCTCAATAAAGTCAATAAAAAAATGGTGGCCCAGTGAGATAATAGTCCCACCCTAAATCAAAGAGGAGAGAGGGAGTTGTATTGCTTGGTTCAGAGTTATAGAAAGGATTTTTCTTTAGGGTCCTGTAAGGAAGAACCAGCCCACACATCTCCCTCCACTGGAGGCCATGCACAGATGGTCCTGGCTGGAGGGGCTTTGAAGGATGAATAGGAGTTCACCAAGTAGCAAAGTGAATAAAGGGTAACTAACAGGTTCAAAGACTGCTCATTCACCTGACTTCCTTGTAGGTTTCCATGGTGACAACCTTGATGCCAGGCCTCTTCCACAGCAGGAGAGAGCTTGAGTCAGCCTGGAGTGCAGCTGTGCCCAGTGAGGTACATGTGGAGAACAGTCAGGACAGGAAGGTCCTGCACTGCTTGATGAGCCTCCGAGGGGAACTCAGCCTCACGGCAGCCTACCAACACACAAATAAGGTGCCCCTTGCAGTTGGGAGGTCTTGGGTCCCCTTTTCCCTCTCTTTTTGGCCTGTGACCTTGGGCCTCCTTGAGCACTGATTTCTTGTAGACACCAGGCATATTAGTGCAGACCACAGCGTGGGGAGGGGGACTCAGTTTCCTTAGCCCAGAAGTTCCAGAAGCTGGTGGGTAGGAGGGGTGGTTGAGAGGTAGAGGTTTGTGGTTGGCCCCAAGGACCTCATGGTTGGCCGGAAGCTGCAGCTAGGTTCCATTAACTCAGGGCACAGGCAGTTGGAGGCAGCCTTCGGCCCCCTATGGCTGAGGGTCCACAGGCACCAGCAGTCATAATACAGACACATGATTGAAATTACAGATAGCAGAAGGCAGAGTCAGGGAGACCTCTGGAGTTGGCGGCTCACTTGGCCAAATTCCAGACCAGCCAGGACTGTATGGTAAGACCTTGTATCCAAATAAAATTTAAAAATAGACAAAAATTTAAATCCTTTTTAAATCTAACAAACAGAACAGGCTGCTTGGACAGTGGGCTACGGCCCATGGTCTTCGATTTGCAAAGTCTTAGCAATACATCCAAGGCTCACACTGCCTGCATGTCATTACAAGTTTGTGTTCCTGGGCCTCAGGTCTCCTTCCTGTGAGGTAGCAGCACATCCCTTTTGCACAGTGTAGGCCCATATTTCTGTATGGCACAAGAGCCATAAACCCGGTCTGAAGTGGTCACGAACTCTGCAGACAAGCTGTCTCTGTTTAACAATAGCCAGGATGTGCTGCTCCTAGTTTCTTTTGTTAGAATGTAGATCACCTGAGAAGAGGTGTTGGCTGAAGCTGATGACTTAAGAGTTAGGAGGTTTGGTGCTTCCTTCCTTTGTAATTTGGAAGAAGCCTTATAGAGATGCTAATTCATGGCCTACATGACTGCTAGCATATAGGTAGGGATGTGAGTTGAGCCCATTCACCTGGTTGCCTAGGAGACAGCCTAATGTGTCCCCCCCCTCAATTTATGTGATGATATATAAGGTGTTTGGAGAATAAAGAGAGATCTTCAGAGAAATCTTGCCCTTCCATGATGACAGTGTAAGCTGTGTCTGATTATTCCTCGCGACTCCATTCCAGTCCAGTTAGGGAATCTGTGTTGGACCCACACTGGGCCCCAACATAATGGCGCCCAATGTGGGGATGACTACTGAACCCCGAGATTAAAGACAACGTGGTGCTGACCACTAAACCCTGAGATGAATGCCGGAGGAAGAAGTACAAAAGGAACGCGGTGCTGACGGCCGAACTCCAGGACCCCGGAGAAGGGACAACACGAGAGACGGTGAATGCTGATTGCTGGATCCCAGAGGGAAACCAGACAAAGGATGGAGGAGAACACAAGGCTGATCAGCGCTCCCCAAAAGAGCAAGAAAGAGGTCACAGACGTGAGGAACCCGCGTGAAGAAACCAGTGGATGCATGAGTAGTGAGCGCTCAGAAATAGAGATCAAAATTTAAAGAAATGTAGAAAAGTGGGACAAAATTTAAATCGGGTGTAAAAATTTGTAAGTAAGTTAGATATGGGATAAGGAAAAAGTATTCGGTTATAATATGTTGGTAACCAAAGGGAGTGAGAGTGGAGCAGAAACAATGGCAGAGTTATTGAGAATCTGTAAGTGTAATAGATGCAGATTTGCAACTTTTATTGATTGCTAATGAGTAGGAAAAATGACTTTTGGCCCAAGAATCACCAAGTTACCGGTGAGACCGAGGTGCCGCGTGCACACAGTGATCAGCTGATTAACTCACCTGTGGGTAAGAGGCAAGCAGGAGCAAGAGGAAGTCTAGAGAGCAAATTTAACCTCACAGTCTACAGAACAGAGGAGAGGATTCAGAAATTCTCTTAATTTTATGATTTATGAGTTAAAATAAAAAAGATAGTTAAAAATCTGCCCGCCAGAGCTCAGAAAAACAGTCTAACAAAGTGAGCCTGTGTCCTTCCCCCTGCCCTGCAGCACAGCTTCAACTGAAAGAAAAAGGACAGGTTTAAATTAAGGTAGCCTCTGAGATGAGCAGGTTAAAAATGCTTCTTTTCCATTTCACAATTTTGCTTCTTTGTCAAAAGTCTGTTGTTTGTAAGCAAGTGAATTTGTATCCAAGGTGGATTGATTTCAGTATGGTGGCTCTGTAGTAAAGTTTAAAGTCAGAGATTGTAATGCATTCAGAAGTTCCTTGATTTTGAGATTGTTTAGGCTATCCTGAGTTTTGTCTTCTCATAAGGTTGAGGATTGGTTTTTCAAAGTCTAAAGAATTTTGTTATAAGTTTAATGGGCATTTGCATTAAATCTGTAGATTGCGTTCAGTAACGTCAATTTTGCTATGTTGGCGCTATCTTTACAAGAGAATAGGAGATCTTTCCATTTTCTGATGGCTTAAATTTCTTCCTCAGAGATTTAAAGTTCTTGTTATACAGGTTTTCAATTTGTATGATCAGAGTTACTCAAAGATATTAATGGTGTTTGTGGCTATCTCATTTATGATGTGTGTAGAAGAGATACATTTGAGTTGTTTTCAGATTCTGTGTATGATAAAGTGATTCTGCTGTGAACATGGTTGGCCACAGGTCAGGATATAATTGGTAATCTCCCCTAAGTACTTACGTACCACATGTTTACAAGGCTGCCTTAGACTCTTTCTCCTGACCCTCCCGTGGGGAGAGGGGAGTCACCACAATGGCCAACAAACATTTATTGAGCACCTACTGTGTGCACACAGAATGAACTAGGAAGGAAGATGAAGCTAAACAGGCAGTGGGGACTGAGCGGGGTCCAGGGCTTTACTTCCCCTAAGTCAGGGGGGCTATCAGTGATTTCTCCGATGCTGGCCAGTACCATCTGAGGGGAAATAGTAAATGCCAAGCCAGAGACCTGCACGGGTGGTTCCCAGTGGTTTTTCTGGGTTCCTCACCCGAGACTGTGGAGTGATGCTCCAGCAAAACAAGGGCACACGTGTGTTTTTATGGCCTGCTTACCTTAAGAATTGGGAGGTTTTAGACAAAGCCTGGATTTCTGCTGTTTATAAGAAAAGAAAAATAAGGTCTGGCTCTGCTTAGACTCAAATCCCAGCTGACAACATCTGGCCAGCAGCAGGGGCTGGAGAGACCTCCATTACTGTCCTTTTGCTGTCTGCTCTGCTCGGAGCTGTGCCTTGGCTGGGAGGCAGCTCCACGGGAGAGTGATTGCCTAGCTGTGTTCCAGCCCTGGATTCATAAAAGAACAAATGGTTTTTTCCACACACATTTTCCTCCCCAGCTGCTTCCTTTTCTGCTATCCTGGTTCCAAGAAAAACCATGTTTCCTTATATAGACTGAACGGTCACGGATGAGACCTGAGGGCAGACAGTCGGATTTCTCCATCAGTACAGACAGGAAGACACGAAATCAACCAGCAATGGTATCATTGGCTTCCAGCAGCCGCTGAGGGTTACTGAGTGAATAATTGATAACTGTGTGCTTCCTCTTGTTGGGTTACATGCTGCCCCAAATGTAGCAACTTCAAAAACGTCTTTCCGTCCCTGAGCTCAGGAAGTGGAACTGTAGGACCAGCACCACCGAGCTCCCTGCAGAGATGCTCAGGAAGAAGCATTCCCGTCCGAGGTTGTCTGCACTCTGTGGCTTTCCCAAGGGCAGCAGAGCAGTTCACACTCTCCGTGTCTGACCGTGACCCTCCTATTGTCCTCATAAAATCCGCATTCGGATAAAGACGGGAACCTGTCCCCATCTCGAGATCCCTGAATCACCTTTGTCCAGAAGGTCATGTTGCCTCAGGCTCCAGGGATAGAATGAGGGTCTTGCAGTTCCTCTGACCACTCTGTGTCCTTCTCCCACTCCGGTTCAGCTTCGACCTTGACATTTCAGGCTAGAACCAGTGATTCTGCATTTGTTTAGTACCTACTGTGTGCTGGTATCTAAGTACTAGGAAGCTAGCAGTAAGATAGAAGATAGACTGACTGAGCCCCAGTTTGTGGGGAGGGTCTTAACCTACCACCTCTAGCTAAGAGCACTGGGCTGCCCTGCTGGAAGGCCCAGCACGCACCTGGCCCCATTTTCTCTTCCATGAATGCAAGAGACCAGACTACACTTTGGACATCAATCCCTGGGCCACTTGCTTTTGGTCTCTGGATTCTGACGTGGCTTCTTTTGCATGTGGACATGGTGGTGACCTCTCTCCATAGCTCTGGTTCTCACACGTTCAGGCTAAGAACAGGGAGATCAAGGCTACGTTAGAAGTCAACCAGAAAGTCATTCTGCATCTGAAGGTTTCCACTGGGGCAGCTCTCAGAGTGGAGGGATCCGGCATACGTGGCTTTAGATGTCACCCGTTCCTCCCAGGTGAGTGCCTCCAGGCTGGGCAAATGTTACCTAGTATATGCCAAGGGGAGCCTGCTATGAGGTGCATGCCTATAATCCCAGCACTCAGGAGGGGAATCGGTTTGATCAAGGGTTCAAAGTCATCCTTAGCTGCAGCCTGAGACTGTTTACCCTGGTCATGTTAGTGCTTTCCTTTTAAACTTTTAATTTTTAAAGTTATATACATACATACATACATACACACACATATGTGTGTGTATATATATAGGTATATATGTGTGTGTATAGGTGTATATGTATGTATGTATTTTGTATGTATATGAATACACTCATGCAGCCTGTGCATGTGTAGTGGTCAGAGAACAACTTGAAAGAGTCTGTTCTCTCCTTCCACTATGTGGTCCAGAACTCAGGTCATCAGGTTTGGAGGGGAGTGACTTTACCTGCTGAGCCATCTTGCCAACCTGAGACCTTTTCTAAAAAAAACAAAACAAAACAAACAAAAAAAAACCCTGGAGTGTGCTGGGGAGCTGGGCGGGCCATGCAGGAGTGAAGGGCATGTTTCCTCCTGGCTGTCTCCCCAGAGCCTTCACTTTAATGGTGGCTTGACCTCACATGGCACCGACAAGGAGCATTTGACTTCAGTGTAGCAGTACGAGCTGCTGCCAACCACAACACCGCATCCCAGGCGGGTCTCTGCCCAGGTGTGAGGGAAAGGGGTCTTACTAATCCACTGCAGGGGACCAGGGCTGCGGCTCAGGAGGCAGAACACTTGCCTGGTGTACATGAAGCCCTGGGATCCATCCCCAGCACAGCGTAACTGTATATGCTTGCAGTTCCATAGTAGGGTCAGGGGTTCAAGGCCATCCTTGGTTATGTAGAGCTCAGTTACTGGAGTTTGGAGCCAGACTGATCTACATGGGTCCTTTTTCCAAAAAATAAAACAGTCTCTTAGTTAGGGTTTCTATTGCTGTGGCAAAGCACCATGACCAAGGAACTTTATAAAAGAAAGCATTTAATTTGGCTTGCAGGTTCAGAGGTTAGAGTCCATGAAGGTGAAGCAAAGGCATGGCCCACCTGATCCTCAAGCAGGAAGCAGACAGGGCCTATTAGGGAGGTTTTAAACTTTAACTTCTCCCACCCCTAACAAAGGACACACCTCCTAATCCTTCCTAAATAGCCACCAACAGGAAACCGGGTATTCCGACCACCACATCCAGAAAAGGGGCCACACATGAGGTGGTGGGGAGATAAGAGGGTGACAAGGTGGCCGGGGAGCCAGAATCCCAGTCCTTGTTGAGGTGGGATGCACTGGTGGTCTCCTGACCTTATCAGGACGGCTCATTCTCGGACCACACACAGCCCAGAGCGGCCCTGTCCACACCCTCACTGCAGCCCAGAGCGGCCCTGTCCACACCCGCACCGCCAGGCCTTTCAGTAGCACCCTCACCCTGGCCCCCATTCCTGGCCAGAACTCATAGGAAATCCCACCTGGTGTGGGGAAAGCTGGGAAATATAGTTTGGCTGTGCATCTTGGAGGAAATCATTAACCCCAAGAGTAGCTGGTGGCGGTGTGTTTCTGCATTCATTCATCCCCTGTGCACTCTGTGTGTCTGCCTTACGCCAGCCTCTGCTAGGTGATGGGTGGTGTCTTAGTTAGGGTGTTATTGCTGTCAAGAGAGAGACACCATGACCACAGCAACTCTTATAAAGGAAAACATTAATTGGGGCTTACAGTTTCAGAGGTTTAGTCCATTATCGCCATGGCGGGAAGCATGGTGGCATGCAGGCAGACACAGTGCTGGAGAGGAGCTGAGAGTCCCACACTAGATCCACAGGCAGCAGAAGTGAAGACTGTGTACCGCACTGAGCGTAGCCTGAGCGCGAGACCTCAAAGCCCGCCTCCACAGTGACATGCTTCCTCCAACAAGGCCACACCTCCCAACAGACCCCTCCCTATGAGCCAAACATTTGAATGTGAGCGTCTATGAGGGCCATTTGTATTCTAACCACCACGGAGGCCTGGGTGTCTCAGACTGGTCTCCAATTCCAAGGAACTCTGAAGCCAGTGGGTGCCCAGCTTATTCCAGTTCAGTTCCTAGCACTGTGCTCACTGGCTGTGTGACCTAAGGTAAATCACTTAAGGCCTCTGAGCCTCAGTTTTACCAGCTGGGAAATGGAGTGACATCACCAACCCAGCAGAGCAGTGTGAGGTTCAGGTAAGGTAATGGTCAGAGAGCCAGGAGCACAGTGCGGGATTCATGGTCAGGGTCCAGCAGGAGGCAGGGGCAACTTGCGGGGAGCTAGGAGCATCCCAACACCAGCTTAACAGCTTCGTGGCCTTGGGGTCAGCACTTCACCCTGTCCTGCCTCGGTTTTGCTAGCTGGAAAATGGGGGTGCCCATAGCTGTGTGAAGCTGGCAGTCCATGCTGTGTTCAGGGGTGTGGCGCTTTAGGCCCAGCAGAGGCAACTTGAGTGGGCAGCCTTCCATTCAGAGCCATTCATTAAGGCCCTCTACACTCACGTGGGCTGAGAGTGGGTACGGATGGGGGCAGAGAACAGAAGGACATTCTGAGTTGTGTGTTCAGAATGGACATTGCCCCCTCTCTCCTTTCCTTCCTCATGTGTGCGCGTGTGCGTGTGTGTGTATGTGTATGCAAGCATGCTTGTGTGTGCATGCATGTGTGTGTGTGTGTGTATGTGTATGCAAGCATGCTTGTGTGTGTATGCATGTGTGTGTGTGCGTGTGTGTCTGTGTGTGTGCTACATAGTAAGCCTAGACTAGCCTTGAGCTTACTACGTAGCACAAGATGGCCTGCCTTGAACTCTGGATCCTCTTGCCTCTGCTGCCAGAGTGCTGGGATTATAGGCATGCACCACCAAACCCACTTTAGGCACCCTCCACACTTCTAAGGAAGGGTCTTGGTATATAGTCCAGGCTGACTTGAAATAAGTAATTCTCCTATCTCGTGCCTTAGGTGCTGGGGTTAGAGGTGTGTGTCACCATACCTGGCTAAAGAGCCAAGTTTTGCCACACTGCCTGGTCTGGAACCGTACAGGCTGCAGGGCCCCTGGGGAGCAGGAGGCAGTCTGGGGGGTCTGCCGGGTCCCTGGGGAGCTGGAGGCAATCAGGAGGCCCCCCTGGAAATTCTTGGTCTCAGCCACACATGGGAGTTCAAGTTCTCCTTCTTTCTCTCCACCTGGCTGTCTCTCTTTTTGAGGCTAGGGGTCCTCAAACTTATGACCCTCCTGCCTCAACCTCCTAAATGCTAGGATGACAGGCATATACCAGCTTAGGTGCCCTCTGCTGCTTCCTCTGCTGGCGTGAACGTGAATACTGACGCGAGCTCTGGAGCTGAGGATCAGCCAGGATTCGGATTCGGAGCTGGGGTTGGGGATGGTGACCTGGTTTCTCCTATTTGTCATCAGGGAGCCTTTGGGGTTGCCTGGGCTAGAGAGAGGCCGTGCTCTCCAATGCTTGCCCTGGCTTCTGCTAACCCTTTATCACATCCAGCTTCCTGCCCTCTCTGCCTTACAGGTGCAGGCTGCCACAGTATGTCACGAGAAAGGCAGAGTGGATGTGTCACTGTGTGTGTGTGTCTAGCCATGAGTTGCTTCTGCTGGGGGTGGACACAAGCAAGCAGCACAGGAGGAGCCACTGGGGCTGGAACATGAGGGTCTCCCTCCACCAGGCGCCCTCAGCACCCCCAGAGTCCTTCAGCTACAACTGTCCTCCATAGTCACCCCAGCAAGGTAACAGCCCCTGAGTGCCTTGAAAAAGCTTTAGGACCTAGGCTAGTGTCCTGCTTGGGAGAAGCCATCACCACAGGCCCCTGATTCTTGAGACCACCTGAATCAGTTCTGGTGTGGTGGTCTTGGCAAGAAGGCTCTGTAAGGACAGGAGGGCGGCCTGAGCTTGTCACGTACACCTTTACTCATATGCTCTAGGAACTGAAGCAGGAGGATTGTGACTTTGAGTCCAGGCAGGGCCACAGAGAGAGACCCTATCTCAACTGATGTCTTTCCTAAAAGAAGAAAACAAGTCACAAGACAGTCCCAGGGACTGCCCACTGCCTCCCACTCTCCTCTCTGACTATTCACAGGAACTCCCAGGATACCAGGTTGTTGAGAACCTGGGGCTGGGGGCTGGGGGCTGGGTTGGGCCAAGTACTGCTTTTCCTTCCTCTGGTGCCCAGGACCTCCAGCCTCCAGCTGTTCAGCCGTTTGTCTGATTATATCCTTATCCTCACCTATAAAACGATGAGGCAGGGGGCTGGTGAGATGGCTTAGCGGTTAAGAGCACCGACTGCTCTTCCAGAGGACCTGGGTTCAATTCCCAGCACCCACATGGCAGCTCATAACTGTCTGAAAATCCAGTTCCAGAGACTCTGACACTGTTATACCAATGCACATAAAAATATAAAGTTAAGCTAAAATAAAACTTGAGGCAGATTATTATGATTATTAATTTGAATGTCCTGGAATTCACTCTGTAGACCAGGCTGGCTTCATAGGTCCACCTGCTTCTGCCTCCCAAGTGCTGGGATTAAAGGTGTGGTCACCACACTGATTTGAGGCAGGATTGTTAAACATGAGTGCACTTCTGTCATTTGTCACCACGGCAGAGCTTTTCTAGGTCAGGACCTGGAAGATCTCAGTAGAGGGCTGGACGGTGAGGAGAGCGCCAGGAGCCAGCTCAGACAGTCCCAAGTCCATTTAGCTGGAAACCGTCACAGACCCAGCACTGTAAACACAAGTAGAAACGGAAGTGTAAGCATGAGCTCCAGGCCAATCGCTGCACTTGCCTCAGTTTCCTCACTGGGGGGCGGGGGTGTCAGGGCATGGTTAATGGTTAGCTCTCACAGGCTCCGGTGAGACTGTGTATGCTCGGGGCAGTGCGTCATTAAGATTGACCTGTAACAACGCTGAAGCAGTAGGTCGAAGGACGGAACCACTGCAGTGTTTGCTGGTAGCCTTTGCACAATCTGTTCCCCTCTGACCCAACACTCAGCCAGACCTGTGCCAGCTGGGGACAGGGGCCATGGAGTCACAGCCTCCCCTCCAGTTCTTTTTATCCATCAAAACCCACGTCCCAAGGCCTGCCTTGTTTGTCTCTTACTGGGGGAAGTGGTAAGAGTCCCTTGAAAGGAGCTCAGGGAGCTGTGTGCAGAAGGGTCCCACGAGGGCTAGTCACTATCTGGGTTAATATTTCCTTCTGATTCCCTACCGGGCCGCCAGAGAGGTCTCCACGTCGAGGACACACAGTTGAGAGTGGCGGCCCTGGTGTTTGAACCCAGGCTTGCCTGACTTCAGAGCTTGTGTGGTCTGGATGCCCAGCTTCCCTGTCTCCCTTTGCATGAAGTCCTGATAGAGCAGCCCTGCAATGACTCTCCCTGGGGACTTTCAGAAATGCCTCTTGGGGTCCATTTACCATCTCTGTGTTTGTTACGTTTCCTGGAACAAACAGCTGGTTATAACAGGTAGCTATTTTGGCTCAAAGAGGTTGAGGGTGCAGTTCACACCACAGAGTGAGCAGCCCGAAGCTGTGGAAGGAGTATGAAGCTGCTTGCTAATGGCTTGGTGGATGAGGCAGCAGGGAGTGGGCAGGAAGTGGGGTAACCCCTCAATGACCCACTTCTCTACCAAGGCTCTGCCTCCCAAAGGCTCCACAGCGCCACCTGCTGGGGACCAAGTGTTCATACATCTGAGCCTGCAGAAGACTAAGTCCCCATGCCTTCCTCCTAGGGTACCGCTGTTTTCCAAGGTGCTGCAGGATCCGGGCTCAGCACAGCTGCTCCTCAGGACATCTGAGGGGAGATGGCAAGGCTGGGTCCTCAGCCTGTGGGGCCTTGTCCTGAGCCTCAGGCGGGTGCTAAAGCAGAAGATGACATCCAGAGAAGGGGAGAGCTGAGCAACGCTGTATCAGTCAGGTTCTCAAGAGGGACAGAGCTGACAGAATGAATATATATTCATATCTATATAAATATATATAGATATATATGAGAGTTATTGGAGTGGCTTACAGGCTGCGGTCCAGCTAGCCCAACAATGGCTGTCTACCAACAAAAGGGCCAAGAATCCAGTAGTTGTTCAGTCCATGAGGCTATCCTGAAGAAGTAGGCTCTAATGAAGTGAAGAAATAGGCTTGCCATCTAGAGTGAGGGCAAGTAGGCAGGAAGCAAAAGCTTCCTTCTCCGTATCCTTATAAGGGCTGCCAGCAGATGTGTGGCCCAGGAGAAAGGTGGGCCTTCCCACTTCAAATGATCTAATTAAGAAAAACCCTTCACAGGTGTGTCCAGCCACTTGGGGTTTAGTCTTAATCGTGTGGCCTAGAGCATCCTGGTAGAGGCTGGTGTACCACCGTCCACTCCACTAGTGTTGGCCTTGCAGTACCACAGATCTAGCAACTGCCCACCCGGTATTCTGCCCTCCCCTCCCACACTGTTCTGTTAAGGTTCCCACTGACTCAGTCATGCCGAGCTTCTTCCTGCAGGATAAGCACGAGGAGACAGAGGACAGCGGTTTGCACAGCGTGACCTGCACCTCACCCAGAACTGCAGCCAGGCCTTAGCCACAGAGCTCCGGCTGGGGACAGTGGCAGACCTACACAGGAGTCTTCTCCGTGGGTACTTGATCAGCCTGGCCCCACACCTGGGATCCTGGGCATCGCCAGCTTCCAGGCAGCCTGACTCACAACTTCAGCCTGCTGAATGACTCAGGTAGGAAAGATCTCAGTTGTGTGGCTTCTCCCAGACTCTGAATCCCAGATCCGAGGGCAGGGGCAAAAGAAACCCCTGGAGCCCAAAGCTGTGGTTCCAGGCCTTTCTGTGAGCTGTGCTTGTGGGACAGATAGCTCCGACCCTAGTTCCTTGGGGCTGTTCTTCAGATGCCTGGAGCAGCCCAGGATGTCTCAGCAGTGGTAGATACAGTGCCACCCCATCCCTTGTTCTAAGTCTTGGGCCTTTTCCTTCATGACAGGGAGCCCACAGGGGCAAACATGAGTGGAGATTGCAGTGGATTAGATGAATTTACTGCTTCAGGAAAACTGAGACACACCTGGAGTCTCTGGGGACACTGGGACTCAAGGAGTCTGTCTTGGAGCTCAGGAGTTCTGCAGAATTCTAGCTCCTATTCTGACACCGCAAGCTGGATTGGGCCCTTTTAAGGTCTCCTTGCTTCCTTCCACCCATTGCCGTCTGTTCTGGTGTCTCACCTGTAGGAACGGCCTTCAAGGTAGGGGTGCAAGGGACCGGTGCCCAGGAGTCTCCCAACTGCTCAGCACAGATGGAATTGTGTAGTGACTGCTGTCACCTCGATGCCAACCTTGACACCTCAGGCCCCACTATACCAGCCCCAGGCACTGTGCCCACTCCTTCTCCATATATGGCCATGGTCACATCCAGGTGGGGATAGAAGGGTTAGGTTATGCTTCCTCATTGTGGCTGAAGTCAAGGGACCATGTAGGCTAGACAAGTTGTTTCTCTTGTTGCTGGAGTACAATACCTGGCAAAGGGTTTGTCTCGGCTCACAGATTTACGGCACAGTGGTTGGGAAGGCCCTGGGGCAGGAGCATGAGGCAGCCAGCCACACTGCGTCTGCAGTCAGGAAACAGAAAGTGTAGCCCAGGGAATGCTGCTGCCCACGTTCAGGTGGGTCTCCCCACCTCAGCCTAATGTAGAAAATCACTCAGGAACATGCTGAGTCTATATCCTGTGAGGTTGACTATTGCTAGCAGCCATCACAAGGAAGCCACCCACAGTCATCCACCGTCACTCACATGGTCACCGTCGCTCATGGTCACCGTCGCTCATGGTCAACTTCGCTCATGGTCACCGTCACTCACATGGTCACCGTCACTCACATGGTCACCGTCGCTCATGGTCACCATCACTCACATGGTCACCATCACTCACATGGTCACCGTCGCTCATGGTCACCATCACTCACATGGTCACCGTCACTCACATGGTCACCGTCGCTCATGGTCACCGTCACTCATGGTCACCATCACTCACATGGTCACCGTCACTCACATGGTCACCATCGCTCATGGTCACCATCACTCACATGGTCACCATCACTCACATGGTCACCGTCGCTCATGGTCACCGTCGCTCATGGTCACCATCACTCACATGGTCACCGTCACTCACATGGTCACTATCACTCACATGGTCACTGTCACTCACATGGTCATCATCACTCACATGGGCACCGTCACTCACATGGTCACCGTCACTCACATGGTCACTGTCACTCACATGGTCACCGTCACTCACATGGTCACCGTCACTAATGGTCACCGTCACTCACTTGGTCACCGTCACTCACATGGTCACCGTCACTCACATGGTCACCGTCACTAATGGTCACCGTCACTCACTTGGTCACCGTCACTCACATGGTCACCGTCACTCACATGGTCACCATCACTCACATGGTCACCATCACTCATGGTCACCATCACTCACATGGTCACCGTCACTCACATGGTCACCGTCACTCACATGGTCACCGTCACTCATGGTCACCGTCACTCACATGGTCACCGTCACTCACATGGTCACCGTCACTCATGGTCACCATCACTCATGGTCACCATCACTCACATGGTCACCGTCACTCACATGGTCACCATCGCTCATGGTCACCGTCACTCACATGGTCACCATCACTCACATGGTCACCGTCACTAATGGTCACCGTCACTCATAGTCACCGTCACTCACATGGTCACCGTCACTCACATGGTCACCATCACTCATGGTCACCGTCACTCACATGGTCACCGTCACTCACATGGTCACCGTCCCTCATGGTCACTGTCACTCACATGGTCACCATCACTCATGGTCACCATCACTCACATGGTCACCATCGCTCATGGTCACCATCACTCACATGGTCACCGTCACTCACATGGTCACCGTCACTCACATGGTCACCGTCACTCACATGGTCACCGTCCCTCATGGTCACTGTCACTCACATGGTCACCATCACTCATGGTCACCATCACTCACATGGTCACCGTCACTCACATGGTCACCGTCACTCACATGGTCACCGTCCCTCATGGTCACTGTCACTCACATGGTCACCATCACTCATGGTCACCATCACTCACATGGTCACTGTCACTCACATGGTCACCGTCACTAATGGTCACCATCACTCATGGTCACTGTCACTCACATGGTCACCGTCACTCATGGTCACCGTCACTCACATGGGCACCGTCACTCACTTGGTCACCATCACTCACATGGTCACCGTCACTCACATGGTCACCATCACTCACATGGTCACCATCGCTCATGGTCACCATCACTCATGGTCACCGTCGCTCACATGGTCACCGTCACTCATGGTCACCGTTGCTCATGGTCACTGTCACTCACATGGTCACCGTCACTCACATGGTCACTGTCACTAATGGTCACTGTCACTCACATGGTCACCGTCACTCACATGGTCACCGTCACACATGGTCACCGTCACTCACATGGTCACCGTCACTCACATGGTCACCGTCACACATGGTCACCGTCACTCACATGGTCACCGTCACTCACATGGTCACCGTCACTCACATGGTCACCATCACTCATGGTCACCATCACTCACATGGTCACCGTCACTCACATGGTCACCGTCACTCATGGTCACCATCACTCATGGTCACCATCACTCACATGGTCACCGTCACTCACATGGTCACCATCGCTCATGGTCACCGTCACTCACATGGTCACCATCACTCACATGGTCACCGTCACTAATGGTCACCGTCACTCATAGTCACCGTCACTCACATGGTCACCGTCACTCACATGGTCACCATCACTCATGGTCACCGTCACTCACATGGTCACCGTCACTCACATGGTCACCGTCCCTCATGGTCACTGTCACTCACATGGTCACCATCACTCATGGTCACCATCACTCACATGGTCACCATCGCTCATGGTCACCATCACTCACATGGTCACCGTCACTCACATGGTCACCGTCACTCACATGGTCACCGTCACTCACATGGTCACCGTCCCTCATGGTCACTGTCACTCACATGGTCACCATCACTCATGGTCACCATCACTCACATGGTCACTGTCACTCACATGGTCACCGTCACTAATGGTCACCATCACTCATGGTCACTGTCACTCACATGGTCACCGTCACTCATGGTCACCGTCACTCACATGGGCACCGTCACTCACTTGGTCACCATCACTCACATGGTCACCGTCACTCACATGGTCACCATCACTCACATGGTCACCATCGCTCATGGTCACCATCACTCATGGTCACCGTCGCTCACATGGTCACCGTCACTCATGGTCACCGTTGCTCATGGTCACTGTCACTCACATGGTCACCGTCACTCACATGGTCACTGTCACTAATGGTCACTGTCACTCACATGGTCACCGTCACTCACATGGTCACCGTCACTCACATGGTCACTGTCACTAATGGTCACTGTCACTCACATGGTCACCGTCACTCACATGGTCACCGTCACACATGGTCACCGTCACTCACATGGTCACCGTCACTCACATGGTCACCGTCACTCACATGGTCACCGTCACTCATGGTCACCATCACTCATGGTCACCATCACTCACATGGTCACCGTCACTCACATGGTCACCATCGCTCATGGTCACCGTCACTCACATGGTCACCGTCACTAATGGTCACCGTCACTCATAGTCACCGTCACTCACATGGTCACCGTCACTCACATGGTCACCATCACTCATGGTCACCGTCACTCACATGGTCACCGTCACTCACATGGTCACCGTCCCTCATGGTCACTGTCACTCACATGGTCACCATCACTCATGGTCACCATCACTCACATGGTCACCATCGCTCATGGTCACCATCACTCACATGGTCACCGTCACTCACATGGTCACCGTCACTCACATGGTCACCGTCCCTCATGGTCACTGTCACTCACATGGTCACCATCACTCATGGTCACCATCACTCACATGGTCACCATCGCTCATGGTCACCATCACTCACATGGTCACCGTCACTCACATGGTCACCGTCACTCACATGGTCACCGTCCCTCATGGTCACTGTCACTCACATGGTCACCATCACTCCCATGGTCACTGTCATTCATATGGTCACCGTCACTCACATGGTCACCGTCACTCACATGGTCACCGTCACTCACATGGTCACCGTCCCTCATGGTCACTGTCACTCACATGGTCACCATCACTCATGGTCACCATCACTCACATGGTCACCGTCACTCACATGGTCACCGTCACTCACATGGTCACCGTCCCTCATGGTCACTGTCACTCACATGGTCACCATCACTCATGGTCACCATCACTCACATGGTCACTGTCACTCACATGGTCACCGTCACTAATGGTCACCATCACTCATGGTCACTGTCACTCACATGGTCACCGTCACTCATGGTCACCGTCACTCACATGGGCACCGTCACTCACTTGGTCACCATCACTCACATGGTCACCGTCACTCACATGGGCACCGTCACTCACATGGTCACCGTCACTCACATGGGCACCGTCACTCACATGGTCACCATCACTCACATGGTCACCATCGCTCATGGTCACCATCACTCACATGGTCACCATCACTCACATGGTCACCGTCACTCATGGTCACCGTCGCTCACATGGTCACCGTCACTCATGGTCACCGTTGCTCATGGTCACTGTCACTCACATGGTCACCGTCACTCACATGGTCACTGTCACTAATGGTCACTGTCACTCACATGGTCACCGTCACTCACATGGTCACCGTCACTCACATGGTCACTGTCACTAATGGTCACTGTCACTCACATGGTCACCGTCACTCACATGGTCACCGTCACTCACATGGTCACCGTCACTCACATGGTCACTGTCACTAATGGTCACTGTCACTCACATGGTCACCATCACTCATGGTCACCATCACTCACATGGTCACCATCGCTCATGGTCACCATCACTCACATGGTCACCGTCACTCACATGGTCACCGTCACTCACATGGTCACCGTCCCTCATGGTCACTGTCACTCACATGGTCACCATCACTCCCATGGTCACTGTCATTCATATGGTCACCGTCACTCACATGGTCACCGTCACTCACATGGTCACCGTCACTCACATGGTCACCGTCACTCACATGGTCACCGTCCCTCATGGTCACAGTCACTCACATGGTCACCGTCACTCACATGGTCACCGTCACTCATGGTCACTGTCACTCACATGGGCACCGTCACTCATGGTCACTGTCACTCATGGTCACCGTCGCTCTTGGTCACCATCGCTCATGGTCACTGTCACTCACATGGGCACCGTCACTCATGGTCACTGTCACTCATGGTCACCGTCGCTCTTGGTCACCATCGCTCATGGTCACCGTCACTTATGGTCACCGTCACTCACATGGTCACCGTCACTCACATGGTCACCGTCACTCACATGGTCACCGTCGCTCTTGGTCACCATCGCTCATGGTCACCGTCACTCACATGGTCACCGTCACTCACATGGTCACCATCGCTCATGGTCACCGTCACTCACATGGTCACCGTCACTCATGGTCACCGTCACTCATGGTCACCGTCACTCACATGGTCACCATCGCTCATGGTCACCGTCACTCACATGGTCACCGTCACTCATGGTCACCGTCACTCACATGGTCACTGTCACCCACATGGTCACCGTCACTCACATGGTCACTGTCACCCACATGGCCACTGTCACTCACATGGTCACCGTCGCTCATGGTCACCGTCACTCATGGTCACCGTCACTCACATGGTCACCGTCACTCACATGGTCACTGTCACTCACATGGTCACCGTCACTCATGGTCACCATCACTCATGGTCACTGTCATTCATATGGTCACCATCACTCATGGTCACTGTCATTCATATGGTCACCATCACTCATACAGTTGTAAAGAGTGGAGTTAGGCTTGGAGAGGCAGGTTTATCATCCTAGCTACTGGGGAGGCTGAGGCAGGAGGATTTCAAGTTCAAAGCCAAGTTGGGCAACTTAGTGGGACCCTGTTTCAAGAAGAAAAAAATTATTTTGATTTTTTGAAACAGGGTGTCTCTCTGTAGCCCTGGCTGTCCTGGAACTCACTCTGTAGACCAGGTTGGCCTTGCACTTGGAGATCCACCTTCCTCTGTTTTCCAAGTGCTGTGTCCCCAATGGAGAGGGCCTTCCTGTGTCCCCAGTGGAGAGGACCTGACTGTATCCCCAGTGGAGAGGGCCTGTCTGTGTCCCCAGTGGAGAGGGCCTGTCTGTGTCCCCAGTGGAGAGGGCCTGTCTGTGTCCCCAGTGGAGAGGGCCTGTCTGTGTCCCCAGTGGAGAGGGCCTGTCTGTGTCCCCAGTGGAGAGGGCCTGTCTGTGTCCCCAGTGGAGAGGGCCTGTCTGTGTCCCCAATGGAGAGGACCTGTCTGTGTCCCCAGTGGAGAGGGCCTGCCTCTGGCCCCAGTGGAGAGGGCCTGCCTCTGGCCCCAGTGGAGAGGGCCTGTCTGTGTCCCCAGTGGAGAGGGCCTGTCTGTGTCCCCAGTGGAGAGGGCCTGTCTGTGTCCCCAGTGGAGAGGGCCTGTCTGTGTCCCCAATGGAGAGGGCCTGTCTGTGTCCCCAATGGAGAGGGCCTGCCTCTGGCCCCAGTGGAGAGGGCCTGCCTCTGGCCCCAGTGGAGAGGGCCTGTCTGTGTCCCCAGTGGAGAGGGCCTGTCTGTGTCCCCAGTGGAGAGGGCCTGTCTGTGTCCCCAATGGAGAGGGCCTGTCTGTGTCCCCAGTGGAGAGGGCCTGTCTGTGTCCCCAGTGGAGAGGGCCTGTCTGTGTCCCCAGTGGAGAGGGCCTGTCTGTGTCCCCAGTGGAGAGGGCCTGTCTGTGTCCCCAGTGGAGAGGGCCTGTCTGTGTCCCCAATGGAGAGGGCCTGTCTGTGTCCCCAGTGGAGAGGGCCTGTCTGTGTCCCCAGTGGAGAGGGCCTGTCTGTGTCCCCAGTGGAGAGGGCCTGTCTGTGTCCCCAGTGGAGAGGGCCTGTCTGTGTCCCCAGTGGAGAGGGCCTGTCTGTGTCCCCAGTGGAGAGGGCCTGTCTGTGTCCCCAGTGGAGAGGGCCTGTCTGTGTCCCCAGTGGAGAGGGCCTGTCTGTGTCCCCAGTGGAGAGGGCCTGCCTCTGGCCCCAGTGGAGAGGGCCTGCCTCTGGCCCCAGTGGAGAGGGCCTGTCTGTGTCCCCAGTGGAGAGGGCCTGTCTGTGTCCCCAGTGGAGAGGGCCTGTCTGTGTCCCCAATGGAGAGGGCCTGTCTGTGTCCCCAGTGGAGAGGGCCTGTCTGTGTCCCCAGTGGAGAGGGCCTGCCTCTGGCCCCCGTGGAGAGGACCTGACTGTGTCCCCAGTGGAGAGGGCCTGTCTGTGTCCCCAGTGGAGAGGGCCTGTCTGTGTCCCCAGTGGAGAGGGCCTGTTTGTGTCCCCAGTGGAGAGGGCCTTCCTGTGTCCCCAGTGGAGAGGGCCTGCCTCTGGCCCCCGTGGAGAGGACCTGTCTGTGTCCCCAGTGGAGAGGACCTGTCTGTGTCCCCAATGGAGAGGGCCTGTCTGTGTCCCCAGTGGAGAGGGCCTGTCTGTGTCCCCAGTGGAGAGGGCCTGCCTCTGGCCCCCGTGGAGAGGACCTGACTGTGTCCCCAGTGGAGAGGGCCTGTCTGTGTCCCCAGTGGAGAGGGCCTGCCTCTGGCCCCAGTGGAGAGGGCCTGTCTGTGTCCCCAGTGGAGAGGGCCTGCCTCTGGCCCCAGTGGAGAGGGCCTGTCTGTGTCCCCAGTGGAGAGGGCCTGCCTCTGGCCCCAGTGGAGAGGGCCTGCCTCTGGCCCTCTGGTATGATCACCACTCTGTCCTAGCTTGCCATGCATCCACAGGCTAAACATCTTCCGAGATTAGGTGTTTAAAAGTGTGAATCTGAGGCAGGGGAACTGGCTGAGTGGTAAAGAATACTTGTTCTTGTGGAAGACTCAGGGTTGGCTCCCAGCACTCACCTGGCACCTCGGAGCCATCTGTAACTCCAGGGCTTCAACACCTTCTAACCTCAGGGACCGCACGTGTGTGTTGCACAAGCAAACATGCAAGTAAAACATCCATATGCACAAAATAAGAGTGTTTAAATGTGAATCTGGTCTGGCAGGTTTGGGGCAGCCTGAGACGGTGTGGCCGGGAGACACCAACAATCCTGGTCCACAGTCAACACTGTGGATGGCTATGGCCAGGGATGCCCGCCTTAACCCTAATCCTCATCTCTTTTTCAGTAATGGGTGTGGAGGTTTTACCTAAGGCCTGAGACAGCTGAAGGTGGAACAGGGAAGAGCAGTGCACTACAGCAAAGGCCAGCAGGCTTCTCCACAGAGGGGACAAAAGGGGAAAACCTGCCAGGCATGGCGGGGCACATCACCACCAAGAAGCAGATGGATCTCTGTGAGTTTGAGGCCAGCCTGGTCTACAAAGCGAGTTCCAGGACAGTCAGGGCTACATAAAGAGACCCTGCCCCCAATAAAGAAGAAAAGAAAGAAAGAAAGAAAGAAAGAAAGAAAGAAAGAAAGAAAGAAAGAAAGAAAGAAAGAAAGAAAGAAAGATAGAAAGAGAGCGGGGGAGAGGGAGAGAGGGAGAAGGAAACCCTTAGGCTGTGTGGGAGTCTCCCAATCTGCTATAGGGGAGAATAGCCATTAGCAGCAGTTGATGAAGGAGCAGAGCCATATTCTAATAAAACTTTATTAACAAGAACATGTACAGGAGTTGAGCAGCCCTAGATTTGTGCCCCTGTTTTCCAATAGTAGGGCATCTCTGTCTTCCCAGGCTCACTCTGACTATTGCCCCTGTGGCCCTCCCCAGCCCATTCTCTGTACCCTACTTCACTCAAGGGAACCTGTATGACTTCAGGCCTGCTTTTTCCATGCCTTGGTCCTGAGATCCCTGGGGCTTTGGGGTTCGACCAGTTTGGGATGATCCATCCTTACAGGTGCTTTGGGCACTCCACACATATCCCAACAGGCTGCATATCCATTAACTACTCTGTAAACTGGGCCCACATTGGCCGTCTGGAGCTATGGGCCCACAGCCAACATGACAGTGAGGCCTTGCTGTAGGCTGGGGTCCCAGATGAGGCCATCCTGCAAGCTGAACTACAGTTATTATACAGTGAGCTAAGGTCCAGAGGGCAGCATCCCCAGGCCCAAATCTAGCCCCAGCCTTGACTCAGGCGGCCTTGACCCATGCAGGTCTAGCTGGCTCTGGACTTTGGGAATGACCGATAGCCTGGTCCTCCAAGGGCTACCCCTTAGAGATACACAATTTCTCAAAGCAGGAGGCCGGAAACAGCAGGCATTTTACTTCGAATTCTGGCCCGACATCTGAAATCACAGTGCAGGTGTCCTGGTCTCCCTCTGGTGGTCCCAAGAGACTTCTGCTGCAGGCAGGTGTCTGCTAGCTACACAGATCATTCCAGCCCAGCCTCTCTCTGCAGGAGACCACCTTCCTTCTGGCCTGTTCTCCTACCAGGACACCAACATTGGGCTTAGATCCCAAAACCTCCATGGTCACCTTGCTTTTATTTAGTCACACCAGTAAAGCCCATTTTCTAATAAAGTCACACTCACAAGTATGAGAGGTAAGATTTCAGAGTGGGATGCAAGTCAGCCTGTAATTAAGGGAAGGAGAAGCTAAGAGCCAGCCAGACAAGTTTTCTGCCAGGACTATGCTGTGACTGTCCTCAGCTGTCATTCATTGAAGTCAGCTCTGAAAGGGCCACCGTAAGAGTGACAAACAGCAGCTTAAAGAGGGAAGGCTGACTTCCCGCTTATAGTTTATAGTTACGCAGCAGCAGGAGGAAGAGCAGAGCTGGAGGCAGGGAGCTGGAGGCAGCTGGAGCTGGAGGCAGCTAGGGCTGGAGCTGGAGGAAGCTGGGGCTGGAGCTGGAGGCAGCTGGGACTTGAGTTGGAGGCAGCTGGAGCTGGAGGCAGGGAGCTGGAGACAGCTGGAGCTGGAGGCAGCTGGGGCTGGAGGCAGCTGGGGCTGGAGCTGGAGACAGCTGGAGCTGGAGGCAGCTGGAGCTGGAGGCAGCTGGGGCTGGAGCTGGAGACAGCTGGAGCTGGAGGCAGCTGGAGCTGGAGGCAGCTGGAGCTGGAGGCAGGGAGCTGGAGGCAGGGAGCTGGAAGCAGGGAGCTGGAGGCAGGGAGCTGGAAGCAGGGAGCTGGAGGCAGCTGGAGGCAGCTGGAGGCAGCTGGAGGCAGGGAGCTGGAGGATGCTGCTCACATCACACCCACAGTCAGGAAGCAGAGAGACAAACTCTGGTGCTCAGCTCACTTTCTCCTTTTTATTTGGTAGAGGACCCCATAGGACAGTGTGGCCCACATTCGGGGTGACTCTTCCACCTCAGTTACCAGTTCCAGAAAGTTTCTCCGAGGCCTGTGCAGAGTGGGAGCTCTGGTAATGCTGGATCTGTCAAGTGGACAGCCAATATTAGCGTCAGAGCCACAGAGCGCTGCTCCCCACCCAGACTTCACGCTCTCCTCCCAGTTCCTTCCCTGACACAGCTCAGAGAGGTGGAGTCGCTTGCCTCAGGCCACACAGCCAATTTATAAGGAAGCCAGATCTTGAACTTTCTTCTACTTCAGTCTGACTTCACATTCTGCCACTCTCTGTCCTCCAGATAGACACTGGGACCCTGGGTGTTTTACCTGCCATCCAAATCATTTTCCTCTGGCTGCAAATGTTTCCATCTTTGTCATGGGGGTGGGCAAATGGGGGCTATGCTCATGCTGGGACCTGAGATCATTCGTGAGCAGGCATTGGGCTTGCTGGGGACGGCACTCCCTCCATTGTTCTCTACGTCTGGTTGTCCAAGCCCACAATGACACTTCATGGAGCCCCAAACGCCAGGAGTCCCCAAGCATAAGATCCATGTCCCCTCCCTTCCCTCACCCTACACATAGCAGACATGTATGATTGGATATGGGATAATGCAAGAATAAATGAGCATTTTCTGACCCCTGGGCACTCCCACCTCCAGCTCCTCTGGGTACCATGTCACCTGGGTACTGTCTTGAGGTGGGTAGGCTGCAACCATTTTACAGATGAGAACAACAAAGCTCAGGCTTCCTGGCCCTGGCCATGCCCCCGGGGCAGACCTAAGCTGTGAGCCTCACCTAGCATGACCCCAGCTTCTGACACCCAGTAGGAACCACCTGCATAGTCCTAGGTTCCCAGGTCTGCCAGTCATTTCTCATACACAGCAGGGGACATGTGTGTGTGAGCTCTTGGAGCTGCCTGCTCTGGAGGGACCGTGTGAGGGACCCCACTTCGGGACAGAAGTTGCCAAAGCTCCCCACATGGCAGAAGGGGTGGGATCCTACAAGCCAGGCCAGATCCTAGGTGACCTTTGAGTCTCTCACTGAAGGAGAGCTGCTGGCATCTGGCCCACACCTCTTTCAGGACAAGCCATTCACCCTTTGGCAAGTTCACACAACAGGCGCCTGCTTCTGAGTGCCTGCTAGACCAACAGCGGCACCCGCCTGCCCTGCAGAGCACAGCTAAGGCTTGCCCAGGCTGGTGTTCCCACGAGACACAGGTTGCTGTGCCCTGTGATGTGATGAAGATGCCCAGCAGGGAAGGGTGGCAGGCGGGAGAGGGTGGGTGAGGCTTCTCAGAGGAGGGTCTAGGGATGCCTTGTGATAGATGATTTCATGAGGGCTTAGAAGGTGACCTGCTAGCCTGAGGTCAGTCAATGATCCCTCCAGGCCTGCATGGTAGCCTTTCTGCCAAGGTGCATAGGTTGCAGCACACCCCATTACCATCTCTGCTGCATTCCTCTCTGGGGAGGGAGGGAGTGAGCTCAGGTTCCCACAGTTCTTATCACTCTGCCTTTAGAGACCAAGACTTGAGCCCATGTGGTCTCCGTGGCAAGAACAGCAAGGTGAAGGCAGATGCGCCTGCCCTCCTGGCTTGGCTGCCAAATGGCACTGGAGGCAACAGTGACTACCAGCCACATGGTGCATGCTGTCCAGAGACTGGGCCTGCCCTTCAGCAGCCAAGTGAGGGGCCACAGGGCCAGCAGGCCACTCTCCAAACGTGTTAGCCCTCATCCAGTTTCTCATGTGCAGAGGAAAGGATTGGCAAGTGGTCACAACACTTTACAGTCTGCAGAGGCTCTCTAAATAAACAAAACCAGTTGTAGTCTAGGTGTTGTGGGACATGATTTCAATCCCAGCACTCGGGAGGCAGAGGCAGAAGGATCTCAAGTTTGAGGTCAGCCTGGTCTACAGGGCAAGTTCCAGAACAACCAGGGCTACACAGAGAAACCCTGTCTCCGAAAAACGAACTAACAGGCAGCTGTAGCAAATGCCTACATAGTAAACTCTTTCCACCGCAGGCCTGGCATCCTGCAGCCTTGTGCTAGCTCCTGGCCGGGATCCTCTCTGCCTGTCCAGTAATGAACCGAGCTGAGGCCAGCTTCTTTTCACCAAGGAGATGTGGCTCAATGCTGTGAGCATTACTTAGCACTCTGGGCCCAGTTCTCAGTGCTGAGAGCAGCACCCAGGCTGTTCTATGCTCTTTGTCCTGCTGACACCCCTGCTGTACAGGACAGCACATCCTATCATCCCCAGCTGTGCAACCTTGTGCAGATGGCTTGCTCTCTCTGTGCCCCCAATCACCTCGTGTGTGAAATAAAGATGGTAAGTAATATTCCTGTCGCATGGAGTTGTGCAGATCCAGGCTGTTGGCTGAGGATGCTGGGACACCATTGACTACGACAATGTTGTTAGTGGTGACAGGACCATCACTGTGTCTGGGTACACATGAGGGTTAGGTAACTTGCTCAAACAATGAGGACTCAACCCTGTGTTTCTGTGGTCCCCACTGCATGGGGTGTGCCCTGGCCATGTGTGCCCGAGCCTCTGTGTCCTGTCCCCACAAGCCTGCGTCAGTGGGCACTGCTTACCTCTGTCCCATAATTCTGCTGAGAAGGAAGAAACAGCTCCTGATGCCCCCCCTATTGTGTAGAGCCTGTACCCCACAACTGAGAACACCAGATTGCAGATTCCCCTTTTCCCCAGTCCATCTGGTTCTGAGCCCTGCCCATGAGTCCCACATCCAGGGGGAGCCATGAGCCAGGGCCTGCATGGTTGCAGGCTGGGCAGGGTCTTGCTTAGGGCTGGGAATCACACAGGCACCTCTACTGATCTCCAGGGTCCTCAGCACTCCAATAATATGTGTCTTGCTCTCTGTCCCTCCCCTACCTCAGTTACTATTCCAAGAACTCTGGACCTTGGAAGACATGAGTTCATCCCTTCAAGTCACTTGCGACACCCAAGATCTCCTGTTCCTCCATGTCCGTGGCCAGATCCAGTTCTGGAGATGTCCAGGAGGAGGGGAACTGGAGCCAGCTGGCAGCTGGACACTGCTGGGCACCAATGAGATATGTTGGCTCCCCAAACAATCACAAAGCCGCTGAGATTACAGAATGGGAGACTCAGAGAGGCAGAGTGGTATTTCCAAGGTCACCAAGCTCTTAAAAATTCCCTGGCCTCCAGCCTGGTCTACAAGACTAGTCCCAGGACAGACACCAAAGCTACAGAGAAACCCTATCTCAAAATAAATAGATAGATAGATAGATAGATAGATAGAAAGATAGATAGATAGATAGATAAATTTTTAAAAAGTCCCTGGCCCCTGGGACAGCATGTATGAGTCCTCCCCCCACTCCTCTGCCACCCCCTTCCTCTCCCTCTCTCTCTCTCTCTCTCTCTCTCTCTCTCTCTCTCTCTCTCTCTCTCTCTCTCCCTCCCTCCCTCCCTCCCTCCCTCCCTCCCTCTCTCTCTCTCTCATCAGCCACTGCTCTTAGTGGAATTGGCTTGGGGCTTGGAACTCTTAAGGGGGTATAGGTTACCAGCTCTACTTCTTGAACTCAGTCCCCACTTGTTAAGGGCATAGCCGGGCAGTGGTGGCACACACCTTTTAATCTCAGCACTCCAGAGACAGAAGCAGGTGGCTCTCGAGGCCAGCCTGGTCTACAGAGCGAGTTTCAGAACAGGCTCCAAAACTACAGAGAAACCCTGTCTTGAAAAACAAAACAAACAAACAAACAAAAAGGTTTAGCCCGTGATTCTCACCTGGGTGAGGCTTGGGGAAATAAATTTCTGTAGCTAAGCTGGGAGAGGAAGGCTGCTAAACACCCCTGGGAGCATAGAACAGCCCCAGCTGTAGAGACCCTGGCCCCATGGATAAGCACCTGGTAGAAGGACTGGTGGCTGTTCCAAGGAGGAGGCTGGGATTTCTAAGTAAGTCCTGTTGCCCGCATCCCAGAGGGCTCCTGCCATGAAAACCCAAGCGTGTGGACTCTTGGACCAATTTCAGTCCAGACCCACTTTTAGCCTTTATAGGGAAATGAGGTTAAGAGGTACAGAACAAGAAACTGGTTCCTGGTGCCAGAGCTGGATGGAAGCTGTGCCCCAGTGACCGTGACCACGCTTGGATTGACTGCTCACTTTTGGGGCCTCCAACCTGCTGAGCCGGGTAGTGCTGAGCCCGATGCCCTCATGCCAGCTCCAGCCTCTCTTTCCTTGCTTCCAACAAAGAGCCTGATGCTGTTGCTACAGGGCCAGCACTGCCTCCTTTCCTTCCTGGATGGCTGCCCGGGGTTCAGCCTCCGCCACAGCACCCCCAGCTCCTAAGTAGCTCCAGACACTGCCTGAGGCAGTCCTGTGCAGCCTGGGCTGCTGGGGGCTGTCCGTACATCCTTGTCTGTCAGAGGCCTGCAGTGAGCCCCGGTGGGCCACCTCCAAAACTCAGGCTCTGACTTTCCCAAACATCCTGCTGTTTACATTCCAGAGGGGCCCGAGGGACCCTCGGGAGCTGGGGGGTCTGCTGCTCTGGCGCCTGCTGCCTGACACTCCCACCCCCACCCTCTGCAGCCTGGTGTGCCCCCAGCAGCTGCAGCAGGCACCCTGGCTCTTTGAGAAGAGCCACCTCTGCCACCATACCCTGCATGCATTACAGGGAGGTCTGGGTAGACAGGATGGCTTGTTAAACCGTGGCCACTCACTGCTGTGTCCTTGTCTGTCTCTAGTTCCCAAATGAGGATATGCCAGCCCTTGGCACAGGAACCAGTACAGATTAGCTGTTGGTAAAGAGTGAGTGGGTAGGCCTGCCAACTAGCTGGTACCTGCCATCCCCTGCCCTTCCCTCTCATTCTCCTCATTGCCTTTCCCTTGGCCCTGCCAGTAACTTCTAGTGCTGAGCCTGACCCAGGGCCTCGTGCGCTAGCCAAGCTCTCTATGACTGAGCTACACACACACACCTCCCTCCCCAGCCTCCGACCACTGCATTTTCCTACCAGCCCCCTGATCATATCCTGGCCTGCCTTCGCTTACGGAGCACACACTCTACGCAGCCTTCACCCAAGTGGATGTTTTCTCAGCATTGCAGCCAAAGGAAAGCACCTTAGTTCTCTCTCCAGCTTTATTCAGACTAGCTGCAGCCACAGGCAGGGAAATGCTGGACACCCACAGGGGGCCAGTGGGTGGAACGCTAACACGCACAAAGCCCTGGGTTCCAGCCCTGTCAGCCCAGAACCCCCACACTAGGGAGGTAGAAGCAAGAGGATCAGAAGGTCAAGATCAGACTCAGCAGCATAGTTTATTTCAGGCCGTCCTGGGTTACATGAGACCTGTCTCAAGCAACGACAAAGAAGTCACCACTAGTCAGGGCAGACCACACATTTGCAGTGTAATTGAGTTAATGAGGCTCCGTCTTTACTCCTGAAGACGGCAAGTGTTTTGTAGAACAGGATTTTTTTTATATATATATAACACAGGATGTTTATAAATTAGGATGTTTAGTTCCTTAGAGAATTGGTCTTATGTAGCCCAGGCTAGAACTTTTTTTTTTTAATTTGAGGTGTCCAGATCAATAAAGGTATACACCACCACACCTAGGGTATTCAGTGCTGAGGATAGAACCGAGCTGTCTTAGTCAGGGTTCTATTGCTGTGAAGAGACACCATGACCATAGCAACTCTTATAAAAGAAACATTTAACTGGGCCTGGCTTACAGTTCAGAGGTTTAGTCCATCAGCATCAGGGTGGGAAGCATGACAGCATGCAGGCAGACATGGTGCTGGAGAAGGAGCTGAGAGTTCTACATCTGGATTCACAGGCAGCAGGAAGAAAGAGATACTGGGCCTGGCTTGAGCATCTGAAACCTGAAAGCCCACCCCTAGTGACACATTTCCTCCAACAAGGCTATACATGGTGCCACTCCCTAGGGGCCTAAGGGGATCACTTTTATTCAAACCACCACACCAAGACCTCTTGAATGCTAGGCAATCACTCTACCAACTCAACAGTCTGTTTATGCAGCCCAGGCTGGTCTTGAGCACACTGTCTTAGTTAGGATTTCTATTGCTGTAAAGAGATGCCATGATCACAGCAACTCTTATAAAATAAAACATTTAATTAGGGACTGACTTACATTTCAGAGGTTTAGTTCATTGTCATAACGGTGGAAAGCATGGTGGCATGCAGGCAGACATGGTGCTGGAGAAGGAACTGGGAGTTCTACACCTGGACCTGAAGAGAACAGGAAGAAAGAGGGACACTGGGAGTGGCTTGACCATCTGAAACCTGAAAGCTCACACACTTCCTCCTCTTAATAGTACCAGTCCCAATGAGCCTATGGGGGCCATTTTCATTCAAATCACTGCATTCTGCTCCCTGTCTCCCATAGGCTGGTAAAACAGCATTCAGTCCAACTTTAAAAGTCCAAAGTTGAAAGTCTCTTCTGAGAGTCATGCAATCTCTTAAGCATAATCCCCTGTAAAAATCAAAAAGAAAAGATCAATACTTCCAACATGCAATGACACAGGAAATGCATCACCATCACAAAATGGAGGAAGGAGAGCACAGTGAGAAAATACTGGGCCAAAGCAGACTGAAAATCAGCAGGGCAAACTCCAAACTCGTCATCTCCATGTCTGATGTCACAGCATTCTTCAGATCTCCAGCTCCTTTCAGCTTTGTTGACGACAACACACTTCTTTCTCTGAGCTGATTCTAATCCCTGTAGCATCTTTCCTTGGCAGTTACCATGACTCTGGCATCTCCATCTTTCTCCAACATAATCCAGGCTTCACCTTCACAGCTTCACACAATGGCCTCTCTAGGCCTCCATGTAGGGACAGCCCTGCCACATGCCTGGCGTCAACAATTTTCCTTAGCTGTGGAGGGAGATTCCATAACCCCTTCCTAGTATCCTTGATTCTAAAGGCAGAACCACGTGGCTGAGGCTGCCAAATTCTGCTTCTTGCTGGGGATCAGGTAGCCTTACTAAATGGCTCCTGTCCTATCTGTATGGTTTTTGGTCTTGTCAAGGTCAAATCTCCAGGCTCTCAACAAACCAGACCATCTAGTACCTGCAGGAGTCTGTTTTGGGTCCCTTGTCTAACTGTTGTGTTTGTTGGTCTTGTGTGTTCTGTCTTTGTATCTCTGTTCACAACTGACTTGACTGGACAGGCCTTTTATTTCACCTAATCTGACTGCACTACCTTTGCCTTTGCAGGTTTTCCCCTTAAAGACCCATGCTCCATGCCACCCTGACCCCTCCCATGCTGGTGGAGGGGTTCCCTCGGCCTGCCCTGAGGGCTGTGGGCCTCGACTTCTGGCCAAACCTGATCAAGGTTTGAATCCTCGGGCCAAGGGCACTGGTATCATGCTGCGGTGGTCATGTTGTGACACTATAGCCAGACTTCCCTCCACCAGAGCTTCTTTCATCATTCAGATCCAATGTGTTATAAATACCTGTCATCATTTAGAGGGACTGGTTACAAATTACTATTGGTTAGAGTATGGAAAAAAAACTACTGTTAGTCTCAAATGTTTCACGCTGGTACAGGATTTTATGTGATGTAATTTAAAGTTATTTTTGTTATAGTATATGCATGCTTCTGTTCTTGTTTAAAACATTGTAGCCATACAATATATTATATACTACTGAGGGAAACCACAAGAAAGACTTTGGTAAGAGTTTTTATGTTGTCTGGAAAGTGAGAAATACTTTGGTGTGTTGTCTGGAAAGAGGAAAAAAGCAGGAGACTAAAAGAATAAAGAGAGGAAAAATGGATTAAAGGTATATAAAAGTTATAGGCGGTCAGAAGGGGATGTGAACTATGTTTGCTGTGGTTTCTCATAACTTCAAATACTAAATGTGCTTGTTTTGTTGAAAAGTTTGCCCATGTAAGTTTTCTTGCAAGCATGGAGCTGAGACAGAAATGACGGTCCGGCTATTTTCGCTGTCTCTGCCACCCATCACTGCTGTGGCCACATTCATGGGCCTGACTTCAGACTTTTATCTCTGAACTCTGGTTGCTGGACTTGGGTTAGCAGAAATTTAGATGACTATATCTTTGGTATAGATAATGTTAAAACTGTTTTTATGCTGTTTTTTTATTGAAATATTGACTTTAAAGTTGGATTGTGGCTTTTCCTTTGTTAGACCCAGGCTTATGTTTATTTAAAAGTTTCCTCTGTCAGTCTGAGCCCCTGACACAATGACAAGGAGACAAAAACAAAGCAGAACAGTCACATTCTGTAGCTTCAGATATATAAGTTTATTTTTCGATATGGTCAAAAATCTGTTAAAATTAAAATAAAACTAGTTAAAATCTAATTAGTAACACTGGGATATGATAATTGTATGCATGGGTAATTTTAAGGAAACCATAAGACATAATTCCATTTTGGATTGGCATTTTGCTAGAAAAAAAAAATGGACGCCACAGGATTTCACTGCCATCTTGATCGTGACCACGTGGAGGGGGCCTAACTAGGAGGCAGCAACAGATCTCTAAGATAGTTTAGACTGGGATACATTTTCATATGATGGCTCAGGTTCCATTCTGAAAACAACATACATAGTTGAACTTCAATGTTTTTATACTCAAAAATGTACCTTGCACTGCCAGCTAGACGTTGTTAATTTAAGAGTCACCGAGGTGATAGTGGTTATAAAGACATAAAAGGATCATAGGAAACAGCTGAGGTTTACAAATGCACGGCGGGACTGGAGTCCCAAACAATGTGCAGTCGCAAGAATGGACCTTGACAGCTTTGGAAACGCCAGTGCCAGGTGATAGTCACCAGAAGCACCAGTTACAGTGAAACAGAGCAGACTGAGATCTCAGAGACAGGCTATGTGTATGCTGTCGAAGATGGAGAAAAAGAGGTACTTTATTTCTGATATTACAGGAAGACATTTAAGAGATTTTAATTTTTTAAGAACAGCTAAAACTATGGGATATTTGTGCGTATAAAATGTTTTATATTGTATGTGTTTGGACTTCATAAAAGGCTAAAAATTAGGGTCACAGCCATAAACACCAAATGCTAACCAGAAACTGGATGTTCATTTCTTTTACTTGCAAAATAACAACAGGAAAAATTGTGTAATAGGAGATCACCACAACATGGGAAACTATATTAAAAGGTCAAGCCATTTTAAAGTTAAGAATTGGTGGCTTAAAAGAATGTATCTCCTTGCTCAAGGTCTATTCAGGCTTAAAAATGTACGTTTAGCCTCCTTGTCTTTGCTAACTTTGTTGGGTTTAAGCTATTTAAATAAACTGAGTGGTAACTTTTTTGTATTGATACTAAGGGGAACTTCAATTGAAAAATTGTTGTTTTTTAGCCTGGTATTGGCATTAAAAACAGACGGGAGGACCAATGGAACTGAATCAAAGACCCGGTTATCAATCCTCATTCCTACGAACACCTGATTTTTGACAAAAAAGAAAAAAAAATGGGACAAGGAAGCATATTCAACAAATAGTGCTGGCATAACTTGATATCAACATGTAGAAGAATGAAAATGACCCATATCTATCACCATGCACAAAACTCAAGTTCAAATGGATCAAAGACCTCAACATATAGCCAACTACACTGAATGTCGATTGCCTTTGGGTGGGCTACTCAGTCTAGGGGTTGTAACCCACCCGGCAGTCAGGGTCCCGGAGAGGCACTACCTGGAAGATATGAGCTGAGAGAGAGGAAGAAGGCCATGGTAAGTTTGTCAGAGCCTCCCTTTATTACAGATGGGGGACAACTTATATAGAGTAAAGAGTTGGGGGATGGGCACAGGGGCCTGGGCTCTTGCCGCGTGGTTCACGTTGGTCACATGGTTCTCGTTGGTCACGTAGCCAGGTTACCTTCGGTCAGGTCACTGTAGGCCAAGAAGTCACGAGTTTGGAATGTGGGGTGGGTTCTGCTAACAGATAGCTCTCATTAACAGCCAATTTGGGTGTGGGGTAGGCTCTGTCAATAGAACCATTCCTAACACAATTAGGGGTGTGGGGTTCTCTGCAGACTCCCCAGGGTGACGGTTCCTGCAATGATTTTAGGAGGAAATTGGCTCCTGACAACTGAACCTCATAGAAGAGAAAGTGGGAAATACACTTGAACACATTGGCACAGAAGATCACTTCCTAAATATAACCCCAGCAGCACAGACACTGAGAGAAACAATAATGGAACCTTCTGAAACTGAGAAGCTTCTGTAAAGCAAGGGCACAGTCAACAAGACAAAATGACAGCCTACAGAATGGGAAAAGATCTTCACCAATCCCACATTGGACAGAGGTCTGATATCTAAAATATACAAAGAACTCAAGAAATTAATCATCAAAAGAACAAATAATCCAATAAAATAATGGAGTACTGTGGCGAACTTCTTGACCAGCGAGGAAGAACAACCACCACACGAGGATTCTTCTCAGATCACGCTTTATTGGAGTGCCTCTTGGTTGAGGGGGAGAGTAGGAAGCGAGGGCCCCCCCCCAGAGCACTAAAGCAGCTGCTTATATAGGGAGTAGGCACATGGGTCGCCCTGTGATTGGTTGCCACCATCAGCTGACACCAGACTGCATCGGGATAGGCCCAAGGGCCCTTATCCACCGCGCATGCGGGAAGCAGGGGACACACAACTCCCAAAGGCATAGCCATATATGGAGTTGTTTATTTCCAACGGGACAGGATGTCAGCGCCATCTTGTAATGGCGATTCTGTCCGGCTCCCTGCAGAGTACAGACCTAAACAGAGAACTCTCAACAGAGGAATCTAAAATGGCTGAAAGACACTTAAGGAAATGTTCAACATCCTTAGTCATCAGAGAAATGCAAATCAAAACAACTCTGAGATTCCATTTTTTTATATATTTTATTGATATTTACTGAGCTCTATATTTTTCTCTGCTCCCCTCCCTGCCTTTCCTCTCCCCCTCTAATCTTCCCCCAAGGTCCCCATGCTCCCAATTTACTCAGGAGATCTTGTCTTTTTATACTTTCTACTTCCCATGTAGATTATATCTATGTAAGTCTCTCTTAGTGTCCGCATTGTTGTCTAAGTTCTCTGGGATTGTGGTTTGTAGGCTGGTTTTCTTTGCTTTATGTTTAAAACTACCTATGAGTGAGTACACATGATAATTGCCTTTCTGTGTCTGGGTTACCTCACTCAAAATGATGTTTTCTAGCTCCATCCATTTTCCTGCAAAATTCAAGCTGTCATTTTTTTTCTGCTGTGTAGTACTCCATAGTGTAAATGTACCACATTTTCCTTATCCATTCTTTGGTCAAGGGGCATTTAGGTTGTTTCCAGGTTCTGGCTATGACAAACAAAGCTGCTATGAACATAGTTGAGTACATGTCCTTGTGGTACGATTAAGCATACCAAAAGTGGTATTACTGGGTCTTGAGGAAGGTTGTTTCCCAATTTTCTGAGAAATCCACACTGATATCCAAAGGGGCTGTGCCAGCTTGCACTCCCACCAGTTATGCAGGAGTGTTCTCTTTTCCCCACAACCTCTCCAGCATAAGTTGTCATCAGTGTTTATGATCTTGGCCATTCTTACAAGTGTAAGATGGAATCTCGGTTTTGGCATAAGAACATACAGGAGGACCAATGGTACTGAACAGAAGACCCGGATATCAATCCACACATCTTCGAATACCTGATCTTTGATAAAGAAGCAAAAAAATATCAAATGAAAAAAAGAAAGCATATTTAACAATGGTGCTGGCATAACTGGATATTAACATGTAGAAGAATGAAAATAGACCCATATCTATCACCATGAATAAAACTCAAGTCCAAATGGATCAAAGACCTCAACATAAAGCCAGCCACACTGAACCTTATAGAAGAGAAAGTGGAAGTACACTTGAACACATTGGCACAGAGAACCACTTCCTAAATATAACCCCAGCAGCACAGACACTGAAAGAAACAATTAATAAACGGGACCTCCTGAAACTGGAAAAACTTAGGTAAAGCAAAGGACACGGTCAACAAGACAAAACGACAGCCTACAGAATGGGAAAAGATCTTCACTAACCCCACATCAGACAGAGGTCTGATCTCCAAAATACACAAAGAACTCAAGAAAATGGACACCAAAAGATCACATAATCAAAAAATAATAATAATAAGAGTACAAACCTAAACAGAGAACTCTCAACAGAAGAATCCAAAATGGCTGAAAGACACTTAATGAAATGTTCAGCATCCTTAGTCATCAGAGAAATGCAAATCAAAACAACTCTGCTATACTCATAGCAGCATTATGTGTGATAGCCAAAACCTGGAAACAACCCAAATGCCCCTTGACTGAAGAATAGATAAGGAAAATGTAGTACATTTACACAATGGAGTACTACACAGCAGAAAAACAATGACATCTTGAAATTTGTGGGCAAATGGATAGATTTAGAAAACATCACATTGAGTGAGGTAATCCAGACCCAGAAAGGCAAATATCATATGTACTCACTCATAAGTGGCTTTTAGACATGAAGCAAAGAAAACTAGCCTACAGTCCACAATCCCAGAGAACCTAGACAACAAGGAGGACCCTAAGAGACATATATGGATCTAAACTACATAGGACAGAGAAAAAGGCAAGATCTCCTAAGTAAATTAAGATCCTAGGGGCCATAGGAGAGGGTAGAAGGGGAGGGGAGAAGAAGGGAGGGGAGCAGAGAAAAATATATAGCTCAATAAAAAGAAAAAAGAAAAAGAGGGGCTGGAGAGATGACTCAGCATTTAAGAGCACTGCCTGCTCTTCCAAAGGTCCTGAGTTCAATTCCCAGCAACCACATGGTGGCTCACAACCATCCATAATGAGATCTGATGCCCTCTTCTGCCCTGCAGGCATACACGCAGATAGAACACTGTACATAATAAATAAATAAATCTTTAAAAAGAAAAGAAACAAAGTTTATCTAATCAGACATACCTGGGCAGCCCTCATACTTCAGAGATCTGCAGAATGTGGCATTTAAAATAATGGTTAAGAAGCTTATTATATTAAACAGAGACTCTGAGGGCCTAGCAGTAACCCAAGGTCTCCAGAGAAGATTATTGGAAGACCATGATGTCTCCACCTGGATTATGACAATGCTGACCACTGGGCGAGATGCCCCGTACAACACCTGCTGCCAGGACCCGGTCCAGAGTGGGCAAACAGCAGGGCATTGGAGAATTGATTGCACCACTTTTCCTAGACGAAATAAGGTCAGTCTTTTCCATGGCCCTTTTCTACAGGGAAAAAAAATCACCTTATAGGCCTGGGTAAGACTATAAGACTGCTGTTCTGGATACTTCTGCCTCCAATGCTATGAAGACCTGGGTATGGCTAACTGTATATGGACTCTGGTCCCTGTCAGTTTTAACAGATTTGGAAACTACTTGGTGTGTACTCAGGCATATTTTATTTATCCTTCTGGGATCTCTGATAGTATTGATGGCTAGGCCAGCTATAATATTGTCAGCTTAGCAGCAACAGGTATCCAGACCTTTCCACAAAGCTATAGCCAGCTTGTTAGCTCATTTTATAGAGCTATAACAATCAAGCCTTGCCTTTTCTAAAGCTACTAGGTCCATTTTAAAAAGCAAGCATCCTTATCCTTAGCTATAAGTTTAAAAGGCCACGGCTCAGGAAGCCAAGGATCTAATTGGCACTAACTCAACCCACACCTAGGAGCCCCACCATGGAGCCTGGTCTACCACCCTGAGCATTGTCCTTGTGTAATGCTGCCCTCTGTGGTCACAAGAGGTATCACCACTAGATCCCTGTCGCGGGTCCTGAGCCAGTATCTGTCTCACTGTTGCAGCCCAAGAGCTGCCAGCATCACACCTCAGGGCCTGCCTAGACTCAAGATCCTTATTTCATCAGAGTTTGTTCATCTCAGGAAGCTGTAGGCCCCTTTCTGGGGCTCTGGGAGCAAAGCCTGGAGCTAAGCATTATCTGGCTGAGATCTGATCCCCTACACTTTCCCTTCACCAGCTCCGGTACTCCAAGGATGAGACCCAAAGCACTGCTGTCCTAGGGATGGAGGAGCGCCATTCCCATGTCAGTGCCAGCCTGTGGGCTGCTAAGGACAGCCTAGACAATGCTATTCAGCTGCAACTGACCTTCTCCCAGGTGTGGAGGTTCCTAAGAAAAGAGGAATCGTGTTTGAGACCTCACTTCTGTGGGGACTGGTATAAGCCCGGCTCTGAAGGGGGCAAACTGGCTGGAAGGGACTCTCAGCTGTGTGTCTGTTTTTATTAGTCATATCTTAATCCTAGGCATTGTTCCAGAAAGAAGCTGGGATATAGCACAGGACAGAACTGGTAGGCTCTGGCTGTCACTGAATAGATCATCTAGTTGAGGCAGGTGACAAAAGTCATATAAATAAACCATATATATGATTAGGGGTCAGGAAGTGTCACCTAAGGAGGTGACATTTGAGCTATATGACAAGCATTTTGGGGGCAAGAGCATTCTATGCTAAGGGTCTGGGATGGGGATGAGTCGAGAACTGGCTAAAAGCCCTGGGGCTGGGAGGGGATGGCAGGAGGAAGTGTGGTTGGTCTGCAGGTGTCAGGCCTGTCAGCCCAAACAGGCTGGAGTCTCTGCTACAACTTCATTCCTTCCAGGCTCTGGAAGAAATGTCTCAGCCCACCCTCTCCCTCTACACTGTCCACTCACACTTAGGATATACTTAGCATTGTGGTTCTGATTAGTATTGTGGTTCTGACCACACACAACTTTTTTCCCTTTCTGGATGCATCTGCCCTTCCCCGCCCCAGGCTGGTGTGCGGCTCGGCTCTGAGAGGCGATGTACTAGCCACCCCATTCTCTTCTGGCTCAGCACCCTTCACGCAGAGCTGACCCTGAGGACTGTGTTCCAGAGAGCCCAAGGCACCCATGTCTGGCACCAGGCTGTGCAGTGGGATGGCAGGAAACTGGCCCTCAATGGAAGCCTCTCCAGGCCCGTCTCAGAGCCTGGGGACTCAGGGTGAGCAGCTGAGGAGCAGGAGGCATGGGCTTCGGGGTGCTCTCACTTGCCATGGTGAGTGCCTGCTTTTCCTTGTGCTATTCTAGGCCTCTAGAATCCTCAGGACACAAAAGATGGCTCTCAAAGGAGATAGGCAAAGAGCTAGGTGGAGCTGCAGCCCAGTTGGTAGAGTGCTTGCTTAGAGCATTTGATCCCCAGCACCTTAAAAAACAGTGTGTGGGGGGGAGCATGACTGTAATCTCAACCCCCAGGAAGTAGAGGCTGGAAGGTCAGGAGTTCAAGGTCATTCTCAGCTACATAAAACCTTGTCCCAAATAAATCAAAATTAGCAACAAAAGCAAAATGGAGCCAATGAGATGTTTCAGTGGGTGACAACCTTAGCTGGGACCCAGAAGCTAAAGGAGACAACCAACTCCCACAGCTGTTCTCTGATCCCCCACACATGTGGACTGTTGTAGTAATAAGGGCGGCGGAGGGGCTGCGTCCCCAAAACCCCAGCCGCCTGCCCAGCTAGCTTATGCCCCGAAATAATTACACAGACACTGTATTCATTTAAACACTGCTCTGGCCCATTCCTATCTAGCCTCTTCTAGGCTAATTCTCACATCCCGATCAACCCATCTCTAATAATCTGTGAGCACCGGTCTTACCAGGAAGATTCTAGCCTAAGTCCATCCTGGGTTGGAGCTGGGGCATGGAGTCTCTCTCTGAAGCATCTGCTCCCCAGCGGAGAGCTGTCGAGTCTGACCTCACTTCCTCTTCCTCCCAGCGTTTTGTTCTGTTTACTCCTCCCACCTATCTCCTAACCAATGAGAGCCAAGCAGCTTCTTTTAATTTAACCAATGACCTTCCTCCATCAGACTGTGGCACATGTATGTTCATGTACACATACGAATAGATGTACTAAATTGTCCTGAATGAAGCCCAGTGGTTTAAAGTTACCAGGAGGGTGAGCAGGGAGGCTGCGGTAGGCCCCTGCATCAAGGTCAGCAACAGGCTAAGGGGAGGGGTCTCTGTTGGTCTCTGGGTTCTCTCCGGAGCTCAGTACCCTCTGGAACCTGAAGCCTAGTTTGAGGCTAGGGTCAGTCAGCCAAAGTGTGCTCCCTGGTGGCTGCTCAGAGGTCAGGAGGAGAAGTGGTAACAAGCCTCTGAAGGCCAAGGCTTGAACATTCCAGTGGGCATCAAGGAACAATGGCATGTCCTGAGGCCGGGGCTGGGACAATGCAAGCAGTTGTGATAGCAAGGACACAGGGAGCTGGATTTGAAAGGTCAGGGGAGACCTTGATGGGAGAGGAGGCTGTCAGCCAAGGACCTAGGAATGTGAGCTCTGGAGCAATAAGTGCAAAGGCCCTGAGGTTGGAGCCAAGCTGAGGAGCTTCTGATGGAAGAGGCTGGCTGATGGTAGGGTAGGACACTCAGGACCCAGAAGGGAGAGGCCTTTCTCAGTTTCCCAGTATGGGGTTCTGGAGTCCTCCTAGGAGGACCAAAGTTCCTGACCCCCACTTCTTCTCCAGGGAAGATGAAGGCAGCCACAATCCAGCCAAAATCTCCTTGTCAGAGGCGGTGATGGCCTCACCTCTGTTCCCTCCTCATAGAGATTCAGCAATCAAGGGACAGAGGCTCACCTGTGACTCTGGAGGTTACCTGGGCTAACAGGTCCTCTACACACAGTGTGGCCTGGGATGGCTGCTTGACTGTCTCCTAGCTGGCTCACTGGTGACCTCTTGCTTAGGATCCTCGTTCTGGGTCGCCCAGTAGGCCTTGGGCTCATCTTTTGGTTCATGTTAGCTCAAGGGAACCTGGGCCCTGGGCCCGCTGCAGGCCTGTGTGGCCCTGACTCAGATCCGGGTCTCTCTCCTGGGGCCAACACCAGCCGCAGCAGAATGTGACATGAGGCCCAGGAAGCCAGACTCAGAGCCAGGCATCGGCAGGGAGCCCTGGCAGCTATGGGAAGTGCCGAGCTTAAGGCAGTGTAGTTCTGGGTTCAGGTGCTGACTATGCCATGGGATCTAGGCCACTCTTTCCTCTAGCTGAGCCTTGCTTCATGTGAAATGGGTGTGAAAGTCATGTCCTACCAGGAAATAGATCACTCCGATTGGTGTTCGGCAGTGTGTAGGCGCTGCTAGTGCTAGGGTCTGTACATATGGGGGAGGGGCAGGGCTCACCTCCCATCTCCCCATCAACCAGGGCTTCCAGGGGGCTGAGTGCAGCTCTTCAGAGTGTGGGACAAAAGACAGACTGCACTGAAATGGGGACCCTGGCTCTGAGAGTCTGTCCACCTCAGCTCCCCAGGTTTCTGAGACCCTGGCTCTGAGTCTGTCCACCTCAGCCCCTGCCCCAGGTTTCTGAGACCCTGGGGTCCTAAGGCTGGGGTCTCTGTGTGGGTGACACTCACCCCTGTGGGTACTGTGGGCATTCTCTCCTATGTGATAACCCTCACGTCATGATCCATTCCAGAAGCATCAGCTGCCCCAATAGGACAAGGTCCACACACAGGCCACACTAGAGGACATCCTCACGGACCCCTGTGTCCAGCACAGCTTCCAGGGCACAGTGGAGACGGACCACACACACAAGTTAAGCTTCACCCTCCATCTGGGGCTTTGCAGCTTGCCCAGGGTGAGTCTGCTGAGCAGGGCGGGTACAGGGAACCAGGGGCCCTGAGGAGGGGGAGCACCTGGGACAGGCGGAGCTGTCACAGTGGCTCTGCACACATCAGCTGTGAGAGAAGGAAGCGGGGAGATGTGCAAACGAGGACTGTCACCAACACCACTGCTGAGGCACACACTGGGACCCAATCCTGCCACTACCTGGGCTTGTCGCCTGAGCCCCCCACCATTCTCAGGTCCTCCTATCCATCTCTCTTCCTCTTTCCTGTCCCTTCCCCACCCATGCTCATACCTACCTGCCTTCCCGCCCACCCTCCTGCTGTCCACCTACCACCCACCCAGCCATCTATCCATCTGCTGAGAGGCAGGTGCCACTCTGCTGGAGAGCTAGCTGTCCAGAGTGGAGGAAAACAGGACAGACCAAAGTCGTATGCTCAGGGCCTGGGGGAGGGTGGGATGGGAGCAGGGCTTACGAGTGGTCTCAGGACACCTGCAGGCCCCGCAGAGGTCACACACAGGCACTGTGCAGGAGTTATACATAGGCACCTGTGCAGACATGCTTCGCTCACACAAGGCCCCTGTGCATGCATGCTTCACTCACACAGGCCCCTGTGCAGACATGCTTCGCTCACAACAGTCACCTGTGCAGGCATGCTTCACTCACACAGGCACCTGTGCAGACATGCTTCACTCACACAGGCACCTGCGCGTGCATGCTTCACTCACACAGGCACCTATGCAGGCATGTTTCATCCACACAGGCACCTGTGCAGGCTTGCTTCACCCACACATGGGCACCTGTGCTTGCATGCTTCACTCACACAGGCACCTGTGCGTGCATGCTTCACTCACACACAGGCACCTGTGCAGGCATGCTTCACTCACACACGGGCACCTGTGCAGGCATGCTTCACTCACACACAGGCACCTGTGCAGGCATGCTTCACTCACACACGGGCACCTGTGCAGGCATGCTTCACTCACACAGGCACCTGTGCAGGCATGCTTCACTCACACACGGGCACCTGTGCAGACATGCTTCACTCACACACAGGCACCTGTGCAGGCATGCTTCACTCACACACGGGCACCTGTGCAGGCATGCTTCACTCACACAGGCACCTGTGCAGGCATGCTTCACTCACACAGGCACCTGTGCGTGCATGCTTTACCCACACACGGGCACCTGTGCAGGCATGCTTCACTCACACAGGCACCTGTGCAGGCATGCTTCGCCGACATGGGCACTTGTGTAGGCATGCTTTACCCACACACGGGCACCTGTGCCGGCATGCTTCACTCACACAGGCACCTGTGCAGGCATGCTTCACTCACACAGGCACCTGTGCAGGCATGCTTCACTCACACACGGGCACCTGTGCAGGCATGCTTCACTCACACAGGCACCTGTGCAGGCATGTTTCACCCACAGAGGGCACCTGTGCAGGCATGCTTCACTCACACAGGCACCTGTGCAGGCATGCTTCACTCACACACGGGCACCTGTGCAGGCATGCTTTACCCACACACGGGCACCTGTGCAGGCATGCTTCACTCACACAGGCACCTGTGCAGGCATGCTTCACTCACACAGGCACCTGTGCAGACATGCTTCACTCACACACAGGCACCTGTGCAGGCATGCTTCACTCACACACGGGCACCTGTGCAGGCATGCTTCACTCACACAGGCACCTGTGCAGGCATGCTTCGCTGACATGGGCACTTGTGCAGGCATGCTTTACCCACACACGGGCACCTGTGCCGGCATGCTTCACTCACACAGGCACCTGTGCAGGCATGCTTCACTCACACAGGCACCTGTGCAGGCATGTTTCACCCACAGAGGGCACCTGTGCAGGCATGCTTCACTCACACACGGGCACCTGTGCGTGCATGCTTTACCCACACACGGGCACCTGTGCAGGCATGCTTCACTCACACAGGCACCTGTGCAGGCATGCTTCACTCACACAGGCACCTGTGCAGACATGCTTCACTCACACACAGGCACCTGTGCAGGCATGCTTCACTCACACACGGGCACCTGTGCAGGCATGCTTCACTCACACAGGCACCTGTGCAGGCATGCTTCGCCGACATGGGCACTTGTGCAGGCATGCTTTACCCACACACGGGCACCTGTGCCGGCATGCTTCACTCACACAGGCACCTGTGCAGGCATGCTTCACTCACACAGGCACCTGTGCAGGCATGTTTCACCCACAGAGGGCACCTGTGCAGGCATGCTTCACTCACACACGGGCACCTGTGCGTGCATGCTTTACCCACACACGGGCACCTGTGCAGGCATGCTTCACTCACACAGGCACCTGTGCAGGCATGCTTCACTCACACAGGCACCTGTGCAGGCATGCTTCACTCACACAGGCACCTGTGCGTGCATGCTTTACCCACACATGGGCACCTGTGCAGGCATGCTTCGCCGACATGGGCACTTGTGCAGGCATGCTTTACCCACACATGGGCACCTGTGCAGGCATGCTTCACTCACACAGGCACCTGTGCAGGCATGTTTCACCCACAGAGGGCACCTGTGCAGGCATGCTTCACTCACACACGGGCACCTGTTCAGGCATGCTTCACCCCCACACAGGCACATGTGCAGGTTTTGCTGAAGAAGGTTGTGGGAGGGGCAGTAGGACCTGTCACCTGCACAGCCTGTTACAGCAATCCAGGTGGGAGGGATCACAGCTTGGGCCAAAATCCAGTGGGGACAAAGCCATTCTCCCTGTGTCTCCTGACCTCTGAACCTCTGCAGTCTTCCTTCAGGTCCTCTCATTCTCCGGGGATCACAGTCTGGACCAGGGTGCACTACTGTTGCGTTCTCAATACCAGCTGGGTCTTCCTCCAGACCCTGACCAGGGCCTGCACTTTAGCCTCACCCCCTACAACCACAGCAGAACTAATGCACCTGACTTCTCTGTGCAGGTGGAGGTAAATGTCTAATCCTTCCAAGTTTCCATGCCAGCAGCCCCTCTGCCTGGGCTGCACTGCCATCTAATGGCTGTCAGTGAAACTTCAGGTCTGTACGCTGCTAGTCCAGGACTAGAAGCGTGTAGAGTATTTATTCTGGGGAATATTTATTGTCCAGACCCCAGAGTGGCTCATCCATTAATCCATGGTCCTTCCTTCCCTTTCTATAACCAAGAGACAGATTCTATCCTTCTCAAATGGGACAAGGATGGTGTATCCGTCAAGGTTCTCTAGAGGAACAGATCTGATGGAATGAATCTATAGAAAGGGAACTTATTAGAGTGACTCACAGGCTGTGGTCCAGCTAGCCTGACAATGGCTTTCTACCAATGGAAAGTCCTAGAACCCAGTAAGTACTCAGTCCACGAGACTGGATGTCTCAGCTGGCCTTCAGTAGACACCATAATGCCGAAGAAGTAGGCTCTAATGCCAGTGAAGGAATGGACATGCCAGCAGGTTAGATTAGAGGCCAGATTAGAGGTGGATGACACCCCCTCAAAAGATTCAAAGTAGATATTCCCACTTTAAATTATCAAATTAAGAAGGAAATTCCTGAGCTGGGTGGTGGTGGCGCACACCTTTAATCAGCACTAGGGAGGCAGAGGCAGGTGGATTTCTGCGAGTTTGAGGCCAGCCTGGTCCACAGAGGACTTATAGAACAGTCAGGACTACACAGAAAAAAACCCTGTCTTAGCTGGGCGGTTGTGGCTCACGCCTTTAATCCCAGCACTTGGGAGGCAGAGGCAGTCAGATCTCTGTGAGTTCGAGGCTAGCCTGGTCTACAAGAGCTAGTTCCAGGACAGGCTCTAAAACTACAGTGAAACCCTGCCTCAAAATAAAAACTGTCTTTAAAAATTAAAAAAGAGAGAGAGAGAGAGAGAGAGAGAGAGAGAGAGAGAGAGAGAGAGAGAGAGAAATCCTCACGGGTGTGCCCAGCCACAGTTGGGTTTTAGTCAACTCTAGATGTTGTCAAGTTGATAACCAAGAATAGCCATCACAGATGACATTTCTAGGTGGGGTCATGCCCAAAGGCCATGGCCATTCATATCAGGCTGAGTCTCTGGGCCTGCCACTTCCTCATTTACAACCAGGCCTGTTCTGCCCAGCTACAAACGGGTGCTTGATTCCACTCCTGGAATTAGAGACAGAGAGTAAGGCCTGAGGGCAAGCACTTGGGAGCACCCAAATGTGGTCCCCACCCTCCACTCTCCTTACCCCACTCTGGAGTCTGTGGGGTGCATAGCCTTTGCTCACAAACAACAGACCCAAGCCAACCGTGGCTGGTGGGTCCTTGTTCTCCGGCCGTAACTAATGGCGCTGAAGACAAACTGAAGGCTGGCTTGTTAGGTCCCCAGCCACGCTAGCTCCAAGCAGCTCCTGGTTGTCCTTGGCTTACAGTGCTGCCCTGCAGTCCTTGCCCAGCCCCTGGTCTGTACCACCTTCAGCAATGCAGCATTTTGCATTCACGGTCTACTTTATCCCACTGTGGCCTCCTTTTTCCTTGACCACCACAGCAAAGACATCAGAGACTAATGAATGCAGCTCAACCCTAAGACTCAAAGGAACCTCTGCTTTCTGCTGATCTATGTCATATGAGAAGGTGATACCCGTATTTAAGGTTGCACGGCTTTGAGTTGCAGGATCTGGCCTACAGAATACAGGGCAGTGGCCAGAGCAGGAGCGTCTCCCTTCTCCCAGTTGCTCTACCAGTCTCTTGGTCATTTTTAATGGTCCCTCCCCTGGGACCTTGAAGCCTTTGGCATTGTTCCAGTTCATTCAAAAACATTTGTCTTGTACCTCCTCCCTCAAGGATGGGTGCCTATCAGGATTTGGGTAAACACAATGACCCAGGCTTTATGTCCCATGGACACTGGGACTAGAATCCCCAGACCAGTTGCATCTGTCTCAAGAATGTGCAAGGACAAGGGTTCTAAGCCTCCTAGACTGGGTTGGTGGGGAGACACCTACAAGTGGGCTTTGCTATATATGTTCTACTGTATGTGGTGGGATTCCGAGCCATGTGACGAGCAGGGAACCCGGTGCTCCTGGAAGAACAGTGTGGGTATTTTTCCTGTCTCTTCTCTACTGATTAGATCGGCCCTAGCCCTTCCCTGAGCCTTGGACAGGCAGAGGCCAAAAACCAGAGCAGCCTCAGTAGCCAGGCCCACTCACGTCTGGTTCATAGCTTCAAGGCTCCAGGGCTCAGCAGCTCCTCCTGCTGGGCAGCATCTCTACCTCAGCTTCCCAAAGCCTGGTCCTGCTGGAGGGCAGCATGGATAAGGATGAGAAACTAAGGCCCTAAGCTGTCTTCAGACTTCTGCCGCCCACATGGAAGGTAAGTGGAAGGTGACAGGTATTGTGCTTTCCCATCCCTTTAAGGGACAAGCCACGCCCACGCCCATTACCTCTGATCTGCCCGCCGCCATCTTGCCCTTTTCCTTTTCTGCTTTCTTGGCGTGCGCACGTGTTCTGTCTTTCTCTCCTTTTATCCTCTCTCTCTCTCTCTCCTCTCTCTCTCTCTCTCTCTCTCTCTCTCTCTCTCTCTCTCTCTCTCTCTCTCTATCTATCTCTCCCTCTCTCCTGTAATAAATATTTTACCTTTATGCCTCTTTTTTTTAATATTTATTTATTATGTATACAATATTCTGTGTGTATGTCTGCAGGCCAGAAGAGGGCACCAGACCCCATTACAGATGGTTGTGAGCCACCATGTGGTTGCCGGGAATTGAACTCAGGACCTTTGGAAGAGCATGCAATGCTCTTAACCACTGAGCCATCTCTCCAGCCCCCTATGCCTATCTCTTGTGTTTATGTGTCTGTTACCTGCCGCCACTGCCCATTCGGCGCATGCCCTCCCGCTGGTGGGAAACTGTAGCCGCTTGTCGCATGGCAGCTCTGCCAGCCCGCCCCGGGGGACCGACAACCATCTCTTCGGGGCTAGCAGCTGTGCCACACACATCTTAGAAATATTTTAAGAATAACAACAGGTATCCAGGCCAGCTAAGCTAGGCCTCACCTTTGTCCAAGGGAGGACAGGGGATCCCTATTTCTGTCCTGTTGAGAACTTAGAAGCACAAGAAAACCCCAGATTTGGGGTGAACTTCATATCCATATCTGTCATGACTTTGTTGAGTCAGGCGAGGCTGTAGGGCAGCAGGGGATGGGAGTGGATGTAGCTCATCTACCCAGAGGTGGGTGTGAAGTGGGGGCTTTAACTAGAGCAGGAGAAGGGATCACCTAAGTGGTACAGCTCAAGGCTCTTAAACCATAACAGCCTGAGGTTTTGTGTAGGGAACTGGGGAGGCAGAGAGAGAAGGCATGGAGGCAAACTCAGTCCCTCCTGGGCTCCAGAGAGCAGAGAAGAGGGTGAGGCTACAGGCATGCCCCCACAAGAGAGCCGTGGAGGGGGAGGCCCTGCTTCAGAGCAGTGAGCAGCACATCCAGCCACTGGGATGCCTGGCTCTGCAGGTAGCTAACCAGGGCCTCTTCCTAGTTGTACAAGGCTTTCAGAGCCCCTGCTGAGCCACATGGAGGTAAGCAAGCCTGGGATGGAGGGCTCTTGGAAAGTGCAGCAATGCCTAGAAAATCAGAGTGGACAAGTTTAGGGCAGCAGGCACATCCTCCAGTGCCCACGAGGACCTTTTCTCCAGTTCTCGCCTGTCCCTTTGCCCCACAGTCCAGGATGACAGCTCCCGGGTGCGAGCCCAGCTGGAAGAGAGGACCACAAGCCTGGGTTACTATGTGAGATCAGAACCTGGTGAGTAGTCCCTGTTAAGGCATCATGTTGGGGGGCCCAGTTCTCAAGCCCCAGTATAAAAGACTGGAGAGTGTGCTGTCTCTGTAGACTTCCCTCTGATCTTGCCTTAGTTTTCCTGCCTAGGTACAGCCGGTGGGCACCCTGGATAGAGCAACAGAGTGCCTGGTACAGTTGACCTGGATGGGGCTAGGCGCTGTTTAGGCAGGTGGCCAGGTGGTGGCCACCTTGTGGGGCCAGGGTCAGGTCAAGCAAATGCTGACTGGTCACCTGCCTCTCTACCTGGAGCAGCCGCGGCATGAGCTGGACCTTGAGTACAGGAGAGGGCACACCCTGCACTATGCTGGCCCAGGGTCCCCAGGCCTGCACACCTGTCTTCACACTACTGCCTCAGTCAGAATGAAAGTCTAATTTCTTTAGACCCCCCCCACACACACACCTTATTTCTTAGGCTCCTGCAGCCTCTGTGCCCTTCTGACATGCTTTCTCCATCCTCGTAGGCTCCAAAGTAATGTCTGCTGCCCAGGCTTCATCTGCCCTCTGCCTGGCTTCTCTCATGCACCCAGCCTTGCTGTGAGAATCCAGGGTCACCACTGGGTATCTGTCTATGAGCTCCAGCAATATTTCTGTTCTGGTTAGCACACAACCCAGCCCTGAGGACCCTCTCCCCAAGCAAGCTGAGAACCTGGCCTCCCCACAATTAAGGAACACTCTTGGTCCTCCTTCAGTCCCTGAGACCCTTGTCCAGGACTAAAGTAATCAGTGGGGACTTGTCTCTGCCTCTAGCTCAGAATTGGCTATGCCTGAGTCCCTGTGTCGCTGACTAGGGACTTGTCTCTGTCCTAGCTCAGAACTGGCTATGCCTGAGTCCCTGTGTCACTGACTAGGGACTTGTCTCTGTCCTAGCTCAGAACTAGCTATGCCTGAGTCCCTGTGTCAGTGACTGGCCAGGAGCACACAGATGTCCTCATGGCTATGACTGTCAACTGCAGCACAGGGTAAAGAGCAGAGTTGATTACGGGGCAGGAGGCTGAAGTCCAGGAACCCTACATGCAGCATCCAGAGCCTCAACATGTCGCACTGGATGCCATCAACTCCCCCTGGGTTGAACTGTAATGCCCACAGGAAGCATTTACCAGGGAAGCACCATGTAGATACACAGGGGTTCCACCAGCCTTGTCACAGAGCTTTCCAGCTGGGAGGCACACTTGCATAAACCGGATAGCAGGCTCTTCCCACCAATTCCAGGTAACCAGGTCAGCAGTCCTAGTGTGCCCTCCCTTATTTCTACCCCAGCCTTACTCCAGGGCACAGGCTCTATGTCCTCCAGGCCTGGGATGTTAGGCATGGCTGGCTTGCCTTGCTCACACTATAAAGGTTCTCATCTGCTTCCAGGAGCTCTGGGGCCTCACTCAGGGTGACTACCCTATTGCAGAGCCCCTGGTCACACTAAAGGAGGCCTACTCAGAGGTGATGCTGCAGTTGCTGGATGAGGTGTGGTGAGAGGGGGCTAAAGAAGCCAGGCAGTGGCTACAGGCTTGGCTGCTCAGGCTGCCCTGGAGCTGGTGAGGGTGTGTGTGAAAGGGTGAGGTGGGGTTGGGCTAATTGAGGGTGGCTCTGATGGTTGTCCCTGCCCTACCCAGACCACCCACCATACACTGTCCTGGGCTGAGGTTTCCTGGGCCCTGAGGCAACTCTGCAAATCCTTATGGAGCATGTACAGTTATTCAGTCAGATAAGTGGGGGGCACAGAGACTTGTGGGTTCTGTGTTCCTGCTACATGGCGGGACACAGCAATGGGAAACTGGCCCATCTCACTCTTAGGACAACAATGCCATACAGGTGGTCCTCTTCTGACAGGGGAAACTGAGTTTCAGGCTCTGCAAAAGCTCTGTTCATATTCTACTTGGTTTTTCAAAAGCCTTAGCTATGGGAAAGCCATTCTTGGCCAGCTGCATGGATTTGGTCTGGGGGGCAGGGTCCCAGTCCCTGACCTGTCACGGCTCTATCTCATCCAGCAAGGATGACGCACGACACACCGGAGCTCTTCTCACTGCAGTTTATTCCAGGACTTTATTCACTTTCTCTCTCTCTCCTCTCTCTCTTTCCTCTCTCTCCTCTCTCTCTGGGCAAACCTCTCCCAGCCCTTAAGTAGGCATGGGCTGCCAACCCCGAACTGCCAGGTGGGCACTGCCTATAGGTTCACGCATATGCAGGCAGCTGATAATCATTGCGTGATCATAGCATAGGTCAGGCCTTAGCCATCTCAGGAGTTGATTATACATCTCCATCAGGTGTGACACCATGCAGCTCACTACACTGACCTATGTGTTAGGTGGCATGTGCCACTGAAAGCCGTGGTCAGCAAGTGGATTGAAGAGGAGGGGTGTGTGTGATGGTGCAGTTTGGCCGAGAAGGGGATCCCCATTTCTTGTGTGTGTGGTATACATTTCTGTGGGCCCACAGATGTGTGCACAGTATATGGAGGCTTGAAGCTGATAGAATAATCTTTTTTGTTTTTCCACCTTACTCACTGAGGCAGGCTCTCTCAGTCAAACCCAGAGCTCACAGATGAGTAGTCTTATTAGCCAGTTTGCTTTGGGGACCATCTGCCTCACCTTCTGAGAAAGAAATTACAAGTGCCGTCATGATCACCCCGCATTCATATGGAGTTCTGACCTCCAGTCCTTATGCTTGTGTGGCAAGCATTTCGGCCCAGTTACCTTTGAGCAGAGAATTCTGGGTAGGCAGAGGCAAGTGCACCATTTGGTGCGTGTCTGGAGAACAGTAAGGAAGCCAGCAGGCCTTGGACAGGATCCTGGTGGCCCAGGGTCTTGGCTCCTGCTTGGAGATAGGCACACATGCCAAACAAGGGTTTTAGCCCAAGGAAAGGTGGATCTGTGGAGGCCAGCCATGATAAGCTAAGTATGGGCAGATCACCCAAAGGAAGTTCTTTACTTCCAACCCGCCAGTGTAGAACTCGGCCATCGATAAATTTAATAAGAGGCCCGAGTCTCAGTAGTTTACCCTGAAGCAATACCTGGTTGCAGGAAGAACCACAAGCTGAGATTACCTGAGCACCACCCAAGAACAGACCATCCAAAGGAAATGCCTGGTATTCCAACTGCTGTAGTTAGGACCTCCTGCCTGCACACACTCACCAGCACACCCCAGACAAATGTCAGCCAATCAGGGGTCCTGAACCTCAGAAACCCCTCACCCCCACCTCTACTACTATAAAAACCCAATTCTAACTGAGCTCGGGACTCTCCATTTATTCCAATACGTTCGTTGGACATGTGGAGAGACTGAGTTTGCAAACTTGCATAAAATAAAGGCTCTTTGCTTTTACATACAGGACTCGGTCTCCTTGTTGGCTTTTGCGGGGACTTCAGGGATTTGGGCATAGCAGATCATGTTGAGGACAGATTATGAAGATGGGCAGGGGGTAAGGCCTTATTTTGACAATGTGGCTGGGTATGTGGTTGCCGGGACAGTGGCGGCATGGAAGGGATGAGAGACAGTCAGAACATAGCTATGTTTAAGGTTAACCTGGAGGACTGAGACTCAGCTGGAGGTCGGTGGTAGAAAGAGTGAGAGAAGATTCCCAAGTATGTGGCCTCGGCAGCTAGAAGAATGATGGAGGTCCCTTTACAGATGGTGACAAGATTGTGTGGTTTCTGTACGTGTGTAACCAATGCTGTGTAACTAGAAATGTGGTGTCTTGAGCCACAGGAATTATTCTCACACAGCTCTGGAAGACTGAGGCAAGGTGCTGGCACCTTAGGTGTTGGGTGAACAGGGATTAGCCTGGACAAGTGGCAGCACAGGACGCACAGGTAGGAGCCTCCAAGAATGCCTGCAGTTCCCACCTACTCCAGCAGGTGGCAGAATGGTGCCTTCTGGGTATGAAAAGCTTGGTCCTACTTGGTTGGACTCCTATTCTGCCTCAGTTTACCCACCTGTAAACTTGGGACATGCCTCCTAGGAGAATGAGTGGAGATACAGCTGCAAACCTGGCAGGGTCTGTGTAGGAAGAACGCTCCAGCAGATGGGACTGAGTGGGGTCTCTTGTGACAGTGAAGGTTTGTTCCTGTAGCTCTGTGGTGGCCATGCCCAGGGCCCATCCCCCTTCCTACTGTATCCCAGTGTTAGCTGCCTCCTTGCTCCTTCAAACCCCAGGTTTGCTGGGCTCTGTTCCACAGTCTGGGAAAGTTCTAGAGTCTTTTCGGTGCCTGTGGAAATCCCAACGATCATTTTGCCCTTTCCAGCTTCCCTTTGGCTGAACCCTGTTCTGGCCCATTCGGCATCATCTCACTATGTTTGTATCCCTGATACAAGTGTCAGTGACACAGCACCCTGAGTGGGCTTCCCCTTCCTTGGTGTCCGTGCCCACCCTATCACCCCACTGCACCCTGGAGCAGGGTAAAAAAAATCAGACAGCTGCGCCTTTACTGCAGGGCCTTGGTCCATCTTGTAAGGACACTTTCCCAGACAGAGGCAGGCCCTCTCTAGGGGATAGCCTGCTAATGTGACATCACCACCCACCAGGGAAAGGCGGTGAGGCTCAGTGGGACATCCCAGCGTCATAGGGGGTCCAGCTCCTCTGTGTCCCTTCCAGGAACCTCTGCTGCCAGTGGAAGATGAACCCCTGGATGCGGGAGAAACTCCTGCGGCCACTCCGCAGCTGCCTGAGGCTAACGTGCTAGCTGAGTTCTATGGGTGCCGGCAGCATCTACGGAGGAGGCCCTTCCAGCCTAAGTCCTGCCTGACCTGTCCACCTCCTCCCTGGGAAACCCTGTGCCTATGGGGCAAAGGGCCTAGTAAGGGGTTGATGACAAGCAGCCACAGGAAAGCCTGCCAAGCCCTCAGTCCCACAAGGTTCTGGGCTTGATGAGGTCATCTGGGGCTACAGACCTTGGATTTTGTCCGGAATATAACGGGGAGTACACAGCTGCCGAGGGCGCCTTCTGAGGCCAGCCTTCTCCCAGAGGGCCATGAAGGAGCAGGCCGGGTTCCAGCTGGAGTTGGAAGGCCGCTGGCTGAGTGCAGGCTTGCTGGGGAGGCGGTGTCTGGCTCACACTGCTGTACCAACTTCTTCAGCCTCGGTTTCTTTCTGTGCAGTAGGAAGGATAGCATGGCTGGCTCCTGTGGGCTCTATGCACAGCATCTGAGCCCAAGGCCTTCTACAGAGGAAGCCCAGCACCCCTGAATGCAGAGACCCCAGACTTGGGAACACACTTGTTCCTGGGCAGGTTTACTTAGTGTTGATCTTGCCTGGCCTCATCTCAGATTACGCTGTGGTTGCCGGTACCAGGAACCTGGTGACTTTGATGGTCCGGTATGGGGCCTGGGTCCCTGCTGCAGCAGCTTCCTCCCAGCCAAGGACTTCACTCCCCAAACGTTCTCTCTGATACTGAGCTGCACAGGCTTAGGGTTCATGGCCCTTCAAGTGGAGCTGAACCACACAACCCTCATTCTGTATCCCAAGGTGCGTGCTTGGGAGTGGGAGGAGCTTCTTGTCTTTGTCACCTAAAGGTTTGGTGCTGGGAATGATTCAGGCCTTACCCGTGTGGTCCACAGGCTTACAAGCTGTACAACACTGTCAGGCCTCGGGACAGCTGCTGGGATATAGACCCGCTTCCTACTATGCTGAACACTGGGTCCCAGGTTGAGCTGAGCCATGAGGATGATGTGTCTGTCTCTTATGATGTACCACAGGCCTCGGCAGCCTGACGCTGGGCCTGAGCACCACGGTGGGTCGGGGCTCGGTGCTGCCCACAAGGGCCTTTTTGGCTACCCCATGGCCAGACTCCAGGGCTGAGGGTGATGTGTCCCTTTCTCGGTAGCACCGTTGTTGGTGTTCCTGGTGGGGAAGAAGCCAATGGGCAAGAGGCAGAAATAATCCCGAAGGTTGTCTTTGCTGACTGGCCACTTCCCTGTTGGGGTGGCAGTGACTGTTGGCCTCCTTGCTAGTATGACACAGCTATCTACTTCTAGTCCTGGTGGGTCCTGTTCCGTTATAGATGACCCAGCAGAGGCTGAGTGACTCACTCCTGTTCCCAGGGCCAACATCTGGCCCAGGGTTTCTGACCCATCTTGGCTTTCTTCCCTGGGGGCAGTACACACAGAGAGAAGTCGGCTCTCATGAGGTCCCCATCACGCAGCTAGACCCCCAAGAGGTTCCCGGAAAGCTTGCTAACTGGCCCAGTGGGGGAAGCATTGCAAGGCATAGACACTATCTCCAGATCCTCTCCCCCGCTGTCACCCCCGCTTCTGGGAGCTCTGGAGTCCTGGGGAGAGGAGACGGAGGCTTTCCCAGTAGGTTCCTCCTGCCCTACAGGTACATCTGCTGGCCTTCTGGGTACCAACAATAAAGAAGCAGATGATGAGCTAATGCTGCCGGATGGCACGGAAGCTGCCGGCCTGGAGGAGCTCGCCCGGGCCTGGCAGGTAAACTGTGGGAATACCCTTCCCCTAGGCTCAGTGGAGGATGGGTGCACGGTGATGGGCAGGCTCGGTGATGGGCAGGCTCGGTGATGGGCAGGCTCGGTGATGGGCAGGCACGGGTGATGGGCAGGCTCGGTGATGGGCAGGCTCGGTGATGGGCAGGCACGGGTGATGGACATGCACGGGTGATGGGCAGGCACGGGTGATGGACAGGCACGGGTGATGGGCAGGCACGGGTGATGGGCAGGCACGGGTGATGGACAGGCACGGGTGATGGGCAGGCACGGGTGATGGGCAGGCACGGGTGATGGGCAGGCTCGGTGATGGGCAGGCTCGGGTGATGAACATGCACGGGTGATGGGCAGGCACGGGTGATGGACAGGCACGGGTGATGGGCAGGCACGGGTGATGGGCAGGCACGGGTGATGGGCAGGCACGGGTGATGGGCAGGCACGGGTGATGGGCAGGCACGGGTGATGAACATGCACGGGTGATGGGCAGGCACGGGTGATGGACATGCACGGGTGATGGGCAGGCACAGGTGATGGGCAGGCTCGGTGATGGGCAGGCACGGGTGATGGGCAGGCTCGGTGATGGGCAGGCACGGGTGATGGGCAGGCACGGGTGATGGGCAGGCTCAGTGATGGGCTGGCATTGATTTCAGGTGGACCCTGCCTGCCCCATTCCTCAGACTGTGTGTCCAGGATACCTGTGACCCCATGGAGCTGCAATCTGCTTTGTGCCCAGGACTCTGTGCCCTCGGCCTTTCCTCCGCAGTGTGGTGCTAAGTTCTCACCCGGGCCCCATCCCAAATGAAAACCAACGCCATTCTCTGTGCTCCTGCTGTTCCTCCGCAGTGTGGTGCTAAGTTCTCACCCGGGCCCCATCCCAAATGAAAACCAACGCCATTCTCTGTGCTCCTGCTGGGATGGTAGGTGCTCAGTTCTATGGTGAGCAGAGCCCTAACAAAGTGTGTGCAGAGCAGTTCTTACGAAGAAGGAACTGTTGGCGGAAACAGGAGGAAAGCTAGTGTGAGATCCGCCTGGACTGATGTGTGGATGCTGGAGAGATGGCTCAGCGGTTAAGATCACTGGCTGCTCTTACAGAGAACCTAGGTTCGATTCCCAGCACCCACATAATGGCTCACAACTGCCTATAAGTCCAGTCCCAGGGGAACTGATGTCCTGACTTCACAGGCACCAGGTACACACATGGTACACAGACAGACATGAAGGAAAAACACTCATACATGAAAATAAAAATTATACAGTTTCTTAGAAAACAAACAAGAACCACTGGGAGAGACAGCTTGGCTGATGAAGTGCTACAAGCATGGGCTAATCCCCCAGAACTGGGAGCGGAAATATGGGTGTGAGGCCGTGCTTGTCACACCCGGGGGTGAGGCCATGATTGTCACACCTGGGTGAGAGGCCGTGCTTGTCACACTAACACTGGGTGTGAGGCCGTGCTTGTCACACTAACACTGGGTGTGAGGCCGTGCTTGTCACACTAACACTGGGTGTGAGGCCGTGCTTGTCACACTAACACTGGGTGTGAGGCCGTGCTTGTCACACTAACACTGGGTGTGAGGCCGTGCTTGTCACACCAGGGTGTGAGTTTGTGCTTGTCACGCTCGTGCCCGCTGTGAGGCCATGATTGTTGCATTAGGGCTGAGGAGGCAGAGACAGGAATCCCTGGGGTTCACTAGCTGGCCAGCCAGCTTAGGCCTGCTAAAGCCCAACTAGGCTAACTCTGGGCCACTGAGAGATCCTGTCTGGGGGCAGGGAGTGAACTGCCTGAGGGTTAAAGGAGTAACACCTGAGAATAACCTTACTGCTACCTGAGCACACAAAGCTGCAGATGCAAAGGCCTGGCTACCGCCAAGCCAACTTTCTCCAGGCCCCTAAGGACACTCTGAAGCTTGTGCCTTCAGAACCTGTGTTAGTAGCTCTGAGATGACACTGTACCTGCGACCCTGACACAGAGTGGCAGCTGACATCACATTTGCTTCTTGATCCAACCTAGAAGTCACAGCTGCAGTTGACAGCAGTGGATACGCCTGGGACCGTCACATCCTGAATCCTGGATCTTTTTTGTTTTGTTTGTTGAGACAGGGTTTCTCTGTGTAGCCCTGGCTGTCCTGGAACTCAGTCTGTAGACCAGGCTGTCCGAACTCACAGAGATCCGCCTGCCTCTGCCTCCCTAGTGCTAAGATTAAAGGTGTGCCCAGAAGCCTGAGATTCTTAAAGGCATGAAAGAAGACATTCAAAGATGAACAGCATGTCAAAAGAAATTTCTAGACGGGCGTGTAAAGTTCAAGTTAAAATGTAAAACAGCCAAAGAGAAAGTTAGTGAAATGGAAAATATGACCTGGTGTGGAATGAAGACCTGGTGTGTGACTCAGGGTGTGGAATGAGGACTTAGTGTGTTCGACAGAGTGAGAAACCAAGAGCTATGAGGCTCTTAGTCGTCTGTCACCCTCCCCTGCCACCTCCCCTCCACGTTGTGCAGACTTCAAGGCAGCTGCCTGGCTCAGCTTCCCCTGGAAGTGAACAGGAAAAGGCAGAGTTTGTTTGCATTGTGCCTCCACTCACCTGGACTGCTGGGGGGCTGTGTGCCTCCACTCACCTGGACTGCTGGGGGGCTGTGTGCCTCCACTCACCTGGACTGCTGGGGGCTGTGTGCCTCCACTCACCTGGACTGCTGGGGGACTGTGTGCCTCCACTCACCTGGACTGCTGGGGGCTGTGTGCAACCACTCACCTGGACTGCTGGGGGACTGTGTGCCTCCACTCACCTGGACTGCTGGGGGACTGTGTGCCTCCACTCACCTGGACTGCTGGGGACTGTGTGCAACCACTCACCTGGACTGCTGGGGGACTGTGTGCCTCCACTCACCTGGACTGCTGGGGACTGTGTGCAACCACTCACCTGGACTGCTGGGGACTGTGTGCCTCCACTCACCTGGACTGCTGGGGGGCTGTGTGCCTCCACTCACCTGGACTGCTGGGGACTGTGTGCAACCACTCACCTGGACTGCTGGGGGGCTGTGTGCCTCCACTCACCTGGACTGCTGGGGGGCTGTGTGCCTCCACTCACCTGGACTGCTGGGGGGCTGTGTGCAACCACTCACCTGGACTGCTGGGGACTGTGTGCAACCACTCACCTGGACTGCTGGGGGACTGTGTGCCTCCACTCACCTGGACTGCTGGGGACTGTGTGCAACCACTCACCTGGACTGCTGGGGGACTGTGTGCCTCCACTCACCTGGACTGCTGGGGACTGTGTGCAACCACTCACCTGGACTGCTGGGGGGCTGTGTGCAACCACTCACCTGGACTGCTGGGGACTGTGTGCCTCCACTCACCTGGACTGCTGGGGGACTGTGTGCCTCCACTCACCTGGACTGCTGGGGACTGTGTGCCTCCACTCACCTGGACTGCTGGGGGACTGTGTGCCTCCACTCACCTGGACTGCTGGGGACTGTGTGCCTCCACTCACCTGGACTGCTGGGGACTGTGTGCAACCACTCACCTGGACTGCTGGGGACTGTGTGCAACCACTCACCTGGACTGCTGGGGACTGTGTGCCTCCACTCACCTGGACTGCTGGGGGGCTGTGTGCCTCCACTCACCTGGACTGCTGGGGACTGTGTGCAACCACTCACCTGGACTGCTGGGGGGCTGTGTGCCTCCACTCACCTGGACTGCTGGGGGGCTGTGTGCCTCCACTCACCTGGACTGCTGGGGGGCTGTGTGCCTCCACTCACCTGGACTGCTGGGGGACTGTGTGCAACCACTCACCTGGACTGCTGGGGGGCTGTGTGCCTCCACTCACCTGGACTGCTGGGGACTGTGTGCCTCCACTCACCTGGACTGCTGGGGACTGTGTGCAACCACTCACCTGGACTGCTGGGGGGCTGTGTGCCTCCACTCACCTGGACTGCTGGGGGGCTGTGTGCCTCCACTCACCTGGACTGCTGGGGGGCTGTTTTCTGCCTCACCCTACTCTGCACTCTGAATGCTGATGTAGTTTGGATATCTGGCTGGAGGCAGAACTCTAGCTGGCAAGGATAGCGGGCCACAGCGCCACCAGCTTCTCACAGCTGAGAACACCAAGAACTAGAGGAAAGGTCTGAAGGGCCCAACAGGCTGAGCCACGGAAGTCCTTCTTTATGCTCAAGACATGTGCAAAGAATGCAAATACTCCTGTCCATGAAAGGAGGGTGTCTCCACAAAGGAACGCCAGAGCCCCAGAAACTGACCTGTCAGAAACAGAGCCTCTCAGTTTCTTCCAAGGGTATTTAAATGCTGTCCTTGTATGCACAATAAGCTGAAAATCAAGGTTAGACTACACACAATCAGGGAAATGAAAATAACAACAAAATGTCTAGAATTAAAAACTATAGGAACTAGATGGAAAGATTTGATGGAAGAGTTGAGCAGCTGAGCTGGGAGAATCTGCTGGGATAACCGATGCTGAGGCACAAAGAGGGAAAGGTGAAGAGGGGGCTGGGGAGAAGGATCATGGGCAAAGCACTGACCACACAAGCAAAGGACCTGAGCTGATCCCAGGACCAACGTAAAAACCAGCCAAAGCCAGGCACAGGCTTGTAGCCTCAGCTCTAGGGAAGTCCAGACAGGCAGGTCCCTGGGGCTCCCTAGCTGGCCAGCCAGCCTCAGCTAGTCAGTGAGCTGGGTGACAGACCCTATACTGAGGGGGGAAGGGGGGGATGGAGGCAGGGAGGGTGTGTGGCACCTGAGGAGGGATGCCTGAGGCTGACCTTAGGCCCTCACACTCAACATATGCACACACAAAGGACTTTTGAAGCCAACAACTAAACTTTATACCTTCAGTTGTCAGGAAAGAAAAACCAAATCTATAGCTAGGAGAAGTAAATTCAGACTGAGCAGAAATAAGATGGGATATGAAAGAGAAAATGAACAAAGTCCACAAAACAGACAAACGTTTAGTCATACTGACTAATAAGAGAAGACTCAAATAACCAAGACCAGAAATGAAATAAACAATTTAAACAGACAGAACTACTAAGGAAATTGAACCAGTGATTTAAAAATCAAAACAGTCAGTGAGAAGACTCAGCGGTAAAGACCAGAAACCCAGGTTACCCTTGGCTACACAGTTTAAGGACAGCCTGGGCTAATGAGACCCTGTCTCAATGAATCAAGAAAGAAAGGGTCCAGCTTAACTGAAGGACGCTATCTCCAGAGGTTGTGTGGAGTCCTCTTGCGGTCTGTGCCCATGAGGCCCGTACTTCAGCAGCTTGATGTCCTCAAGTCAGCAGAGACGTCCTTCAGATGCTCTAGAACCAGGCAAATGTCAGCAGCACCTTCACAGCCTGGATTCAATTCCAGCATGATTTCTTCCCCCCCCGCCCCCCCCCGTGCTGGCTCTGGCATATTCTCTGCTCCCACAGCCTCAGGTGCTGACCCTCAGCTCTTCCTTTGGCGGAGTATGATACTGTGGTCTTCCCCGTTGCAAGGAGCCCTTGGAAGACACTTGCTTAGTGTTGGAGCATATCTGCGGGTAGTTGAGTGCTTGGTGCCTACACACTGTCCCATGGTGTGAGGGAACCACAGCCCACGCCCGCTATGCTTACCAAGTGGGAAGATGGTGATGGAGAGTGACTGTCCTTTTAATCAGGGCCAAGGCTACCAAAGAGACCCCGGGCACTTCCAGGAAATGGTAGGGCCTTCCTTCTAGGCTACTAAAGAGACCCCGGGCACTTCCAGGAAATGGTAGGGCCTTCCTTCTAGGCTACCAAAGAGACCCCAGGCACTTCCAGGAAATGGTAGGGCCTTCCTTCTAGGCTACCAAAGAGACCCCAGGCACTTCCAGGAAATGGTAGGGCCTTCCTTCTAGGCTACCAAAGAGACCCCAGGCACTTCCAGGAAATGGTAGGGCCTTCCTTCTAGGCTACCAAAGAGACCCCAGGCACTTCCAGGAAATGGTAGGGCCTTCCTTCTAGGCTACCAAAGAGACCCCAGGCACTTCCAGGAAATGGTAGGGCCTTCCTTCTAGGCATCACAGTACAACTTTTTTTTTTTACTTCTCTTTTCCTACAGTTTGAGACTTTGCCCAAGTCAACACAAGGCCACCAAAGGCGTCAAGCTCTTCGCCTTCTACCCCAATCCTAGTTCCTGGGAGAGGTCAAGGTTCTTGGCTGGAAGGCGACCACCAGTGCAGAATGCCAGGAACCCAAGAGGAAAAACATCACTTGCTGCCAAAAGCGGAAAGGGACCAGCCCCAACCCAATGTCTCTGGGGCTGAGGGACTCCAAGCTTCCACAACTTCACTGGATGGTGGCCAGTGAAGGCACACACCTCCGGGAAGAAGATCCACGCCAGCACACACACTCACACAAGATGTTGCCTCATTCACCCCACAGAAACGGTTTCCGAAGCCTGACCCTTGGGATGGCAGTGACCAGGAGGATGCAAGGCTGCCTGGCACAGGCTTCCCTGCCACCCTGGGGTCTCAGAGGGTATGAACTTCCTGGACAGGATCCATGGCTCCTCATGGCTTGCTCAGCTTGCAAGAAGAGGCCCTGATGAATATCTTTGATATCCACTTGATATTACAGAAGGGTTAAGCCTTAAGAGTACAGAGCATAGCTGAGCGTGGTGACACATGAACTTGATCCCAGTACCCGGAAGGCAGAAGCAGGTGGGTCTCTGTGAGTCGGGGCCAGTCTGGTCTACATAGTGTGCTCCAGGACAGTTAGAACTACATAAAAAGTACAGAGGACAGCCTAGAAGTATCGAATATATACATTATAGAGCTAAACGGGAAACTGATGTTTTCCTGCTCTAGCAGAACTGGACATAGGCTTTGGTGTAGCTAAATTCTAATTGGTCTTAATAATAAAAACCCAGAGTCAGATACAGGGGTTAATGCTAAAAGATCAGAGAAGTAGTAAAGCCAGCTACTAGTTCTTACCTCTACTGAATCTTCAGACCAAAGGGGCCATCCTGTCTCTCTGAATCCTCAAACTGAATGCTGCCTCTATGAATCCTCAGACTGCCCTGAGCTTCTGTCTCCTCCTGCCTTATATTCCTCTCTCCACCCAGACATATCACATCCCATCTCCACCTCCCTAGTGCGAGGATTAAAGGCATGGGATCCCAACACTTGGGTCATCTTTGTATGAGCCACCACTGCCTGGCTCTGTTTATCTTTTAGACAGATTCAATCTCATGTGGCCCAGGGCAGCCTTGAACCCACAGAGATCTGCCTGCCTGTCTCCTGTGCTGAGTGCTGGGATAAAGGTGTGTGCCAATACTGTCTGGCTCTATGGCTAACTAGTGGCTTAGCTCTGCACTCTGATCTTCCTCCAAGACCACACACAAAATGTCACCACTTTGGTCTAGGACAAGTCAGTCCCATTAGTTTTTTCATCGCTGTAACAAAACACCTGAGATAAAGGACTCTTGAGGAGGTAAGGATTGTCTGTCCCGTGGTCTCAGTTTCCAGCCGTGGTCAGGAGGACCTTACCAGTGCAGTGTGTCGGACACGTGCTCACCTCACAGAGGCCCAGAAGCAGAAGGCAGAGGGAGGCCTGGAAGGTCCCCAGGCAACTGCCTCCTTCTCACCAATGTCTCCACTGCCTTTAGAGCCTTCAACAAACGATGCTTGGAGACCTTTAAAATCCAAACGTGGCCAGATGTGCTGGCACACACCTTCAAGCTCAGCATTCCAGAGGCAGAGGCAGGCAGGTCTCTGTTGTTCAAGCCAAGCATGGTCTATATAGAAAATTCTGGTATTCTGTCTCACAATAAAAAAGTAAATAAATTCCAAATCATAATAGTCAGCACAATTCACCTGTCAGGAAGAAGAAATACCAGGCTGAAGAGATGGCTCAGTGGTTAAGTGTGCTTACTGATTTTGCAGGACATAGGTTTCTATTCCCAGAACCAAAATGATGACTCATAACTGCCAGTATCTCCAGTTCTAGAGGATCTGAAGCCCTCTTCTGACCTCCCTGAGCACCAGGTTCACATATGGTACAAGTATATACATACATACAGGCACTCACATATACATGTAAAATAAAAATAAAACTTAAAAAGAGAAATGTTGATATTTTCAAAAATTACATTTATGTATGTGTGTGTGTATAGAAATCAAACTCAGGTCATCAGGTTGGTGACAAAAGCCTTTACACTGAGCCATCTCCCCTGGCCATTCTTTGGGGGAAGGTAATGTTGCCTAGAATCTTTACAATCCAAAATCACAAATGCGTGAGATGGACAAGCAGAAGCCATGGGTGATCCGCTTGTTAAAATTAACAGACATTGAAACATGCTAAAGAATTTACTGGCACAAAGTGATCAAGACGAAAAAGAAATTTAAAAGAAAGAAAAAGAGAAGATGAAATTTTAAAACCACAAACATAATATTTGTACTTTAAAAATGCTAACAGAACAGAAACCTGCTGGGTGGACTTACAAGAATGCACCTGTGGGTGAAGACAGGACAGTGGTTATTTAAGGAAAAAGAATTTAAAAGACACAGAACTAGACAAAGAACAAATGTATAAATAAGACTTGGTGAGCCTTGAAGGACAATCACACTGTCTGAAACACGTGACTGAAGCCACAGACGGTGGCAGAGAATAAGGCAGAACACCTGAGAAGATAGTAGCTAATAACTTACCAAAGTTGACAAGAAACATCATTCATAGATCCTAGAAGTTTAACAAACCCAAACGGGACTGAAAAAAAGACTGTATCCAGGCACATCGCAATGATCAAAGGAAAACATGGAAGAGTTTTGATGTTGCTGTTGTACTGATTTTTAGTACTGGGAGGCAGAACCTGGGGCCTTGTGGGGCCAAGCAAGCACTCCACACTCGGCACATGCTCAGGCCTGAGCATTTCTTTTCCCCTCATTCTGAGACAAGATATTACTAAGTGACCCGGGCTAGCCAGGAGCTTGCTCTGCAGCCAGGCAGGCCTTGAACATACGATCCTCCTGCCTTACCCATCAAGCATCTGGGCTTAAACCTAACAGAGGATTCTGGAGGGGGGAATTCAGTCAGCTAAGAACTTTTGCAAGTACAATGAACCCGAGTTCAGTCCCCAGGAAGTGTGTAAAAGAACCCAGCACAGAGATACATGTTAGCAACTTCAGTGTTGAAGGTGGACACAGGCAGTTCCAGGGCCTGACACACCAGCCAGTTTAGCTAGGTGAGCACCAGGCCAAGAGGTGCTATCTCAAAACCAAGGTGGACGGTGCCACAGATGCCACATTAGAACACACACCATCAGCAAGACCGTCATGACAGCAAAGTCCTCATAAAAACAGCAGAAGCAGGAAACCAAGTGACAGGGAGAGGCTGTCAACCTAACAGTCAACTCACACGCATTATCTGAGGTTAAAGCAAAAACAGACTGAGGAGTGCGGAGAGAACTCCTCAGCCCAGCAGTCAGGGGACACAGGAAGAGGAGAAGAGCTCCTCAGCTCACAATCAGGGGATATGGGAAGAAGAGAGAACTCCTCAGCCCAGCAGTCAGGGGACACAGGAAGAGGAGGGAACTCCTCAGCTCAGTCAGGGAACTCGGGAAGAGGAGAGAACTCCTCAGCTCAGTCAGGGAACTCGGGAAGAGGAGAGAACTCCTCAGCTCAGTCAGGGGACACAGGAGGAGAAGAATGCTCCTCAGCCCAGCAGTCAGGGGACATGGGAAGAGGAGAGAACTCCTCAGCTCAGTCAGGGGACACAGGAGGAGAAGAGAGCTCCTCAGCCCAGCAGTCAGGGGACACAGGAGAAGAGAGCTCCTCAGCCCAGCAGTCAGGGGACACAGGAGGAGAAGAGAGCTCCTCAGCCCAGCAGTCAGGGGACACAGGAGGAGAAGAGAGCTCCTCAGCCCAGCAGTCAGGGGACACAGGAGGAGAAGAGAGCTCCTCAGCCCAGCAGTCAGGGGATATGGGAAGAGGAGAGAACTCCTCAGCTCAGTCAGGGGACACGGGAAGAGGAGAGACCTCCTCAGCTCACAATCAGGGGACACGGGAAGAGGCGAGAACTCCTTAGCTCAGCAGTCAGGGGACACGGGAAGAGGAGGGAACTCCTCAGCTCAGTCAGCGGACACAGGAGGAGAAGAGAGCTCCTCAGCCCAGCAGTCAGGGGACACAGGAGGAGAAGAGAGCTCCTCAGCCCAGCAGTCAGGGGATATGGGAAGAGGAGAGAACTCCTCAGCTCAGTCAGGGGACACGGGAAGAGGAGAGACCTCCTCAGCTCACAATCAGGGGACACGGGAAGAGGCGAGAACTCCTTAGCCCAGCAGTCAGGGGACACGGGAAGAGGAAGGAACTCCTCAGCTCAGTCAGGGGACACAGGAGAAGAGAGCTCCTCAGCCCAGCAGTCAGGGGACATGGGAAGAGTTTGTTCTATCAAAGGTGGCTAGCCTGCCAAACGCCAACAGCCCATAAACTTCCCCGTCCTGAAACTGTTGTGACTGTCACATCCTTCCCATGTGTGCCAACTAGTCAATCAAGTCAGACTGTGGGATGCAGCTGACCAATGGGATGAGGCACACTCACTACCTGCATCAGAATAAAAACTAGCTGAACTCTACCACCCTGGAGTGGGTGCTTGCTCACTAACCTGTTTTTGTTTTGTTTGCAAAACCCAATAGTCCTGTCTGGTTACTTTTACTTTGTTAGTGTATTTTCTTTCTTTCTTTTTTGAGGGGTGGGATGGGTGGGGGTTCAAGACAGGGTTTCCCTATGCTGCCCTGACTGTCCTGGCTCTTGCTTTGTAGACCAGGTTGGCTTCGAGCTCACAGATCTGTCTGCCTCTGTCTCCCAAGGGCTAGGATTTAAGGTGTGCGCCACCACTGTCTAGCTGTTCATGTATCTCTTGGTTTAACACCAAGGATATCCATTTCCAACAGAAAGCACACTGCTGCCGCTCCAGAGAACCTGAGTTGAGTTCCCAGCACCAACACTGAACACAGATGTCTGAAACTCAAGTTCCAGGGATCCAACACCCTCTTCTGGTCTCTATGAGCGTTTCCATGTATATGCACAAACCCAAACACAGATAATTTTAAAAGGGAGGAAGGATGATGTAATTCAGTTGGTAAAGTGCTTACCTAGCATTCATGAAGCCGTGAGTCCAACCTTAGCTTGGCAAAAACCAGAAGTAAACTCAGGCCAGGCGGTGGAGGCGCATGCCTTTAATCCCAGCACTAGGGAGGCAGAGGCAGGCAGATCTCTGTGAGTTTAAGGCCAGCCTGGTCTACAAGCTCGTTCCAGGACTGCCAGGGCTGTTACACAGAGAAACCCTGTCTCAAAAAAAAAAAAAAAACCAAACAAGCAAAAATCAAAACAAAAAAACCAACCCAGGTGTAAACTCATATTCATGACTGTAATCCCAGTGCTGGGAAGGTAGTGGCAAGAAGGTCAGAAGTTCAAGGTCATCCTCAGCTTCACAAAGAGCTCAATGAGGCCAGTGTGGGCTACATAAATGAGCCTCTGTCTCAAAAAGGGCGGGGCAAGCAAAATAGAGCATTAGACCAACTTGAGGAAATGTACTTGGTGGGAGGGATGCTAAGATAGATTTGCTTATGTATTTATAAAATTTTATTTATGTATATGAGTGTTTGTCTGCATATACGTCTGCACACCAGAAGAGGGCATTGGATCCCACGGGGCTATAGTTATAGATGGTTGTGAACTTCCATGTGCGTGCTGGGAATTGAACCCAGGACCTCCAAAAGGACAGCCAGTGTTTTTAACTGCGGAGCCATCTCTTCATCCCCTAAGAATAGTTTTCATGGTGAAGACAATGGATCCTAAATATGAAGCAAATTTATAGGCCACTGACATCATACTGCTGGCCTCAATTCACGTTTAAAATACAGAAATGAGGCCAGGGCAATGCTCAGAGGATGAAGTACCAGCTGCTCAGGCATGAGGGCCAGCGTTCAGACCCCACCCCACATAACGGGCACGGTAGCACACTGAAGTGTAGGTGCCCCTATGGTGAGAGGGATGGGGAGGAGACAGGGACATCCTCCCCAGAAACAGCAGCAGGAGACAAGAGGCCTGATCAAACACACGGTGGAAGGTGGGGACTGGTACCCAAAGTCATCCTCTGATCCATACACACGTGGAGGGGCGTGTGTAAGAACACACAGAACACACACACACCACACGCACACAATTAAAGTGTAGAATTCAATGGTGCTTTATTTACTCATAGAACATTCCCTGCTGCCTGACTCTGCAGCCAACTTCCAAGCCTTCCAACCCACCCCAGGAGGCTCAGGGACCATCTCAGGAGAGGGGGTGGGAAAGACGGGAAGGACACAGTGCAGGAGCACGGGGAGCACCTGCAGAGACCCACCAAAGACCAAAAATGTTAAAATATCCAACACGGAGTAAGGAAAGCTCCTAATACCTAACTCGTAGCTGAGGAGCCAATGGCAGTTGATGGCTTCTGGGGGACATGTCACTCTTCTTTGAGGAGTGGGCACTGGTAGCCCCCTCTGGCCCTGTGTATGACCCCACATACATGTGCTATGGGCAGCACTAATTGGATTTAGTAAGACACCTAAAGTTAAGAGACGGAGATGCGCTGTGGGGGAGCTGAGAGAATGGAGACGGTGTGGCCAGGACACACTGTAGGGATGGATGGAATTTAAACAGTTTCCTTTTAAAAAGGAGTCTGTGATTGACTGTTAACCAGCCCCTCTGCCATCCTCCCTTCCCTGTGAGAGGACACCAGTGGCCCACTGCTTTCACAGAGTCCTCTGTTCAAGACATTTCCCATAAAAGGAAGAAGCAAGAGGTGGCCATTGCGAAGGCTGCCGTGACTAAGCGTCATGTTCTCGTGGTCACTCACACTTCAGAACATCACTGCTTTTTATTCCTTATTCTCAGAGCAGTTCCACGTGAGCTGCGAGACCCACCATGAGTTGGCATGTTTGGTGTTGTGATCCGAACAGCAAACACTGAAGAAAATGCCAGGTCAGCCTGTTGGTGGGGGTCTGGGAGACCAGCTGCCGGAGACCGAAAGGGGAAGGCTGTGACCCTTTAAAACAGTTCCTCATGCTGTGCTCACCCACCATAACATTATTGTCATGGGGCTGGAGAGATGGCTCAGCGGTTAAGAGCACTCACTGCTCTTCCAAAAGTCCTGAGTTCATTTCCCAGCAACCACATGGCAGCTCACAACTGTCTGAAGCTGTCTTCTGGGTGCAGATGTACACGCAAACAAAGTATACATAATTAAAATAAATCTTAAAAAAAAAGAAGCTATATGAGCATTAATTTAAAAAATTCTTTTTTAAAGGATCTTTATTTATTTTTATGTGCATTGGTGCTTTGCCTGCTTGTGTGTCTGTGCTAGGATGTCAGAGTCTCTGGAACTGCAGTTGCAAGCTGCCATGTGGGTGCTGGGAATTGAACCCGGGTACTTTGCAAGAACAGCCAGCTTCTTAACCACTGAGCCATCTCTCCAGCTCTTTTTAAAAATTTATTTTTATTTCATTGGTATTTTGCCTGTATGTATGTCCATGTGACGGTATTGGATGCTAGAGTTACAGACAGTTGTGAGATGTTATGTAGGTGCTGGGAATTGAACTCAGATCCTCTGGAAGAGCAATCTTAATCGCTGAGCCATCTCTCCAGTCCTGAAAAAAATTTAATTCCTACTTCATAACTGTAATTTTGCTACTGTTGTGTAAATACCCGATATGCAGAATATCTGAAACGTGACCCTCTGAAAGGGTCGCTGGACTCCCAAAGGGGCCACAGCCCACAGTGGAGAGAAAAGAGAAAAGCCAATAAAAGCTGGAGGAGGCAGGAGGATGACAGCCTTCCTCTGCTACTTATCAAGTCTGTGGCTAGCCTGAGCTACCTGAGACCTTGTCTCAAATAAACAAGATTGCCAAAAGAGGATCCAGGAGAAAATGTTCATAAATGATTCCATTAGCCAGGCACGATGGCACACACTATTTGTCCCAGCACTTGGAGACATCCAGCAAGCTCCCGGCCAGCCAGGGCTGCAATGTGATACCCTGTTTCAGGAAAACAAAAAACACCCCTCCACTAATACAAGAGAAGGCAGCTAAGTGAAGTATGAGAAAGAAAAACAGAAACGACAACCCTGCAAAGCCCACAAGAGCTAGACAAGTCAATGGAAACCCAAAGATGGAGGTGCTGAAGGAAAGGCCCCGAGTAATGCATATATATGCCCTGGCATGAGGGTCTAGATTAAAGTCCCCAGAAGCCAAAAATGCCGGGCTGAGTTTTCTTAGGACTGGAAGCTCCAGAGCTCTTGGGCCACAAGAAGCACAGGGGACCGACACCCGAGGATGTCTTCTGAGCCCACAAGAAGCACAGGGTACCGAAACCCGAGAATGTCTTCTGAGCCCCGTGCATGCACCATGACAGCACAGGTGTCATGTCATACATACACACCAAGGGAAAGAGACGCCCCACCTCCCTGCATGCTGCATAGAAGAGCTACTGACTTCTTTCTCCTTTTCTTTACTTATTGAGATTTATCAATTCTGATTTTCCTAACATCTGCCTATATCCTTTCCTAAAGCCAGGCCTACCTGGGGAACTCCCACCACCTCATTAGGAGTCAACAATTCTGTTCCCAAAACTCTGCAACATGCAAATGCCCACTTGGTATACTCACGCCGTGGAATAGAATTCAGCCACCAAGAACCTAGGACTGACCCATGTTCAGCTTGGATCATCACAAATGTGACACAGAGCTCAGAGAAAGCAGTCAGACACCAGATACCACTTACTCTGATTCCATGTACAGGACAGAGATGCAGAGGGTGAGCAGTTGTATGTGTTGGCATATTCGGTCAGTACGATAAATAACCAGACCAGCTCAAGAACAACAGATATAATTTATTTTTTTTAAAGATTTATTATTTATTTATTATGTATACAATATTCTGCCTCCATGTATGCCCACACGCCAGAAGAGGGCGCCAGATCTCATTATAGATGGTTGTGAGCCACCATGTGGTTGCTGGGAATTGAACTCAGGACCTCTGGAAGAGGAGACAGTGCTCTTAACCACTGAGCCACCTCTCCTGCCCCCGGATATAATTTAATAATTGAAAAAGGGGGGAACTCACGTTACAAGAGTGGGAGGTCCGAAATCCAAAATGGTCCAGCGAGCACCGCGCAGAGTGCATACACCTACCTACCCCGGTTTTTCTACCTGGGATCCAGGCGGCCACACCCTAACCAGATGTGATTGGCTGAGCTTCCCCATCAAGCAGTCATAGTGACTGAGGTGGTGGTGGTGGGAGGTGTGGGATGGCAGAAAACGCAGGGTTCCTTCCGACAGTGTGAAGGAACCCTAGTTACACAGTGGTGGCCACGGCCCAGTCTGTGGACACATGGAAACCCGTAAACAGTATGCTTCACAGTGGTGTGATTTATTCCACATGAGTTATAGATCAGGTTTTTGAGACAGGTTCTTACTATACAGCTTGGGCTGACCACAAATTTGTAGTAATCCTCCTGCCTCAACGTCCCTAGTGCAGAGATCACAGATATGTGCCCACACCTAGCCTATACCTCAGTTTGTAAAGAGCCCCATAGAAGAAATCAGGGTGAGGACATGGCTCCACCATCAGCAGGCCTGCCTGTCAGTTCTGAGACACTGTTTATCCCTTCCCATGCATAGCTGCCTGTCGCTCCCACCTAGTCAGATCAGAGGCCTCTGTTTGCTTCGACAGCACTGGGTGAGTCAATTAGAAAGGGATCCACACACACTAATCCCTAGATTTGACCCCAGGCAACACATGAACATGGTGACATAGACTAGTAACCCCAGCACTCGGGGTGAAGACCAGAAGCTACAAGGTGAATCTGGGGCCAACCTGGGCACATAAGACCCTGTCTCAAAAAGTAGGGTGTAGGTTCCCAGTAAAAAGAGAGGGAGGCCTGGAGGCCCTGCTCCTTGTGCTTCTCTCATCTCTCTGACTCACTTTACCCAGGAACAAGCACCCCTTCCTGTCTGCCATCTGGAAGAATGGACTCTTATTCATCTCACCAGAATTCATTTACGCCAAACTATGCAAACTGTTTCCTTAGCAACCCCTAATCTTTTTCTCCTTGGATACAACTGTCATCCAGTACTGGGACTGTCCTTTTCCAGAGAATCTGGGACTCCTTTCTGTGCATGTGTGTGTGTGTGTTGATGTTGGGTATTGTGCTGATTAGTTTTATGTTAACTTTACACGATCTAGAGTCATTTGGAAAGAGGGAACCTCAACTGAAAAAATGTACCCACCTATCAGCAAGACTATGGTACATTTTCTTGATTGATATGGGAGGGTCTAGCCCACTGTGGGTGGTTCTGGGTGCTATGAGAAAGCAGGCTGAGCAAGCCATGGTGAGTGGCCAGTAAGCAGCACTTCTCTATGGCCTCTGCACCAGCTGCAGCCTCCAGGTCCTCCCCAGCCTTGAGTTCCTGTCCTGACTTCCCTTTGTGACGTGCTGTAAGCTGTAAGGTGAAACCCATTCTTCTCCGAGTTGCTGTTAGTCATGGGGTTTATCCCAGCAAAAGAAAATAAACTAAGGCAGGTGTCCCTCTATGGCTCTCCAGTTTCTAGGATAGTACACATTTCATTTTATTCATAATGCATTGGCCAGAATTAGTCACACGGACTTCACAGTGCAAAGAAATATCATCCAGTCACGTGTCCTAAAAATTCAGAGAACTGCATTTTTTGCATACCAAACATCCTTAATAAAAATCAGTAATATTTTCTCCACTTTTATTTTTGAGATCATAATTTAACTATATAATTTTGCTCCTTCCCTTTCCTCCTCTCCAAACCCTCTCATATACCCCTTCTTGCTATTTCAAATTCATGGCCCCTTTTTTCATTAATTGTTGTTACATGCACTTATGCATATACATATACATCCTTAAATATAACCCTCTCAGTCTGTAAAATGCTACCTGGATGTGTGTTTTCAGGGGTAACCATTTAGAATCAGATAGTCCATTGGTATGTTCTTCCTGCAAAAGACTGTTTCTCCTGCTTTCACCATTCCTTGGTTGCTTGTAGCTCTTTGTATAGAGTTGAAGCCTCATGGATTTCCCCCATCACTTTGGCATGTCTATGGTCACTGTCTGTCCCCCCCCCATCACTTTGGCGTGTCTATGGTCACTGTCTGTCCCCCCCATCACTTTGGCATGTCTATGGTCACTGTCTGTCCCCCCCCCCATCACTTTGGCATGTCTATGGTCACTGTCTGTCCCCCCCCATCACTTTGGCGTGTCTATGGTCACTGTCTGTCCCCCCCCATCACTTTGGCATGTCTATGGTCACTGTCTGTCCCCCCCCCATCACTTTGGCATGTCTATGGTCACTGTCTGTCCCCCCCCCATCACTTTGGCGTGTCTATGGTCACTGTCTGTCCCCCCCCATCACTTTGGCATGTCTATGGTCACTGTCTGTCCCCCCCCCCATCACTTTGGCATGTCTATGGTCACTGTCTGTCCCTCCCCCCATCACTTTGGCATGTCTATGGTCACTGTCTGTCCCCCCCCCCATCACTTTGGCGTGTCTACGATCACTGTCTGTTCAGTTCATGTTCAGTCAGTCATGCTGGTTAGACTTTGATACGAAACAGTCTCACAGAAAATTCCCTGATCTTTTGGCTCTTAAAATCTTTCTGCCCTTTCTTCCACAGTCCCCAGAGCCTTAAGTGTGGACCCATTACAATGTATCCATCGGTACAGAGAAATGGCCCGCACTCCAGTGTTGTTCTGAGACAGGTCTCTCACTGAGCCTCTGGCACTGTCTCTGCCTCTCCCGGATGTTCTGCCACGCCAACGCTTTACACAGGTGCTGAGGCTCCAACCTTGTCCTCAGGCTCGCACCACGAGCATGTCACTGACAGAGCCACCCCCCACCCTGAAAAGTCTCTTTAGAGAGAATAGCTAAGGTCTGCACCAGGGTGCTGGGCTGAAGGTCAAAGGCGACCCTGCTCTGGTTTGGCGTATCCCTCTGCACCTTGGTCACCTGGCAGTGCTGCGTTTCCCCCCTTGAGACAGGCTGGTCTTGAACCTGGCCTTCCACCTCCATCTCTCCATTCTAGATTATGGGTGCGCACTACCCCTCCCAACTTGAACCTTAATTAAGCCTCAGCAGCCGTTTTGTGGGCCCTGTCCACTAAGTTGCCATTCCTGTTTTGGAACCACGCATCACAGGTTCTCAAGCACCTGGGCAATTCGGTGTTTGCATAAAGCACAGGCTTGGCCGGCCATGGAGCCCTCAGTTAGGACAGAAGGTCCCACGGGCAGCACAGACCTGCTCCTGTGTGCCACCTCACAATTTACTGCATTCACAATAGAGCTTCTTTTTAAAAGAATGGAATGACTTGCCACAGACAGCAATGACCACAGGCTTGGAGGAGCCTCAGAGAGGAGCTGGGTACGAGTTAACCAAGAGAACCACAGCTGCACCTTGTTAGCTGTGTCTGCCAGCGGTCAGAATGCCCCTTTGTGGCTAAACACCCTTGTGGCTGCAGACAGCTGTCCCCGGACACTGGCCACACGAGTGCTCTAGTGAACAGTCCTCGTCCTCATGACCCTGGTATCATTGTGGGTTTGACCTCCTGTGAGCTTTCCTGGAGGATCATGGGAAGAAATACTCTAAAAGGGCGATCCAGTCCACCTGATTTGAGAGGGGAGTCGCTTTACCTCATGAATATGCCGCCCACCTAATAAAATATTCATAAACCTTTCTAATCCGCAGACTCACCACACAGAGCCCACCTCCATATGTCTCAGGGTGTTTCTAGAACGGCTTAACTGAGACCTGACCCTAAGTGTGGTGGCGCCATCCCATTTGCTGGGGTCCTAAACTGAGTAAAAAGGGGGAAGCAAAATGAAGGAGCACCACACTCACCGGTTGCTGGTGTGTCGGAGCCATTGACCAGCCACCTCCGTTACTACCACGACCGACTGTCCCCTCAAACCGTGACCCTCACTTGGTTTTATCAGCTTGTACACAACAGCAACCAGAAAAGTCACTAATCCAGCATGGGAGCAGCTCCCAGGCAGACAGAGGCAGCTGGCCACACGCAGCAGGGCCAACACGTCTGTAGTCCTGAGGCTCAAACTCACAGCCAGCTAAGGAAGGGCCATTCCCCAGGACCATGCTCAGGGATCCAAAATGCCCTTCCTTCCCTGCCAAGTCTCTTCTGGAGTTTCAAAAAGGGGGGGGGGCAGGGAACACAGAATCACAGGACTCTATTGGCGGGGTTGCCTTTTGTCCATGGACAAGTCCCATGTCCTATATTTTATCCTGAAACAGGAGGTACAGGGCACCACTACCCCAAACTCATATATAACACCCCAGCAGCCAAGAGAACCGCGGCCCAAGCACTGAGGCCAGCTAGTGTCAGATGCAAGCCTCAAGTCTTTGTGTTTCCAGGGTCTGGGCCAGAGGAGCTGGGGTGCAGGAGTGGGTCAGCCAATCGTCTGTCCCCAAGAATCCTCACCACTAGAGAATCTCAAAGCAGAGCAAGGACCTTTGACTGAGACATCTTTGGAAAGAACTGCCAAGCCAGGTGTGGTAGCAAACGCCTTTAATTGCAGCACTCTGAAGGCAGAGGCAGGCGGTGGATCTCTGAGTCTGAGGCCAGTCTGGTCTACACAGCAAGTTCCAGTATAGCCAGGCTACAAAGAGAAACCCTGTCTCAAAATAAACTAAACTCTAACTGCCAAAGAACAACAGGGCCTGGGCACTGCGCTAGGACGGAAGCTGGGAGTCCTCAGCTCTTAGCGCTCCAGCACCATCGGTTTCCTTTTCCTGTCTAGGCCCCAAAGACTCCCAGGCCAGAACCTGGCCTCTCATTCTAACCCCAACACCCATCCAGGCCCCAGCCAGGAAGACTATTAACATGGTCCCGGATGGACCTGGAGACATGCTGGTAAGAGTGAGCTCTTTGCCCCTGCTATCACCAGGGTACCCACCCAGGAGCAGTTATGTCCGCAAGCCTCTGGGAGCACAAAAGGCTCAAGATGCTACAGAAAAGATTAAGTTAACTTGGAAGAAACATGTTTTTCCAATCAGCTATAAAACCACCCATGCCGGAACTTTTGCAGATCTAGATGGCCACTTTGCCATTACCCAAAATTCCTCTCATTCTTCCTTTCTCCACAAATAATTTCCCAAGGCGTAAGGGCACCAGCATGAGAGGCCCACAGTGTGGGATGAACTGGACCGGTGCTCCCATCAGAAAGCTCCTCTCCCAGCAACCCTGAGGGAGGAAGCGGGCACCATGCTAGCTACATTCTCCAGTCCACCTCAGGCAGACCTCATCTATGCGCACAATCGCACTGATGTTTGGATTGGATACGTGTTTTATTACACACTCACTTTTGTGAAAAGGCCTTTCCTTGTTGACTTTTCTTCCCTGAGCCAAGTCTGGGGCAGCCTGCCAGAGGGAAAGGCCAAGATCCTGGAGGAGCCATGGAGCTCACTGGCCTTAAAGGGCCACACTACCAACCACACAAACTAAAACATGTGGAAAAGTAGAACTGCTCTTGCCCTCTACGGCAGGGGAACAGGATTCCTGCCCTAGCCAGTGCGTGGACACTAGGGTGAGTCTAACAGCCTGCTGAGCGGTGGAGCGGCTCAGATTTGAAACTGTTTTGCCGCCAAGATCCACATTAACTATTTATCTATTTATGCTCATGTGCTCATGAGCCTGCTTGCAGGCCCCATGGAAGGCAGAATTTTTTTTCTTTATTTTTCTTTTTGGTTTTTCGAGATAGAGTTTCTTTGTAGCTTTGGAGCCTGTCCTGGAACTAGCTTTTTTTTTTTTTTTTTTTTTGATTATTTTTTTTTATTGATAAAAGAATAAAGGAAAAAAAAACAAATTTCCACCTCCTCCCAGCCTCCCCTTTCCCTCCCCCTCCTCCCACTCTTCTCCCCCTCCTCCCACCCCTCTCCCCTTCTCCCCACTCCTCTCCCCCTCCCTCTCCAGTCCAAAGAGCAGTCAGGGTTCCCTGCCCTGTGGTAAGTCCTAGGTCCTCCCCCCTCAGTCCATATCTAGGAAGGTGAACATCCAAACTGGCTAGGCTCCCACCAAGCCAGCAGATTGCGTAGGATCAAAACTGCGTGCCATTGTCCTTGGCGTCTCATCAGCCCTCATTGTTCGTCATGATCAGAGAGTTCAGTTTTATCCCATGCTTTTTTTGGTAATAGTCCAGCTGGCCTTGGTGAGCTCCCAGTAGATCAGCTCCACTGTCTCAGTGGGTGGGTGCACCCCTCGCGGTCCCGACTTCTTTGCTCATGTTCTCCCTCCTTCTGCTCCTCATTGGGACCTTGGGAGCTCAGTCCAGTGCTCCAGTGTGGGTCTCGGTCTCTGTCTCTATCTCCATCCATCACCAGATGAAAGTTCTAAGATGATATGCAAGATATTCGTCAGTATTGCGCTATTTAAAGGCTTATTTATTATGTATAGACTTCTTCCTGCATGTACACGCCAGAAGAGGACACCAGATCTCATTACAGATGGTTGTGAGTCACCATGTAGGTACTGGGAATTGAACTCAGGACCTCTGTAAGAGCAGCTAGTGCTCTTAACTGCTGAGCCACCTCTCCAGTCCTGGAACTAGCTCTTGTAGCCCAGGCTGGCCTCGAGTTCCACCTGCCTCTGCCTCCCAAGTGCTGGGATTAAAGGTGTGCGCCATCACCGCCCAGCTCTGGAAGGCAGGATCTTAAGACCATTTAAACACAAGACTCCCACTTAGAAAGCCCACCTTCTTCCTGGTATTCAAGAGCCAGTGAGAGAATTTTTACTGGTTGTAATGTAAGTCCCATAACACTTTAAAGAAAGGAAGACCTTTAACCCTGAGCCTAGAGGAGAAGATGGGAAATCCAGACACAGAACGAGGAGCTGGACATAATCCTGATATGAAGACAGAGGAGGGCTCTAGAGGACCCTTAGCTTATAACTAACAAGTCCTTAGGCGAGATGCCATCAATGAACTGAATGAAACCTCCCCTGGGTCCCCCAAGGTGAATGCTCAGCAAGCTGACACCTACACTTCCTCCAGTAATCTTGAGCAGAGAACCCAGGCTTTCTGACAGGTCCTTGGTTCATGGGAGCAGAGATGGCAAATCTGCTGTTTTAAAATCACTTTACTCATGACAGTGTGCCACACATTAGAGTTCCTAGCCACTGGTCTCGAGTGCCCATCCTAGCTGTTATATCTGCGGAAGATGCGGTGTCCTTACACATCTCTCCAGTGTGCTGGGGCCAGTGCGGACTCCTGAGGACCCCGTGGGACATTGATCCTGCTCTACTGGAGCAGTGTGAGAGAATTGGAACTGGCTCTGGAGTGAAAAGATGCTGGGTCCCAGCCTCCTGGGGCCTCTGGCGTCTTACCCAGGTGTCTTAGTGGTGGTCACCCTGATATGTGACATTAAAGCCAGATCATCTTGCTAAGGCTGCCTGCCAGGTGAAGGTGTCCTATCTATCGCACTGACGGAACGAAAGGCAACCTGTATATTCCATTCCGTGTGTGGCAACCCCACAGGACACACAGCCACATTCAAGAATCAGCGAATCCATGAGACCACCGCCCCACACAGCTCAAGACATTCAGATGTCTGTTCCAGAACATCTGGCAAAACCAAATAGCCTACCCAAACAGCAGTCACAACTCCACTATTCCTTAATACTTTTCTTTTTCTTTTCCTTTTGAATTACGTTTCATATATCCCAGGCTGGATGCTAACTTACAATATGTCCAAGAACAACCTGAAATCTCTGGACCTCCTGCTCCACTTCTCAAGTACGGACATACTTCTTCTCGACACGGACATACACACTAAGTAAGGAAGTATGGTCAATCATTTAAAGTTCAAAACCCCGCCTGTCCTCGCCTATCTGGGCAGAAGGGAGGCACAGGCGTTTCTAATTTCCCATTTCCCAGCACAGGGTCTGCTTCTGAGACATGCACATTCCTGTGCCCTCGGCTGACCCTGTGGAGGTGGGTTGGTGGTACAGTGGGAGCAGGCACTCGGGGACCTCGGGGACTGTGGGACTTGGGGGCAGACAAGGCAGGAAGAATGGCACCCTAACCAGAACCTGTGAATGCTATCTTAGTTGCAAAATGGATTTTTTTCTAACTTTAAAATAAAAAACAAACAAAAAAATTATATAAGCTTAGGCCAGCCTTGAACTTCTGACCCTCCTGTCTCCACCTCCTACACGCACCACCATTAACAGTGTAATGTAATGCTGGAAACCTGGGCTTCATGCACAACAGACAAGTACCTGTCAAGTGAGCCTCATTCCTAGCCTCGGGGGTGATTCTTGCAATGAACTGGGCCAGCATGCATGCAGGAGACATAAGGTAAGTTGTACAGGAAGCAACAGGGGTCTTCCTCATTGTTTCCAGCAGGCACTAGTGCTTGGTGACAAAGGCCAGTGAAGCAAACATCTTCTAGAGGAACCTGCTCAGACTGCTTGGATTCTAAAAACAACCCAGCAGAGGAGTCGTTTACCCTTCCTGACCCCGATCCTCCTTCTCTACAGAGGTCAGAAATAAGCCCAGAGGACTGGGGATCTGGTTCAGAGGCAGGGCACTCATCCAGCATACATGAGGCTGTAGGTCTCATCCCCAGCACAAAATAATAGTACTAAGTTTATCTGATTTAGTTTGTATTTTACTTATTATTGTATGTGTATATGGGGGGCACACCCAGGCCACGGCCCTTCTATGGAGGTCAGAGGACAAATTTCAGGAGTAGCTTCTCCTTCCACTGCTCTGTGGTCCTTGAAATGAACTCAGGTCAGTAGGTTTACCCAGCATGCTATTTTAACCTCTCAGCCATCTCTTTGGCCCATAACAATAATAATAGTATTTCAAAACTGCTTATAAAGGGATAGGCCTTATGGCTCAAGCCTTTAACCCCCGATTCTCAGCTGCCTGAGAACGTTAGAGATCCTGTCTGAAAACAAAAGGTGCAGAGGGGCTGGGGTGTAGCGTAGCACAGTGACTGAGGGCTTGCCTGGCGTGTGTGAGGCCCTGGGTTCAATCCAAGCTCTAAATACTCTCAGTTGCTTAGACATAGGCAGGACAATCTCTGCAAGTTGGAGGACAACCTGGGCTACATCAGGAGTTTCAGGTCAGCTTCTACATAGCAATCCCATCCCAAGAAACCTAAATAGATGAATAAGGCTCAGAGAAATGAAGTGACTCATTCAAGGTGACCCACTTAATAAAAGAAGCTAGAGTTGAATGTCAAGTTCCTCAGAACCCATCTGGTGGCCAAACCACCCTCACTCCACCCCCACCTCAGTCTGGCCACAACGGGCAAAACTCCCAGGGTGGACGACTGTGAAACTCCTTGTGGCCCTGTTTGTTCCTTTACTTCATTTTGTGGCTTTTCATTCTGGTCTCTGGCCCTCATCCCATCCCTGATGGCTCAGACCAGGCCCAGGACCAACCAGCAGGGGGTGCTATAATCCACTCCAGAACCATCCTGAAGAACCAACGGTGCAGAACGAAGGGGCTGGCTCCCAAGAGTGTCCCTAACAATACTGGCACCTACTAGTTCATGACTTGCCCTGTGGCCTGCTAACCAGGGTTTTGCTCCGCGTGGCGGTGCAAGGGGAATACAGACCCGAGGTAAATGAAGTCCAGCACAAACCTTGATACCATGTACACAATTGAACTGTCATGTTTATCAAGGGGATCAAAGCTCCAGATTCCTCCCACACATTGGTGGTTGCTCTTTGCAGCCACCCTTTTATAGTCCAGATCTTTCCTCTCTGTGGAGCATTTGCCTGCTCTCCAGCAACACCTCAGGCTACTGCAAGGGCTTCTAGCGGCCCCAAACGGCAGCACAGCAGTGCATACCTATGACCCCAGAACCCCCTTTTGGGTTCAAGGCTAGCTTGGCCTACAGAGTGTCTTTAAAAAAAAAGAAACATGGCAGCGGGGGTGTGCGTGGGTGGGGGATGGGTGGACAAAAAGCAGTCCTGGAGACAGCTCAGTCATTAGTGTGTCTACCATGCATAATCTCTGTGTTAAGATCCAGCACTGTATGAACAGGCATGGTAGCACAACCTCCATCCTACACACTGGAGGGGAAGGCAGGAGGCTCACCAGGTCATCCAGGACAGATGAGCTATGAGAAAGCCTGTCTCACAGAAACGAACAAGGGCCAGTGAGACGGCTCATGGCTAAAGCATTTGCTGTAGGAGTCTAAGGAGCTCAGTTCAATCCTCAGGACCCACAGTGGGAGAGTGGAGTCCGGAGAGACGTCCTCCACACAGTGTCACACTCAAGTGAATCTTAAAAATTACAAAATACAAACAAACCACAATAACAACAGAGAACTCATACTCAGGCAGGCGTAAGGGTGCTTGCCACCAAGCCTAATGACCTGAGTTTGAACCTGTATCCAAGATGGGCAATAGTGGCGCACGCCTTTAATCCCAGCGCTTGGGAGGCTGAGGCTGGCAGATCTCTGTGAGTTCAAGGCCAGCCTGGTCTACAACTGATTCAGAACAGCCAAAACTGTTACACAGAGAAATCCTGTCTCAAAAAACAAACAAACAAACAAAAACAAAATAAAAAAAAATCAACTCCCAGAATTTATCCTCTCATCTCCACACCCATGCCACAGCAATGTGCACCTATACAATACAAACAAAATAAATGAGTAAACAATTTTTTTTAAATCCTCAAATGCCATGCATAGTTCACAAGCACTGTGCCTTTGCTCGTGTATCTCCTGTCTTCAACCCGAAACTCGGCCATTGCTAGCACTTACTGAGTATCTAAATCAAGAATTTTAAAACAACTCAGAAGCGGGAGCTAACTCCAGCTACCTCCCAAGGACCTACTAGCAGCATCCATTGAAGGACTGCCTCCACTTTGAAGGCCAACCTTCAAATCCAAGATCAAGCAAGAAACAGTAGGACGAGGGCCTGCCCCCACAGTGTGACAGTATTTCAGTTCCCTAATCCCAAGAAGGTAGGAACCCCAGGATGTCTTTTCTTTATACACAGACTCAAAGCTATTACGTGCTTGATATAGGTCACTGTGACTAAATATGGCTGATATGCATCTACTCTTTCCCCACCCTGTTTTGTTTTGAAGACAGTTTCCCAGGTAGCCCAGGCTGGTGACCTTGAACTTCTGATCCTCTATCTCTTTACTGTTGGGATTGTAGGCAAGCACTACAAAGCCTAGCGTTTTGGAGTGCCGGGAATAAAACCCAGGGCTTCGTTCATGCTAAGCAAGCACTCCACCACTGATCTACAGCTCCGGGCGACCCTCCCCGTCTTTAGGTAGAGTCTTGCTACGTCAACAAAAGGTCTGAAACTTGCAGAATAGCCCAGAGTAGCCTTTACCTCCAGAATACCAGGATTACAGTGTGTACCACTACACCCAGGTTCCCTCTCATCCTTGCAAGAGGCAGCTAGCTGATCAGGAACTGTGGACCAATTGCCCACCACCAACTCTAGCTGGCCAGACAACTCAGAGCTGATCCCTGACTTTTCACCACAGCTCTTCTAGTTTCTTTTTCTCCTTAATCATTAAATCGTACACAAGCCAGCTAAAACACAAGACACACCCCTATCTCGCATAGCCGTTCTTTTTCCCCCTCCTGCAGAATTTTGCGGTAAAACTTCAGCTTTACAAGAACATGCAACAGAAAGAATTAGGGAACTCAGGCAATCCAAAACCAGCTAAGTGATGGTTTCGCATTTTTAAAATATATATAATGTAAAGCAGTTCCGAGAAAAGTGAAGTCACAGCCTAGGTTGCTTATTCTCAGTTCTTAGAAAAGAGCATTTCAAAAGGGAAGCTGCGCTGGGCGGGCACACAGGCTGCCGCCAGAGCCACGGTCTGGCGGGTGCTTGCTGATAAACTGACTTTGATTTGGCAGCCCAAGAGCTGAAGCCTCCGGATGCATTTTCATTTGGCGCTGTCAGAGAGGAAACGGCAGCCCCGACAGTGAGAGTTCTGAATGTGCAGAGAAACCACAGGCTCAGCACTGGGAAGGCAGCCTCCAGCCGCTGGCCACTGCCATTTGCAGCGCTCCTCCCCCAACTGGCGGCGACCTCTAGCCAGCCCACACTTTTCCATCCATCGGGTGTTATTCCCCAGGAGTTAGGTGAGGACACAGCTGTGAGGCTGTCAGCAGCTTCCAGTTCTCCAGTGGAGACACAGAGGAGGCTTGTGCCACATTCAGTTCAACAGTTGCTCTAGGGTTAAACAGTTTAGGGACACCATTTTACTAAGAATCCTATAGCCGAGATCCTGTGGCCTGCGTCAAATTCCATTTCAGACTGGGGTTCAAGAGACAGAGTGTTTGCCTAGCACACAGGAACCAAGCCTGGAGTGGTATCCAGCACTGTGAAGTGCCTGCAGGTGGTCAGGGCTTCAAGATCATGTTCAGCCGTGGAGTTTGAGGCCAGCCTGAAATATGAGACTCTGAAAGTTAACTGGGGCTATAGCTCTGCAGTAGAGTCTGCCTAGTATGGGCTCTGTGCTGAAAAAAGTGTGTGTGTGTGTGTAGTCTGTGTCAGTGTGTGTGCATGCCTACGTCTGTGTGTGTAGTCTGTCGGTGTGTGTATGTGTGTTGCCTATGTCTGTGTGGGTGTTGTCTGTGTATATGTAGTCTGTTGGTGTGTGTATAAAGGTTGCCTATGTCTATGTGTGTGTTGTCTCTGTGTGTTTAGTCTGTGTAATCTGTGTCTGTGTGTGTATAATCTGTGTATATATGTGTGTAGATTATGTCTATATGTTATCTGTGTCTGTGTTGTTGGTGTGTGTCTGTGGTGTGTGTGGTCTGCGTCTGTGTATGTCTGTCTGTTTATTAAATTCCAATGCAATTAAAAGCAACTGATCAAGGAAGACCCTAAGGAGACATGCCAACTAAACAGAATGTGGAATCCTGGGGGGGAAGAAGAAATAAAGAAAACAGAATAGGGGGCTAGAGAGATGGCTCAGTGGTTAAGAGCATTGCCTATTCTTCCAAAGGTCCTGAGTTCAATTCCCAGCAACCACATGGTGGCTCACAACCATCAGTAATGAGGTCTAGTGCCCTCTTCTGGCCTGCAGGCATACACACAGACAGAATATTGTATACATAATAGATAGATAGATAGATAGATAGATAGATAGATAGATAGATAGATAGATAGATAGATAGATACCAGAATAGGACTGGGGAGATGGCTCAGCCTTTAAAGACTAGGCTCAAAACCAAAAATAGAAGAAACCGGAATAAACTATAGATTTTTGGTACTAACTTCTCAGTATTTGCTTATCAATTAATTTGTTAATTAGTTTTAACATCCACACTATAGTAATATAAGACATTCATGATAGGAACTTGGTATGTCTACAATTCAATAAGTCTATTTTGATCCCCACCACTATATCAACCAAGCTTAGTGGTGCATACCTGTCATCTCAGCACTCAGGAAGTTGAGGCTCGAGGATCAGGAGTTCCAGGACAGACTGGGCGACATCATGCCTTACATGTAAATAAATAGGCAAACAAACAAATAAATAAAAATAATAAAGACTTAGCCAGGTGGTGGTGGCACACGCCTTTATTCCTAACACTAGGGAGGCAGAGGCAGGCAGATCTCTGTGAGTTCGAGGCCAGGCTGGTCTATATGAGCTAGTTACAAGACAGTCACCAAAGTTATACAGAGAAACCCTGTCTCAATAATATTAATAATGACTGTATATTTTTGCAATTTTTCTGTAGCTCAGAAGATATACATTGGAGCTAGAGAGATGGTTCAGCAGTTAAGAACACTTGCTGCTCTTCCAGAGGAACTGAATTGGGTTCCTATCCAGCACCCACATAGAGCTGCTCAGACCTGCCTATAACGCCAGAGAATACAATGCCCTCTTCTAGACTCACACACGCACACGCACGCGCGGGCACACCCACACACATACACAAACAATAGTAATAAAATAAAAATAATTAGGGCGGTGGTGGCGCACGCCTTTAATTCCAGTACTGGGGAGGCAGAGGCAGGCAGATCTCTGTGACTGGCCTACAAAGTGAGTTCCAGAACAGTCAAGACTACCACCAAGAAACCCTGTCCTGAAAAACCAAATAAATAAATGAATAATACAAATATATGTTAAAAAAATCGTTCGGTAGTCAAACCCAGATCACTTTCCAACTTGGTCTATCTATAAAGGAAAATGTTAGCACCCTTAGTCACAGCACTTGGGAGGCAGAGGCAGGGGGATGCTGTGAGTTCAAGGCCAGCCTATGCGACAAAATGAATATCAGGATAGCCAGGGCTACACAAAGAAACTCTGCCTCAGGAAAAAAAAATCAAATCAAATCAAACAAACAACTTAACTCAATGATGTGAGCTTGGCAGTTTCTTACAAGTCTAACCATGGGTTCGACGTGTTTCCTGGGACAAACATCTTAGCTCAGTGATGTGAGCCTGTAAGTTTCTTACCAGACTAACCATGGGCTTGATGTGTTTCCTAGAGCTGCACTCCTAGCTGAGCTGCAAACTTTCCACACTAAACCTGCACCACGAGTTATTTGTGACCAATAGCAAACAAGATGTCACTCAATGGGCAAGCTGGGTACACGGATATGTACGTGCTGAGAGACAGTGGAGCACTGTAAGAAAAATGGGTATTCTGGCAGGAAGGACATGGCAGAGCCTGGCATGAACATTCAGCAAGGCACTACACGGCAGGCCCATCAGGGACGGCAAAGTGAGGCGGCAGGAAGACCAGTGGCAGCGGGCAGTTGGGCGAAGGGATGTATGGGTGCTATACAGGACTTTTAAGCAGGGACACTCCTCTGTCTGATACTGCGATGGTAAATATATGTCGATGTGCCCGGCAAAACCTACAGAACCAAGCATGCAAGTGAACCCAAGAGTAAACTATGGGCTCCACTTGAAAAACTGCATCCGGAGAGCCGAAGAGGAGGTTCAGCAGTTAGAGTACTTGCTGCTCCTTCGAGAAGACCTGAGTTTGGTCCCACAGAAGATGAATCAACTGGCAGTGTCTCCATGGTGTTGTAGAGCAACTATCCTCCTTCACCTTCCTCAGAGTAGCTCTGACTACTTCTAGGACATCCTGAGATTGGATTTGTTGATGCTGTCACTCTCTCAGAGAAGTAGGGGACTCCAGCTACTCTGTCCTGCACATGCTGGCCATTTGTATGTCATTCTGCCTGCACTGCACATGGCCTTGCGGTCTCAGGAGGTGCTAGAGTATATTGTGTGGAAGGCTAACTCAAGGAGACTCTATCTGTGCATTTCTGGGGAGGTGCTCACCTATGCAGGGGTCAAACTTTCTGATTAGGTCACCATGCTCTGGTAAGAACACCTCAGCCGTGCTTTGTAAGTAAACCCAATACTCACTGGCTCCCCAAGCTGGATTCCAATGGACTCGTACTTTGGTTTGTCGTTGGTGTCCTATGAGGAGGGCACAGGTGTTTATCGGCATCTCCCCAGTGAGAGGCCTCACACAATAGGACTGACCAGGACATAGATACTTTGGACAGTTTTAGAGTTCAGAGGAGTCAAGAGGTAGCTGGGTAGAAGAGACCTCAGGGACTCCAAAATCCATCTCCAATGCCATTCACTATTTCTAGTCTTAAGCCTTCTCATTATGTTTTTAACTTATTTTTATTTATGTGGATCTGTGTGAGCATGTGAGTCTATATGCCATGTTGTGGGTGTATCCTCAGAGGCCCTAAAGAGGAATCAGATTGCCGGAAGCTACAGGGAGTTACAGAAGTGTGAGCCGCCTGGATGGGACTGATAAACGGCCAACACTCTCTTCTGGCCTCCAAAGGCACCCCACACACATATATACCTAAGAATAAAATCATTTTCAAAAGAGCATCCATGTAAGCAGGGCTGGAGGAACCAGCCTGCAATCCCAGCTACTGAGGCAGGAAGACGATAAGCATGAAACATGTCAAGGCCTTGACGCTTTTTCTAGGGGGGAGGACAGGAAGGGACAAGTCTAGATCACCTCCGCGTCCCCTCTCCTCACCCCCTCTGTCCCTCTCCTGCCAAATGAGATTATCTGCACCTCCTGACATTCACAGGTTAGTCAGGGTGTGGGGGTGTGTGGAAGAGAGGTGTGGGACTGCAACCCTCGGGAGCCTGAGACATTAGGACTCTGTCTTAAACATCAGTGAGCTGGCGCTCTAGTTCAGTGACAGTGCTTGCCCAACATGCACAAGTGGCATTTTCGGGAACACTATACGTTCTGTTTAATTTTTCTGAAAACCTAAGTTTCAACAAATCATAGTTCAGGTTGGAGATGTGGCTCCATTCAGTGGTTGCCTGGCATGCACAAAAACCCAGATTAACCCCTGGCACCGCAGAAGGCAAGTGTAGACATGGGAAGGTCTGGGACCTGAGGCTACCTGGGCTACATAAGACCTTGTCTTTAAAACAAACAAGCGCATTTTTAAAAACTAGCCATACACAATTGCTACTAGTGGTGGAATATCGGTCATCTGGGCAAAGTGCTCAGCAGTGTGAGAACACAGTATGGGCTGCCTTGGTCTCTGCCATCCAAACAGGAATCTAGTCTGGCAACGGCAATGCCAAAGCCCAACAGTGGTACAATTCCAACAGAAAGACATTTCACGCAGGTCAGGACTCACTCCCTGGCTGTCTCTCCACAAAAGTTTTGAAGCAGAAGTACTTGAAAAGTCTGTTTCCATCCTTGAATTTTTAATTTCAACAAAGAATTCTGAGACTACTCCCACCGTTCTAACAGCCGGTCTCACCTTCTGAATCTAAGGAAGATGGACAATGAGGAATGAGCACGCAGAAGCAGAGAACCCGTCTGCACAGGGCGGTGGCTGGCACCTGACAGCTGGAGACGGGGAGACAGGCCCCAGTGTCCTCGTGTCCACAACGCACTTTAATCCCACTGTCAGTAACTGAAACCCAGAGTTTGCGTCTTAAAGAAGCAAGCGTTACCCCTCGCCAAACCAGAGATGGCGACTTGAGATATGCCTCAGAGCGAGAAAAACAAACACACATAAATGAAAGAAAGGGAAAAGGCCGGAGATCTGCTTCTCATTCGCAAGCGGCCAAAGCCCTGGGCAGAGGGAAGGCTGAGTTAACAGAAGCTCCAGCTCCTAGGGTCCTGACGTCTGGCTCCACCAAAGCAAATCTCGTCGTCAAACCTTTGCGATGCCCCCGAGACCCACATTGGGTAAAGCACTCCAGGGAAAGCTGTTCTTATGTATCGGAGGGTCTCCGCTCTAAGGGATGCTCCTGTGTAAGTCTTCCACCTCCAGCTCCCACATGCTTTCGTGGATGGGATTGTCAGAAAGATCCGTCATCTTCACAGCCTGCAGGCAGGGCTCAGGACTACAGGCCTGAACCACACCCATCACCATCACATACTTTCCTGGGAAGAGAGGAAAAAGTATGAACATCACCACGGCAGGTAGGGACAACCCACAAAGACCCTGACTTCAAGGCCTTGATCAGAGAAGGAAGACGCACACAGAAAGATTATCTAGGGCTTGGGGGGTGCAGCTCAGAGGCAGAGCTCACGCTAGCACGTACTAAGTCCTAGGTTTGATCTTCAGCCCTGCAAAATAAGGGGAAGAGGAGCTGAGGGTAGGGCCTAGTTGGTAAACGGCTTGTCATGCAAGCTAGAGGACCCGAGTTCAGATCCCCAGCATCCACGTAAAAAGCATGGCAGTGTATATGCATATATGATCAGTGGTAAGGAAATGGACACAGTAGGACCCCTGGGGTTCTATTCCCAGCCCAGTCAGAGGAGCTCCTGGTTCAGTGGGAAATCCTGTCTCAAAAAACAGGGTGAGAGCAATCGAGGAAGACACTTGATGTACCTCTGGCTCAACATACACCGGCATCTGTGAGCACACCCCTACACAATCACACAATCCTGACAGTAGATACCAAAACAAAGGCAGTCAGGGACCAAAACAGATACATGTGTGCACAATGAGGTCAGCGCTTAACCTGGAGGACTGCATCTGCATCTACTGGCATCTGCTTTTCATATGCTAACACAACAGGCAGCTCACTCAGCAGTCATGCCCCTGGAACGCAAGCATCTGCAGCCCTGTGAGTTATAATTAGACACACTGCCCCAGGCAGGGGCAGAAAACCCGAGCTATGCTCTCAGTCCTGTTCCTTGCTCAATGCCAGAGTGAGTGACTGGTCCCTCTTCACAAGACGGGTACTCCTGCAAGGACACTTCCTGACAGCCGAAATGTAAATCCAATTTTCCCCCCTACACTGCCAAAAAAAGTTAGGCCAGGCACCAGCACACCCCTCCTCTCGCCAGCCACAGCACACTGTACTGTTGTTCCAATCCCTGCCACCCCCAACTTTATCCCAAGCCACACTGGGCACACAGGAAAATCAACAGAACAGGCCGCCACTGGATGATCTGACAGAGTAACCACAACTTCCCATTCCCTGGGGGAAGTGCCTCTCCTTGAAAGCGCAACTTGGCTAGTCATAAACCACACAAAATGCAATTGTGTAAAAAGTCCCTTGTCACGGCAGGAAAGGCATGCAGCCAGCCCCCTGCATGCCTGGCTTCCACCAGCAGGCATGAGTTTGCACACAAGCCCAGTGCTTAGAATGAAAGAAGCCAAGCCCGAGGTGCTCATCTTTCCCATGACAGGGTCCACCTGAGGATCTGTGGCTCTAACTCTGGGCGCCATACTGGCTGTCCTCTGTATACAGCCCCAACTGGTGGTGAAGACAAAACCATTAGAATGACAAGGCTGAAGACCAGCTCTGTGGAACTTGGAGGCAGAAGACACTACAGAAAACACTGGGACTAGTTCTTAGCCAGCCCACGCACCCGTATCCCTCTGCAGGGACACGTGATGCCCTCCACTTCTTCCCCACAGGACCCTGCTCAAGATCAAGCCTTCACCTTCTCCTGCTCGGACTACTGCAATGTCCTCCCAACCACTAACAGTACTCCTGCCCAAGAGCCTCCCCTTCACAGCGCAGTGTAAGCACCACTGTCTGCAGAACGAGGACTAGAGTTCCCAACCTCACTGTATCTTCAGAGGCCTAGAGGCAGGGCAGGAAGGAGCCAGGCAGCAACAAACCAGCAGGCATCAAGGTTATTTAGAATGGACAGATCCTTCCCAAACCGTAGCCTTTCAGAGCTGCCCCTTGGGGTCTTGTAACCTGCCTCCTGGCCTTTGCTGCTCCCTGGGGCCCTGTCCCTGTCCCCTGCCTCCTGGCCACAGTTGTCCCCCCTGGGGCCCTGTCCCCTGCCTCCTGGCCTTTGCTGCCCCCTGGGGCCCTGTCCCTGTCCCCTGCCTCCTGGCCATTGCTGCCCCCTGGGGCCCTGTCCCCTGGGGCTCTGTTCCCTGACTCCTGGCCTTTGCTGCCCCCCCTGGGGCTCTGTCCCTGCCCTCCCCCCCACCCCTGCCTTTGCGCATGCTGTTTGAAGGTGCTGACAATCCACTGCTGTTCAGACACAGAATGTCCCAATTCTGACACTGAATATCATGAGTCCCAATAACCCAAGGAAGAGGGTTAGTCCCTACAGATAACGACAATGCAGCTTCAGGGCTGCCTCCTCCAGGAAGCCTTCCCTGAATCCTTTGAACATTGAACATGTATCCTTCTTCTATGCCTAATTCTGTATCTACTGACTCTAAATAAATACCAGATGAACCATTGAGCTAGCCAGACAAAAGTTTCTCTTTTGCTCTGCAGCTGGAAGTCCAGGTCTCCTGAGGCTAGCAATGGCTAACACAAGGCGTGCTTTTGTTGGGAATTTTCTACTTCACAAACACTGTACCATGCAGTACCAAGCAGGTACTGTGAGCGCCACTCAAATAGAAGGAAGAGCTGTCACCCCTGTACATACAGGCTGGGCACATCTACAATCGTACCTTGTGTTTTAGTGGCCTGTTTACGTCCCCGGTTCCTGGTGAGATGATTAATGAGCAAGAGGAAAGAGCATGGGCCCTGCCGCTGGGCATACAGGATAGAGGGTGAGGCCAACAGACTCATCCAACCCAGGGACATCTGCTGGGTGCCAGGCTCACTCCTGCTGTGGCACCAGGCTTGAGACACTGTCTAAGGCTGACCTCAAGGAACATTGCCTAAGTTGGGACACCAAAAACCACGGAATGTGAGCAAAGCCAAAGTTAAGGCCAAGAGCAGTCACTTTTTCTGTAAAGGACCGGACTACAGAAGTCAGGCTCTGGTGGGTCACAACTCCTGGACTATGTCATTCCAGTGAGTTGGTGCCACTAACCTTTTATAAACTACAAATGCCTTTCACATCAATAAAATTTCACTTTGCAATGCTGATTTTTGAACTGCATATACTTTTCACACATTATGACTGGTTTTTTAGACACATCAAAATGTAAAGCATAGATAGGCCAGGTATCAGGCACATGTTTTTAATCCCATTGCTCAGGCGAGGGGACCTCTGAGTTCAAGGCCAGCCTGATCTACTTAGTGACCTCCAGACCACCCAAGGCTACAAAATGAGACGCTGTCTCAAAACAAACAAAAATGTGACCTGGGCCAGTGAGATGGTTCAACAGGTGCCTAATTCTGAATCTACTGACCCCAAGTAAATACCAGATGAACCAATCTGACAACCTGAGTTCAATTCCTGGGACCCACACAGTGGAAGGAGATAACCAACTTCAAGACGTCTTCTGATCTGCACGTAAGTATTACGGTGCATTCACACACATGCACACATATACCCTTACTCAAAATAAATAAGATGTAACAAAAGTAGTTTTAAAGAGCCAGGCATGTGTGAGAGCCAAAGTTACATCTTAAGTTTTAATTATTATGTCTTAGGGATCCAGGAAACAAAAATGCCCCTGCTCTGCAAGCCCCTTGCCCAAGGACAAACAGTTCCTGAGATGCTGGGGCCCGCTGTGTATGGGAGATAACAAGCCACCTCTGCTCACTCCCCTCAACAAGTTTGTATGACCCATCTGCACTAGATGTGCTTGGTGGGCGGGAGGTTCACAGGCAGGAAATACATCAGGATGTAAGCTTGCCTGGATTTAGGCTGGAGATACATCAAGATGAACACTTGCCCCTGACTGGATCTGATGGGAAATACTTCAGCTGATGTAAGCCGTGACTTAGGGCCATTTTTTTTCTGGGAAACCAGAGATGGACCTGGCCAGAGACCATTCACTTGGCCAGTATTTAACTAAATCTTTCTTCAAATTTGGCTTTGAATTGTGACCTTATTTTTGATCAGTGCAATTAACACATCGTAGTGCATGCCTTTGATCCCAGCACTTGGGAGGCAGAGGCAGGCGGATCTCTGTGAGTCTGAGGTCAGGTTGGTCTACAGAGTAAGACAGCTAGGGCTACACAGGAAAAACCCATCACAAACAAAACAAAACAGACAAAAAGTTTTAAAATAAATGTAAAAGCTGGGTCTGGAGATAGAGCTCAGTGGGTAAGGCACCGAGCTTGATTACCAGCAAAGCACTGTGTGTGTGTGTGTAAGCTACTTTTGGTTTACAGTCCATTTAGTTGCTAGTCCTAAATTAGAGTAAGACTGGAGAGAGAGGAGAGAATGGAAAAGAGACAGAGAGAGAGAGAGAGCGCGCAGAACAAGTAACTTAAGTCTGACTTTAAAACAGCCCAGGTCAAACTCCTGACCTAGTCTGTATCTAGGCAGTCCCACACTGTCTCGGCAGGAAGCGTTCTTAGAGAGTCTGGCCTGACTTCACAGAGAAGGAAGCCCCAGAAAGGCAGGCCTGGTGAATCCATAGGCTACCTTCAGAAACCTGAGTCTGTGTTGAGCTCCAGTGTCAAGTAGAAGCGAGCCTTGTCTATCTGGGTCACAGCTGCAGCCTAGCATCTCCCAGGAGGCCCCATGTATGATTCCTTCCCTTGACTCCTGGCCCCCAGTGCCTGTGTCCTAGGCCATCAGGTTCTCAGGACACCTAGGTGTCATGACCAGAGGCTAGGGTCAAGCTGTCAGGACCACAGTCCAAACACTGTAGTAGCTCAGGGGGTGGCCTCAAACCCAGCAAGATCAGCATCTCCTTGAAGCACATGAGAAACAAGCCTTGGAGACTTAAAAACCTGGGGGGGATGGCCTTCAACAAAGCTCTAGGCAGCAGCTGTTTATGAACTGTGAACCACAGTTATGTTATCTCAGTGGGAAACGTAGAAAAGTGTTCCCAACCCCTCCAGGTAACGGTGGCTTTCCCAGATGAAGGTCCATCTGTCTGGGGACATTAAAAATTAAGGCGTGGGGCCGGGATGTGGCTCACTTGGGAGATTGTTTGCCTAACGCGCACAAAGCCCTGGGTTTGACCCCCAGCACAGCGTGTGCCTGTCGTTAGCCAAGCACTCAAACGCTGGAAGTGGGAAGTTCCTGAGTTCAAGGTCACCCTCAGCTATAAAAGGAATTTGAGGTCAGTCTAGAGTGCGTGTGATCTGAAAACAAACAGAAAAGAATATATGCACACATTTCCCAAGACATTATTTCTCAAAACATATGGGGAATGAAAACATCTATAGGGAGGGAACTGAGGACAGAGAAATCCAAAGCTCAAAACTAGGCGCATGACTGGGGGAGCTCAGGAACTTAGATGTATTTTCTTTTTCTTTTTTCTTTTTTGGTTTTTCGAGACAGGGTTTCTCTGTAGTTTTTGGAGACTGTCCTGGAACTAGCTCTTGTTAGGGTTAGGGTTAGGGTTAGCTGGTCTTGAACTTACAGAGATCCACCTGCCTCTGCCTCCCGAGTGCTGGGATTAAAGGCATACGCCACCAATGCCCGGTTTAGACGTATTTTCATTGATTTACTTGTTTAATATTTTTGCAGTCTGGATTGAACCCAAGGCCTCATCAATGTGAGGAAGTGCTCTACCAGTGAGCCCCATCCCAGGCTCTCTTTATTTTTTGTTCTGAAACAGGCTCTCACTAAGTTGCCTTGTTTGGCCTCAAACTCACTTTGTAGCTCAGACAGGCTTTGAACTTTGCCATCCTCCTGCCTCAGTCTCCTAGTATTGGGATGAAAGGTGTGCACCACCAGGTGAGGTTGGAACCTACCTTCTTGACGTGGTGGCAGGTGTAGCAGGCATTCGACAGGTTTGGGAAGTCACCTGACTGGGGTTGGGACAGGAAGGAGGAAGAATGCCTGGAGGTAGGACCGCCCCGCCCCCGGGAGGGACAGCCTCCTGAAGAGCCGGTTTGGCCCCCTTTACCTGGAATCAGGCAAGGCCGGCCTCGCGGAACGCGCTCCAGGCCGCGCACGGAGAAGGCCCCGCTCGGGTCGCGCAGCCGCGCCTGGCCGCCTTCTACCACCAGCACGGTGCCCTGCATCCACACGACCGCCAACTCCAGCGGCGCTCGGCCCACCGCCGCCCGCGACAGCCGCCACGCGCCCGGGCCTCCCTCCGCGTGGCGCCGCAGCTGCCCTGCCAGCACCTTGAGTGGTGGCGACCGCGGCAGCCGTACAGCCCCGGGGCCACTCGAAGGCGGCGACTCCACCGCCGCCGCCATACTGCGCCACCGCCACTTTCCCGCCAACTCTGATGGGCAGCGGGGGCTTGGCGAGCGGCAGCCAATCAAGAGCGCGCCGGCCGGAACCAGCCAATGGTCGGGGTTGGGGGTGGGACCACCGTGCCAGTACTGCGCGTGCGCACTTTGAGTAACAGCCTGAAGCTAAACATGAACTGGTAAATGAAGGCAGGGAAATAAGGAATTTACTTCTGCAAGAAAGAGCAACGTTTTAAACCGGTTCAGTTTTCTAAAAAGTAAGACGTGCACAACAATAGCTGTAGAGCAGAAATAAAATTGCCACATGAAAAGCAGAAATGCAAACAGATTGTGGACCTTCTGGATGGGGGAATCACAACTACTCACAGGAGAGAAAGTTCCAGAGGATACTTTAAAGCATGATCCTAAACACAAATTGAGGTGCAGGGTTTTGTTTGTGTGTGTGTGTGTTTTGTTTTTCCAAGACAGGGCTTCTCTGTATAACAGTCCTAGCTGTCTTGGAACTTGCTTTGGTTTACAAATTGATCTTGAACTCTCAGAGATCCGCCTGCCTCTGTCTCCCAAAAGCTGGGATTAAAGGCCTGTGCCACCACCACCCTACCCTACACACACCCCGGCCTTTTTATCAATTTATTTGTCTTGAGATATGCAGGTTTGTTGGTACTCTTTCGTGCCTCACTGGTAACTTTGGTAAGACATTTCTTCTCAAGCATCTTGTACTCAGACTATATAGAATAAATTCCTGAGATTGTCATGAGTTTTATCAGGAGAAACCTTCCAAAAGAAAATAAATATACATATATGAGTTCAATGATTAAAAAATTTCTCTTTCAAAACAAGTTGTGGTTGTTCACATGTGTAACCCTAGCACGCAGGAGGTGGGCTGGAGGATGACTTAGCTACACCGTTGAGTTGGAGGCCCATCTGGGATACAAGAGCCCTGTCTTGAAACACCATAATAAATAAATAAATTAGACAATTACCTTTCAGTTAGGGGTATAACTCTATAGGAGAATATTTACCTAGCAATCAAGAGGCCCTATATCCAATACCCAAGAACTGTCTCTTTCAACCTGACCAGATGGCTCAACAGATAAGTCACTCGCCACCAAATCTGATGACCAGGGTTCCATTCCCAAGACCCACAGGGTAGAGGAAAAGAATTAACTCCCCAAAATGATTCCCTGCCTTCCATAAGTGCACAGTGGCACATATGCACCCCACCACACACACTAAATGTAAAGTATCTTTAAAGACACAAACAAAACTTGGCATGTGTGTGTCACCTGTGAAATGACTAATTTATCACTGTGTCCTCTTGCACAGTTTAGTATTCTGAAGTCAGTATACCGAACACTGAAATGAAAGCCCGTACTCGAGAATGCTCACAGCTGATCAGGAAATGATAAACACAGGAGGTGGCAGGTATACCGACTACCCATGTGATTGTATTTAGTTATCAAAATATCACACTGTTTCCTATAAATAGATACAACTACTCACATAATAGGAAAATGTTTTTGAAGCTAGAAATAATGCCCAGAAAGGCAATGAGGACAACCAAACTGTCCTTTCTTTTTCTTTTTTTTTTTAAATATTTATTTATTTATTATGTATACAATGTTCTGTCTGTGTGCATGCCTGCAGGCCTGAAGAGGGCACCAGACCCCATTGCAGATGGTTGTGAGCCACCATGTGGTTGCTGGGAATTGAACTCAGGACCTTTGAAAGAGCAGGCAATGCTCTTAACCTCTGAGCCAACTCTCCAACCCTGTCCTTTCTTTTTCATTTGAGTTTTGTAAAGTTACATTTATTTATTCGTAGGGGTGTACATGCCACATGTGTGGAGGTGAGAACATGGCTTTTGGGAGTCTGCTCTCTCCTGTACCATATGAATCCCAGGGATCAAGGTTAAGTCTTACCAATGGGCATCTTTATCTGCTGAGCCAGCTAGCCAGCCTCTCCCTTCCTGTATTATTTTTGTTCCATATTTTTTGTTTTGTTTTGTTTTTTTCGAGACAGGGTTTCTCTGTGGCTTTGGAGCCTGTCCTGGAACTAGCTCTGTAGACCAGGCTGGTCTTGAACTCACAGAGATCTGCCTGCCTCTGCCTCCCGAGTGCTGGGATTAAAGGCGTGCGCCACCATCACCTGGCTCTTTTTTTTTTTGTTTTGTTTTGTTTTGTTCCGTTGTAATAATATATAAATATTAGGTCTCAAGGAAACCTAGGACAAATGGCCAACTGAGGTGCCTATTAACATATCAAATCGGATGCTGACCCAGTTGTCCCAGCATCACTCAAAACCTGTGGCTTCCCAGCACTGCTCACCTTGCCCCCACCCTCATCCTCTCCAGCCCAGGGGCTTCCCTTCTGTCAGCTTCAGATCCATATATAACTCGGCCATTGTGGCTGCAAAACCCCCGTGGTCTCCTGGCTCACTTGGCCACTTAGTCTGTAGCTCCCCCTTTTTTTCCCTCTCCCCCAACCCCATGGCCCTCTCTATTCTGCTGACCATGTTTAGTCTGGACCCTTCCAGATGCCTCTGGCTGTGCTTTCCCTCATATATGCAATTAAACCTTTTCCTCAGCTATATTTAAGAATGCTCATGTCCTAATTTTCATTCAATAAAGTAATTTAAAAGTTGAAAGAAGAACTGGGCATAGTGGTGCACACCTTTAATCCCAGCACTCTGGAGGCAGAGGCAGGCGGATCTCTATGACTTTGAGACCAGCCTGGTCTACAAATTGAGTTCCAGGACAGCCAGGGCTTTTACACTACCTGCTCCCCAAATTAACTCTATATTACCTCATCATTCATGAAGGAAATGTCCACTGTGAAACTTAGAAAAGGAACCTTTAGAGTGGGAAGTCACTGTAAAACATATTCAAGGATATATATTTTTCACTTCTGAGGGTATTAAATTACAGATTATTTATTTTGTCATCGGGTTTTACTGTGTAGTCCTGGATATCCTAGAACTTGCTCTATAGACCAGGTTGGCCTCAAACTCGGAGATCCTACTACCTCTCCCTACTAAGTGTTAGGATTAAAGCTGTATGCAGAGGAATGCAGGCGTGCTCACACACAGAGTAAATAAAAAACAATTTAAAATAATTTAAGATAGTGAGTCAGGCCCATTCCTTGGGACTCTGGAGAGACCACACAGCCTCCAGGCCCTGGAAAGGCTGTTTTCCAGTGGCGAGGATGCTGAGGATCTCCGAGGCTGTGTGGCTTGCTCAGGAGTGTCCATGTCTATGCTTCCATCACGCTGGAGAGGAACTGATTCCTGGACTGAGCCAGGAAAATCAAGAGTCCTATCCTTCCATGCCCCAGCCCCTGCTGGCCTTTCCTGGGTAACTAGAAGCCAGAGGAGCGATGGGGAAAGCAGCTAGGGTGAAACAGAGGCTCCTGGGAATCCCCCACCATTTTCTGGCCTCCCCAACACTCTACCACAAGGCTGCTGATGGAGGAATTTCCCCAAATCCAAGTCCGGACATGTTCTGAGAGTGATTTGCACTCCCAGAGAACGAGCATTCCACACAGGAGCTGTGTCTGCCTCAGGAGGAGCCAGGACAGCAAGTATTTAGGAAGCTGCCAGGGTTTCAAAATGGCTGGGATGCACGAGAAATGGAGGAGTTGGGATGGAGGAAGCTGTGCCTATGGTTTCTTTTTTTCACACACACTTGCATGTGTGTTTGTGGTACATGTGCATGTTTGTATGAATGTGTGCATGTGGGCATGAGAGTAGGTGAACAACATGATGAGGGTGTTCCTACATGTGGAGGTCAGAAGTGGTTGGTTTCCCATCTCTTCCTTGATTGCTCTCTCTACAGTGTGTGCCTGTGTGCGTGCATACACAAACCCACGCATACACACGCACACATGCCAGAGAGACACTGTATACATGAAGAGTTCAGAGGACATTTGTAGGAGACAGCTCTCTCCTTCCACCATGTGGGCACGTCCCATGGTGGAACTCTGGTGGTCAGGGTTGGCAATGAGAGCCTTTATCAGGGAGCTCTCGCATCAGTCTCAAACTTCTGTTTGCGTGTTCGAGACAGGGTCTCACTAAATAGCCCTGGCCAGGCCCACAGAGATCTGCCTGCGTCTGCCTCCCAAACGCTAGGGTTAAAGGCGTGCGCCATGTCCAGGTCTGCATTTTTCAAAAACAACTTGAAAATGTTTCATTATTTCTGCAGTTATTTCTGTGTGGGTGTGTGCATGCCACAGTGAGCATGCAGAGGTCAGAGGGCAACCTCATGGGGCCATTTGTCTCCTTCCACCTTTATGTGGGTTCCAGGGTCAAACTGAGGTGGCAGGCTTTCATTGCAAACACTGTATACTCTAAGTCGGCGGCACAGGGGTCACCTAAGACCATTGAAAAACACAGGCATTTACATTACGATTCATAACAGTAACAAAATTACAATTATGGAGTCGAAATGGAAATAGCTTTATGTTTGGGGGTCCCCACAACATGAACAACCATATTAAAGGGTCGCAGCATTAGGAAGGTTGAGAACTATTGCTCTAGGGCACGTCATCAGCCCTCTACTGTGCTTTCTGAGAGAGGGTTTTTCGCTGACCCTGACTGATTTGTCTGGGTTAACTGGCCAGTAAGCTGCGTGGATATGTCTGCCTCTGCTTCCCCAGGGCTAGAGTTGCAGCCACACCTGCTTCCCATGTGGGTATTAGAAACGCAAACCCGACAAGTATGTGAGCCATTCATTGGGCCGTCCTCTCAGGCTCTGTAGAACCCCATTTTATCTCCAGGTACAGTTGAAGTAGCTGAGGTTTGGGCCAATGACAAACCTCAGGCTATGTGGCTAGGGAGTGGGGCCACCAGAACTGAAACCCAAGTGCACCCTACGCCAGTTCGACCTTCTCCTCACAGCAGAAGAGTTTGTGCTGGTCCATCATGAAACCCAGAGCGGTCCTCGAATGACTGCCAGCTCACTTCTTATCTGCAGGGAGCAGTCTTGCTCCCTTGGCTCTGGAAGCAGTGTCCACAGTCTTCAAGGCCAGCTGGAGGTGCCTTGACCCAGGGTTTCTCACCTTTTGGGCCACAGATGTCTGGAAAGTTCTTTGTGGTAGGCATCTGTCCTGAGTACTCTGTCAGATGCTGAGTGGTACCCAGACCCTCCTCAAAACATGTCTTCAGACACTGCCAACCCCCCTCCCCCGGGGAGGCAAAACCATCTGAGAGCAGCATCCTGAGTGACCGCCTGCTCATCTCACAAGCAATGCCAAAAGACTCAAACTCAGATGACAGTAGTGGCCAGGCATAGAAGTGACAGCCTGACCTTCAGATGACCACCTGGCCCAATCCTTCTCAGCCAGTGGTGACCATAGCCTGGGGTTGCCAGATCAGTCAGTGGTTTGTTGTTTTTTGTTTTGTTTTTGTTTTGAGACATTTATATATGGGGTGAGGGGTGTGTGTGTGTGTGTGTGTGTGTGTGTGTGTGAGGGGTGTGTGTATGTCAGTGTGTGAGTGTGTGTGTGTGTGTGTGTATGTGAGTGTGTAGGCCAGAGGTGAACTTCTTGTGTCAGTTCTCAAGAGCTGCTCACCTTGGTTGTTTTTTGTTATTTCTTTTCAGACAAGATCCCTCACAGGCCTGGAACTCCCCAAGTAAGTTGTGCTAGCAAGTTCTGGGATCACCTGTTTCTGCCTCCCCAAAACTGGGAACGCAAGTGTGTCCCACCATACCAAACTCTTTCACACGATTCTAGGGGTTGAACAGAGGTCCTCATGTTTGCACACCAAGCACTTTACAGATGAGCCATCGCCTCAGGCCAGGTTAGCCTCCAGACAGAGAGGTGACTCAGCACTAAAAGTTTTTGTTGGTCTTACTGTAGACCCGAGTTCGGTTCCTAGCACTCATGTAACCTCAGGTCCATGGGGACCAGATACCTCTGGCCTAGACAGGTACCTGCCAATGCACACATACATATTAATAATTAAAAATAATAAAAATACATCTTTTTTTTTTCATTTTTCGAGACAGGATTTCTTTGTATATAATCCTGGTTATCCTGGAACTTACTCTGTAGACCAGGTTGGCCTTGGGTTCAGAGATTTGCCTGCCTCTACCTCCTGAGTGCTGGGATTAGGGGCATGGGCTACCACCACTCAGCCACGAAAACTGTAAGCCAAGTTTGGCTGTAAACCCAGGGTCACTGAAGGTCTACTGCTGTTCACTTGAGCAGGGCAGTGACCAGTGTGTGGCCCATGAGCTCCTCTGGTTGCAAGGGTTGTGTGCTAAGCATGGCCGGTCCCAGGACCTGTGTATGCCGTACTTTACCAGCTCCAGAGTTCACAGCCGGCAGTAGTTTGTTGATATACGTTGGGTGAATCTCTCTTCCATGGGGTGCTGTTGACCTGCACTCCCACACCCAAAGTTCCCCTTCTCACACTTCCCAACACAAACAGAGCCCTTTGGAAGGGGGCTTTCCTGCCACCTGTCCCAGGGAGGACAAAGGTGAACAGGGAAGAATGATGGCCTTGGCCTCATACTCACCCTGTTTGCCAGCTCCCAGGCACATGGGGCAGGTGTGTGTGTGTGTGCGTGTATGTCTGTGTGTGTGTCTGTGTGTGCGCGCGTGTGTGTCTGTGTGTTTGTCTGTGTGTGTCTGTGTGTATTTGTGTCTGTGTCTGTGTGTGTCTATGTGTTTGTCTGTGTGTGTGTCTGTGTGTATATTTGTGTCTGTGTGTGTCTGTGTGTCTGTGTGTGAGTAATTGTTCCTACTGAAGGAACTGCCCTAAGAAAAGAGATTTATTCTAGAAGGGCATCTGCACAGCTGGTTCACTGCAGCAGTAGCTGAGGGCTCATTGTGTCCAAGTGCCACCCCAGGTACTGTGTGCTCAGCTTCTCCTCAGGACAACCAGAAGAAGGTATTTTCCTCTAGTCCATTTCAGAAATGAAGAAACTGAGGCTGAGACAAGTGACAGAGACTCAGCTGGCCAGCGCTTCCACTGTCCTATGCTCACCACCAGTCCTGCAGGTCAGGACTGTGCTGCCTAACCTAAGATGGACCAACTGGCACCAGCTCTGAATCTGACCCAGGGCCTCCAATTGTAGTCAGGAAAGAATTCCCTGGACCTGTTTTTGTTTTACATGGTTTTCATGAATAAAACATGTCTTGGCAGTTAGTTGATGGAATGCCTCAGGTATGTGTGGGGGCTGTGCACAGATGTTTGCCACTTATTTTGAAAAGCAGGCCAGAATTGGTAAGTGGAATGAGGAAGGACTGGCAGGCTTATGGGAGGTAGGGGAGAGTCTGCTGGCTGTGGAATATGTATGGAATATGTTCCCAGCTCAATTCTTCGAATAATACAAACTTAATTGGGTGTGGTGGTACACCCTGCAATCCTGGCACTTTGGAGGTGCAAACAGAAAGTTCTAAGCCAGCCTGGGCTATATGAGACTTGCCTCAAACAACAATAACAAAAACTCCATTGGAGCTGGGTGTGTTCGCTCACTCCATGATCCTTAGCAAGCTAAAACAGGAAGATCGCTTCAAGATCGAGGTCAGCCTGGGCTATGTAAACAGTTCCAGGCTAGCCTGAACGCAGTGTAAGATCCTGTGTCAGGGAGTGAGGGAGAAGGAAAGACCAGAAGAGCAGCAACAGAACCCCTGTGAAGATGCCGACAGTGGTCATGACATGGCTGAAGACACCCTGACATGCTCTTCCAGAGGCACTGAAGAAACAACTCTGGCTCGTTCACCACCTACTGGAAGGGAGCAAGGGAACACACAGAGCCCTGGATAAACTCGGGTGTAAGTCGCCAGGCTCAGTGTCACATGCTATGGGATCTGTTTATTTGATATCCTGAAAAAAACAGAACTATAAGCAAGGAAGAAGACGAGTTACCCAGTGAGGGGAGGGAAGCATGAGACTTCAAAGGGCAGGGAGAGAGAAGATAGGGCGATGGAATTACTCAGCAAACTGACTTCGGTGGTGGTTGCACAAGTCTCAACTGTGTTGAAATGCCTAGTACTGGTCTGTTGAGGTGCTTAGCAGGTAAAGGGAAGCCCGGCAACCTGAGTTCCCTCCCCAGAACCTCGGAAAGAGGAAGGAGGAACTAACTCCACACTTATCATCTGACCTCTACACATGTGCTATAGCATAAGCATCTCCACCCCCACAGAGACAATAACAAATAAATAAATAAATAAATACTTTTTTTTTTTTTTAAAGATTCATGGTGGTGTCCCATTCCTGCAGTTCCAGCACTTGGGAAATGAAAGTAGGAGAGTTAGGAGTTTAAGGCTGGCCTGGGCTATACAATGAACTGGAGGCCGGCCAGCCTTGCAGTCTCGAAACAAAAATAAATAGAAATGTTCTCTCTCTCTCTCTCCCTCAGAGATGGCTCAAGTCAATCCCCAGCACCCACATCAGGCAGCTCTCAGCCATCTAATTATACTCCAGCTCTAGGGGACCCAGCGCTTCTGGGCTCCTCGGGCACCCACACTCGCTGTACATACCCAAAGGCACACATGGCTTACACATAATGAACCTAATAAGAATAAATCTTTAAAAAGACAAAAAAAGGAAAATAAGGTGGAAAGGAAAAGAGAAAGTAAGTCTCGGAACATTGAACTCTGGCTTCCACATGCACTCACTTATGGGTGTGTGCACACCTGCGCACACATGCACACACACACACATGAAAACAGGTACATGCACATCAACACATAAATAGTCACAATAATAGTCAAGTTTCAAGTTGAAATAAAAAGCACCATCCTTGGGTCAGTGATTACTAAGTGTACCTTACAGAGAGACCCAGCCCTCAGAGGTTAAAGAACCTGCCCAAGGCCCCGGGGTTAGTAGGGGGTCACCTGCCTCCAGTACTTGGGTTCTTTCTCCAAGAATGTGTGAGAAAGGGCACTAAACATAACCCAAAGCTGGCCAGGGCTTAGAGGGTTTGATCAACAGGTTCTCTTCTGTTGCAGGTGTCACCAGGACAGGTTGGGTCTGACGTGCAAGAACATACTGTCCACGCTACAAAAGGTGTCTGGTTTGGGACTCCTTGTACCCTGGGACACTGATGTGACATCTAAGTGACAATTCCCTGGAGGAATAAACAAGAAACTGGGGCCAGTATTAAAACTGTATCAGCACCCCTTTTCTGGTAATGACCCTGGTTCTGGGAAAGTGAAACTGTCCCAGAAAATTGAGACTGACATGGTCTGGTCTGCCCATGTGCAGACAAGAAGATACCTCTGAAGTTGGGTGTGGTGGCACACGCCTCAAGGACAGTCTTTGTGAGTTCGAGGCCTGCCTGATCTTCAGAATGAGTTCCACGACAGTAAAGGCTACCCAGAGAAACACTGTTCCAAATAAAACAAAAAGATACCTCTAAGAAGTGAGACCAAGACAATCTCCTGTACCAAGGAAGAGGAGGGTGGCTCTGGAGATGGCTCAGTTGGATGGGGACCTGAGCTAGAATCTCCGGTATTCACGTAAAGGAGTCAGGTGATGTCGTGTATGTCTGTCATCCCAGTGCTAGGAAGGCAGAAACAGGAGGGTCCTGTGCTCACTGGATACCCAGTCTAGTCTAATAATCCCAGGCCAGTGAGATATCCTGCCTCAAAAAAAAAAAAAAGTGGTATTGGGCTTGGTGTTTAAGAGTACTGGCTGCGATTCTAGAGGTCTTGAGTTCAATTCCTAGCAGTCACCTGATGCTCACAATCATTTGAATGGGAAATGTGGCCCACTTCTGCCCTAGAGGCATACATGAAAACAGAGTACTCATATACATTTAAACAAAACTAAGGGGGCAGGCAACTGAGGAACACAACCAATTTTGATCTCTGGCCTCCACATCCGTGTGCATACCACACACCCCAAAACATCTACATAATACACAAAAACAAACACGAATAAACAACAGACGCAGACATGTGGCTTGGGAAAGGCCTCCCCGTGGCAGCAGGGACATTTTGGGGAGTGGTTTTGGGGTAGAGTCCAGCCAGGAGTCAGGAGTAAACAAAATGACCATTTGAGGCTGAGGTTCCAAAGCAGATGGGAGAAGGAAAGGACCTCACCGCAGGATTAGGGAAGGACATGCTACCCCAGCCAGGAGCTGCTAGGACTAAGGAGTCAGGCTGTAATCTTGAGTGGATCCCTCTGGGAATAAGGCAAATGTCATGCTGGAGACATTCTTTAAGAGGCTGCAGCTGTGAGACTGAGAATTTGCATGAACTTAAGGCTGGTCCTTCCTCAGGGACCTGTGAGCTGAGGCCCAACTGCAAAGGGCCAAACACAGCGTCAGCCCCAGCAGCAGTCAGAGCATCAGCTACCAGGACAGGGAGCTGGAGAGGAGTGAGGAAGGAGCCTGAGGTGTGCAGGGGTTCGTGCTGAGCCGTGCCACCCTGCATCTCATTCACAGCAGGGCAAGACAAGGTGCTCTCTCTGGGCACTGGAATGCTGTGATAAATTAAGCTAACCAGGAACCTGGCTTAGGACAGAGTCTGCTGATGACCAAAGACAGAGCTAAACATGCCAAGTGCATGTAGGCAGAAGAGAGGAGCCAGGAGGACCAGGGAGAGCCTTCCTTAACTGAGATCTGGACGAGGAATTGGTGGTCTGTTGAATGCAGCTCCATGGGGAGCAGCAAACACAAGGCCCCCAGGTAGGGTGCCAGGTGCAGAGTGGAGGAAGGAGCCAGCTATGGGGGCCGCCCAGCCCAGGTCAGGTGAACTGAAGCCACTGTCCCCAAACAACCCAATTGCCGGAAGCAAAGACCTGTATTTTGAGATCTGTATTTTGTTTACAGCCATCTTAAGTAAGTAAGATATTCACCTTTGCAGGCAAGTTCCGGGCCTAGGAAATTAGCCTAGTGAGACCTGCAGGCCCCAGGCTTTAGAAACAATTAGCATTTCCTTTGTTAGTCAACAATCACAGACCCTCAGTATTTCCTTATCAGGTAGGGGTGTCTCTGGACCTGAATTCCAGCAGACCTGACACCCTCCACTCCCCCTTGCCCATTTGCTATAACCGCTTCTGAGGAATAATTAATAATTAAGTGCAGCTTGATCAGAAAGCCTGTCTTGTTGTCCTTTTTTTTTTTTTTTTTTTTTTTTTGGTTTTTCAAGACAGGGTTTCTCTGTGGCTTTGGAGCCTGTCCTGGAACTAGCGCTGTAGACCAGGCTGGTCTCGAACTCACAGAGATCCACCTGCCTCTGCCTCCCGAGTGCTGGTACTTTCTCCCGTCTCCTGTACTCTCCATTCCTCTTCCTCCTCTAGGTTTACCAGGGACCCCCGTTAGTATCCCACTGGCCAGGATACCTAAACAGATGTTGTCTGGAGGGTGGACTGGGGCATGATGCGGTTTTCCTTCCGGTGTGGAGAAAAGATGTAGGTGAAGGGGCGGAACAGTAGGGGAATAGGAGATGTAGCAGGCTTAGTGAAGCAAGCAAGGCACAGGGTGTGGAAGTGGCTACACACAGACACCCCACCCAGTGAGGGGTGCAGGAGAGACAATGCCAGGGTAACCCCAGGATTCTGCTTCCTCTTCCTGTTCCCCCCCAGGAAGCTCAGAGTATGTTTCACACCTTTCCCACTTTTCCTCTCCATCCTGGCCTCGTGTTGTTCCCAAGGCCCCCAGCACCCTTCCCACAATCCCCAACACATGGAGACTTTGATACCTTTAGGTGTGCAGTTCCTCCTGGCTCAAGACCTTTGCTCCTCCCTCAAGTCACAAAGGCCCCAAAAGGGCTGCATTTGGATGAGGGATGGCCCTAAAGTGATGGAGGAAGGTCATTGGTTAAAATAAAAGAAGCTGCTTGGCTCTCATTGGTTAGGAGATAGGTGGGAGGAGTAAACAGAACAGAATGCCGGGAGGAAGAGGAAGTGAGGTCAGACCCGACAGCTCTCCTCTCGGGAGCAGATGCCTTCAGCAGAGACGCCATGCTACCTGCTCCAGGGAAGACGCACGCTATGAAGCTCCGACCCAGGATGGACTTAGGCTAGAATCTTCCCGGTAAGCGCACCTAGGGGCGCTACACAGATGATTAGAAATGGGCTAAATTAATATGTGAGAATTAGCCTAGAAGAGGCTAGATAGAAATGGGCCAAAGCAGTGTTTAAAAGAATACAGTTTCCGTGTAATTATTTCGGGGCAAAAGCTAGCCGGGCAGTGGGCTGGGGTTTTGGGGACGCAGCCCCGCTGCCGCCCATATTACTACACTAAAGTCAGTGCAAATGTGTTGAACTCCAGTCTAGTCAGCCCCAGCTAGGACAATAAGCGTTCACATGGGACCCAGTCTCTCCCTCTGCAGAATGGTTCTGCATGAAAGTGGCTGCATGCATGCATGCATGCAACTGCCCCTGTTCCAGTCAGAGACACCGCTGTCACTGAGGGAGGCCTGAGGCCCAGCCCCACACAAAGTCTTGAAGCAGGTTGCTACATGAACCCTCCTGGCTAGGTAGGTCCTGGTAACCTTGGGGGGTTCAGGGAAAGGCCGAGGTCTTGTTCAAAACACAACAGAAGTCAGGTGTGGTGGCAGATACTTGAAGCCTAGAAGCAACTTGAGAGGGCAAGGCAGGAAGATATTAAATTCCAGGGCAGCCTGGGAGACACAGCAAGGCCTTATCTTAACATTAAAAGGGCTGGGAATGCAGTTCTCGGAATGCAGTAGAGTGCTTGCCTATCAGTCACAAGGCTGTGGGTTCGATCCCCCGCACTGGAAATAAGAGGAAGCAAGACCTTCTCCTAGGATTCTGGGAGAAAGGAGCCCCACATTTCCCAAGCATCCTTGCTTTCACCAGCTCTGTTAGTACGTGACCTCCCTTGGGTGCCTGTGGCTGGCTTCATGCCACAGGTGCTGAGGCCAGATATCCCATCATCACGTGCACCCCTGCATGCTGTGGCTGGTCTGTGAAGAAGGGGAAGCCTTGGGCAGAACAGCCTGACTGTGGTGAGGCGCCCTCGCCGCTGTGGTGCAGGCTCTGCTGGGAACGAGAGCAGGGTGACTTACAGGAATTGGGACCTCTGTACCATATCAAACGAAAGGGACACCTTTGGGTGCACATGCACACATGCATTCACACAAACACATACAAGCACCTACTCAGCAGCTATGCATGCATAATGCATGTATTGCACATAGAGCCAAACATGTGCACACACACAAAGGCACACACTGACACACAGGCACATATATGCATGAGCAGGCACTAGCACACAGACATACATAGGTAGATCTGAACATGTGCACACATGCACTGCACATACCAGCAAACATGCATGTACACACATGCATACACATATACACATTCACACACAGGCACATACTACAGGCAAACATGTGCATGAACATGCACCAACACATGGATATATACACAGGCAGACCCAAATGTGTCTGTCTACATGTGTATGTCTTGTACATATCAACATGAATACATGTATGCTTGCACATATACAGGCACACACCAAACACATAGACACATACTCAGTCCCAAAGGCTCTTCTTGCTTGTGCCTTGCTGTCCCTGGCTTCAGGCCTACACACTCTCAGTTCCTGCTACGCAAATTGTATCTACACGAAGAACACACACTAACAAACACGTGACAACCAGACCAATGAACCCCATGCTCATTGCCTGGCTCCCCGACCTCATGATCACTCTCCTCTCTCTCTCTCTCTCTCTCTCTCTCTCTCTCTCTCTCTCTCTCTCTCTCTCTCTCTCTCTCATTTGGCCACAGGAGAGTTGTTCGTTCTGCCCCTAGCTGCTACCCAGGGTGACCACTCTGGTTCCTCAGTACTTCTGCCTGTGTCCCATCCCACCCTAAACCACCTGCCCTCAAACAGCCCCGTTCACCAGCCCCACCCACCAGAGTTTGAAGCCCACAGATATTCTAAAGAGGGTTGGGTGACAGGGGGATTGTAGGTTAGCTTGGTACCTGGCCATACAGGTCTTAGCCTCTGTGGCCCTCGGCTTCCTGACACTGAAGTCACCACCATGTTCTGCACAATGCCCCTCTTCCCTTAAGAGGAGCCGGCAGCCAGCCAAGCACATAAGAGATGCTTAGTAAAAAGATGGTTAAAGGAAATGAAACCTTGTCTAACAGCCTGAGCTGCTGCTGTGTCTACAGGCAGGACCTTGTGAATGCCACCAAAACCCGGGAGAGGAAACGAAGCCCCAGGGGACGGGTCTGTCTGAGGTCACTAATCCTGGGCAGGTGTGACAATAAGAGGGGTTTCAGGCTAAGCGTTATTTGCTGCTATTGTTCCAGGCAGGTGTAGGCTCCTTGCATTCCCTGTGGGGCCTGTAGGGGTCCCAGCTGGCAGTCAGGGCTAAGGAACAGGTCCAGTATCTGTGTGGTGGGGGCTGAGGCGAGGGGGTGGAGGAAACTTGCTCAGGATGGCCCACTGACAAAGCACCAGCCTGCAGCCCAAACAGCAGGAATAGACCGGCGGGGGAAACAGGAGCCTGACTTTTCACAGAGCCCGTTCTCCTCCGGATGTAGAGTCAATGCTAAATCCAGAATGTTCTTACGTGGGGATTCTTGGTTCTTCAGTTACCCTCTCCACTCCAAATAAGGTTACAGCCATGGTTCTAAGTGAGGACTTGCGGGGAGGACAGAGGATGCCCTGGAGCTGGGGCAGTGCCCAGAGGAGCGTTCTGTCCCACCTGTCTCTGAAATGGAGATCCTTGGCAAGACCAGAGCTGGCAAACCTCGATTCCCCGCACCTCTATTCCCCGTCTCTTCCCTTGTTCAGGGAGGAGGATACAACAGTCCTCACCTGACACTGAGATAAAGTGAGAGGCCTAGAGAGATGTCTCGGTGGCCAGAGCACTTGCCGTAGGCTAGGTTCAGTTCCCAGACTACGACCACCTGTAATTCCAGCTCCACACGACCACACATATGCACATAAGTAAAAATACAATAAAAAAAATACTTAAAAGGAGAAAAGAAAAGGAATTCATAGATCTCAGACAGGAGCTGAGTCTAGAAAGTGATCAATAACTGTTTCACAAATACATGTCAGGCATGGTTCAGACATGGTGGCTCACACCTACAATTCCAGGCTAAAGCTAAGGCACAGGGTTGCTGAAGTTCAAGGCCTGAGCTGTATATAAGGTTAAAGGGCAGTCTGGGCTGCAGAATGAGACCCTGTCTCACTCCTCACCACTCAGTAAATGTTACCATAGAGGAAGTAGGTAATGTTCCAAGAATTGCTCCAATGGTCTCCTGGGCACTCCTTTCTTGGTGTCCCAGAGACAGGGCAGCTCAGAAGAATTCCTGAACCCTGAGATGGCACATAGCTCCAATTCCAGTTCTTCATCAGTGTCCCATGTGGGGCTCCCAGGCTGATTCCCGACAACATCTTTAGAGGTTACCACACAGTTAAAGACGAGGGCACTCAGGGAGCAAGGGCCGGGCTCCCGAAGGCTTTCCTGGAGCTTGCCGGGAACATACTCAGAGACCTAGACAGTCCCTTTGTGTGACGCTGACGGAGCTCGGGAACCACTGGCCTCAGACATAAAATGTAGGTAAGGGAGCCATCCTTAGCTTAAATCATGCATCTACTGTAGAAGTTGTGTGGCCTTGGGTACCCACTTCAGCAAGTCTGTAAGTCCCCGGGACAGCACCAGGTAGTGTATAAAGCCCAATTGTTAGAATTATTAATTATTCCATCTTTTTGTTTGTGTATTTGTTTTGCTTGCTTGTTTTGTTTTGTTTGAGACAGAGTATCTCTGAGTAGCCCTGGCTGACTTGAAACCCACTGTGTTAGCCACACAGTGGTGGCTCACTTTAATCCCAGCACTTAGGGAGGCAGAGGCAGGTGGATCTCTGTGAGTCCAAGGCCCGCCTGGTCTACAGAGAGAGCTCCAGGATGGGCTCCAAAGCTACACAGAGAAACCCTGTCCTGAAAAACAAACAAACAAAAACAAAACAAAACACAAAAATAAAGGAAGGAAGGAAGGAAGGAAGGAAGGAAGAAAGGAAGGAAGGAAGGAAGGAAGGAAGGAAGGAAGGAAGGAAGGAAGGAAGCTCACCTTATAGCGATGGTGATCTTGAATTTTTGATCCTATTGCCTCCACCTCCCAAGGGCTGGGATTTGAAGTGTTTGCCAGGTTTATGAGATTCTAGGAATGGGACCTAGGACCTCGCAGTGCTAGGCAAGCATTCTACTGACTGAGCTGAATCCAGCTTTCTGCTGGCTTTTTATATAATCAAGTAGGAGCCAATCAGACTTCACACATGGGTTCCGGAGGCACAGTGTTGAGAAGCTGAAGCAGGAGGATAGCTAGTTTGAGGCCAGGCTAGGCTTCTTTAGAGTGCCAGCCAGCCTAGGCTACATAAAGAGCACCAGGCCAGGATAGGCTATCCATGGTTTTTGTCACTCAGCTGCATAGCCCTTTAGGACCAGGGTCAGAGAATAAGTGGGAAAAAGTAATCTATGGCTAGCAAAGCAGTGAGAGTGAGCCACGGGGGTCAGCAGGGCTCTGTGGTGTCTACAGATCAAGAGGCAGATGAGCTATGCCCAGGAGGGCACTCCAGGAGATTCCAGAGATGGGGCAGAGCACAGTGCTGAGTTAGAGGAGGTGTCCCCTTTGTTGTGATACAGCGATTGCAGGGACCTGCCCCTGCCTGTTCCCTTTGAAGCCTAATCCCTCTTCTGAGAATCTCCCTAGAGCAATTTCATCCCTCCCCTGCAGCACTAAGCAACCAAGTGGGTGGCTTTGTTTCCAAGCCACCACCACGGGGACCAAATTCTCTGAGAGAGGCAGGGATGCCCAGATACAGGGACTTCCAGCCTCATCCCCTCAGCTAGATGCTACAGGGAGACAGGGAAGGAGGACCCGGTGCTATGGGTACCATATCGTTTACCATGCATAAACGATCAAGTTTGTCTCCAGATGGTCTGGAACTGGCTTGTTTGTTTCTGTTACTTTATATTCAGTTGCCTGTTCCATTATCATCCCCAAAGGGGGCGGGGGCGGGAATCTGTCTTCCTGGTTGGTATGGACTCAGCTAGAGGGTTTGTTTGTGTGTGTGTGTGTGTGTGTGTGTGTGTGTGTGTGTGTGAGGGGTGTTGAGGCAGGGCTCACCATGTATCTAGCGTGTAAATTCCTGGAATAGTACCAGGTAGTACCAGGCAGAGTGTTAATCCTGACTGTTGGAATCAATCTATTTACTGCTAGGTCCTGGCCCATAGTGCTGGTGGCTCTTCCTCCACTGTTTTCCTTTTGTTTGTTTGTGATCATTTATTTTCATTTTGTGTGCATTGGTGTTTTGCCTGCATGTATGTCTATGTGTGGGTATCGGATTCCCTGCAACTGGAGTTACAGACAGTTGTGAGCTGCCATGTAGGTACTGAGAATTGAACCCAGGTCCTGTGGAAGAGCAGCCAGTGCTCTTAACTGTTGAGCCAGCTCTCCAGCCCCGCCACTGTGTTTTTTTAAAGACAGGCCTCTCATTCACCTGGAAATCACCAAGTAGGTTGGGCTGGTTGGTCAGTTAGCCCCAGGGATCCACCTGCTTCTTCTTGCCCTGTGCTGCGGTTGTGGATACATGTCATTGTGCTGGGCTTTCTACACGGGCAGTAGGAATCCAAACTCAGACCCCCATATGTGTGCAGCAAGCACTTTTACCAAATGACCCATCTCCCCCACCTCTTGTTTTGTTTTGAGGTAGGGTCTTTTTTTAATTATTTTTTTAAAAATGTATTTTACATACTTTTAAAAATGCTGCAAGGTCCCCGGCAGCGGGGCGGGCTGGGCAGGTTCCCAGCAGTGAGCAGCGGGCAAGTGGGTGGGAGACACGCAGGCAGACATATATAGAGTAGAACTGAATATTTATTATTTAGAGGAAAGAGAGAGTGTGGGGGAAGAAGGAGAAGAGAAGAAAGAGACAGAGAAGGGGGAAAGCGGGGAGACACGTGTGCGCCAAGAGGGGACAGAGAGAATCCAAGATGGCGGGGAGGGGGCACGGGGGTCACCGGGAGTGGGTGTGGCTTGCCTCTTAAAGAGCCAAAAACCATAACATATACTGACCACAGTTTCCTCTTCCTTCTCTCCCCCCGCCCCCAACCTTCCTTCTATTCCCCCCCTCCTTCTCCGCATCCACTCAAGACTGAGTTTCCCTTTATTGCCATGGGTCCTGAAACTCCCTCAGTAGACCAGGCACGCCTGTCTCTGCTTCCCTAGTGCTGGGATTAAAGGCATGTGACACCATCACCCAGCAAGGCAGGATTTTATAATCCATGCTGGCCTCAAATTTGCTATGCAACCATGTCACCTGACTCAATTCTCCCAGACTATGGGCACCACAGGCCGTGTACCGGAAAGGTAACTCAAGATTAAAGCCACTGTTATGATGTCTTTTCTGGTGTGATAACACATGCTGGTATGTATAGTTACCATTTGGGAGGTGGAAGCAGGAGGACCAGAAATTACAGGTCATCTTTGACTATGTCATGGCTTTCAGATAAGCAAACAATACTTAGCCATCACACCTCTGCAGGCTTCAGCAGAAGCCACAGACTAGAAGCCAGCTCCTTCTATCTGCTCCAGGTTGCAGGCGTCCTGAGTCTCAGGGGCTGCTCTGAAGGAGTGCAGTGTGCTGCACCGGAGGAGCACTGGCACGCGCACCCTGCCCTGTGGTTGCAAATGCTCAAACCCCTACCACGCTGGGCATACAGTTGTCTCCAGCTGTTTACTACCACAATATGGCTGTGCTGAGTCACTTGAAACTTGGCTGCCTTCCAGAGGTAGGCTGCCAGCCTGAGCGTCTGTAATTTTGACCTTGACATCTACAAGGGGCATTTCTTATCTGATAGCCTGGGATAGGGCATCGAGCTTGGCTGTAAGTGCCTGGGTGGTGGGACTCTGGGTGTGGCTTGAATACAGGGAAGGCCAGGCCTTTCCAGGAAACAGAAAGTGAAATTCAAGAAAGGACTGGCAACCTTGAAGTCCCTGGAAGAGACCAGGCTGCTGCTGGCTGATTTCCATGTAAGTCCAGTCCCAGAGTTAAAATGTTGTCCTCAGACCAGGACCTGAAGGCAACAGGCAGTTGAACACCGAGGGTGAGGGCACAACTACTCTATGGTTGCTACCTTACTCTGCGCAGTGGCTCTGACAGGCCTTATGTTTCCCATCCCTTGGGGAATCCAGTGAAAATACACTGTATGAGGCCTTGTCCCGGGAGGGCTTCTTACTCCTCCACACAGTAGTATGAAGTGGAATCTGAGTTTCCAGTTTTCTTCCCAGCTCCAGGACTGTCATGCCAGGATCCACGCTTGAGAACTGCATGCCTTCTAGCACATTCTAAACAAGCTGACTGGGAAAGGCTCACTTTAGTCTGCTAGGATCCTTATGACTAATGTATTATTTGTGATGATCAAGGATATGACTGAGGAGGTGGCGCCATTGCCAGCCCCACCCCCTGGCTTGTGGCCAGAGCTTCATTATTGACCTTACCCTTGGCCACCACTGTGCTACCAGGAGGAAAACAGAGGGGTAGGATCAAGCAGAGGACCGGGTGGCTTGCAGTCCCAGCTACTGAGAAGGCTGAGTAGATTGCTTGAGCCCACACATCAGACATCAGACTGAGCAACGCAGTGAGACCCTACTTCAAAACATAAAAAATGAACAAACGGCGTGGGACTAACCTGAGTGGGCAGAGTACTTACCCAGCATGCACAAAGCACCACATAAAGTGGGTAACCCCACTACCCAGGAGGTGGAGGCAGAAGTATCAAATATTTAGGGTCATCTTCAGCTACATAGTGAGTTCCAGGCCAGCCTGGGTTACAGGGCACCCTGTCTCTACAAACATTTACATGGAGATGGAGGTAGCAAGCAGCAGCCCCTGCTTGGATGGGGCATTTTAGGGATTACGGGGTATTCACAGTGAACAGATGCGTAACCTCCAGCCTTGGGCCCCCTTTCTAAGGTATCTAAAGACAAAGACAGCCACATGTTTGCCAGTTAGGTGGTTAATTTGGTTGCCAGCATGACATACTTGGAAGAGAGAAACCCATTTGAGGAATTCCCTCCATCAGATTGGCCTGTGGGCATGTCTAGGGGGGCATTTTCTTAATTGCTAATCGATACTGGGGACCAGACCACTGTAGGTAATGCCATCTCTAGGCAGATGGCTGATCATGAGTCAATAAACATTGTTCCTTCATGGTTCTGCTTCAGTTCCTGCGTTGGCTCTCCTTGACCTCTAAAATAAAATAAATACACCCCACAAGCTGCTTTTGGTCATGGTGTTTACCACAGCAACAGAAACTTATACTGTGGACCACTGGGTAGTGGAGTTGCCCACTTTATGTGGTGCTGGGGCTCAAACACAGGGCTGTGTGCCTGCTGGGTAAGCCCTCTACCCACAGAGGTTAGTCCCACCCTGTTTGTCCATCCTTTCCTTTTTGAACCAGGGTCTCACTGCGTCACTCAGTTTGGTCTCTGATGTGTGGGCTCAGGCGATCCCCTCGCCTCAGCCTTCTCAGTAGCTGGGACAGCAAGCCACCGGACCCACGCTTCATACAGCCCCTCCATTTTTCTCCTGGTAGCACAGTGGTGACCAGAAATGTACAGGATAATCTTGTAAGTATTGTTCCCCAGAAGCTCCAGTCTGGGAGCAGATCCTGACAGAAAGGACAAACCAACAGCCATCCTACACCCAGAGGAGCAAAGGGGGACCTTACTGCTGCCATCAACAGGAGGAAGCATATGGCTGGCTATTCAGAGAAAGGAACCAGACACACAGAGTTACTCACCACATGGTAATGTGTGAGAAGCAGGCAAGGACTCCCTATGGTGAGAGAGTCTGATCTTGGGAGTCACAGGAGTACGCACATGTGTGAGTCCATTCAAGGGCTGGAACTTGCTGAATTTTCTGCATTACGCCATTGTCTTATTCAGCTACAATCCTATTCGTTGACTCCTTTTTATTTTTATTTTTTATTTTTTGGTTTTTCAAGACAGGGTTTCTCTGAGTGTCCTGTAACTCACTCTGTAGACCTGGCTGGCTTCGAACTCAGAGATCTGCTTGCCTCTGCCTCCTGGGTGCTGGGATTAAAGACATGCACCACCACTGTAATGGTCTGTCAAGCCCTCCTTGTCTGAGACAAGCCCCTCCCACACCCTGCCCCTCTCCACTGCCAAGGTAACCTTTTAGTCTCTCTCTTGAAGAGGCATCTTCTGTCTCTCCCTTCTTCCCACTTCTTCTTCCCCCTCTGTTTCTCTCTCTCTCTCTCTGCTCTTGCCCTTCTCCCTTTTCCTTCCATAACCCACTAAATAAATATCCAACTTCACGCTCTATTGTGTGCCTATCCTTCTTGGTCTCTCACCCGCGGCAGCTTCCTGCCTGGGACAGGGCTGCCTTCATGGCCTGCCATGGTCTCAAGACCTGCTGCCCACTGCCTGCCACCACTCGGGGACCTGCAGCATTTTACTTAAACCATTACAACCACTACCTGGGTCATTGAGAGACTCTTAAGGACAGTGAAATACATGAGTTCTTATTGGCCATTCTCGGCAGATTAAGACTGTGAACTGCTGTGAACAGTTTCCTGAATGTTTCATCTTGTGAAAATGAAACACTAAGTCCATCAAAAGTACCCCGCTGTCCCTTCCTCTATCCTCAGGCAACCCCCATCCTACTTTCTCATTCAGTACTCCTGCATTTACTAAGTACATAGATATATAAATTGAGTTATATAGTAAATTGTGGCTTATTTCACTTAGCAGATAGTCTTCAAGGCTCATCATGAAGCCTCTGTCACAATGCGTCCCCCCGCACTGCCCCTCCAAGCTGAATTATATTCTTTGTTCAGGTATTATAACAGCATGCCACAAGCAGGGTAGTTTATAAGACAAGAGAGATTTATTTCTCATAGGTATAGAGACTGAGAAGACCGAGATCAAGGAGCTGGCAGATCCAGTGTACATTAGTTTCTACTTTCTGGGTTACAGATGGTGTCTTCAAACTGTTCTCACACAGGAGAAGGGATGAACAGACTTCAGAGCCTCAGAGTCGGCTCAGATAGTCAGACTGACCTTGAACTCTTCCTCCTGCCTCTGCCTCCCAAGTGCTGGGATCACATGTATGCACTACCACCTTTGACTTTTGGAGGCTCATTTTTAGCGACACCAGTCACATTGGGGCCCCTGTGCATTCATGAGCACTTTATGTTTGTGCATGTACTTCTGACAGGCACTGATGCTCCCTCAGCCCGCCTTGTTCTCCGCAGCACAGTTACAAACAGCATCCTTCTAGTCCATTATGTCACCCACGAATGTGACAAGGAATGGGGCAGGCAGAACAATGGCCTGAGGCTGAGTTCCTGGGCCAGACAGGATTAAAGAATGGCTGTGTAACCTTAGACAGGGTACTTCCTTCCGTGAGTGCTGCCCCACCCTGACTCACATCCTCTGGACATATAAAGGAGCTCAGGGCCCTCCTGAGGGGCTGGTGAGAGACTATGTGGTCTCTCTGAGCAGTCAGCAGTGGCCTGGCATGGAGCACTTCACTGAGTGTCGACTGTTGCCATTGTCACTAACATGGACTCCCTCAGGGGCTGGTCCCAAGCACACAATAGCCCAGACTCAGAAAGCTGAGTCTCCAAGCAGTCGCTCTCTGGGGGTATGGCAGTAGGCCCCAGGCTCTCCTAAGTTCCCAGAAGACACCGAGATGGGAAGGCTGCTTCTCTTCCCACGGCATGGGTTCCAGAGTCCAAGCTGGGCAAGGGCCTCTTACCAGGAGATGAGGAGGTCCTGAGGCCCAGCATCTTCAAACAGGCCATTTTCCCTCCACTTTGTTCCTCCCTACATGCCCTTACATGTTCTATAGAGCTGGTTTCCAACAGGACTGTGTGTCGTTATAATCCCTTCACTTGGTGTAACCTGTGACCCCCCCCCCCGGGCCCAGGGGTCAGTGACTCCACGACCCCAGCATAAGGTCTGGATTGCAAGCAGAGTTGATAAGGAGCAGCAGAGATCCCCCCAGAGTCACCAGGCCGCAACTCTCCTGCAGGGGACCGTGCACTTTGGTGCTCTGTAGTCCCTCTGGCTGCCCTCTCAGGCTTTGTGGCTGAGGTGGCCCCAGAGGGCTGTGTTTTACCAAGGGTAGGGAAGGCGCCAGTGACCACCTACGAAGCGCATTGGTCTGGGCAGGTCCTCTTCATACCTTGCAGCTGCTTGGAGCTAGGAGAGCTGGGAATTGTTTTCTTCACACAGTCACCGAACTATAATTTATGTGATGTATACTTTGCCCATTAAGGGGTTTCTAGGGGCTGGGGACGTAGCTCAGCTGGTGGAGTGCTTACCCAGCATGCACTCAGCCCTGGGTTTGATCCCCAATACTGCATAAACGAGTCTGAAATCCTTGCACTCAGGATATGGAAGCAAGAGGTCCTGATGTTCAAGGTTATAACCAGTTACATAGCAAGTTCAAGTCTAGCTTAGGATACGTGAGACCCTGGCTCAAAAAAAGACAAAAAATAGGGGCTGGGGCGATAAGACGGCTTGATTGGTAAAGTGCTTGCCATGTTAGCTTGACAATCTGAATTCAGATCCCTAGCACTCATGTAAAAAGCCAAATGTAGGTCTGTAATCCATTGGCCCATCCAGCCAATCGGAGAGTTCCACATTCAGTCACAGTTCCACAGAAGACACAGGAGATCAGCCTTGGCTTTTTACACGTGTATAGGTACACATGTGCCCAGTAACCCCATGCACACACACATCAAAAGTTCCTAGCCTATGAATAGAGCTGTGTGACAAGCATCATAGTCAACTCTAGAACATTCCACAACCCCTAAAAGACACCCTGTGCCCATCTAGAACACCCTCTCCACTACCTGTCTTCTGTTGAGATTGGCCTCTTTCTTTAAATAGGGACCAATCCACTCTGCTGGCTTGGTGTTGACACTGACACAGACCTAGGACTTCATTCCTTATTGTTGGAAGACATCCCATCATGTGTCTGGGGAGCCAGGAAAGGGAGGCACCTCTGCACCGACTTCCAGGGGAGCTCACTGCCTGAGACTTTCCCAGCGCTGTCACTCCAGTCCAGGTGGTAGACACTATACCTCTTTCTTTTCTTTTTTGTTTTTGTTTGTTTGTTTGTTTGTTTTTTTGGATTTTTGAGACAGGGTTTCTCCGTAGCTTTTTGGTTCCTGTCCTGGAACTAGCTCATATAGACCAGGCTGGCCTCGAACTCACAGAGATTTGCCTGTCTCTGCCTCCCAAGTACTGGGATTAAAGGCGTGAGCCACCACCGCCCGGCTGTTTGTTTTTTGAGACTCGGTTACTAAGTGTAGCCCTGGAATTTGCTTGTAGACCAGGCTGGCCTTGAACTCACAGAGATACACCTACCTCTGCCTCCCCAGTGCTGGGATTAGAGGAGTGTGCTGTCACTTCAGGCTGATGCTGCTCCTCTTAAATCCAGGGACCCAGGGCCCACAGACAGCTGAGGCGGATGTTTAGGTGGAAAGCCCTACTGGCGCCCATATATACCCCAAAAGGTTGGAATGTTTGGGATCTCCAGCTTGGGGCCCCGTTTTACACTCAGGTCTCACTCCTCCCATTCCAAACCCCACTCTCAGGGTGCCAAGCAGTGGCCCTGGAGCTGCCCTCTTCAAACTCCACCCCTGAGAAAGCACACCAAAAGTCAGCCCCTCCTTGGGCTACTTAAGACCTGGTAGCCATATTTGCTATCTGATACCTCTCCCGCCCTCCTGACCGTCACCCAGGAGTGCTTTTTCCTGTTCATTAAACCTGGATTTATTAATTCGGTTTGATTGGTTTATTACATTGGCAGTGGTGGATTTCCATTAACCGGGGTGGAAGATTCAAAACTTACAAGGGGGAATCCGAATTTCCAGAAGTATTAGTAGAGTCTTAGGCCATTTTCACTGCCACTTGGGTTGGCTGGTTTTTGGAGATGAAGTCTTATGCAACTCAGGCTAGCCTCAAACTCTAACCCAGGCTAGCCTCAAGCTCTGTGCCATCTCATACTTGGTTCTTCACTGCAACTTGGAACACAGAGATGTCTCTTGTTCCTACAGCAATGTCAGCCTCACTGAGAATCTGTGTGCTGCATGGGACCCTGTTCCCAGGAAAATGATTTTGCAGGGACAACAGTTTGCTTCCAATTCTGGGGATTCTTTGAAAGTTGCCACGGAGCTCTGAGCCACAATCAGAACCACATGGTTGGCACACTCCTCTGAGCCCCTGTGCAGCATTGGGGTGAACTATGCCAAGATGGCATTTGGAGGTGGCAGCAAGCAGATGGCGAGGGAGGCCAGGCACCCATCAGTCCTGATCCACTGGTGAGGCAGGGACTGTGAGTGGGCGTCAAAGTGGCAATGCCTGAGCTTGTAGAACAGGCTCAGCACCTTTCACCAAGTTCTCAGTGGATACAACCAGACCGTCATGAAGGTGAGGAAGGACGTTCTAGGAAGATGGAACAGCCTATGCAGAGACCCTGAGGCAGTAGCAGGATTTAGACTCAAGGGACTAAAAGAGAGTGGGGGTGCACACAATGCCGTCTAGAGGTGCAAGGGTGAGGGTGGAGGCACTCCAGGCCAAAGAAGGAAGGAGAGAGGCTGAAGCCACCAGATCTCAGCTTTGATGGCTTGTCAGACTCCTGAAGCCACAGCAGAGTCCTCAGGGATGGGACCCACTGTTCCAGCCTGCCAGTGTTTATTGAGACACCCTCAAAACTGGAGCACTCTGGTGTCTCCCTAAACCTGTGGGTTTTATAGAGGGAGTGCCTGTGGATGTGTTCCATGTGTGGTCACATGTTACAGCTGTGCCGTGACTGGCATCCAGTTGCCTCCCTGGCAGCTTCCTCTGGTCCCTTTGAGCATTTATCTACATCTCATATATAGTAGGACCCCAAAGATTCGTCAATGTTCTGGTCCCTAACATTCTGATCGTGACCTCACATGGAGCGAGGCAGGGGTGTACAGAGGTGATAGGCAAGGATATTGTACAGCTCCCAAATGAATATATGGAAATTTATCACTTATAAATGCCCGTCCTTAGCTTGTCTTGTTTCTAGCCAGCTTTTCTAACTTAAATTATCCTGTTTCTCTTTAATTATGTTCTGTCTCTGGAATTTTTAGCTTTCTTTATTCTATGTATCTTTCTTTACTTCTTACTCCATAACTGGCTATATGGCTGGGTGGCTGGCCCCCGGCGTCCTCCTCTCCTTCTCCCTTCCTTGCTCCTTTCCTTGTGCTCCTCCTTTCCCTAGATTTCTCCTTCTATTTATTCTCTCTGCCTGCCAGCCTCGCCTATCCTTGCTCCTGCCTAGCTATTGGCCGTTCAGCTCTTTATCAGACCAATCAGATGTTTTAGACAGGCAAAGTAACACAGCTTTACAGAGTTAAACAAATGCAGCATAAAAGAATGCAACACATCTTTAAATCATCAAAGAAATGTTCCACAGCGTAAAAGAATGTAACATGTCTTAAACTAATATTCCACAATAAAGCTGAGAACTGGGAGAGCTTGGCCCATCTGAGAAAAGAGTTTCAAAACCCGCCTGACAGGTCAGCTATGCCTGTGCTCCTTACCAACATCTGGGAGGCCTTAAAGAGCCAACCACTGAGCCCTCCCAACACTCCTATGAGGCTAGAATCATCACTATGGTCTCTTGACAGATGAAACTGAGGCAGGCAGCCCTGCCTGGTGCCTGACACATCAATAGCACTAAGTAAGAATCGATGGAATGTGAACTTTATTTAGTCTGTGTACACACGGGTGCAGAGCCAGGCATCTGGTGTCTTCCGGAATCCTTTTCCTCCTTAGTGTTTGAGACAGGGTGTGAACCTGGAGCCACGGAATGGGCCAGCAAGCCATGGGCAACCTCCTGCCCTGCTTCCCCAGTGCTGGGATTATAGGTGTGCCACTACACCTGGCTTCTTATGCAGGTTCGCAGGTTCTGGGATTAGATGCAGGTCCTCACACTGGGGAAGAGAACGCTTTACTTACTGTCTGAGTTATCAAAGAGAAGCCAAGTCCTGTACCCAGCATACACTGGCAAAGCAGGGACAGTCCCCTGCCTCCTGTACACCTGCCAGCCTGCTATGTTGCTTTCTACCCTTAGTTGAAGCTTGTGAAATTAGCACTGCTCACCGTGCTGGGTGAGGAAACGGAAGCTCAGACAGGCTTGCCTGCCTAACTCTGCCATACAGCTTTCTTCCTTCTCTTGTGCTCCCTGGCCCAGAACTGGAGTTTGCTGCCAAGAACCTCGTTGGCCTCTGCCTTGGAGAAACTTGTGCTCCTCTGTCAAAGCTTTATCGCAGGGTTTGTTCACATCTCTAGGTCCAGGGAGCTGTAGCCTGCTCTCCCTAGTGCACAGCTGGTTTATCTCTTCCAGCCTCAGCAGGCTCATCTAACATGAGCATTTCCAGGGCTTGGGGCTGCGTGCCACTCTGACTCCTTGGCCTGGAGATGATGACACCAATCCTAAACCTTTTCCTGGACAGCAGAGGTGTGGGAGACAAGCGGTACATACCCCTTCTTCACAGTTCCTAAACACATAACCCTGTGTCAGGGACTGGGGACCTGTATTCAAGGGTGTCACTGAAAGATCTCCTCATGGGTGCTTGGGAAGTGCCATTCTAAATGGGCCTCAGAGATTTCAGCTCCCACTGTGTTTTTGTTTTTTAACTGCAGAGACTGCTCACACATGTTGTGACCTGTAGGACAAAGGCTGTGTGTCTTGTGTGCATCCCCCTTCCGTAACCCAACCTGGATGGCAATAGGAGATGCAGTGTGTATTCAACCCCGCTTCCCTCTCTTCATATGAGCATATCGGGCAGGGTTTGGCTTGTTTTCTTCTATTTTAATCCAGAACAATAGTCCCTCTTAAGCCATTTGTATTTCTGCATTCTTGTTCCGACATCCCATACACTAATACCCCAGCACAGATATTTCTATTACTATAGTGGAAGAAAAGGGCTCTGTACCCTTTTACAGATGAAGAAACTGAGGCTCTGGCTCACACTGAGTTCCTGCAGCAGGCTGCTGTTGGAAGGAGTTTGCGGCTGGGGGGCTGTGGGCACTGTGTGGTGTCCCCCAGACTCTGCAGTCAGCCTGGGGTGCAGAACGCTGTGCACTGTGCAGAGGGCCGGATGGAACTGCTGCTGGCTTCTCCCTTAGAGTAGCCAACCACAAAGCAGGCACCTTGTAGGCGGGTGGGCGGGGCCGACAGGCAGGCCAGGGCAAATGAACCTCAGCTGGCCACTGCGTTTCTCTTTCCTGTCAGAAGAGTGTTTTATGGGACGTGTGAGTGTGCAGGCCCACTGAGCTTAGCTGGCCCATCCTTGAGGGACACACAAGGGCTACCTACCAGCTGGTTGGCTATTTTACCTCTCACATCATGATCCAGGGCAGTGGGTTCCTTCAGGTCATTTTCCTCCTCTGTTTGCTTTTTTGAGACAGGGTCTCACTGTGTTGCCCAGACTAGCTTGAAACTTGAGGATCTTGTTTCTGCCTCCCAAATGCTGGGGTTACAATTTGGAGCCAGGACACTGGGCTTCCTCTTGGCTTTGTTTTCTTAATTCTTATGGCACCATCACTTCTCTTGTGTGCTGCGTGTGTTTATGGACGGACTGCGGTGGGAGAAATTGTGGGAGTCGTTTTCTCCCACGGAATCCTAGAGACGGAGTCATCAGACTGGGTTGCAGGAGCCCCTACCCACTGAGCCCTCTCCAGACCCTGCTCCTCGTTCTCTTGTTTACTGTTTGCTTGCATGTGTATGTGTGTGATGTGCATGTCTGTATATATGTGTCCACATGTATGTGTGTGGGTGTGCATATGTGCATGTGTGAGTGCCCGAGGTTGCTCAGTCAGACTCCACTTTACTGAGGCAGGGTCTCTCAATGAATCCAGACTTTACCAATTCCACTAGTCTAACTAGTCATCTTGTCCCCAGGGGTCTCCTGTCTCTGCTTCTGAGTGCTGGAATTGCGGGTGGCTATACCTGCCTCGCTTTTATGTGTGCTCTGAAGGTCCAAGCTCTAGTCCTCATACTGCAAACCAAGCACTTTTATCCACTGAGCCATCTCCCTAGCCTCCTGCTTGCTTGCTTTTTTTTTTTAAACAAGGGTCTCACTGTGTAGGCTAGTCTGTCCTTGGATTCATGGCAATCCTCTTGCCTCAACATTCAGTATTGGGATTATAGGCACTAGCACTATGCCTGGTTTGTTTTGTTTTATTTCTTCCTTCCCTTCCTTCCTTCCTTCCTTCCTTCCTTCCTTCCTTCCTTCCTTCCTTCCTTCCTTCCTTCCTTCCTTTCCTCTGTCCCTCCCTTCCTTTCTTTCTATTTTGAGACAGGGTCTACGTAGCCTGACTACATAGCTCTGCCTGGCATGGAGCTCACAGAGATCTTCCTGTCTCTTGAGTGTTGGACTAAGAGTGTGTGTGTCACCCACACTTCTGGCTTCTTCTTTCCTTATTCTCAAACTGCACGCCCTTAAACGCCCACAAGAAAGAAGAGCAAATGCTTCCATCATAAAGAAATGACATGAGCTGGGGAGATGGCTCCCCAGGAACAGTATTCAGTGTGGGCATCTGGCTTTGCAGGCACACATACATGTACTCATGCAAGTACACATGCTCTCATAGACGGACGCCTGAGCACATGCAAACGTGGTTCACGTGCACATACACGAAAATGACATGATAGATGTTTGAGGAAAGCAGACAGCTTTACTGTGGTTTAAGCACTTCACTGTGAACACACGTGGGACCATCGCGTGGTTCTCTATTGAAATGTACTAGCTTTATGTGTAAGTCAAGTTTAAACATCTGTTGTGGTTGTACATGCCTGTAACCCCAGCACTGAGGAAGTGGAGTGTCTCAGTTAGGGTTTCTATTGCTGTGACAAGACGCCATGACCACAGCAACTCTTAGAAAGGAAAACATTCAATTGGGGTTGCTCACAGTTCAGAGGTTCAGTTCATTTTCATCATGGTGGGACATGGCAGTGCACAGGCAGACGTGGCGCTGGAGAATTAGCTGAAAGTCCTACATCTTGCAGGCAACAGGAAGTGGTGTGTAACACTGGGCGGTATTTTCGGCATATATGAGTCCTCAAAGCCCTCCTCCACAGTGACATACTTCCTCCAAACAAGACCGCACGTGTTCCACAAGACCACACCTCCTAATAGTATCACTCCCTTTAGGGTTGTGAGGGCCGTTCAAAACTACCACCGGGAGGGAGGAGGATCAGGAGTTCAAGGTCATCCCTAGAAAACCAGTCTGTTCAAAGCCCCTCTTTCTCCTGTTGGATGAGTGGGTGCTGCAAATAGACCCTGGGGAGATGATTCTTGACTTGGCCTCTGTAATTTCAATTACCCCCGGAAGGAGTGCAGAGCAAGGGAGGAGGAAGCCCCCAGCACTGGGAGTGCCAGAGGCTGTCATCTCCTCCTCCTCCTCCACAGAGGTTCATAGAAGTCACCTTTTTTCCTCCCTCTTCTCTCCGTCGCTCCCATCCATCTTAGTAAATACGGGCGGTGTGTGCATGATACACAGGGCACAATGCCAGGCTAAGCCCATCACTGCCCATCGTCTACAGACACTCAGTTTTGAAGACCCCAGAGGATGACGATACCAGTGCTGAGGAAGACACACACACACAATCACAGGAAGGTGGACCTGGAAACAGAAGGAAGGCCGGGGCTGCAGCTGTGGCAGTCCTTCACCAGCATGTTGAGACCTGGGTTCTAGCCCCATGCTGCAGTCTCAGCTCTCTGATGGTGCTCCCCTGCCAAAAGGCTTTATTGAAATCACAATGGATGAGTGACTTGTAGCCCACCCCGTCACCAGCATTCTGGAGCCCACAAAGTCACTACTACGGTGACTTGTCTCATAGGCTTGGACAGAACATTATGGTTAGCAGAATTATGTAAAATTCTATACACCAGCCCCATCCCTACCCCAGTCAGATAGGAAGCTGAGAGGGTGGGAGTATAGGAAAGGGACCAGGGCATCACACAGTCGAAAGGTCCCACCCCCGTAAACTACTTCCTCTAACCCAGCTCCATCTTCCACAGTCCCATCAAATGGGGACTCTATTGACACTTGAACTATTCATGTAGGGGCCCCCTCTCGTTCTAATCTGCTCTGAGAACTCCCTCACAGACACCTTTTTTGGCTTTCAATGCAGTCAGGGTTCCAGTCACAGTGAACGATCCCAGTTACATATACAGAAATAACCATACACACTTCCATGTATCTAGAAAAATTTCTAGCCGTGGGGCACAAACACCACTCACTGTTTGAGGATGTCTAAGCAGCAGTGCCCGTGGTTAGCACCCTGTGCCACTTCTTGGTCTCTAACACCACTCGGAGGGAGCTGCCTGGAGATGTGGTCTGGTTACCTGGGCTTATCTGGAAGATCTAGGAGGGTCCAAAGGCGGGCCGTGACAGCCACAATCTAAATGTGAAGTGATGAAGTGACAGAAATTATATGTGTGAACTGTTGGTCCCTGGAATGGTGGCACTATCTTGAGAGGTTATGGAATTTTGGGGATATGTGTTAGGAATTTTTCCTAATGCAAGCTCTCTGCCGACGCAAAAATCACAATCAAGCCAAATCACAACAAGCCAAATTAAGAAATGTCCAGGTTTAATGGGATTTCTGTGGTCTCAGGTGGCTACGAGGGGGAACTGGAAGGCTGTTAATGCGACCACCAGGAGGAAGGAAAAGAGACCATGAGAGAACTTTCCAGGGAAGCAGTTTAAATAGACTGAGGGTGTGGTCAAGATTTTGGCAGGCTCATCTTGACCCTCCTCCGGGGAGGAGTCAAGACTTGGCGGATAGGAACGGGGCCTCCAAAGATGGATGCCAGAGACCAGAGCTTACAATATCCACCCTAGGGTCACTAGGGTGGCATTTGGAGGCTATGCCCATATCCCATTCTGGTCTAAATGTCTCTGCTTCCTGACCCATGAAGATGTGAAGAGCCACATGCTCACTTGTCTGCGTCACTGTGACAAAATATCTGAAGGGGGTGTCTGTCTGGGTCATTGTGAGGAGGGTGCAGCCCACCTTGGTGGGGGCTCAGCCAAGGTGCTGCCCGCCTCCAGAATATGTCTTCCTATGTCGGTTAACCTAATCTAGAAAAGCCCACACAGACCTGCTCGAAGATCTGTCTCCTAAGTATTCTAGAACTTGTCAAGTGGACAGTATCAACCATCACACCACACTACAATCTCCCACTCCTGCAGACAGAACCGCCCCAGCTGCCATTTTTCCCCTGCCGTTGGGGGTTAAAAACCCCCGAGACTGTGAGTCAAAATATCACAATAAGCATCCTTCGTCCCCGAAGTTGCTTCTGCTAGGCATTCTGCAACAGCAACAAGAAAACCAACTAATGGGCTGGAGAGATGGCTCAGTGGTTAAGGGCACTGCTGTTCAATTCCCAGCAACCACATGGTGGTTCACAACCATCTGTAATGAGATCTGGCACCCTCCTCTGGTGTGTGGGCATATGTGGAGGCAGAATGTTGTATACATAATAAATAAATAAATCTTTAAAAAGAGAAAGGAAAAGAAAACCAACTAATAACACAAAGTATAAAGCACCCACTAATCCACTCTGACAAATTGACAGCAGGGTCCAGGGTAGGGTCCAGGGGAAGTTCCAGTGTGGAGGTTTCAATGGCTGGCGAAGACATATCTTGAAGAAACACAATGTCCACCCCCTAAGTATGAACCCTGCATAGAACCCCAAGCTGATGGGGAAGGAATCATTCAGTGAGCACTGACACTAATCTCCTCAGTTTCACCCACTGCGGCCCTTAATGGTTTGATCTTCAGACACCTCTGTGAGCTGGACGTGGGAAGCCTGAGCTCGCTCTCCTTCTGGAGTAAACTCTACCCACTTCCGTAGAGCCTCATTTTCTTCTAGACTTGAAGCTCTGAAGCCACATGGAAGATCATGCGCAGTGGCTAGGAGGTGTCTGAGACTGTTCTTTAACCAGACTTGAAAATTCAACCTCTGAGTTATGGAATTAGAAAAAAAAAAAAGGTCATGTGTGAGAAACACCCAGGTATGGGGCCGAAATTCACAAGCAAAACCTGGGCTGGACGTCCCGTCCTCTGCTCAGTTCCTTGCCTGGAAGCGTTTAGTCCACAAATGCACAGTTGTCCTGGGAAACCCTGGTGAGGCAACTCTCAAAACTTGAAGAGAGAGTGCAAACCAAAGAGTTGATAAGGAGGGAGGTGGTTTTGAGACTTTCCTCGTCCCCATATCAGCTCTGTGTTCACATCCCCATCAATCCACTCACTGCTCCCTTCCAGGCCTCTCTGCATCTTTGGACAGAAATATCTAGAAGCAGCAGACAAGAACATGCCTATCACTCCTCTGCCCACTGATGTGTCCCCAGAGCCAGGACACCGATGGCCTCTGGCTTCCTGGTCTGTCTCACCCCACATCACTTTTCCTGTGGCCAGATGCCAAGCCTAAAGTCCACAGGGGAATGGAGCAGGTCGCATTCCATCTCAGCCAATTCCCATCGCTGCCTCCCTCACCTGCTGGGCCTCCCTCTGCTTCCTGCCCAACTGCCTTTTGGCTTCCCCTGCAGGCTGTACAGCAACCGAGGTGAAGTCAACACAAAAGGAAGTGAACTTCGCCTGGACACAGGGGCAGCAGCATTGCCCAAAGTCACCTCTTGTCAAGTAGTGTCCAAAAGATGACCTGCACCCATGTGGCTACTTGAGGGGCCCCAGAGTTCTCACCCAAGCTGACTCCTCCTGCAGCTCTGAGACCCTCTGGGTTCATTGGTCAGTGCCCCGCTGGGGCTTTCACTAACTTTCATAAGTTCAAGTTCCCTCAGCAAATATCCTCTGGGCAGTCTGAAGATGGGTGCTTTTTTCACAGTTCCAGTTTTGCCTGGCCTTGGATTATCTGTGGGGGCCTCGCCTGGAAGCAGGTGTGTGGCAAGCACTCACTACGAATGAATGACTGGATGCTCACGGAGGTGCTCTCCTCAGTCACTTCTTGACTGTGACACAGCCACTGCTGATGCCAAGACCCTGCTCACCCCTCTTATGCCCATATTTGGACATGGTGCAGGTCCTCACTGGCTGTGGTCTGTGAGGTCCTAGCCTTTTTTTTTGACTTCACAATCCACAGGGGCCCCTCGTGTCTATAAGAGGAAGAGGGTGCGGGCTCGATAGCCACAGCCCGCAAAATTCCACCTGCTCACAGGTTGGCTGGCTCGACCCAGGTGGTGCCCCCTGCTCTGAGCCAGCTCCCGGCCAAGCCAGCACCATGGCCAGATACCGCTGCCGTAGCATAAGCAGGAGCAGATGCCGCCGCAGCAGGCGGAGATGTCGCAGACGGAGGAGGCGATGCTGCCGGAGGAGGAGGCGAAGTGAGCAGGGAGCTGGGTTTGGCTGGGCTGGGTCCAGGGGGTCCAGGGACTGGGCAGAGACTGAGATCCCTCTCCTCACTACCTTGTCTCCCTAGGGTGCTACCGCCGCCGCCGCGCTTACACCTTGAGGTGTAAAAGATACTAGATGCACAGAATAGCAAGTCCATCAAAACTCCTGCCTGAGAATTTTACCAGACTTCAAGAGCCTCTCGCCACATCTTGAAAAATGCCACCATCGAATGAAAAACAGGAGCCTGCTAAGGAACAATGCCACCTGTCAATAAATGTTGAAAACTCATCCCACTCATGCCTCTTGGTTCTTGGGCTCTACGAAGGGTGGGTGAATGTGGGTAAGAGGGTCTGGTCAAGTGGGAGAGGCTTCAAACCTGTCAACAGCCGATTCTCAACATCTACCCCAGCCACCTCTACAGATAGATCCCTTCCCCAGAAGGGCTTCTGAGGGCCTCACTATGGCAGTAGCAGACATGAGGGCCACCTAACCTGAGAGGTCTTGGGCCAGCCAAAGACCGTCGGGAGGTGGAGGGCCCTCAAGACGAACACCAAATATGAAGGCCAGTTGAGTTTCCAGAGTTAGGTTCCAATGGATCTGTGTGACAGGTTGTCAAGACTCGCTTCCCTGAAATGCCATCACCGATCCCTTCTTGGGTAAGCCATGGGGGCCTGAGCAGTTAGGTTGGCCTTCTCTTGACCTCAATCCTTAGGACTGGCTTGTGTCATGCAGAGGTCATGTGTCTGCAGGCAGCAGGAGCCTGCATGGGCTGTGAGCCAAGCCTGGGCTCAGCTTATCCTTCTAGGCCACCAGGGGACCCTCTGTACACTTCGGATGGCCTGTTGTGATTATTCTTGGGTCCAAGATCTTATGTATGCTAGGTATACTTTACCACTCTCATTGGCCTTTAATTCTAGATCCTGAAGCCCTTATGTATGCTAGGTATACTTTACCACTCTCATTGGCCTTTAATTCTAGATCCTGAAGCCCTCTTTATGGTGAAATCGATAGTTAAGATCAAGGTACCAAAGCCACCATGTTGGAGATAAAAAGTACAAAACCCCCAAGTTTAATTTTTTGCCGTTAGGTAACCTTGCACATGCTAAGCACACTATGCCTCAAGCCCTAGTATGTCCTATGGTTAAACGTCAATTATGAGAGAAATCAAGGATAGCCTGGGCTAAAATGAGACTAAAGAAGTGTTTCCTCAGGAGAAGTGGCCCTGAAAGGTAAGGTGTGGTGGCTCACATCTTTAATCCTAGCACATGGGGCAAGAGACAGGCAGACCTGGCTAGCCTGGTCTAAAGAGCAAGTCCCAGGACAGCCAGGGTTACCCAAACTACGGCCTTGACTCTGTCCGGCTCAGCAGTAACTTTGATCAACACAAACTTCCTGTGCCTCAGTTTCCCTCATGGAAGATACATGAGAATATGTCTGGCACTTGTTTGGACAAACGTCCAGTGTGTGTCCTTAGTGTACATGGAGAAGGTGGGAAGCTTTTCCCACCACATGACAGTGTGAGGACAGAGGCTGGGGCTGGGGCTGGAGGTGATTTAAATGTTGGTAAAGAGTGCTTGCCTGCCCCGGTACCACAACAATGGCACACACCATGCAACAAGGCGAGGGACCAGTATGAAACCCTGTCTCATACTAAAGCTACAAGGGCTTTAAGCCTGTGAGCCAGTGCTGCAAACCCTGCCTGTGTCGCCATCACAGAGGGGCCTGGGCAGGGTGGGAACAATCAGGGGTGGGCCGCCAGGTCACAGTGGGGTTCCCCTTTATATATGACCCCCCTTGAGCCCCCCACACCAGACCATCATCACCACCAAGAGCAGGTGGGGAGGCTTCCGTCCTCCTCCTTCTATCCAGTCAGCTGCAGCCTCAGCCCGGAACCTCCTGATCTCCTGGCACTATGGTTCGTTACCGAAAGAGGAGCCCCAGTGAGCATCCACACCAGGGGCCTGGGCAAGACGATGGACCCGACGAGCAGGGGCAGGGGCTGAGTCCAGAGCGTGCGGAGGACTATGGGAGGACACACAGGGGTTACCACCATCACAGACGGCGCTGCTCGCGTAGGAAGTTGCATCGGATCCACAGGAGACGCCGGTCATGCAGGAGGCGGAGACGTTCCTGTCGCCACAGGAGGCGGCATCGTAGAGGTAAGCACGCAAGAACCCCAGAATCTTGACCACCTGTGCTGCTGCCCAGCAAGGCAGGAGTGCCCCCATCCAAACCCTGCTGCCTCCCAGGTAGCCTAGCAAACCTTTACTTTCCTTCCCAAAGGCTGCAGAAGATCCCGAAGGAGGAGGAGATGTAGGTGCAGGAGGTGTAGGAGGCGCTACCACTAAGCCTCCCCAGGCCCATCCATCCTGCCTGGAGCCAAGGAAGTCGCCTGCCCAAGGAATAGCCAACCTGCCCGAGCAACGTCACACGAGGCCACACCACCGTTCAATATTGATGTCTGAGCCCTGAGCTGCCAACGAGCCACGAGATCTGAGTAATGAGCAAAGCCACCTGCCAAATAAAGCTTGACACAAGATTCACTGGCTGCTGTCTCCTTTTCACGAGCGTCATGGACCGGAGGGAAGGGAGTAGGGACCATTCCAAGTTATTGTCAGGGAGGAACCTGAGCCTTGGAAGGATGGTGAAATGCTAATCTCACCCAAAGAGGAATTCTACCTCTGTAACATAAGCGGAAATGCACAAGGACTTGGGAAGTGAACGAGTAAACTAGGCACACTTGAGTTCCTAGAAGCAGTAGGTTTGCCTGACATTGGTGCGTTGGTAACTAACTCCTGTCCCACCGGGCACACTTGAGTTCCTAGAAGCAGTAGAAGGTTTGCCTGACATTGGTAACTAACTCCTGTCCCTTCAAACTCCTGTCCCGGACATCAGCACCCTCTCCAATCAGCCCTCCCAGCTCATAGGGCCATCTGAGCCAGTGATTCCTGGAAAATGAGCTACCAGTGCAGCTTCAAGTTCCAGGGTGGGGGAGGGTCACCCTGGAGGGTGGTGCCTTGGAACCTGTTTGTGAGGTCAGCGCCACGCCCACTAGCCTCACACCCTCTCACCGCCCAAGCTGCCTCCCTCCTAGTCCAGAGAGACAGGAGTGGGTGATGGGTTCCCGCTGTGCCAAGCTCAGCACTGGCCATGGCACGGCCCAGAACACAGGTCACAGCCGTGGCCACGAGTCCTCCATGAAGAAGCTCGTGGCCTGCGTGAGTCAAGACAACTTCTCCCTGTCATCAGAGGGCGAAGAGGAAGAAGAGGATGAGGAGGAAGAGGAAGAGGAGGATGAGGAGGAAGAGGAAGAGGAGGAGCAGATACCGGTGAAGGGCAAGCTGCTGCTGCTGGAGTCCGAGAAGCAGGAGAGCTCCGAGGACAATGCCGTGGCCCAGCCAAGCCCCGAGCCCAAGCAGACGCACTCCTGACCCATCCTGAGGCCTGCCTGGTGATGGGTGCCCATCGCCACTCCAGAGGAAGAGGACATTCAGAAAATAAAGAGTCTCCAAGGAACTCCTGGTTTCCCTCTTTCCCTTCATGTGTGCACTTGGAGAATGGCCACTAAGGGTGGGGCGCATAGCTCGGGGGACACTTGCCAGTCACCGTCAGGGTCAAATCGAGGCAGGCTCTATGTAGCACTGACTGGGGCAATCCTCCTGCCTCGTCCTCTGAATGCTGAAATTAACAGGCTCAGATACAGGTCTGACTTGCTCTTCTGCCCCACCCCTCCTTGGGAAGTTAGTTCTTGGCCACTCAGGAAACTCATTCCTCTTGCCAAAGCAGCACAACCCTAGGAAACTTAGAAGGCCCAGGTCCTCGTACTTGCACTGGTGGGGTCTGCAACCTTCCTGATCCCAGGGAAGCCTGTTTTCCCTTGACTTTCATCTACCCTGCCACAGAGGCTTCCTCCAACCAGCCTCCCAACCCTTCTAGTCACTGGGGACCTGGGTGGTGGAACCCACTGGGAGTACTCAGGGGAGGGTCAAAAAGCCATGATGAGTACACGAGGTCTTCAGAGGGTTGGTGGGGGAACTATGAAGGATGGGCACTGAGGCCCTTCAGGTATGGTCCAGCCTCCTTTCCACACAGCGAAGGGAGTGAACAGAAAGGACAGCCAGGCTGATTTGGAGAGGTGCAGAAGCCTCAGGGCTGGCCCATGTCTAGGTGTGCTGCCCAGAACAGGGGTCTAGATGATACAACTTTGGAGAGGTGCCACTAGCCACTGCTCCAGAAATTGTGGGTTTAAGACTACAGGACCCCAACCCGTGCCTTTAATTAGCAGCACCTGGGATCAAACCAAGGGCCTCGTATGTGCCAGGCAAGCGTTCTACTCTGGCTCATGTGATAGTTCTAGCTTCTCTGAGGATACTTGCTAGTGGACGTGATACTTGCCAGATGGTCTAGCATAGCCCATGATTCATAGCTTCCATAACATTTCAAATGCCTCTTCCATAAATAAGATCATATCGGTGAGCCCCATGCTATGAGGATGTGGACATAGATCTCGGGGGAGGGGAAGCTACTATCCAGCCTGCATTTGCAGTCACTGGGATGCTTCCAGGCCGAGCTGGCTGAAAAGGATGAGTACAATAGGCAGGGCTCAGTAAACCAGGCAGTTTCCACAATAGGCCATCTGGTGTGTATATTAAGAAATTAACTTAGAGCTCTGCCTGAAATCCCAGCACGTGGGAGGGGGTGTCATCCTCAGCTGCACAGGGAGTTCCAGGCCAGCTCACTGAAACTGTCTCAACAACAAAAGATGAGTTAAGTGGCTCAACGGTTAAAGGAACTTGCCATCAAGTTTGGTAACCCGAGTTCAGGAGAGAAGCCATTCCTGAGAGTTCACACACACACACACACACACACACACACACACACACACACACACCTGCCAGTAAATGCTGGCCATGAGGGGCAGTATCACAGGAATAGTGCAATACAGAAGCTTGAGCAGGGCCTTGTGGGCAGAAGGATGGACAGCATCTCAGAGCCAGAGCTGTGGGAGCACAAGAGTGATCTAGTAAAGAGCACACGGGCATCACTACAACCTGACCTTTTCTTTTCTGGGCTAGGGGCTGGAGCAGAGTCTGAACACTGAGTTCCATTGGGAGGCTACCAGCACCCAACGGCTGGCATCCTAGCTCAATAGAAGTAAGGGCTCATATCAGACTGAGGGAACCTCACGGCATACCCAAGATCAGACTTCAATGCAAACTAGGCTTTGAACCTGACACTCAACTTCTCACCTGGGAAGGCTGAGAAGGTGGGGTCCATTCCAACCCCTAGTCATTCTGCAAGTCTTTGGTCCAAGATGCTAACAAATTAGGGCACACTGTCTCACTGCCCACCCACTGCTATACTAGCTGACCAGGTGGAAAAGGAAGAGAGTTCTGCCGCACTCAAGGCCTTGAAGCACTGACCGCAAACTGGTCCTCACCTAACCTCATGATACAAACTGTTAATATTTCCAATGTCAATGTCACTGTGAGTTGGGTGCAATGGTTTATGGTTTATTATTCCCCATCCCACAAAGCTGGGAAACTGGACTCTGGAGAGGTGAACACACAGGGACGAAACAAGAAGCTAGGTGCGAACCTGAGATACAACCTCAAAACAATCTGACCCACAGGGCTCTGAAAGCTGCCCCGCCCTGGGGAGAGGGCGATGGGCAGGGCTTTGCCATACCTGTCACCCTCTGTGGCCTGTGCCATCATAATAGGCCAAGCTATATAACTAGGTGCTGTGGGACTCCCCAAAGCTGGGCCTGCTGGAAGAAGAGGAGGAGGAGGAGATCTCTGCCCCTCCAGTTGTGGCCTCCAATGGACACCAAGATGCAGAGCCTTTCCTCCACCAACCCCCCTCGGTCCCAAGGCCACACCTGTAACCAGTGCAGCTGCAGCCACCACTGCCGGAGCTGCAGCCAGGCAGGCCACCCGAGTTCCAGTTCAAGCCCCAGCCCCAGTCCCAAACAAACCATGCACTCCCGACACTCACCTAAAAATCGCGGCTGCTGTTCCAAGAACAGGAAGACCTTGGAAGGGAAGGTGAACAAGAGAAAGGCTGTCAGGAGGCGGAAGCGGACATACCGAACTAAGAGGCGTAGCTCAGGTACCTGCCCAGTGGAATAGTGGGAGACTCTGTGAAGAGGGCCACAGAGAGCATGGGAAGCTAGTATTAAAGGCAGCCCCTTTTCCATTTCTATTTTTTAGGGCGAAGATACAAGTGAGACACATGTTGTTCCTGTGTCCATTTGATCCCAAATGGAGACAGCCATCACTAGGGGATGTTGGGGAAGATGCTGGCAACAGGAACATGTCCTTGCAGCAATTTCTATGCAACATGAATTAAAGCAATTGAGTGAGCAGTTTTGCTTTTTGTTTTTGAAAACTAATAAAGTAACACTTATTGTGTCTCAAGCAATACCAATATGGTTATTTGTGGGTACATGCCACCCTGTCAAGACGCAAGACGTGGGGGGGGGGGTAGGAATCAGCCACATCATTGGCTGAAAGTTCAAGACTTTCAGTCCCTACCACGGCTGGCTAGTGGCCCTAGTGGACCTGAGATGCTGTTAGTCAGTCTTTTCTGTCTGCTTCATCTTACCCCACAACCATCCAATCCCCCCCATATGGGGACTATGTACCCACACCCCACCCCCTGTCAAGAGTTGGGCAAAGAGCACTTTCAAAAGCCCTTTCAAAATCACACACACTGACCAGGGACAGCGTTTCCCAGCGATAGCGTTTCCCAGCATTGGAAAGAGAAACCAAAGGTTTGGTTTCTCCTCTCCACCCCTCCCCCTCTCCCCACTGCTAGAGAAAGCTGGCCTACAGGCCAGATTGTGTCCCACCTCTTGTATCCCAACCCAAATTGCAGGTTTATGACCACAGCACACAGGGGATCTACATCTCTCGTCCCAATTTCTGTAGTACGGGAGGCTGAACCTAAACTAAGGTCATACCTATGCTCTACCAACAATTCCATCCCTAGCCTACTGTGTTCCCTTGCCCTGGGAGTATAGAGCAGGCAAAGTCAGAGGGAAGACAAACGTGTCACACAGTATGAACATAAAGATTGAGTTCATAGACCAGAGTAGCATAGACTGGACACATAACCTCAAATAGCGCAAAAATCTGTCTATGTTGTAAATGGAGCACTCTGCTCTGGGCCCCAGGACGGGAAGCTATGTTGTTCAGCACATTTCTCTTTCCCTCCGGCATCTGGATTTGGTTTCGTTTTGATTTGAACTCACAACTTTTTAGAAACTGAAACCAAGCTGTCTGCAAAAGGCTGAGGAAACTGCATCCAGTGACTACCCTGACTCACATTGGACTTTGCGACCATGCCAGGGTACAAGGGAAACTGAGACTCAGCTCATTTGCCAGACCCTGGAGTCTCCCTCTTGTTTAGGGATGCAACGAGACAATGACTGAATCCCTCAGCTTCTTCGTTAGCAGACAAACCAGCATGGACATCGGGAGTGTGGCAGTCTGCAGTGCAGTGAACGGAGCAAAGGCTTTGGGGTCAGAACCTCGGCTGTGCAGTGTCTAGGCCATGAACACATGGCTTATTGCCTACCGCTGTAGAGACTGCACCACTGGGCCCAGGAATTAAGATAGGGAAGTGCTAAGCATGTAGTCAGCCTAAGCCAATAGGTCACAGCAAAGGAAGTGGAAGTATGGTCCCTGAGGAGAAGCAAGCCAGGGCAGGGGTGAGGTGATAAGCCCTCTGACTGAGGGAATGAGGGTAGCTCTCATGAGCAGTTGCTGGAGTTGCCAATGTGAGTGGGGGTGGTAAGAGGCCTAAGGCCATCTGCTATTTATAGGGTTCCTTCTGCACAGGCCTGCCAAGGAGACTGGAGGAATCATCCCAGTCTTGCCACCCTCTGGCAGGCCCACCCACCTCGGCTCCAGCCCTCCTGCTGCCAAGAGACTCCCCACTCCCCCTTCAACTTTGCCTGCTCTAGTCTGTACTTCCTGGGCTGAGGTTTCCAAAAGGAGCACAGTAGGCTGGGAATGGAATTCCATTGGTAGAGAATTTGCCTATGACCTTAGGTTTAACTTCCAGAACTACAGAGAGAAGAATAATAACTGGGGCAGATGATGTCGACCAGTGGGCAGAGTGCTTGTCCAGCATGCACAAGGTCCTGCCTTCAGTTCCCAAGACCTGGAGCTAGAGCTAGAGGATCAGAAGTTCAAGGCCAACCTTGACCACATAGCAAGTTTGAGGCTAGCCTGGGCTACATGAGACACTCTATCAAAGATAGGAACACAAAGGACAAGGCCATGAGCCTGTCCTAACACACCTAACACACCTCCTGAAGGCACTCTCAGAGCGGAGAGAGGCAGTGCAATGCCCAGCACAGCAGCAGAGGGTATGTCTAGAAGATGCTGAATGGAGGAGAACCTGGGACCTAAGACCAGCCTTTACCCACTATGTTACCTATGTTACCCCATCACCTACCAAGGGTGTGGGCCAACCACAGCTGCCCCAGCACAGCCCAGCACTGCTCAGCATTTTCTTTCCTATCCCTCCATAGATGTTTCACCAGTGACACCACCAGCCCCAGTCACACAGCTTCAAGGAGCTCAAGACAAGGACACTTAGCTGTGCTTAGGATGAAATGTGGTGCTCTGGGCTCAACCTGGGGAAACTGAGGGAGACCCAGAAGACCTGGCCCCAGAGCGGCAGACCAGCAGACTAGCAGATATCCGAGAGAAGCCTGTAGAGGGCAGTGTACGACACAGAGAAGTTTGCACGCGAACCTCTTCATCCGCCTTCATTCATAAACATCACCACCAGCCAGGCACCTACTCATGGCCTTCCAGGACAAACTGAATCACGAAACCACACAGTGTCCTAATGATAGGTCTGACTGCCTCGATCCCAAGGTGTACACGGAGCACGGGAGCCCTTGTGCAGGCATGCTTGCTAGCGTCTTAAGAGCGTTCTGTAAGGCTGAGGCGAGAGGGTGGGGAGGCAGAGTTTTGGGGTTACAGCTGAAAAAGCCTTATTTTTTCCCTACTGGGTTCGTATGGAGGTGCCTAGCCATTGTGAATCACAGCCCCGACCCGGGCCTCAGTTTCCCCAGCTGCCCACGTAGTGGGAGTGCAGGGAGTGTGAGTCCAGGCCGCTGGGGACCCAGCCCAACCCCACCCGGTTTCCGAGGAACTCGGCCGGGAGCGGGGGCGCCCCTCCCGCACCGCCTTAGGCTTCCTTTGAAGCCGCTGCGGTCAGGCCACCGCTTCCTGGGAAGCCCAAGCCAAGGCCAGGCTGGGTGGCCGACGGGAGGGGCCTGAGAGTCGGGCTCCGAGGCTCCAGGGGAGGGCGGTGGCCCCGCCGGGCTCCAGGACTGGCTCCCGGGCTCCAAGACAGGCCGAAATTGCCAAGGCTTTCGGGTCCTGGGCCGTAAGGACCCTGGAAGGGAGGAGCTTCTTAGGGGGGCGCAGGCTCCAGGCGAAGCGAAGCCCAGACCAGAAGGTCGCAGACACCGGGAGGAGAGGAGGCGTGTTAACGCCGCAAGAGCATCCCACCCGGCCGGCTGCAGGGATGTGGGGGCGAAGGTGGCCAGAGCAAAAGAGCGGGCACCAGGTCTTAAGGTGGCTATTCCAGACACAGACCAGAAGATTCGGGGCGGAGCCAGAACCCCAGGACGCAGAGGTCCCCAGTCAGGGCAGGTGCGAGGCAAGACCCAGCTAGGGAACAGACTACAGGGAGAGCCGCCGGAGAAGAGAGAGGACTCGCTGGAAAGAGAAACCGAAAGCGGCGGTGGGTGGGACCTGTGGGTGGGGCCTCCCTAGTTTAAGAGCCTGATGCAGGGGCGGGCAGCAGCAGAGAGAGCTGCGGCCGTGGCAGCTGCAGGGCTCCAGGCCCCGGAGCATGCGCGACAGCCGCCCCGGATCCCTCAGCCGCGGCGCCCCGCGTCCCGCCGCCAGGTGAGCCGGGGCAGCGGCGGAGGAGGAGGCGGGCGGGGATGGGAGGAAGGGGAACAGAGCCCCGCAAGACTGGCTTCGTAGACTGCGTGGTGGGGTCGTGGATGCCTCGTCTCTGGCGCCCGCCCGCCCCACCGGCTCGTCCAGGCGGACCCCCGCGCGCGCGGGGTGCCGGCAGCGCCGCCTCTTCGGCCCTGAGCCCAGATCGCCCGCCCGGGTTCCAGTCCCTGGCGTGGCCAGCAGGCGGCAGCCGCTGGGCGGCGAGCCACCAACGGGGACGGCCGGGAGTCGGGCCCCTCTCCACGCCCCCTTCTCCACGCGCGCGGGGAGGTCGGGCTCCACCGCCAGCCTGGAAGGGTTCCACGTACGGGAACGGCCTACTTCGCAGATGAGCCCACCGAGGCTCACAGCCTCCGGGCGGATTCTGCGCTCCGCCCTCGGTCCTTGGGGTCCGCTGGCCGGCCAGCGCCATCCGGACGCCCGGCTCACTGCCTCTGTCTCCCCCCATCAGCGCAGCCCCGGACGCTATGGCCCACCCCTCCGGCTGGCCCCTCGTGTAGGATGGTGGCACGTAACCAGGTGGCAGCAGACAATGCGATCTCCCCGGCAGCAGAGTCCCGACGGCGGCCAGAGCCCTCCTCATCCTCATCTTCATCCTCGCCGGCGGCCCCCGCACGTCCGCGGCCCTGCCCTGCGGTCCCGGCCCCGGCCCCTGGCGACACTCACTTTCGCACGTTCCGCTCCCACTCCGACTACAGACGAATTACGCGGACCAGCGCGCTCCTGGACGCTTGTGGCTTCTATTGGGGACCCCTGAGTGTGCACGGGGCGCACGAACGGCTGCGTGCCGAGCCCGTGGGCACCTTCCTGGTGCGCGACAGTCGCCAACGGAACTGCTTCTTCGCGCTCAGCGTGAAGATGGCTTCTGGCCCCATGAGCATCCGCGTGCACTTCCAGGCCGGTCGCTTCCACCTGGACGGCAGCCGCGAGACCTTCGACTGCCTCTTCGAGCTGCTGGAGCACTACGTGGCGGCGCCGGGCCGCATGTTGGGGGCCCCGTTGCGCCAGCGTCGCGTGCGGCCGCTGCAGGAGCTGTGTCGCCAGCGCATCGTGGCCGCCGTGGGCCGCGAGAACCTGGCGCGCATCCCTCTTAACCCGGTACTCCGCGACTACCTGAGTTCCTTCCCCTTCCAGATCTGACCGGCCGCTGCCGTGCCCGCAGCATTAAGTGGGGACGCCTTATTATTTCTTATTATTAATTATTATTATTTTCCTGGAACCACGTGGGAGCCCTCCCCGCCTGGATCGGAGGGAGTGGGTGTGGAGGGCGAGGTGCCTCTGGCTTCTGGCCGGAGACCCCATCCCGCCTCTCGGGGGGCTTCCCCTCCTGGTGCTCCCTCCGGGTCCCCTGGTTGTAGCAGCTTGTGTCTGGGGCCAGGACCTGAACTCCACTCCTACCTCTCCATGTTTACATATTCCCAGTATCTTTGCACAAACCAGGGGTGGGGGAGGGTCTCTGGCTTCATTTTTCTGCTGTGCAGAATACCCTATTTTATATTTTTACAGTCAGTTTAGGTAATAAACTTTATTATGAAAGTTTTTTTTTTAAAGAAAAAAAAAATTTCTGGAGCGTATGTTTTGGCCAAACGTCCTGGGTTGGGGACAGGGGTATGCAGATTGACTTTCTTGAAGTGGTTGGGGATTTGGGCAGCGGACACAGCTCCACCCACAGCACTGGGGACCAAACTGCCAGGCTACTTTTGGTTTGTGTTTGGAAAGATGGCGGCTCCAGCCTGAGCTCTCCTGGTTATCCGTGCCTGGTCTCTGCCACCCCGGCTTGAGCGAATCCAACAGCCCCTGACACTTAGTATTGCCTTGTTCCCAGTTTACAGAGAAAGCCGAGTGACAAGTCATTGTGTCAGACCTCTCCTGGTGGAGGTGGGCCCTTTTGGCTGCCCACCCAGCATCATTTGAAAAGGATGACAGAGAGGAAACTTCTTTGCTCCTCTGACCACAACTACTTCCAGGAAGAGGGTGGGGCAGAGCGGCCAGGGCTCACCGAGTTTTTGGAAGGAGTGGCGAGTTCTGCAGTCAGAGGGGATGATGAGCCGAGCTGGCTTGGCTGTTGCTTCCCACCCTGCTCTGCCTTGTGTACTTTTTTGGAGCCAGAAAGCTGCTTTGCGGTCTGTGGTGGCAGGGGCCCTGGTGCTGCTGGTGGCTGGGGCAATTCCCTTTGCCTCTCTGAAAGGCCCAGCTCTGTGAGACACTGGTGGCAGGCGTCCAGGTGGAAGGGCTGTTTCAGGACACTTGTGGGGCACCAGAAAGGACCCAGGACCCCTGGCTTTGAGACAGGTGGTCTGGATAGGAACTGGTGGGTACTGAGTCACAGCATGTCCCACTTCATTTTCGGGAGTTGTCATGACTCCTGCAGCCTGAGACGTGCTTCTAGTGGCTTTCCTAGTGTTCAGTGAGAGGAATCAGCTGCTCTGGGCACACTGGCCTGGCCCAGACTTGCTCTGTGGTTTTAAAGGGCCACATCCTCCAGGACAGGGTGGCCAGTCCTTCAGGGAGGTGGGGTGGGAGGATGGAGGCCATATTTGGTTTGTCCTCTGTTTCTTTTTTTTAGCCCCAATGCTGCTGTCTGAGTTATGGAGGTCCTACCCTTGCAGGGCAGAGACCGGGTGGCAATGCTAGTGACATCTTGCAGACCCCCTAGATAGAGGTGTGGGGGGTGGTAGCTGCGAATGCCCTGCTTAATACTCAGCCCGGCCTGGGAGTCAAGCTCCTACTCCGGGGAAATAGGCCAGCAGGCAAAGAGGAGCTCCCACACTGGCAAGGACCAGTTGGCCTTCACCTGGGCCTTTTTTTTTTATTGATAAAAGAAGAATAAAGAAAAAAAAAACAAATTTCCACCTCCTCCCAGCCTCCCCTTTCCCTCCCCCTCCTCCCACTCTTCTCCCCCTCCTCCCACCCCTCTCCCCTTCCCCCCACTCCTCTCCCCCTCCCTCTCCAGTCCAAAGAGCAGTCAGGGTTCCCTGCCCTGTGGTAAGTCCTAGGTCCTCCCCCCTCCGTCCATATCTAGGAAGGTGAACATCCAAACTGGCTAGGCTCCCACCAAGCCAGCAGATTGCATAGGATCAAAACTGCGTGCCATTGTCCTTGGCGTCTCATCAGCCCTCATTGTTCGTCATGTTCAGAGAGTCCAGTTTTATCCCATGCTTTTTTGGTAATAGTCCAGCTGGCCTTGGTGAGCTCCCAGTAGATCAGCTCCACTGTCTCAGTGGGTGGGTGCACCCCTCGTGGTCCCGACTTCTTTGCTCATGTTCTCCCTCCTTCTGCTCCTCATTGGGACCTTGGGAGCTCAGTCCATTGCTCCAGTGTGGGTCTCTGTCTCTATCTCCATCCATCGCCAGATGAAAGTTCTAGGATGATATGAAAGATATTCGTCAGTATTGCGCTAGGATAGGGTCATTTCAGGTTCTCTATCCTCAGCTGCCCAAGGAACTAACTGGGGACCTCAGCTTGGGCACCTGGGAGCCCCTCTAGGGTCAATTCTCCTGCCCACCCTAAAGTGGGTCCCTTAACTAAGAATTGTGGTTCCGTGCTCCCCTATCCAACCTTCCTTTATCCCGATCCTCCTGTTTCCCCAAGTCCCCCCTCCTTCCTTTCTACCTTTTCTCTCCCCATCTCCCCTTACCCCCATCCCACCCCACCAGCCTGGGCCTTTTGATTGGTACTGTGGTACTGTTGGCATCCTGATTTTACAGGCAGGGACCAGGCCCTCCTTCAAGCATAAGTTGAAGGCAGGTAATTTTACAGCATACCAGGGGGATTTCCTGGTCTGAAAAACGTTGACAAGTTCTGTGTTCATCACAGAAGTCTAAATCACAGACCCATTGCTTTGTGAAAGCCTGAGGCAGAACGGCTAGGAATAAAGACTGCCATCCCTCACACTCCCCAGAGCTGGCCCCTTCTTCCCTTTATGAGTCATTTGAAAAAAAAAATCCATCTTGACATACGGAAGGTGACCTAAAAGCCCCTGGGAGCTGCACTCCAGTGTCTGTGTGTCTGTCGCGCTGTGGCTTCCCTGGGGTGCAGGTTCTCTATCTGGCCCTCAAACCTCAGCCTCATGATTCAGCAGTGCTTACGTCAGTGCAGAAGAATGAAAAGAGAGGAGGGAGCAAGCAGGGGGCCAGGTGGAGTGTGGGGCTGGTAAATGGGGAAAGGAGCAGGGCTGATGGCGCACACACACGCACGCACACATACACACAGGTGTGAGGCCAGCCTAGAAGCCAATACAGCTCCAAAGTGGCAGCCAGGCCTTGGACAGTATGACTGTCCTGTTCTCAGTAAAATGAGTTCCCTTCCTTCCTTTGTTCTTTTCTTTCCCTTTGTTTTTTTGGAGACAGGGTTTCCTGTGTGTAGCTCTAGCTGCCTGGAACTCACTCTGTAGATGAGGGTGGTCTCGAACTAGAAACGCCTGCCTCTGCTTCTGTACTTCCTGAGTTCACCTCCACCCAGCAGTTGAGTTGGGGAGGGAAAGAAGAGGGAGAAAACCTGTGAAAATGCATTCCTGGGCTTCCCCTCATCCTGTGAGCTCTCTTTGACCTTAGGAGTTGGTCATGAAATGGACAGCTGTGCCTCTTCTTTGGAGTGTCCACTTAGCACAGAACCATGGTATGTAGTAGGTACCTAATCTCTGCACAGTGAAGGATGTTTGGAGGTCCAGATGACAAACACTATGGTGGAGTCTGGGAAGACTGAGAGTTCAAGGTCAGCCTGGGCTATATAGTGAAGAATAATGAACACATTTCACACATTTCAAATGCTCTTCTAACCCCCAAGGATGCAGAATTGAAGGGAAGAAGGTTCTGGGCTCTGTTCTCAGTACCACATACATATAAAGGAATGGTACTCCAAAAAGGGGCAGGGCTTAGAGGAAAACTAGCAGTGGCTGGTGGTGGTGGCACTGGAAGATGTCAGGAAGGTCATCCAAGAGTCCTTGGAATAACACCTGACCAGGAAAGAGATGAACTGACCAAGAAAGATGGGGAAAAGGCTTAACGGGTAAGTACAAAGGCTCCACCCACAGCAGAGCCTGCTTCTGCTCACCACATATTGCCCCAGAGGGGAAGGCTAGATTGTGCTGTGTAGGACCCCATCCATCTCAATTTTAGGGAAGCCCATTGGGAACCAGGAAGGTGGGTGGGCCGACAGGTAGTTTTGACCTGGCCACTTGCATAGCTGCTCTGCACCTCTGGGCAGCAGCTGGCCAGGCCTCCCACAGACATCACCCGGAAGTGCCTAGAGTAACAGGGGGTTCTCACTCAGCCTGTTTCTGGGGGAGCCTCAAGGTTCCTCTGAGGAGTACTATTTTCACCAAAGCAAAATCACACAGGGATAGCGGTGCCTAGCGTGGCACCTTGAACTTGGAATTGGGACCTAAGCCACAACCCTTATGGGAACCGTGGGTCCCAGGCCCACAAGTAACGGGGATGTTGGTGCATTTCCACCTGTCTTGCCCTTGCACAAGGTATGGACCAGCAGCTCTGCCTGTTATGCCAGTCCCCACAGGCTTGAGGACCCAAGGCCTTCAGGGGGGCCTTGCCTAGCTTTGGCCCAGTACTCACCAGCTTCTGCTTCCTGGATGTTATGCTTTTTGTGGTAGTTTGTAAGGTGTAGTTGGTAGGTGCCGGCCATGGTAGATGGCTAGGTAAAGCATTGGTCCAGGCAAATCCTGTTTCAGCCAGCGGTGCTCAGGCTGCCACAGACTTGATAACATCACTGCACTTACTGGGCTACACTGAGCTTTGCTTGGCTCTGCTCGGCTCCCTTCATCAGTGGTCCCTTGTGGAGGGAATGGGAGCCTGTGTCTTCAGCCTGCCTGAGTCTCGAGGTCATGCCAGGTCACCCCCTGTCCACAGCTCCTTTTAGAATATTTATTTTTAATTGTGTGCATGCATGTGCATGTAATTTGTCTGCAGAGTGGCAGTGTCCTTGAGGTCAAAGGTGGTATCAGATCCCCTGGAGTTAGATTACAGAATGACTGTAAGCCACTTGATGTGGGTACTGGGAATTGAACTCAGGTTGTCCTAGGTTTTTTTCTGTTGTTGTAATAAAACATTGACCAAAAGCAACTTGGAGAAGGAAAGGGTTTATTTCATCTCTCAGGTCATAACACACCATCGAATGAAGTCAGGCTATAAAGAATTTGGAGGGAGAAAATTAAGCAGAAGTCAGGAGTTTGCCCATAAGTATAACTCAGGACTGCCTGTCCAGGAGTTGGCATAGCCCACAATGGGCAGGGCCCTTCCACATCAATCATCAATCAAGAAAATGCCCACACAGCTACATCCACAGGCTGATCTGATGGAGGCCATTCTTCAAGTAAGGTTCCTACTTCCCAAGTGACTCTGTGTCAAGTTGATAAAAACTGACAAGCACATGGGACATCTCCCCACTCCCTAACCCTTTTTGTTTGTTGGTTGGTTGGTTTTTGTTTTTCGAGACAGGGTTTCTTTGTAGCCTTGGCTGTCCTAGAACTTGCTCTACAGACCAGGCTGGACTCAAACTCAAGAGATCCACTTGCCTCTGCCTCCCAAGTGCTGAGATTAAAGGCGTGCACCACCACCACCTAGGCCTTAACCCTCTTTTTAAAGACTGGGCCTCCTAGGTCTCCACTTTAGTTCTAAGTTAGCCTGGAACTCACTTGCAGCTTAAGTTGTCATTACCCACTCAGTCCTCCCACCTCAGCCTTTGAGAGCTAGAATTACGGCTTTGGACCACCGTGCCCTGCTCACCTATCTTGTTCAGTCCTCAGAGATTCAACAGTGTCCCCAGCTCAATCTAGGCCCTACTGACTCTTACCTCCCTATAGCAGGCTTTCTTGTACCAGCAATCAGCAACCAAATCAAGACATGGAGACTTCTTATCAATTATGAATGCTTGACCTTATCTTATGCTAGCTCTTATAACTGTTTAAGCTGTTTCTCATCATCTGTTTTGCCTTGAGGCTTTTTTTTTAAGATTTATTTATTTATTATGTATACAACATTCTGCCTCCATGTATGCCCACACACCAGAGGAGGGCGCCAGATCTCACTACAGATGGTTGTGAACCACCATGTGGTTGCTGGGAATTGAACTCAGGACCTCTGGAAGAGCAGACAGCGCTCTTAACCACTGAGCCATCTCTCCAGCCCCCTGCCTTGAGGCTTTTTACCTTTCTTTCATTGTATATGTCCTCCTTTCCTGCTTCCTCGGTGTCTGGCTGGCTGACCCTGTGTCTCCCTCTCTTTGGCTCTCATTCTTTTCCTCATTCTCTCTCTCCAGCCTAGATTCCTCCTCCTACTTATTCTGTCTGCCAGCCCTGCCTCTCCCTCTACTGCCTGGCTATTGGCAGTTCAGCTTTTTATTAGACCAATCAGGTGCCTTTGGCAGACAAGGTAAAACAGCAACACCAGCTTTACATAATTGCATAACTAAACAGATGCAGCATAAACAAACAAATGTAACGCATCTTTACGGACACCTCCGCCCACCATGTAACTCAGGGTCTCAAGCCTGTCTCCTCACCTGCAAATGCTGTAAGCTACTAGCCTTCCAGACCATGTCAAATAAAAAGACACCTGAAAGTGTTGGACAAGAGTCTTGTGAAGTAGCCAAGGACGACCTTGAACTCATGATCCTCCTTCCCCAACCCCTTGGGTTCTGAGATACCAGTGTGTGCCACCACACCTGGCCTTTCCTGCTTTAGATTAGCCACCATTTGTTGTTACCTGCCAGCTGTTAGGCTTGACCCAGCTTCCATTATGAAGGAAAAGGCTGAGGAATGCCCCGTTTTGGTGGGTAGACAGCGGGCTGGGTTTTGGGCCTAGCTGAAGATCATTATCCTAGTCACTGTAGGTGACAGGGCTGAAGGTTTATACCAGGGATGTTCACAGGCCAGCCAAAGCTCAGAGACCCCACTTTCCTTGCCTGACCTTTCCCATCGTGCAGGCCCAGAAAGCCAAAGCAGGCTGGTGACAGGGAGAGCTGCCAGATCAGAATGGACCCTGAGGCTGGAAAGGACCCATAGGTGCCAATGAGGGTGAGCCAGAATCCAGGAAGCGTGAGACAGACAGTTGATTCCCTATGAGGGTGGAGCCTGGAAGGTGACAGGAAAAGTTGGCCCTACCCAGGAACCTGCAGGGACGTGTGGGTGAACCAAATACTCCCTCCCACAGTTAGGTGCAGCAAGGAGGGAGGGCCAGATGACCAGGATGAAGGAGAGGAGGGGGTGGGGTCTGGGTGACTCAGCCTTGAAAGGCCCCTACCCAATGACACTCCTCTCTAGGAGACAGCATAGAGGTACAGAGCCAGGATCCAGACTTTGGACTTGGCTTTGAGATCTGGCTCTGCCAACTGACAGGCTGTGGTGGCCTCATTCATAAAACCAGGATCAGGTTTGATTAGCATATTGCCTCTGCCCTGGCTTACAGAGGTCACAGGCATTGAGCAATGAAAAGCAAACTCCTCGATGCCCCAAATCTAGGCGCTCTAATAACCATTGTGCCTCATGCCAGCTGCCCTGACATCAATTGAACCAGCAAACCCATCCTGGTCCTATCCTGGCCTCCTTGCTTGCTGGTAGGCGTAGCGACAACCAGCTCAGTCTTGTCACATAGCATTGTTTTAAGTCATCCGAGCATAGTGTCCCACAACACCCTCAGAAGAGCAGTGTGGAACAGATCTAATCATCAGAGCTCGGACCTCAAAGAGCTAGATAAGCGCCCAATGTCACAGCCCAGGTTTGGTCTAACTCCAAAGCCTTGCTTTTCTCCCATTCCTTCATGTTAAGGTCTAAGCTAATCGTGCATCCAGGGCTCTACTTGTATTATTTGGCAATATCTATCCAAGTCCCAGTCATTCTCTTACTCAGCTGTGTGAGTGTATGTATGTGCATGTGTGTGTATGTGTGCACACTTGCCTGCATGCAGATGTGCATCAGGTGTCTTCCTCAATCACTCTCCCACAGTCTCTCACGGAACTTGGAACTCACTGTTCCCACTAGACGTCTGACTGGCCATTGAGGCCCAGAGATCCACCTGCCTCTTTCCTCCAGTTCTGGTGTTACAGATGGGTGCTAGGAATTCAAACTCGGGTCTTTTTGTTTGCATAGCAAGTACTTTGCCCACTGAGCCATTCCTAGCCCAATCAGGTTACTGTTGTCTTAAGGTAATTTTATATCAAGGGAACTGGATCATGGCCTGTGTGCAAGGCCAGAGTCACTAGTGGGAAGTGTTGTAAATTCTGCTGAGATAGTTGGCTCTGCTGTCTGTGTGAGACATGGAGTGAATGCTGCCAGCCATTTCCTTGGCCTGCCTGGCATTCCACAGACAAGAGTGCTGAAGCCGTGAGAGGCTGAGGACCCTACATGCTTCACAGCAAAGAAGCAAGACGCATGCTAACAAGTGTCAGACTGTAGGATTGTCTGTTTTGGTTTTGAGATGTGGTCTCAAGCAACACAGACAGGCCTTGAAATTACTCCAGAGCTCAGGCTGTGCTGAAGTCCTGGTCCTTCTGCCTCTATTTCCGAGCGCTGGGTTTACAAGCATAGCCCTCCGCGTCCACCCAGAGAAGTGTTTAAGACACAACTGACTCACTGCCCGAGTTGAGCAGAAAACCTCCAGTGAAAATAGGAAATGGGGCTGCAGCGCTGGCTTAGTGGGGAAAGTGCTTGCTGAGCAAGCACGAGGATCTGAGTTTGGATCTCCAGCATCCACACACTGTCATGTGGATCCCAGGGGCTCCCAGGGGCTCACTAGTCAGCCAGTCTAGTCAGTGAGCTGCAGGCTCAAGGACAGACCCTGTCTCAAAAACTGAGAGTGACCGAAGAAGACATCTGATGTTGACCTCTGGCTTCTGCATTGGTGTACACACACACACACAGAGAGAGAGAGAGAGAGAAAGAGAGAGAGAGAGAGAGAGAGAGAGAGAGAGAGAGAGAGAGAGAAATGCAGATACACACAGAAAGAGAGAGAGAGGAGAATAGGAAGTTTGAGGGTTCCTGAAGTAGGATGAGAGGCATGTAAACATCCTACCTTAAGATGAGGTGGGATCATGTCAAGCTCACAGAGCATAGAGGAATACAGAAGCAGCTAGAAACATGACACAGAATACATGCTCAATACTTAGCTCAGGTCCTTTCTTCCTCGCCTCGTGCATAGACCACTGAAAATGAAACGCAGCCTGGGAGCCATCTGTCTGTCTCACTTGGGAGCCATCTGTCTGTCTGTCTCACCTTGGCCAAGTCCTTTCCCCACCACCTGGTGACAGGAAAGACCACAGTTTTCAGAGATGGTTCAAAATGAAAGTCTTCAGGTCAGGGCGGAGTGGGGGAGGTGAGATAAGAGGATTCCCACCAGATGGGTGGGACAGAGGGTGACAGGGAATCCTAAGGCAGGCCCCTTCATGGGGGGGGGGCAAGACAAGGGATGGGCTATGGGGCTCGAGGACTGAGCTCGGAGGCCCCAGTGACTCGGGAAACAGGACTGAGCATGAAGACCCAGTGAGATGAGTACCACCTATCATAAACACACACACACACACACACACACACACACAAATGCTGCTGGCTGGTTCTGACCCAGTCCTGCCTGGTAGGTGTGGTTACTGTCTGGTTTATAGATGAGAACAAAGAAGCTGAAAGAGGCTAAGCACTCTCCATGTTCTACAGCAAATCTGCGCAGTAGACAGCGCATTTCAACCCAGGAAAGGGACTCCAGGGCACTCCAGCGGCAAGTGACTGCCAGGTGCCCAAATAGGACCCCATTCCGTGGAATTTGAGATTCTTTCCAATATGGCCCCCATGTCCATTCTAGCCCTTCCTCCCCCCCTCATTTCTGTCTTGGTCCCCTTGCTCCAGCCACTGCCAGGATTTCATGGCTCTCCAGACAGTTTTGAGCTCCCAGAGGAAACTCTTTGATGTTTCCTTCCTCTTTCTTTGGCAAACATGGTTACTTAACCTCTGTGCCTTAGTTTCCCTAGCTAAGTATGGGGTAGGGAGACAACAGCGTTGATATCTTTAAAAGGCTTAGAAGTATACCAGGTACAAAGAAAGTCAGCTGGATAAGAAGTCCACATGGAAGTCGGGAGAAGGGTTAGACTGAGCATGGAAATGGAAGGGAATGGCATGCGGATAAAGAAGACACTGACACCCCCAAGATCAGGGGCAATGTTAGGCATAAGATGCACAAATGCTCCCTTAAACACTTATTTCGATGTATATTACAGGGAAGCATTACCTTGAACCTAAGGTGCAATCTCGTATTTCCTAGCAGTTTCCCTAGCAGCACCATGTGGTGGCACTTCATGCTGCAACAAAGCCTGCCTGAGGATCAAAGCATGGAGTGAGCCACTCCTTAGCCACAGAGGTCAGGCAGTGGTGGTGCACGCCTTTAATCCCAGCACTTGGGAGGCAGAGGCAGCCGTACCTCTGTGAGTTCAAGGCCACCCTGAGCTACCCGAGGTTGAATTAGTCTAAAAGAGAAACAGAGCCAAGTGGTGGTGACTCACACCTTTAATCCCAGCACTAGGGAGGTGGAGATGGGAAGTGGTATGGCTGGGAGGAGACAGGAGCTCAGGATCCAGTTTGAAGTTTTGTAGGATGGCGTTCAGCCTGGAGACTCCTAGAGACGGGATACCATTCAATCTAAGGATTCGGTAGAGGTAAGAACTAGTGACTGGCTGCTCTGCTTCTCTGGTCTTTCAGCATTTACCCCTATATCTGACTCAGGATTTTTTATTATTAAACTCAACTAGAATTTGTGCTCAGCATCACATAAACTGGAGCATGGTGGTATAACCTGGAATCCCAGCATTTGGTAGGGAAAGGCAGGAGGAACTGAACTTTGTTTGTTTGAAGACAGGGTTTCACTGTCCTGGAATTCACTCTGTAGACCAGGCTGGCCTCGAACTCACAGAGATCTTCCTTTGTCTGCCTCCTGAGTACCACCAAGGCCATCCTCTGCTGCCAATTAAGTTTGATGCCAGCCTAGGCTGCATGAGACCCTATCTCAAAAAATAAACATACAAAAATTATCTCCTCTGACCAATGAAGTTATGAAGTGCAGAACAAGGAGCAGAGGTGGGGAAGGCAGAGATGTGTACAGTTGGAGAACCAAAAGAAGCAGAGGGAAGGGGGCCAGAGAGGGAGGAAGGACGGAGCATACATGAGAGGAAGCAAGGAAGCGATGGAGAAATAGGGGAAGAGGAAAAGGAAGAAGAGGAGAACAAGAAGGAATGGGAGTAGAGAGCTGAGGAAGGAAAAAATGGATGTGCATGGGGAAGGGGCCACAGGGCATAGGGGCGGTACAGGCTGGCAGGGGGTCTGCAGGACTTGTGGCAGGGAGTAAGGCTGGCAGGAGGGCCACAGGCATGAATAAATGAAGGAATGAGCTGAATGATCCAGGGCATAGATAAAATAAAGGGCAAAGAGATAGGGACCTAATGGTGACAGTCAGTTCACAGTCCCTAAGATGTAGCCTCCAGTGCCTCCCTCTGGGCTATATGGCAGCCACTGGAAACTTCTAGGCTCCAGCCTAGCCCAGGTCCAGAAGAATTTGTTGGTTGCAGCCCTGATCCCATAGAGCAGAGCCCACTACACTGTTCAGTCATGAAGTCTAGGCACCTGCTCGATTCTGACCTCTGAAAACTGAAAGCAAAAGCCACCCTGACAGCCTTGCCTAGACCTTCCTGTCTCTTGGCTGGTTTCTTAGAAACCAGCTGCCCGTGCTGGCAGTGGTACTGTGGACTTCCTCCCCAGCCCAGGCCCTTCCCTGGCAGGTATCTCAGTGCCAGCTAAGAGAGCCAGGGGCTGCTGTTGGAGCCGGGTAGTCCCCAGCAAGCTTGGAGGTCCAACATTGATCCTGCAAACGTTTACTCTGAGCCCCACTGTGTGCCAGTAACTGGGAATCTGAGCCATTCTCAGCTTGGAGGGAAGGGAACCTAGGAATGGATTGGGGATCACCAGGCCCAGCCCCTCCCTAAGGCACCTACGAAGTGTGGGAAGCTTGGGAGACCTAGGGTGGTAGAGTCTGCTGAAAAATTCATCTCTTTAGAGAGAAGGCGTCTTGGACAGGAGGAACAGCATCTGAAAAGATGGAGGGGTGTGAGAGCTGGAAACGGAACCATGTTCTCTTTTCCTATCTCAGGGGGTCTCTTTCTCTCTGTGGGTACAGAGCCAGAGACTCAGAGGAGCATATATGTCCAGCTTTTCCTGGGGGTCAGGGGGGAAACAAGCTGAATCCTGGGTCCGTGTTGAGACTCTCCCACCTGGAACATTTAAAACCTTGTCAATATCCCTAAGGAACACACTGTTGGGAGGGGAAATGAGGCTCAGGCAGACCCCATAGGCAGAGCTGGGTACCCAAGCGTACTGCGAGCCAGACCCCATAGGCAGAGCTGGGTACCCAAGCGTACTGTGAGCCTGGGCTCACAGACCCTGCCCTATGTCCCATGGAAGTGGCAAGGAGAACAGGAACGGGGGCTCCAGTGCCATCACTCAGCACTCAGGAATGCCTGCCACCTGTGCTATCATGGTTTTGTATGGAGCCATGGCTGTCAAGTGCTGCACCTTCTGTGGGCATGGAGAGACTGTCAATTACAGTTCCTCGTGCCCCAGTTCAGAGCAGACACCTGACCCAGACTAATGAGAGATCTCCCTGGCTCTTTCTTCATGTGCGTGTTTGCTTCATTTTGTTTTGTTGAGACTGGGTTTTACATAGTCCAGGCTGGCATCGAACTGCCTATGTGGCTAAGCATGAGCTTGGTCCTCCTGTCTCCACTTCCAGAGTGCTGGGACTACATGTTCTACCATGCTGTGTTTAGGTACTATTAGGGGTGGAGCCCAGGATTCCTGCACGCTGAGAGGGTACGGTACTGAGCCACATCCTCAGTCCTGCTGAGAATTCTAACAGTCTTTTCTCTGTTGGGGAGCAGCTGGAAGGAGCATGTGCCGTGTGGGCTCCTGAGTCCAGCCGAGCCTGTCCACCCCATGATATCCCTGTTTCGTGCGTCATTTCCTCTGCTGTTGATGTTAGTCTCAGTGACGTTTCTGTGGAATTTATTCACAGATCCGTAGGGATGGCAGTCAGGCCTGGCGGGAATGAGGGCCAAGGCAGGAAATTCAGTCCGGTTTCATTTTAGGAAGCCAGGCAAGCGGCCTCTGTCTAGAAAAACCAAAGTTCTAAGGCAGGAGCTGTTTCCTGTAGAAGCCTCTGGGACACAGGTTCTGATTCTGCTCACCTGGCAGGGTTCTCCATGGTTACGCTCACTGTTTTAGGTTCTGGGGATGGGACCCTGAGTCTGGTACACACCACACAAATGCTCTATCACTTAGTAACAGCCCCAGACCTCTTTTTTATTTAAATTTTGAAACAAGGTTTCACTAAATTGCCCAGACTGGCCCTGAGCTCACTGTGTAGCCCAGGCTTTGACTTGCCTCAGGCTCTGGAACTGCCAGGCAGGCAAACCTGCACCACTGGGCTCTGCTGGGTTCACTTCATTTTATTGATTTTCACTGTTGTTTTGAGATTTGTTTTTGTTTTGAATTTGGGTCTTACTGTGGAGGCCAGTTGGGCCTGGAATTCTTGATCCTCCTGCCTCACCATTCCTGGGTCATGACTATTTACATAATGTATTTTGTTCTCATTGGGAAAAGTTTCCACATTATTATTATTATAATATTCCCCCCTTTTAAAATAGGAGGTTAGTTTTAGAGCATTTCACACTGAACCTGATTAGGCCTCTGGCAATGAAAGCTGGAAGGGCTTAGTCAGCAGAAGCTGTGGACTCAGCCAAAGGGTCTGGAAGGGCTCAGTCAACTGGAACACAACCGACCGTCCTCCCTTAGCTGCTCAGAGCTGGGCCTGCAGGTCTGACCTTCCACGCCCCGGGACTGCTCCCCAGTGAACACTCTCATATGAGGTCCTGTGTGGAGCACTTCACCATACCTTATCTGGTTTTCAAAAACCTCTGGGCCACCTGATGAGTCTTCCCTTCCCAGAGATGGCTACGGAAGGCCACGGCAGGGCCTGTAGCTTTTAGCCGTCCAGGAGGGTTCGGCTTTATCCCTGGGGCCTCTGTTGTGCCTCCCTGCCACCGCCCTCCTGGACTAACCCAGCTATCTGTTGACTGGGGAATCAGGAAGTGACTTATTCTAGCCATCATAGCCATCCAGGGGTAATGAGACCCTGGACCTGGAATTTTGAGCCATCCTATCTCTGCCAGGCAGAACTTGAAAACATAGGCCTGTCTGAGGGTGCCACTTGTAGGGGTGCCAACTGTCTGGTAGGCCAGATGGAATGGATTGGAGATGGGCCCATTTTTCTGTCAGTAACACTGAGACCAATATGTGCACGTCACGTTGCTGAATACCCTGAGTACTTGTCCAGAGGTCCAGAGACAAAGGGAAGTGTCTAGACACCCAGGGGACCGGCTTGGCCCAGCCAGGCCAAAGCATCCCATGGAGAGAGGGAAAAGGTCCTAGCCTAGTACCTACCCTGGCCTCTGGAGTAGTTGCTGGCATCCCTCAGAGCACAGAGTGGGAGGGTGGTGCATTTCCAGGTACTGAGATGAGATTGGGGCAGCAGAGGAGGAAGGGGACAGCGTGGTCCCTGGGGCGCTCAGCCTGCCCACCCGCCAGGCACAGCAGGTCTTCTTCGGGGAAGTCTCGAAGCCTGAGTTCCAGGAAGCGATAACGCTTGTTGAAACCTCTTTCTTGTGGCCTGGTCTCGTCACACGGCTTGGTAGGGACCCACGTCAGGCAGGCTGGAGCCTAGGCAACTGCTGCCACCCCTGCCCTCCCCAACAGGCTGAAGAGGGAGGAGCACCTTCAACTCCCATAACACCCTGCATGGTCGCCTCAGCTTCAAGTTCCTAAACAGCGGTACTATGGCTGCAGGGCCGCTGGAACAAGGACTTCCTGCTACTCAGCACACAGAAGATGTTAAGAACTGGGGACTCCACTCTTTCCTAGGAGGTCATTCCAGAGCACAGCCTCTTGACATTGCCATTGGCACACAGGGCTTTTGCTGGGCTGGGGAGTGTCCTATACCTTGTAGAGCCCTGGGCAGCATCTTCTTACACTGACCTGCTAGATCCACCCCAGCGTGGCATGGGTGACTAAAGGCTCCTGCTGTGGCCTTGTGTTTCCTGGGACAGCATTCTGGTTTCATTTCTGTGCCTGGTACACCAACCATAGGTGCTTTGATAGCAGAGCGTGTCCGGGGCGTTTTGTGCTCTACCTCCTGGCATCACAGGGACACCCAGGGGTAACGCAGGAGGTTATTAGCATTCCAGTCTCCACCAGGGACCCTTAACATAAGGTCTCATGTAGCCTAAGCCGGCCTCAGCTATATTAGCTTAGGGCGGTCTTGAACTCCTGACCCCCTGCTTCCACTCACCACCACTGGGATTGCAGGACTGCACCGCCATCCCCAGTTCCGTAGTACTGGAATGGGGCAGTGCGGGGAAGGCAAGTACTACCAACTATGTACTGCTATACCCTCAGCCCCAAGTGTGCCTCGAAGACACAAGGGGAAGTAAACGAGAAAAGACAGGAAAAATATCAGACATGGTGGCACACAGCTGGAGCCCACAGGTGTGGTGGCACACAGCTGGAGCCCACAGGTGTGGTGGCACACAGCTGGAGCGCCAGTTTCCAGAAAGTTGGAGCAGAAGGAACATAAGGCTAGCTTCATAGTGTGATCCTGTCCCCAAAGTAAAAGGCAGGAAGAGGGACACGGTTATTGAATCTGTGTCCTATCTCTGAATGTTGCTATTCTGGCCAAGTGGTTGAGAGACCAGTGACTTCTGTCTAGTCTTTAAGGGGTCTGTGCCTCCTAGCTGACCTTTCTGAGCTGCAGGCACCACAAAAGCCAGCCAGAGCCAGCCTCTGGGAAACACAAAGCCACCTGCAGCTGGATGAAGCCTGTCAACTGAGGCCACTCTAGACCACCCGGGGTTCTCTGTCTGTCTTGGATTTCTCTATATAGACCAAGTTGGCCTCGAACTTAAAGATCTGCCTGTGCCTCCCAAGTGCTGGGATTACAGGTGTGCACCACCGTGGCCTGGCAGGTACAGCTACCCTTTAGTGCGGGTGCTTCGTAGGGAAATCAAGCTCAGGGAGGGAAGGGACTTGACTAAGGTCACCCTACACAGAGGCGACTCAGTGACTTCCCCAGGGATTTTGTTGTTCTTTTTCCTTAGTGTCCCAGCCCCTAGGAGTGCGCGCACACACACGTCTGGGTTCTGTATTCCTATTATATACCGAGACTAGAGGGTCCCAAGGAACCTGCAGAGGAACCCCCAGCCTCCACTGTCCCACTAGGTGGCGCAGACAGGATTTGGAGTTTCAAGGTGGGTCAAGGGCCCAGGGACAGGAAGACAGAGGGGGACTCAAACCCAGATCTCGCTTCACTCACTCTGCAGCTGTCTCCCTGTGCGGTTTCTAACAGGCTGGGGGCAGCACTGACAGGGGCACCGGCAGAACCTGGGGCCAGCAGGGAGGGGGCTGGAGGAGCAGAGGAGGGTGGGGAACCACCGAGCAGGAAGAGCAGAGCAGAAAGTGAAAGGGACCTGAGGCCCAGAATAGCTGTGGGTGACGGGCGGGCGGGAGGTGACAGCGGAGAGAGGCTGCAGAAAGAGAAATCAGGGGACCAGGAGGTGGATGCCTACTCCCCAGGGAAGGAGACCTGGGGTGGAGTCCACTGCCTGGTGACCTAAGGCAACTATAGTGCAGAGGGTTGCCTGAGAGAGAGGCACCATTCACAGCAGCCTGTGAAGCCACCTGGACCACAGAGAAGTCCCCAGCCGCCCTCACAGGAGCAGATGTGGATGCCCCTTTAGAAATAAGCAGAGCCCTTTCCAGTCTTCCAGGCTCAGAAAAGTGCCTGGCTCACAGCAGGTGTTCAATAAATGTATACAGAGGCAGGGGGATGGAAAAGGAAAAGAGGGAGGGAAAGGAAAGAGAAGGGGAGAAGGATGAAGGCAAAGCAGAGAAGGGAGAAAGGAAGAAAAGGAGGCAGGAGGGAGGAGGAGAAGGCAAGGAGCCCTACATATAGGTATCCCTTCTGCTGCTCCCTTGTGTCTTTTACTGCTCTGTGTTAATCAAAAAATAAGTAGCCAAAGAGGGGGTTAATTTTGTAAACAGTGCCGGTCTTTCTACTCAGGTAGCCTCAAGACACCCCCATCCCTGCCCACCGAAGATCAGCTCATGCATCCAGGGCTGGGGCTGAGGGTAACAAGGGGAAGCGACAGGAAGCTCACAGGACAGGCTGTACCAAACCTACAAGAGAACTCAGTGTTCAGGGCTGACACATGTCCCACCCCTCCCCCCCGGGGGTGTTACCTCGGCCAGGGTGGGGACCTTGACCAGGGGTGCTTGGCCCAGCTGCTCGGTTCTTTAGGAGGAACTCCACCCGCTTGCTTTCCAGGAACCCTGCCTGCCACTGTGGGCTGGTGGCTCGCAGCCCAGCCACAGGTTGTACCATTGTTGTTCCCCTCACCTGTGTTATCCGGAAAGCGGCTCCCATATCTGGGTGCATTGTGAACACTTTGAGTTTGGATTTTGCCATCAATGTCTTCCTCCCCTTCCCACTTCTCCCCCTTTCCTCCTCTCCTTCTGTTTCCTTCCTCTCCTCTTTCAATTTTGGTGCCAGGGACAGAGCCTTTGCTTCCTGCTACTGAGCCACACTCCTAGCCTTTTACTACCTGAGAAGATTGCAGGGCAATACATACAGCAAAATCCCAGCATGGTCAGCCTGGCTTCAGAGCTCATTGATGCTGATGCTTACCCAGCTTCCCCCACACACACTGAGCCAAGTACTGTTTTTCCTCCACATACTGGGCCAAGGTCCCCCTTTTACTTTCTATTTGGGGGTGGATCTCTCTCTCTCCCCACCCCTCCATCTCTCTCTCTCCTCTCTCCAAAAGTTCTCAGTAGCCCAGGCTGGCCCCAAATTTCCTATACAAGTAAGGCTGAAGCTCCCACCTAAGTGCCGAGATTACAGGTGTGCACCACCACACCTGGCTTGTGTGGTACTGGGAATTGAACTTAGAGCATTGTACACACCAGGCAAGTACTGTACCACTGAGCTACATCCATCTCTAAGACCTTTCTGCAGATCGACCGGCCTTGAGCTACCACCCACTCAGCCTCCCTCAAACTGGAATTACAGGTGAGTCGCTCCTTTCCCAGAGTCTTTGCCGAGACCCAACAAGCAGAGTGCTCCATCCTGCACCACACTGGGTGCTGCTGGCTCTTCTCATTCTAATCCTTATGTTGGAAGCTGCCATGGCTTTTTTGCATTATAGTGACAAACTCATCCATGTTTCCCCAAGGGAGATAGGAAGATTGCCACAAATTTGAGGTGATGGAGTCGTGTTGGGACACGTGGGATGGGAAAAGTGGGGTTTCTCTCCTTTTCTGTTTCAGGTAGCCACTTAGCAATAGTGGGGACCTTTCTGTGACACCAGATCCAGTGGCAAAGTCCCATTGCTCTTCCTGTGCCTGTTAGGTAACCATGGCCCCTGTGCTCTGATAACACTGGCTCAGTCTAATTTTCCTTGAGCTCTGTTGGGGTTGGCTCTCCGCGCATGCTCATTTGGTGACCATTTAAGTCCTACTGTCTTGTTCCCTACTGAAATGCCTGCAGTGGTTTCTCTTGTCTTCAACAGACCGTGACTGTGACAGACACGTGGCAGGGCGGGAATTCAAACGCAGCTCACTCACTGTCTCCTGAGGCTGTAGGGTTTCCCAGCTCCTCCGTGCTGGATCTTATTCTCTTGTTTTCTAGAGCTGAGTTGCAATTCCGCCTCTCACCAGCAGGGGAGACCAGCAGGAAGCGCCCCGTCAGAAATCTATGCTTAGAAACTGGGGCTGCAGAGAACTGGTGGCCAGTCAGGATCTTCAGTGAACTCCTGCCAAGAAAGGAGAGTTGAAAACTCTCCATACTCATTCCTGCCAAAACTGGTGGTGTTTTTTATTTGCTTTTGTTTTTCCCTTTTGATCAAAAATTACTCTCAGAGAACCCAGGCTCTCAGAAATTCCTACAGTTGAGGCTGACATAGCAAGGCACTTCTCAGAAGCCCAAAGACCCAAATTAGCTGGGAAGCTCTGTGCAAGTAGCTGAACCTCTCTGGGCTTTAACCTCTTTGTGAATACTGCTGGAACCCCATACAGTGTGCATGCACATCTATAATCCCAACACTCAAGAGGTTGAGGCAGGAGGATTGTGAGTTTGAGAGAACCTTGGTATACAGAGCAAGACCCTGTCTCCACAACAAGAAACTGAAGCACAGGGCTGGCAATACCTACGCTGCAGGATCTTTGATGGGCAAAATGAGCTAAGGTGAAGAGTCGGTGTTTGATTCAGCAAGAAAATGGCTGTGTCCTTTGCCCCAGCCTCCTATATGTGGATTCTGGTTCATGAGACCTAAAGCCCCAGTTGCGGGTAGCTCTGAAGTTTCTGGGGAGGGGGCTCTTCACTCATGCAGCGGGCACTTGGCTTGTACCAGGGAACATCTATGCTGTTATAAAACTTCCTTATGTGTCCCGGGATTCCTTTGAGTGAAGGGAGTCACTTCACACCTGCTAGCTCAGGTGGGGCTCCAAAGAACAAGTGTTCTTGAATACGAGGCAGAGAGACACTGAGATAGCTCAGAGGTAAAGGCAGTTGCTATCAAACCTAACTGCCTGAGTTCAATTCCTGGGCCCATGTGACAGAGAGAACTGACTCCTTAGAGTTTTCTTTTCACACCCACACCCTCCCCCATACACGCACACACACACACACACACACACACACGCACACATACACGCACACGCACACACACACGCACACACACACCCCACACGCACGCGCGCACCCCCCCACGCACCCCCCCACGCACACACACACACACGCACCCCCCCCACGCACACACACACACACGCACCCCCCCCACGCACACACACACACACACACCACACACACGCGCGCACCCCCCCCACGCACTCCCCCCCACGCGCGCGCGCGCGCGCGCGCACACACACACTGAAACAAGGCAGATCTGTGTGGCCTTTCAGGGACAGCCTCAGATGTCACATGAGGTCACTGCTCTGATATTCCCAAATGGACTGAGGAACACTTTGGAAGCTCAGCTCTGGTGTCTGTAAGGATGCCTCCAGGGATGTTCAACTGTGCAGAAAGACTGCCCTGGGCATGGGCAGCACCATCCGAGAGCCGGAGTCCTGAACTGCAGGAGGAGGAAGTGCGCTGCACGCCAGCATGCATCCCTTCTGCTGCCTGACTGCAGAGGCAGTGTTACCTCTGTCGCCATGGTGGACTGTGCCCCAGACTGTAAGCCCAAATTTGCTCTGCTCAGGCATTCCGTCACAACGGTGAAAAGCAGCCAGTAAAAGCCAACTCAAATGCAAGGCAGAGGGGATGTGGACCTACCGGTCCACCTGGAAGTGTTGAGGACTGCTTGGCTGTGTCTTCGAGGCAGTGTCTCTGCTAGAGATTGGAAGTGAGGCTCAGCAGCTGTGAGAGAACATGGACATGGCCAGGGAGCACTTGATAGGATGAAGGCTAGATCACAGGGCTCCACACGCCAGGCAGTTAGGACCTGGGCTCCGAGTCATTCTGAAGAGCATTGATCGGGACAGGCAGCCAGGAGGTACACTCTTGCCAGCTGACCAACCATGGCCACCTCCTGATTCTCGTCCACAGGCCTGTGGAGTTACGCCAGTAATTGCAGTACCCAGAAGCCTGAGGGAGGATGATTATGAGTCGAAGGTCAACCTGGGCTACATAGTGAGAGCCTATTGAAAACTAAATAAATCCCATAGTGAAGATGGGTCTTCCGGGACTAGGTCAAATGACACGGGCTCTGGGGATCTCATGCTCACACAGAAGTGACTTGTCCTCCTCCCCAGCCCTTCCTTTCTTCTCTTCTGAGACAGGGCCTCATCAGACTGTTGCTATATACCCAAGGACAATCTTGAACCCCTGTTCCTCTGGCCTCTACAAGTACTCCCAAGTGCTGGGATTATAGGCATGCTCCTCCATGCCTGGCTGGGAACCATCTTTTGAAAAGATGAACTAAATGTCAAGCGAATAATAAATAAAAATAAACAAAGTTCTTGACACGATTTGGCAGGGCTCCACAAAGAGCAGCTGGGACTGTTCAGTGCACAGTCCTCCCCAAGCATAAGGAAGGTCTTCCCAGACAGGGGGCATGTGCAGCCAGTTCCCAGAGAACAGGGAGGGCAGAACCCACAGGCACAGAGGAGTCCCAGAGTCCACCTCTGACTGACTGTGTGCTTGGGTAGGCCTGTTAACCTCTCTGAGCTAATAACGCTATGTGTCCCCAGAGGAAGGGGGCGCAGCCTCTTCGAGGCTGTAAGTGGCCAGGCTGCCCTACTCTAGTGCCACCTGCATCCCTGAGGAATCATCAGGAGCTGAGGGAGGGTCCTGGTGCTCTGACACTCAGCTCTCTCATCCTCCTGTCCTCAGGAGGGCAAGAGAGACTGATGCTCAACCCCCAGGGTGACTGTGGGGTGCTAGGAGGGTAGGAGAGTACTGGGGACTCCTCCATAGGAAATCTAGGAATTGACTGTAGGACAGAAAGGGTTTCAGGAAGCCGGGCTGGCTCTGTGTCATGTGTGACTTGAGGAGTCCCTCCTGGCCACTGCCTCCAGTTTGCCCAGCAAGGCACGTCCTCTCAGCCAAGATGGTTTGGTGTTGCCAGGGATCCCAGCAGGGACTGGAAGAAGGGTCGCTGTGAGGACTCCTGGGGAGGGATCTTTGCTTCTGACTCATACTCTCTAGGACCAACCTTGTCCTGGGGGAGGCAGTTGACAGGAAGGCCCCATCTGGCCTCTTTGTCCCATACAGATGTCCTGACCTCAGCTATGCTGAGCCCCACCCAGGGAAGTGCAGGCCAGGCCTGGCCCAGACTGGGAGGGATGCTGGAAAGAGATGCTGGGAGGGATGCTGGAGGGATGCTGGAAAGAGATGTTGAGAGGGCAGCTGGGAGGGGTGATGGAGGGATAGTCCAAGGATGATGAGGGGGATGCTGAAAAGGGTCTTGCTGAAGATGGGAAACTGCACCTGAGCTCAGCCCTGTCTCCACCCAGTGTACTGTTGGCCATACGAAGCCAGCATAGCAACTTGTCTCTACGGAAACTATGGCAGCGCCTGTTCAGGGCCCCTGTGCAGCCTGCCTCAATTAGGGACCAGTTGCTCTTGCACAGGGCTCTGACTGTGGAGGCACTCTTCCATCTTCCCTATCCCCAAGCCCACCGGCTCCCATTTGCCCCCATCATGGCTTCTTCAGAAGCTGACTTTACATGGGGCCTCAGCAGTGTGGCACACTGGCGGATCACTGTGATCAGGGTCGGACTAGCTGGAGTTCTTATGTCTGTCATTCTCCTGGGGGGTGGGGTACAGACAAAGTTGGTCCAGGAGCCCACAGATGAACTCTGATAAAGCCTTTCAGGCACACTCTGCTGCCCCAGGAAGTTCCCTGAGAGGAGTGATAAGGGTTGGGGAGGGGGACGGAGGCCATCACTAGGGAAGCTGGGACACCACTGAGCACTGACCAGCTGGAAGCCTTCTCCATTTGTCCCACTCCCCCACAACTGTCTCCTCTCTCACCTGAACAGCTGGCATAATCACTGTCCACAGGCGGCTTCTGCGAGGAGTTGATCTGATGCCTCAGTGGCTCCTCCAGTACCTAAGGTGCAAAGTCGGCTTCCTCCACGGCAGGTGCTGGAAACACACGAAGCAGAGCACTCCAGTCCTGCCAGGCTCCGAAGTGCAGATCCTGTTTACAGTGATACATAAACAGAAAATGTATCAGAGTGCAGGGGAGAGTCTAGGGGTGCTGGGGTCACACCCCCAAATTGGTAGGGGCCAGGCCTTGCTCAGCTCCAACCAATGGCTCCTCCAAGGTGAAGGAATGGAGTATGAAAGTTCTGGGGTCAGGGTAGAAGTGCATAGCTAAGGGGATGTCTAAAAGGAAGAGGAGGAACGAGGAGCTCAGGAGAGATGGTCCAGGGGAGGGATGAAGCAGTGTGGGCACAATGAAGCAGAGTAACAGACTCCGACCACGAGGACTGAGCATGAGATGCCACACAGACATGGTCAAACTTGGGAAGAATAATCAGGCTTCAGTTTTGTGTGGGGACCCTCCATCCCAGAGTGCCACTGACTGGTACTAGTGGGCATCCTGGGTACTTGCACACATGTATGCCTTGCAAGTTCTGGAGGACACAGAAGACCCAATCTTGGAGATCAGATAGGCCCTGCCTTGCGGTATGGGGGAGGCGCCAAAGGCTCAGAAAGCCTCTCAGCCAAGAAGGGGTGGAGCTGGTAACCCCACCCCCTGTCCAGGCACTGCCATGCTCACACAGGTGGAAAAGGTAGTGTCACCGGAGTGGCACTGTAGCTGGGGACAGGGGATGTGGCCCCTCCCTCACAGTTCCACAAAGCCCACTTGCCCAGTGGAATCGCCCCTTCTCCCCATGCAGAGGGACATGCAGAGGTCTTTCTGGGTCCTCATCTGGCAGAGCTTGGCTTCACAGTCAAGGTCAAAATGAGATCACTTCTTCTGTGTAGATCTGTCTGTCTCCCTCAGGAGCTCGGTTTCAAGCAGGGTTGTCCCCGGCTGCAGCCCGGTTATGGAGGGGACATCCCCAGGATGTCCTGAACAACCTTCCCAGACACACAGAGGAGGATATTAAGGAAACAGTTAGTACCAGGAGGTGGGAGTTGGCTTCCATGGTGTGATCTGGATAAAAGAAATCAATTCCTTATGGACATCTGTGTTCCAAGTTCTGGCCTCTGAAGTGGTCTTTAGGACACCCCAGATATTCCTCCCCATCAGAGGAATGGGCGTTAGGGGCCCCAGTGCTATCTGGGGTGAAGGAGAGGATGAACCTTGGGCTTGGTCTCTATCAGCTTCTGACTCCAGGCTAGGGTTTCCCCTTCACTCAACCAGCTTGCCATCCTGGGACCCTGCTCAGGAGACTTCTGGGCTGGCATGTCAGCTGTGTCCTTGTATTTCATTTTCTTTTGTTTCCTAGCGCCCTTCCAGACTTCTTGAATCTTTCCACCCCAGCATGTCAATGAATTCTTTTCCTTCCCCCCATCCCTCCACTCTAGCTCAACCCCTTACTCTTCGCTTTAAAAAAAAAAAATTATTCATGTTGGGCAATGGTGGTGCACACCTTAATCCCAGCACTTAGGAGGCAGAGGCAGGCGGATCTCTGTGAGTTCAAGGCCAGCCTGGTCTACAGAGCGAGTTCCAGGACAACCAGGGCTACACAGAGAAACCCTGCCTCAAAAAACTTTTTTAAAAAGTTATTTATGTGCATGAATGCATGTGTATGTGTGTGTACATGATGTTGGGACACGGGGAAGTGTGGAGGTCGGAGGATAACTTTGTGGAGTTGGTTTGTCCCTTCTCCCTTATGCAGGTTCCAGGAATTGAACTCAGGTCATCAGGCTTGCATGAGGAGTCACTTGCTCAGCCCCCCTTTGTCATTTTGAGTCAGTCTCACTATATAGGCCAGTCATCCTCCTGCCTCAGCTTCCAGAAGGTGAACATTATAGGCAGGAACCATGCCTAGCTGATGTCTTTCTAGACAAATAAATGTGAACTGCTGGCAATGCCTTTTCACCCCTTGGCATTGGACAGGCGTTTGTAGACCCCCAAATCTATCTGGAAGTCTTGACTGGGAAGCTCCCAACCAGCACAAGACAATCCCTAGTGAAAAAAACAAATCCAGGAGATAGCAAGAACCCCGGTCCAAGTGGCCATGGAATTTATACCCCATTTTCTTATGGGATATAAATTTTCAGATCTCCATGGTTTCCTATTGAATAACACCAAATCTCAGCTGTCTTCCATGTTTGTCTCCTCTTTGCTCCCCCCCCCAGGGCTGTCTCTTGGGGCGATTGCAACAGTTTCTAGCTCCATCTTAACCTGTCTAGCTTCCCTCCAGCATCAGGATGAGCTGTTTGTGACACAAATCTGATCAAGCCACACCTCCAGTTACGCTTTGTCCCTGGGTCCCACGGCCTGCATCCAATGTGCTCTCAGTCCAGCAGCAACATTTGCTTCTCGAATCTGTTTCCTGGCAGCATCTCTTGAACCCCATATTCTAGGTGAGCAGTTGCCCCAACACTCCCAGCCACTGTCCTGTCAGCTGCCCCAGCACTGAATGCATTTCTGTCCATCCCTCCTCCAGCAATCCGCTCTTAAGGCTGAGTCTGATGGCATCTCAAGAGAAGCCTCCAGTGCTTGTAGAGTCCAGCAGAGACTCATTTAAACAGAACACAGTGAATGGGTCTGGAGGTCCTTGCAGAACTCCCCAGGAGACACCTAGAAAAGGAGATAGAAAGGCCCAGGCTCGGCATAGAACCACCCCGGTGATGCCTTCTTCTTTATAACCCTCTCAGAATTCTACAAGTTTTCCACCAGTGTGAGTGAGCTCCCCACTCAGATTCCATGCTGGCTCTGACGGGCTGACCTGGTCACATGCTGCTGCAAGTAGCTGCAAGAGAGGCTGAGAAACTTGGTGTGGACGATTTTGGCTCCTCCCAGGGGAGGCAGGCTTTGCCTTGCCCTAAGCCCATGAGGGAAAGGGGAGGCACCTCAAGAATGGTCAAAGCTGCCACTCCTCCTAACTCACAGCTATCCCCATGTCAGAGAGGATCAGCCACTATCTGGTTGTCCAATCCTTGGAATACCCTTTTTTCCACTCATGTCTGATTCTTCATCTGCCCTGAGGGTTGAAGCCTATGTCCACTGACAGTCACTACCTCCTTTATTGCTACAGCTCTCCAAGGAGTCCCAGTCCAGTGGGAAAGATGGGCACCAAAGGGTGAGGGCAGCCAGCATGGTACAGGTCATGGCTGAGGGAGCCTAGAGCATGTGACTGAGCCAGCTAGCAGCAGTTGGGAGGGCTTCCTGGAGGAGATAGCAGTGAGACTTGAAGAGTGGGGGGAGTCATAGAGACAAAGGGTGATTCAATGACTGAACGAAGCCCCGCAGGCAGGGGGATTCCAAGAAGTGCTGTGTCACAGGGAATAACCGTGAAGGAGGGAGGTGTCAAGGGATGGAGCCACACAGGAAGATGGCTTCTGCTGCTTTAGGGGACCTGCCTTCATGGTTGGGCGAGAAGCCGGGCAGTGTAGTAATGACTCCCCAAGACAGGCAGTCAGGGGACAGCCACTGAGGCAGTGGGAACCCTAGGGACCAGAAGCTAAGTTCAGGCTGCTGGGGCATGTCCAGGCAAGAGGCAGAGAGGAGGGACCTGGGCAAGTCCCTGGCACAGCCTGCAAACTCAGTTTCCTTCTCTGTAAGCAGAAGGGTGTCTCAACCCATCAAGGCTACCACTTTCTGCTCCCCTTGCACCCTCTATGCTCTTGGAGCTAGGGCCACCCTGATATGGTGGGTGAGCTGCAGCCTTTCTGCCCTGAAGGGGGTAGTGACCCAGGTGTGGGCTGCAAGCTCTGCATGGAGAGAGATGGACTGGGAGAGAGAGTGGGATGTTCCCAGCACCTGACCAGGTGAACCCCCAGGGACTAGGTTTCTCAGGCCAGTGGATGCCATCATTCCAGGAACCAGATCTCCACCCATTTGCATAGCCACTATAACAGGAAGAGGGACCTCATTGCCTCATCTACCAGGGCTGGGCTGCCACACTGAGTAGGGGCTTAGTGGCACTGTGAAGCAGGAACCCGCAATGAGCCTTCCATCTTCAGTGACCAGAGAAATTGTAGGACAGGTGGCCTGTGAGCCCTGCCTTGTGCCCAAGCACTTGGACCAGCTGTGACCCAGGGAAGGAAGAGGGTTTAAAACTGTGACAGCTGGGCCCCTTCAATGAGGTCAAAGTACACCATGCTGGCCCAGAGCAATCCTGGTTCCCAGAAGTGGTGGGAACACATCCTGATAGCAGGAAATATCCCTGCTCGCTACCTGGCCCCTCTCTGCCCCTCCCAGTCCCCACTGGTCCCTTCCAGTAAGTCCAGCTCTAAGCAGGAAGCCTGAACTCCCAAATCTCTGGGTAGGTGTGGGGCAGGGTATAACCATTTCAGGAACTAAGTGGGAACGCCAGATGAAGGGGATCTACCTACCCTCACCTCTCCTGTGCCCCAAGCTGCAGGGGGGCCTGGAGGGGAGACCCCAGAGAAATGGGGAGGCCAACTCCAGACTTCACATGAGCCTTCTTCCTTTTCCCCCTCTTCCTCTTTCTTCTTTGTTCATGAGACAAGATTTTTCAGTGTAGCCCTGGCTGTCCTGGCACACACTCTGTAGACCAGACTGGCCTCACTCAGAGACCTGTCTGCTTCTGCCTCCCAAGTGCTGGGATTAAAGGTGTGCGTCACCACCGCCTGCATGTGGCCTTCTTAATGACAAGTTCTGTGACATGTTGGGGAGACCATGCCCCGAGTTTCTGAAGACACAGCTGCATAGGGTTTGAATCCCAGCTCTGATGCTGGCTGTGACCTCAGGCCAACTGCCTGAACTCAGCTTCTCTGTATACAAGCAGGACTCCAGAGGGGTCCTCTTTCCCTAGGTCTGAAGGACAGAACAGGTACAGCAGGGAAGGGCCTGCCAAGTAGGAGGAAGGGGCACCTGAACTCCCGAGCCTACAAGGGGATGTTAGTGCCCCTCTGTAGGGACCCTGAGAGCGTGCTAGGGCCATACCAAGAGACTACACTGAGTAGCCCTTTGCAGATGCCAAGGCAGGGAGAAGCCAAAGTACTGTGTCTTCCAGGAGGGCTGAGGTGAGCTTCTGGGAAGAGAGAGTGACCAACATGGAGTAGAAGGAAGGTACCTCAGTGGCACAGCTCACAGGGTGGAGGCAAGTGAGCAGAATCCCTGCCACAGAGTTCTCAGACTCCTGTCCTGGCATGGCTGGTCTCCATCACTCTGGATCTTTAGGCCCTGTCTGTGAGAACACTTCCTGTGTGGGACAGGGCAGTCGTCATTCCAGAGCAAGCAGGACAGCTCACTGGCACAGGAGACGACTGTTCTCTCGTGGAGAGCTCTGTCCACGTATCTCTAGCGTCGCTGTGGCCAGCATTGCAATGCACAACTGTTTTCTGTTATTTGTTGCTTTGCTTTGATTTTTGGGACAGAGTCTTACTATGTAGCGTTGGATAGCCTAGACTCACTGTGTGGATCAGGCTAGCCTCAAATCTGCAGTAACTGCCCTGCCTCTGTTTCCTGAGTGCTGAGATTACAAGTGTGAGCCACTACAACCAACATTTGTATCCTCACTCTGTAGCCCAGGTTGGCCAGGAATGACTCTGAAGCCCAGGCTGGGCTTGGACGCATGGCAATCTCTCTGGCCTCCTTGGTGCTGAAATCATAGACATGACCTGTTCTGCCCAGTTTCCATTATTTTTCTATGTAAATAACTTTGCCCTCTGGGCACTGGGAAAGGAATCTAGGGTCCAGCACGTGTTAGACAAGTTTCATTTAAAAATTAGCAACAAGGGTTTGTGGTTTTCACATGCCTGTGACCTGCTCTCTTTTTTGAGTAACAATTGCCTAATATACACCATTAAGAGCCGGAGGAGGGAATGGACCATGGGGCAGACAGCAGTTAAGAACCTGACAAAATTCACAATCACAGCAAACATTTTGTGAAGAAGCTGAGGTGTGCACAAAAAAACAAATACACAGCAACAACAACAAAACAAAACAAAGCAAAACAAAAAACAAAACAAAACAACAACAACAAACAAGGGTGAAGGCCTTTGTCCTGATCCTACCTTCACAGGACTCTGGGACTCTTGACAGGCTACTCAGTCTCCCTAATCCTTTGCCATTTCCTAAAAGATGGGACAGAGCAGTCTTTGCTTATGCTTTCTAGTGGGACCCCCTGTCACCAGCACGCAAGGCCCTCGCTGAACATAGCACCCCTCGGTCAGAAAGGGCATGCTGTCTTCATGGATAAACCACATTGCATTTTACTCCTTAAAGCTGGAGAGCTAGGCAGGAGCTCGAGGGGTCATGGGCACTGGCTGTGAGCTTTTCCATGCAGGAGCCTGCTGTGTGACCATGTGAGGGACAGAGGCAGAGGAATGCATCTCCAAACCTTCTGGGTGGACTGTCTCCAAATGCCTAGAAGCTCTGAGGGCTACTGGGTCTCCATGTGTCAAGTGTAGGTTCATAGCACCCCCAGAAGAGTCATGCTACAACCTCTCCTTAGAGCTTAGTGCCCCCCGAGTGGGTCTCTTTATCAACTGTAACTTAGCATGCCTATGCAGACTGCTCAGGTGACCACCGCCTACAGAGAACAGTCCAGGATGAATAGGCAGATGAATGGAGGCCCAGCTGCCCCACCCCCAACAGTAGGTAAGAAAGCCCTTGCCTTGCCTCCAAACACAAAACTGAATTCTTCCAGCCTTTAATCATAGGGACTATCCTACCACCCCCAATACTGTCTGTTCCTTCCTATTGTCCTCTTCCTCTAAGACACAACTCAGCTCTGGTCACATGCCCATCTGGCACCATTGCTTCTGGACCCCCCCAGCTGTCTTCAGCCCCCCAGATTGCTCCGTCCACTGCCCTCATTATCTTCTGTGAGAAAATGGGACCGAGTACCCTGGATAGAATGATACACAGTAACACAATGGCGCTGCTCCTTTTGTAAAAGGAGGTCTCCTGTAGTCCAGGCTGTCAGTGAATCCTAGCCAAGAATGACCTTGAACTTCTGATCTTCCTGCTTCTCTCTCCTTCCCCCTCCCAAGCCACAGCTTGGGCTTCCTGAATTCTAGGCTACATCTCTAGCCTCAAGAATGCTAGCTTTACAGGTGAACATCAGACATTACCTGTCCCCAGTGGGCAGATGGGCATTATAAGAAAATGAAGACACGACCCTTGGCACAGGGCCAGGCTCCATTGATGCTTACTGTGCCATGTGGAGCTATCCTGTCCTCACCTCCAGAGCCACCCCCAACCCCACAGTCTTTGAAGCCCTTTCTTTTAATCCTATCTACAGCCCCCCACTCCCCAAGTCAAGCACTCCTGGCTCTTAGGGCTTATTCTCCTGTAAATCCCCTGATTCACTGTGGGCTCAGCCCATGAGCAGCAGGGCTCAGGCCTGGCCTGGAGGAAAGTGACTCAGAGGTTCAGGGAGGCCTGGTGCCACAATGCTAGCATGAGTCAGAGAGGCGTCATGCCTGCACCCATGTGCCTCGGGTCAGCATCACCTGACCTCTGGCCTCCTTCTGAGCTGATTCAGATGGTTTGCTGGCAGTCGCCAGGCCCTGCGTCTAGTTCATTCATTGATTCATTTCTTGCCCTGCCCATTCATCACTGCCGGGATCGATCTCAGGTGGCTCATCCCTGTGACTCTTCAGTGGTCCAGCCCTCCATTCATTACTAACCAGCTTGGTGGCCATTTGCCTGGTATCATCCCGGCCTGTGGTGGGTAATCCCCTTGGGCCTTTTGGGGACTAGAGGAGGGGTTGGTTTTGCCCATCACATAGAGGGGACACTGAGGCACTGTGCAATGCAGTATTTGACTCCTCAATCCTCTCCTGATCCTGTTTCTAGAAAGCAGCATTGCTACCCAGGAAAGCTGTGTTCTTATGCATACCAGGTGGTAGCTAGGGCAGCCATGTCTCCAATGCGACCCACAAGGACAGGACAGGGACATCAGCTGACCACTTGCGTCCCTTTGCTCAGTGTGAGAGGCTTCCTTGTGGAGGGCGGCTTTCCTTTGAGATCCCCTAAATCCCTACAGAGGGTCCTCCACCCACTTTGGAATTCCAGTATCCCCTTCAGATCAGGGAATCTGACAGATGTGGCTCCTGGGTCCTCGGAGACAGAGCCAGCTTGTCTCACCTTTCTTCCATCTTCCCACCCCTGCCCCTCCCACAGGCTCTGTGGGACTGCCTCCAGACCTAGCAGAAACACATCCCTTCTTGGGATGCCTGCTTCTGGTGGACACAGACTCTGGGAGCCGTGCCAACATGGCTCCCCATTGTGCCCACTGTTGTTCAATCTTCACTCTTTCTCATGGGACCAGTCCTCTCTGGTGGTCCCCAGGCTAGCTCCCTCAGAGGGAAGGCTCATGAGACCAGTGCAGTTTCCACACCCCTGAGTATGACACATTCCCTTTCCAGGGGGATGATTCTATGACTGACAGCCCATGGAGTCCTCAGCTTCATGATGGATTGTTGGCCTGAGATCCCCCAGCCCTGTGATCTATTCCTGCAGCTTAGACTCAGCCTCCCCTAAGAGACCCAGTCTCACTGGAGGGGGCAGCAGGCCCCTTTCCTAGACAGCTGGCATGCATTCCTGTATACCAATACCTTCTGGTCCAAGTCCCATGGATGGGCAGAAGGTCATGGCTGAGGTAACTTCAGTTCATTTCCCTCTGTGGTTTTCTTTTCTCTCAGTGACAGCTCAGCAGGAAACACCTGTTAACTGCACAGGGATGGGATTTGGTTCTGGGATTCTCCTCCAAGGAAGCCAGGTCTAAGGGTCCATCCACATGGGCTGGAGTGTAGCTCAGGGACAGAGCACTTGCCTAGTGTGCCAGTGCCCTGGGCCCCATGCCCAGCACCACAGAACACAGACAACAGAATTCAAGGATGCCCAAGTCTCCTCTAAGGCACAAAACCTACTTGGAAGCTACACGTGCCCTCTGCAGGCTCTAATCCCCTGCCTGGCTTAGGACATCCAACACTACTCCCATATCAGGGAAAGAGCAGCAAGCTGGAATCTAAGGTCCCAGAGCAAGTTCACTGAAGATGCAGGGTTTGCTTCCAAAATTTTTTGATTGGCAGTTGGCTGAGCCTCTGATTCACTGGATGACCTTGAACTTCTGACCCTCCTGTTTCTACCTCCCAAGTGCTAGGATTACAGGTGTGTATCTCCGCTTTGGTCTTATGTGGTGCTGGGAATGGAACCCAGGGCTTCATGTATGCCAGACAAACCCTCTATCCTCTAGGCCACACCCCCATGCTTAGACACACTTTAATTAGCTTGATTATTGGAAGACACCTTCTAACACCCTCATCTGGAGCAGGTCCAGGATCTGGGAGAACCCCTCATTCCCTCTGGGTGTCTTAGCAGTTCATTTGCACAGTCTGGGTATTATCATAGTGTGTAATACAGATGAGGAAACTGAGGCAGGGAGAGAGGTGCTACCTAGGAGTGGCAGGAGGAGCCCTGCCAGGTGAGGTAAGGTCTTTGAGTCCCACACCAGAGTCAGAAGCTGTGAGCATAGGGCAGGGGTTTTCAGAGTCCTGTCCAACCTAGACTTTCTCTTCTCAGAACTGAACACGCTGCTGGAGATCCCCTGTGCCAGGAGGTCAGCATTAGCTGTAGGCCTTCCTTCTAGAAACGTGCCTTGGAGATTCATTTTGCTGAAGTGTGCACAGCACACCACACCCAGGATGCCACGTGCCCCCAGGCAGAGCAAAGGAACTCACACCTTAGCTGCTGTCTGAGACTAATAAGGATTCCATCTTGGAGCCCCTGGTGAGCTGGGGAGTTCAGACGGGGGGGGGGGGGGGGGACACGGAATTTCTAGGTTGTGGCAGTGAAAGCACGGCTCTGACGGGGACTAGGGCCGGTGACTTTGTCCTCAGCTGTGGGGCCTCAGACAGGGCACTTCCTCCTCTGGCCCTTGGGACTACCCTCTAGACGAGAAGGCTGACTGATAGTGGTACCCATTCTACAGGACATGGTGAGAGAGAGACCAGATGGAAGGGGAGTGTTGTGACGGCAGTTCCAGGGCTCCGCTTCCTTATGTGTGAAATGACAGTGTCCCAGGTCTCAGCCCTCCAGGGTTCTTCTGCTCTTGCTTGCCTCCTTGACCTTTAATATTCTTGCCTCCTGGTCCTAAAATGGTTGCTTTGGGCCTGTACTTAGCAATCACAGAAGCACTGGTCCGGGGAACTATCTAGAAAAGGTCAAGATAGCTGGAAGAGTAAATTAGTGGCCAGGCTGAGGAACAGAGTCTGACATATCATCATTCACCCCAAAATTCAAGGCTCTCAGTGCCAGCCTTGTGGGCCAACAAGGCTGAGAGCTATTCCTTAACCAATTTAATTAATCATTTATTTATCTTATTTTCAATCTTGTGTACACGTGTGTATGTGTGTGGGGTTGATATGTACACATGTGTATGTGTGTGTAGTGGGTATGTACACGTGTGTATGTGTGTGGGGTCGGTATGTACACGTGTATATGTGTGTATATGTGTGTGGGGTTGGTATGTACACGTGTATATGTGTGGTGGGTTGATATGTACACGTGTGTATGTGTGTGGGGTGGGTATGTACACGTGTATATGTGTGTGTGTAGTGGGTATGTACACGTGTATATGTGTGTATATGTGTGTGGGGTTGGTATGTACACGTGTATATGTGTGGGGGGTTGATATGTACACGTGTGTATGTGTGTGGGATGGGTATGTACATGTGTGTATGTGTGTAGGGTGGGTATGAACATGTGTATATGTGTGTATGTGGTGGGTATGTACACGTGTGTATGTGTGTGGGGTCGGTATGTACACATGAGTATCAATACCCACAATGGCCAGAGGCCTTGGATCTCCTGGTGCTGGTGTTACGGGAGGTGTGAGCCAACTGACATGGGTGCTGGGACTTGAATTCCAGTCCTCTGGAGGAATGATACATGTTCTTAACTGCTAATAAATAAACAACCTCCTATTTGTTTATATTTGAGACAGGTTCTCACTATGTAGCCTGGGCTGTCCTGGAACTCCTCATAGAAATCCCCCTGCCTCTGCCTCCTGAGTGCTGGGATTAAAGGTGTGTACTAACTCTGCCCTGCTTAACTAGTTTATTTTAAACACAACGCTTATTCTGACTGCAAATATGGCCTACCTCTGGTAGGCTTTGGTGGCAACTCGGGACACAACAGAAATTAAACAGAAAGCCAGTTGTGGTGGCTCAGACTTGTCATCCCAATACTTGGGAGGCTGAGGCAGGAGAATTGCCATCAGTTTGAGACCAGGCTGGCTGGACTACAAAATGAGTTCCTTGGTTACATAAGACATTGTGTCAACTCAATAAATCAAAGCAAGCAAACAAACACATAAATTATAGGGTTGAGTTTTAGTCCCGGGCTGCCTAGGAAAACTCAAGACTTTATGTCAAAGAGTGGTGACTGACAGATGCTTATCCACATCATTAAATGTGTCTAGCACCCAGTTAGGGAGAGGAGAGCAGGGAGGTGATAACAGGAGATGGCTTGGTGGCTCTTGTTCCTGGTGGCTGGAGACATATCAGGTCCTGCTGGTAGTTCTCTTCCTGGGGACCTGGGTGACTTCGGGAGGGTGGAGTGTGGCTTGGGAAGGTCCCTTGTCTGAGAACCAAGCATCCCACTATCCCCAGGCCTCTGTGGCTGCAGAGCAGGTGAAAACCTGACTCTAGTTCTGTTGCTGCAGCTGCAGTGACACCTCCTTGCCCTGCCTGTGGTGACAGTCAAGGGACCAGCTGTGGAGTTCAGGACATGGGCCATCTATCTGGGAGTCCTACCTAGACCTGTGACTTTAGGTAACCACAGTTTGGTGGTTTGAAGGAAAATGGTTGCCAAAGGGAGTGGCACTATTAGAAGGTGGGGCCTTGTTGAAGTAGGTGTGGTCTTGTTGGAGGAAGTGTGTCACTGTGGAGGAGGGTTTTGAGGTTTCATATGCTCAAGCCATGCCCAGTGTGAGAGACTACTTCCTGTTGCCCACACAAGATGAAGAAGCACCATGTCTGCCTGCACACTGCCATGTCCCACCACGATGATGATGGACTAATCCTCTGTACTGTGAGCCACCCCAATGAAATGTCTTCCTTTATAAGAGTGGCCATAGTCATGGTGTCTTCTCACAGCAATAGGAACCCTAGCTAAGACACTCAGAAACCTCACTTTTCTCCTCTGAGCACAGAAGAGGTAAGCACGACAACTGTATATCTATGGAAGAGTAAAGGAGATGGACCAGAACAATTCAAAGAGCACAGGGCTGAGGAGGAGGAGCGCCAGTTAGAGGCCAGCACCGAGGAGGATGAGGCTGAGATACAGAAATGCTGATAGAGCTGACATGAGGAGAGATGGAGGTGAAGAAGATGGTGATGGGGAAGAAGATGGGAAGGTGGAGCTGGTGGAGACAGAGGGGACAGCTGTGAGGAACGTGTGGGCTAAGGAAGGACGAAGGGTGTGGGTTCAATTTCCTGATCTCACCCTTATCCTCATCAGTGCACAAGAGGGACTCATGAATGGTCAGGCCTGTGGTGCCCAGCCCAAGATAGCATGTTCATGGCCATTCCTGGTGGTCAGAGCCAAGGCAGCCAGCAGCTGAGGGACAGGAGGGTCCCTGTGTAACCAGCTGCCACCCTCCTCTGGAGGAAGCTGGCAGCTGTATTCTGAACACAGTCACTTTAGGAAGGAATCTGCACTCTGTTGTCTAGGAGCAGAGGCTCCAAGATGTGAAGTCACTTGCTCTGAGCCATTGAGAATGTTGGTAAATTCAGGTCTGTGTGTCCCTGTGAGTGCATATGAGTGCCCTGTGACGGGATGTAGTGCAAGACCTTACCAGACAGAGGATCTTGGTCTACAGCAGGGCCTCCTAGCCAGCCACTGGCTTTAGGGTTGCCTAGCATACATCTGAGTGTCTGTGGAGATCCACATCATAACCCTGCTCACAGCCCTCTAGAGAAAAACCTTGCAGAGCAAACCCCAAGTCCCCTCCCTGGCCTTGCAGGATCCTGGCCTTCCTAGCACATCATCTCGCCATTTCTTTTTCCCTGTGGCCACCGTCCCTCCCAGTACCATGGGCGTGCCCCAGGCCCCTTGCTCTGCTGAAGTACTCTGAGCCCCAAGGTTTAAGCGCCTCTTGCTCTACTGTCTTTGATCTCGGCTCAGCTGTCCTTTCTGAGCATCCACTCCCTGACTGCCCAATTTGAAAGTGCAGCTCCAGCGTCTGTGCTTGGCTTGCTCCTGCCATCCACCCCACACCCCACCCTTCCCAGGCTTTCCCTTCCGCACTCAGCACTCCTGGCTTGCTGCAGAATTGATGTACTTTCATTGTCTTCCCAGCTCCTCATATGGAGCCTGGTGTAAAGTCAGTATGCAGGATGGGAGATCCAGGCCCTTCCTTTCTGCCTCTCAGGGAGGGCGTCAGCACGTAGTCACCTGCTTTTGGTGACCACGTAGCTAAGGCTGAAACAGAGAGTGTTGTGCTCCAAGGCACCCACAGCAGCGGCTCTGTAGGGCTGACTCCAGGAGGACTGATAGGATAGGAAAAACCAGCAGGTGTGCCAGATAAGCAATTTCAAGAGAAGATAAGGGGCTGCACAGACTCTCAGCAGTTCCCAGGAATTTGCTGGCAATCCAGGGTGTGGTGGGCGGTGCCAGCAGGAGCGGTGAGCCTCCAGGCTCCATGAGCACCCCCTCTCCTCCCCCTCACCATTGCCCAGGTCTCCCTCTGAGAGGACAGGCACTGGGCCTGGGCATGGAGCAACCTTGCAGACTGACTCACGTGTGATGCCAGAGCGGTCGGGTGACACAGGACAAGGCTGGACCCACTGCCAGTAGTCCTGGCATACCAGTGATGAGATGCAGCTGAAGGCGGGGTGTGGAGACTCCCTTGTTGGCGTGTAGGAGACGTCAGTTAGCAGAAATCGTTTGTGCTTCTCAGGAACTGTGTGATCCTGGGTAAGTCACCAGGCTGTCTGGTCTGGGCCTCAGCTGTTCCTCTTCTGCATAAAAGAATGCACTTCTAAAGCTGAGAGTGGTGGCACATGCCTTTGAGACAGAGGCAGATGGATTGCTATGACTTTGAGGTCATCCTGGTCCACACAGTGAGTTCCAGGTCAGCTAGGGCTGCACAGTAAGACTCTGTCTCAAAACAACACAAAACAGAATCTACCACTGACCTCCTGTTGCTGAGGCAACTTCCCAGCATCGGGTGGAGACACAAAGCATTCTGTCTGGGGACCAGGTGGGTTCTCCATGGCTTAGACACCAGACCTGCAGCTGGGGTGGCTGTGACCCATGGGAATGTGGAGGGCAGAGAGGAAAGCCTGTGCAGGCTCAGCTTCACAGAAGAGGGGTTTGGGCTGAGAACTGGGGGGCTTATAACAGCATTTAAAAGGCCAGGAGAGTCTCAGCTGGACAAGTACTTGCTGTGCAAGCAGGAGGGCCTGCATTCCAAGCCAGGCATGCATGGCGGTGCACACTCACAATCCCAGTGCTGGAAGGTGGAGGCGGGTGGATCCCTAGGTCTTCCTGGGCCTTGTTGGCCTGCCAGTGTAGCCTACTTGAGTTCCGGGAAAGCAAGAGACCCTATCTCAAGAGAAGATGGTGACTGAGGATGACAGCTGCTGCTGGCCTTTCTTCCCTCCACACATGCATACACAAGAGCACACATACTTGTGCGTGCGGGCACATGCACATACATGTACACATGTACACACACACGCACAGCACTTGGGCCAGGAAGCTGTGATGAGGTGAGCACTTTGCCTCTCTAGCTGGTAGGAACGGCCATGGTCCTATCATTTTCTCCATTTGGAGCTAGGACCGTATGAATGCTGTTTGGGAACGCCACACTCGCTACTTCTGTACAGGAAACAGTAGGTGGAGGTGAGGGTAGGTAAGGTGACCATTATACTTGGGGCCTTGAGAGGCCCTGGAGTGCTCAGGCTGTGGCACAACTGAGAAGTGGGAGGTCGTCCATCACGGGGCCATGCTCTGGAGGGGATTGCAGATCCCTCCGTCTGTTTCTCTCTTCATTTCCTAGCCATGAGATAACAGTTCTGCTTTGCAACCTTTTCCTGCACTGTGCTAAAAAAAGAGAGATAGGGCCCACCATCTTCCGATCTGGCGTTTCTAAGCTACCAGCCATGACAAACCTTTTTGCTTCATAAGCTGACTGCTTTAGGCTTTTGCCACAGTATTGGAAAGTTCAGGCTGAATTAGAATGAGGAAGCAAAAGCAACATTAACGTCCAGTCTCAGGCAACAGTTCACCCAAGGGACATGGCATTGCCTCAGAACTTGTCATGCTCTTTAGAGAGGAAGCTTCCAGTAATAGAGCCATGCTGAGACGAGGAGGTTCTGTGTCCAAGCAGAACATAAATAGACATCTACTTCATAATTCAGTTGTCAAACTGCGCAAAGAAAATCTGGAGGGAGATTGGCCAGGCGTCAGGCAGGGCTGTCCCTTGACGGTGAGGTCATGGGAATCGCTGTCCTCCTAGGAAAATCTTTGCCAGTTAACACCATGGTGCAAGATCTTCCAGTGGCTGGTGGGAGTGAGAGAATCAGCAGGAAACGCTGGATATGCCTGAGACAGGTGACCACTGCCACATGTGGAACGCAGGGAGAGTTCACTGGAATCTTCTCCAAGCCCTATGTAAATCTGGCCTTCTTCCCACCTTGCCTCAGCCCTGCCCACTCTACCTGTGATGCTACTTCCTGAATTCATCCTGGACTCCTGTATCAATTACACGCTGCCGTTTCCCCATGTGGCCTTGGGCCACGCTAGCGCCTCTCACCTACAGGTTCCAAACCTCCTCCCATGCTGTTTAACCCAGAACTCGAGTGTACCCCTTGGTCTCAGAGCCCTGTGCAGGCACGTGTCTCTCTGTGCCCGTCTCTGTTTCCTCGGCTTAGCCAGGCCCAGCCAGCCCAGATTGGGCCTCTCAGTGTAAATCTCCAAGGTGCAGATTGGGCTCTCAGTGTAAACGTGTTGTAGGGGAACCCAGAGTGTAAGAGGGCAGCCTGCCTTCCCTGGACCCACTTCCCAGATGAGGACGTGGAGGCTTGAGAAGGTAGTCACCTTGCCTTTTACTGTAGGTGGTACAGGCTGGCAGTAGTGGTCAGTCTGTCTGCCTGTCTATCTGTCTGTCTGTCTGACCTTTATGAGGGCAGTAGCTTCATCTCTGAGCTCAGCTGAAGCTGCTCCCAGCTAGTCCTCTAGTTCAGCTAGCTTGCTGAACTAAACTGGCTTAAGAAGCCTCGCCCTAGCTGCCAAATCAGGGGCAAGTCAAAGGCCCACTGACCAGCAGGTGAACACACAGGACAAGGCAGGATGGGATAGTTTTCAGCTGCAAAGAAACAAGGTACTAATGTATGCCACAGGACGGATAAACCTCAATGGCAGAATGCTGAGGGTCAAAGTCAGACACATGATATAAACACACAAGGTAAGATGTGAACCAGCGGGTGGGTGAAACTGGTGGCTGTCAGGGGTGGGTGGGGGTGAGTAGTCCATGGGTCGGGGACCTCTTTTGGGATGTTCTGGGACTTGACAGAGGTGATGGCTGTGTCACATCCAAGGTTGAAATTTTTTTTTTAGACGTTTGTTACATAGCCCAGGCCAGCCTTAATCTCAAATTCCTTCTGCCTCTACCTTCTGAGTGCTGGGGTTCCAGGTGTGCATTGCCACACCTAGCTTGTGCAGTACAGGAGATCAGACCCAGGGTTTCATTCATACCGGGGAAGCACCGTACCAGCTGAAGAGGCCAAACAGAACACAGGGGGAGCTGTGTCTGATGGGGGCTTCCAGTTTTCAGCCTGTGGTTTGACATGTGTGACAGACATGTTTGGTGCCTTGGGGTACCTCTCTTCTCAGGCCACACCAGCCCTGCCTGCTGTGTCCCCAGGTCTCCATCCAAGGTGTTCATTCAGGGACCGACTTAGCCTTGGCAGGGGCAGCTAGGGGAAACAAGGACATTACCAGGGACAAACTGACAGCAGGGCTTGGGACCTGGTACATACCAGCTCTATAGTCCTCCCCACAGCTGGATTTCAGCTCAACTCTGGTTCCACTGAGGGTCTCTAGCAGGGCTGTGGTCAGGTGCCCTTTCCCTTCGGGCCCCCACTCCTGCCATCTGGGACCGTCTGGGTGCACTCTGTCCTTTAGAACCCTATGCCAACAAATAATTGGGCTGGGTGCTGCAAACGTTCAAAGAAACAAAAACCTTTTGAAGTATGACAGACGCCAGGAAGTAAAAATGGTGTTCTGTGACAGGAAAGCTGGGACTCCCCACAGGGGTGCCAGGCTTCAGGAAAGCCTCTGGAAAGTGACAGCGGCCAGAGGGGGAGGAGAGGAAGAAAGGCAGGTGCCAAGGTACTGGGGTGGACATGGGCTGGGGTCTTCCAGTCCAGGGTCTAGGGCTCAGGTACTACAGGGAGGGGTGGGAGTGGCCAGGATGGACTGCCTAGGTAGGACCCTCTCCTTGCCTGTTGCACCCATGAGTACGTTCCTAGCAAGATACTGGCACATATACATCCACACACATATATATACACACAAGCACATATACATCCAGATATGACGACAGTTATCGACTTCAGGATTACGGAGGCCAAGCAGCCAAGTAAGGCAGAGGCCCAGGAGAGCGGCTGTGGCCCGAGAGCACTGATGTCCCAGATGAAGGAGGATGGGAGATTACTCCTCTGTGTCTTAGGACTTAGGTAACCCTGTCCTCAAGCCAAGTGTTCATCTCTTCTAGAGCCTTCCCACAGCTGCACTCTGGAGTAAAACTACAGCAGAAATCTGGGCAGCTTGTAATCAAGGCCAGTTACACCTAACCAGAACAATTGCCCCTCTGTGATCCCAGTCATGCAGCAGGTGGGGTAATCCCAGCCATGCAGCAGGTGCGGTGATCCCAGCCATGCAGCAGATGGGGTGATCCCAGCCATGCAGCAGGTGGGGTGATCCCAGCCATGCAGCAGGTGGGGTGATCCCAGCCATGCAGCAGATGGGGTGATCCCAACCATCTAGCAGGTGGGGTAATTCCAGCCATCCAACAGGTGGGGGCGATCCCAGCCATCCAACAGGGGGAGTTCCCAGCCATCTGGCAGGTGGGGTGATCCCAGCCATCCGACAGGTAGGGAAGAGGATGAGGAAGGGTGATTATGACTTGAAAGTTTGCCTGGACCACACAGAGCTATGTCAGAAACCTAATGGTCCTGGGGTCCATCTGACTGTGACCCTGGGTGACAGGAGTAATTCCTCCTCCGGGGCATGCTAGGCAAGTGCTTTCCCAATGAGCTACATTTTCAGCCTGATTTTGTTTTCCTTCTGAGACGGGGCCCTCCTAAGTTACCCAGGCAGGCCTTGGACCAGCAATTCCTTGCCTTAGCCATCTGAGTAGCTGGAATCACAGCCTGGCTAGTAGCAGGAATTCTTCAAACCCCATATGATTCTAGCTGGTTCTAGCTTAAGGTGTTAGCCTGGGCAATGACCTGCCCCCATGTGGTTTGCTCAAACAAGGACCTGCCAGGGAGAGACCCACCCTCTGCTGGGGAAGCTGATCTTTGCAAGGCTCAGCCACTTCCTTAGTGCCCGTGGGTCTGAGCACGGGGCAGGGCTACACTGACTGCCTCTGGAGCTAGCACTGCCATCCGATTGGGCATGGTTGGGGGAACACAGACTCTTTAAGGATGATAAAGGAAAGCTTCCAATGCATCTTCCCCTGGAAAATTCTTCCAGGCATTGCTGGCTGGGCTGGGGAAGGCCTGGATAATACCAGCGTTAATCTGAGTGACTGAGGCCAAAAGCTGGGCCATATGAGAATTCAGGTTGGGAATTTATGGCCTTGCCCATTCATTTTCCAGGTCCAGTGTCCCATGTCAGGCTCTGGGAAATTCTGTCAATAGACTCGGTCACCCTCAGCCTGGCAGAATTAGGGTGCTCTGATGGAGGAGAGCAGACACAGCTCATGGCAAGCTGTGACCTGCAAGCTGTGCCACACACCACATGGCCTTTCATCTGACAGTCTTGAGTTGACTTCTGAGTCCCACTGTGACCTGGTTCTTTTCTTCTGTCACCCTGCTGATCCCATCCAAGAGAAAAGCCTTGACGAGGTGCTGCAAGCCTCTCTCAACATGGAGTCCCTTCAACAGACAGGGCAGGCATGGGACTTGGCTAAATCCATAGGTGGGAGTGGCAAGGGGCACAGCTGTGATCCTGTGTTTGGGGCTGCAGACCCCTGGCCCCTTGGCTTTCTTTGCCTGCCTCAGGCCCTTTGCCTACTGGAATGAAACAACTTGTTTTCCAGTGCCTGCAGCTACTCTGAGCCCAAGACCCTCATGAGTTCCTGATGGCGGGGGAGTGAATTCTGATGGATTTTACAGCTGGAAATCCCAAGAGCTGGGGTGTGGTTATCAGTTAAGGATCCCTATATAAACTTCCCTGGAGCACAATGAAGTTTGCATTCTTGTTTCAAGGATGACCCAGGTGCCTCCCCCTCTCTCGTGTGTGTGTGTGTGTGTGTGTGTGTGTGTGTGTGCGCGTGTGTGTATGTGTGTTTTAAATCTCCAGCCTAGTTCCTGGATTGCATACTGTCTCATAGTGCAGGCACTACAATCCTGTCCTGGAGGAGCGGGGAAGAAGACCTTGAGTATAAGACTGATCTTGAGTATAAGACTGATCTTGAGTATAAGACCAGCCTGGGCTAGATAGTGAGTCCCTCTCTCAAAAAAAGATGCAAGGGCTGAGGGCACAGCTGACTCAGTTGATCAAAACCTGAGTTTGTCCTAAGGACACAAGTGTGGGGGTTTGAAAGAAAATGGCCCCAATAGGGAGAATATTAGGAGGTATGTCCTTGTTGGAGTAGGTGTGGCCTTGTTGGAGGAAGTGTAAGACTGTGGAGGTGGGCTCTGAGGTCTCTTATGTTCGCTACACCCAGTAACACAGTTCACTTCCTGTTGCCTGTGAATCAAGATGTAGAACTCTTAGCTCCTCTCCTGTGTCTGCCTGCATACTGCCATGTCCTTTCATGATGATAATGGACTAAATCTCTGAAACCATAAGTTATTCCAATTAAATGTTTTCCTTTATAAGAGTTGCTGTGGTCATGGTGTCTCTTTAAAGCAATAGAAACCCTAACTAAGACAACAAGTAAAAAGAAAAGAGCTGGGAGCTGGGTGGCAGTGGTGGTGCATGCCTTTAATCCTGGCACTCAGGAGGCAAAGTCAGGTGATCTCTGTGAGTTTGGGGCCAGCCTGGTCTACAGAGTGAGTTCTATGACAGTCAGGGATACATAGAGAAACTGTCTTGGAAAAAAAAGTTGGACATGGTGGTGTGCACTTGTAATCCCCGGGCTGGGGAAGCAGAGAAAGAAGGATGCCTGGGGCTTGCAGGTCAACCATATTAGCTTAATTGGTGAGCTTTAGGCCAGTGAGAGACACCCTGTATCAAAAATCAAGGTGGACAGTACTTAGTGAGCTGGCTAGTTTTGTGTCAATTTGGCAGAAGCTAGAGTTATCAGAGAGGAGGGAGCCTCAGTTGAGAAAATGCCTCTATAAGATCAGGTTGTAGACAAGCCTGTAGGGCATTATCTTAATTAATGATTGATGGGGGTGGGCCCAGCCCATTGTGGGTGGTGCCATCCCTGAGCTGGTGGTCCTGGGGTCTATAAGAAATCAGGCCAAGCAAGTCATGAGGAGCAAGCCAGTAAGTAGCACCCCTCTGTGCTTCTGCCTCCTGCCTTCAGGTTCCTGACCTGTTTTGAGTTCCTATCCTGGCTTCCTTTGATAATGAACAGCGATGTGGAAGTGGAAGCTGAATAAGCCTTTTCCTTCTCAAGTAGCTTTGGTAATGGTGTTTCATCACAATAGTGACCCTAAGGCACTGACAAACAATGCCTGAGGCCTCCACATGCACAAACTCACATGCATGCACATATACACGTTAACTGCAAACATACGAACACACACACACACACACACACACACACACACACACACACACACCACATGCCAACAAAACCCAAACACCACCATCAGAACTCCAAGAGTGCGTTCCCTGGATTTGCTTTCAGTTTGCTTGTGTGGCATTGCTCATTCTTGGCAAGCAAGTGTTCTGCACCATGACTGTCTAGGGAAGGCATCTGTGTCTTAATCTCTGGAACCTTTGCAGATGTCAGCAGCCTGAGGAACATATGAGATCACCCTATCGGGGTGGGTCCTTGCCCCATGACTGATGTCTTCAGGGAAAGGAGAAGGTTATGAGGCATGGAGACCCACAGCCCTACGAACATGGACCTAGAGCCTGGTGACTCACTTACTAGGACATGAGGCTTGCAGAGCATGAGAAGCTGGGAGAGAGGCATGGAATGGTGTCTCTCATCTTCCAGAGTGCCAGCTGCGCTGAGCTTGAGTTTGCACTTGTGACTGCCATAGTCATGGGAGAACAGACTCCTGTGACTTCCACCCTGCTGGAAGTGGACAAAGGTAGGACAGGGTCCTCTATTCTAGGTGTGACTTCCAACTTCAGTACCCTAGGCTGAGCTGGGGTGTGGGAACACCAGAGGATGGGCAAGGCCCAGGCGTCAGGCTAAGCGCAGAGCCTGGTACCTCTGGCCTTAATGATGTGGGTAGTCTGGGTGGTAGAACCACAAAGGGGCAATGCTAGGGCACCGTGGCGTGCCTGCGGGAGAGTGAGGCATGCAAGCGCCCCATTGAGCATCATATACCCCAGAGTGAATTCCTGGGAAACCCATGTGTCTAGTTATGCCAAACCCACCTTCTTTTGGAGAAAGGCACTTTAGGCCTTGAGGGTTCTTTCCTAGTACCCTGAAGAGCCATGAAGAAGCAGACAGAAGTAGAAGGTGCTTTCCTTATCTGGCTGTTTGGGACGCGGTCTTCCCCTCCAGTGAGGGACTCAGATTGCTGGTAGGCAGGATGCTGTTACCCGCCCTTACTTGCCCCTCCCACTTGCAGTGGGTGGGACACACTGTGACAGATCTCCAAGGAGACAGAGACTGGCTGATCTACAGGGGACACAACAGGAGAATGGAAAGTGCCTAGCCTCCAGTCTCCTGGTTGAGATTAGTCAGTTTTCTATTGTAACAGATTCCAGAGAGAGTCAACTTATAAAGAGCTGGGGACTAAGTGCTTGGTAAGGTGTTTACCTTGCAAGCATGAGGAACTGAGTTCCATGCCCAGAACACACACACACACACACACACACACACACACACACACACACACACACACACGTCAGGCGAGGTGACACTGGAGAGGTAGAGAGAGGATTCCTGGGGTTTGCTGCTGCCCAGCCAGCCTAGGCAAGCCAGTGAACTGCAGGCAAAGAGACAGGCAGGTTCTGTCTCAAAACAAATGGTCTAGAGAGTGACTGAGGAATGATGACCATTGTTGACCTCTGGCTTCCACCTTCTACATACATGCATGTATGTTCACACACACTACGCTGCTATGACTAGGAGTCCTCTAACTCTCCCCACTTCGAGGCTACCCTCCTGAGTTTATTTACAGTAAGTTCCTTTTCTAGGCTGAAGACACCAAGACATACACATGCCCACATGCCCACATGCCCACAAGTCCAAAGCAGGGCTGCTATGGGGGTAAAGGAAGCTGCAAGGGTGGGTGGGTGTTGGTAGCAGCAGTCAGTGGCAACCACACCCGTGTTAAGGTGGGCTCTAGGCCCACCCTGAGTGGGCACTTCCTCTGAGCCCAGGCAATGTCGAGGGCCCTCAGTGGGGGTACTGAAAGGATTTTGATGGCTAGGTCTGGCGTGTGTGCTTCTTGCTCTGAACTTGAATTCCAGATGAGTCCAATACATATCCATGTCTGCAAAAGTGCTGCTGCTCCTCCTTCCTGTCCCAGCCTGGGGACTTGCACCTCCTGTCTCCTCATCTGTGTTTAGGGGACCCTCACCCGGGTCTCTCCATCCCTGAGGGCCTGGCTCTTGGAGACCCAGGATAGTCAACAGCTGTTCCTGGCCCCGTCCATCCTGAGGTCACTCCTTTCCTGTGCATGCTTCCAGTATGTTCCTTCCACAGACCAAAGCATTCAGACATGTGAATGCCCACGCAACCAAGCAGGAGTGCTGTGAGGGAAAGGAGGCTGAAGGTGGGCCTTCAGCTGACGCCTCAGTGGTGAGCTGACTCCATTTGGTAACCCCACTCAAGGGACCCCAGAGCCTTCCCAGGCCCAGATCATGGCTGGGCTTCTAAGAACTAGGACAACCACAGGACAGAAGTAGGCCATGCTGGCTGCCAGCACAGGGCTGGGCCTCGTTTCTTCTGTAAGGATCCTATATGAGGTTGAGTGTCCAGCTTCTTCTTTTGGGTTTGCTTTCAAGACTCTTATGTCCTCAGGCATTTCTGGACTAGGTTCAAGACAGAGCACCAGAAGCCATAAAGAACCCTGTGATTCTGGGTCCAGAGATTTCCAGGGCTCACCTTGGTACATGTTGGGGTGTACAGGAGTTGTGACCACCAGTGTCACCTGGCTGTCTCAGGTGGGGAGCCCTTCCTGCTTCTATCCCAGCAGGCAGGGCCACAGCAGCCCATATCACATGGCAGAGGGCAGCAGGCTTGGAGCAGCCGAGGCAGAGCAAATCTGAGATGCTATCCCCCTTTGTGGGTAGAACTGCTCCCGGGAACTGCAGCAGAGCTGGAGATGGCAGTGAGGTCTCCAGAACTTTCGTTCCACCTGATGACTGATGAAGGGGTTTGATGACCCTTCCCATGACGGGCACAGCCTCCTGCCATGGTGCCAAGGAACAGCAGGACACAATTCTGGACCATTGGTTTTGCTTTTTATTGCCAAGTTCCAACTTACAAGGAAGTTCTAGCTTTCATGCTCCCCTCGGGTTTAGTCCCCATAAAGCCTAAATCCTGTTGGCAGAAGCAGGCCCTTCCCTGGCCAGAGCTTCCCAGCCCTGTCCCCCTCTGCCACTGTCCCTTACAGCTTCAGCTCTGAGGGAGGAAGCATTTAACCTTCTACCCATTGTTACTGCATGAAATATATTTATTGCATCTACAAAAGACCAGACCTGGCTTACCTGTGCCTTATTTACAACTGTGCATTTTGGAGGCCACAGAGAAAGCCAGTGTCGTCTTTAGGAGGGGATGTAGTCATCCAGCCCCTGGCAATCCAAGTATGTGGGTGGGTGGCTAGGCTGGGTGAGATAGCAGAGGGTCAGCTCTGGAAGCCTCTTCCACCACCTCCACCATAGAGAGCTCACCACTACACTGAGTCTGACCTGTGGGAAGTATCCCGCCTGCCCATGCCTCCAAATAGGAGGGGCAGTGCTCCATTCTCTATGGTGATGGTCAAAACTGAGATGTGGGGCTTATGTGGACAGCTCTGCTAGTCTGCCCCAGGGCAGTGGCAGAAGGGAGAGAAACCAGGGCAGGCACGGCATGCATGCCCTTGGAGATGGGACTAACGGTTCTGAAGGCTGATTCTGGGACCTCCAAGTCAGAAGTTGCGTCACCTTTTAGACCTGATATCCCTCAGTTCTACCTCCCATGGCTGACCATGGGAGACCCAGTATGTTCTCTCTGGCTGGGTCTGCCTGGAGAGCAGCTGCCAAGATAGTAAGGTGTTCCTGAGGACTGGGTTGTGCCCGCTGCCATCAAGACCTAATGAGGAAGCATCCTGGCCAGCTCCTTCCTCCAGGACCCCCTCATCAGCAAAGAGCCAAGGACTCTGTGCACAGGAAGTTCATTTTTGCACACTTGGAGGTATCCCTGGGTGCCTGGCTGCAGGAAGCCTTTGGAAACAATCTTACAAGATTTGGAGGACAGGCTTGTCCTTGATGAATACTTCATAGCAGCTGCTTTTTCGGAGTTTGCTCACCACCTTGCTCCTTTTCCCTTCCTTGAAACCTCCTGATTGCAGAGAAGAGGCTAGTCCCAAGGGGTGGGGCCCACCTGCACGGGTGGGTTAAGGTTGGCTGCAGGCATTTCTCTCTGGCCACACTGCATTTTTTTTTTTTTTTTTTTGTTTTTCGAGACAGGGTTTCTCTGTAGCTTTGGTGCCTGTCCTGGAACTAGCTCTTGTAGACCAGGCTGGCCTCGAACTCCCAGAGATCCGCCTGCCTCTGCCTCCCGAGTGCTGGGATTAAAGGCGTGCACCACCACCGCCCGGCCACACTGCATTTTATAACATTTATGCTGCCCTCACAACTGCCATTTCAAAACCCAAAGTGCCTGCTTCTCTGACTACCCCTTCCTGCAGATGATCAAGAAATACCCAGGGTTGGTTGTGGGGGCTGGGAGAACCCTTCTTTTGGTGGCTATCACTCTCCTCCCTTTCCAGGGGCTCGGCACATCCTTTCTTGCCACTGCCTTTGGAGCTTTTGCCTCTAGGCAGAAGTGCTTTTAAAGACCAGAGAGGCCAGTCCACACGGGCACCACTCCCCTCCTGGGGAGCACTGGGGCTGCAGGGAAGTGGGCTGAACAGAGGTGGCAAGGACTTCTGATGGGCAGATGGTGACAGGCCTCCCCAGGGTACCCTCGTGGTTAGCCTTTGGTAGATAGTGACACTGGATGAGGCCGTACTGGCAGGAAAGACACAGAAAGCCTTGCCATGGAGCCATGAGTGGTGATCTGGCTGACTGCATGCAAAGGAAAGCTGGGGGTTGATAGGACAGATCTGGGTTTTGCTGGCACATACTGAGAAGCTGGGATTTTCATACTGAAACAAGCTGTGTGCTAGAGGCAGCAATGGACAGGGAAGGGAAGAGTCTGCTTTTGGGTCACCTGATTTGCAGCTGGGCCCCTGGTTGGGCATCCATATGCATATTGGGAAGCTGGTTACATCTGAGGATGACTTCCTGTGTCTTAAATCCTTTGACTCCTGTCATGGCCACTTGGACTAGGGCCTCCTTGGTCTCAGTGGTCTTTCTTGATGAAGGAGAAGGTAGTAAGCCTGCTGCAGGTTGTGCCTGTGTGGTATCCTGAGCAGGGCAGACATCACCCAGATCACAGCACAAAAGCGGGCTTCCTCACTCCATATGGCCATAGTTCTTCTTGTTCAGAAGTATTTGAATGTTTGAGGGGGAGATTTTATCATCCCCCAGGCTTGTAGAATTTGGGACAGAGAAACAAGAATCACTCAGGGAAACAGAGGAAGTGACACCCACAACTTCAGAATAAATACACGGCCAAGTTCTACAGAAGGGGAGCCTTAGCAGCTGGTGCTTCTAGTGTGACCTGGAGCCTCATGGTTGAGGACTTTCTTTTTGCTCCCCCCCTGCAAATAGTACTTTTTAAATAAATCTCTTCACCTGTTGCCAAAACCAGAAATAAATAGCCTGAAAGAGATATTTATCTAGGTGCTTCTCTACAGAGTTCTACCCAAAGTGACCTTATCCACTTCTGTGCGTATGGGGAGAGAAAACAAGGGAGCTGCCTGAAGGAGGGTGCCACCCGGGGCTGTCGGGACCCCTCTGGGCGGCCAGTGCCATCACCTGTACACAGAAGGCTGTCTCTGGGATCCCAGCCTGCTCAGGAAGAGGTCAGAGCAAATGAGAAACTCCAGTGGTCCATGGCTGTCTTGCAGGGAGAGGTATCAGGGACAGCTTCCAAGGCCATGGAGAACTGTGGGTGCTCCCGATGTGTCTTGCTGTCAAAAACTACACTGGGTCCCTACCAGCAGGCTGCACACACAAAGGGAGATCCCTGGGTGCCCACTCAGTGCTCTGTGGGGCTCGCAGGCTCTGGGTATACAGTGTCCTCATTTGGGGTCTCTGGGCCTGCTGTGGCCAGTGCAGGAAGCTGGGGGATGCCAGTGAGGACTCGCAGGCTGTGAGGATCGACTGGGGGCACAAGGGTCAGCGACTCAACGCTCAGTGTGTCAGCAGAGTCCTCATAGAGCAAGGAGATGGTGGGCTGCTGGGCAGGGAGGAGGCTGGGGGACAGGTGCATGGTCTCCACCTCAGAGTTCCTGGCCAAGTTCTTGCTGGGCTTGGAGTTGACGTCCATTTCATTCACAATCACCGACTGGACTATAAGGTGAGGCTGAGGCTGTTCTGGAGTTGTGGGGGCATCTAAGGGAGGAAAGCAGAGAAACTTTCAGCTGTGGTGACACTGTAATCAGCTGGCACCCACCACTCCTGTCCTGTATCAAGGCAGAAAAACCTGCGGGGAGACTGTTGGTATTAGGGCATGGCCTGGTTCCACCTACTCATTTTAGGGACCCAGAAGCTGCTAAAGTCCTAAGGGTAGTATGTCAGGAACCTGGGGGTCCGACTTGGGACAGCAGGGAAAAACTCAGGCCTGGTGCGACACCAACACGTAGACACTGAAAGTGAAACTCAGCCTGGGCAGGCTTTGTGTGCAGGATGAGTCATGGCCGATTGCCTGCCGATAAACACATAAATGGGAAGCAAGCAGGCTGCTGCACACCTGCAATCCCAGGCGACTGTTAGGGGCTACACATGGAGGTATTTGCTAAGGAGTCCAATGCAATAGTTAAAATCTGGTGCTATGGTTTGTCTTTGCCTTCTGCACCCACCGAGGGGATGATGGGCTTGTCAAAGACATGACTGTCAGAAGCTTCCCACAAGTGCCATGAAGAGGAGCCGTCAACCTCTACCTGACGTGCTAAATAGCTGGGTTTTGTTGTTGTTTGTTTGGGTGCTTTACAAACCCTGATTTGACTGTAGATAGACTACGGCCACTAGCTTTTCAGTGATGAGTCAGCCAGGAATGTGTGGCATTCAAGGGAAATGCCATCCAAGACTGCAGAGGCTGGGCATTTGAAGACCCCGAGAGCAGTGCTGGGAGTGTCACTTGGGCTGCACGCTGATGCTTGTATGGATTTTAGGGTTAACAGTCTTCGGGCAGAAGATGGTGATTATTCAGCCCTGGAGTCATGTGAGGAGACTTAGAGGGCATATGGGGTGTTGTTTTGGTTTAATGTTACTCTGGTTGAATTCATTTTTGTTTTCTCATTTAAGCCAAAATAAAACAGAAAAGTGAACAGAACACAGAGCCAAACGATGGAAGAATGAAGAACCAAATAAAACCAGGCGGTATGAAGAATGGGGTGGAGAGCAGGGAAAGGAAGCACACACGGCCCTCCCAGGGCACACTGGGATCTAGAAGGGCCTTTTTCCTAAGGGCTTTCTTTACTTTTTTTTTTTTTTTAGCATGCATGATGCTAGCCAAATGTTTTACCACTGAGTTACTACTATTCCACTCCACCCTTTCTTTAAAAAGGAAAAAGAGAGGGAGCAAGTGAGAGGAAGTCTGGAGAAAGCCAGTCCCTGTGGCTCTGGGCCCATCTTTGCTTGAGGGGCTGTGGGTATCAGTGAGAACCGATGCAAAAAGAGACACAGGTATGAGCTGAGCCCAGAAGTGCTGTTCACACCATCAGTGCTATTTTCTCTGGCTGTCCACTAACTTGTTCCATTGTGTACCAATTCCTCTGAGCTGGGCTGGCTTCACACAGGTCCCAGGTCCCTGTTGTGACCTTGTGTGAACTTGTTGTCACCTTGATGAAGGTTTTCAGACGGGTCTGAGACTTCCTGGGAGACAGGGTCCATGGCTGGGCAGCTGGGAAACATGGGAAACACATGGAATTGTCCTGATGTTGGTGTTGGGACTGGGAAGCAGAAGTATCGCCTTCCTGGGCCCTTACCTCTTTCCTGGTTCTCTATGGGGCTTTTGCTGATGAGAATAATCAGGCAGGCACAAGGACTATAGTCTAAGCTATCAAAAAAGAGCAAAACCATTAACAACGTCATAGAGGTGAATGGGTGCCTTTAGAAAAGCAACAACTCTCTCAAAAAGGATGTTTCTGTTCCACTTTAAAAGCACTCTTCATCATTAGGATGCCCTCTTGCACCCACCATCAATTGCTGTTTACACTAGGAATTTCTTCCTGAAAATAGGCAGCAAGTTCATGTAACCAAAGGGGCAAAAAAGAGAAGGCAGGTTTCCCTGGGGAAGGCACTGCAAGGCCACTCTTTGCTCCAAGGCTGAGCAGCAAAGGTGACCTGTTGGACCTTTGGAATCTCTTTTCTGTTGAGGCCTCTGGGCCTAAAGGCTACAGACTGGGCACTGGGACATGGGCTGGGGAGGCAGAGTCACAGAAAGAGAAGGAGCTACAGCAAGCTTGTGTTCCCAGAAGATTGAGGGCCTCCAGCCTCTGCCTGTAAGCGTACTGGAAATGTCTTGGCAGACCCCCACAGATGTGATCTACAGCTATAGAGCAGGGCTTCACTGGTCTTTGTAAAGTAAGGGATAGCTTCTAGAAATGATGTGGACACATTGAATATAGGCTGGAAAGGCAGGCAAGTGCTGTGGGAAGGAAGGAAGGGAGAGAGGGAGGGAGGGAGGGAGGGAGGGTGGGCTCCATGTAGCAAGCTGATGCAAAGCGCAGAGGGTCAGCTGGCAAACTGAAAAGAAAGTGAAGGGTTCCTGTTGACACTGTCAGCACATGGACACCTCAACTAGCACGCTGTGTGTGTGTGTGTGTGTGTGTGTGTGTGTGTGTGTGTGTGAATCCTAGAACAGCAGCAGCGGTGGCCCTGACAAAGAGAGCCTGGCACCTTTCCTGGTAATGTTAAAGTAACTGGAGCAATGGAAAGGTGTCATCTACCAAGGCGGTAACATTGGGCCTGGAGAGCTGCATTTGTTGCTTGGGAAAGAACACTGTAGGTTGTTTTTCACACGCTCTCGATTCTAGTCAGGAGTGAGCTGAACTGCAGCTATCTGCATGGACACATGGGACATGGCCTCCAGCTCAGGGCTGACTCTGGGGAGCTACACTGAGCCTGATGTTGGGTAGGACTTTAGGAACAATACAACGCTCTGGGATACCAAGGAAAGACTGACCATGGGGAACTGGGCTGGGGGGTGTGGCCTTAGACAGAAGACAGAAAGGGAAAGAATTGACTTCAGGGAAGCCGAGATTGGGGTGGCGATGGCGCGCTCTCTAGGCCCAGCTTTCCCGCCCTGCTCATGCCAACCCTGTTGCATGTGGCAGGGATATCATGGGCCCATGGGGGCTCCTGAAGGAGACCTGCCTGATTTGATTGTGCGTGAGGTGCCGTGGCAGCTGCTGGTCGAAGCACTAAACCCAGTGGCCGCCGTGACTGTCGGCCTCCGACAGGCTGAACACACGCCGGCGTCCTTTCCTGCCACTCCTGACTAGAGGGAAAACACAGTGACAGATCATAGAAAGCCTGTAACAATGGAACGGCGAAGGTGAGGTGGAAAAAGGACACAGCAGTGACAGACACTGAGCATTAGCAAGAACAAAGGGAGAAGGGCTATGGCTGGAGTGGCACCCAGACTGGCAGCCCACCATGTAGACAGGACACATCCATGCTGTCCCCCAAGACGAGCCAAGGTCAGGAGACTTAAGAAAAAAATTGCTCATTTATACATCTTTTCTTCCTTTTATTAGTCAGGGTCTCATATAGTCTGGCCTCAGACTCTGCTACGCGGTCAAGGAGAATCTTGGAACTTCTGATCCTCCCGCCTCTGCCTCCTAAGTACATTACAGGCATGTACCATCAGGCCTGATTTCTATGGCACTGGGGATGGAACTCAGACTCTGTGCATGCCAGGCTAGCATGTGGCTGATGCGCCAACCCCTCACTCATCCAACTTAATATGGTTAGAGACAGAGAAGGTTCAATCCTGTTGCAAAGATTTGAGTCACTGCTAACTTCTGGTCTTGCCAGAAAAATCAGGGGACAAAAGGACAAAACTGCCTGCTAGTTTTATCTGGGACCTACAGAAAGATGGGAAATACAGGAGGAAATGCCCATAGGAAAGAGGGTCTGAGGAACAGAGCCAAACCAGAGCGAACTAAGCATTTCTGACCCCGGGGAAAGTCAAGTTTTAGGCAAATCCTGGATGCTGGAAGTATCCTGACACCTGTCTTAGACATATTTGGGGGAGGGGGACGACTTGGAAAGCCCCAGCTGGGGAACCAAGGACACAGAGCAGAGAGTGGCTAAACGGAAATGCACAAGCTGCAACAGCAGCACAAGGACCGGCTCAGGGTGTGGCGGGCCATGTTCTCAGAGACAGACTGCAAGAGAGAGGTAAGGTAACGCCACAGAGCACAGTGATGTGAACAAACACCACAGGACGTCATGCTGAGGATGGCCGCATCTGCCATTTCAGCTTGGGTATATTTTGCCACTATTAAAAAAAAAAAAGAAAAGAAAGAAAGAAAAAGGAAAAAAGAGCACTGCGAGAAAAGACAGCATTGCCTCCTCCCTGGAGACCTCCCTCGAAGGCCACTGGAGTGTGCGTCCAGAACTCCAGGGTAAAAATTAAGGAGAGATGCTCAGAAAAGGTGCAGAGAAGGGATCCTGGGGTCAGAGGTCATGGGGTCTCTCAACACTGGCTCCCCAGAAGCTAGCCCTTTCTTTTTCCTGTCAGCCCTTAGGATGGCCAGTGGCGGCTGCTGTACACAGGCTGACATTTGCATTTACAAGGGCAGCCTGACCTTCACTCTGGCACCATTTCCAATAAACACATTGTCTTCTTCCTCAAAGAACTCACAAAGAAACTGTAAAATTTAGCTCATATAGATGCAGAAACAAAAGGGGCTGTTTAAGGAACGCAGGGTAGGTCATGGAAGCAGTATCTCACCAGAATCACATAAAGAAGACAAGCATACTGGCCAACGGTTGTCACCTCAGCACACTCAAGTCTGAGGAAGGAGAAGCCCTAGTCCAGCTAGTCTGATCTACATGGTAGGACCTGTCTCAGAAGCAGACTCCACAGTGTGACTTTGAGCGGCCATGCATCAACATGGGGCATAGGGGACTGGGCCCACATTTGGTTCAGATCCCTTCCCATGTTGCTGCTTTTGATTTCAGCTTCTCAAAAAGGTAAAAGTTCAAAGAAAGTGTTGACTCCATTGTTAATTTCTCACCAGGGGTCAAGCTGAGGGTTGCCATACTAGTTATGTTGGCTATGTGGTGTTCAGCTCTCCACTAAAGTGCTATCCGCTCAAAGCACTTCCATTAAAGAGCAATGGAGCTGGGTACCATGGCGGAAATTTGTGGTCTCCGCATGAAGCGCCCAAGGACAGGATCACTTGGGCCCAGGAGGTTGAGGACAGTCTGTGCAACACAACAAGATTAATTTCAAAAAAAACCAAAAAACAAGATATAAGAATGAGCAACCAGACTGAGTGGTGAATGGGTACTGAAGCAGGCCACTCAAGTCCCCTTGGGTGCAGCTCTGATGGGTAAAAGTTGCCCAGGAACACAAAACTCCCTTGCACTGTTTCTGGCAGGCTCCTCAGGCAGTCGGGGGTGCAGTGTGGGTGCTCTCTCTGTGGCAGCTCTGGATGCCCACTTGAGCCCTTGTTAAAAAGTCACTTGAATGTGCACAATGTCATTGGCATAGCACACCAGTTGACTCCGCAGGGGACCCTTTCTCTTGGCTGAGGTCCCAGTTTGTGCTGGGTCTACAGGCTCTAAAACCACTTCTAGGCAGAGGTCTTGGTCATGAGACACAGAAACTGCTTCTCAAAGGCAGACTGCCTGCTTCTGCACTTGGGAGGGCAGGATCTGCAGGCATGTTTTAGGGAGATGGGTAGAGGACTTGTCTCCAACAAGATATAGGGAAGGGGTTCAGTCGGACCTGTGTGAGGTCAGACACCTGCTCCTTAGGGCTCCTGACTTGTAGCATTTGTTCCTCAGGTCTCCTCTCTAGGAAGACAAGAGCCTTCTTTAGCTGGTCTGCGCCAGCTGGTGGAGCCCCTGTAAGCATGGTCCCTCATTGTGGTTCTATTGCACACATGCTTCTGTGGTCGTCTGATAGGCTGGCCCATTCCTGTTCACCTCTGAGAACCCTGCTTTGCCACTTGGGAATTTAATGTCCATGCATGGAAGGAACCTGTCTGCCTAGAGAAAGACAGCACAGTGAGGAAGATCCAGGGCAAGAAGCCAGTGAGAGGGCCCCTCTAGTAGATGGATGTCTTGGGCATGTCTCAAGGCCACCTAACCAGGATGGGCAGCCTGCACCACTGATGCCTGGGAGCACAGGCTGGAGCCTCTACAAAAATCTGAGAATTCCTATCCTGGCGATACACATGAGTCTTGTTCAAACCCAGGCAGGAAGTATGAGGCTGAACTAGCTGGACAAAGCAAATGTACAAATAACCGTCCTGGGCATCAGCCCATTTCACCCCTAGTGTGGAGATGAACCTGCATCAGAAGAAAATGTGGCTGTCTAGGGTCTACTGTGCTTTTGGAGACCCCAGCAAGCATTCCTCTGATTGGGACCCACAAGGCCCAGCCATCTGCTACCTGGGACTATGTGCTCCCAGTAGGACTGCGGCTTTGGAGCTGGGCCCACAGGCAACTGTGAGACAGTTGTTACAGGCAGGATTCAAACTGACCCAGGAGATTTCTGAGATTCAGGCCATGTCCCATTCTCTGCTGGGTTGTTTCAGAAGGCAGAGCATGGCTTGGGAATTAAGGCCAGAATTCACATTTGGATTCTCCCATCTGCTAATGACAGTGTGATAGGTAAGTCACATGATCTGTCAGAGATGTTATGTTTTCAAATGGAAGGGGAGAGGGGAAGACCTCAGGGAGGAGATGTCTATGTAGTGCACCCAGGTAAGGTGCCCAGCCATAGGTAGGTCTCTACTGGAATGCCATACAGGGCATACACTGGGATGACCACGTATGGGCTGGGGAAGAACCTACACATGTCAGGAGAAATATCAGAAAAGTAGGAACGTCTTCACCATGTCTTTAATCCTTTAGGCCAGTGTAATTTGTGTCTGTTACTTGCGGGTTTGGTATAATGTTTTGACACGTGAATCTTACGTGTCAAGTCAAGGGACAAAGAGTGTCGTCACATCAGACAGCATTTCTCTGCGACTGGGATATCCCAATCTGCTCTCCTGGCTGCTTTGAAACTGACAGAGGTATTGGGACCCAGAGCTGACCTACTGAATTATTCAAACACAGGTCCTAACCCTCCCACTTGGCTATATTTTTGTGACTTACCTCTTGTACATTGTTGAGCATTAAACACCATGAAACAGACATGGGAACTGGTCTCTCACTAGCTAGACAGCATCAATCATATACTTTCCTGACCAGATACTTGACCTTGCAGTGGGGCATTGGTACCTCTAAGTCTCTAGAGTTGGCTATCGTGGCTTTGAGGAACCTGGCAGCTGCTCTCTATATTAAGGGGCTCCCTGACCTCTGGGAGGTTCAGTAAATGTAAGGTCAGCAAGGCCCTGTGTTAGCACCATGCCCTCAAAACTACTCCGAGGACAGACGGACTCACGGCAAGGACACAGCTGCACAGGCTGAGCAGCAGGAACAGAGGTGAATGAGGTAGGTAGAGGCCTCTCCAGTTCATCCAACTATTAGCTGGACATCCAAGAACAGTGCCTTGAGCACTTGGCATGTTTCAGAATTGGCCAGTAGACTATGTAGGGGCATCTTCTCTGACTCTCAAATACTGAGCTGCCACTTACAGCTAATGTCAAACTCAGACACTTGGTCAAGGGACCCCCCAACCCTTCCTCTGTCCTTGGCTTTTCCCAAGCACATCCTGACAGGACATGGGCATGGGGAGAGCAATTTTGTTAGGTTGGACCTTCAGGAACAAAGCACGTTCTTGGTTCTGGATGGAAGGGGTACCCTGATGTGAGGATTTGAGGTGGAGAGACTCATGGGTTCTGTGGGCGCTTCTCAGGGTCAACAGCTGCATCTCAGGGCATCTGATCGCCGCCTCCAGAATGAGGCATAGCTCTTGGTCAGGTCGGCTTTCTGAAAGAGGTGAGCTAATGTGGACTGGACAGATGGATGGGTAGCCAGTCGCAGGCTTTTACTGTCGTGTCACATAAAAAATGGGGCTGGGATGCCTGCTGGGATACAGTGAAAGGGAGCAGACACCTCCGAGGTCCTGACTATCAGTTATTCACTGGAACTGCCAGGACATCTGACAGCCTGGCTAATGGTCCCTGGATTTGTGAGATGCGAAGACATGTTGTTGGCACTGGGCAGGAACGGTGGGGACTGGGGGCTGACAGAGGAAGGCCAAAATGATGAGTGCACGTTGGAGGGTTGACTTGGACAGTGCAGGCTTCTCTCTGGTTTTAGTTGAAGGCAAAGAAGTATATGGCTACCTGCTCACGTAGAGCCTGGCTGTGACTCCTTGAAAATGAAGAAACGTGCCCATAGCGATGTGGAAAAGACCATCCACTCTAGGGATGCTGGCAAACAGGGTGTCTGGGTTTGTATGGAGATACAGCAATGTGCATGTCAGCAAGTGTATACATCCAGCACATGGACATACAGCCCTGCACGCCTGTCCTAGAGCATGGTAAGACCAAGGCAGGGGCCCCAGCAGCTGTTCTTTGCTCTGGAGGATTTCTGTCTGCATTTCCCTGCTGGGAGCCTGGGAGTAGCATGGCAACTGTATGGATCTTTAGCTACTTTGTGTAGCTAACCTTTAGCTGAGTCTAGAAGTTACTTCCCCCTAGCCCAGGGCAGGGAGAAGAATAGACAGAGAGTTGGAAGAGGTTCCATTGAGATGGACCTGAGGGTGACCTTCCACAGAGATGGGGAAAAGTACCTTTGGGGTAGCACAGGTAGGCTAGGATCCCCTGAGCTACAGGCATATGTACAAGGGTGACTTAAACCTCTGCTGGGAAGATGAAAGCCCTGGGAAACAGAAGTGGGCTCCCACTGGCAGATGCCGGGAAGTACAATACCCAGGAAGACACTGGTCCCAAGGGGATGGGCACGGCATTGTGGCCTTTACCTGGTATGGCTCTTCCCATGATTCCTCACTCCATAACTAAAAAAGAGGAGGGCCAGGTGCCCTGTGAGGTATGCTGGGCAGGGCTCTGGTCAGACTTTGGAGGCATAGAGAAAGGCATGGAGGGTACAGGCTAGAGACATGGGTCCCCTGAAGATCATGGGGTAGTGCTGCTGGCTGGAGACACTGGTCTTGTACCTATTTTAGCCTTGCCCTTTTGGCTGCATTTGGGCCCGTGCTAATCAAGAACCAAGCCTGATGTCTGTCTCCTGGGACCTAATGCAGAACAGACAGACACATGTGTGCAAGCTGCTCATAAAAATAACAGCCCAGGATGAGGCAGGAGGAGGTGGGGCCGAGGCGTTATGGTCTGGCTCCGCTTTATGGACTCTTCATTATGGCCTTTGGATCAGTGTACATTAAAGGAGAGCACGGTGTGATCCTGCTCTCCTCTGATGCACCGCATACAAATGTGTATGTTGGGGACACTCAGCAGGGACATGATTCTTCCTTCTCCCAGGGTTCACAGTCACCCTGAGAGACCCCTGCTGGTGAGACACATAGAAGTGATGACATGCCACTTGGGTTAGGTCGAACTGCACTGTCTCCTAAAACTCTGCGGTATGAAAGCCCCACAGAGCAGACCAGCCAACAGGCAGCTGGTGGGTGATGCCATCCTGCTCAACCAAAAGAGAACACCCTTGAGTGGCAGTGTTTTCCAGACACCATGAAGAGGAGCTGTGAATCAGAGGTCATAGTAGAGGTGAGGGGTCACAGGGTCCCCAAAGGCCTCCCAGAGCCTCCCATGTCCCACGGCCAATACCTGCTGGGCTCTGGGTTGCCGAGGGTGTGGAGGAAGAGCCCCCTGAGTCACAGTGGCTGGTGCTCCCACTGCCGCTGGGGCTCCCACTGGCAGATGGTGGTGATGGTGAAGACAGGGATGGTGAGCTATGCTGGTTTATGCACTGGGCCACAGCAAAGCCTGCAAGACAACAGTATGCGACATGATTAATTGGAAGAGTGCTGGCGGGCTTCGCCAAGGGGGCCACCCCCATGATGAGCTGATCTCCCAGGGTAGGGGCTAATCTGGACAAGTGTGAAGCTGCTTTCAGAACAGCTGCCACTGACCAGGACAAGGCAGGGCTGTTGTGTCTATTGTAACCATAGCAATGGCTGGCTATGCTTTAGGGCTTCAGGGCTCCTGTTAAAGGTATCATAGAGAGACCAGCATCCTCCTGGCTGAATTTTGGGCGTCATTCTGCCAAAGCAAGCTGGGAAGTCACTAAGAAGAGTGGAGAGACCTGACTGTCGTCCCCCTACCAGAACCCACTCTGCCCTGGCAGCCCTGGTAGGGCAGGTTCAGGAGTAACAAGCTGGGGAAGAGTCACCAATAGCCCACCTGAGAGCTACTCATAGGTGTGGAGGCTCTGAGACTTATGGCCACACAACATGGGGAGGGGCCTAGCTCCCAGTTTTAGAGATACTTAGCTTTGGATGGTGAAACCCACTTCTCAGGAGCAGGTAAGTGGCTACTGTGGCCTCTCAGTCTGTTTCTGGTTGTTCACACTCATGGCCTCAACCACAGGAGAAGGCGAGATGTGAGGCTTCCCAGCAGGTCCCAGCACAGGCAGTGTGTATGGCAAATGCCCATTAAATGTGTTCTTTAGTAACTAGAGAGATGAACACTGGCTGCTCTTGTAGAGAGCCCACATGACTGACAGCTCAGAGCATGACCTGTAACTCCAGTTCTGGGGGAGCTGAAGCCCTCTTCTGGCCTGTGGGCACCAGGTGCACACATGGTATATATACATTCATATGGGCAAAATAATCAGATACATAAAATAAAAATAAATTATTATTATTGTTCTTGTTGTTTGAGACAGGATTTCTGTGTAGCTCTGGCTGTCCTGCCACTTTCTCTGTAGACCAGGCTGGCCTCAAAGTAGGAGATGTGCCTGCCTCTGCCTTCCGAGTGCTGAGACTAAAGGAGTGTGCCACCACTGTCTGGCAAATCTTCATTTTTTTCTTTTTTTTAAGAAAAGTGTTCTTTATGCTGAGTGTGGTGGAACATACCTTTAAATCCTCCTGAGGTAGATATCTGAATCTGAGACCAGTTTGGTCAATATAGTAAGATCCTGTCTCAACAAAGAAACCACCACCACCACCACCACCACCAAAAACCCCCAAAAGTACTTTGTTTTGACAAAGTTTAGTCTTGATGGCCAGTCCAGGAACTGCACCCCTGCCTCACTCTCTGCACAGACTAGGGCTTCTGAGCCCTTACATCATGCCTCCCAAAGAGCTGCAACATTTGATTTTATTCTCTAAATAAGAAAACTCCCAAGGAACAAATACCTCAACAAGCCACGAGCCCATGCAGACAAGTGGTCTCGCTCTGCTGCAGCCCTGGAGCTGGTGTCCTGCAGCCCGTATTCATCTGCTCCCCGAGTCAGAAGCTACAGTAAGGTAAGACAGGAAGGGTACCCTCGAGCTCATGACTCCATGACTGGTCCTCCAGGACCAGTCTTACTTCCACAGAACATAGGTGCTGGCCACTGCCTTTTGATAAGTGATGGCAAATCTAACTAGATTCGGAATTGCCACGGAAATACCTTTGGGGTGTCTGTGAGAGTGTCCCCGGAGGGGTTTAACTGAGGACGAAGACCCACTCTGATCTCATGGGCTGGGGGAGACAGCAAGAGGAGTCCAAGCATTCATCTCTCAGCTTCCTAACTGTGGATGCAGTGCGATCAGCCACCACCGTTCACCAGGCCTTCCCCACCATAATGGGCTATATCCCCTAAACCAGGAGCCCAAATCCACCTTCCTGAAGCTGCTTGTCAGAGCAACAAGATAAGTAACTAACTCTTCAAGTAAAGTCTTAGGGGGACAAACTTTTGGAACTTGGTATATGTGCAGCCTGGCTATACAGAGTAAAGTCATTGTCATGGAGACCACGTATACTAAAAAGCATAAAACACTTTTATGGGAGCACTGTGTTCAGCCATGCAGTACAAAGGGTAGAACAGGTTCTGCCCAGTGAGGGTGGGGTGGGGTTCAGGCAAGGTACTGCACCTCCTCACTTTCATCTCTTCATCTATAGACAGGACCCTTGGTCTACACACTCCTTCCCTGAACACTCACTGGGACCTTGTACTTGGCCAAGAAGCAGCTTTCTGTACTAATGTTCATGAAGAACTAGTGTCTTCAAATGACCCAGCTCACCGATACCCTGGTCAGGCTCTAAAAGTAGGCGACATGCACCACAGCAAAGGCAGGGGGTGGGGCCTGGTGGGCAGCAGATCTCTGAGTGTGACGGGCAGTCTCAAGCAGGAGTTCGTTTTTGGGAGGCAGTGCTTCCTGTCCTCTGTTGTCTACCTCAGATGGCTGTTACAGAGAGAACAGTAGTGCCACTGGGCTCCAGACCCCATGAAGCCTCACTGGGCATCTGACAGATGGTGGCAGGAGGGGTCAGCAGAGGAAACACGGCGAATATCTGGCAAATCCCAACACTGCTCAGTATAATTCCACAGGGACGATCAGCCATAGCTTTGCACAGTGAACTTTATAGCTACTTACTTCTTAATCACCTACAGTGGTAAACCCCTGCGCTTACAAGCTGTTTACTCGCCTTGAAAATGAATTACCCTGTAACAAATCAAAGTGTCGGGTGGCTTTTCCCAAGCTGCCGATTTATCACACATACAAACAAGCTGAGTATTGGAAAAGGGTTGGGACTGAGTCTGTGTGTTCCTGAATGAGTAAGTGACAAAGCTGGGACTCTGAGGGTCTTCTGTCACTGTGACTTACTGGAGTGAGGTTCACGAAGGGATAAGCAGGAGATTAATGTCCTCTCCTGGGCAGGGCAGAGCTCAGTGGTGGAGCACTTGCCCAGCATGCAGGGAACCCTGGGTCTTTTGACAAGAAGAAAAAAGAAAGTTCTTTCATCTGGGGCCAGCATCAAATCTTAGACTGGCAATAAAATTTACATGTAATTAGAGTTGGATAGAAAAAGGACATCCCCAGTCTGTGGTCTTGCTATTTAAAAATATTTTTTCTATTTATTTATTTATGGTGTGTGTGTGTGTGTTTATGTATGGGCATGCGTGTGCCACAGCATGCTTGTGGAGGAGAAGATGGCTCCTTCCTTCTGTCATATAGGACTTGGAACTGACCTCATGTCATTAGGCTTCTGGTCCCAACCCCATCTGTCAGAGTTTGTAGGATCTACTGAGTAGAAATGCTAGCTTACATTTCCCTCTCCTGCTGCTGCTCAAGTCTCCCCTCCTTCCTCTCTCTTCTCCTGTATGCTGCAGTTACAAGGGACTCTCTTCCATGCCAACTTACCACATTGGGGCATTGTATGGACCTGGGGAGAACTGCAGATGAATGCTATGGCTGAGGCCTGGACCTCAGAATTCTTGCTTCATCCCAGCAAGGCAGTTCTGGATGAGCTAGCTACAGCACAGATGCCAGAGGCCTTCTGGCCTGTGTCAACACACAAGGGCTGCAAACACATAGACATGCCAGAGATCATGGATGGTTAACAGGCACACAAGCTCCCTGGGGTCTTCTCTACTGATGACAAGCTTGGCTCACCCTGTGTCTGTCTCAAGAACAGCTCTTGGATGTGTACCAAAGGCTGTGGGGACTTGTAATCCTTTGGACCCAGTCTGGCCTAGGAACTGGAGTCACTGGTGGTGGCAGCCGTGGGAGTGCGTATATGAGGGGGAACCGCATGCTGCTGAAAGGGTGTAATACGGGGAATGGTTAAGACATGGATGTGTTTAGTGTTGGAGTAAAGCCAATGGATTCTGACACAGGCAAATAATGAAAGCCTCCACTGTTGGCAAAAATGCTGGCAGAAAGCAGGATTAAGTGCCTAGGGAACTGCTTAAGACATGGCAAGCAAGAGAAGGTTAGCAAAAGTATGTCCACAAACTCCTACTGAGAAAACCCTATGTTTTCCTCATCCCTGTCCAGAGCAGAGAAAACAGCTGTAGGGCTGAGGCTGTGAGAGGAGTGGATAGGTTTAGGGTGGGGTTTCATTGTCTTTTGGGTGCTTGTCTGAATTTTCTAGACTCCTTACCATTAAGTACTATTATTTTGAGACAGTGTCTCATGTATCTCAGACTGGCCTTGATCTCTCTTGAAATACCTTGAACTTATGATCCTTCTGTCTCTACTTCCCTGAGCACTAAGATTACAGGCCTGTGACTCCATGTCCAGTTTATGTGGTGCTGAGATTAAACCCAAGGTCCTGAGCATACTAAGTTCTGAGCAAGTACCTATGAATATTATTTCCAATCAGGAAAGAAGTGAGTAGAGGAGAAGTAAGTTATCTGGGAGAAGTACTACCCACTATGAGCCACTCTGGTCTCCCAGGGCTTCCTCCCTCAGAGTTCTTGGGACCTGGACAAACTTTCGCAGAGCAGGGCCAGGAAGATGAACCCATGCCAATAGTAAGACATCTCCTTGCTTTGCAGAATCCCTGAGCTGCATGGGGTGCCTGGAGCCTTCCTGTCTTCCTCTGCTCCATTCTGCCATGATTCTGGGAATGTAAACTAATGAACAGCTCTCTGGCATTTGTCAAGAACAAAATTACCACCAAAAGGTCAGCCTTCTATTTTAGGCTCAATAACAGAGGGAATACTGTGTGTGGAATCAGAATCCCAGGTTCGAGCCCAAGACCTGCCCATTTTGGCTTTGAGACTGGGATGAGTCCCTTCCTCCACTGTCTGCTTTGAGCTCTTTAATAACCAGGTCCATGAGATTTCAGAACCTGACTAGTGATGGTGGTTGACAGGGCATTCTCTATCTTATATCTCATCTGTGTTTGCTTATTGTGCTAGTGTACAATAAGGATCAAGCATTGCAGGGCCTTGTCCTGGCACAGCTAGAACCAGAGTGTGGTGACAGAGCTGCCCTCTCCTTTCTGATCTGACCTGACTGTGCTGTGGCAGTTCAATTTCATTTCTGTCCCTACTCGTAGATTCCTAGACAAGTCCACAGGGAGTTTTAACCCACAGAGACACTCTGAATCACAGACCAATAGGATGGAAATAGAGCCTCTCCTTCAGCAGTCCAGGCTAGCCTACAGTCCTCTGTCCAGCAGTTCAGGATAGCCTGCAGTTCTCTGCATTTGCCGGGCCATTCTTATGAACTCCAGTTCTCTTTTGCCTCCTTTCTGTCTGCACAAGTTCCTTCCTGGCCCTTCAGAGCTTGTGTGCTGGCTGACAGGTCGGGCAGAAAGAAGTCCTCTCTCTTTATCCATGACCTGTCCTATTCAGGCAGTGCATGAGAGACTTGACTGCTAAGATGTCCAATATTCTGTAATGACTTTCATCACTTTAGCTGCAAGCACCTGACTCTGGGCTCGGGAGGTGCTGAATATGTTTCTGACATTGCTAGTTATTTCCTATTATTCATTTTCTCCTTTCAGCTGCAGTTACAGAACCTGGCCACTAGGCATGGCCATGTGACTGAGTTGTGGCCATGAGACAGACATCAAAGTGGCATGTGGGATTTCCAAGAAGCCTCTTCAACAGGAAAGAGGGTACATCCTCTATTCTGCTTCCTGGAACAAGGATGTGATAGCCAGAAATCCAGCAGTCATCTTGGACTCTGCATGAGGGGAACTGTATACAAGGGAAGAAAGAACACTGACCATGGAGGATCTTGGGTCCCTGATGCTTCATGGAGACCTCACTTACCCATATCCATGATGCTGTTACCTGGGGGCAACATAAACCTCTCTTCTAGCACTTCCTATGTAGCTGAAACAAATCTTATCTGACAATGTGGGGAATGCCTGGTTAATTCTGGTCACACTGCCCAGAGCCTACAGGGCTGGTGGTGATAGTGGAGCATAGGGATCTGGACATGGTGAGATGAAGGAAAAGAGGAGGGGGCAGGTGATCCTGCCTGTGGACTCAGATCTTAAGGAAATATTCTCTTCTTCCCGTGGGGGAGTGGAGGTTTTGGTAGAATCCAGTGGAGGGACTGAGTTTCTCTCTGAGCTCACATCAGAACTCAGATTTTAAAATTGGGCTAAGACCTGAAACTGAGGGCCATGAGAGACTGCACAGTGTGCAGATAGGGACACCGGGGGCTGGGGTGGGTGCGCTGGAGGTTTTCTCATCTTACAAGAAAGCAGGCCACTGGTATCTGGGATCCGCCCAGACCTGTGTACTTGACTGAAATGTCACTGTTCAGGTTCCCGGCACTTGCCCTTTTGGAGTTGTGGAACTGGCTTGACTCTGTATAGGGGATTACACAGGCCTCTCAGAAGGGCAAGTGCGGGGCCTGCTCAGCTTGGGAGTCACTCCAAGGGTCCCTTACTTTGTGCAACATGGGCTACACCCTGCTGACCACCGGAGCCTTACTGCTTCCAGATGGATCCGGCCCATCACTGGAGAGACAAGCCCTACGACACACCAGCGGGTACTCAGCCAAGTGAAAGTGACAGCAGGTAGACTTCTATCACAGCACGCTGATGTCAGCGCTTAACTTGAGCTTCCCAGGAGTTCCAGCTTGGTGGAAAACCACAGTATGGTGGAACTCCTGGGACCCACCATCACCGAGCAGCCTACATCCCTGGAACCCTTCCTGGGCACAGCCCTGAAAGCAGCAGCAGAGAACACTCAGCTGTTTGCCTTCAGAAGGTAGCTTCCTTTTCTAAGCAGTGGAACGCTGGTCCCTACAAGAGCTGAAAAAGGAAGTGCTCAGCTGGTGCAGAGCCTTGCCAGAGAGGGGCTTCCCTGCTTCTTTCCAGACTGTTCTGCGGTCCACGTGTAGAGATCACACACCCTACAAGGCTGGCTGACAAAGCAAGTGAAGGGGGTGGGAAGAGTCAAGAGCCTTCCCTGACCCTACAGAGACCTAGAGACAAAGAAGCCCTTTTGTTCTGTCAGGAAAATATGATTTGACAACCTGGGCCCTGGGAGATATCAGGGGCTGGGACCCACAACCCAAGAACACATCCTGATTTGGGGGGTGTACATTTCCAATTCTTAAAAAAAAGATGGGTATCTGGATTTTTATGTAAACTACCCACTACCTGAAGTTTTAAGTGTGGAAATCAAGACTCAATTTTTTTCCCTTTCCCTCCCTCTTTTCTTTGGAAACAGGGTCTCCCTTGGGGTGGCCTGTAACTTGCTATGCAGTCCAGGGTGGCCTTATCTTGCTATAAATCCCAGGGTGGCCTCGAACTTCTGATTCTCCTGCTTCTACCCAGAGTTCTGAGATTATATGTATGCTCCACTATGACAGGCTTAAGTGGTGTGGGGACAGAAGGCAGGGTTTTGTGAATGCCATGCTAGAACTACCCCATTCCTCATGCTCCTTTTGAAAAACAAGGAGTGGCCTACCTAAGCGGGGGCAAAGCCAGCTTGCCCCTTGTCTGGGCACAAGCTCTGTCATCAGCCCCATCATAAGCCTGAGACGTCCCCCGTGGAGATGCCCTGTAACAGCTCCTGGGACAAGTGTTATGTGAGCGTGGAACATGGCGAAGAGCTCAGCCTGGGACAGAGGTGCTTGGTCCTCTGAGAGGGAGAAGCTCTAAGACCTGCCTTCCCCACAGCCAGCCATCTTATCCATGAGGCTCCAGGTGAGGAAGCACAGAGCTGCCAGGGCCTCCACTGTGAATAGGGAGCTGAGGGCCACAGGCTCCTGAGCTTGCCTTTCATTAGCAGATTCACTCAGAGGCCATGGCTCAGGCTCCTGGCCAGGCAGTGTTCATATTTTCTCAGCACATACTGAGATGCTGGGAAACAGTTAAAAAAAAAAAAGAAAAGAAATCAATCCGTCCTATGACCTCCTGCAAAAATGTTAAGACAGCCAGTGTGGCATGGTCCTTGCTGGCTCTTTCCTTGACTCTACCTTTTCACCTCGGCTGCTGTCTGCCAGGTCCCCTGGGTGGTATGGGTAGTGATAGGATACTTTAGGACTCCAGTCTGCTGTGACTCTGGACTGACGCTGTGCTTACAAGGTCTGGGTGACAAGGAACTTTCTCACTCACGTGTCTTCAGAGCTCACTCTTGGGTAAGACGAGGGTGGATGTTGAGAGACTAGGGACCATTCAGGAGTCACTGAGGAAAAGCACCTTAGAAAGATGCCACCAACACTGTTAAAAAAGTCCACAAGATGGCTGAACGGTTGAAGGACACTGGCTGCCTGCTTTTCCAAAAAGATCTAGGTTTAATTTTCAGCACTCACATGGTGGCTCACAAAACACGTAACTCAAGTTCTAGGGGATCTGACGCCATCCTTTGGCCTTCCTGGACACCAGACATGCATTCAGGAAAAACACCTAGACACATTTTTAAAAAGCCCACAGGGGCTAGAAAGATAGCTCAGGTGTGAAAATGCACAACATCACAGCATGAGGACCTGAGTTCAAATCCCCAGCATCCACATAAAGAGCTGGGTGTGGCTGCATTTGTACCTGTATATCCCCATTGCTGTGGAGGTCAGAGACAGGACTATCACTTGCTGGCAACAGCCTTGTTCCAGTCTCAGTGAGGCAGCCTGTTTCAAGGACATATAGTGGGTTACCCAGTGTTCTACCTGCTGGCTTCTTAGCATGCACTCTCACACACATGTACACACATACCATCTCATGTCACACAACGAATAAAACAAAAACAAAACGGGTCAGACAGACAGACGGTTCAGTTGTTAGGAGTGAGTAATGTTCCTCCAGAGCACTGAGTTTGGTTCCCACACTTAGGTCTAGAGGCCATATCTACCCATATCTCCAGCTCTAGGGATCCAGCATTTTTGACTTCTGTGGACACACATACATGTGGTCCTCACTCTTCCTTCCACACATACACAAACAAAAATAGACAAATAAGGGATCAACTTGAGACCTAGGTACTTGGCTAGAGCACCTCTGAAACCCACACAAATGCAGGTCTACTGACATGTGGGCACCCTGTGGCTTGGGTCCCAGGCAGTCATACCCCTTGCCGACACTTCCTGCCTCTCTTTAGTGAGTCTAAAGATGCAGTATTTCAGAGCTGTGCACTCTGGGATCATCCTAGGGTCTTCACACTCAAGTACCGCTCTTTGATTTGCCCCCTCTGTCCATTACCAGAAAACTTTCTGCCCTGCACCAGGGATGGAGGGGTGGCAGATAAGTAAACCAGGGGAGGGGGGGAGGGGACACTCTCCAGCAGCAGCTGCTGTCTGTTTTCTGCCCTGGCCACAGGCGACTCCATGACTTAAAGGTGTTAAAGTTAAAGGTGACCTTTGACTTCCAAACACTTAAAGACTTTTATTTCTCGTTGGTTTTAAAGGGATAACATACAAAAAATATCTGGGAACTTGCAGAATCTGATAGCCTATAGCTCTTTATCCATGGAAAAATCCTCTTGGATTTTAAGGGTTATGCGTGAAAACCTGCAGAAAAGAGAAAATGTTTTCAGTGTCCTACTTTCTTGCTGTGCCATTTGGTTCTAGCTCAACCCTGCCATCAGGTGAGGACCTGGCTGTGTGGGCTACCACCCAGGAGACACCCAAGGACTAGGTGTCCCGTTTGTTGTTGGGGGACCTGACCCATATGGATGTCAGGAGTGCAGGTAGTCCTCCCTGCCTTGGGCAGGACCACCTGTCATGGAAGGCTGGCTGCCATGTGGACCCGGGGAACTGGTTATTGAGAGGCACTCTGTGGATTATTCTGCCTTTGGATTATTCAAATTAGGGGCACCAGGGCATGGGCTTTCTCTGAAGGATGCCTGGGCATTTGCCTCTCCCAGCCCCTGCCCACTTCAGATGGCATTACCGTGTATACATGAGAGAGCACAGAGCTCCACAACAGTCTCTCAGCCAAGGCAACAGAAAGCTCACCAACGGCCCTCTTGGCTGCCTGTACTCTGAGGCAGTGGACAAGGCTGAAAGAGCAGGGAGAGGGGAGGCTGTTAGGTAGCTATGGAGCATCTCTAGGCACAGGGGATTCCCAACCCAGGTAGACTGGCTAAAGGCTTCCCTGACAAAGATGTCCCCAGAGCCTGTGATGAACCAGGAGTACCTGGTTTGCTAAGAAGCCTTTTACCCAGCCCTGCTCTATCCTCCCAGGCCAGAAGCAAGGCAGGCTTGTGGGGAATGTCTCATAATGTGGATGCCCCAGTCCTGAGCATTCTACAAGGTGCTGGTATATAAAAGGACCAGAAATTCATTGTGAACCTTCCGCAGAAGGTGTGGTACTGACATGTATTTACTATTCCCCCAGGGCAGACAGCCATGTGCCTGGGGTCCCTCTCCATCTGGGCTGACAGAGCAGGGTAGATGTTCCTGCAGTGCCTTCCTTGTCACCAAAGCCTCTTCTCTTACATGTGCTAACTGACTGGGGTCAGGCCAGAGTCACAGAGGGCAACGTTGCCTTACATTTCACTACTGAAAGAATCAAAGATGCTATCTGCATGTTGGGCGTTAAAAGGGATCAGGGAGTATGCTGAGTCAGGCAAAGACCAAGATGGGCACTAGCCCAGAACATGTTCCAGGAGCTTAGAGCTGCTCAATGGACAGGGCTCTGTCAGCTTCTCTTCTGCAGCCCCATGAGACGTGACCAGTCAGATGGTCAGTTTCTGTCATCTGCAAAGGGAAAAGTCCCAAGAAAAGCAGAAATTCAGGTACACAGAAACAGGACACAGGGGAAGAGGAGCTTTCCCAGGGCTTGGGCTGCTCCTTGGTGATGTGACCATAGAGGACTTGCTTGCCCTGAAAGCATGTGAGAGCAAGTTTTTTTTTCTTTTATCAATATCAAGTTATTCCACTCCATGGGACTGAAGAAGAAGGAAGAGTAGTGTAGGTTAAGAGCCCAGGTGCTTGCATTTTGACTGCTGAACTGGAACTTGGTTTCAGTGAGGCAAGACTTAGTGACTTAGATGCAGGGGTATATGGCAGGAGAAATGATTTACATCTTTTGATAATGCAAAGCCACACAAGAGTGAAGCCTTCCTTTTGTCACCATATGACCGAGGCATTAGTCAACAGAGACTTGGCAGCTGTCCTAAAGTAACTTTAATTGCCTAAAGCTAACGGATTTTTTTTTCTTTTTATAAAGACAGGTTAGCTCCAAACTAACAGTGATCCTTTTGCCTTTGCTTCCCAAGTGCTGGGATTACAGGAGTGTACTACCACGCCCAGTTTGACTTAAGTATTTATATCAAAGTCACCAGTGAGGACATAGAGTTCTTGTTATCGCGACACAGATGTGTAAATGCCAGCTTCACTGCTTTCAACACACTCAGGACTGTTCTGCATATCTGACAGAATTGTCTGTAATAAACATATGAAACTCAAAATTCAACCAGTTTGACCTGGTCCAAAGGAGGGAAGGACAGGTGGTAGGTGTGTGGACAAGTACCTTTCTCTAATTCTCTACTCTCCTCGTCCCTGCTGTCAGCAGCACACATGGATTCACACCTCTGCAGACTCCTCTCTTTCTCGTTTCTCATTTCCCCAAATCAGCAGTTTGGAAATGCTTGGCAGTAACTGTGGCATGTCAGGGAGAGAAATGTGTGCTTCTGAATGAAATCCACAAGTGGCTCCTGAGGCCGAGAGGGGCTTCTCAGAGAGGCTCCAGTGGGCTCTGCTTGCCGTGCTTCCTTGCAAACGCCAAGCTAATGCCCGAGGCATTAAAATCACTCTGGCTCTTGTGCATCTCTAGTTTTGACTTATTTTTTAAAGGATGATTAATATTTCATCATAAAAGTATTGATTTCCTTTAACTAAGAGACTTCAAGTTTGTTGCATCCTTAGCATGATTTTATTATGTCTCAGGCCAAATGTTTTCTTTTCTCCTCCCCCCAAAAGGATGCTTTTGCCTTTGATATAACATGTGTCAAGAAGAAAAGAGGAATTGATTCACAGAATTCTGCATTACATGCAACTTTGAAGGCAGATAGTCAGTTTATGGTCTTGAAGAGACGGCTGGCTCTTAAACCAGGTCCACTTTACCCTGTAAAGCCTTCCTCATCAGTTTAGGCCACCAAAGCCCAACACAGATGAGACACAGGCAGCACCAAGAGAAGGAATGTGAGGGATTGGCACAGCTTGAACAGGAGCCCTAAACACGCAGGCTAGACACCACAGACCTTATCCCCATCTTTCACAAAAAGCAACAGAAATCTTGCTGACTAGAGTACCCCAAAGCTACTGTGCCCTACTCATGTAAGCTGGTGGCAGAGGCCAGCAATGGAGCTGGGGTAGTGCTCAGATTTACAGAGGCCATTCAGGAAGCATGCAGAGGACAGTAACTGGCAAGGCAGCTAGCGCTCTGCACTGTTTAAATATTGAACATCCTCTCTCCTTCCTCCGCATTCATTATTAACCGGGACCTGCATAGCTGGGTGCACTGACTTCATTTCTTCCCAAGAATCCAAGATGCAGTGGCCAGTGCCCAGGGGCTGGGAAGGGGGTGGAGATTTGGGGTTCTTTCTTTCATTCCCCTCTCTGGAAATCCTTTCCAGTCAGGCCCACATTTTTAGAGTCTTGGATTCCTGGAACTGTCTCGACCTCTTCCTGACCTCTGGTGCCTGAACACAGGAGATTAGTGTCCCAAATATTGACAGGATGGACATTTCCCCCTTCTACGCACAGAGCAGTGGCAGAGGGAAGCTGCCATCAGCAGACCAGTTGGTCTTGGAGATGTCTGTCATGGTGACAGGTGCTCCATCATCTGGGACCCCCATAGATCCCCAGCCCTGTCCAGGTAAAAGTCATGTCAGGATGTTACATGAAAACAAGTGCTTTGGTTGAGAGAAAGGAACTTGGAGCCACAAAATGTCCTCTGCTCAGTTACCAGACAACTGGGAAGGAGCTGGCAGATGTTAGGGACCCAGGTCAGCCATCAGGAACATCCATGCTGGACCTGGATTGGCAGGGTGGCTGGTTACCAGTATTCCCTTTCCTTGGGCTTCTGTCCCTTCAGGGGATTTGTCCTAGATGGCCAGGCTAAGGCTTCCACTGCAGCACTACATTTGAGGGTGGTGTTGCCCCTGCTAAGGGCTATATTTATCCTTCCTCACATCCTGCCCTATCTCTCCACTGAGCCCCCTGTGCTAAGTGTGGCCAACACTGCCTCCCTGACCGAGGACTCAAGCCCCCACCCAGCCTTTGTTTCCCATGTACAGCCCTCTGGCTCCCTTACAGGCTTCTTTAGGCCTCCATCTCTGATTAAGCTGTGTCTTCCCAGGCTGCTTTCTAATCTTAGCTCCTAGAATATAGCCTGAAAAGCTCCTATTCTAAAAATCTCTTCAGAATCTGAGGGGCTCTGGAGAATTCCTGCCTCAAAGAGCCTGGCAACTTGTTCTCTACTGCCCTTCTCTGACATGGGCTTCTTCGGCCTCAAGTAAATCAGAAAATGCTTCCTCAAGGTCCTGGCGCACTGCCCCAGGACTGAGATTTCACTGATGGATTTAATGTCTGGTGTCCAGAGGCCCCTATATTTCTGAAATTTCTATTTGTCTCTTTATCCACAAGAGAACATGCCCTCCACAGACATTTGCATCAAGGGCTTCTAGTTTGCTATTAACCTGTGGACTCTCTTCCTTGGCAGGAAAGAGAAGGAAAATAAAAATGGGGCATGACAGAAGGCTCTCCTGGGCCCAAGCATGTGAAGGGGCCTTGTTTTGGTCGTCCCTCAGAAGAGCTGGTGAATGAGAAGTCAGACCCAGGTGGGCCCTGCTGGGCACATCCATTTAGCACTAAGGAATGGCTCCTAGAAGCATGGACCATTGTGATGTGACTTGTTGAGCAGCAGCAACCACCCTGGTACCACTGTGAGGAGACTCAGTACATTTTGGCTGATCTAGATGGTTAGGACTGAACTCTGACTCCTCCTAAATTCTCATGCTGAAGTTCTGACCTCTGGGGCCTCAGAATGGGATCTGATTTGCAAAAAGGGTCATTCTGCAGATGGAGCTGGCTAAGATGAAGTCCTTGGGATGGGCAGGAATCCAGTATAATTGTATCTGTTAAAAAGCAAAGATCTGGTCCCGGTGATAGTCACCATAGTGGCTTCCCTCTGAAATGTCCCTAACACAGTATGCAGAGAGACTAGACCGAGAGCTTTGGTCTTTCGATGGATGAGCCCATTGATGGATTCATGATTGGTTGGCTTTAGCAGGGCCTGGGTGGAAACTAAGAGCCTAGCTTAAGGAAGTAGGTCATTGTGGGTGTGGTCTAGTAGCACTTTGTCCTTGATCCCTGCTTTGTAGCTGACAGGAGATGAGCAACTGGCTTCCACCATGTCCTTCTGCCACAACGCTCTTGCCTTATCACAGACCTGAAAGCAACGGAGCTAGGTGACTATGGACAGAGACCCCTAAAACCAGGAGTCAGGATAGAGCTTTCCTCCTTAGTATGATTCCATCTATCATTCTGTCATATCAGGGAAAAGCTGTGTCACCAGCACACAGGGAAAGAGTCCCAAGTGCCACAGCAGATGGCAGGTGACACCAAGGACCACCAGTAGTCTCCAGAAGCCAGGGAGAGGCCCTCAGCAGGTTTCTCTTCCAGTCTCACTAGGCAGGAGCCAATCCTACCTACTCTTTGACCTCGGACTTCTGGCCTTCAGAACCGTGAGACAGTATGCATCTGTTGTTGAAGCCACCCAGTTCAGAATATTCTGTTACAGCTGCCTCAGGAAACAAAGACAACAGGGTGCTGGGCAACTGTTAAAGATGAAGTTAAGGAGAAGACTTCATAACACAAGAGCCACAAGCTCTGTTTAAACACTGTCAAATCCAGCTTGTGCTGTGGTGTGTTGGCGTACACCTTTAATTTCAGCATTTTCAGTCAGGGGAAGGCAGATCTCTTTGAGTTCAAGGCCAGCCTGATCTAATCTACATAAAGAGTTCTAGGCTACACAGTAAGATTCTGCCACCCCACTCTACCCCAGTTCTGCTTCTGGGAGAGAATACATACACATCAGTACATCAGTGTGCTCAATGGTGCTCACTGTGGCCCTGGGCAGTGAAAACCTGGGGTCACTGAAATGCTTGGATAAAAAGACCAAGCATCTGCTGTGGAATACTACGCAGCCATAGTAAACAACAACCCATATTTCTAATTCATAGCAATGTTTGAGGAAAGCAAGCTGTAGAAAGTGATGCAGAAGTGTGACTCCGTGACTTACAAAGATGACCCAGAACACCGGACGGTAACGTAAACTTATGAAGGCAGACTGAACACGGTTCCTTACTCTGAGCCTGTGTGGCTAGACATGTCTGGAAATTATGATCTTTAGGTATTAAAAAGAAAAGCAATGCATACAATACAAATTATATTTTGCCCACTTCTGGGCTTTGAACAGTTGAAACCAAACATTAACTTTCCAAAGAAAATAAGCATGTGCACTCACAGCAAGAGGTATCAATTCCTCCCAACAGCTCAGAAATAGTTCAGGGCTGGTTTTGCCACCAATAAGTTAGAAAAAACATTTGGTTTTTAGAGCTATTTAGATTTCAGAACTGCACAGACAGACTTATGGCCCTGGGTTGTGGGTGCTCATACATAATGCAGTTACAGACAGAAGGATCTAGAGAGGGGTCAGCCAAACCATGAGCGAGGGGTGCAGAGGGCTAGAGCAGCCACTGGAGAGAACCGTCAAAGACGGCAGTGTTCTTTCTAATGTACTAATCTGTATGTGTGTGTAGAGCATATGTATTTGTGTGTTACTGATAAGTATACATGTATGTATGACAAAGGTGGATGCTGGGTATCTTCCTCTATGTTCTGTGTCTCATGTTTTGAGACTGGATTTCTTACTGATGGCTGGCCAGTGAGTTCTATACGACCACTCCTGCTGTTTCCAATGCTAAGGTTTTGTGTGCCACTATGCCAGCTTTTTACACAGGTGCTAGGGATTTGAACTCAGGTCCTCATGGTTGCACAGCAAGTTCTTTACCCACAAAACCATCTCCCCAGCCTCTGTTTTAATACTTTAAAAAACCTCATGGGCAACACACACACACGAGATAGATAGATAGATAGATAGATAGATAGATAGATAGATAGATAGATAGAGACAGAGGGAGAGAGGGCGAGGGAGAGAGAGGGAGGGAAGGAAGGAGAGAGAGAGAGAGGTATTAATGAGAAAAAGAAAACCAGAGAGGGCAGGGATAGAAAGTGAACTGCAGTGTCTCCAACCCTTTCTTGTGATGGGTGCTTGGGGGAGAGCTGCCAGTAGCTGCAATTTCATAGGTAATTTTATGTGTTCATCCATTAAAGCACAAAAATAAAGATGATGGGGCCCAAAGTCACATGAAATAGCTGACTGGTTCATCTGTTCCTATCATGGCAGCTCATCTCACAGCTTGGTGACCTCTGTGGGGTGAGCTGCGTCCCCACCCTGCAGCCCTGGCATGCTCTCACTGGCGGCTCAGCAGTGCTGCCCCACAGCCACGGCTATGAAATACAGCCCATTCCCTGACAGCTAACATGCCCCACTTTGATTCATCATCTCTCCTACTCTCTCTGTCCTTTATTTTTCTGCCCTCTCTGGCCTTAGATTGCTTTTCGGGAGTTTATCATATTGAACTTTTATCCCTTTCCAGGAAACCCTATTATTTTTTTCTTCCCTTTCTCAATTAATAAATAATTGCCAGAGCACTTCTTTGGACAGAAGCACATCCTGCCTCCTGCGAACAGCAGAGGCTTCTTCTGGGACTCCTGGGGGCCTGTGTGCAGAGCGTATCACCTGTCAGATGTGGAGGCCCACTGCTAGTTACACAGGCTGCCAGCCCTGTGCTCACCATCGGAGTTGTTCCATATCTTGGGAGACAATAGTGTTTTCATGGCCACCCCCAGCGAGAGGACAGCATTGCAGGGGAGGCCAAGTGCTGAGTATAGACAGAAACAAGCACAGCAGGGCTTTAGAGACTAAAGCATGAATATCAAGTATCTCCCTCAGACTTGTATATTGAAGGCTCGGTCTGCGGTGCAGCAATGGACAGAGGCAGACCTTCATAGGAAATAAGGCTCTCACCCAAACACTGGACTAATCCATTGGTGAACTGAGTGGGCTGCAGGAGGTGAGGAATGACTGAGGAAGTGAGATGTGCCTTTGATGGGTAGGTCCCGTCTCTTTCCTCTTCCCCAGCTCTCTTGTGGCAACACCCTGTGACCTCAAGGTGAACAGCTTTGCTATACCCAGAATACTCTGTGCCATGATGGGCGACAGACAGACATGGGGTCTCAGCTTATCACTGATGCTGACACTGGACAGGTATACTTGATGTTTGGTATTCATATGATGATTCATCTTGTTAGGAATGAGACATACCTAAGAGATTAGTAAGATGTACTCTGGGGGTATCTATGACGTTTCTGAAATAAGTATTAGGGGTATATGAACCCTAAATCTACATAGGCTGGGAGTACAGATGGAAAGGATGGAGAGCCCACAGTAAAGGCATTCTCTCTATACATATGTACATTCACACTTATGTATTTGTATGTGTTTAAATGCACACATGTACACATGCATGTGCACGTGTCACAGCATGACTGAAGGATCAGTTTTCTTCTACCATGTGGATTCTGAGGATCAAACTTAGACCGTCAAACTTGGTAGCAATTTTACCCACTAAGTGATCTTCCTGGCCTAGGCATGATTTCTCTATGCTTCTTGGATGCCATGTGGTGAGCCATCCTCCTAACCATGATGGACTGAATCCCCAGAACCCTTTAGAAAAATGAACCCTACATCCCTGAAGTTATACATGTCATGCATCACTGCGCTGGTCCACAGGAACTTCTCAGAAAACTGTCACTGGGAGCATGGTATGGTGTCTTGCAGGCTCTGGGCCTTGGCCTTTACCACATATCCAGTCCTAACTGCCTCCATGGCATTGGGGTCATCTTTTAAAAGCCACTAGTGTGAACTGGACGGAGCTGCTGGCACCCTGTCTCAGCACCTGGGAGCTGCTTCCCAGGAGTGAGCAGGCACCACAGCTGCTATCTTCTGTCCCACATCCACAGCTTGGTGCATGCTTCTGAGGTCTCACTAAAACTCACAGAAGCAGAGCTAATGTCCTTCCCAGAAGCCATGCTTCTGAGGTTAGACCACAATCAACAGACTTCTGGAAAGGTATGAAATACAAACTCATCGTGACTTACAGGAAAGAGAAGGAACAGGAGGCATTTACCAGTAAGAACAGAGGATTTTTCTTCAGAGTAAAAAAGAAATGGGAAAAGGCAAATTTAGAAGAGGAAGGGTGCCAGGTGAGTCTGGATTGCATCAAGGTTTCCAGATTATTCTGGAATGTGCAGCAGGTTCCAAGTTCTTTTTTCATATTTGGATGTCTTTAAGGAAAATATGGCCTAAATGGGACACAGATGAGTGCGTGTGCTGCCTGGTGGTGGCGTCACAACAGCCCGACTAGTTGGAATGGTACTGTTGATACAATGCTTGTTGGAGAAGCCCAAGCTAGCTTCAAATTCTTGGCAATTCTCCTACCTCATCTCCTGAGTTCTGGAATGACTGGTGCATGCCACTATATCCAACTGGTACAACATTCTCCACCACAATCCATTTAGGGTATTTTCACTTAACCAGTTCTGATGTAACCTGGAGTGGGGGATTGGTATTGCACCATCTCTGTGAGCAAGTCAGATGTGCCCTTCTCACTCCCCACCCTGCTTTGCTGCTCATTTTCTTGTACACGGCATGAGTATCTGTCCTTCTAGTCAGGCTAATGTTGGAGACATTTGCTCCAACAGGACTCAGCACTTAACTGTCCAGGAGATACTCACATGCTCTTGGCTGAAGGGGAAGAAGAGTGATAATTACCTTAGGCCAGCAATGGTGGCAAAGGGAGTTCTCTGATCAGTCAAAGTGGTGGCAGGAGCATCACATAGGGCAGTGAGGCTCTCATCCACTGGGGATCCAGGCAGTCTGGAGGCCAATAGGTTTCTTGTATGCAGGACCTTGTATGGGACATATGTTGCCTTGATTTGCTCCTTCTCCTTAGAGAAACCTTCCTGAATCCTAGTTCCAGGTAACAGTGCTTTCCTGAATATTATTCTAGCTCTTGGAACAGCACCTTAGGGCACTAATCATGATGCATAATTCTGGAGCCTCTATGGTGGGCTCCATGGTCCAAGGGGCTTGGCTTACCCGAGTACCCAGTGAACAGTGTCTGGCACATAAAGCGACATATTACAGCTTTGCTGGCTCCTTTTCCTTCCCTCCTTCTCCACTCATCTCCTTTATACATCCATCCATCATTCCATTCATCCTCCTACCGTCCGTCTGTCTCCTCCCCATCTTTCTCTCTGTGAGTGCACCCATCTATATATCCACCCAATGTTTACTAAACAACACCAAGATGCCTGGGCTAGTCTAGGTCCTAGATTCTAAGAGGAGCTAGAATGTAGCATTTTACCAAGTTCAGACCTGCCTTCCACAGTTGACAGGTAAATAATGGTTTGGGCAGGATGTGAAGGGGAGAAGATGAGGAAACAATGCCGAGAACAGCAAGTGCTACAGAGTTGCTCAGTAGTCAGGGAGCTCTCCTGACCAACAGACTGTTGAATTTCCACCTAAAAGGAAAAGGCAGGGGAGGACCATTGGACCCTTGTCCGTGAGTCTGGCCATTCCTCCTAGCCATTTGTATGCAATGCTGCCATAATTGCTTATGGCACAGGACTCTTAAGACAGGACAAAATATATAGGTTGTGGGAAGCCTAGGTGAAGGGGACTCATCTGTGTGGTTATGAGGAAGCCATCATCCATGCTGGATAAGGCTTTCCAGTGCAGCTGCTTTGAGGTCACTTACCCACTTCACCCATGCTCTGTTAGTGAGCCCAATACATTCATGCTTTTATCACTGGGATCTTAGGAGGAAGAGACACACTGTACACAGTTCTCCCAGGGAACAGCAGTATGCAGGCCACCTTTGAGTGAGATGGGAACCTGTAATATTAGTATTCAGGCATTTTAGAGATCCGCCTGCCTCTGCCTCCCGAGTGCTGGGATTCTTTTGCGCCACCACCGCCCAGCCAGGCATTTTTTTTCTTGTTTTCCTTTCTGATCTTTTTTTCTGTTTTGTGAGTTTATTTCTTTTTTTTAATTTATTTATTTATTAAAGATTTCTGTCTCTTCCCCGCCACCGCCTCTCATTTCCCTCCCCCTCCTCCAATCAAGTCCCCCTCCCTCGTCAGCCCAAAGAGCAATCAGGGTTTCCTGCCCTGTGGGGAGTCCAAGGAACCCCCACCTCCATCTCAAGGTCCAAATCAGGAGCTGAAGGAGAGAGAACATGAGCAAGGAACTCAGGACCGCGAGGGGTGCACCCACACACTGAGACAATGGGGATGTTCTATTGGGAACTCACCAAGGCCAGCTGGCCTGGGTCTGAAAAAGCCTGGGATAAAACCGGACTCGCTGAACATAGCGGACAATGAGGACTACTGAGAACTCAAGAACAATGGCAATGAGTTTTTGATCCTACTGCACGTACTGGCGATGTGGGAGCCTAGGCAGTTTGGATGCTCACCTTACTAGTATTCAGGCATCTTGTACTGACCTGCCGTTGGGGGCCTGACAGGATACGTCCTCAGCTGCAGCCACCTCAGTGTACCTCCTGTGCATATTCACTATATTCCCTTTTAAAAGGGCCCTGCCCACTTCCCATTTGTCTGTCTGTCTGTCTGTCTCTCTGTGTTTCTCTGCCTGTCTCTCTCCTCTTTCTTCTTCTGCTGCTCCTGTCCCCAGAGGTCAGTCACCTTGCCCTTCCCCCTTTTTATGTTCCCTTTTCCCTAATAAAAAACCCCTCAATGTGAGTTCTGTCACATGGCTTCCTTCTCTCTCGCACTGCTTTTTAAATTATAACACTGGTTCCCTGATCAGAAAGGGCTTTCTGGCGTTTTGCCTGCCCACAGGCAGTTTGAGGCATGCCAGGATCCTGGAACCTGGTCCACATAAAACAGCCTTGTTTCTCCAGACTGCTGAGTCCCTCCATCCAAAACTAGCAAGATTGGCGAACCCCTCCCCCTGCCACCTTTGTCTATTTCCCGTGAGTGAGGACTAGTCTCTTGAGGGTGGTTTCTCACCTTTTGGCCTCATTAAGTCCTAGTACCAAGCAACCACGGCTCTCTCAGGCTCAGAGCCCTCACCTCCCCCACCTCGAGACAACTCACTGGGTGCCTGTGCCTTTCTTGGACCCTTGGATCCTTCAGGTTTTGCCCTACGGCCCCCACTCCTTGAGTGATGACTCTGAAGCAGCTCATGTTCTTCTTGCTTGATCCTCGCTTGATAAAAGACATTGGATTTTGTTCTGCCTCACTCATGGGGAATAAGCCTACCAAAAATCTGCTTCCTGGCACTCTATACCCTGATATTTTACGGGACCTTTGCAGCATTCTGCCAGCGACCCTGATAGATGGGAGGAGGTGTCCCCCTTTCACTCTTCTGCTTTCCCCTCCCTCAACAAACCTCTGACACTAACTCTGCTGCATGTAGCACGTTTACTTAGTGGCAGAGCCCACGGAAAGGTAATGACTTCATGCTGGGACCCTACCTAGCTGCTCCACCCTCAACAGATCCACTCTCTTCCATCTGGAACAAATCTGCTTTCTTGTTTACTGGCGGCTTTGCCTTCCATTCAGTATTGGCAATTGGGTCTCTGGCAGGGCTACTGGCCTCTGACCATTCCCCTGGATGTGAGGCTTCCTTTCTCAAACACAGTCCTCTCCTCGCCTTCTGCCTTTTCTCGAAGTCCTGGTACCAGGTGACTGTGTCTTCCTTGGGCTCAGAGGCCTTGGCCCCTGCTCTGCAAGTTTGATAAAAACACAAAAGAGCCTCCACTGTCTTGATGGCAGCTCTCTCTGAATTCCTGGGACACTAGGAATTACAGACCCTTGGGTTTTGCTTCTCTGCCTCACTCATGGGAACTGTGCCATCGTCTATACCTCCTCACTCCACTGGGAAGGAAACCCACTAACCACTCCTAATCAGCTATTGTTGCAGGACTACCAGCTGCTGGCCACAGAGCTGGAGGCCCAAGACCATCAAACATGTCTGGGTGATGTTGTGGAGATGGAAAAGGACCAGGTGCTTTAAGACCTAGGGAGTCCACTTGGATCCACCTCAAACAGCATTTTGCCAGGTCCAAGCAGCACCTGATGGCTCCACAGAGACTGCAGTGAAGTCAAACAACCAGATACTCCAGGACGTGCCAGCACCCAGCTTTCCTAGGTGCCCCAAAGATGAATGATGTCCCCCAGGTCAGCAGGAGACAGTCTTGAGAACAGTGTCCTCACCCCTGCCTTACCTGCTACACCATATAACTCCTCACCTTTTTATAATAAACAAAAGGGAAGAATGTTAGTATCCAGGCATCTGCACTGGCCTGCCCTTGAGGTCCTGACAGGATATGTGCTCAGCAGCAGCCACTAAGAGCAACCACTGTGCACACTCACTTCTTCTCTGCTCACCTTCCTTCCCCTCCCTCTCTCCTTTTCTCCCTCCCTCCTTCCTTCTCTCCCTCCCCCTTCTCTCTCTCTCCTTCTCTGCCTGTCTCTCTGTCTCTTCGCCCCCTCCCCCTGCTCTCTCTGCCTCTTTCTTTTCTTTTGCTGCTCCTGTCCCCAAAGGCTGATCTCCCCTGTCTCGTTCCCCCTTTTTTATGTTCCCCTTTTCCTAATAAAACTCCCTCCACGTGAGTTCTGTTGCATGCATCTTTCTCGTGCTGCTTTTTACAACAGTGATGGCTTCTAGGACAGGAGACACACAGATGGATTTATATCTTAAAAGTTACTGTGCTGGTTTGAAAGAAAATGGCCCCCAAAGGGAGTGGCACTATTAGGAGGTGCGGCCTTGTTGGAGGAAGTGTGTCATTGTAGGGGCAAGTTCTGAAGTCTCATATGTGTTCAAGCCATGATCAGTGAAATAGGCTACTTCCTGTTGCCTGTGCAAGATGTATAACTTGCAGTTACCTCTTCAGCACCATGTCTGCCTATATGCTGCTATGCCTTGCCATGCTGATAATGGACTAAGCTTCTGAAACTGTAAGCCATCCCATTAAATGTTTTCCTTTATAAGAGTTGCCATGGCCATGGTGTCTTTTCACAACAATAGAAGCCCTAAGAAAGGTGCCAAGCCCATCTCTGCCAGAGTCTTACTGGGCCCAACTCCCCATCTGCTTACATACTGGTTATGTCTGCTTCTGACTGCAAGGGTAGAGTTTCTTTGCGACAGGAACAATATGGTTCTAACAAGTCTAAAATTTACTATTTGCTTCTTCAAGAAAACAGCTTGATGACACATGTCTTTAATCTCAGCACTAAAGAGCAGAGGCAGGGGATCTCTGTGAGTTGAGGCCAGTCTAGTCTACATATGAGTAGACCAGTAAGGGCTACAACGGCTACATGGAGAGACACTACCTCAAAAAAAACTCAGCACTTGGGAGGCAGAGGTATGTAGATCTCTGAGTTCAAGACCAGCCTGGTCTCCAGGACAGCCAGAGAAACCCTGTCTCGAAAAAACTAAAAACCAAACTAAATCAAAACAAAACAAAATAAAAAAACAAAAAACCTAAACCCTACCAAAACTACAAGCAAAAAAACAAAGCAAAACAACACCTACCCCTACAAACAAAAATCAATAAATGACAAAAAGGAAAACAGCTGGGCTAAGGAGACAGGCTTAGGCGGGTAGAGTCAAGGATACTGCCCAGCTTTGGGTCTATGTTCAGTCAGTGCCTCTGGATACCAGCTGATTTGCACAGGGACATGTTCTCAGCTGTCTGGCCTTTCTCGCTAAGTATGGGCTAAGGTCCCATGGGCGCCTAACCTGAGACTGGCCCTGGTGGCCTATAGTTCTCCTGCTCAAAGGGTTGTGTGACTGTCATTCTCGCTTTTAAGGCCCTAGTGGCTTGCTGGGCCTCTGATAGATTCTGAACAGTTGCCAAGACTGAACAGTTGCCAAGACTCCTGTGGGGCTTTACCCTCTTACCTTCTGAGAACCCATATATATGTGATTGTCACATCTTGGCATGCCAACTTCCTGGACTCTGTACTTACCTAGAGCCTTTCTCCCCTGTATGTCCCACCATCTCAGTGCAGACTGAACTACTGCTACTGTGGTCTACTGGTGGAGGAAGGTCATTGGTTAAATAATAAAGAAACTGCTTGGCCCTGATAGGTTAAAACATAGGTGGGTGGAGTAAACGGAACAGAATGCTGGGAGGAAGAGGAAGTGAGCTCATATGCCTTAGCTCTGCTCTCTGGGGCAGACACGATGAAGCTCCGACCCAGGATGGATGTAGGCTAGAATCTTCCCGGTAAGCGTACCTTGGGGTGCTACACACATTATTAGAAATGGGCTAGTCCAGGTGCAAGAGTTAGCGAGAAGAGGCTAGATATAATGGGCCAAGCAGTGTTTAAAAGACTACAGTTTGTGTGTTGTTATTTCGGAGCATAAGCTAGCCAGGCGGCTGGGAGCTGGGGCGGCAGGAATGCAGCCCGCAGCTCCTACAACAGTCTACGTGTTCTCTTCCCAGACACCATGAACTCCTGAGGGAAGCATCGTCTAGAATAGTGGTTCTCAACCTGAGAGTCACGAACCCTTTGACCAATCTCTATCTCCAAAAATATTTACATTATAATTCATAATTCAAAACCACAGTTATGAAATAGCAATGAAAACAATTTTATGGCTGGGGGTCACCACTACTTGAGGAGCTGTGTTAAGTGTCACAGCATTGGGAAGGTTGGGAATCAGTGCTCTAAAATCTCCTTTCTAGTTTTTGGAACAGACAGTGATATAGAATTGTGCCCACGATGGGTGTGCTAACCACCACTAACCTGGACACTCCTAAATCTAGGGTTTCCGTGTCCTACTTTATCTAATACCCAGCCTCCCTTCTATGCCAAGCATGGAAGGGAACATACACCTGTATAAAAGGAAGGCTATCAGACAAGGCAGCTGGTCCCATGGCTCTGCTAGCTCCATGGGAGGGGGGAACTCAGTTGTACAACATCCTATGCCAGGGAACCCACTGCTGGTGCTAGGAAGGACTGACAGGACAGTGTAGTCACGGCAGTGGTTATAAGGAGTCCTCTTGTGAAGTCGTATACAAGAAACTCAGGGGAACCTTCCTCTCTATCCAGTTCTCAAGCTTCGACAGCTAGCAGAGGAACCTGGAAGCCTCTGATTCTAGCAGTGACACTCCCCTCAACAGCTTTGTTCAATTTCTCCTCACAAGTTTAATGGGGCTGGGCTAGCAAGATGATTCAGCAAGTTAAAGCACCTGCCACGCAAATCTGATCCCTGGAACCCATGCAAGGGTAGTGGGAGTGCCCTCTGACCCCACATGAACTTTATGGCATGAGCCATATGGAATAATTTTTTTGTACACTGTGAAGATGTGTCTTTGCCAAGGTGCCTTCTGATTGGTTTAATAAAAGAGTGGAATGGACAATAGTTGATGAGATACAAAAAATGACACCTACAAAAGACACCCAATGTACAGGGCCACATACATCCACATAAAGCCTGAGAAAGTTAAAAGAAAAGTTTGGAACAGAGAGTCAAATGCCACTTCCTGGTGACCACCTCCTTTCAGGTAAACTCAATGCTAGTGGAAAACAGAGGTGCAGCTCTTTTAAGAGGCCTTGCTACTGAGTACTTTAAGAGAGTTTGTTAGCAGTAGGTGCTGTGCTACTTGGTGGCAGTGTGAACCTAGAAACTTGGCTCCCATCAGTACCTCCACCATGAGGCTAGGCACTCAGGGAATTGACAGGGAAAGAGCCAGCACACTATGCGTTAAGCTGAGCAGCAGTTTAAGTTTTGCTCATGCAGACAGAAAAGATTACAGATATGTGATAAAGACAGATCTAGATAAAAGAAACCTCTAAACAGGTTATAGTTTGTTTAAAAATGTACATAGACTTGAGAAGGAAAGTATACAGGCAGTATAGAAAAAGAAGAGTTTAGCAATAATAAAGTCCTTAAAAAGGAATAAAGTAAAAGAAAGAATCCACACAGAGATGGAAATCCACTGGGAGTGTGGACTCGTATGTTCATCAGTGCAACCACTGATGAACAAGCGACAGCTGCTGAAACACTGGATTCTGGAGGCTGCTGGGTTAAACCAACCTTTCTATTTCAAAACTTTCTTAACTTCAAAATGGAAGTCAAAAGATATGTTTCTTGGGGGAAGATGTTATGCTTCTATTCCCACAAAAAATAAAAGGCTCTGGATTCTTTCAAGGTTGAAGATGCTTAGGTTTGATCAAGGAAGACCCCCTGAAAATCCTGGCTATAGACATAAAGAAATGAACCTAGAAAAACTACAAAACACGTAAAATATATTTTACCTATTCAAACATAAAACAAAAAATCATCTTTGGCTAACCTGTGTACAACAGTCTGTATTTATATTAATGCGGATATGTATGTTACTTTTAAAAGTTTTATGTATTTTCAGAGCAAGGAGACCAGACACCAATAAAAATGATGACCCAGGTGATCCAACATCTTGGAACACCTCTATTGCAGTTCACTCAGAGTTCTACACCCAGAACAGCTTCAAGGCTGCTGGCTGAGATGGTCCAGCCTCACAGACTACTCCAGCTAAGGTTTAACCATTATCCTGATTCTTCTCAAGGTTCCTCCAAAGATACCAGCACTCTCAGACAACAGGAAGCAGTTTAGAGAAAACAATACCCATATACCCAAAAGATGGGTTATGGATGTTTGTCATCAGTGGAAGGAGTGTTTGTTACAAGTTGTTACTGGTCATGGTAAAAAAAAAAAAAGTTAAACAAAGGAGTTAAATTCAAAGATCTCTTTCTAAAGGAAAAAAGGGGGATATAATATAGAAATGATGAGATAAAAAAGTAGATTATTGAATCCACTTTAATCCAAAAGCACCTATTAACCTCAAAATATTTTACATTGGTATGGATTTTGATTTACTGATACAAATTTAAAGTTATTTTTGTTATACTGTATGTCTGTTTCTACTCTTGTTTGGGAATATTGTGATTAAGTAACTCACTTAAAATGTAATGTATAATTAAGAAATATAGATTAATAATTATCTATTATAATCAAACTTGTTGGTCATATTGGGTATGTTTTCAAGGTTAAACAGATATATTTAGATAGATAGAAGGTCTTCAAACACTTCCAAGGCCTACAGAATATGGTATTTAAAATGTTTTTAACAAGATAAGGCTTTTCTTGACAGTGAGACATTACTTAAAAAATGATGATGGGTACTGAAAAAATTCCATATAGATTTTTATTTCTTTGTGGCAAAAGCTAGCCACTAGGTTAGAAAAACTGCCCTTGCCTCAGTTGCTGACAGTATATTGTCCAAACTAGACCAGAAGGATGCAAAAGAAAGTGACTGCCAAACTTTGCTAAGACAAGGTAGGTCAGTCCTTTAATATTCCCTGCTTCTCAGAAATGTCTGTCAATGATATAACTAGGCCTATAGGCCAAAGATAGATGATGCCCCAGTGTTACAGAAGAACTTCAGGTGACTGTTTAGGCAGCCATATGTCCCTGTCATTAGGTAATATAGCCTTCTGGGGTCATTGATGGAGTTAAAGACTAATTAATTAAAGTTAAAGTTTTCCTTAGTTATGATTAAAGGTAAATTAGGTATAAAACTTTGGACTCACAAAGATAAGATATGGAGTATTTTCTCTATTTTTCCAAATATAAATAGACTGGATATTGTAACTGTAATTCTTACTTGATAACTGTTTTTGTTGTATATAATATTACTCTAATAAAGTTAAAAATCTTCCTTTTTAATTAGACAAAGGGAAAATATTATAGAATAATCTTTTTGTACACTGTGAAGATGTGTCTTTGCCAAGGCACCTTCTGATTGGTTTAATAAAAGAGCTGACTGGCCAATAGCTAGGTTAGGAAGAGATTAGGTGGGAGAGCCAACTGAGAAGTTGATGGGAAGAACAAGGGCAGGTACTGGGGGTCACCAACCAGATGAGCAGAGAAAGCATGTGATAAACATGGCTGTGTTGAAAAAAGTACTGCCAATGGTAGAGCATAGATAAGAAATATGGGTTAAAATGTAAGAGCTAATTAGCAATAAGCATAAGCTATTGGACAAGTACATATAATTAATAATAAGTCTATGTGTAGTTGTTTGGGAACAGGCTGGTGGGACAGAACTGACTGGTAGGACACAAAATCTCTGCCTACAGTGAGCATACCTGTACTCACATATGCACTATGCACACATAATAATAATGATAATAATAAATCTTGGTTGGTCCTGCACAAGGCCTCAAGCTGAGGACCATCCTACAGACTGGAACTACTTTTTTTGAGACAGGCTTTCTCTGTGTAGCCCTGGCTGTCCTGGAACTCGCTCTGTAGACCAAGCTGGCCTTGAATTTAGAGAACTGCCTGCCTCTGCCTTCAGAGTGCTGGGATTAAAGGTGTGCATCATTACAACTGGCTCTATGCTTCCTAAAGAATTGTACCTGGCCATTTGAACCTTGTTGGGTTGGCTGAGCTCTGAGGGCTAAGAGAGGAGAAGCTTTGCTTTGCTACCATGGGGTTCAAGCTGATGGACCTCTTGCTTACCCAGCTGACCACCCTAGAATGTCATGGAGGAACAACTAGAGAAAGGCCTATGTACCTACTGGGAGGAATGAGAGCCATGCTGGGCTGAAGTGAGCAGGCCTGGTAGCCAGAGAGCAAGGCAGCTGTCCAACCTAAATATCAGAGAAACGTCATGCAAAATGAACACACAGCCACTTGATACTATGTGTGTGGAGTACACTACACCTGGTACCTAGTTGAAGCCATGGGAGCCAAGGGACCCTGTTCCTTGCCTAGGGTTTCCTGATGCAGGTTGCACAGCTGTTCTCCATCCAATTGCTCTGTTGAAGTTGCCTTCCCACCTGCTCAGGCAGCCTCTGTCACCCTCACTAGACAGCACATCCTCCTTAGAGATTATGCCAATTTGAGTGATGCTCATGGCAAACTTCATGTAGCAGAGCCAGCAAGCCAAGGCCAGCACCTGACACCTACAGGTTCTCAGTGAGTGCTTGCTGAAGAAAGGATGAGTGGGAACACAATTCCATTCTATGCACAGGAGTCCTGTATACATTTAAAGGCAAGGAGCTAAATTCCTACCCCTGAAGTCTTGACTACATTGCTCAGTTTCTGGATTTTCACCACAGTTGGGGCCTTTTCAGTATTATCATCTTAGAGAGCTCTGAATGTAAGCCACCCTGGCTGTAGAAGAAGGAAAGAAAGCTGTTCATATGTCACATCTACTAGGCAAACATGCCTGACTCAGGAGCCAAGTGTAAAAGTCTAGTAGGTAGGGCTAAGTTAGAGCCTCTCCAGGCACAGCCTGAATTTCCTCTGGTCTGTTCCTGAGGCATCTGCCTAGACTCCAAAGGCTCTGGAGCAGATGGACCAGGCATGTTTTCAGCAATACCCACACTGCTATGTGACTGTCAGTGAGGTGCACCACCTCTCTTGTCTTGGTCTCTTCACTTGCTCAAAGAGAGGAGCAAAAGAAACTCTTCCCAGGTCACTGTTAAGGGGTGGTGAGATAATCAGCTTGCTGTTGACAATGCAGGGAGACCTCATGTTATTCTCTAACCAGTGGGGCTAAGTTCTTTAGATGTTTCTACCTTAGAACAGCAGACAGGGAGCAAAATAAGAACAAAGATGACCACTTCCTGGTAGTGTGACTGAGCGACACTTTAATACCTTTAGGACTTGATGTGGGATGTCCTTCTGTATATGTGTTGCTCTTATTGGTTGATGAATAAAATGGCTTAGCAGAGTAAAGCCAGGTGGGAAATCTAACAGAGATATATATAGAGAGAGTAGGCAAAGTCAAGGAGATGCCATGTAGCTGCTGAAGGAGAAAGATGCTAGAACATTACTGGTAAAGCCACAGCCATAATAGAAATGTGCTAATTTAAGATGTAAGAGCTAGCTAGGAATACACTTGAGCCATTGGCCAGTGTTGTAATTAATATAGTTTCTGTGCAATTATTTGTGTCTGGGCAGCTGGGAAACGAAAGTACAGTTTCTGTTTATAGGGATTCGCTACTCACTATGGGGAAGCACTAGGTCAACATGGAGGTGATGCATGGGGATTAGGACCAGCAGTGTTTCCAGGGTCAGATTTGTCAAACCAGGAGACTTATCTCTGCCCAGATTCTGGGAGACCCCAGTAGTCTCATATGCTATCTCCATTCCCTACACACCTAGCAGGAGCAAGAAGCTTAGAAAACTGAATCTAGTACACTTGCTCCTGCTTAAAGTGTCCGGAGGCTGCCCTCTCCCATTTTCCCTGTGTTCTAGCATATGGGTCCTCCATGCTTAGTGGCTCAGACATGACACTTGAGCCATCTTTATGCTGTCTGTCCCATGGGGCTGTCTCAGCTTGAGGTATTTACAGAGGCCTTGGTATACATGTGCTACATGAAAACCAATGCTCACAGTCTGCTTCCCTGGTCCTGTAGCATGTTCAGTGGGGTCAGAGAGAGACCTGGTCAGAACCCTGTGAGCACCTGAGGTGCTGCCTGGAAGAGATGGGGCATAAGGCTGGATGCTCTGGTCACCCATTGAGCTCATGGTCCGCGGTACCGTTTTTTTCCCCTGAACTGGCTCCCTTCTCATTATGACCTCAGGTCAGTGGTTCTGTAGAGCTCTGGTGCAGCTGCATTTCTACTCCAGAAGAGATGCTAAGGCCCAGAGCGCTACAGAGCTTCACATGGCATCTGTGGGCAGAGGATAATAGGGCCCAGAGCGCTACAGAGCTTCACATGGCATCTGTGGGCAGAGGACAATAGGGCTCAGAGCTCTACAGAGCTTCACATGGCATCTAATAGCAGGTGCAGACTGATATTTGGGACCTAACTCTAGGGAGTCACTTTTCTTGCCATTTCTTCCTTGGCAGAGACAGGGGATTATGGGAACAGTGCAGTGACATACACTCATGCAGAACAGGTGCTCAAGCAGTAGCCTTCAAGGTGTTAAATCCAGCACTTTTGAGGGATACTTTGCTGGCCAGCTCAAAGGTCCTTTTGCTGGCCAGGGCAGAGATGGGAGGACGTGTCAGGGAGAGGGGACATAAGCGATTAGTTCACCAAGCTAGGCACGATTCTGACCTGATGCGCATTCCCTTGGGCTTCTGGCTGAGTCTGGGGAAGGGTGAAGTAAACACATTCTTTTTCTACGTGGTCCAGGGGTGTTTAGGAAAGGTTCATTCCATGAACACCTGCCACTTGGCTGTCCCCAAGGTTTATGAGGACACTGACAATCCAAGAGGTTGGAGCGTGTGTGGAACTTGGCTCTGAGAACTAACTGTTACCTGTGAGGTCATCATGCTGAGAAAGCCACAACAAAAGGATACTTTATCTCAGAAGCTCTGCAGAACTCTCAAACCCACTTAGCAGGAAAGGCAAGAACAAAGAGCAGGAGGTAAGATGTTTCCCAAGAAGCCAGTAGAAAACTAGAAGCAGGCTTTGCTCTGAGCCTCTGATGCTGCTTTCTGAGTCTTGCTTGCCCAGCTGTTCATGTGGGATTAATAACTACAAATTTTATCTATGTTTCCACCTGCCATGATTAAAATAACCCAACAAGGGCAACCTAAAGAAAGGGCATATTTTAGCCCAGTTTCACTAGTCCACCATGGCATGTGAATCATGACGGCAAGAGTGAGGTAGCTGTGGTCACAGTTAGGGAGCAAAGAAAGCTGGGTGTTGGTACTCAGCTGGCCATCTTCTTTTTGCTCAGTCCAGGACACCAGCCTATGGAATGATGCCAGTCACAATTAAGGTGGATCTTCTCACCTCAATTAGTCCAGCCTGAATAATCCCTCACAGGCATGGCCAGAGGCTAACCTAATCTGGATATTCCTTCAGAGGAATACCTACCTACAGGGTGATGCTGGATCCTGTCATGTTGGCAATATTAACTACACTTTTCTATAGTTCTCTCATATTATTATTATTATTGCTATTATTATTTAATTTTTCAAGATGGGATTTCTCTGTGTAGTCTTAGCTATCCTAGGACTTGTTTTGTAGAGCAGGGTGGCTTTGAACTCACAGATCTGCCTGAGTGCTGGGAGTAAAGGCATACACCACTATGCCTGGCTTCTCTCCTTATTTTGTATAAGAAGCCTAGTGTTTAGCACAAAGATGTCATTCATAAATAAGATTTGTTTTTAAGGAATGGTCTCATGTAGTCCAGGCTGGTCTTGAACGATGTAGATGAGGATAACCTTAAATTTTCCTGTCTCTACCTTCTTTAATGATAGGAAGGTAGTCATGTGTTACCATGCCTGATTTATGTGGTGCTGGGAATAGAAATTGGGTTTTATAGACACTGGGCAGACACTCTAGCAGCTGAGCCATATCCCAGCCTGTGAATTTCATCCCGGGATGCGATGTGTAATACACACTCATGACTCTCTGAGGACCTCTGCAAATCACAGCCCCAGCTCGCATCATGCCATTATTGGGCATCTGCTTTCAAAATCATACTTTCAATTTTATTCTTGTTATTTTTTTGATTTTTTTTCTTTTTTTTTATTGATAAAAGAAGAATAAAGAAAAAAAAACAAATTTCCACCTCCTCCCAGCCTCCCCTTTCCCTCCCCCTCCTCCCACTCTTCTCCTCCTCCTCCCACCCCTCTCCCCTTCCCCCCACTCCTCTCTCCCTCTCTCTCCAGTCCAAAGAGCAGTCAGGGTTCCCTGCCCTGTGGTAAGTCCTAGGTCCTCCCCACTCCGTCCATATCTAGGAAGGTGAACATCCAAACTGGCTAGGCTCCCACCAAGCCAGCAGATTGCGTAGGATCAAAACTACATGCCATTTTTTTGAAACGAGGTTTTGTCCTACAGTCTATATGAGCTTGGAATTCATTATGTAGTCCAGGTTGTCCTCAACAGTGTGACCCTCCTGCTCCAGTCTCCCAAGAGCTAGAATTATAGCTGTGTGCCACCATGCCTGGCTTGTACTTTTAATTTGTCACTCCCAAGTGGAACCCGAGCAGATGGCTTTTTAGGACTTGGCCCCCAGCAGGGCTCACAGAGACTGTAAAGCAGTGTCTGTCCCAGTTCACGGACTGAAGGACGCTTTTTAAGTGTGAAGAGATGCTGTGAAACAGCTCTTCTTGCCATACTCAGATAACAGTGACTTTCAATCCTTTGGGAATTTAAGATACAAAATAAATAAATAAATAAAATATCAAAGGGGCTGGGAAGAATACTTAGTGGTAGAGCACTTGTCTGTAATGCGCAAGGCCCTGGGTTCAACTCTAGCTTCACAAAATAAAACAAACCCAAACAAACAAAATTTATAAACACACACACACACACACACACACACACACACACACACACTCCTTTGTGTTTTTTAAGAAAAGCATATTTATACAAATGGAAGCAGTTGTATTTCAGTAAGATATTGACCACAGGGGGAAAAAAAGAACCAGGGAGATGCTAGGCATGGTGAAGCCTACTTGCAACCCAGATACTTGAGAGGCTGAGGCAAGAGGACTGCAAGTTTAAGACAGCCTGGACAATTTTGAAAAACCCTGCTTCAAAATGAAAGAATTTAAAATGGGGTTAGGGATTGTGGCTCAGTGTCTAGCATTAGGTTCTGGGTTCCATCACAGCATAGGACACAAAACAAAACAAAACAAAACAAAAAAACCGAAGAAGCTGCAAATCTTAGTAGAAGTACTGGATAAAACCCAATCTCAAGTCTCCCTCTGGAAGAACAAGCCCAACCATGGGTAGGCCGGTCTCTGAAGCTCCAACCATGGGTAGGCCGGTCTCTGAAGCTCCAACCATGGGTAGGCCGGTCTCTGAAGCTCCAACCATGGGTAGGCCGGTCTCTGAAGCTCCAACCATGGGTAGGCCGGTCTCTGAAGCTCCAACCATGGGTAGGCCGGTCTCTGAAGCTCCAACCATGGGTAGGCCAGTCTCTGAAGCTCCAACCATGGGTAGGCCAGTCTCTGAAGCTCCAACCATGGGTAGGCCAGTCTCTGAAGCTCCAACCATGGGTAGGCTGGTCTCTGAAGCTCCCAAATGCCCAGACACAACAACCTCTACCAGTAACAGGGACTGCTGGGTCAGATTCTGGGCTCAGCAAGTGTGCTCGCTGGCTAACTGCACAAGGAGCATTCAAAGAAGCAGAAATTGAGGCTCTCTGACATTTTCCTCAAGCTGGTGCTGTGGTTTGTCTCCCAGCCTCAACCATGGACTTGACTGGGAATGTCAAAATGAATGAGGTGCTCTTAAGTACTAATGTAAAGAAGCCTCTATCTAAGACAGATTGCTGAGTGAGAATAGAGGGCATTTTCGTTTCTTTATAAAAGCAAAATAATCTTATATTGGATTGCTATGAGCTTGAGGCCAGTGGAGGCTACAGAAAACCAGTTTTTAAAAACCAAACAACCACAAAGCCACCCTACAGTGCAAGTGCATTGTATAGCACACGGAAGCTGCAGAAGGAATATACACAAACCCAGGAAAGGTTCCCACCAGAGGTTCCCCCCACCCTCCTCTGCTGAGCCCTTTCCAGCTGTAGTCATGTCAAGGCCAAGTCCACTGTGACTTACATTCTGACTGCCATTTTTTGTTGCCTTGGAACCCTTCATGGCTTCAGTTGCTTTCAGGACAAATCTGATCTTTCAGCAGGCCCCAAAAGCCCTTAGCTACCTGACCCTACCTAGCTCTCAATCAGTCTTTCTTCACTCCTTCTTGGTAGGCACAACGCTGCGCATGCTGAAGTCCAGGCACAGTATTCTCTCCCAGGGTCTGCCTCAGTGTTCTGGGCCACCAGCCTAGGCCCCGCCCAGCACTCAGTAGACACTGGCTCAGAGGCTCTTCCCTTCCTTACCCAAGACAGTGACTGCATTCACCACCTGACTTCTTTAGAATCCACAGTGTTCCTTTAAAACCTGCCAGTCTTCTCCTCTGGCAGGCTAAGATACAAAGGGACATGTACGTGTCAAAGTCAAGGACTTCTGCCTGCTTGCCTTTGACACTGTTATTGCCACATCTTTGTCTGCTATTTTGTTTTGATTTTTTCTCACTCTTAATGAGTTCCTGTGAATTACCTAACTTTCCTCCCAGCTGTCTGAGCACCAGCAACACTACTTACTCAGCAACTCATTCTCTCAGGCCACAAAGATAGGAACAGTGGCTAACTCTTAGGAAATGAAAATGTGCTTTCTCAGACCCAGGGCTCCTTGAGCTAGTCCGAGAATATCTGAGGCAGAATATGGAATCCTGGTGACCCTTCACCTAGTCACGTGCAGAAGCAAGGGGTCGGAACAGTATACTTCTACAAACATACTTTCTTTTATTTCTTTGTCTCTGTTATTAATTATCTGCTAAGGACAAATAATTTTTTTGTCTGCAGTTGATAAGATGACTCAGAAACAAAAATACCAAAAGAAAAAGAGTTAATTATTTTCTTAGGGATAAGATAGCTCAGTCAGTAAAAGAGCCCGAGTTTAATCTCCAGAACCCATATTTATGAAAAGCTAGGTGTGGCAGTAGATACCTTTGATGGTGGAGTTGGGGAGAACCCTTGAAGCTTACTGGCCACTGGCCTGGCCTAATTGGTAGGTCAAGAGAGCAGGGTGAGCAGTTTCTGAAGAGTGGTACCAAGGCTGCCCTCCACACCACTGTCACTGCACGCACACACCTATACTCACATGAAGCTAGTCTTGACAAACCTGGGAAGAGGCAACCTCAAGTAAGGAACTGCTTCCATCAGACTGGCCTGAAAGTATGTTTTGGGCATTTTCTTGATTGCTAATTGATACAGGAAGGACCACTGTGTTTGGTACCATCCCTAGGTATAAGAAAGGTGATTGAAAGCAAGGCAGTAAGCAGCACCCTCCATGATCTCTGCCTCAGTTTCTGCTCCAGGATCCTGACCTGGCTTCTCTTGATGAGGGACTGTAAGAAGAAACAAACCCTTTCCTCCCCAAGTTGCTTTCTGTCTGGTTTTTATCACAGCCACAGAACACATATTAGAACGCCCACCCATACATGAAGACCCAATTCGCCTTTTCCTTCAGCGGCAGACCTCTATCCACACACACCATATCTTCTGTCCCGCTTTTGGTCTATTAGGGAGTGGAGTGAAGTAGTCTGCAGTGATAGTTCGGGGGTCTGTAGCACAAGGGCTCCTTGCTGTTCTGCCACCCAGTGTCTTCAGAATTGAAGACACAGTGGTTTGTTGGGTGGAAAGCAGATAGCCCCAGTTCAAGGGCACTCAGAAGCTGGGTGACCTTGGGCAAAATGCATCTTCCCCCATTGCAGACTTCCTATTGGCAGACTTTGAATGACGATGGCTTCCTAGAGCTCGGTGTGAGACCTTAGAGGATGGATTCTTGCCCCTTTCTGGCCCTGGCCCTGCCTCTTCTGCAAGCCATGAGCTCTCAGACTGGTCTTTTATGGGTCAGGCTACAAAATTTCATTCACTCTGTCACGTCCCACAGTTGAACCCAAACAGCCTCTTGTTGGATTCTGGAGCTCACAATTGGGTCCCTATGCTTGTGTGTCAAAAGCTTTGTTGACTGAGTTGTCTCGTGAGTAGAAGCACTCTCATGTATCATAAGAGGCTAGGATTGAGTTCCCTTGTGAGTTCACAGTTAGGAAGAAGGTTTAATCATTTTGAGCTCCAAGGGCAACAGCAGAGAGGAACAGCAGCTCCGCTTTGCCATATATGTCACCTTTGTTAGGAAGGTAGACATGTTCTGGGTGAATGAACTTTTACACACACAAGAACCTAAGGAGGTAGATGACATCTGTCGTTCGTGGTTTTTGGTTTTGTTTTCAAGACAAGAGTCTTACTTGGTTGTTCTAGAGTCTTACTTGGTTGTTCTGGCTGGCCTGGAACTCACTGATGCACCTGCCTCTGCTGGGACTAAATGCACGTGCCACCGTATTTTGTGTTTTCAATTGTGGACACACACACACGCACACACACACTCATACATATATAAAATTTCTTTACTACAGCTATTTCTAAGTGCACAGTTTAGCAGTGTTAAGCAACTGACATCCCTAAGGCTATGTAACAAGTGTAAGGTGAAGCAGGAGGCTGGATCAGGACCCAGGTCTCTGACTTCAGGGCTTCAGCGCACACACAGGTGTAGCAGAGCCACTGCTGTGCACAATGCTGGCACAGGCCTGTTTGTTCTGCCCTGTCAGAGAGGCTTACTTCCCAAATATTCCCAGGCAGAGTCAAGATCAAATGCAAGGAATAGAGGGTTTCAGGCTCTTCCCACACCAGCTTCATGGGCTCAGGGAGTGCCTGCTGCATCTGAAACACTGTTCATCTTCCCACACCAGCTGCATGGGTTCAGGGAGTGCCTGCTGCATCTGAAACACTGTTCATCTTCCTACACCAGCTGCATGGGCTCAGGGAGTGCCTGCTGCATCTGAAACACTGTTCATCTTCCCACACCAGCTGCATGGGTTCAGGGAGTGCCTGCTGCATCTGAAACACTGTTCATCTTCCTACACCAGCTGCATGGGTTCAGGGAGTGCCTGCTGCTTCTGAAACACTGTCCAATGTAGAAAGCTCCAGAGCATAGAGTCATCTGGGATGTCTGAGGTAGGCCATGTCCTTGAGCAATAAAGCAACATTCAATTCTTGAGAACTCAGCTTCTTCCTCCCTCTACCTCCTAAGAAAGGCATAGGCCTGGGGGCTGCTTTGCTGGGTGGCTGAGTCCTTTGTCTGCTCAGAGAGACTTTGGGGGCCCATATTCCATGTGAGGAACCTTGCAGGCAAGCTCTGCTTTGATAAAGCAGCTCCTTCTAGGACTCCTACTCTTAGGCCTCTGAAGCTTTCTTTTTATGACTGCCCTAGTACCTTGAAGAGAGGCCTGGCAAGCAGCGACTCCTGGCAGACTTCTTGGCAAAAGTAACCCCACCCTTGACTTGATCTCTTTTGTGTGTGGTGTATGCTACATGTACACATATGGAGGCAAGAACAGGGTACTTCGTGCTATTGTCTCACTCTGTCTTATTACTTTGGACAGGGACTCATACTAAACTAGAAACTCATCTTTTTGGCCAGGCTAAGAAGCTCATGGGATTCACTTGTCTCTGCCCCATAATGCTGGAGTTATAATACACACAGGCATGCCTGGCTTTTTATGTGGGTGCTGGGGATTTAAACTCAGGTTCTCATGCTTGCAGAGCAAGTGTTCTCACCCACTGCATCTCCCTAGCTGATGTCTTAAAGACTGATCTCTTAAGAGATGAGTGTCAGAGCTCAACTGCTGCTGGTTTGCTAAGGTCGATTCTAGTATCGTTTCTGCTTTTTTCTCATTGCAGGCAGAGAACACCATTATGCAAGTGAGCCTGCCACTAGCCTGGTTTAGAAGTGGTGTGCTGAGAGGACTGTTCTAAAAGTGTCTTGTTCAGACACATGATCCTTTGGATACAGATCTCAAAGCACAAAGCCTTGGGTCTATGTAATGGTGGGGGTACAACAACTGTTTATTCTAGAACCTCTGACATTGAAACTGGTAGCAAAACCATGGGAGCTGGCGCAGTCATCAGCAAAGGCAGCCTTGAAGCAAACTGAAGCAAACAGGGATTAGAGACAGGTTCAGTCTATTCCCTGTGAGCTATGAGGTCTCAGTCTAGATCTGTTTCCGACCTGTGGAGTAAGGAGGGAAGTAGTTTTGAGAGCTGTCTGGAGGAGAGAATTACGTATATAACATGCCCAGTACAGTTGATTTTCCAATATAACCCATACTTCTAGAAACAGACAAGATTTCTGCACTCCTTTTTTAATGTTTGAGGCAGGGTCTCTGTGTATCTCAGGCTGGTCTCACCCTCTCTTTCAATCCTCATGCCTGAACTTGTAATGTTCCGGGACTACAAGTGTGAACTACACACTTGACAATGTGGGCTTATCCTGGATCAGGAAGTCTCAGGCGGTTGTAGTTAGATCTTGATTTCCAAAAGCAGGACAGGTGGTTCATTTCAGATTATGTCATATGCAGGGATTAAGAGAAACTTGGTTCAGCATCTGAGGTGCTAAGGGTGTGTGACTTCAGCCAGGCTTGTGACCTTCGGCAGGTCACTTCCACACATGTAGAGAGGGAAACAATTATTGGGAATATCAGAGGAAAAAAATTTATAAAGTGATCAGCAGCTTAATAAAAAAAATTTTTTTAAAAAGAGCAACATAAAAACCAGAGTAGGAATCAAATTTCTGTAGCTCACTGGTGCAGGCCAATCTGAGATAGAGCTGAGGGGAGGCTACAGGACTGCAGGTCTCCTTCCTGTCTGACTCTAGAAAGGGTATTTTGTCTTGGGGAGCTGAAAGCAGACAGCTGGCTCTGTTTTATAATCAGAAACAAGAAAGGCAACAGCACCCAAACCCTGCTTTCTGGGAACTCCCCCCAAGAGGACATTAGCACCTCACACATTGTCCTAGGGTGGAGAGTCAGGGCTGATGTCCACATGTTAAACACTCTGGATCTCAGTGCCTGGCTCCCAGCACTGGCACTCCCAGCCTGCCATCCTTACATTCCTCCTGGTTTACTCAGCTGCCAATGGTGCCCTGGAATGGCAGGCTCTTCCAGGGAACTATTAAGTGTTCTGGGCCAGGCAACTGATAAGGCTGGGCTGTTTGCCTTGACGACACCTGGACAACAGCCCTTCCCAGATCCCCAGGATGTATTTGTATGCAAGTATATGTTCACATGTGCATGCCTGTGGAGGCCACAGAGCAATCTTGAGTCTTCTTCCTCAGGCAGCATTCATCATCTTGTTTTCTGTGACAGGCTCTCTCATTGGCCTCAATATTACCAAGTAAACTAGGGTGGCCAGGCAGGAAGCTGCAAGGATCTGATGTCCCACCCCCATAGCATTGCCCTCGGCTTCTTACTGCTTATGCAACCATCATTTTGCCAACTGACATAGCTCACCAACCCCTCCTCTGGGATTTAAGTGTCTGGCCCAAGGCAGACAACTCCTCAACCTGGCAGGAAAGAGAGGAAAAGCAGAGAATGGCCCTAACAGCACCAAATCTGACTCCGCTAGTACCTGTGACCATGACCAACTGGTGCAGAGCCAGACTTGAGCAGGACAAAAAAGGCCAGCCCATGGCAGGCTTGATTGACGGGAAGACAACACACACCCATTCCCTGGGCTCTCCTCCTGCCTGAGCTGTCCCCTGAGTACTGCCTAGAGAAATAGGCCCTTCCACGTCCTTTCTATTCTAATGCAGCTCCACAGTGCAAACGGAAAATAGACAGCAATTTCAGCTGAAAGGTTGAAAAGACTGAGGAAACATGGTTTGGCAGTTCTCAAAACATTAAATGATCATTTGGCCACTGCTAGCTAGGCATATGCTTTGAAGCTAAAACCTACATATAAAGGTTCCTAGTTACAACAACCAAAAGGTCAATTTAAGTGGGGGGAATGAATTAGCGAAGTGTGGTATATTCATGCAAGGAACATAATTCAGCCATAAGAAAGAAGTTCTGCTGGGAAGAGCTTCTGCTTGGAATCTTCACCTGGCATTTATGGAAACACCAGTTCAAGGCTGCCCTGTGCGTATCTTGCTGTCCACGGCAAATTTCAGAAGTAGTTACTGTTGTGAGAGCTTGGGGCACTCCTCAAGCAGCTGTTGCCCCCATGCTGGCTACCACTGACATTCCCTCCCTGACCAGGTCACTCAGACTCTGCTCCAGGAAGCTGACTACTGGGGTGGCAAGAGCCATCACTACAGAACATCTGATGTATCTACATTAATACAGATACACAGAATTTGTAACTTCTTAGCAAAAGAGAGGAAGAAACACTTGAGAACGGCTGGCTGCTAACTTCCCAGCCTGGCTTATATTCCATTTTACTATTCCCCCAAGGAAGTGTGACGTATACTTCCATCAAATATAATCAAATTTAGAGTCTAAAGGAGAGTCACACTGGTCTGCACATCACTTGGGACACAGACAAAAAGGAAAGATGTGTCCCAAACAAGTGAACCCTGAGAACTGCCCATGCACAGGTTGAGTTTGTTTCTCCCTTTGAATTGGTAAGAATCCCCTTAGTCAACCGCCTGAGGTATCCTTTCAGAAGGGGGCAAGGGTCACACATGGCACCCTGAGGTGCTGTAGAGTGGAGGTTAATGGCCACCCTTCCACCTGGCTCTCCTGACTCTGGCTCTGCAAAGTTGAGGAAGGCGACTGGAGAGGGAGCACATGCTGCGACAGGCAACCACCTAAACTATTGCCAAGTACCTCTGCTTGGGAGAGACATGTCAGTCTGGCAACAGAAGTTAGATGGTGGTGTTGCTGAAGATCTGGTCCTCCTATGTTCCCTGGGCAGACTAAGCCCCTGGATGTCTGAGGTCCTAGATGGGAGATCCTTTTCTTCTTGGTGTTCAGACAAAGAAGACAACTTTGGAGGGAAGTGCAGGCTTACATTTCACTTGACAAATACTGAATAAAGCCACAGCTGGGCGCTGAAGTAGAGTGGTGAATAGAACAGTTTCACACAGTGACATTCTCCATGGGGAAAGAAACCACATTCAGGGACACAAATATGTCAGCCAGCTATGGAACTGAATCCTATGGAGAAAATAAACCAGTACAATGTGGTGGGGGAAGGGTGTGGCCCTGGTTAGCAGAATACTCACAAAAGGCCTCTGGAGGAAGCAGCCCACACACTGAGCTTGGGCTATCCCTGGGAAGTAGGTGCCCAAGAGCTAGGTAAAGCAGCCAGTGTAAGGCCATTGAGGCAGGGCAGGACTCCATGGCACAGCAGTGGGTCTCTAGGTGTGCTCTGGAGCCTGCAGACAGTAGTAAGTCACCCTTTCCCTTTGTACGCCTCTAAGGTGACCAAGGAACGTCCTCCTTAAACAGACCGATGCAGAAGCTCTCAGGCAGGCCTGACTGCTACTGTGCCACACAGTAAGATCCCAAACTGTAAAGTCTGAATAGAATCACCTTTCACAGATGGTTATGCTTTTGATGTTTTATATGTGATAGACTATCAAGTAATTATGCAAAGCATTTTTTAGCTTCAATTTCTAGTATTATGAACATGGATAGCCATAATCCACAAAAACTCAAGCTCTCTGGACACCCAGGACTTTGAAAAGACATGAAGGGGTCTTAAGTCCACAGCCTGAGGAGTGCTGAAGGGAGGTGGAGGGCTGATGAGTGGGCTGCCGCAGCTGCCCAAGTGAGTGCATCCTAGTGACCACTTGAGATCAGAGGGAGAGGCGTAGGCTTCTGGGAATACCCAGTTGGTGGAAACTGGTCACAATGAGGAAGTTGATCCTGTTGTGATCTACTGGCAAGTCTGCAGGGAGCATCTTTGGGGTAGAGCAAACAAAGCACTGGGTGTCCTGGAGAGGAAATTGAGCAGAGTTCTTGAGTGGCTGCTGGGGTGCTAAATGCTGGGAAGATGGTGGTGGGCTGCCACCCTTCCTTTCACGGAACACCCACCCTTCTGAGGGCTCAGGGCCCAGGGCTTTCTTCCTAAGTACCTGCAGACACTTCTCTAGTAAGCATCAAGTTATGCAGTGGGGCTTGTAGGAAGGAGAAGAGCTCATGGGGGACATAAATGACAATGTCTCATCCCTGTCTAAGCTTTATGGATCTACTAGAGCCAATTAAGGGTCTGATGGCCTCCTGCAGCAGTTCCCTGGGACATACATCTAGATCTCATAGGTATGGCCTCATATCCTCTGGTCCTGGGATCAGCAGCAGGACACAGCAATGTCATGGTTGTGTGAACCAGCAAAGGTCCGAGCTCCATTCTGATGATTTCATAGACCCTGGCAGCACCAGCAGGCCTGGGAGGCCAGGAAGAGAACTGCTATCTCCTGCATTGTGCTAACAAAGAAACAGTGCAGATGCTGAGGACAGGTAGGATTGGTCTCAGGCTGCTGCACCCCACCTGGTCCTAAGGACTAGCTAGAAACAGGACTCAGGGATTTTCTTTACCAATAAGTTCTGGGATGGAAAGAAGTGTGATGCCCCAAAGAGGGAATTTCTTACCAGGCCAGGGTGTGTTAGTCTACCTACCCTCAGTTGTGGTAATTTGTATCAACTGAGCAACCACTGTTTCCAATGTGGTAGACCAGAAGACTTTTAACAAGGAGAACCTGGATCCAAAAGGGAGCACCATCTCACACCTCCTAGCTGAAGATGAAAACAGGCTGCTATGCAACTCACAGCCTAAACTAGCCATTCAGAGAGAAAGCTGTTACAGGTGAAGGGCTGCCAAGTGACTTTCTGTTGCTGTTCACCTTAGGACTGTATCTACCAGAATTTAAAACCTTTCCCTAGCAGGGTGTCGTGGAACATCTATCAACATAAAGTGTGGAAAAATGCTTTGTTCCAGACATCCTCTAGAATACCAGGCAATAGTTAATAAGTCAATTATTTGTGCTAACATATAATGCTGACGTCAAATTAAGTACCCAAAGTGGGGAATCACATATAGAATCACATACATAGCATATAACTCTGCGTATGATACAAAGACATACTTATGACATGCAAACAGACTTTTCTAGAAGGACATGCAAGAAACTGTTCACATGTTTACCTCTAGAGCAAAAGAGACTTCTTTACTTTTTTTTTTTTTTTTGAGATGGGGTTTCTCTGTGTAGCCCTGGCTGTCCTGGAACTAACTTTGTAGACCAGGTTGGCCTCAAACTCTATATCCTCTTGCTTCCCAAGTGCTGGGATTAAAGGTGCCATGCCTGGCTCAACTTGTCTGCATTTTATCAAATCTTGTCGGTTTTTAGAAATTATATAATTATGGCATACATGACATAAATAAATCAAATCATGGATGAAAGCAGACTAAACCACAGGTGGACAAGGTCTTGGATTTGAGCGGGCTGTCATGGCTGTTTGCTGTTCCAACATCAACAATCACTTTTGAGACCATCTCATAATACTTTCAAGTTTGAGCCCTGAACATGGACATGTTAAGAGTGGAGGAGAGCCTAGCCAGTCTTCTCCGTTCTCTAATTAAGAGAAGAGATTCATCCCTCCTCCCCCCTGGCTTGTGGGATCTGCTGCACATGCATCTACTGAGGTCCATGTGTCAGGGTAGGGACGGAGCGCTGCTCTGCTTCCCCTCAACTTTCCACACAAGTTTCCCTTTTTGGAGAATGGTAGAAGGGCTGGAGACAGAGCTGTCGGAAGTGGGAGGAGCTGCTCCCAGACGGGAGAAGCAGAAGGCCTGTGGGCACTGGAACTTCCTCACGGGTCTACCCTTCTCAGGGTACCAGGAACCACACACTATCCTAGTCATCTTACAAGAAGGAAGACATCTCTCACAACCTTCATTACTAACCAGCCACCTATTTCCAAGAAACTTTTTAGTCCTGATTCTGAGAACTTTCTTCACATACCTAACAACTCTCTGGAAAAGCAAACCCAAGTGACAGAAGAAAGAAGGGAAAGGCAAGATCGCAGTTTAGGTGTGCCTCACTTGTGCTCTACGAAGCTGCGGCTTCCAGCAGCCTGGCTTCTGAGAGGAAGACTTCCAGCAGGCCTCGCAGGAAAGCACCCTGAGCCCCGAGCAGGAGGACAGGCTTACCTGGCACCTTGTCTACGGATGCAAACACAGAGCGCTGCACTGTGGGGTCACTGCTGCCTCGGCGGCACTGGTCATAGAAACGGAAAGGCAGGTGCTGGGAGGAGGAGGAGCCAAGTCCAAATCCCAGGACTTCAGTTGTAGGCTGGATTGGGAGGTCCAGAAGGGCTATAATCAAACAGCACCAGAGTTTGTTCTTAGCATGTGGAACACGGGACAGACAATTTGATATGACTTGAGCATCAGGCTAGAGAGATACCGGCCTTGACAGTGCAACACTTGGGGGAACCCAAACAGACAGCCTTGAGGTAGGAGACTGGCAGAATGCCAGAGACCCTAAGGAAGTCAAAACACAACTAGAAGTAGGGGCTTTAGGCCAAGGTTCAGACAAAAAGGCAAAGGTTCAGGCCTGGCTGGAGAGAACAAATGCTGGGCCAATTTGCACTTTGGACCTGTACAAAAGATCCCAAAGGCTTTTCGCATGCTGTCAGATCCCACAGCAAGTGAGGCCAATTCTGCCCCAAGTTTGTGCATAGGCATACATGGACAGACAAACAAGCTATACAAACGAGTGATCCTTCAGTATCTGCAGGACTCCTCCCCAAAGATACCAAAACCTGTAGTTAGGTCCCTTATGTAGAATACAATTATATCTGTACATGACCTATATACATCCTGTCCACTGTCAATCATCTCTAGATGACTTACATTTAATGCAATCCAAGTACTACAGAAGGCATTCTTTCCTACACTGTTTAGGGAGTAAACTCATGGAAAAACTCTGCATAGGTTCAGTACAAATGCAGATTTTTTTCAAAGTTTTTTTGTATGTATTTATGTATATGTGTGGGTGTACATGAGGTCAGAGATCAATGCTATCTTCCTTGAATGCTATCCACCTTTAAAAAGGTTTTTTTTTCTACATACATCTATTTTGTGTGTGTGTGTGTGTGGACATGTACATGTGCATACAGGCACCAATATGTAGCATGCCAAATGTGTGGAGGTCAGAGAACAACTTGCAAGAGTTAGTATCCTGTGTCCACCAAATAGGTTCTAGGGATTGAACTCAGGCTGGTAGACTCAGTGGTAAGCACCTTTACTTCCTGAGTCACCTTGCAAGCACTTTTCCTTAGTTTATGATACTCACTGGTTGAGCCATGGAGCTTCTCCATCTCCATCTCCCAATGGCTGGGATTAAAGCTGCATGCTGCCATACCTTGCTTTTACATGGATGCTGAGGAATGTAAACTCAAAACCTCATGGTTGTGTGGCAAGCACTTTACTGACTGAGCCATTGCTCCAGCCCCATTTCAGATTGTTCAATTTGGCGGGGTTTAGTGTGTGTGTGTGTGTGTGTAATCTTGACTCTAAATGCTCATGAGAATATGTGTACAAGAAAGCATATATATATGTATGTACATGTTTGTATTTATGAGTGTGCGTTTACATGTCATAGCTATCATCTTCCCTTAAACAACTTTCATGACATATCAGTTCAGAGTGGCTTTTCAAAATCAATTTAAGAAATATGCGAGGTGTTTATGCTAGCAGTCACTTTATAGTGCAATCCTCAATTTTCAAATGAAATATCTGGCCTTCACGACAGCTGTGAGAAACTGATTCACATCACAGGGGAAAAGTCGGGAAATAAATCTTGAAAGGAAGTGCTGAATGATTTAAGTTACTTTACACATTACAAAACACTCCTGTCATGATTTCGCAGGCCAGGTTTCAGCTAACTGAGAAATAAGAGGGGGTGACTCAGGTGCACATCATGGAGGCATGCACGGCATCATAACTTCAGTGTCCAGAAATGAAGCGTACCCAGAGATTATTCTTCCTTTGCTCTCTGAGAGAATGCCCCCTCTTCATAGTGGGCTAGATTTGGACCTGAGCCAAAGGTATTAACTTTGTTTGTTCATTCATTCATTCACTTATATCTTTTGTGAGACAGGAGCCCAGACTTGTATGCCTTCTGCCTCCACCTCCCAAGTGCTAGGATTATAGGAATGTGTCACTACAACTAGTTTGATATGGTGTCAAGGGTCAAACCTAGGGCTTTGTATATGCTAGACACTCACTCTACCATCTGAGCTACAGCTCTAACCTGGGAGTCTTGAAGGAAACATTAGGACTGCACCACTCCGCTCTGCCCCAGGACAATGCTTTGCCTTCTACTTCAGGAGACAAAGAAACACCCTTATTTACCAAGACAGCCTGGGCAGTGCAGACCCCACCATCCTTGTGAGGTGTGAGATGGCCTCTGAATCTAGTTCTGGGTGCTGGCTCTCACGGAGAGGTAACAGGGAGAGGAGGGAAGGGTGAGGGAAATTCTGCTAGGCTAGGGCAGCTCAGCGGCGGTCCTTGTCTAGCATGTGTGGGGCCCTGGGCTTCATCCTCAGAGTTGGAACAAAAATTCCAAGTAGGAAGTTCTGCAAACTTGTTTTATGTGTGACTAAAAATTCACAGCCTTAGTTTCCTCTTGTACAATGGACATAAAAGGCTCTACCGACCTAAGGGCTACTTGGATACCCAACATGGCAGGCAGCGGTCAAAGCACTCTTGGTACACTTGGTGTTTCAGCATCAAGAGTAAGGACAGCTGTCTCCTACCAACTGCCTGATTCTAGCCTCTTGTCTGGTAGGGAGAGTCACCTTCTTTTCCACACAGCCCTGGAAATTTTCTCCACTCCAAACACCTGAGATGCAGAAACGTCCTATTCTTTGAAGCACAGTGAATCCTGACTCTTCCTGCCCTCATCTACAGGAACCCTGGGACTTTCCTAGGTCAATGTGAGCAGCTGGTGACAGCCTCGTGGTGGTGAGCCCCTGCTCTTGATGTGACTTACCAGCTATCCTCTGCATCTTCATCCGTCTGGCCTGGATGCGGCCCTTGGCCAGGCGCTGTTTGGCGATGATGCAACGGATATGATCAGAGAACACAAAGGTGGCCTGCAGGATGGGGAAGGGCTTAGAATGTGGGCTGGAGGCAGGCTTGTGGATAGTGATATTCAGGGCACGGCTATCATCCTCCACTCCTGTCACCTGCATGTCCTGCATAGTGAGAAGGCAAAGGCAAAATGTCCATCAGGCCCAGGGGTTGGCAGATTGTGGGGTGTCAGTGGTTCATGCAGAAAAAGACCAGCACTTTGAAAGCACTTTGAAGTCTGCTTTTGTTCTGAAGGAGGCCAAATCTCAAAGACTCAAATGTGGGTGCAGACCATGCAGGCCTGTTGGGGGAAAGGGGCCAATGCTGCCATGGCTAGTAACTTCTTCCCATGAGAACTTGGGATGACTAATGATTGAAGAGGGGTTGCCACTGTCACAACAAAAAAACTCCAATAATTCTTCCTTCTGGGAAACCATAGGTCACAACTTCAAATACTTGTCACTACCTGGTGTCATGTTAGACACCATCTCCTTGTTTCTCTAAAAAAACGGGGCATTGCTGATGTCCTTTGGCACATCTCGAAGGACAGTCCCCAAAAGAGTGCCACCAGGGCCATTTGGTAGAGACTTAAAGCAAGCTGCACGTGAAAGGGAGAAAAGACACTGACTGTATAAGGATTGGTTCCACATAAAGGCTCAGGATGGCTTCTGAGCCAAGTCAGCTGCCCACAAAGGTTAAAGCGTACCAGACAGAAGATGGACTCAAAGGTCAGCCATGCTAGAGGAGGTGGGAGGCACTGAAGGAGGTTCAGAAGGAGGGGGCTACTGCTCTTGGGCGCTGCATTTGGCTTTCTCTTTGGAAAGAATGTTTGCATCAAAGGGTGCCAGCGGATCAGAAGAGGCTATTATAAATTCAAAGCAGGGAGCTAGGTGTATAGTAACAGCCTGACAAATAGTAGCTATTGGAAGAGAACCAAGACAGGTGGTGCTGGTAGGGTTATGTGACTTTCATTGTCTGACAGAGGATACAGATTAATCCTTTGAGACAGAAAAACACTTTCCTGATATTAAGCACTAAAGAAATCTTGATAATAAGACACACAGGTCATCAACTGGGTGGTGTTTTACACAGAAGACCCGGGGGGCGGGAAGATCCTCCTCATCCTCACTGGAAGACAGGAGGGTCTGAAAAGAGAGGAGTCTGGGAAAGGGAGGAGACAGGAGCAGCACCTTCACACACAGGTGCATCCCATGAAGAGCAGGTAACAACTGGCTGGCCAATGCTGTGATGAGCAGTCAAATCAGCCAGGGCATGGTACTTCTGGGAACCAGAACAGCACAGCAAGAAAATGAACTTCCTTAAAATAGGGCAAGCCCCAGGCCAGAATAGGTTCACTGGGAATTTGGGGATAGGGCACAGCAGAGATGAAGTGCCAAGCTGCTCTCCATTCTGTGGGCTTTTTGTTTCACTCCCTCTGCAGCAAGACATTAGTCATTTGCTGCACTTAGAACGCACTATAAACCACGGAGTTGGTGATGGTGCTGGGTGCCTGCTGTGCTCAGAGCCAAGGAAGCAATTCTCAGGAACTCCTGTGGCAACAATGATACTAGAGGAAGCTGGCAGGAGCTAAGAACTCTTAAAATAGCCACATTCCAAATTCTTGGTTATCTGCCTAGGGAAATCCTGCCCAGGGGCATGAGGAAGTGGGGCACCAGGTTTGCAGCAGCATGCTTGGAAGTTGGGAATGGTTGAGCTTGCCCTGTGTAGCCACACAGCAGTGAACAGAATCCCAGCAGGTTTTTGAAGTATGGTCTAATGATTCTCTATATTTCCTTGGAGTTTGTTATGTCCCCCTTTTTGTTTCTGATTTTGTTGATTTGGATATTCTCTCTCTGCCTTTTAGCTAGTTTGGATAAGGGTTTATCTATTTTGTTGATTTTCCTCAAAGAACCAACTCTTTGTTTCACTGAATCTTTGTATTGTTCTCTGTGTTTCTATTTTATTGGTTTCAGCCCTCAGTTTGGTTATTTCCTGCCATCTACTCCTCCTATGTGTGCCTACTTCTTTTTGTTCTAGAGCTTTCAGGGGTGCTGCTCAGTAGCTAGTATGACATCTCTCATGAAGGCACTTAGCGCTATGAATTTTCTTCTTAGCACTGTTTTTATTGTGTCCCATAAGTTTAGGTATGTTGTGTATTCATTTTCATTGAATTCTGAGGAGTCTTTAAATTCTTTATTTTTAACTTGGCCCAGTGATAACTCAGCCAGAAGAGTTGTTCAGTTTCCATGAATGTGTAGGCTTTCTGTTGCTTATGTTGTTGTTGAAATCCAGTTTTGGTCCATGGTGGTTTGATAAGATACAGGGTGTTATTTCAATTTTTTCTTTTTTCTTTTTGTATCTGTTGAGACTTGCTTTGTGGCTGAGTATACAGTCAATTTTGGAGAAGGTTCCGTGCAGTGTTAGGAAGAGGGTATATTTGAACTTGAAGTTCTTGTCATACAGGTCTTTCACTCGCTTGGTTAAAGGGACACTAAGATATTTCATATTATGAGATTACTATAAAGGGTGTCGATTTTTTGATTTCTTTCTCAGCCTGTTTATCAGTTGTATGTAGGAGGGCTACAGATTTTTTTCTTTTTGAGTTAATCTTGTATCTAGTCACTTGACTAAAGGTATTTATCAGCTGTGGAGGCTCCCTGGTAGAGTTTTTGGGGTCGCTTATGTATACCATCATATCATTTGCAGTTAATGATACTCTCTGACTTCTTCCTTTCTGATTTGTATCTCCTTGATTTCCTTTAGTTGTCTTACTGCTCTAGCTAGAACTTCAAATACTATATTGAATAGGAGAGAGTAGACAACCTTGTGTTCTTGATTTTAGTGAAATTGCCTTCAGTTTCTCTCTATTTAATTTGATATCGGCAACTGGCTTGTTGTATACTGTTCTTATTATGTTTAGGTACGTTCCTTGCATCCCTGATCTCTCCAAGACCTTTATCATGAAGGGGTGCTGGATTTTGTTGAAGGCTTTTTCAGCATCTAAGGAGATGATCATGTGTTTTTTTTCCCTTTGAGTTTGTTTATACGGTGGATTACGTTGACATATTTTCGTATGTTGAATCATCCCTGCATCTTGGGGATATAGCCTACTTGGTCATAGTGGGTTTTTTTTTTTTTGTTCTTGGGTTTGGTTTGCCAGTATTTTATTGGGTATTTTTGTATTTGTGTTCATGAGTGAAACTGGTCTGTAATTCTCTTTCTTTGTTGGGTCTTTGTGCGGTTTGAGTATCAGGGTGACTGTGGCCTCATAGAAAGCATTTGGCAATGTTTCTTCTGTTTCTATTTTGTGGAATAATTAATGGTATTAGTTTTGAAAGTCTGGTGGAATTCTAGGCTAAAACTCTCTGGCCTGGGCCTGTTCTTTTTGTTTTTTGTTTTTTGTTTTTTTTTTTTTTTTTGTTGAGAGACTTTTAATGACTGCTTCTATTTCCTTAGGAGTTATCAGGCTATTTAAATTATTTATTTGATCTTGATTTAACTTAGGTAAAGTTGTTATTGATCTTTTAAAATTGTTTATTTGATCTTGATTTAATATAGGTAAACGGTATCTATCAAGAAATTTGTCCATTTCTTTTAGATTTTCTAGTTTTGTGGAGTATAGGTTTTTGAAGTATGACCTAATGATTTTCTGTACAGTTACTTTGGAAGTTAGTGTGGTTTCAGTGTCTCAGAAAACTGGGAATCGACCTACCACAAAACCCAGCTACATAGCTCTTGGGCATATACCCAAAGGATGCACAAGGTCCCTTGCTCAACTATGTTCATAGCAGCTTTATCTGTAATAGCCAGAAACTGGAAGCATCCTAGATGTCTTTCAACTGAGGAATGGATAAAGAAAATATGGTACATTTATACATGTTGAAGGGACAAGAAAAAAAATCATCCTGAGTGAGGTAATCCAGACCAAGAAAGATAGACATGGTATGTTCTCACTCATAAGTGGATATAGCTGTAAAATAAAGCATAACTAAGCTGTAGTCCACAGATCCAGGGAGATTAGATAACAAGAACGTTCATGGGGGTAACACCTAGATCTCCCTGGGAAGGGGAAATATAAGAGATTTCATGAGTGGACTGAGGGCAGGTGAGGATGGGAACATGAGCAATCTGGTTGGGGGGGTGGAGGGGGAGAGTGCTGAAAGGGACTGCCAGGGGCGCATTTTGGGGTTGGGTAGAAGTCTGGTGCAGGGGATCTCCCAAGAGTCTACAGGGAGGACCCCAGCTTAGACTTCTGATAATGGTGGATAGGTAAGCCTGAACCAGACTGTGACCAGACTGGTGCCTGGCCCAATTGTCATCAAAGAGGCAACTGATGGAGGCAGATGCAGAGACTCAACAGCTAAACATTAGATGGGATTCCTGTGGGATTTGGGATTCCTGTGGAGGATGATGAAAAAGGAGTATAGGAACCATAGGGGTCAAGGACACCACAGGAAGGCTCACACCATCATTTAACCTGGGCCCATTGGGGCTCACAGAGACTGAAGCAACAACCAGAGAGCCTGCATGGGACTGACCTAGGCCCTCTGCATATATGTTACAGTTATGTAGCTTGGCCCTCTTGTGGGACTCCTAACAGTGGGAACAGGGGTTGCTTCGACTCTTTTACTGTTTTTTTTGGGACCTTACTCTTCATACTGGGTTGCGCTGCCCAGCTTTAATACACGGGGACTTATAACTTGATATGCCGTGGTTTATTGATACTCATGGGAGACCTGCCCTTTTCTGGATGGAGACAAAAGAGGAGAGGATTGATGGGGTGGGAGCTGGGCGGGGGGGGGGGGGAGGCGAGAAGGAGTTGGGAGAGGAGAATGAGGAGAGGGAGGCTGTGGTCAGTATGTAAAAGAATCCCAGCAGGTATGCAAATGCTAAAATTGCTAGACATACTCCAAGACAGACTAGGAGAAAAGCCAGGCATAAAAATCTATATACACTCTCAAATACATGTACAAGTATCCCTTGGGTACTCCCCTACCCACAGAGACACCAAAATCTGCAGATGCTCAAGTCCCTTACTTTAAATGGCACAACATCTTCATATAACCTACTACATCTTCCTGTAGACTCTGAACCCTCCCTAGATGATGCACAAGACTTCATGCCATATAGATGCTGTGTAAACAGTTATTTAGAGAATAAAGATAAGGCTGTCCTGAAACTCACTCTGTAGACCAGGCTGGCCTCAAACTTGGAGTTCTGTCTGCCTCTGCCTTCTGATGGCTGGGATTAAAGATGTGCACCACCACTGCCTGGTTATATTTCTTTCTGAAGTTTTTGTTTGTTTTATGTAGCCTTGGCTGGACTGGAGCTGGCTATGTAGACCAGGCTGGTCTTAGACTTACCGAGATCCACCTGCCTCTGCCTCCCAAGTACTAGGATTAAAGGCGTGTGCCACAACACCTAGTCTGTTTTTTGTTTGTTTGAGACAGGGTCTCATGTAGCTCAGGCTGGCCTCAGATTCCCTGGGTAGCCAAAGATGAACTTTAACTTCTGATCATCCTCTACCTCCTAACTTCCTGAGTTATAGATATGTATGATTATACCCAGTTTTATGCAGTGTTGGAAATGGAATCCAGGGCCACTTGTATGCTAGGTAAGCAGTCCTTATCAACTAAGCTACACCCCGCCCCCAGCACCCTATTTTCACTCCTATCCTACCCCTACCCTCATTTTATTTTGAGACAAGGTCTTGCTACATGGACTTACCCAACTGATTTGGAACTTATTAAATAGACCAGTTTGTCTTTGAATTTGTGGATATCATCCTGATTCTACTGCCTGAGTGCTGAGATTATAAATGTATACAACCATGTGGTCCTTCTCCATCAAGTTTGATTGACAATTGGTTGGATACACAATTTAAAAAACAGTACATTTATTACTTGCACTTGGCAGTGAAGCAGATCTGGAAGGATCAGCCTGACAACGGGCTGGATCCTGAAGGAAGGGGAGAACGTTAGGGCTTCAGTAAAGGGAACTTGGCTTTTGTCTGTGCAGTGTTCTGGCTTTTGCACAGCTCCTTCCTGTGTTATTAGAAGTGATTATAGAACTGACACTTAGGCATGCGTGTGTGGAGCTGGCTGAGAAGGCAGACGGGTTCTTAAGACTCTCACCTGCAGAAGGCCTGCAAACTTGACCACTCCCCAGCCGAGTCTGGACACATCAGGCTCTACCAGGCTCATCTGGTAAATATCCACAGCCAGGAAGCGCTGAACCATGCCGCCGTCCTTGGTGATGACTGTGCAAGCGATCAGGTCGCTGTTATCTAGGAGGAGGAGCAGAGAGCAGAATGAGGCCTCACTCAGCTGTCCAGATGTCTCTGGAGGGGCCCAGCACCACACACAATTGGGCTTGAGTGCCTCTGAAGCCAATTCTGCTAGGAGTTTCCTCACCTCTTTTCAGGCCTCAGATTTCTTAGGTTCTGAAAGCAATGCTTATTGGGACGGTTACAAAGCACACAAACCATTGGGTATTAGGTACCCAAGCTACAGTTTGAAAATAACTAACAACCGAGTAGGGGTGGAGCTCAGAAGTAGAACCTGCCTGGCATGTATGAGGGTTCAATCCCAGGCACCAAAACACTCACCACCTAATAGCCCAGACCCCATGGCCACTCAGCCCAGTATTTCTTTTGGGTTGAAGGTAGTTTATAGCTATGATAATGGTTTTTGCTTATGCAAAGACAGGAAATCAAGGTCCCCTGCTCTTTGTAGCAGAACTACAAATCCTCAAATTGGTGTCTGAAAACTTAAGAGCCCTGCTCTGAACTATGTAGAGTGCGACCCTGGGTCAGGAACTGGACTCCTCTGAACCATGGCTTTCCATGGTTAGATGAGAAGAAGGTCCCTTATCTCAGGATATCGGGTACAGAAAAGAACGTGGCTAGGAAGTGGTCAGTGTGGAACAGTCCACATAGCACTCCTGAGCACATTGCAGGCCCCTTCTTCTACTTGAAATTTATATCCAGATGGGTTTTATTCAGCACCAATGACTCTGAAGTCACCCGAGTAACACAAGTCGTCAATCATATCTGCAGTCCAGGCTGAGTTCCATCCAGTGGAATCTTTCATTTATGTTTTCAATAGATAGCTAAACCAGGAAAACCCCCAAATGTCCCCAAATGGGGGAACAACTTGACCCTGACTTTTCCCATCAGATGGAAAATTACAAACCCATGTAATACTATACTCAACTAAACTTTGAGCAGTGGCTCGAAGTGAGGAGGGAAGAGGAACTGGAATGGGAGTCTGTAAAGGAGCACTAGAACTAATGGAAGAACTTTCATTGAAAAAGAATGGCTTTTTATTACATTTTTTTAGTTATGAGTGCGCATTAACACTCATCCCACCATGTGTGTGAAGGTCAGGACAGCCTGAGGTAGTTCTTCCCTTCCACTATGTAGGCTCTGAGAATTGATCCTGGGTCCTCAGGACTGGCAGCAAGTGCTTTTATCTACTCAGCGATCTTGTCAGACACACATTTATTTTTTGATACAGGGTCTCATTATTTAGCCCTGGCTAACCTAGAACTTGCTTTGTAGTTCAGGTTGGCCTCGAACTTACAGAGATCCACCTGCCTCTGTCTCCCAAGTATTTTTATTTTATGTACCACTTTATTGCTTAAAATTACTTTAAAATGATAAAGTATTTAAGATATGCTTTTGAAAATCAACAACAACAACAAAAAAAAAACCCTAAGGTAAAAATCATACTGAGTCTGAAGATGTAGCTCAGTGGTAGAGTACTTGCCTAGCAAATAGAAGGCCATAGGTTTGATTTCTGTTAGCACACATGCACACAAACTGTGCTTATGTGGGGTCAGAGCTGTAGTACAGTGGTAGGGCACTTACCTAGGATGTGTGAGGCTCTATCTAGGTTTGGATTTTATTCCCAGCTTGGGGGGGGTGGTATTTACAAACTACAACAGTGGGAACCGCTATAAATTAAATGAAAAAAAAAGAGGGTAGAACACTTAGTTTCATGATTTTGAGATGTGAGAACAGTATGTCTACAAAGAATTAGTAATCTTCTGGGCAAAGGGAAACATAACAAAGGCGATACGTTCTACCTCCAAACACAAATGGCAACGAACTTGGACTGAGTACTGTCTAAGGGGCACTCCACCTCTTCTACCGTTTTCCACTTTTCAACTGGCCTGAGGATAAGAGAGAAGTCTCCCCTTTCTCTTTAGGCAACCCTAGTAGGATACAGTTCGGCTTTGCTCTTTGAGGTTTAAGTTGCATGGAAATACGGCTTCTGTGTGAATGTTTCCAGAATATTCTCCCTGTCCCCCTTTTTTTAAAAAATTTAAATGGGTTTCATGCATCCATCTCCTCTTTGGTATATGACATCTGATACATCATTCCCTAAAGCAAATGCCAGCCCAAATGGGTGTAACTGCCTGGACCTGCACGTGTCCTGTCTTGTTTTCTATGGCAAGAATCCCCTTTTTCATTCCAGCTATCCAGTCAAGGATATAGAACTGTTAGACAGCATCTTGCTACATATTCTAGGTTAGCCTAAAACTCATTTTATATAACACCAGGTCTGGTTTATATTCAACCCTATTTTTTTTCCTTAAAATGTGTTTCTTTCGGTGGTATGCATCTGTGTGCACGTGTGGGTGTATGTGCATGTGTGGGTGGTATGCATCTGTGTGCATGTGTGGGTGGTATGTACCTGTGTGCACGTGTGGGTGTATGCATCTGTGTGCACGTGTGGGTGTATGCACCTGTGTGCATCTGTGTGCACGTGTGGGTGTATGCATCTGTGTGCATGTGTGGGTGGTATGCATCTGTGTGCACGTGTGGGTGTATCCATCTGTGTGCATCTGTGTGCATGTGTGGGTGGTATGCATCTGTGTGCACGTGTGGGTGTATGCATCTGTGTGCACGTGTGTGTATGTGCATGTGCATGTGGATGCCAGGATCAAGCCTGGGTGTCATTCTTTAAGAGGCACCCACCTCATTTTTGGAGTCAGGGTCTCTCACTGGGGTCTGTGACTCATGAATAAAGCTAAGCTGGCTGGCTGGCCAGTAAGCTCCAAGGATCCACTTGCTTCTGCCTCCTCAGGGCTGGGATTTTAAGTATATACTACCCACATCCGGGGGATTGAACACAAGTCTTAATGTTTGTGGAGCAAGCACTTTACCATCTCCCAGTCCCTTTGAATATTTAATTCCATACTGCATGGCTTTCTTGTCTTTTTAATTATCAAGTGTGAAAGCCATCTTGCTCATTCTTAGAAGTATCGACTTTGTGGTAGGTGAGGCTTATTTCTTTTACTCAATATTTAAAATATTTTCCAATGAGAATCTTTTACTTCCAGACAAAGCCAGGCATTGTGTCGTGCATGACTTTAATTCTGGCACTTCGAAGCAGAGACAGGTACATCTCTGAGTTTGAGGTCAGCCTGGTCTACAAAGTAAATTCCAGGATAGCCAGGGCTACACGGAGAAACCCTGTCTCAAAAAACTAAACCAACCAACCAACCAATCCACCTAGTTCCCAAACCCAAAGCAAACAAACAAACAATAATAACAAAACCCATAGCCCCCCAAATCCACACCTGCATTTTTCTTTCCCTTTTCCTTTCTCCTCTCCCTACACCGGGACAATACATCTTTCTTCTACCCTCTCCCTACACCTGGACAATACATCTTTCTTCTACCCTCTCCCTACACCTGGACAATACATCTTTCTTCTACCCTTGCACTCGTGGTAGGTCAGACAGTCCCAATTGCTGGTGACATGGAGTTTGTTGGGGATAATAGGATTCACTGACAGGCAGTCCGACTACCTCACAGAACTGAGCTGTCTTAGGGACTTCAGGGAAAAAGACCTACCACCGTCACCACAAAGAACAACAATAAAAAAGGAAAGATAAAACCCCAAAGTGGAACAGTTTTCAGAGCTGTCACTGAGACATCAAAGTCCTATGAAGACACGGAGGCTTCATAAGAAATAAGAATACAGTATGCAGGTAAGGGTATGGTGGGGACAGGTAAAGAAGAGAAGAAGTGGCATCCAAAGACTAACCGGGAGCAATGTACTTGAGGAAGCATGTAAACAAACACTGGCTTGGCGGGACTTGCACGTGGGACTGTCAGGTGTCTCTTCAGAAGTCCTGTCCAAGCTCATGTGGAGGTTTCACCTGCAGGAAGAGTCTAGAGAGCCACCACGCAGAACCCCAGTTTGCCCATACTCTCCATCTTGAGGAGAATGGGTGTGATTCTTCTGGGAATCAGAAGGCAGTACAGTAGTGTGTTGAGGCCCTGTGAGGTACGGGGGCATGGAGCAGGGATTCAGGGGCAGGCAGCTCTGTCCTAGGGTGTGGCAACCTCAGGAGCTTCCCTGTATGGCTCTCTAGAGTGTCCAGTGCAGGTGACCTAAGGTCTTCCAGTCACCCTAGCATGCCACGTTCCAGCCTGAGTGCCCATTTCACTTTCCTTGACCCCTCTCTGACTATACTTCAGAAGGACTGGGCCTGGAACTCCCCTGAGAAACACTGAAGAGGAACTAGTAACATGGTTTGGGGGGTGGTAAAGGTACTTGCTGCTAAGCCTGATGAGCCGAGTTCTATCCCCAGAACCCACATAGTTGTCCTCTGATATCTTCTCACATGCTGTGACATATGTGTGAACACACACGTACATTCACACTATCAATAACTGTAAACAATATAAGTAGAAAATACTGAAGGAGCTAGGCACAACAGCAAGATCACACCTGTGACCCCAGCTACAATGGGAAGCTGACGCAGGAGGACTGCAAGGTCAAACTATTCTGGGCAACTCGCGTGTGTAAAAAGGGGACTGAGGCCACACAGCTCAAAAAATGAAACAAAACAAAACAATAATAGAAAGCACTTCAGAAAACAGTATAGAAAAATAGCAAAAGATGAACCATATAATGACCATAAAGGACACAAACGAGGAGATAGGGACAGCTAATGAACACAAAAAGGGGCCTGCCCTCATGAGAAGTCGGGAACAAAATCAAAACAAGATACCATCTTCTACCCAGTGGGCTGGCAATAAGAAGAGTAGCTGATAACATCAGGTGTTGCTGAGGATGCAGAGAATGGCATTCTCAAAGGCTGATGGGAGAAGAAATGAGCACAGCCGGTTTGAAGGGCAAATTAGCATTATTCATTAAAACTGAAAGTTTCACATCCTATGACCCAGAAATTGCTATGTTCCCAAGAAAAACACTCAGCTGCGTGGGCCAAGAGCGATGCCCAGGGATGCTGAGGGCTGCTTCTGGCGTTGTGAGGACTCAGATGTTCAGAAGTAAGAGAGAAAGAACCTGAGTAAAAAACGTTCATTTTACTCAGTGTGGAAATCTCAAGATCATACTGCCAAGGGGAAAAAGCCAGCCAGCTGTGGGGTGATTTAGATTATACATGGTCTTCTGATTTTCTAGTGGGAAACAGCTGCTACTGCATGCTAAAAGGCAACTGACTGGCTTGGGGCTTGTGCCTGGACTCCACACACTGGTAGCGGTGGGAGTGAAGCAGGAGATTTAAAGAGTCTGAGATCAGCCTGGGCTAAATAAAAAAACCATTCTGTCAAAAAAAAAAAAGAGAAAGAAACGAAGGAAGAAAAGGAAGGAAGGAAGATGAGGGAAGAAGAAGGAAAGAGAAAGAAGAGAAGGAAAGGGAAGAAAAAAAGAAAGAAGGCAGATTGTACACATGAGGTTGCCCCTCCCCAGTGCGTATTGTGTATGCGAGCACATGTTCACATGTGTGCACATATGTAGGTCACAGGTTAATGTTGGGTGTCTCCCTCAGATGTTTTCTACCTTTTTATGAGACCTGGGGCTCTCTCATGCGCTAGATTAGCTGGATGATGAGCTGCAAGAATCCTCCAGTGCCCCTCCCCCCAGTATTGAGGTTGCAGACATGTCATGTGCCTGTCTTTTTATGTGGATGCTGGAGATCCCAACAGGTCCTCCAGTGCTTTTTTACTTGACTGGGCCATCTCTCCCAGGTCCTTGTTTTTGTGTGACCCTGAACTCTAAGTACTCCTGCCTCAGCATCTCAATGCTGGGATTATGCATATGCTTTACCACACACTGCCCAGCCCGCTCTTTTTATCAAAAAGGAGATTAAAACAATTAGTCTTAGAACCACGTCAATCGATGGGACTACAGTTCAGTAGCAGAGTTCTTGTGAAGCATGCATTGGGCCCTAGTTTCAATCCTCAGTACTATAAAAAGCAAAAAAAGGCCAAACCAAACAAACAAACCTGCCTGAGGCAATCCTCCCAGTGTAGCAGAACAGGCTGAAGGAGCCCTAAGGCAGAGTTTTCTGTAGGCTACACTCTCCAAGAATGGCCGCCCAACCTGCTCTTTTTACAATGGGATTTGATTCTCCCATCAAGGTCCTCAAACCTGGAGGCCTCAGAGCAGCAGAGGTACCAGCAAAAATGATGCCACCGAATTTCTGATGTAAGGCCATCAGAATGATCTGGCAAGCTCTCAAACAATGTCCCAGGCTCACTGTCAGCAGCCCCCTGTCCCCTGCCATTGACCTGACAATGCCCAGGCTAGACATCTAGCTGATGCCATGTAGAGCAGTGGTAGGCAATTTCCTCTGGACCCCGGGCAGACTAGATAGCTGTGGGCAAAATGACTGCCATTGTGTTCAACTATTAAGCTAGAAGATGGTTTGTTACTCAGCAAGAGATAATTAGAAACGTGATTTGTTTTAATTCTGTGCTCTATTCAGTTCCAATTAAAATTCTAAAAGTAGGGATTAAATCTAGGGTCTCACACATACTAAGCAAGCGCTCTTGTACTGAGCTATACCCTAGTCCAGGGCTGGCTCTTCCAGATGTCCCAGTCTTATGGGAGGGGGGAAACTCCAGGAAACCCAAACCATTTCCCAATAGATGTTTAAGATGTAGGAAAGAAAGAAAAAGGGCATGGAAGCCATCACATGAAGTGCAGAATCAGGGCCACTTGGTCTATTAGAAAGAGACTGGGACCATAGAGACCAGGTTTAAACCTCAGTGCTGTCCAATAACAGTGGGACTCCCGGCAGGTTACCTCCCATTGAGACTCGGGTTTCCCACTCATGAAATCAGCCTGAAGATCCTGCAGTACTTCTAGGAGAGGGACATGGAACGGTGCCCAGCTGGATCTTTGTCACGAGTGGTTGTGATATCTTTCCAACCTAAGTCAAATACTTGGCAAAGTGCCTCAAATTCCTTGATCCAAGCCTGTAGAGTAAGGTCCTCTGAGAGCAGGAACTTGACCAAGTGAGTCTCTTCAGAGGGAGACAAGCAGTCAGGTTTGGAATTGTGTCTCAGAACTCCTGTGTGCCATAGGGCATACAGCCTATACAGATCCTGGCCTTTCTGCCCCCATCCCCAGTCATATTGCAACCAACCCCAATGACTGTTGCTCTGAAAATTTACATTTCCTCCATCCTTGTTGAACTAGCCCCAAGGACGCAGGGCCTTGCCTGTTGCATTCACTTGGTGCTCCTCCAGGAGATCATGAGAGGAGGCAGTAATTGACTCTGAAGAAGCATTTGTAGTTGGGATAAAGGGTGCTCAAGACTCCAGTGCTTGCACTTGAGACTCAAACTTCTCAACCCACTGCTCTTTCCAGCCCCTGGGCTGCCGCTCTCTTTCTTCCACAGTTCCCTTGAACAAGCTGTAGCTTGTTACTGAGTAGTAAATGGTAAATGGGGCTGATTGACTTTAGCTGTATTTAAGTGATTCTTTCCTAATAAAATATGGATGCCAGTACATAATTTAATTCTTGGCATTGGTGGCTCGGGCTACATTTAGAACCAAGAAAGTCCTTTTCAGCAGGATTTCTAGGCAACTGGAATTCCAGGACACTCTGGAATTCTGTAATCTGATACCTTAGGTTATAGGCCAAGACTGGGATTCAGAGTAGCAATATAGTATGTACCCCTAAGTTTTAGGAACTTGGATGTGTTTTAGGAACACACCATTATGTTATTAAGAGGTAAGGAGATGCTGAGGTAGAGGTCCCCTGATTCTTTTGAGTAGGCATCTGGAATCGCCAGACTGTAGAGCCTCAGCTAGCCTTCCAAGCTGCTAGCACACCAAAAGGCCTCTGATTCCAAAGACCACCTCTGGTTTCTCCTGCACATCCACCTAAGTCGGCTTCATTTCTCTGCACACATGCTACCAGGAAATAGCAGGGCCCTATGTGCAGCACAAGGCTGGTAAAGACATGGAGGGTTGATGTACACTGGTGTGGGGATGTCATTCCATTCCCAGCTTTGCATGTTCTCTAAAGCTAGCATACAAAGATGATCTAAAGAGTGACCCTGCTGCCCAGAATTTCCACTAATGACAAAAGCCATTGTATGCCAGGCCCTGTGCTCCCACTTTAACGCAACCCTGAACACCATGAAAACAAACAAAACAACAAAGAACAAACTGTGGGTTAAATAACTTCCTTTCTCAGGGACACACTAACAGAGGACATGGTGAAGGTACCCAGCCTGGCATAACATACCCAGCACTATCCCAAGCAGACTGATTGAAACCTAGGATTCATGTCCTTTGCATATGGCCAGAGAAGGGTCTGGCCCTTCAGAGAAGGGACATCTCCAACCTGGGCTAGCTGCCAAAGGTGGATGCCTGCTGGCTGCAGTGGGTGACAGATGACTGGCATAAACTCTCAGTGGGCAGACCCTGAAGACTGAGAGTCCAAGCCACCTGTGTGTTACAAGGCTGCCCAGGGCAAGGTCCTGCTTCACTGGGAGACCCAGATCCTCCTGTCAAAACCTGTATTCCACCATTCAGTTTCTTTTCCTCTTATAAGCAGGATAAACTGTGAGGCTTCCAGCTGCCTCTTTCTAGAGGTATACGTGGACCATGAATCTTTCATCTGTCACTTCTGGGACTGGCCTCACAATGAGGGAGCTGGTCTTTCATAGCACTGAAAATCCATTCATTCCACAATGAAATGATGGATGGAAGTTGTTCCCACTGTGTTTCTGTGGGAGCTAACAATGAGCACCTTATAGGAAGCTTGGCTGATTCTAATGTAACCCAGAGAGGCTGTGACAAGGCCCAGGCCCCAGTCAAGTCTACAAGTCAACAGAACAGTCTTGTAGGAACTAGATCAGGGTGTGTGTTGGGGAGAACATGGTTCCCGACACCCAGATGGTTAGCAATGAGGTATGAATGGGTACACTCAATTAGGCCCAGAACTTCCCCTGACAAGTCAAATCAATCCTTTGAAGAAAATCAGTCCAGCAACAGCTTACGGGGTATTCGCTGCAAGCAGCAATCAATGACTCTGTCTTCTCTGACGCTCCCTAAAGCATTCCTTCCCAGTACAAGGGCAGCCATGAAGCATGATCCCTCCCTCTGGGATGAAGAGGGTTTGCAAATGTCTCTTCAGGAGTAAGGGGCAAAGGTGTGCTACTGGTATTCCTTAGGTTTGTAAAGAATAGCAGCAACTAGTACGCAGAGAGTAGGCAATTTGCTGAAGTGCAGTCAATCAAGGGAAATTGAGCTTGGAGCTTGGCTTCAAGGTATCAACAGCAACCTGTTGGGCAGCTGCTGCTTCAGCAGCCCTCACTGCCCTCCCCCTGGCCTTGGACCTTCTCTGCACTCACTTTAGCTCACAGCTAGCCGAGGTACTTTTGTGAGAACTCTGCTTCTGGACACAGAGACATCTGCTTTCCCTCCTGTAAGCACAGTTGTGTGTGTAAGCAAAGCCTTGAGTGCTCCTGGCCAATGGCCTGAGGGCTCGTGTAGACTCCCTCATCTTCCAACTGCAGCAAGCCTCAGCTGGGACTTCTTTCAGATGCCCCCACCTGCAGGCAAGGCTAATCCAGTTATTTATAGCTATACTTTATGATATGCAAGCTGGAGTATTAGGGAGAAGGGTATGAAGGTCTGAGATTTGCATTGAAATGAATTTTGTAAAGTAAGGACTGGACTGGGGTTAGCTTAGTAGCAGAGTGTTTGCCTAACAGGTATGAATTATATTCCCAGTACTTACAAATACATAAAATTAGGAGGTAGAGCTGCTACCTACTTCTGGGCGGAGAAGTAGATGGGTGATAAAAAAGAATGGTGGGATATGTTAGGTAACAGGTAGGTGGTACATGGGTGTTGTTCACTGCATATCTCTTTCAACTTGGCTGCATGCTTGAATGCCTTCCAAATGGCTCATCAAATTAAAATTGACTTCCTAGATCACATGCAAATAAGCCACAGCATCATGTCTGATACAAGAAGGTGCTCAACACCTATGCCATATGATTGTTAATTATGCTTCTCGTCTTTATTTTGAAGATTTATTTAATTGTATGTGTGTATATATTAGTGCAGGTGCCTGTAGAGGCCAGAACTGTTGGATCTCCCTGGAGATGGAGTCATAGACAACTGTGAGCCAGATGTGGGTGCTAGGAATTGAATTCGGGTTCTCTGGAAGAGCAGTACTCACTTTTAACCACTGAGTCTCTCCCCGGCCCTCTCACTTCTTTCTGAGAAGCAAATTTTATTTATTAGTAATATTATCACTGTAAGTGCATGAGTGTGGATATGTGTGCGCCATGGCATTGGTGTGAAGCTTAGGTGACGATTTTAGGACTTTTAGGAAGTAAGTTTTCTCTTTCCACCACGAGAGCCTATGATCTAACTCAGGTTGCTTCAGGATCCTGAGGGGCACTTCTAACCACTGAGTCATGTTACCAGCCTTCTTCCTCCACCCCACTTTTCTCTTTTCTTTCTTTTTTCTTACAGATAGGGTCTTAGTAAGTACAAAAGGCAAAGAACTCAGCATGTGGTTGAGGGTAACCTTGAACTCTTGATCTTCCTGTCTTCCTTTCCACGAGTTAGGAGTGCAGGTGTGTGTGTCACCATACCTGGCTTATGCAGTGATTGGATGGAACCTAGGGCCTTGTGCATTGGAGGCAAGCACTCCACCAACTAAGCTACATTCTCACTTAAAAATTATTTTTTTCTTGTGTGTGGCAGTTATGTGTGTGAATATGTTCAAATGTATGAATGTGTGATCCTAGGAATACATGTATGTACATGAAGTTGATGTCAAGCATCTTCCTCAAGCGTTTTCCACCTTTTATATTATGGTAAGTTTTCTTGCTAAACCTAAGTTTGTCCAGGTTGCTGGATAGTAGCAGGGATTACAGCTTTGATATGAGTGCTGGGGACCCAAACTCTGGTCCTCATGCTTTTATGGAAAATACTTGAACTGATAAGCCATCTTTCTGACACTCCATCACTTCTATCCTTTCTTTCCAGTGCTGCCGATGGAGTTCAGGCTGCATGCATGCTAGGCAAGTAAGTGCTCTACCAGTAAGGGCTCTTTATGTCACTTTGACCAATGACTATAAAACGCCCACATCACAAATACCCGTTTGATGCCCCAGCAGAGACATTACTTCTTAGCCCTCAGGAACTTGGTGTGCCACTGAGAACACTGAACTAGCACTCAGTCTGCAGACACAAATAGGTATCTGTTGTTTGCTCACTGGGCAGCTACTATGTGATGGGTAGTTGTTTACACAGCTCAGGAGAAATGGGAAGGAGAAACACTGGAGTCCAAGGCTGGAACAGGGTGTCAGGCACTTGTCCCATTGTCCAGAGCTGGAACTGGCTCAGCTCCAGCTGCTCCAGAGGTGAGGTTTCCCACAGCCACTTCCTTTTTGTTAGTCAGCACTCCTTGCCTACTCAGATATGCAAATAATTTCCCAAAGTTCACAAGGAACTCATCCCCTGCTTATTTCCCCTTAGGAAAATTGCCAGAAACTCATTTCAAGGGGATAGAATGAGAATTTTACCTCTCCCATTCCTATAGCTCCAGAAACGCAGGCAGGGTGGCATAGCCTGTCCTCCCAACTGCTCCGGTCTACAGAGCAGGGAGCTCTCAGAACAACTGTCATTCCTTGTTTTTCTCACCAGCATAGCATCAAGTTCAAAGACAGACAGCTCGCTGAGAATGCAATTACCAGAAACCAGGTCCAGATGAGCAGCACTTCCAAGTAGAGCGTGGCACAACCCCTTATCGGGTAGCATACAGTCTGCCACCAGGGCAGATCTCATCTTCTCCTGCAGTGGTGACCACACTTATCTCTGCTTTGCTCTCAGAATGGCACATTTGCATAGCACATTGCATAATTTCCTCTTTGAAAACAGCCCTGTTTGGCATGAGTAAATAAAGTTACCTAACCCTGTAGTGAAGGGAAGAGTCCAGATTTCCAAGAAGAGATTGGAATGCCTGAGCTGGGCTATCATACTTGGTGGCCTACCAGCCTTCTCACAGAGCCCTCCAGAGGATAAGGTCAGGGTCTTGTTCACACTGCATTTTCTAGGTGAGGAAGATACCTTCCTGCTCTGGGTAATCTTCTGAGCCCGAGATTCCTAAAGGGACACATGGAGACACACCTTCCTTTTTTCTTTCTGGGTATAAGATTCTTGAAGACGGAACTATATCTCTTTTGTTTTACATTTCCTCTTTAGATATTTTCTAAGACAAGAGTTCATGGACTGGAGTGGCAAGCACAGGACATGTTTGTAGGCTTGCCATGCAGTCTCAGGGAAGGCAGGAAAGAGAACAGTGCCTAGCACAGAAGTGAACTTACCCAGCACGAGCAAGCAGATCTGGTGGGGACTACAGTGAGGGGGTCTGGGTCAGCAGCCCACTGAGCTACCTCCTAGGCTGTGTGGCCCCCATCAAGGCATGGTCTTTCTAGGTGGGCTTTAGTTGGTTTCCTTGTTTCTCAAATGAAGAGGTTTGGACTAAACCACATGCCTATTTTCTGATGGGAAAGAATGTCTAAATTTCATACTAGGGACACATTTATGGCTGTTTGGCAGAAATTAGTTCTCAGAGTGAATGCTTACTGGCATAGCAGGCCGATTTTTAATTAGCTTGTGGGAATCCAGTACACTTCAAACATTAACAGTAAAATATGGGAGACCTCTGGCGGAGATAGCCCACACCTTTGGACTTATACAAAAGCTTCAGACTTTACGGACCAAATTTCCTGCTTTTTATTTCCAATTTCTGGTGTTGACAATGATTATCAATAAGCTTCTGGAACCAGAACAGCACTTTCAAAGTGTGTGATATAAACTGGTATGGTTACTATAAACCCGACCTTACCAGCACTCCCCAGTACAATACCACACCCAGTCAGACGGCCTTTCAACTACCAAACTCTGCCTTCAGCATAATCAATACTGCCACGCTCATTTATTTTTATTCTGACTCCCCCCCCTTCTCTTAAAAACGAACTTGTTGGCTGGAGAGATGGTGCAGCAGTTAGGAGTTCTTAACTGCTCTTGTAGAGGAACCAAGTTCGATTCCTAGCACCCATATGGTGGCTAATAACCATCTGTAACTCCAGTTCCAGGGGCTCTAACGTCCTCTTCTGGCTTCCACAGGGAACACATAGACATGGTGTGCAGACATATATGCAGGGAAAATACCCATACATAGAAAATAAAAATAAACACAACCTTTAAAAAAGAATTAAACAAGAAAGGGAACTTCATTCATTCATTCCTTTATTTTACTTTAGTCATGTGGCAAACTTGTCTCTTAGCTGAATTTGGGGACACATTCAGGAGACTGAGGCAGGTGAACTGAAAATTGGAGATCACCCTGAGCTACCTAGCAAGACCATGTCTCATATATACCTAAATAAACAGGGGATAAGAAAATGGCTCTGCTGGCCAAAGTGTTTGCTGTGAAAGCCTGCCAGCCTGAGTTCAATCTCAGAAACCCATAAGAGTTAAGACGTGGCGGCATGCGTCTGAATTCCCAGCACTCCTATGGTGAGATGGGAGGAAGAGAAAGGAGAATGTGCTGGATGCTCTTGGGTCAGCTAGTCTGGAGCATACTGCAGTGGCAGAAAACAAGAGACCGCCTCAACAAGGTGGATTTGAGAACAGAGACTAAGAAGTTGTGCGGACACGCCTGCATTCTCTTCTATATACATAAAATACACAAATACACTTTAAAAGCAAATGAAGCTGGGAGGTGGTGGCATATACCTTTAATCCCACCACTTGGGAGGCAGAGGCAGGTGGATCTATGAGTTCAAGGCCAACCTGGTCTACAGGGTGAGTTCAAGGACATCCAGGGCTACACAGAGAAACCCTGTCTTGGTGGGGGTGGAGGGGTGGGCAGAGCCTGGGAGGCTGCTATGCAAGTTTAAGAATGAGATGCTGTATCTGTAATTCAAGCACTCCTGCAGGGAGAATTTTGGGGAGCTCCCAGGTCAGAAGTCTGGCAGATAGTACCCAATGGTGAACAGTAAAACACGCTGACTTAAGGTGGGAACAAGGGCCTAGGTCCAAGGGTGTTCTGACCTCTACAGTGCCCACACTCACACACTCCAATATATATGCATACACACAAGTGTTTAAAAAGTAAATAAATTGGGAGCCACTGGGATGGCTAGGTGGGCAGAGGCACTCAGGCACTCATAATGTTAGGGGCCTAAGTATGGCTATGTAAAGGTGGAAGGAGAGGTCACTTCTACAAAGTTGTCTGACCGCCACAACCTTGCTGTGGCATCCACAATAATAATAATTCAAAATAACAATGAAGAAACACTTTGTCTATGATGTAAATGCATCAGAAGTGCTTTGGGTAAGGCACTGGTGGGCTGAGACTGAACACTGTTCTGATTCCCTGTTCTCGGAGGCCAGAAGGAAGGAAAAGGGAGACACAGTGTGACTGTCAAGGACTGTGTAGGTGGAGACTCTCAGACCAGAGTGTAGATTTACTAGAATGTCAAAGTCATGGGCTACAGGCAGGAGAAAACAAGGCAAGGCTGAGAAACTTGCCCTTTGAGATGTGGGTCAGTAGGATATCAGTAAGGACAACTTACTAAAGCCACATTAAGGAACACAAACAGATGCCCAAGAACTAGGGACTAGGAAAAATCCAGACTGGAGCTTATATGTGAAAGGGGGTTTACTGAAGATATGGGAAAAAAAAGAACAGGATTTCTTACCCATTCCATTATTTATTAATCAATCAATTAACCACATCCTTACTCTGTGTCTGCTATGGGCCCTCACGAAGCCACAATCTGCTGGGTACAGATGGCCCATAGGACAGGGCAGAGTAAACTGTTAGCACAGTGAGGAGGCAGTGATTAGCTTAGCCTATTTAGAATCTTTCAAAGGGCCCTTGCAAATCCTGCAACTAGACCATTTTCAAAATCCTGTTCATTTGCAAAGGTGCACCCATGTCAATTTTAAATAAGTTACTGGTATATGTATACTTCATAGGCACTGGGCACTGTGCTAAGCAGTTTAAGACATCTGAGCAGGAAAAGCAATTACCTGAATCTTACGTATGAAAAAGCAGGGCAGTGACAGGACCAGCAACTGGCCTGAGATCCCGCTGGCCAAGATCACAATACTGTGATCTTCAGGAGGGTCAGTTCCAGGGCCTCAGCAGGAAATGCCCACTGTTAAGTTCAGGGCAAGTCCCTCCACGGATACTTCCAATCAAACTATCAGACCCTAATCCTGAAAGATTCAGTGGACCACACTAAGTCACATGATCTGGAACAGCCAGGAAAAGGACATTTGGCTGCCTGTACTAAGAGATCATCTGCTTACAAAGTAAGAGCCGGGTGACTTCACTTTGGTCAGGAGGCATAAATATTACTCTTGCTAAATTCTTGGCAGTGAAAATATATCAGCTTGGAAAGAAAGGTTAGCTTAAAGACAAGGAGGAAATTTGGGCATGACAGTGGGAGGGAATAATGGGTGGTAAGAAAGCCTGGTCTCCATGTTGCCAAAGCCTCTTAAGATCTACAGCAATACTGCGCTGCCCACCTCACCCACCCCAATCCAAGAGATTGGATTCCATCTTGGTGCACAGAAGCAGATCTATGGAGTTAGGATGTCGCAGATTTGAATTTGTTAGGCAATGAAAAGAGCTAGTCAAGTAGTCCCCAGGCAGTCAGTATAAGTTGTAGACGATGGACACTTGGGAGACATATAGCTAGCAAGGGTGGACTTGGTTGCTTAGCTTAATGGAATCATGCTTAACTGAGCCCTAGGTGTAACCCTGGCTAGTTAAGAATCAGTTCCCACAGTCTCTGCTTCCTTCCACAGGCTGGAGGCTTTCACACAGTGCAGCTCTGGGACTCTACTTGCCACCCACCACTTGAGTTGGCAGAAGGTCAATGCCCAGAGGACAGCTCTGCAGCTGTTCTCATGTTCCACCCTACTCACAATGGTTGTGAGGAGTCTGCATCTTATGTCCTAGTGCCTGGGGAGGACCCTAGGGCTCAGCAAAGGTGAACACAGAGCTCACCCTTCAGTGAAGAAGAAGCTGGAATTTAGAGATTCCAAACCTTGTGCTATTCTCCTCTCCTGATCAAAATCCACTTCTAGACCAGGCTGCTCAGCAGGGCTTTTTGCACAGACAGAAATGCCCCACAAATGTGCTGGTTAATTTGAAGCTCCTAGCCTATGTGGCTATTTCAATTTCAATGAATTAAAATGCACTTCTAGGGTTCAGCAGGAAAGGGTGCTTACTGCCAAGCCTGACACCTAAGAATAATCTCTGGAACTGACGCAGAGGAAGGAGGGAACTGATTCCCACAAGCTGTCCTCTGAGTCACACACACGATTAAGTGTATGCAAAAACTGAACTGTTTTCCCACTGCTGGATAGCCACACGTGACTGCACTGGACTCGAAATGTGGCTAACACAATTGAGCAATAGAATTTTAATTCTGCCTTCATTTTCATTAATTTAAGTTTTGATAACAGGATCTGTTTCTTCCTCTTATTCCAGGACACAGAATGGCCAGAATGTGGCTTCAGAAGAGCTCACTGACAAAACCCCAGTAAACAGGGAGGCAGCACTTCACCTTGTCTGATGGACCACTACGGCATCCTCAGGCAGCGAGCTAATTACAACAGCCCTGAACTCAGTCCTGTGAGTCAGCGCTCTTTGCCATTAATGCTTTAGGTAAAGGAGGATATAAAATAATAGGCCAGGGAAACAAATTAATTAAGCTAAGCCTTTAAAAATATTTCTGATACATCAAACTCAAATGAAAGGTTAACACACACAATGGAAATATTAAAAGGCACTTACAGAGGCCCTTAGAACACAGGGAGAGAACACTTAGAATCTGTCAGGGATGAGGAGACTGATTAAATCTTGACGATGAGGTAGTTGGTGAGTGATGAGAGGTGTTTACTCACAGCTGAGAATTTGAATCAGAAAAACAGCTTCTAGTTACTCACTCAGACACTGGGAACATAGCTGATGTCCACCAAAAGGGAAGTCTTTAAGCTAGGCCCACCATTCTTGAACCCCTAAGCTCATTGCAGAATTACATGCTAATGACATACCCATAGGTAGGTATAGAGAGGCAGTTCCAGGAGATCTATGCTCAGCAAGTGGGGTTCAATGAGGAAAAACTTACAGATAAAAGGGAAACTAAGTCATAGCAGATGCTCTCAATGGAACGCTATATAATTGTTTTCTGCTTGTTGGTTTTGCAATACTAGGGTGTTGAACTCAAGCACTCTACCACTGGGCTATACCCTCAACTTTATAGTTTGGTTTTGAAAAATAACAGGAACTGGAGAAGCCATAGCTCAGCAGTTAAGAATCAGAGGACATGAGTCTGATTCCTCATGCATACACTGAATGAATACAACTGCCTGTGATTCCAGTTCCAGGGGGCCTGACATGTGATGTAGGGACTTGCACACTCATGCTGCACATATATACAACCAGGAATACACATATACACATAAAGCAAATAAATGCTGGGTGTGGTGATGGACACACTGAATCCCAGTACTTAGGCATATTCAGTGAGTTCAAGGTCAGCCCAGGCTATAAAAGCGAGACCCTGTCCAGAAAAAAAAAGGCTTTGAAACAGTGCTGCCATAGTTGTACCAGCTGCACCAATTATTTGATTTCCTCCTTAGGTTACATCCCCACTTTTGCCTTTTTTTGTATTTTTAAATGTTGGTGTATGTGTGTATCTATGTGAATGCATGCCAGGTACATGTGTCTATGTCAATGTATGCAATACCCACGGAGGTCATACCAGAATGTTGGCTACCTTGGAGCTGGAGCTACAGCTATAGCTGGAGCACTTGATGTAGGTGCTGGGACCTGAACTCAAGTCCTCTGTAAGGGCACCACATGCTATTAATCCCCGAGTCATCTTTCCAGTCAACTTGAATTATTTAAAAGGATTATTATTTATATAATTGTAAAATTATCATCATCTGTCAACAGACTTAACTGGGCACAGAGGCAAAATATTTCATATATGCGCCAACAAAACCTGCCTTAGGTAACATGCTCTATAAAGTTTGGCAGAGCAGGTGGGCCAGTGATGAGGTTGGATGCACACAGGCCTCATGGGGAACAATGAAGATTACAGAACGGCAAGCATTAAGTGAAAAATGACCTCCTGGCTATTGTGAGGTTATGGAAGGGTTATAAGTATCTCTTTAAAAAAAATACTGGTCTCTTTTTCTTATATTTCTACAATGAACTGATAAATACCGTAGTTTAGAAAAATGGCAGTGGTCCTGATTTCTCCCATAGGGCAGTGTGCTTCTTGGTCTAGGGCTCTGGGCGGAAACAACCCATCTGTAATCGTGGTATGGGGAGCAGGGAGGAGGGTGTGCACAGGGAAAGGCAGCAAAGGCTCTGTCTGTGATGGTTACATCTCTGGCCCTGCCTGTAGCTCTTCTCTTTTTCAGCTACCCAGAAAGCTGTGGCAGAGCTGTGAGCTGTGCCAATTTCTCAGCCTGTTTCCCTCTGACAGTCTCTGCCCTGCACACAGCTGGCTGTCCAAGTGGGACAAGATGTTCTGGACAGAAACGCCAAGGTGGACTCATAAAGAGTCTGGGGTGGGAGTTAGAGCCAGAACCCATGCCCTGCGGACAGTCTGGGGTCAAGGACTTCACAGTTTGATCCCCAATCTCATTTCTGAGACAGGGTCTCCTAGATCCAAGGCTAGCCTAGAACTCTACCATCACAGAGGATGACCTTGAACTGATGCCTTCACCTCCCAGTGTGTGGGGCTAGCTACATACTGACAAGCTTGGTTTAAGTGGAGCTGGAGATAGAGCCCAAGGTTCCATGTGAGCTAGCCCGTCCTGTTTCTTGTTCACTCTCTACTTTCCTTCTTTCTTGTGTAACTTTTCCTGTTTGACTTCTCTGTTCTTGAAACATGACCTAGAAAAGGCAGGCTTTCCACCTTCCATAATATTACTGCCCACTTTTTCCTGCTACTTACACCAAAGATCCCAAACTTACACACTTGAAACAGAGTGTCATTTCAAAGATTACCCACTTACAAAAAAAAAAATTAGCAAGTGTTCAAAGAAGAAACAAGTCATGGAAAATGTGACTTTCTGCTTCCTCACACCTCCCCAGAAGAAAGTAGATACTTCAAAGACATCCCCAGTTCTGAGGGAGCCAAGAACTACCAAAGGTTAAAGACTGTGCTGGGCTCATCACTGGCAGACAACTTTTTCCATTATGTACTCTGAGGGCCATGGCTCCTTTAAGTCAGCCCCCACTTCTTCCTAATAACGATAACTTGATTCATTCTACAGTCTTTATTGATTTCAATGTGATTCATGTAAAATTCATGGCTACCGTGCAAAGCTAATTTTTCACATTTGAGTTATAGTATGAACTGTATAGTAGAAATGGGAGCGCAAAGAGAGGGGTAGGGTATGCTGTATGTGTGTGGGTGTGTGTGCATGTGTGTGTAGTTTGGGCAGAGAGTGCCCAAGCAGGTGTGCAAGGCCCCTAAGAAAATAATTGGAAGGGTTTCTTTTCTAAAGAACTCACATGCAAAAGGGCCACATGAGGTCACTTCTTAAGAAGGGAACTGCCTGGTGTGGGCGAGGCAGATCTGCAAGGCCTCTGCTTCAGACTGTGAGGCCTCCCATAAGAGCAGCTGGAGCCGTCAAGATCCGTTAGGCCACAGAGCCCAGTGCCTCCTCCCACAGCTGTGCACCTGGGGATGGAGCAGGCGCTGCCTCCAGACTCTTACTGTAATCACACTTGAGGCCTGGAAACTTCGCAGGCTGGGCCTCCTGCCACTGTTAAGAGGAGGGTTCTGTGTCTGGCCTTTGGAACTCCTGACTCATGCCACCTTTCCATTGCCCTCTGAGGCCTGAGCCTGCATTTTCTGTCACCTAAAACTGACACAGCAAGGTGGCTGGCTCATTAAGGTAGACGTGGCTACAGACCCTGCAAGAGCCCTGGGGAAAGGCTGAAACGGGGCTCTGCTGACAAGTGGGCATCCTTATTCACGATGGCTGCTAACACATACGAAAGAAACACACTGCTCCAGTCCCCGGGGGCACGGTGGGAGCAGCCTTCACCCAAAGGTTCTTACCACACCTTCCAGGTAGCACCAGCCTAGACTGTCACTGTTATATCAGGGTTGGGGCACTGATCCAGGTCCAGAAAGGAAAGTGTATCCCACAAGCTACCACTTCTAGTCCTACCCTACTCACCCTGACCTAGCTGTGGCAGTGGGCTTTCTGGAAGGGCTGCAGACATCCTTGCCTTGCCTTTAGGGAGTCTCCATTCTACACTGCCATGATCCCTTTGCCCTGGTACCAATACCTTTCCCTTGGTCTGGTATGTACCTGTACCCCCTGCCCCAGCCCCATGGTTGCCTGTGCTTAAAAAAAAATTCACTTTATTTCAAAAGGTATTTATTTGGATATGAGGGGAACGTGACCATCACTGCTCACCTCCAACAAAGGGAAGCAGAAGAGAAAGACAGCAGTATGTTTGGTAAATCAGGCATGGCCACACAGACCTGTAACATCTGTCACCTAGCATAAACATCAAGAGTCTGAGGCCGGCCTGGCTATATAGGGCTATTTTGCCTCACAAACAAATAAACAAACATAAAACAAAGCAACAAAAACACTGATATGGCTGGCCAAGCATGCCCTCTGGCCTGCCAAAATGTGCTCATGCTAGGCTCACAGTGAGGGAGAATCAAGGGGACATGGGAATGGAAAGAAGCCCTTAGTCCAGGGTACATTACATTTTGTTTATTGTGTCTACGCGTATGTGTGAATACAAGTGCGCTACAGGGCGTGTGGAAATCAGAGAGCAACGGGTGGGAGTTGGTTCTCTCCTGTCACCTGATGGTTCTGGAACCACACTCTGATCATCAGGCTTGGCAGCCAGTGTCTTTCCTCCCTAGCTGGGAGTCAGAAACTTCCATCCAAATGTCTAAAGAAATAGTGTCTGTCTTCCTAAAGACACGGCAAATGAGGCATCAACTACAATCACCTAGTGCCAAAATGAGGGTGGCCTTGAGTTTAACTGCGCTTGCACTTGTCCCGTCCCTCCTCTCTAAGTCTTAAACAATGCACCTCATAAAAGCCACTCTACACATTCACTTTCAAAAGGAAATCCTCAAGCTAAGACAAATGACTAACTCATATGTGATTTTTACATAATAATAAAGGTCCAAACTTTCCAGCTCTGTTTAATCTTTAAACATTGTTCTAAATGACACCCTTTGAACAATGTAACTTAAAGAGTCACGTACTTTTGTGTTCACTGTAAATACATCTAAGTGTGACTCTCTCAAGAAGCCTGCGTCTGTGTCTTGGATGTGTGCCCCAATTTTCCTAAAACTCCTTCCTCCACAGCATTTAAGTATTCACTTCCCCTTATCTTAATAATGCTGCTTTACTTTAGATTGTCCTGCAAGTCCTTTCTGTGGGTAGTCATGGGTCTGGTTTTACTGAGAAGTCCTCAGGCTGCTGGTGGCAGTACTGAGTTGTGTCTCTCTGCCACAGCTGATCGACAAGTGTGCCTATTAATTTGGTTCAGCTGAAGTGGAGTCTCTATCTTCCTGGTTTCCACCCCGTCTTCTCCTCTGCTCTCTTCCTCCTCACTGCTGTGCAGAGCAGGTCTAACTGGGGCCAGCAAAGGCTGTAAAGGGATGAGGAGGAAGCAGACATGGATGCTCAGAAGGGGACTCAAGGATGGGTCTGAAGGGGTGGCCCAACTGAAGATGGTTCTCTATTGGGCTCCTCTCTGTTTCATAGAGACCTCAAGTTGAACAAGGCAGGGTGGAGGAACTTCCAATCTCCCGACTCCTCCCCACTAGCCTGAGGACCCCATGATGATGACAGCATGGCAGCTGCATGTATCAAGGATTATACTGTGAACCTTTAGCATAAAGTAATTTAGTTTCCACAACCACCTCGATGAGGCAACTGAGGCCGGCAGAGTTCCAGAGACAGCCAGGGCCATACAGCTAACATGTTGCCTTGGTACTTAAAGCTCTAACAGTCTGATGTGGGAGCTTCTTCTCTCACCATGATGCCAAGGACCAGAAGGAAGGTGGGACAGAGAATGAGAGCTTTGGAGGATAGGAACTGAGGACAACTATGTTCAAATTTGCACTTGCAAAATGACTTTCAGGAAATTTCTGGGATGCTTGTATGCCAGAGGATGGGATGAATATGTATGCAAAGAGTTGATCTTCCCTGGATATGGAGGACTCTCCTACCTGTTAGGCCCAAGCAGACCCTGAAGAGAAGGAGGGCAGCTGGTAGAGAAAGAAGCCTATGCCCAAACAAGCCCATGATAGCTGGTGTATGTGTGTGTGTGTGTGTGTGTGTGTGTGTGTGTGTGTGTGTGTGTGTGTGTGTGATGAAATCCCCCACACCAGCCCCAGGGTATCAGAGACCTGTGTTCAGGCCCAGTTAGGTGAGCATAGCTGGCCCTCATCCCTACCACTTTTATCTGCCTCTGTGCCAGTGCCCTTCTCTGTTTGGCAGTGCTCTAAGGTGGGGAGTCTAAGACTCCAGGAGGGTGAGGGAAGGAAGCTGCTGGGGGCACACAGCTCCACCGCCCCCCAGTGGTCAGCATGCTGCCACTGACTACGCCTGTGAGCTTCTACCGAAAGCCACAACAACTTGCCTTTCACCCCGTGAAATAAGTGATATCTTTCTCAACACCCGTTATCAATCTCTGACTGCTTTTAATAGAAGCAGTTCACAGTGTGTGGGGGTAGGATATAAACAGAGGGAAAACTGCTTGCCTCAGGTCTTTACAGAGAGAGGAGGTGGGGGGCTTTAAAAGCACACTGCACCAGGGCTGCAGTTTCTCAGGGGGCTGGGGAGAAGGATTACTGGAAGACATGTAGCAGTAATGGTCCACTATGGAGACTGAGCTCCATGGCAGTACCCCATACTTGTCAACATCGCATTTTGCTGCCCAAGAACATGTGTCACAGAGGACTGTGGTTCGTCTGCCTGTGGTCCCCTCTCTGACTGGTCCCTGAAGCGGATCCAGAGAATTCATAAACACAGCAAGGGATAAACTGCTTTCCAGTTTTCCCTCAAGCCAGGATTTCCAAAGGGCTCTTGAAGCTTAGTCCTCCGAGGCAGGTCCCCCTCATGCAGCTCTTCTGAAGAACTGGACGCATGCAGATGAAGCACTATTTGTTGCAACTGAGTGCTTGTCAGGGATCTAAGGAACCTTGCAAGCATGTTCCTAGACAATTTTAAAATAAACACTGACAGGATGGAGGATTGGGAACATCTAAACAGCCACTCTGAGCGTAAAGGATGGTGGAGGGCTGAGTGACTGCAGCTGTGTGGCTTCTACACGTGTGTGCGTGACGGAGGCAGAACTTCAACTGCAGGAAGTCTTTCCCAGCACCTCTTTGATGGGAAGAACAAAGCAGCCCAGGGCCAATTGACTTAGAGTAGAGGTCTGGTGGCCATGCAGGGGCTGTGTCCTAGGCTACTTGGCAAATGACCTTGGACTTCTGACCGATCCCCGTTCTCCAGGCCACCTGATCCTTACAAGAGAGAAGGACCCTCGCTGCTCCTGACCAGTAACAAGGGCTTCGAGTTGAGGACAGTTAGATGGAAACTGCTTTTCTCTGTGACACAGGTGACAAAGGTGGCCAGTGGCCAATGTTTTTCATGATAGGAGCTTTCATTAATATCACTAGATCTAACTCAGCCCAGAACTTGCTAGGGTTAGGTGATGAACCCCTTGCACCAAACCACTGTGCTGGAATAAAACTGCTCACAGCGCTGACACTCAGGGTCCTCTGAGATGTGAATGACCAGATTCAGTACAGTGCTCATGTTCATGCTACCTGCACACTGGACATCACACTCTGGGCACTTCCACCGAATGCAGTAAACTATAATAAGCTCCACCCATGCCCTCAACACAGGAAAGCCCCCATTCAAACTGCCAAAACCAAACTGCAGAACAAGATGAATACAGTCCCAATTGTGTAAAAATGGCAGTCATTCAATGGGTCAGTATTTACTGAGTAGCAAATAAGAAGCAGGCCCATGTCAAGGACAGACAAGCAGACTAGGTCTCTGTAGGAAGACAGGTGTGCATGTATGCAGGTATAAGGGGCAGGGAACTGGCAGGGTGCATGCCCCAGAACAGACCGGAGAGAGCACTGGGCAGGGGAGGAAGATGACATTCACCTTTTACCAGACTATGCATAATTTTAGCCTTTTACAAAGTAAATTTGTTCAGTTATTATTTGGTAGTTAAACATGTATACAGCAAAGAGAAGCCATGGAGCAGACGAAGTGGCAGAATTCCAACTCACAACACCAGGATGGGCTTCTACTCTAGTGTAAAGAGTGCGGTGCTCTTAGAAGTGAGCCAGTTTTCCAGCCACTGTCAGGGGGTGTTGATCTGGCATCATTTCTACTCTTTGAGAACAATATTGAAGAGGGTCTACTAGCAATCCAAAGTACACTGTGGAGGAGGCTGGCCCATGGCTTGGGGTTGTGGATACTTTCATGTCTGAGGCCACACCTAAAAGAACACAAAAATTCAATTATACTGGGAACGCAGAGCTAGCTCTCTCAGCCTCTCTTCCCTAGGTGGCAGACGCAGTGGAGAAGCTGAGGCCTCTTGAAGCAGTATTCTCTGGGGGCAGGGCTGCTCTGGGTCTCCTCTTTACTGGAAATGTTTCTCCCTTAAGCTAGAAGTGGGTCCTGAAGTCTGGACCCAGAACATCAGCCTGTGCCCGGGAGCTTTCATTTCTGGCCAAGGACATCTGATGCCACCAGAGCTTGTCATAAGGAGGGCAGGGGTACTGGGGAACCAGGCAATCTTGAGGTCTCTGGCTGTCTCTGCCTGTCTTAGCTATGTGCTGTTGAGTTGAGAGCCTGCAATGTCTCAGAACCTTGGGCCTCCAAATCTAACCTACTAGGCTGCTTCCCAAATAGGAGGATTGCGAATGAAGGTGTCCGTGTTCTGAAACACAGGGCAGGACAGCACTACACAATTGGGATTGCTTCCTTTTCTGGGAAGACAGCACATAGCTGGTAGGAAAATTTCACAGTATGTTCTATAAGGGTTGAGGTTTTTTTTTTTTTTTTTTTTTTTTTTTTTTTTTTTTTTTGAGACAGGGTTTCTCTGTGGCTTTGGAGCCAAGGGTTGAGCTTTGGAGCCAAGGGTTGAGGTTTGAAAGGCCCCTAGAATAATCTCCCCAAGGTTCCCTCAGTGAGGAGAGCTCTGTCTCACCAGCTTCTTGCCTAAACTTTCCTCCCATCCATCTATTTCATGTGGCTCCATTACCTCAAGTGACTTAGCCAAGACTTTCTGTTGGCCTCAGTGTACCCACGTCAAAAGAGAGTTAACAAACGCAGACTCTCTGTCAGTCTGGCCACAGCCAGGTAGGAAGTTGACCTTTTCCATTTCTAGCCCCGGGAATGGTGCTATTTGTTTCTATCTGGTTCCTGCCTCCCAGGGCATTGATGGGAGAAGTGTAGAAACTTTTTTTCATAAGAATTTAACTATGTATTTCTGGCAGTGTTGGAACTCCCTACGTAGACCAGGCTGGCCTCGAACTTAGAGATCCACCTGCCTCTGCCTCCCAAGTGCTGGGATTAAAGGCATGCACTACTATGCTCTGAAATATATAACTTTCTTACCTGGCCAAAAGCACCTGGGGCTGAATCCTGCTATTACTCATACATGGGGCTTCAACAAGCCTGCTAATACACAGTTCATTTAACAAAATCTACCCATGATTACATCCATGGGCCACAGGAATCAATTCAACAAAACAAAGTGACACTATTGCATATTAAATATTTTGTTTGTTTTGCTTTTCAAGACAGGGTTTCTCTACGTACCTCTGGCTGTCCTGGAACTCACTCTGTAGACCAGGCTGGCCTTGAATTCACAGAGATCCACCTCCCTCTGTCTCCTCGAGGGCTGGGATTAAAGGCGTGCGCCACCACCACCTGGCTTAAATGTTTGTAAGACCACACCATTATCCTTATATCATAAGATAACAGTCACAGCTGGGCTCTAGGAGGCAGGGCTTCCTCCTGGCCACTAGAATGAGCCCTCTTCTCAGAACCAGCTGAGCCCTGTGGACTGGCAGGGACCCTGCGATGACTAACAAGTACATAGACCTTAAGTGCCTGCTGACACCAGCGATGATACAAAATGGTACAAATGTGAATGACTTTAGATTTTATGACAGTCTGCATTTAGTTTCCCACAATGTATATACCATGGGTATAGTTTAGGATGGGCTAACCTACCTATCTTGTCCTAAGGGAGGGGAAAACCAGAGTAAATTCAACAAAAACTTTTAAACACATAATGACAATGACACAGTGGTTCTCAGCCATGGCAGACATCTCAAAGGTGGGCTTCTGAGGCCTCTGTGGGGCTCCCGGGTACCTAGGTGTGCAAAGACTGTGAATAAGGAAGAGGCAATACTGAGTTCACAGACACAGGCTGAAAAGGCAGACCCTGAGCCCTCTCTTCTAGGTAGTGAGTGGAATGACTTGGCTCCAGCCACCACCACCTGAACCCTCACATGGTAGCTGTCTTTAAGGGGGAAACTGCCTATGGGCTGGTAGCCCACACAGGTCCGTACTACAGTGGGCATAGGTCAGACACCATGAACAATCTCAGTGGATCTTCAGTGACCCCCCCCCCCCCGCCCCATCAGTAAGCTGAAAGTGACAGATCAGGTTAGATCACTTGCTCATGTCATGAGTAGAACTTATCCTAAGTGTGAGCAAGGGACTGCTTTTCAGGCTTGGTCCTTGGATTGGAGCTTATGTGCACAACCCAGAACCCAAGGGCTTTAACATTTCTTTGGTGTAAGTATCACCCAAAGCAAGCCCAACCCTGGCAATAATCGTAACTCAGGTTTGCCATACATCGTACCCCTGCTTTCTGTATCTGGTTCCACCTCATAGCCTCCCTGGTGAGCAGCTGTTACTTATGGTTCCCCTACTTGCCAGAGGACTGGAAGCCTGAGATACAGAAGGTCACTTCCCATGAGTATAAAGACAACATGTGGCAGAGGGCACCCAGGTTACTGTTTCTAAAGCTTTGGGTGAGCTCCTGAGCCCAACCTGGTTCTACAATCCAACAGTGCAGCCCTCGAATCCATGTTCCCGCCTCTTCAGCTGCCCACTTTTTTTGAATTGTTGACAAGGAGACTAGCAATTCCTAAGCTCAAGGGTTATTTTATGGGCTTGGCCTCTTGTGCTGGTCAGCAGCAGTGATGGTTTAGGGACATGAAGCATTTGCTGATCAACCTTTGCCCTGGACAAATGAGCCTGCCCAGAGTTTGTGCAATGCCCTGAAATCAGTCAAGGCCAAATGTTCTGTATTCTCCCCTCCCTTTTAGTTCTAGTGTTTGCTCCTCAGATTTCTTCATGCTTTGGGATGGGGACCAGCTGCAGAGCTGAGAGGCTGAGAGAGGACAGGCTCGGAATCCCCATCCAGGCACTTTCCCAAGTCTTGACTCTTGGTAAAGCCACCAGAACAGGAGGAACATACCTGCCCTGGAGCTGACGCACCAGGAACTGGAGCACAGTGCTCAGTTTTTCTGCTTTCCCTGCTGCAGACCCAGAGCCAGGTACTGCAGAGCCAGCAGAGTCTCCACCAGGCACACCCTTGAGTGGCAGGGTGAGTGAAGCTCTTTCTGGCCATGGGGGACATGAGAGGAAGCAGCAAGTAATTCCACTGGGCAAAGCCACTGAGAGTTCAACATGAAACAGACATGACAAACAGACCCAACCTGACCCTATGAGCATGGCGCAGAGTCCTACATACCTTGTGACAAGGTAACTTCCGACCAACAAACGAGGCTATTCTTGGCTGGAGACTATCCCCTGACAAGAGCATTACCAAACACGACACTGTTCTAAATACCCCAGAAGCCTCATCTTGCTAATCTCCTTTAGGGTCTTCTGTTGGATCACGACATTTTGTTATCCTTACTGCACACTTGCAGAAAAAGATGAGGGATGGCCAAACTTGAGGGTAAGTAGCAAGGCCAGGAGCTGACTGGGTATCTCTGTGGTTTCCAGGATGTGGTCCCCAACCTGAGCCCATATTCTTTTTTTGCTGTCAGTAAAACCATCCCACCATGGTCAGACAAACCATAGATGTGTCTGTCCTCCTGACCATACAATTAGGGCCCACAGAGAGAAAATAAGGCTGCCAGAGTTTGTCCTGACATCCTGGGTTTAAAAGCCTCTTCCGTCATCCTCCTGGGACATAGATTTGTGGCCTCACAGATGGCTCCTGGCTGAGAAAGCTATCTGAGAAATGTTGTAGCCCTTTAGAGGATGACAGAGCTTTGTGGAAGTAAAGTCTGGGAGCTGGCTCTCTCCCTAAGCCCTAATAAAGGCCCCTACTCTCCCTGCATGAAGCCTGCTGATTTATGCACAGGGCCAAGGGGAGGCCTCCCCAAACAGGATCATGACTTATTCTGGAAGATGCACAGCCATCTGGCCATGGCCCTTTTCTGCCTCCAGGACTGGTAGCAATGCATTAATTTTCCTCGAGGTAATCACCACCCAGCTCAGCCACTTCTTCCTCAGCAGCATCTATTTGGGGTGCCAACTGAGGGCACACCTGCTGAGGCAATGAAAGGGGCACTGGGTGGAGGGCAGGTGATTTACACCACACAGCGATGCAGGAGATTCAGACAGCCAGTGAATGCAGAAGAGTAATGTAGGCCCTTAAATACAGTCTTGGAGTCCTTCCAACTGCTCAGTGAGGAACAAGGCCGACTCGTGTGACTACTATGTCAGATGTGGGTCAGAATGGTCAGGTCCCCAGGCATGCCCTTGGGGTCTCTGTTCTGAAATAAGGTTGACATCTCATTTTACAGGCTGAGTCCCTAATGCACGTTCTCATTTCTATTCATTCACCTACTCTACTGGCGGATATTCAACTGTGGACAGGAGTCAGGGTTTCTGCCTCCAAGTACCTTAGCACCTTTGTAAATCAAACAAATAGAGACTCCAAAATAGAGAAAAATATACAGCTAAGAATGCTGAGGGAATACTAGACTAGAGCTGGTAATCAGAAAAGGTCTTGCTGGGAAATGACCTACCCAGAGCTGGAGGAGGTCAGGGAGTCAGCTATGCACAGATCCCTCAGGGCCCTGCTTAGGCCTTTAGCCTGCTAACAAATATGGATCATTACAATAAGCAAGGGAACTTGAGGGTGGCGGTGACTGCCAACATACGCAAGGCTATGTGTCTGGCCCCCACCATTCTTTCTTCATAAGGCAGCCCTCTGAGCATCCTTGGCTGGCCTTACCTGCTGTCTTTCTGGGGCAGGCAGGCAAGAGACTGGGAGGAGAGGTTGGCCCAGCGAAGAGAGGACTAGTACAGGTTGGCTATTCTAGGGCTCTAGCCCCATTTTAACTAGGCACTTGGTAGAAATAAGGTTCAAGTGGACAATGGCTCTGTGATATGGGCATGGAATGAAAGGTAGTAAGATCAAGGGATAACAGGCCTAGGGTCAGGTGAGTTGTGGGTGAAGGGCCCCTCTTATCTCCCTTTCTCATTCATTTGGCTAGTTTTGGGGCTGCAGGACTTCGCAGAGCCTCTGACCTGGCTTACCAGGGGGCTTGCTATTGCAGGGCTGGGATAGGAAGCACAAACAGAAAGTTCTGTTGGAGAAGAGCTCCAACTTGGCTGCATCCTCAAGTTTCTAACTGAGTGGGGAGTCATGGATACATAGCCAGCTGTCTGTCTCTGACAGTGCAGTGCTAAATATAACCTCCTACATACACAACCAAAAGGCAAAACTAGAATATGGATTCACCAAATATGGAAGTTGGACCTTTATGGCTGGGACAGGAGGGACTGTTACTCTGGCCACTACTGATTCAGGTCTTGGGAGAAGGCATCCCTTTCTGTCAGGAGGCAAAGGAGGCTATAGGGAGATGGTGCAGAAGCAAGCCTGCTTGTCTCTATCCCCAGAGCCCTTGTCTGCCCTTGTCCACATCTAATTCCCAGTTCACCAATAAGCCCGTTGGGACTTAATCTTGTCAAGTCTCACTTTTTTTGGTCTTGGTTTTTGGGATAGGATTTCTTTGTGCAGCCTTGGCTGTCCTGGAACTCACTTTATAGACCAGGCTGGTTTCAAACTCACAGAGATCCACCTGCCTCTGCTTCCTCAGTGCTGGGATTACACCACCACCCAGCTCAAGTCGCATTTTTAATCTGCAGGTATTTTCCCATTTGTTTTGGTGTTTGGGGATTGATCCAGGACTTTGTACATGTTAAGCACATGCTCTACCACTGAGCTACACATTTAGGCCTCTCAACCCTTATCTTTTAAACATAACTGTATTCTGGCCTAGCATTGGGGACAGACTGACACTTGTTTTCAAGAAAAAATACTTTCTTCACAGCAGGAAGAAAAGTGAAATACTGGACTTGGGTTTCCTGGAAAGGGGCAGTCTGTGGGGATGTGGCAGCCCCTGAAAAGCTCTAGCCTGGCCCTACACAGCAGAGTAACCATTAGCAAGTGGACTTGGGTTTGTAGGTGTGTACGTACATACACATGAATGTGTAAACCAGAGATCAACATTCTTCAACTGCTTTTCTACCTTGCCTTTTGAGACAAGGTTACTTACAGGTTTGGTTAAGGTGGCTGACCAGCAAGCCCCAAACATCGTTTTCCTCCCTTCCCAGAGCTGGTGGGATTGTAGGCACGCACCACTCTGCTCTGTATTCTACACAGGTGCTGGGGTCAGGCATGGCAAGTACTTCATCAACTGAGTGCTCTACTCAGCCCAGGTCTGAATTTCTACTAAGCAAATTACTCTGAATCCTCGTATGTGTTTGTGTGCATGTGAGCTCTCTCACTTGTGTGTGATACTCACAGGCCAGTATCTAAGGTAAGTGTGGATTTTCTTTTAAACAAGAGCTGTCAAAATTGAGGGGGATAGTTATAGATTTTGACAAACTTTCCATCTGTGGACATACTTAAGGCCCAAATCAGAATGCTTTATTATGGTCAACAATGTCCTCATTTCTTGAAACAAACCAAAATGCCCTGTCACATTGGATTTCATCTTAAATTTGAACCACTCAAGTCAGACACTAACATTCTGCAGCAGATCCATGAATAACTAGAACTCTAATCCTTCCCCGGAGAAAGGCTCCTTTCAAAACCTAACACGGACTTTGTTTAAAATTCCTCTTGCCCCATTTTGGCTCTGAGTTCTATGACCTCTGGCTCAGGATGGCTGGCTTAGATTTAAGGGCATGAGAAGGAAAGTGGTGACCAGTCCTGCAGCTAGATGACTTACTTGAGTACCTGGTCTGGGAGGGTTGTGGGGCCATGGAAGAAGAGATTTAAGTCTTGAATGAAGGGCAAGAAGGCAAGGGGAGTATGGGAGGTGGGGCGAGCTGCCTGAGGACCCTGATGACAGGAAGCATGTGAGCAGTGGGGACCAGGGACTGGGCGACAGAGACAGACAAGCAGGCAGGTGACATAGAGTGCTGAAGTCTGAGGGAGGTACAGTCCAGTGGGAGGAGGGGCTTAGGAGAGAATTACAGCTGGAAACTACAAAGCAGAAGAGTCCAGACCAAAGGCCTCAGAGCCTGCCAGGTAGATCTCAGTCCAGCAAGAGGCCATCTGCTGAAGTCCTGGTTGAGGTGGAGCCAAGGTCACATAACCCCAGAGCATCTCCTAGCTAACATCCTTGCTTGTTCACCTGCCATCCAATCTCAGGGGCTCCTCGGGGACAGTACGTTACAGAGAGCCCTGAAAGCTGTCTGTTTTCATATCCCTACAGGATGAAGTAATGGCTCCCAAAGCCTAATGTTCTACTCCCTAGAATTTGAGAACAGGGAATCTTCAAATGGGACTCCACAAGCATGAGTAACATAGAAACTTTGAAATTGGGAGATTATTTTGGGATTGCTAAAGTAAGTCCAATATAATTAGAAGGAATCCTTAAGAGTGGTCAGAGAAAGGGAAAACCTGCCATTGTTGGCTCTGAAGATGGGAGAAGCGGACTCTAAAATCTAGTCAAGGAAAGGGGGCAGGTTCTCTCCTATAGCTCTCAGAAAGGAGCCATGCTGGGATTTGAGCCCAGTGAGACCCACACTGTTCTTGGGATCTCAGAGCTATAGGGTACCCAAGTTTGCATAAATTTGATAGGTCAGCCATCAGAGTCTAACCATCTGGTATTCTGGACTGGACCAGTGACACCAGCCCCATAGCCTGAGACTTGACTTTGGATGACTTACTGCCTGCAGGCCCTCACCTGGGCTGCCTGCCTGGTAAACAATTATAAGAATATACTGGATTCAAGAATTCAGGCTCTCAATCATTTCTTGTTCTCTTCTTTGGCAAAGGCTCAATATACTATCCCCCATCTTTCCTGGGGCATCTAAACCCATCTTTGGATGGGTCTTTCTTCCACTGGATGCTGCCAGCTATATAAAGAGGGTTGGGCTGATGATTTTTTTGTTGTCTTTGATACCTGGCCCAGAGTCACAACTTAGCCAGTGATAGATGGGTGGCTCATTAGTCATGAGGGGAGGACAGGGGAGTCCAGGTCCAGAGCACAGAGTATATGCTGATCTGTGCAGAGTACTGCCTCCCCTCCCCCAGCACAGCATGACATTGAGTAAAACCTTGAGCATCTCTGTTTTAGCATCCTCATTTATAAAAGGTGAGGATGACAGGAACTACTTGGCTAGCCTGTAGGGTCCAATGAGTTAAGCTGTTCGAAACATTGCTAGCAGTATCTGGCCCTAGGAGAAGATCCGTAGGCGGTATCTGTGATCATTACTGCTTCATACAGCAAGAGGACAGGGAGAGAAGCAGCTGAAGCCAGGGGACTGGGAGACCTCAGGAAAATACCAGAAACAGGTCCACATAACCCTAGCTCAAAACCTCTTGCTGTATACTTCTTGAGGCTCACATTTCTGCCTCTGACACCTACGAGAGCCTAGTATGGGGAATCACAGGAGGAAGACACCAAGGGAACGAGAACAGGGAAGGTTGTAGGCTCCCTGCACTGGAGAATGCAAAGCAGAGCCGGGAGAGAAGTGAGTTTTATGAGAAGCCACCTAAAGGTCAAAGGTTAACAGGGGTCATTTAAAAGACATGCTTTATTTCCTGGCTTTGCACAGCTCTGGAAAACCCCAACTGCATTTAGAAAACTGCATAGCATTTTACATTTGCATTATAAAGTGCAAAGGGCTGGCTCTGGGTAATGAAAAGTGAATAATATAGGAGATAATTTGGATGTACCAAGAGGAAGATCCAGGAAGTTATGGGGGGAAGGTGTTCTGCATGAGTATTTGACAGGGAAGGAAGAAAGGTTTGCCTAACCTTGGCTCTATCCAAAGGGAGACTGGGAGGTGGACTGGAAGAGGGAATGGGAACTTTGAGTTATTAATTCTAAGCAGATGTTTTGGAGAATCTGTGAGAAGCAGGGGAGGCCAGCTCAATCTCCCTGGCCTGGCTGACTGGCTCCAAGCCTCAAAGTCTGTTAGCTCCTGCAGCATTTTCACTGCTGTGCCTGAAATGGAGCAGGCTGCTTTCGGGACTGGCACTTGTTCAGGAGAGGAAGATGAGTTAGGGATAGGCTGGGGTTCCCATGCTGCAGACAGCTGTGAACTGTGGAAGGGGGCCTCATGAAGAGCCAGGTCAAGTGACTTTAACCAAGGCCAAGCACAGCTTGTCTGAGGACTCTTGTATGGGGGCTGTAGGGCTCTCAGGATAAAGTACTGTCTGAGTGCTCACATATGGGACCAAGAATCAGCAGAATCAACCCATCTCCAAAGCCCTTCTTCCTCAGGTAAGGCACTTGAGGCCTCTAGTGAGGCTAGCTGACTTATTCTTTTTTTTTTTTTTTTTTTGGTTTTTCGAGACAGGGTTTCTCTGCGGCTTTGGAGCCTGTCCTGGAACTAGCTCTGTAGACCAGGCTGGTCTCGAACTCACAGAGATCTGCCTGCCTCTGCCTCCTGAGTGCTGGGATTAAAGGCGTGCGCCACCAACGCCCGGCTAGCTGACTTATTCTTGATCATGGTCGGCATGCTGTGTTTGGTTACTTTATAGTATCCCAACTGTGCACAATCATTTATGATGGGAGGAAGAGGAGAATGGCTGACTGTTATGTCCAACTAGAGGAGTTGGACAGTGGAAGCAGGCCTTCTCCTCCCTTTCCTGAGTGTTCCCTGGTATCTTACAGAAGAAAAACCCATGCTGCACCCAACATACAGGCCCTCTTTTCCTCTGGGAGTGCTTAGCAGTCCTGTAGTTAGGACGGTGTCAAAGTCATTGAGATCTATCCACACAATGAGGAGTTAGACAGCATATCTTCTCTACCCTGAAAGCCAATTTCAGGACCTAAGTAGACATAGCTTCTGCTTCATGCCCAGTGCCACTTCCCTGCTGACATTTGTCTGATTGGCACGTGGGGAAGGAGAGCTTCCAGAGGGAAGCGCAATTCATGGAAAGCAGCAAAGACTAAATGTTGAATTCCAAAACCTTCTTGGCTCTGCCTAATACCATGCATGGTTTCCAATACTGGTCATGCAATAGAATCCTCTAGAGGGCATACAGATGTCAAGGCTTTATCTTAGAGCAAGTGAAAGGGGCTCGGCTCTGAGTTTTGAAGTTGCAGATGATGGCAAGAGTAAGCACTGCTGAGGCTCCCCTGTAGCTCTGCCTAACTCAGAATGGCTGCCTTCCCTCTACCTGCCCTGCCCTGGTTCACAGGGCCAGGGGTGGACTCCATGCTCCATAGCATCTCTACACCCTAGGATAATCCTCCAAGCTCAGTATTCTGTCTGTTTCTCTTGCCCTCAATTCTCAGACATGGTTTCCTGTCATAATCATCTTGTTTCCCTGTCCCAAACATAGGTACCTTCAGAGAAAGCAGCTTGTATGTTGGGTGTAGCATGTTGGGTTTCTTTATTTGGAAGAAGCCCTGAGTACTGAGTGGGGACATGGGAGAGGGAGGGGTGGGAACTGAACTCGCAGCTTTGGGCATACAGACACTCTACTAGCTGAGCTGCATCTCCAACTGAGGAGATGTTTCTTAAACACTGGCCGTTCACTTGAAAACCTGGTTCAGACCATCTACTGTGCCTGCACACATTACGCTAGTCACTTCAGACAGCCTCACCTGGGAGTTCTTAAGTCTTAGGTGAGGACATCCATTTTTTGCTCTTTAACAGAGATTCTAATAGCTACTCCATGGTATTCTAGTGTCTTTCTACTTGGTATGATTTAGGGTCCTGGGAGATAGCACTTCTCACGGCCTAATCTAAAAAGAGCTTATCTTCCTAGGAGAATACAGGAGGAAAGAGCAGCTGGACTCCTCTAGTCTGCTCTTCCCAGTGGGGCTGGGCTGGGCTAGAATAAGGACAGGCTAAAAGGAGACTGGGCCCTCTCCTGACTTAGACCTTCATAAAGGTCAGGGCATATGTTGCTGTTTTAGTATCCCCAGAGATTTGCTTTGTGTGTTCCATCAATCTTCCTTCCCGAGGCAAGGGGCAGTCACTAGATCTTGTGTGATCTCAGTCTTGTTGGGCTAGATGGGGAGGTAGGCATAGACAGAGAGATGGCAGCTGCAGGGTCTAGAGGCCTGTGTGGGCACAGCCCCAGACAGCATCACTGAGTAAGTCAGTGCAAGGGATGTCTTGAAAGTCAGCCCTCAACCAAGCTCTCCTATAGATTCCTATTTCCTACAGAAACTCTCACTATCGTCCTTTCCTTCTGTCAGTCAGATGTTGTTAAGGAGGCTGGCTTCAGTGAGCAATGATAGAAGGCAGAGTGTGTGTGGCTCAGGGGACACTGAAGAGTCAACACCACAGAACTGTGAACATCTAGGCATCTTTAGAAAGGACAGTCAGGGTACTATGCATGCAGATAAAGCCTTGCAGAAGACCCTTAGATAGAAATCCAGTGGCCATAAAAGCTTCTGCTGTAAGGAGCTGCTCCTTCCAAGTTCTGTGTTCTGGGTTACAGTAAGAGTAGAGGAGGCTAGGCGGTGGTGGCGCACACCTTTAATCCCAGCACTTGGGAGGCAGAGGCAGGAGGATCTCTATGAGTTCGAGGCCAGTCTGGTCTATAATAGTTAGATCCTGGACAGGCTCCAAAGCTACAGAGAAACCCTGTCTTGAAAAACAAATACAAAAACACAAAAAAGAGAAAAGGTGCCCCAGGCAGTGAAAAGGCTCAAGCTTTTTACCCACGTGCTGCCTCAACTGGCCAATTTCCTGAGCACTTTGGTGCAGAGATGAGAGACGGAGAGTGAGGCAAGGCTACTCAGGGATTTCAGCCTGGACAAGGAGAGCCAGCAGTGGGCTTTATGGGGAGACAGGCTTGGGAAGAACTGAAGCCAGCTTTCTGGCCTGGCAGGTCTCAGGGCGTCTTGGCCTATGGAGTGGGCTCTATGAGGCCATGTCAGGACTGCTCAGATCTGTCAGCAACATCTTATCCTCCCAACAGCCTCCTGAGCACGGAGTCACAAGGAGTCTGAGGTAGAAAGGTCATGGAATATGCCTTAGGATGCCAAGACAGGCACTGGAAACACTGACCCTGCCAGTGGAAGTGTCTATAACCCACCTAGCTCCCAAGGGTTTCAGTGGGCTTCAGATACCATGATTCTTTGGACAGCTAACTTTAAACCACTTCCCTCCTGTTTGAGAAGTTAGCTGTGGCTCATGTTCAAATGCATGGGATAGACAGGGCTTTGGAAGATAGCTTCAAGCTGCAGATTGTCTTCTGTAAATGATTTTATAGAGGAAGAAGAGCAGAGGCTCAAAGTCAGCCTTCTTCGTGCAGGGCCTCAGCCCCATGCACAGGCTGCTGTCTGGAAAGCAGCCTCCTAACTTTTGTCTTGGTCAGAATTGTCCTAGATCCACTTCAATCCATAGCCAACCAAAGAGGGCACAGTCGTTAGGTGACCTTGTGATCTCAGCAGAACATGTCTCTCTAATGTAGCTCAATTATGATTGTAAGTTTATAAAACAGAGAAAGATTACAGGAATATACATTAAACCACATCAATGAGTGCTACTGAGAAAAAAAAAAAGAGGACCAGCAGACAGGTACCAATCAAATAATCAATACGCAGGAAACAGCTACATCACCCTGCTTTAAAAGAACCAAATAATGCTGCAATTGGATTTACTTAGAAATTTTCCACTTGAATAAAACTGACAGCTGTATTATAATCACATTTCCAGTCAGTTTATAAGATACAAATTTCATTTCTCCGTATTTCGACTTCATTTCTGAAAAGTGGCCAGTAACATTATTCATCAAGTATATGGAGGAGAAGTCTAATTCATAGAGAGGGGAAATGGCGCTAATCCTGAGTCTCCATTTCCTCAGAGGATGGGTTTAATTCAAATCTGTCATTTTCCCCTGATCCATCCAGTTCAGAGACTCAGTTTCAAAGCAGAGTAAAGATGAAGTAAAAAAAGAAAGGAGGGAAGAAGGGATAGGAGTGAAAAGTGGAAAGAAAGAGAGAGAGGTGAAGGAGAGGGAGGTACTGATTTTACTCTCAGAGAGGAAAAATGATTAGGGGTCACTCAACTGCTGCAATGAAAACAAACCATATTTTAAATAAACTGCCAAGAAGCATATAAGATTCTTGAGATATTTCACTGGATTGGGTGTGTGTCACCTGGAAACCTTACTATTCAAGCACAGAGAGCCAGGAGCAAATGACTGTCACGCACTATGAAGGTGGCGCAGTGCCTACTGCACCTCTCCATGCTTCTACCTGGCTCAAGTGCTGCTAAAGCCCAAGTTGGCACAGTCCTGCGAGCCTTTCCTGAGTGTCTACCGTGTGACACCAGGAGACACAAACTGAGTGAGAGGTGCCAATTCATTTGAGCTGTGCTTGAGGAGTAGGACCAGATGCTGATTCAGGAGCAGGGAGAGATGGGCAGTAGGCCATGCACAACATGTTGCCAGGCAGACACAGACATGTCACAGCCTGGGCAGGGGAGACGCGCAGAGGACTGGACTGGGGAGGTAAAGGGTTTAGCTGCAAGGCTGGTGAGTAAACTTCTGATTATGGGACTAGAAGTGGGGGTCAGGAGTAACTCTACGACCACTGCTCTTCGTATCATGTATAATGGGTGATACGAAGGCAGGAACACCCATTAAGGTGCTTCAATAAGAGACCCTGTGTGACTTGTGCAAAAATAGGCCAGAGAGGGTAGGCACAGAGCCAACACACCACAGTCCCCTTGCAAGTTCTGCTCCAATCAGAAGTTCTGCTCCAATCAGAAGGTACCCTCGTTCCTGGAACATGCCTTCTAACTAACAAGCCTATATGACTTCTTCCATTTCTTTACATTTTTCCAGTGTGTGCTTTAGACAGGGTTGCTCACGGCACCATGCTTTCTCAGACTCCTAGAGAGAGAGGTTCTTCTCGAGAATAAGGAAGTTATTTTAGCATGTAGCCAGGATATGAATGCCCTCATTACACACCATGCAGAGGATTTCCAAGGGACTCTCTTTTAGACTATAGGATGCAGAAGCAGGTACTGTTAGACCCAATTTACCAAGGAGGAAAAGACCCATAGGGGTGAACTAATTTGCCCAACATCACACATCTAGAATGCATACCCAGGCTTTCCCAAACCTCAGGGCCCAGGGTTCTGAACACAATATACATGTTTGTTAAATGACAATTTTTTAGAGAGCTGATCTCCCCCTTACCACTCCCTTAAACTTTTATTTTGAAAATTTTCAAACTCCCAGCAAAGTTTAAAGATGGCTACAATAGACATCCTTGTGTCCTTCATTCGCTCAGCAGATTTAATGATGGGCTATATTTGTTTCTTCTCTATTAGCCTCAACCAGCACCCACTGCTGTTTTCTGAGTCACTCCAAGGTAGCAAGCACTGGCAACTTTACTCTTAAACATGTGAGGTTTCCTCACTAATGACAAGCACACACTCACACAGAACGACAAGGCCATCGTCACACTCAGGAAACAGCATTGATTCTAGTCACCTTACCCAATCACAGTTCCACACACAGGTTCTAAAACCCAGCAGCCAGAAAGGGATCCTTTATTTAAAGCTACATTTTAAAAATTTTAAAACATTGTTTTCAGATTATATGTAGGTATGTGTGTTGTGTTTCTGCATGTGGGTATGTGTAAGTGAGTGCAGATGCCCTCTGAGGCCAGAGGTGTGTGAGCACTAGAGCTGGAGTTAGACAGTTGGGAATCACCTGGCATGTGTACTGGGAACACAACGTAGCTCCTCTGCAAGAGCAATGTGAGCTCTTAACCCATATGCCATGGCCCCAGTCCTCTTAAAATTTTCTTAATCCAAAATGTATCCATGGCAATGGCTGCCAGGTGCCTCTAGTTGCAAGAATCTAAGAATAGAATCTCTATATTCAACTCCTTTTTTGGAGGGGGATACTCTCTGTGATGATCTGATTTGGAGGGGGATACTCTCTGTGATGATCTGATTTGGAGAAGCCTGTTTTCTGTGATGTCTGATTAGGAAGAGGATATTTTCTATGATTATTTACTTTTTGGGCCTGGGTTTTGCTAAACAGTCAATGCTGACCTTGAACTAATAATCCTCCTGCCTTAGCTTCTTGAGTTTTGACATTACAAACATATGACACTACACTAGGCTTTCACTATCATTCATTCATGATGTTGTGGTACTGGGGGTTGAACCTAGGTCCTCACATATTAAGCAATCATTCTCACTTTTAATAGGGCTATTTACATATTTTGTATATTAATTATTTTTTTTACAGTGCCAAGCATGGAACTGAGAGCCTTGTTCATGCTTGATAAATGCTCTTCCATTGAGTTCACTTGAGCCCAGTGTTTACAATGCTGAAAGCTCAAGATGCTGCCTTCTAGGATATTACATCGTCTGCCTTTATTTTTCACTATGCTTACTGTTTATGCTATATTCTCATTCTCTCTCTCTCTCTCTCTCTCTCTCTCTCTCTCTCTCTCTCTCTCTCTCTCTCTCTCTCTCTCTCTCTCTACCAGAATGAAGCACGTGATCATGTCTGGGTCATCAGCAAAACAAGCCGACAGAATTTTCGAGAACTGACAGACAAAATTGCAAAATGGTCATTTGGCTTTACAAGACAAATCAATGAGTTCACATTTTTACACTTACAATCAAACCACATAACATGCTTGGGGAGTTTTGTGATACTTTTTCTGGAAACGAATCTCCAGGCAATCAGACAAGCAAAGCCAGGCATGCTCACTGGGCCTAAGAGTTCTCAGCAAGGGAACTAGAGAAAACAGCAGATGGAAGAACTGTTGAAACAAGGGAGGATCTTCTGCAAGGTCTGAATTTCATGACATTTACAGAGGACTAGGGATATAGTTCAGTAGCAGACTACTTGCCTCCATTGTTCATGGCCCTGGTTCAATCCCTAGCATCACAAAAACAAGCAGTACAACCCCCACAGTCATATCCATGTCCATCAGTAAATGAAAGACTAAAAGGAGGGACTTGGGCTGGACCGCAAACAGATCAAGACTTTGAGGTCAGTGTGACACATGAGTGTCACTGGGCCTTTACTGGGTCGTAGCACACTCGTTCTGGGAAACAAGTGTGTGTGAGGAAGTGATACTGGGATGTCAACACAAGAGCAGGAGACAGAGGGAGCTGATGCCAGACGATGTTTGACTTCGAGAATCACCAAGGACTTGGGTATACAGAGGGGAATGGGAGGCAACAATCTGACTTTCATTTTCAAAGGACGACATTAAACACTGAGAATGAACTGCAGACCCCAAGGGAGAAGAAAATGGCACAACATGAAGTGGACTGAAGTGATCCGGTGAAAGACAACAGCAGCACAGACCCAGCCGCTGGAGTAGAGCAGGGAGATAGGTGGCCCACTGACATTGGACAAGAAGAACTGAGGGACACTGACCAACAGAATTGGAGTGTGAGAGAAAGAGGAGGTCAAAATGAGCCCAAAGCACCAGCCAGCAAGATGGTACTGTGACCAGCTGAGACAAGAAGGCTACAGGCAGGGTCGGTGGGAAGGTGGACCCAGGTGCTCTTTAGAATAAGAGAAGCATCCTGAGATGCTGCTGGGAACACAGGGTTAAAGTTCAGGAGAAGCTCATGGCTGGGGACAGGGTGTCCCCACACAAAAGGGTGGCCAATAGCTTTCTGGTGGGCAGATGCAGACTCTACATGGCCAGATGCTGTCAGACTCAAAAGGAATAGGAAGTTAGGTTCCTACAAAGAAATATTCTGGTAGCTAACACAAAATTTTCTTGCTAACACTCCACCAGTTGTTCATCAGTGGGTCTCTCTGCCTGAAGGCCAGCGATCTGCAACCTCTGCATCTCCTTTTAATAATCTTCCATAGGTAAGCACTGCTGCTTTCATTTTATCCAAAAGGGAACTGAGGCTCATAGGTGAACCAATTTATTTAAGGCCACATAGCTGGGAAGGAGCAGAGGAGGATCTCATCTGCATTGTCCCTGGACCTGAGGCTTCTTCTACATGGTCAGTTACCTCTCATAAACAAGCAGATCCTGGGCTAGAAGCATTCAGAATGGGAGAGGGAAGGTTCATAGCAGCCTGCTGGGACAAGATGTGAGGCCAAATAAAAGTCTCCCTTTGTGGGTTCCAGAGAACAAGCTGGATCCAATGGGACTAGCATCTGTGCCATAATGCCCCTCTGTACCCAGGCCACAGAAAAGACGAGGCAGACTGTAAGGACAATTCATTTGGACACATAGTGAGCCATGTATGGCCTCTTCAGGAAATCTCTGTGGGCTTGGCCTCCCTGTTGTATCTTTTGACCCATAAACCAACACTTCATGCTGAGGCAAGAGAGGCTTTTGGCAATACAATCAAGCCAGCCGGATTTACAAAACCTCACTGCATTACCTGAGAATAAACTCTATTCTTTCTCTACCCATAGGACCTGCAAGGCTTCCTCTCCAGCTTCTCACTACCGTTACCCTTTACAGTCCAGATCCTGCACCCATATCCACATGCAGCCCTCAGCCAGGTCAGCTGCTCTCAGAGCACTGGGCATAGCAGCCATCTATCTAACTTTAGTTCTGTGATGCTGTGGGGGCAGTTATCTCCTGATCTGGGAGCTTTGTGCTTGTGTTTGTTCCTCTCACACAGTAAGGCACAGCAGGTGGGGGCTTCCTAGATACCCCCTTTTGCTGTGATCACACTATACCTAGTTTCCTGGTATTTACAGTGTCCTTGTATGACACAGCATATACTACTATGGCTGTAGGACACACAGGGGCTGCCTATGATGTTAGTAGCGCAGGCTGAGAGCAGAGGAATGCAGGTCCACTTCAAACCCCAAATAACACCGAGTACCCTGGAGTCTTGGGATTTACAAAATGGTGGCTATTCAGTCAACTAAGAAGGAAACTGGGTCCTCAGAGGGAGTAGACCTAAGCCAGGACCCTGGTGGGTCTGGGCGTGAGTCTAGGACCTCCCAGAAACTAGGCCTGAGCCAGGACCTCTGCCAGTCTTGGGCGTGAGTGAACCTGGGTTCTCCAAGGGAATAGGCAGGAACCAGAGATCTCGGCGGGAGGGCCAGGTGTGAGTCTGGGTCCTCTGAGGGAGTAAGCCTGAGCCAGGACCCCTGTGGGTCTGGGCATTGGTCTGGGACATCAAAGGGAATAGTCAGGAACCTGGAACCTCTGCAGTCCGAGCGTGAGTCTGGGACCTCTGAGGGAGTAAGCAGGTCTTCTGCGATTCTGGGTTGCACCTGAGCCTGGGATCTATGAGGCAGTAGAACAGAGTCAGAAACCTTTCCAGGTCCAACTCCAACCCAGGGACTTCTGCATGAGGGGATCCAGACCAGGATTTACAGAAACAGGGCAAAGCCGGCAACCTAGGCCAAAGTAGGCCTGAGACAGCAAACTCCAAGGGAGCAAAGCAAAGCACAGGAGTGCTGAGCCATCTCCAGGAACGCAGAGTAACCAACGGGGTAACTGACTGTACCACAAGGAACAACCATCTGAGCTTTGAATTCACTGGCACCTAGAAAATTATTCAACAGAATCTCAGATAGCCCCAGCCACACCTATTAGAGGAAAAGATGAATATAAAAGGTATGATCACACACTACACCACAAAGAGTAACACAATACCAGTAAAATCTAAAGACCCTACAAAAGCAAGACCTTAACAACCAAGTATGGAAGAAGCAGAAGAAAATGACCTAAAAAATAACTTCAAGAGAATGTTTGAGACTCTTAAAGATGAAATGAGAAATTCCCTTAAAGAAATGGAGGAAAAGACAAGAAATTGGAAGACATCAGCAAATCACCTAAAGAAAACCAAGAAAAAGAAATCAAACATATGAAAGAAACTATTCAGGAATTGAAAACTGAAATAGAGACAATAAGGAAAACACAGCACAGAGAATTATAGAAACAGAAATCATGAGAAAATGATCAGGAACCACAAACACAAGCATGAACAGCAGAATACAAGAGATGGAAGAGAGACTCTCAAGCGCTGAAGATACAATAGAGGAAATAGACTCATCAGTCAAAGAAAACATCAAATCTAACAAAAGGTTAACCCAAAATATCCAGGAAATATGAGACACTATGAAAGGCCAAATCTAAGAATAATAGGTATAGAAGAAGTTCAACTCAAAAGCACAGAAAATATATTTAACAAAATCATAGAAAAAACTTTCCCAACCTAAAGAAAGATATGCCTATGAAGATACAAGAAGCTTACAGAACACCAAATAGACTGGATCCAAATAAAAAGTTCTCTTGCCACATAATCATCAAAACACTAAACATACAGAGTAAAGAAAGCATATTAAGAGCTGCAAAGAAAAAAGGCCAAGCAACACATAAAGGAATACCTATCAGAATTACCTGCTTTCTCATTGGAGACAATGAAAGCCAGAAGGTCGTGGTCAAGCGTTACGCAGACATTAAGAGATCATGGATGCCAGCCCAGACTACTATACCCAGCAAAACGATCAATCACCATAGGACAAAACAAGATATTCCATGACAAATCGAGATTTCAACAATACCTAGCCACAAACCCAGCCCTACACAAAACACTAGAAGGAAAACTACAACCTAAGGAAGTTGGCTACAACAACAAAAACACAGACAATTGATGGTCTTAGAGCAGCAAATCCCAAAAAAGGGGAAAACGCACAAATTAACATTGCCAACGATGAAAACTAGTTAACAGAAGATAGTAATCACTGGTCATTAATGTTCCTTAATGTAAATGGACTCAACTCACCTATAAAAAGGCACAGGCTAACAGATTAGATACGAAAACAGAATCCATCCTTCTGCATACAAGAAACACATCTCAACCTCAAAGACAGATATCGTCTCAAAGTAAAGGGTTGGGAAAAATTATACCAATCAAATGGACCTAAGAAACAAGTGGGTATAGCTATGCTAATATCCAACAAAATAGACTTCAAGCTAAAATCAGTCAAAAGAGACAAAGAAGGTCATTTCATATTAGTCACAGGTAAACTCCATCAAGAGGAGATTTCAATACTAAACATCTATACCCCAAACACAAGGGCACCCTCATATGTAAAAGGAACACTTTTAATGCTTAAATAATACATTAAACCCCACACACTAATAGTGGGAAACTTCAACACTCCCCTCTCACCACTGGTCAGGTCAGTCAGACAAAAAATGAACAGAGAAATAAGAGAACTAACAGATGTTATCACTCAAATGGACTTAACAGACATCTATAGAATATTCCATCCAAACATAAAAGAATATAACTTCTTCTCAGCACCTCATGGAACCTTTTAAAAAACTGACCACATACTTGGTAACAAAACAAACCTCAACAAATACAAAAAAAATTGGAATAACCAATGTACCTTATCAGATCACCATGGTTTAAAACAAGTCAACAGCAATACTAATTCCAGAAAACCCACCAACACATGAAAATTAAATAATGCTCACCTGAATCATCAGTGGGTCAAGGAAGAAATAAAAGGAGAAATTAAAGACCTCCTAAAATTCAATGAAAATGACCACACAACATACCCAAATTTATGGGACACAATGAAAGCAGTGTTAAGAGGCAAGTTCAAAGCACTAAACACCTACATAAAGAAGCTGGAAAAATCCCACACTAGTGAATTAACAGAACATTGGAAAACTTTAGAATAAAAAGAAGAAAAGTCACCTAAGAGAACTAGACAGCAGGAAATAACTGAGAGCTGAAATCAACAAAATAGAAACAAAGAAAATAATACAAAGAATCAATGAGACAAAGAGTTGGTTCTTTGAGAAAATCAACAAAATAGACAAACCTTTTTCCAAACTAACACAAAGGCAGAGAGAGAATATCCAAATTAACAAAATCAGAAATGAAAAGGAGGACATAAAAACAGACACGGAGGAAACACAGAGAATCATCAGGTCATGTTTCAAAAACCTGTGCTCCACAAAATTGGAAAACATAAAGGAAATGGACAACTTTCTGGATAAATATCACTTACCAAAATTAAATCAAGACCAGATAAGCAAATTAAATAGACCTATAACTGCTGAAGAAATAGAAATAGTCATTAAAAGTCTCCCGACCAAAAAAAAGCTCAGGAACAGATGGCTTCAGCTTAGAATTCTACAAGACTTTCAAAGAAGAACTAATATCAATACTCCTCAAATTATCCCACACAATAAAAACAGAGGGAACATCGTCAAACTTTTTTTATGAGGCTACAATTACCCTGATACCGAAACCACAGAAAGACATTACTAAGAAAGACATTACCAATCTCACTCATGAACATGGATGCAAAAATACTAAACACAATACTGGCAAATTGAATCCAAGAACACATCAGAACCATCATCCACCATGATCAAGTCGGCTTCATCCCACAGATGCAGGGATGGTTCAGCATACAAAAATCTGTCAACGTAATCCACCATATAAACAAGCTGAAAAATAAAAACCACATGATCATCTCATTAGATGCCAAAAAAGCTTTTGAAAAATACAACATCCCTTCATGATAAAGGTCTTGGAGAGAGTAGGGATACAACGAACATGCCTAAACATAATAAGGGCAATATACAGCAAGCCAACAGCCAACATCAAACTAAATGGAAACTCCCAGTGATTCCACTGAAATCAGGAACAAGACAAGGTTGTCCACTCTCTTCATATCTATTTAATATAGCTCTTGAGGTCCTAGCTAGAGCAATAAGACACCAAAAGGAGATCAAGGGGATACAAATAAGAAAAGAAGAAGTCAAACTCTCACTGTTTGCTGATGATATGATAGTTTACATAAGTGGTCCCCAAAATTCTACCAAGAAACTTCTACAACTTATAAACACTTTCAGTAATGTAGCAGGATACAAGATTAACTAAAAAAAAAAAATCAGTAGCCCTCTGTACACAGATGATAAAATGGCTGGGGAAGAAATCAGAGAATCAACATCCTTGACAATGGCCACAAATAGCACAAAATATCTTGGAGCAATTCCTAAATATAACCCTAGCAGCACAGACACTGAGAGAAACAATTAATAAATGGGACCTCCTGAAACTGAAAAGCTTTTGTAAAGCAAAGGACACGGTCAACAAGACAAAACGACAGCCTGCAGAATGGGGAAAAAATCTTCACTAACCCCACATCAGACAGAAGTCTGATCTCCAAAATATATAAAGAATTCAAGAAATTGGTCACCAAAAGAACACATAATTCAGTTAAAAAAAATGGAGTACAGACCTAAACAGAGAACTCTCAACAGAAGAATCTAAAATGGCTGAAAGACACTTAAGGAAATGTTCAATATCTTTAGTCATCAGAGAAATGCAAATCAAAACAACTCTGAGATTCCATCTTACACCTGTAAGAATGGCCAAGATCAAGAATACTGATGACAACTTATGCTGGAGAGGGTGTGGGGAAAAGGTAACACCCCTGCAAGCTGGTACAGCCCCTTTGGATATCAGTGTAGTGATTTCTTAGAAAATTAGGAAACAACCTTCCTCAAGATCCAGTAATATCACTTTTGGGTATATATCCAAAGGATGCTCAATCGTGCCACAAGGGCATGTGCTCAGCTATGTTCATAGCTGCTGTGTTTGTCATAGCCAGAACCTGGAAACAACCTAAATGCCCCTTGATTGAAGAATGGATAAGGAAAATGTGGTAATTTACACAATGGAGTATTACATAACAGAAAAAAAATCTTGACATCTTGAATTTTGCAGGAAAATGGATGGAGCTAGAAAACATTATTTTGAGTGAGGTAACCCAGACACAGAAAGACAATTATCACATGTATTCACTCATAGGTGGTTGTAAAACATAAAGCAAAGAAAGCCAGCCTACAAACTACAATCCCAGAGAACTTAGACAATGAGGACACTAAGAGAGACTTACATAGATCTAATCTATATCGGAAGTAGAAAGTAGAAAAAGACAAATAGAAGAAGAAGGAGAAGGAGGAGAAGGAGAAGAACAAGAACAAAAAGAAGAAGAAGAAGAAGAAGAAGAAGAAGAAGAAGAAGAAGAAGAAGAAGAAGAAGAAGAAGAAGAAGAAGAAGAAGAAGAAGAAAACTGTAAGTCCTTATCTGTTAGAGAGGGCTGGAAAAGCCATAAGAATTAATGTGTGCTGGATGCAGGCACACTGTAAAAGGAAAGAAAGATGGGGTAGATGACACAAGCTCAGTCATGGTAAGCTTGCGAGCAGGAGGTTGGTGAGCCAGAATGCTGGTCCCCTAAAGTCATTTTCCTTCTTGCTCTCCCCTTACTCAGTAGACATAGCCTACCCTGAAAACAGCTCTCAACCTCTGCCCCATGCCAGCCTCCTATTCAGGAGAGCAAAGGGAAGCTTCGATTAGGGCAGAGCCAATGCACCTTTCCAGGGTATGAGCACACCTTTGCTGTCCTTGGTGGAAGCAAGCATACCTTTAGTATGGTACCTGCCATGCAGGACCAAAGACTCAGGACTTGTCAGCAGACTCTTGCTGCTGCTGCTGCTAGAGATCTCCAAGGATGTGTTTCCTATCAGAGCAACAAGGTGAATAAATACTCGTTATGTCACACTTCTTGCTGTGCAGAGTCGGCATTTCCTTAAACCTACCAGACCTTATCATGGGATATAAAAGTGCACCAATACCAAACCTCTCTCCTAGCTTTTCACCTTGTCATGAAGACAGAAACTTCAATCACTCAGCTATCATTCAACCACTCCAGGGTCAGCTTTATAGCAATCTTTCGTGTACTTTGAAGTATGATGATCTTCAATATTACAATCACCAAAATAATTTTAAACAAACAAACAACAACAGAAGCCAGACAACAACATGGTAGCACCAGGTTTAAAAACCCTCCTATTCTGAGTTTTTTGAATGTCATTTTCTTTAGCAAAAGACATAATTTGCAGTCAGGATGAATAAAGTGAGCCAGCCATTTCTTTCTTAATGGCCAACTACCCAAAAAGGCTCAGTTAAGTGATCTCAACTAGCAACTAATCAATTAAAATTGATAAGTGAAATACTTTTAACCTTTATTTCAGCAGGGTCCTTCCTTGGGGAAGGAGCAAAGGAATGCAAATTCCCAGCATAAATATAATTCCATTTCACAGATACAACATTGTGAGGGGAGACTTCTCCCTCTCTGCACGGATCAAGTCAGAGAAAGACGGGTCCTTAATCAAATCTAGCCTTATAGAAATCACTGTTGAGCCGGGCGGTGGTGGCGCACGCCTTTAATCCCAGCACTCGGGAGGCAGAGGCAGGCGGATCTCTGTGAGTTCGAGACCAGCCTGGTCTACAAGAGCTAGTTCCAGGACAGGCTCCAAAACCACAAAGAAACCCTGTCTTGAAAAACCAAAAAAAAAAAAAAAAAAAAAAAAAAAAGAAATCACTGTTGCTGCTTTTCAGGGTAAAGGGTCAAAGGAGACAGGCAAATTTCTTTATTTCTCTAACACATGGGGAGATGAAAGCACAAACAAGAGAAATGCCAGGAAAAGAAAAAAGAACCAGTGAGGTCCTCTTCCACCTACTTCCTGGTCACTCAGTCAGAGGTACCCACATGCTGGGCATCCTGGTGCTCTACAGGAGGTAGAAGCTCTCCAGTGTGCTGAACCAAACACTAGCTTCTCAGATTAGCGTTAGGTTGTGGCTGTGGCTTCCAAGGCATCTCTCAACCAGTCACCAAAGCAAAACTCGCCATCTCTCTACCTTTTTCCTTCTCAAGTAGTAAGAACAGAAGCTGGAGCCTTGTGTATGTGAAGCAAGGCTTTCCAAGAGTCCTATACCTGTAACCACTCCCATTTCCCCCCCTGAGATGGGGTTTCTCTGTGTGGCCCTTGCTGTCTTAGAACTTGCTCTGCAGACCACAGGTGGGGGTGGGGTGAGGGTCTTGAACTCAGAGATCTGCTGCCTGCCAAGTGTTGGGACTAAAGGCATGTGCCAAAATGCACAGCAACCATCCCCATTTTACAGCAGGAAAAACAGAGGCTATGGTAGAGGAGAAAGAGTAAGGCAGAGCTGGCTTGAAAGTTAACGCTCAATGGTTTAGCCATGTGAAACCAGCTCACATGACTAAAACTCACTGCACTATATACACTGAAGGTTGGAGGAATTTATTTTAAATAAATTATGCATCAGAAAAGATGTTTTGAATAGTCGGACTACAGAATGGCACCTGCTTCTTCTCTTTGCCTACTTTATGCCTCTTCTTTGAGAGTATCCTCTTTGGTCTCCTTCCTCATACTTAGGATTCAGAATTAACCCTGTGTCTTTAGCAGAGGCTCCTGATAGTTCATTGACCATTGTGTGGTTTGAAGAAAGCCCACTGTCCAATCTGGGCCACTGAGAGCTGTGTAAGAAAGCAGACGGAGCAAGTCATGAGGAACAAACAAACAATAAACAGTACTCCTCCATGGCTTCTGCTTCAGTTCCTGCCCTGACTTCCTTCAATGATAAACTGTGATGTAGTAATAACCCAAGTTATTATTGGTCATCATGTTTTATTACAGCAATAGAAACTCTCACTAAGACAATGGTCAATACAGTTTAAGGTTATGGGCTAAGCACATATCTTTCTGATTTGCAAAGTCCCCATTCTTACCTAAATACTGGTGACTTGTTTGGGGGTTTGTGGTGTCTTTTCATTTTGATAGTTTGATTTTTACAGACTTCCTTTTGGCATCAAGAGACTCCTTGTTCTACTGGACTCAGACAAAAGCCCTTTAAATCCACAATACTAGAAAGGCCAGTGCTGTCCTCATCCTGTCAATGAGGGCCTACTCTCACTGGACCTCCTATTGTTTAGCACTAACCTTTCAGCAGGGTCAGTGGCAGGCAGTACAGACTGCATGCTGTGCATACTCCCACCCCTGCTGCAGATGATCAGTAGAGTAGTGTCCTGTACCCCCTGGCCCACGGGGCAACACAAGATGGCCAACTCACTCAGATCCAAGACATCATCTGTTTTGATCAGGTCCTCCTCCCGAGTCAGTGGCAATTGGGTCTCAGGTTCCCCACGCAGCTGCAGTGACAGGGAACGCAGCATGAAGAATACCCGGATGGCCTGGATAGAGCAGACAAAGAGGAGAGTAGGGTTCCAGGAGTGTTCTGGAGAGGTGCACTGAATGAAGGCATTTCATGGTGACTCTTGGTTAATGGGAAAAAAGGAGGGGGCAAAACATGGGCCAGCCTTGAAGTACAGTGGCCTGGAAAGAGTAAGAGGACACTTTAGGCTTGGGGAGCAGCCTACTTCAGTCCACAATAGGTGAAGGCCCAGGCCACTTTACTAGGCACCTGCCATTTGCCAGGACCTGTCCCCAAGGGTTGTATGACCTTTAACACACATCTTCTGCCTGCTGGCTTGCCCATTCCATAGTCAGAAAATAGCTAAGACTCAGGGAGGTGAGGAGTGCTGCCCGAGACAGTGCTTCAAGGAAGGGCTACCACCTCCGTGCTTCTCCATCTGAGCTAGTGGGGCTGGGAGACAGAAATCACCAGGATGTGTGCCAGTCCAATCTAGTAAATATGAGCACAGGACAAGAGAGTAACATGTATGTAAGCTTTAGATTTGGCTAGACTCACTGAAAGTCCAACTCCCATCTTAAGTCTTCCACCTCTTGGGCCTGGGCCCTAGGAGGAGGAGAGTGACAGAGACAGGAGAGTAAGGCCTGATACCTGGCCAAATGGATAGCAATGTCCTCAGGCCCCCTCAGGCTTTCCCAGTTCATCTCAGGGGCAGAGAATGCTTGTCAGCACAAGCATCCCTGTCCCATAGAAAAGGAGTCTGTCAGCATCCAGTATGGCTGCCAGGCATGTCCTGAGAGCAGAGAAAAGGCCATGTCACCAGCTGCCAGTGACATCTGTGCAGAAGCAGCCCTTAGCCCCAGAATCACACTAGCCACTAACCAGAGATCCCAGAAGCACAGGGCAAGCCACAGGTCAGGGTACCCCTTGTCCCAGGTTTCTCCCTGACATGGAATGGTGGGCTTCTTTGGGACACAGCTCCAGAGCAAACAGACAAGGTCAGCAGTGCCCTCTACTCTACTGTGGTGGATAAGACACAGTAATCCCTAACTCTTTGGCTATGTTACCACCCTGAGACAAGGCTGGAGGGCACAGTCAGCACAGACTTGCAGAACGGGGTTGCCTTCAGACCCTTGGTAGATACCACTATCTACATAAAGGAGTGTCAGGGCAAACCATTGTGGCTTCACGCAGGTGAATTCCTGCTTGTGGTAAAGGTGGTGACAGTCCTGTGTTAAATAAAGGGAGAATACCCTTTATTTGCAGGGAACTTTCAATAAAAGAGAGGGGACAAAGTTTCGCCTTCAAGCATCTGGAGAGGCATTGCATCCTGGTGGTCCATGCAGTGAGTATCTTTGATTAGCTACCAATGCCCCGATCCTGCCTTAAGGCAGGATACTTGTGTAGAAATTCTGAAAGTCCTGCGTAGTCCTGGCCTCATCTTAAGAAACACAGCCTTTAGAGTTTTAGAGTGGTGTGCAGGATAAAGCAGTTCCCCACCATGCTGGTGGGGGTGCATAAGAATCTAATCTAAATGTTCTTAGCAGATTTTCAAGTCTAGTCTTCATAGAGACATCTGCATCAACTGGGAGAGACAGAGATGTGGTTCTACTAAAAAAAATCAAGAGCTCCTATCTAGTAAGCACCTACTATGTACTGGGCTTTTAGGGTTATGTATCATAAATTTAGGACTACAGGAGCAAGAATGGGTGCTGAGAGGGCAGAGTAAGCTTGGCCCACTTGCTAAGAGGTTGAACCGAGCCTCTGTAATGTCAGGCACATATGACATAGCATAGTCCCATTCCTGTGCCAGCCCAGAGCAGATGGTAATAAAATGTGAAGGGAGAAGTGAGTGCCACTGGGATTATCTGATAGCGTGAGCTCTCAAGTAAGTAGTTACAATTTAGGGATGAGGAGAAAGAAGGGGCCTACTGTAGGCATGTCCCCGTCATGGGCAAGATTTATGACTGTGTCAAGTACATTGCACAGGGTTCTGATGGCAAAGACTCCTAGCAAGGCCATGGTTAAGATGGGGAAATAGAAACCCATGCTGTTTTCTGTAGCCTATCCCTTGAAAGACCGAGGTTTTCAAAGGAATTGATGAGTTGGGAATTTGGCGCTCAATGTAGGCCTTTTGGTAAAACATGTGTCTTTGCTCTACAAATATCGAATGGTGATATTCTCAGGAATACAAATAAAAAATAAAGCCATTTAAAATATAAAATAAAATACCATTTCAAATAGCAATTTTCAAGGGAAAAGCACACACATGAGAAGTCCATGTCCAATGACAAAAGAGGTGAGTCTTACAGGGCAAGGTGCTCCTCACTGCAAAAGTGGGCTCCCAAGATGGCTGCACACACAGGCTGGCAGGCATGCTGTCCTGCTCCATGGTCCCTTCCTGCCAGTACCCTGCAGACATTAACAGCTCCCTCTCACCACTCACAGCCATTGAGCATTGTGGGGGGACAAGAGCATCACCTCATTTGCTCCCCCTTTTTATTGAGACAAGGTCTCTCTATGTAGCCCTGGAACTTACTCTGTAGACCAGGCTGGCCTTGAACTCACAGAGATTCATCTGCCTGTGTCACTTGAGTGCAGGGGTTAAGGGTGTGCACCACCATGCCCAGCCTATCATTTGAGCTTCTTAATGACCCTGGTGGCTCCTATCTGACAGAGAAACTGGAGCCCAGGGCTGTTAGACTGGCTGCTCAGGGGAGCTCCAAGCCTGTGTTCTTCTGACTACATTTCTTGGTCTTTAAAAGATTCAGGGCTTGGGACCTGGATTTCTATCAAGTGATCTTCTTTTCTTTGCTAAATCAAGACACAAAATTTTAAAGTCATAACCAAAAAGAGTAAGAAATGACTACTGTTTCAGATCCTGGAAGGCAGAAGATCAAATTTCAAAAGGGAAGGCAGTTGACCGAGTTCTAATGTGAAGAAGAAACTTCCATTTCTTAGCTTCTGTGAATCTGGAAGCTAACCTTAGTCATATTCAGTATTTGGAGAACCAGGCTTTGGAGGGGAAGGTCTGGAGTCAGAAGGATCTCAGCTCCAAGTGGGGCTGAGTGAGCATAGGAATTCCCTAAGGCCAGAGCTCTGGGGAGAGGTGCATGAGTCCCCAGTGAGGGTGCACCATGGCACAAGTGGTAGTCTGAGCCTTGGGCTGGCCCTGGGACAGGCGCTCAGTTCACCTCTGCTGGCTTCCTTGCCACATTTGCAAGCTGCTGGGGTTAGGAGACAGTCATTCAGGTTAGAAGCCCACCAGGGCCACAGAAACAGCTGTGGAAGTCAGTCATCCTGAACAAGATTGAAGCAGGGTGATGTGGGCCCAGCCCAGAGGGAAAGCAAGTGGTGATGTTAGAGATGTACAAAAAACATCCATACCCTTTGAACCAGAAATTCTGCTTCTGGGAACTTCTCCTAAAGAAATAATTCAAAAGAAAGAAAACACTGTGTTCATGAAGTAGCTCTTATAGTTTAGCTGAAAAAAAGTAGAACATAGTGGAAGTACCCCACTCTGGCTAATGGGAAGACACCCCAGGAACAGGGCAAAGTCTCCTGGGAAATCTTTATATAGTTCTGAGGAGTCACTTACAAAACCATCAGACAGGTGAGGCAGAGGAAGGAGAGTCAGAAGTTTAAGGTTATCCTTGGCTATAAAGTGAGCTCAAGGACAGCCTGAGCTATGTGAGACCTGTCTACAAAATAAACAAAGAAAAAAAATCCTCCTTTGTGGGCCGGAGGTGATGTCACTGGTAGCATGCACGAGGCTCTGAGACTCATATCCAGAGCTTCAAAAGCACCACTACAATAGGAGAACTTGCACTATAGCAGGAGGGAGACACAGACGGTGAGAGTGAGACCGAGAAGAGATGCCTGTGCCAGTGTAAGAGGGTGAGTGTGTAGACAAAGAAAGGAGGAGAAGCAAAAAAATGTCTGCAAATGTTGAAATTATGGAAAAAATTTCCTTCCTGCAAATGTTGAGACGTGCCTGAACTTTCTTCAGTGTGTAACACATAGCCAAAGAATGAAGCAGAAGTGTCCCATTTCCTCGAGGTCAATAGTGACAAACACAAAAACTGCTGTTCTTTACAGGAAACAGAATGAGGGGACACATCTGAAATCCCAGATATCTGGGAGGCTGAAGTAGGAGGATCGTAAATTTGGAGACACTGTCTAAACAAAGTTTAGACAGCAGGCAGAACACCCACTGAGCATGTCCACTGCCCTCAGGCAGAACACTCACTGAGCATGTCCACTGCCCTCAGGCAGAACACTCACTGAGCGTGTCCACTGCCCTGGTTCCATCCCTGGTACAAAAACAAAACTTCAGCACAAGGACCTCTGCTTCATACTGGCTTCCCAGATAGTATATGAAGATGGCTACTGCTTCAATTCAGATTTTAATGTCTGCCACAGCCCCTGCTGGCTCTTTTCCTCTGTACGAGTTTAGCAGGAACTGTGAGTAAAGCCCTCTTGGTCATCAAAGACACCAGCACACTCCACTGTTGTTCCACCAATGCCCTCTCACTGTTTATTCTGCCAGAAACTCTACAGCCATCGAGTCAGCTATTTCAGACAAAAGCTGAGGGGGGCACAGGAGAACTTTAGGCTCAGGGAAGTTAAGTAATGCTCCCAAGGTCACACAGAATAGGGCTTAACCTCTGTGGGCCTGACTCATGAACCTGTAGTTTTTCTTAGCCACTTCTTCCAACTGCCCCTACATGAGTGGGAATAGCCCAAATTTCAAGTTTCGATTCATTCATTTTCCCTGGGCCCTAAGAACTCTGATGACTTTTATTTCAGCATGGCTGGCATGACTCAGGGGCACTTTTGGTATTTTTGGTCTTATACTAAAACAAAAAAATGTATTGTGTGCACTTGTGGAGGTCAGAGGACAGCTTGCAGGAGTCTGTGGTTTGCTTAGGGGACTGGGAATGTGTGTTGCATAAAGATACAAGGTCCCCACTTCCTCTGCTGCCCCTGAGCATGTGATTAAAAGTACCAGCAGGGTGAAGGAGGTTGCAGAGGCCTCTTGTCTGAGGCACACCCCACTTTATGTGCTTCCTGAAATTCTGAAGTGAAACCCCTCTGATGCTCTGGCCACAAGCAGACCAAGGAAGAAGATGTGGTAGTCATCTGGATGCCTCTAAATGATCTATTCACAGTCACGTCTCCAGGGAATGATTTTCTAGGAAAAGGCAGTGTTGCTTTCTAAGAAAGAAACTGAGATCTTACGCAGGAGATAAAATACTGTGAAGAGCCCGACTGAGGCGGCTTCCTAGAGTGGCCACCTCAGAAAAAAGTGCTGATAAGGGGATCACCCTCTGCTGCTTCTGAGAACTTGGCTCTGCAAACACGTTCTCCTGCCTCCTGGCCAGCATCATGTTCTCACTACCAGACACCTTGCTAGTATAATGCCTGTGATTCTAAGACCTTGAAGTCGAGGTTCACACCCACCTCCCCTATACTGGGTGTTCTAGGTTCTGCTCCGCTATACTTCAAAGAAACTTGGTGTGGCTTCCACTCAGGGTTTTGGCTACACTCTGCCCTGGTGCAGGTAGTCTGACAGCTGTCCACAGAGGTGCCAGTGGCCACAGAATCCCAATCTCCTATTTCCAGGTAACAGGCTTTGGAAAGCCATGTGTGGTAGTAGGTGTGTGTGAGGGGGTATTCCCTACAGGTGACTAGACACATACTGGAGGCAGTCTTTAACTTACCTAGAGACCCTTTCCCTATGACCCAGGAGAGGCCAGATCACACTTACCCGCCGCGTCTTCTCCACATCACCACATGGCAGCCGCTTCACAAAATCAATGCCAGTCAGTGGAGTGCCCGTTGGGGGAAGGAGGATAGAAGCATCCATCATGAGATATTCCACATTCATGGGCTTTATCTAGGAGAGACAGACATCACAGGAAGCCTCAGAGAAGGGCCTACCTGTAGGCCTGGGTTAGACTGAAACTATGCTTCCAGTTTGCAAGATGAATGGCAGGCCTTTTTCCTTCTCCCAAGTTTTGGCTTTTCCTTTCATTTCAGCTAGGGGGCCCCAAGGCCACATAGTGCTGGCCTTCCTTTGTAGGACACATTAAACATGGTCGTCTAGAGGCCTGAGCCCCTTTCTCATAATCCCTGTATTTCAGAGCCGGATGGCAGAGTCATGTTCCCACTCCAGGCTGCTCTTGGCATTGGCTTTCCAGCAGGGCCTTCTCACAGTACCCATTGGCTGAAACTGCAGACCCTCTCCAGGAAATTCCCTCCATTCTGCTACAGGGGTGGAAGACAGCAGTGAGCCCCAGGGCCCATTATCCCTTTAGCAATAACCCTGAGTTGCTAAGGGATATGAGAAGAGTCCGACTTGGAGGTCTAGTTGCAGCCTGCCTCCTCCAAGTCCAAGAGCAGCATTCAGGACAACTTCACTTTAGTTAGCTCAGCCGCCAATATCTTAGGGGCAGCTAAGGACTGACTTCACTTGCAGAGACTGGGGTGTGTCACCTTAGTATTTCTGGAGAATGTCAAGTATTGTACAGCGGAACATACTATAAACACTGGAATAAAATAAGCAAACCTCAGAAAGCTTCCTGAGTGGGGTGGGGTGAGGAGAGGAGAACACATTTTTTGCTTATGGGCTTTGCACAAGGCCTCCTGCTGGGTATTTCACATCTGGCTGGGGCAACTCAGAAGTGTGGGCCCCACTGCACAAATGATAGCCAGGCTCAAAATGTAAGTAACCTGCCCAAGGCCACAGAGCTAAGAAGCAATAAAAGAAACATAACAGGGGCCAGAGTTCTGACTTTTCCAAATCATAAATAACATGTAGAATTTACATTTCCAAGCTGCAAAGGGTACTAAGGATGACCAGACTAGCGGGGGGAAAATGAATACCCATAGGGATTGCCTACCTGGAACTGATGGTCTGAAGGGGAAAAGTCTGAGCTGCCCTAAGCATGGCAACAGGGGCTGTGTGGGCCAGTAAGGAGGTATGACTTTGAAAAGGTCCATTATTGTCTCAGGGGTGTAGTGTATAAAGATGTGGTGAAGGCCATGCTGCCAGAGCCCTGGAGACAGGTTTGAAAGCCAGGGAGCCACTTAGCTGTGCTGCCTGCCTTTTTCTTTCTGACACTTTAAACACTTTGGTTCATTATAAATGTACCCATCACTTCATGCTTTGGTGAGTTATGTCCATGAAAAAGCTCACTTATCATCTATTTATCTAGTGCTACTTGGGGGCTGATTCTGGAAATGCAGAAAGACAAAATAGAAAGTGTCATCGCCACAGTCTGTCCTCTGTGCTCCCGGGAGAGGCAGGGAGCAGCAGAGAGAACCACTCCGCCATGGAAGCCTGGCTCTGCCACCAGCAGGCTGGATAGACTTAGGGACATTACTCAGCCTCTCTGACTCCCATTTTCCTCATCTGCACAAAGGAGATAACGGCAACAGCTCTTTCAATAGGTAAAGACTCTGCACTGAAGTTCCAGGGAGACAGAGAGAGAGAGAGAGAGAGAGAGAGAGAGAGAGAGAGAGAGAGAGAGAGAGAGAGAGAGAACAAATCCATTTTTTTTGAAAGAGCAATTCATTGCTGAACACTACAAACCAGATTGCTTAGAGCTTCTTGGCCATGGAGAACTGGAACATTGCAGACTTAGAGCTATGTATCTTTAGCTTTCTTAATAGCTTGTTCCTTGCTCACCTCTGTCTGACCACACATCCTTATGACTACCAGGTGAAACTTTTTGGGATGTGTTAATCTAACACACCATTAGCTTCTGCTAACCTCAAAGCTAAGGATGCCATCAGATAGCATTTGAGACCTATAGTAGAAGCTTCCCGCACTTTGCTGTAACCTGTCACCTGATGTTCACACTGATGTATTTGAAAAGTGCTTGGATTTAGGATTTTGTTTTGTGACTGAGTTCCTTGTCAAGATATGTTTAGGGCAACCTGAGTACTGGACACAGTCACTTATATTTAGCTCTAAAATAAACTCTCACTTATTCTCTTTAAGGTGAGAACTGCGATTTGTGTCAGATTTAGTTATACAACATGTTCTTCATCCTAGCAGGAATCAGTCTTCATTAAAAGGACACCTCTCTTTGACTGGTACCCAGGTGACCCTAACCACCTTACAGACACAATGCTGTTGTCTCCTGCAGCATTGGAGCAGCACCAATGGCCTGTCCCTTCTCATAGGGAAGAGGCTGATTTCCTAAGGACCAGTGGAGAACTGACATCACTTGCGGGGCCTAGGGTGAGTAACTTTAGTATTTCGGGAGAATGTTAAACATTGTTTAGGACATGCCATGAATGCTGGAGTAAAACAAGCAAAAACCAGGAAGCAGGGGAAAAGTGAACATTTGTACTTTTTCATGTGGGCTAGCATGAGGCTTGCTGCTGGGTAATCCACATCTGGCCAGGGCAGCTCAGAAGTATGTGCCCCACTGTACAGATGACAGCCAGGCTCAAAATGTAAGTATCCTGTACAAGGACACAGAGTTAGGAAGCAATAAAAGCAGACATCTCAGGGGCATGGGAATGAATATAATCTAAAGTTTTAGTGGTGGTGGTAATCAAATCTACCTCACTACCAGTCTTTGCCACTTGATCAGCAAGTTTGGCAGGCACAAAGGTGCACACTAGCCTCCATATGTTCTGGCCCTGTACTTACTGTCATGCTCCTGTACTCATCCTCAAACATGTCCAAAAAAATCTCTTCTCCCTGCAAGGAAAAGAAGGGAGTGAAGAGAAGTTTACTCCTACCCCCATAAACACAGTACTCCAAATGCTGCTCTTAGCTTTTAAGGCCATCTGTTTTCCATTACAAGTTCTTGTAAATCACCAGAAAGTAAAATACACACGTGAACGTGAGTACACACGTGTAGATGAAAGGCCAAATATCAAATTGCACTGCTCAACATTCTCCTCCTCTTTGAAAGCACACTGAGCGAGAGTTCTTCTGTCAGATCACTTAATTAGAGCACAACAAAAACGGCATAATGTATAATTAAAACATAGACAAGGTTAATATTTCAAGTGCTTAACATAATTTCCTTCTCCAGAATGATTGGAAACGGGGAAAATGCTGGGTAAATGACCATGTTAAACATGTGAGGCCCATCCATTTCTAAGGGGAAGGACATAACTACCAATACTTAGCACTAAGATTATATTGCTTGCTTCATTTGTTTTTGAGGAAAGTCTTGAGGTTTGGTTGTTAGGGGTAATGACTGCCCAGGATTCCACCTTGGACAAAATTCAGCTCCTCCTGTTTTACTGTAAGAATGGGATGGCAAAGATGTTATGTGCCAGAAAAGGACAGGCTGGAGCCCATGTCTGTCAGGCCAAACTCTGTGAAGGCAAATTAATGCACAGAAAAGGCACGGCCCGAGTCTGCCAGTCAGTAGGGGCTTGGGAGACGGCAGTGCTGCTACTGTCTTGAGGAGTCAGAACCACTGTGTCTCTCTGGGACCCAAATAAAATGCAAATGCAGCTTCTCTTCTGTTTGGGACCAGGAAGTAGCTTCTGGGAAATGGCTCCTCTGTGCCTCTCTATGTTCACAACCTCAACATTTCCAACGGGTACACAGACTTAGAGCAGTTCTACTGGGAAGAGGTCCAAAGAAGAATAGGGCAGTCCCAGGTTTCTTCTTTCTTCTGGGCTAAAGAGGCTCACTGGATTCTTGCTTAAAAGCCAAGTGTGGTTCTCTGAAGGGCAGCTGGGATTTCCTCCCCAGAGTGTGGTGGCCCACAGTGGTCCCCTTTGTCTGGGCATGTCTACAACTACAGCTGATCAGGTCACCTGGTCCTGCCAAGGCAGAGCTCTAGATTACAGGACTGGGCTTTAGTGCAATTAGCTGACAACAGCTGCAGCAGGAAGGTGAGACAGCGCTGCCACTTCCCCTCTCAGGAGCTCTGGAGCTTTGCTCAGGGAAAGCAGGACCAGGATGTATAGAAACAAAAGATGAGCTCACTGGGGTGACTAGGATGACTAGCCATGTGCATAAACCCACTACAGCTGAACATCGGTGTTCTCCATGTGAGGACGTGGAGGGCGTAGGTGTGGAGGGTGTGTGTGTGTGGGGAGCGGATCCTCACTGCACACCCATCTGTCTTAATCTTTGTTTGACTTGGTGGTTTCTGAAAGGACTGCTGTTGATGGTGTTTTCTCACAGCAGCCCAACTCTGCTAAGGCCCAAGCTAAACTGTTAAAGCTTGATATCCTAAAGCAATCACTTGAGTCGGGCAGTGGTGGTGCACACCTTTAATCCCAGCACTCGGGAGGCAGAGGCAGGTGGATCTGTGAGTTCGGGGGCAGCCTGGGCTACAGAGCAAGTTCCAGGACAGGTTCTAAAGCTACACAGAAAAACCCTGTCTGGGAAAAAAACCTAAATAAATAACTAAGTAAATAAAAACTGAAAAAAAAAAACCCCACAAAAACCAAACAAACAGAAAAACCTCCCCCCAAAACAACAGCAACAACAACAAAACCAAAACCACAAAGCAATCACTTGGAACCTGAAGATAATGTCTTTAAATCCTTCAGATCCTAAAGGTCATCTTACTAAACTCAAGATAATTTTCAGACGCTTGCATGAGGCTTCTTAGCATGCATGTTTACACATACATTACACACGTATGTAAGTAACAAAATCATGCATTACACAGGTATACAAGTAATAAAATCATAGTAGTTTTCTATGTATTAGGATACATAAGTCACAAACATATGACTTTGTCATACACATACATCTCACAAATTACTGTAAATTCACGAGTAACTGATAAACAAATTGCCATAAACTAGAAGTCAGTCCACAAAATTTTTATTGTTCTTATAACAAAACATAAAAAGTTTAGAGGCCACAGCTCTGGAGACTATGAAATCGAGCATGTGTGTTCAATATTCACAGGTGTAAAAAAAGAACTGAAGGGCTGACAAAATGGCTCAGCAGGTAAAAGTGCTTGCAGTAAAACCTGATGACCCTAAGTTTGGTCCCCAGATTCCACATTGGAAGGAGTATAACAGCTCCTCAAAGTTCTCGTCTAACCTCTATATATACGCCTTAGAATGCACATATGCACATACTTATGAATGAATTCACAAGTGCACACGTGCACACACACACACACACACACACACACACACACACACACTGAAGATTGTGTATAGGACTAGACCCCACCATCCTATACTTCACAAGAGATACCCCATGCTACTGCTTCCCTGTGCTGCCAAATACCTTATAGAAATGCCGTACAAGGTGGACACTCTCTTCTCTTGCACCCTGTTGAAAAAGAAGGAAGATGTGAGGGACACATACATATCTGAGGGGAAACGGTGGTTGACTTAGTTAAGCAGGGGAATAGGTTATTGAACACAGCTATGTCTCTGCTTTAATAAAACACATTACTTCACCAACGTGTGCATATATATGTGGGAGTGGATCAGAACAGACACATCCAAAGGTAAACCTCAGCTGTTCTTTTTCACCTCTGCACTGCTTACATTTTCTTCCTTTCTTTCTTTTTTACCCAAGACAGGGTTTCTCTGTGTAACAGTCTTGGCTGTCCTGGAACTCACTACATAGACCAGGCTGGCCTCAAATTCACAGATCCACCTGCCTCTGCCTTCCAAGTACTGGGATTGAAGGCGTGTGCCACTACTGCCCGGCTCCTACATTTTCTAAAGCAAAAGATGATAAAAGATACTGAGAACCCAGTAAATGTGTATTTTAGCACACACACACACACACACGCCCACACGTGCACACACACATGCCCACACGTGCACACACACACGCCCACACATGCGCACAGACACGCACACACACACACACGCCCGCACACACGCACACAAACGCCCACACACACGCACACCCACACGTGCACACACACGCCCACACGTGCACACACACACGCCCACACGTACACACACGCACGCCCACACGTTCACACACACGCACACATACCCACATGCCCACACGTGCACACACATGCCCACACGTGCACACACATGCACAAACACACGGCCACATGTGCACACATACACACGCACACATACCCACATGCCCACACGTGCACACACACACGTGCACACATACGCACACACGCCCACACGTGCACACACACATGCACGCACACACCCCCACATGTGCACACACGCCCACACACGTGCACACCCACACCCACATGTGCACACACACGCATGCGCACACATGCACACAACACGCCCACACGTGCACACACACGCCCACACGTGCACACATACACGCACACACACACATGCCCACACGTGCACACACACGCCCACACGTGCACACACATGCCCACACGTGCACGCACACCCCCTCACACGTGCACACACGCCCACACACACGCACGCCCACATGTGCACACACACGCACGCCCACATGTGCACACACACGCGCTCACACACACACGCCCACATGTGCACACACACACGTCCACACGTTCACACATACACGCACACACGCGCACACACATGTGCACACACACATGCCCACACGAGCACACACACACGCCCACACGAGCACACACCCACATGTGCACACACACGCACACACGTGCACACACACACACATGTACACACACACAAAACAATAAACCAAACCAAATCAAACTAAAACAAAAACACCCAACATGGTAGGTGGATACCTTTCTACATGTATAAAAGCTTTGTCACATAAAAGGAACATATGAAAACTTCTGGAGCTGATCCAGAAGTGGATTATTCCAAAAGAAGCTACTGCAATACAAGAATGTGGTCTGGATGGAGGGAGGCATCTCTGGACATGTGTAGGATCTTGGGAGTCACAGGTGTCTCAGGCCCAGCTTCTCTGAACTATGCGAGGGATGCTGTGGAACAGGCAGTGCCAGCAGCCTTGTAAATGATCTCCTCAGCTGAGGGACAGCATAAGAAGGGAAGGGGAAGGCATGGACTCACCTCCAGACAGGCCAGATGCACATCCTTGATGACGCAGCCGGAGCTGGTCAGTACTTGCTGCTTCAGGAGCAGGCAGCTCAGCTCCAGTGTGGCCAACCGAATCCTGCCATCTGCAGAGCACACCAGCGTCAGCCCGGTACCCCAGAGCCTAGTGCTCACCCCAGGTACAAGAGGTCAGCCCAGTACTCCAGAGCCCAGTGCCCATCCAGGATACAAGGCTCTTGTTTTCCCTTTTTGAGGGTATTCATCACCTGAAAGACAGTCTTGCTCAAGGCTTCTTGTGTCCAGGGGAGCGCAGAGGGAGCTACACATGTCAACTCCCTTTCTAGTAGTTACAAGTCAACACGCCTTGGTAAGCCTTTTAGCTCCCATCTGTCCTGAAGTCCCTTTATCAGCTGAACAAGGGAAGATGGGAGAAGATGGAAGGCTGTGCTGTAGCTGTGCCTGTCCAGCATGTTTCCCACTTCAGTACGGGTTCAAAACCAACAGCCCACTCTGGATCATGTAACTCAGTGGAGTTGAGCCTTCTCTCCCTTCTAGAATGAGTATATCACCTGTTAGGTCTCAAACTCAGGACAAGTCTCACTCAGCACTCCTCACCCCAACCCCTACCTAAACCTCTCCCTCCCAAGGGCAGGGCTTCCTTTCCTTTCCCCCAGCCCCATCCCTATCCCTATACAACAGCCATTTTGGCTAAGCTGGTCTCTTGGCTGAGGCCAGGGTCTCAAATAATGTTTTCAGGACTCTATGCTATGTTCTGGGTTGCTACTGGAAGCCATCTCTTTCCTCCGAGGGAAGACACCCATTACCCAGAGCAAGGCCAACTACTGTTAAGCAAACTGTCCCATGGGTCTTTGCACTTTATCTAAGGAAAGGTAGAGGTGTATGTAATAGTAGAAAGAGAAAGCAGAGAACCTCTGGGCCTTGTTCCTGAGGTCTTAGACCCTGGAGCCCAAGCACACGCTCCCCAGGGACATACCCCGAATACCAGCCCTTTTGCTAATAATGCCCTGTAGGTGCTGTTGAAATAGATGAGAAGAAAAATTTGTTCTTAGTTATATACATGCAAAGCAGGTCTTGCTTAGCATGACAAAAGCTCAGGGAAAGTGGTCCCTACTTACTGATGCAGCCCCAACCCACCTCCTCCAGACCTCCCATCCCCTCTCCATCCAGAGGTCTATGTGCATACTCCCTCTGCTGGTCAGCAAGCTCCTGCCTTCACAAGTGCAGGTCAAAGAGCAGACCCTATTCTTGGCCACAGCACAGCTCCCCTCAGTGCCCTAACCCACGTGGCTCCCACTGCACCCTGCAAAGCTTGCTCCTGACTCCAGCCCCAGGAAAAGGCTCTGCCTCCTTTAAGTGGAGCTCTCAGCAATAACTGACCCCAAGGGGTACGCAATGTCGAGTCACACTCTGTGTCCTAGGTTATCTCTTTTTCTTTGCTACCACTAGGTATGAACAGTGTCTCAAGGGCTCAATCCACGACATCCCTTTCTTCATCTAGACTTTTACAGACCATGCATGTTGTTCCCCAATGCTAACTTTGTCCTGGCCTCTGAGTGTAAGACCCTATCTCCACAGTGACAGCTTTTGGGATTTGAAGACCATCAGTTGTGGCTCTTAGCTGGTATGTAGGATACAATCAGAAAGCATCTATTCTGTGAATAACTGCTATGATACCTGCTGTCACCCTGAGGCCACTGATGTGGCTTTCCAGGTCCTTCTCCCACTTGGTAGCATAGCCACATAGTGCTCCAGTCACCACTTGACCAACTCTGGTTGACCTGGTCCAGGCTTACCACACCAGGCTGCTCTAACCGTACTCTTCCCCACTGGGGCAAGCAGGTGGCCAGATTGTCCCCTATGCATTCTTTCGTTCTAGTAACCTTTCTCCTGTCTCTGTAGAGAACTTGCCATGCAACTATTGACATTCCAGGCCAAGTAACTCTGTGCTGTAGAAGTCCTGGGCAACCTGAGATATTTAGCAGTGTCCTGGACTTTTAGCCACTAGAGGCAGGAACATTCTTAGTCATTCAGCTTAAAATGTCTGCAGTCATAGTCACATATATCCTGAAGGAAAAGTTACCCTAGCTGGAAAAGCCGTGCTTAGAGCTTCATTCCATTCTGTCATTGCCTTAGTAGTCTGGCTGCACACGGGTGCTGGGTCAAACCACTGGAAACACTGGGCACAAGAGTGTACTTTCACTCAACCCTTCAAATGGGTTGCCCTCACTCTGAGTCACAGCCTACTTCATTCCCACAGTACGGCCTCAGGCTTCCCAGAGAGGAGGGTCCCAGCCATCACAAAAGCAGCAGAGTAAGGCTGGTGCAGAGAGAGAAAAGAGAGAGGGAGCTACAACCAAGGGTAGGGACAACCCCAGTGATAAAGTCCTGGGTCCAATAAAAGACAAATGCTGGTGGCTAGAGAAAAAGAAAGAGGTGAGATTTCTCCACATCCAGAACCTAGGGCTCATGGTGCCTGGCTAGGGATCTAGCCTCTAAGACAGGGGTACCTGGTTGGGCAGCATTGTTCATGATTCTGATGAGTCTCTCAGCTAGCAGATGGTTGTAGGTGGTTTTCTCAACTGCACTTGGCACTGGGAGCTGGATTCGCTCTAGTTTTTCAGGATCCATGCCTAGAATGGAGAAAGAAGAGAAACGGCCATTGGCAAAGCTGCCTCAGTGAGCATCTTCTTCCTAAAACTTCAACGCCAGCCTGTGTTTCTTCTCTGTAAAGTGAGGCCTGGTCTGGGTTCTATGTACATTGAACATGCATAGATATAGCAAAACATAAAATTTCTGGTGGTGGGGAGATGGTTCTGCTGGTAAAGTGCTTACTGCACTGGTATCAGGGCCCAAGCTCAATTCCCAGAAGCCATGTACAGTATGTGGCACATATTGTAATTCTAGTACTGGGGAAATACTTGGGGCTCACTAGTCAGAGAGCCTAGCCCAGTTGGTGAACTCTAGGCTAGTGAGAGACCTTGTCACAAAAAACAAAGGGGGTGGTGCCTAAGGAAGACCCAAGGTTGGCTCCTAGCCTCCAAACACATGCATATGCTCTCACACACACACACACACACACACACACACACACACACACACACACACAAATGCGTGCATGTGCACAAAATCATACAAACCATATTATTTTCTATTGCCATTTGGTGTGATAACTAACAGTAACTACGAAAGCCAGATGGAACAGTGTTCTCACATTCTAGCCAATGACTGTTGACTGAACTCACTGGAGCCCAAGGCCTACTCCGTCTCGATTAGAAGCAAGGGCTGGCAAACGCTTAGCAGACAACAGTGGTGGCATCTCTGATAGATGAGGCAGAAGCAAAAAGGAGCAGCTTTCCCACAGAGCAACTCATTGCTGCTCTCTACCACGTCTGTGTGCCACATAAGGGCAGCCCTCTGCTGGGCACTTTCTAGCCCTGCAGACACAGACACAGAGAAACAGAGATGAGACATATGAGGCTCCAACAACCACAACCTTAAGCTCTCACTGGTGAGCTCTCATGCTGGCGGCAGGCTCTGAGCTGAGTGAGGATGCCAGCCCTGCCCCTGAGGAATAGATCGGCAGAGAGGAGCCGAGTTAAACCTTTAGTCTAGGTAGATGCACAAATAATAAAAATTCATAAAGCATATCTACCACTAAGACACCAAAAAAATTTCCCCCCTCAGGGGAAATGAATAGTATTTATTAAAAGACAAAACAAAGGATGGGGTGGAGGGTGGCTAAGGAAAGGGAATGGGTAAGTCTGTAGCCATAGGCCATGAGATTATTTTTCCTAAAGAACTGCCAGGAACTTAGATGGCAGGAAGACCTGCCAGCACTGCTACAATGGTACAGGCCAGAGGCAGCGCTCTGCTGACTCCTATCCTCTAATCTGACACAGTGCTTGAGAAATACTTGCAGAAATAAACACAGCGCTTGACCCAAGCAAGGAGACCCCTGTGGATTGTTTATGCCTGAAGCATAGTTTTTCCTGTTATTCTAGTTGGGGGAGGTGGTACTCTCAGAACTCTTGAAATGTGGTCCCTTGAGTACCAGGTGAGGCTTTGTCTAGAACCTTGATGAGCAGTGGAGGTGGCACAGCTAGTTCCCGAGGAATCCCTGCTCTGTGGGTGCACAGCACTGGTGCCTTAAAGCAGTATTCTGCTTTGTTGAAATGACTTGGGCAGGAAGCAATAGCCTGAGGGTTGTTGTGTAAGCCTCTCTCATGCCCACAGTGTGGCTCTGAAGCTGAACATGTAGATTCTGCATTTTGATGCCAACTGTCCAACTTGGAAGAACTCTGAAGTACATAGTAAAAATGGCAATCCAAATTTTTTGGCCTTTACTTTCCTATAGGTATCACTCCTGTCCCAATATCTCTCCTTCCTTCCATTTGAGGGGTGGGACATACAGGGCAGGACTGCTGCTCTATGGCTCTGAGCAAAGCTCTGGCTGCCCTTCCTCCCTAGCACACTATACCATCAGTTTCACCAGTCCACAGAGGTGGAGCCTCCTAGATAATAGGCAAGCTGGAGCCAGAGCTTGAGTTTCCATAGGGAGGCCCTTTGTTTTTTTCCTGGGATTTCTCTAGCTTTCCTTAGACTTTCTGAAACACGAAGAGATCTGGGGCAAAATCTTCCAGAGACAGGAAGAAATCCCTCTGAGGTCATTTTGTTCTTTCTTGGCTATCTGTCAGGGGAGGATCCCAGAGCCCTGAACTCTGGTCCACACAGTATATCAAGCATGCCTTTGGCGAAGAAATTGAGGCTCAGTGTGATGGTCATAGAGCATGCTGAAGGCAGCAGGGTCACCTTTAGATGATTCCAGAGGTGACTGAAATCCAGTTAGGGAGGGATAGTGGCACCACTCATACGGGAAGCTCACTATGAAAGCCACATTCAAGGAGCTGTGCATTCCAGGGCTCAGCAACAGTCACCACCTCCAACCAACCAAAAGCTCAAGCTCTATAGGCAAAGATAGAATTTTCTGGAGGAAGGGTAGGATCTTATTATAAAGACAGTCTTCCTAGTGCCTGCACAAGAAAAATAATGCATAAAAATAAGTCTTCATAAAGTGAGCTCAAAAAGAAATGTTTGCCAAGGCCACAAAGGTAACAAAAAAATCTGGAGCCAACTCCATCTTCTGTCTTTCTGGCCCATATCACAAGATTCCTGCTCGTTAGTTCTTCCCTCTTCCTGTCCAAAGTATGTGTGCCATGCTATTTAGCAGGGTTCTCAACACAAAATCCTCTGGGTTAGATCTTAATGGAGTTAACTATTTTATTTTTGAAAAAGGTCTCACATGTACCCTAAGACCGCCCTACACCTGTTTATGAGGCCCAGGCTGGCCCCTCTCCACCTTCCTGAGCATAGTAAGAATTACAGTTATGTGTCACCACACCCACTGCATTAACACATTTTATTATATGAAATTTTTAATTATATTTATTTATGGGGATATAGGTAGAGCAGGCAGAGGACAATCTATGAGAGTTGGTTCTCTCCCTCTACTATGTGGGTTCCTGGGGATCAAATTTAGGTTGTCAAGCTTGGCAGCAAGTACCTTCATTTGTTGAGTCACCTTGCCAGATTTAATTTTACTCAAATATGGCCTACTACAAACCAAACAAAAACACAACCAAAGAAACAAAAAGGTACTACACTATGACAACTGAATAAAAGAAAAAGTTATCACAGAAGCAGCTGGAGGAAACAAGAGCCTAGCAGTTTGTGAGCTGAGGACAGCTCAACCGTATGCCAGGGGACAGACAGCATTCTGTGACGAGCACTGCATCATCACCACCACCGTTCTTTGGAAGCCAGGTGTGGGATTTTAACTACCTGACTAAAAGAAAATACTGGCTGACAGTGGTGAAGAAATAAGGTGAACTCCACTTAACTAGATGGAATTACAGATGTGGGTGTGTCTGGGAGGGTGTTTCCATGGAGCCTGAACAGAGCACGCAGACCCCTCCTCAGAAGCATCACTCTGCTTCCAGACTGAGGATACAATGTGACTTGTTGTTTCATGCTCCAGCCACAGTGGACTGTTTCCCTCTAAAACATGACCCAACATGACAGGGACATGTATGTAAAAGGTAAGAGCAACAGATGTGACACGTATGCACCATAGTTTTCAGTTACAGAAAGGCAGGTTCTGTGGCAAACACGTTACACCTTCATTTTGCTCTGTCTGAAATAAGCCTCGGGAATAATATATTGTCCTATGTGCTCAAATCTCAAGTGTCTCAAAAAAATTTCCAATGAAACCCTCACACGCAGCATATAGCCAATTGAGATCTACCTCCCGGCAGGCCATTTGCTTCCTCATTCCCTTCCTGCCAATGGTTGGTATGGTTGGAGGGACTTGAGTTCATAGCCTAGGCTGGTCCAAAGAGTCCATATTGCTGCAGAGTGTCACTTCCAATGAACTAATTCAAAGAATCCAGAAGAAAAAGGGAAGGCATGGTTCCACACTGCAACTCTGATTTCTGGATGCTTCCTTCTTAGCTGCAGTGCTTGCTCATGCCAAGGTTGGAAGACACCCTTAGCAAAGATATTTATAGAAGGCCATGGAGACCTGACCCAAGACTAGAAGGGAGCAGGTAAATATATCCACTAGTTTTCTGTTTCTTGTGACCCCCAGGTTCTCCCAAGCTGTACCCTGTAGGCATTCTCAGAGCTGGAACACTTTAGGCCAACTATACCAAGAGCCCAGCAGATGTTAAGTCAATTTCCAATGTGCTTCCCATGCTGAGCTTCTGGCAGCTGCAATCTGGGTGGTGCTTGCTGGTCCTCATGCTTAGAACTTTGTCACCTACTTTCTAGCTTTCCCTTACCTCTTGTGCTATTCCAGGAACTTCTCAACAAAACAAAACAAACCCCAAAGTCCAAGCGCCTCCTGGGTAAGCAGCTGGGGCTGGGGAGAACAACGAGTGAACTGGAAAGACTTAGGCATACAGAGCTGCTCTGCACACAGACTCCACTCAGACTTGACCAAAAGCGTAGACACTAACCAGAATTCATTATGTGGCTGACTGAATCATGACACTGCCTTCCTCATCAGGCAACCCTTCCCACTGTGGGCTGCTCATTTCAGTGCAGTATCTCATCTATTAAGATTTACCGGAAGGTCTGAGCTCACATTTGGTTTCTATTAACAAAGCTTTTAGGCTGAAATTGTCTTATAAGGGAAAAAATATCTACTAAGAAGAGAATATCTTGTTCGGGACCTGCTTCAGGGGAAAGGATATGGAGAAGAGAAGCTGGAATCAAGTGTAGATAACCACCAGAAAGCCAGCCAATCAAACAGCTACCATTCAAAGTCACCAAAGGCAGCCCCTGTGCTCAGTGGCCAGGCTGGCACACCAAGTGTAGTAGCTTCTCTACCAGCAGCTTCCCCAAAGAACTGGCCTCGGGTGTCAAACTTGAGCTTTTCCCATTTCTCTTTAATTTGCCTCTCTAAATGGTCCATTTCCACTGGCTTTGAACATTATTTGCCACAGAGAAAAAGGAGTCAGAAGTCAGTCATCATCCAGATCTCCCACCCACATCAAAAGGAAGACATATTCCCAGCCTTGAGCCTCTCCTGTCTTCCCTTAGTGACTGACATTAGCACAAGGCACTTGAGCCAACTGTAGTAGTCACCACCAACTCATCCTCCTGCTGGGCCTACACTCTTCACATTAAACTCCGATATTCAGTCTATCAGCATCTCCAGTTCTGACTCCCAGGCCTGTCACAGCTCTCCCAGCTCCATTTCAGCTGCCCTAAAGGTCTCCACTGCTTCCCAGAGAACTGTTCAGCTTCTCTCTAGCAGTGTACACCCTACCCTGAATAATCTGTTCCCACTAGCTGGAGGTCCTCTGGAAACTTGCATCTGAGGATATTCTTTTTATTTCCTTGTTTTTTAAATTACTTATTTTATGTGTATGTGTGTTCTGCCTGCATATATGTCTGTGCAATACATACATGCATTGTTAACAGATGGTTGTGAATCACCTTGTAGGTGCTGGGAATCAAACTTGAGTCCTCTGGAAGAACAGTTGGTGCTCTTTAACCACAAAGCCATCTCCCCAGCATCCCTGAGGCCATTTTCCTACCCCTAGAGAAGGGTTTCCCACTATGCTTGGCTCCCCCACCAGCCCTACTAGGCCTACATCCTACTCCTTGAATATGTATGTATTTCCCCACTGCAGGCCCTTTGCCTGAAGCAGTCTGCTTCATCCTTACAGAAGCTGTCCTGTCCATAGGAAAATACCGTGGGACAATGGTCTTGTACCCTGTAAAGACATGTCACTTGTATTGGTTTAATAAAACACTGACTAGGGGCTGGAGAGATGGCTCAGAGGTTAAGAGCACTGCCTGCTCTTCCAAAGGTCCTGAGTTCAATTCCCAGCAACCACATGGTGGCTGACAACCATCTGTAATGGGGTCTGGTGCCCTCTTCTGGCCTGCAGGCATACACACAGACAGAATAGTGTATACATAATAAATAAATAAATAAATAAATAAATAAATAAATAAATAAATAAATAATAAATAAAACACTGACTGGCAGGTAGCCAGGCAGGATGTATAGGCAGGGCAACCAGAATAGGAAAATTCTGGGAAGAGAAAAGGCTGAGTCTGCAGTCATCACCCAGTTGCAGAGGAAGCAAGATGAGGGTGCCTCACTGATAGAAGGTACCAAGCCACATGGCTAACACAGACAAGAATTATGGGATAATTTAAGATGTAAGAGTTAATTAATAAGAAGCTTGAGCTAAAATCAGAAATGAAAAGGGGGACACAACAACAAACATGGAGGAAATCCAGAGAATCTTAGGTCATATTTTGAAAACCTGTGCTCCACAAAATTAGAAAACTTAAAGGAAATGGACAACTTTCTGAATAAATATCACTTACCAAAATTAAATAAAAACCAGATAAGCAAATTAAATAGACCTATAACTGCTAAAAAAAAATAGAAACAGTCATCAAAAGTCTCCCAACCAAAAAAAGCTCAGGATCAGATGGTTTCAGCATAGAATTCTACAAGATTTTCAATCCCAATACTCCTCAAACTGTTTCACACAAGAGAACAAAAGGAACACCGTCAAACTTTTTTTATGAGGCTACAATTACCCTGATACCCAAACCACCAAAAGATGTTACTAAAAAAGAGAATTATAGACCAATCTTACTCATGAACATTGATGTAAAAATACATTTGCTGATGATATGATAGTTTACAAAAGTGACCCCCAAAATCCTACCAAGCAACTTCTACAACTCATAAACATCATCAGTAATGTAGCAGGATACAAGATTAACTCAAAAAAAAAATCAGTAGCCCTCCTTTGATAAATGGGCTGAAAAAGAAATCAGAGAAACAACACCCTTCACAATAGCCATAAATAGCATAAAATATCTCGGAGTAACTCTGACCAAAGAAGTGGAAGACCTGTGTGACAAGAACTTTAAATCTTTGAAGAAAGAAATTGAAGAAGACACCAGAAAATGGAAAGATCTCCCATGCTCTTGGGTAGGTAGAATTAACATAGTAAAAATGGCAATTTTATCAAAAGCAATCTACTGATTCAATGCAATGCCCATCAAAATCCCAGCAAAATACTTCAAAGACCTCAAAAGAATAATATTCAACTTCAGATGGAAAAGCAAAAAAAAAAAAAAAAAACAACAACAAAAAAACCAAAACCAAAAACAAAAAACCCCAAAAACCCAGAATAGCCAAAACAATCCTGTACAATAAGGAACTTCTGGAGGCATCACAACCCCTGACTTCAAACTTTACTACAGAGCTAGAGTACTGAAATCTGCCAGGTATTGGCATAAAAACTGACAGGAGGGCCAATGGAACCGAATCAAAGACCCAGATATCAATACACACATCTACAAACACCTGATTTTTGACAAAAAGCAAAAAATATAAAAGGGAAAAAAGAAAGTATATTCAACAAATGGTTCTGGCATAACTGGGTATCAACATGAAAATAGATCCATATCTACTGTCATGCACAAAATTCAAGTCCAAATGGATTGAAGGCCTCAACATAAAGCCAACCTCATAGAACAGAAAGTGGAAACTAGACGTGAACACATTGGCACAGGAGTACTCTTTCTAAATATAACCCCAGACACTGAGAAAAATAATAAATGGGACTGTCTGAACCTTATAATAATAAGTTTTATAGGTTAGATGAAATGACAAAGTCCTTGAAAGATTATCAAAACTCATTCAAAAGAAAGAAATGATCTAATATCTCCAATAAGAAATTTGATGGTTAAAACCTTCCTTCAGCTGGGTGTGGTGGAACACACCTGTAATCCCAACACTTAGGAGGCTAAGACAGAGGGGTTGCAAGTTTGAGGCTATCTTAGGCTACATATCTGATCTCAAAACAAAACAAAACAAAAAAATCCTCATAGAAAATACCTTGTCCACACAGCTCCACTGGCTCAAAGAATACTTACAAAAGAAATAATCCTAGCTTTTTAAAAAAATATACATATAATATCCCAAGAAACTAAGGGGGATGAATTACCTTCCAGTCTACACTCTAAGGTACATCACTGCAGTGTAGCCAGATAAGAGAATTGCAAGAGTCTATATATAGATCAGTGTTCCATGAACACACATACAAAAATCCTTAACAGTGAGGGTTGCATATCAAACTCAGATGAGGCCTCAGCACTGTCTATACCAGGAATGATGGTGCACATCTGCAATTTCAGCATTTGGGAGGGCGGAGGCAGGAGAAGCAGAAGTTCACAGTCATCCCTAGCTACAAAGTGAATTTCAAGATAGACTGGTATGCATGAGATCTTGCCTCAAAAAAAAAAAATCCTTAAGAAAATGTAACAGGTCAAATCTAGCAAGGTCCATAAAATTTCATAGCAGGTAGCATTAACCCAGAGTGTCACCAAAGAGAGCTGAAAAGAACGTTGGAGAAGGTGACTTCTGAGAGGAACCTCCATAGTGGTGATTGGAAAAAGAGAAAATAACCCGAAAGACTACGAATGAGTTCAAGAAGGTGCAGATTCTCTGAGGAACAGGTGTTATGTTGCACTAACTAGGGTGGCTCCTGGGCTTCCAAAGAAGAGTCCCACACACAGGGCTGGGCCCTAGGACCAGTATGTGCTATGTATGATACCATCCCTAGCCAACACTGACCTGCTGTAGAATAATCTTTTTGTACACTGTGAAGATTTGTCACTTGGATTGGTTTAATTAAAAGCTGACAGGAAGTATAGAAGGGACAGCTAGACACAGAGGACTCTAGGAAGAAGGGGTCAGCAGCCAGGGAGGAAGCAAGACATACTGGAGAGGTAAATGCCACGAGCCTCAGGACAGCACATAGATTAATAGAAATGGGTTCATTTAAGTTGTAATAGCTAGTTAGTAATAAGCCTGAGCTATCAGCCAAGCATTTATAATTAATATTTAGTCTCCATGTCAGTTAATTAGGAACTGGTTATTAGGGCAGGAAAGAAAAGTCTACCTTCCAGAGTCAGGCACAGCACCAAGCTACAGACATCTGACTGACTAGGCCAAATTGGAGCCCTTGAAGGAAGGCTCATCAATACTTACTGCCAAGGTTTCTAACAGTCCTTTCCAGTCCTTCCCATCAGCTTCATGGCTCCTGTGAGATGCCCCTGTCCAGCCTTCTCATAGACTTTTTCTTTTGGCCTCCATGGAGGAGAGGTAGTTTTCATTGCTTATTCACAGGAACATGGTTGAGTTCAGGGAGGAGCACGAGAGGTGCCTCAAGTTGACCTCTACCAGAGTTCTGTTGCTGCATCTGAGTGTGACTCTGCTCCCAGCCCCTGCCAAAGGTCTGAGAAGGGAATTCTAGAAACCAAACCAAGGTGGTCTTGATAGTCTACAGAGCAGGTATGGGGGTGGGGGTGGAAGTTAAGGGAGAAACTGAATGTTCCTGAATAGCAAAGGACAGAGAGTCAAAGCAGTCTCGCTGTAAGGGGTTCTATGGAAGGTGGACTACAATAAACAGCAATACCTGTGACCGGAGCAGGAGCTGATAATTGCAAGCCTAAGATAATAACCATGACAGTAGGCCCACCCTCATTTTTCTCTTTACTCCTGCCTTGGTTTCCATCTCCACGCCAGGCTTGAGCCAGCCCTGTACATGCCAGAAAGGGAGAACAGACAAACTGATGGGAAACTGTCAGGAACAAAGGAAGCAAAGTGCTAATGGTCATGGCAGCTGTGACTCTGGATGGCAATGCTAACAAAAACAGAATGGCAGGGAGTGTATATTTACGGGATGAATGCAGCCTGGCAAGGTGTGCTGGAACACTGGGCAGAGGCATCCAGCATGCCACCAGCAGGAACTGACTACAGAATCGGTCATGGAGTTGTCTGACTTCCAGTAATGAATTCTAGGGTAGAGGCAGTGAGCGGGGTGTTGGAGGGGCCGTAGGGGAAGGAAGGAGACTGTATGTGTGGGAGGGGATCAGACACAACATCAGCAGGAATTGGAGCTTGTCATGCTCTTTAAAGTCTCAAGTTGTAAGACTGGGCTAAAATACATGGGATTCTGGGTTCCATCTCTACCCTAAACCACAGGAGGAGGAGGAAGAGGAGCAAGAGACGGAAGAGGTAGTGGTGGCTTGAGACCAGGCCTTTAGCTTCATTATAAGCAGAATGGTTTACACTGAGCAGAGCTGTTGAGAATATCCTTCTAGAGAAGAAACTCCGGAGGCTGCCTACTGTAGTTACTAAGGAGACAGAACCAGTTATGGCCCAGACATGCAGCAGGCATTTCCACAGATGAGAAGCACCCAGCAGCAAGTCACATGGACACCCACTGGTGGCTACGGGTGCAGCTGGTTTTCTTCTTAACAGCTTCCTTAGAGGGCATGTGAGAAACTGATGCAGAAGCTGTCTTGAAGAAGAAGGCTGGGGACAAAGCAGAGGGGAGGCATTTCCACTACATGTTTTTGTGCTGCTAACTGACTTAATTTGCATGACTAATGTTTAAAAATGATTTAAAAATAACTGAGATTTAGCTCTGCTTTAATGACTCTAGCCATAGGCTGTCTTAGCAAACAGCACTTAGTAGACATCTACTCCCAACAAGCTGAATAGTAACCTCCTGCAATGTCACTTGACACCATGTGTCAATCTATGCCAACTCCAGTCCTCATGAATATTCTTGAGAAAAGTCTCCAAACTTGAGTGTGGGGAGCCAGGTGGGCCAACAGCAGAAGCTTTTCCCAGCACTGGGCACTGAGGGAGGAACTGGTGTATGTCAGTCAATTGTCAGTTCTTTTGGAACTGGGGCCTGGCCACACACACAGCCTGAGCCAGGGAAGCTGGAGAACCACACCTCTCTTCAGAAAGGAAACCTACACTTCCACCTAAGTCTATTTTAGCACTGAGCCCACGGTAAGAACATCGAGTATTATAAATAGAAAAACCAAGGTTCCAATTTGACTGGTTTTGCTCTGATGTCAAAGTGGTCGTTGGTCAGGTTAGTTGTAAAGCAGAGAGGGGTCTGTAGAAAGCCACAGTGGGAAGCTGGCCTCACTGGTTTAGACAGCCACACTTGAATTTCCCACCACCATGCCTGAGTCACCAATGCCTGTGGCTTCAGTCTGCAGAAAAACACCTGAGAAATTGTAATGTGGCTGAAGAAGAGCACTGTAGTAGTCACTTCAGAGGCCAGAAAGGAAACGCCTTCCCAAAATGCCCTCCCTCCTCCCTCCTTCCTCCTCCCTCCATACCAGTGAACAGCAGAGCACTGTGTCAGACACTGAAGATGGTGAGGAGCATGCCTACCTTTGTTATGAGACATGGCGTATAGGAGACAGAGCACGAAGAGGGTATGGTAATCATCATCGGGGCTGTCCAGGGCATGGTATACCATATCCAGGAAGGGCCTGGAAAAGAGGAGAGGTCTATAATCCTCTGGACACATGTACATTTTCCCTCTCTCACCTGACAGCAACAGCTGGTTTTGTTTCTTATAGGTCTGGACTCTAAGGCCACTCGTTTGTGGTGAACACAGTATGTGCCTGGTGCAGAATCAGGCACTGGGAACACAACCGTACAAATGAGAGATGGGCTCTGACCTTGGAAAGCTGCTATCCAGAGGGGAAAGTGACATCTTAGTCATTTGACATCAGTCACTGGGTGTCTCGGATGCTGGAGACGCTAGGTACAAGTGCCAGCCATTCTGCACTCCCTTGCCAGCTGGCAGAGACAACACAGGCACACATCATCACTTTAAAGGAGAGACGGAGAGAATAAAGAAGAAAACGGGATGCTCTAATGGACCCATACCACCTGGCCAGGCACATGAGTAAGTTTAAAGGTACAGTTATGGAGTCAGACTGCCTGGGTTCAGATGCTGATCTGTCTTCTTCCTGCTAAAAACCCTCTGCTGAGTGACATAACTGTCCCACCTCCTCAACCACACAGAAGCATTCCAGCTAGAGGCTGACTGGAGGGTCTCGGAATAGGGTCATGCACTGTATTTGATTGTTATATTTAATATTTCAAGGACACTTCTCCATGATTTCATTTTGGCAGTGTCCTGATTCAGCAATTTCTTGGGCTAATATTCCTTGACTAGAAGAATTGATAGTGAGGTCTCTCACCTCTTGTGCTCTGTGAATAAGATATAAAGAGTTGCCATAACCTGGAAAATGCACATCCCAAAGGCTGTCTTTCTTAGTGTAGGATCAAGGCTAGCAAGACTCTTCAGTAACAGACAAGAGAATGGACACGGGCAGGTCTGGGGCAGGAGACTCTGATCCCATCTGAGGTTGCCCACTGAATACCAGGCTGAGGTCAAGAATGCCAAGTACTCCACAGTGAACAAGGATATATTTAACGCCCAGAAGTCACATGGGTATTCGTAGCATGGACTACCTACGAGGGTGAAAATAACGGCTGCTCAAGGCAGATCATCCGCTGTAGAGCCTTCCACACCATTTTGAATACTGTAGGCCTTTGATGGGACAGTGCGGGATAGAGTGGAGGACCTTGAGCACGCTGGGCAAGAGCTCCATTAGAGTTATACTCCTAGCTCCTCATCCTAAGCCCTCAAATCCTGATGTATCAACACAAAATATTAAGCTGAAAAATGAAAATAAAGAAGTAGTAAAAATGTATTTGTTGTGTTTCAAATAAACACATGACACACAAAAATTATAAGGAAAGACCTTAAAGTGATCATTGACATTCAGTCTCTATTTTCTAGAGCCCAGGATGGGGCTCCTCCATTCAGACCTGTCCACAACCCTATTGTGTGGAGATTTGAGTTTTGTGAGTTTTCTAGCAATAACTCTGCCAAAGTTGAGAGCAGTATAAATTGTAAAACATTTCTTGTAAACCAGCTGCTCACAATTTGGATTGTCTTTACACTTGGGAATAATACAAATAATCAAGCACCAAAGGCTTGGTTGGTGTGCTGTCTTTTAGGTATGAGATGGAGTATTATGAAGCTACTAAGCATGTGTTTACTAAAGGTAATGATGTGACAAAGATGGTGGGGTTTGATATTGGACAGCAAAAGGAGAAATAAAACATGACAGGCATGAGCTAGAGAAGGGGGCACAATGCCCAGAAAAGTGGTCCTGAAAAAGTTGATAAGAAATAATCAAAACAGGAACATCTGGGATCATTGACTTTTATTTCTTCTTTGCACTTCTGGAGTTTTCACATTTTTTAGAATGTGCACCATCATTTATGTATCCTTAAAGGTTGCTGAGCTGGGCCTGTGGTACACACCTTTAACCCCAGCACTCAAAAGGCAGAAGCAGGTGGAGGAGTTCTGTGGATTTCAGGCCAGCCAGGAAGAACAATTTATTAAGATTGTCTCAAAGCAAAACAAAAACAGCTTTTGTTTTTGTTTGTTTGCTTTTGGTGGGGGTGGGGGTGTCTAACTTGCTCCTGAGTGCAGGCAGGACACTATACAAGGAAATTCACAGTAGCTCCAGTTCTCACTGTGGTGGAATAGATGTCAAGATTGAACTGACGCTTTGGGGAACAAATGGCCATCTTCCTTCACTTACTTGCTCCCAGCCTCACTGCTAGGAGGTGGGCACTAGGATTGCTGTCTCAGTCTCGGGGACACACAGAGAACTTGGTTCAGGCCTGTAGGCAGCTCACCTCCAGGCACTCAAGTCAGCTTCTGCTAAGTAGAAAGTTATGTAGTCACAGTAGCCAGTCAGTCATCTAAGGTTAAAAAGAACCCAATCGACTCTAAGAAAACCCCTCCATTCCCTAAAATGCAGGAAAAAAGAAGTCGTCAAGTCCAATAATTACGTATAACACCCTGGTTTCCCTCTCCCTTTCACAAAGCTATCGTGTCACTGTTTCAGGATCCTAAAACCCTGCACATCACACAGGGTCACAGGGAAATGAGCAGCTAATATTCTGTAAGCACACAGATCTCATTTGCTTAAGCATTATCTACTGTTTGTCATTTGTGGTTTTTCCAATTCTAACTAATGCTAGGCCATGCTTCTAACCTGTCTCTTCTACGTTTAGAATGACGTCCTTCATTTTCAGAGCTCAGGGGTTACATCTTGTTAAGCAAAATTGTGAAAAGCTTTATAGGTCACAACTGATAACCAATACTGTGTTAGTCAATGTTTTTCAGTTAATGAAATAAAAAACTGTTCTCTTATGCATCTGTTACAAATTAACCCTGTCTGTTAGACAGCCTAACACGGCCCAAACAAAGAAAATAAGAACTGGTAATGAACATGGCTCTGCCAGCAACACGATACTGACCTACTTGATGGAGGGCTTGACCTCCATCCTCAGCACCACCCACACACCCACCAACCAACAAGATACGGAGAGAAAACTGAAAATAAGTATGCTTCAGTGCTTTAAACTAGGTTAACAAATGAGGTGTGCATGTGGAAGGAGTACATTCCTGGCCACATCTTGAGGTTTCAGGAAGTCAGTGTGCCCCAGGGAGACCAAACACCCACACCAGTGGTACCTGCATTAACACTAACTAACACACTAAACTGCTGCTGAGGCCTGTGTAGTGTGGCTGCCTAATAGGTGAGTAAACAACCCTAAAATGAAGATGCCCTCCAGCACCTCACTGCAGGCTGTGGGAGCAACCCTGTGCTATAGTTGATGAGCCTGAGAAAGACTGCAGGAAATAAGCAGAGCAAGGTTCAAGATTAGCTCCACAAGCCATCCTGAGGTGAGTGTTATGGTACTGGACCATGACAGGGGGCAGCAGTAGACTGCACTGTGTGCCAAAGGTCTCAGAGCTGTAGAGGAGAATAACTATCAGGGACTGAGATGGGAACTTTATGCCTGGCTCTCAAGAGGGTCCTCCTGGGAATGGTCTCTATCCTTTAGATCCAGCCTAGCTGCCAAGTGTTCCAGTGGTGATTTCCTGTCCTGGTCACCTTTCAAAGGATAAGGGTATAAGCACGTACCAAGGGCCAGCTCTCTTCTTATGCCTCTGGGTGGCCAGAGACTGGAGCAGAGAGAACAAAGGGGATCAGAGCAGCCATCTGGTGGGGCAGTGACCTCTTCCCAAGGCTGAGTGGCTGTCCAGTACCTCCCAGAAGTGCCCTGCTGCCTACCTGCTCCACTGCGTGCTTTCTGAGCCTGTGGCAGCACTCTTTTCCTCGTCCGTGGTGTTCTGCTCCCGCACTGAGGCCCCAGCAGTGGCCAGCTCCGAGAGCTTGCTGCGCTCCATGATCACCATCTCGATCTCTGGAAGCAAACATGGAGTCAGGTGAGCTCAGCTGGCATCAATAACAGAAACTCAGAAGCCTCCTCAAGGTCTAGACCAAGCACGTGTAAAGCACCCCACACATGCAGAACAAGTCTCAACAGTGGAAGCAACACCCGCAACATGTGAGCAGAAACTGTCTAGGTCAGGCATCTCTGTCCATCTGAGTGAAACCAAGACACTAGCCCTGACTTGGACAAACATATAAGGAAGTTATTTGTTTTATTTCCTAAAGTTGTCTTGATTTGCATTTCCCTGATCGCTAAGGAAGGTGAACATGACCTTAAGTGTCTTTTGGCCATTTGAACTTCTTCTGTTGAGAATTCTGATTTAAAAAGACACTTGATGCTGGTTGTTACCACATTTCCTTTCCAAAGGGTGGGCGGCAGCTCAGAAGACAGAACATGTGGCTAGTGAGTCCTTACACTTTACACTCCAGAAACGGTTCTCACATGACAGAGGCCATGTGTCCCCTTTCCATTTACAACCTCTGCATGGCAGAGGCAAGTTAGGACTCATTTTGGTTTTCCCAACTCTGGGAGAGCAACTTACAGCAACCTACTTAAATTGCAGTATACATTTTTATTTCCCTAAATGTTCCCTAAGGACCACTGAGCAGAAGAAACACCTGGAAGTCAAGTGTGATGCTTTGCTTCCTGGGATCCCCAGCAAAAGCCCTTGTCACGCAGTGAGGACTTTCTCAGATGGGTGCTGGTCATCCCGAGCTGGTGCCCTGTCCTGGGGTCTCAGCTGCTCTGCTTCCTCTCTCATCCTCATTTGGTCTCCACACAAACCTAGCGATATTAAGTGGAACTAAGCTCCCAATGCCTTCTCCTGACACTCAGGGCCTGACACCTCCTACGCCTGGCCCTGTCCACCTCTGATCTCACCCCCTGGCCTTCTCTGCCATGCTGCTCCCCACTCTGGCCATATGAGGCTTATTGATGGCTGGCTCTCATATGGCCCACATTTCTCAGACATGGGTGTTACTCAGTAACATCTTCCAATGCTCATTTTAAGTGTCATCCTTGGAGATGCTGTGGTCACTCTCCTCGCCTGTTCTTTTCCTTAGTTCTTTTTAAGTGAGTGCCGGCTAAACTGTGAACTTGTTCAGATCACTCCCTTCCCCAATGTCCTTTTTGTTCTATGATCTCATTAGATCCAGTCACTGTGCTTAGGCTCTGCTGGGCCATCAGAGTTTTTCAGACTTTCCTCATTTTTGATGAGCCTGACAGTGTACGGTGTCCTGGCCAGAAATTTTGCAAATCCCAGAATTGGAGTTTGTCAGATTTTCTCCCCCAACCATTAGGCTGGGGCTATGGGTTTCACAGAGGAAGACCACAATGGAAAGTATCCTTCTTGTGACATCATAGCCTGCACACACACTGGCAACCTAATGTGAAGACTGGGTGTTAGTCCTGTACTGGCCATGCTAGTACTAGGCTTCTTTATGGTCAAGTTATTCTCCTTCTTCTCTACCATGTAAATTGGCCTATTCTTTTGTACAATGAGGTTAAGTTTAAGAAAAAGAAGTGGGTCAGTTTACATTCTGTGGAATGAAGTCCCCACATAAAGTACTGTTGTTGCTGTTACTGTTAGCAGTGCAGGGGCCTTGGGCATAGCTGAGGCTTTGGGCATGCTAGCAAAGCCCTTAGACCAGTGGTTCTCAACCTGTGGATCGCGACCCTTTGGGAGTTGAATGCTTCTTTCACAGGGGTCACCTAAGACCACAGAAAAACACAGAGATTTACATTTCATGGTTGGGGCCACTACAACATGAGGAACTGTATTGAAGGGTCGCAACATTAGGACCCTTAGATATTGAGCCACACCCCTCAATCCTATTTGCATAAATTATCTGGAATTCTTCCCAGAAAACGTGTCCTCTTTGCCCCCGACTTTTTTTCTGTTTCTCCTGACAGCATCTCTAATCACATGCATAGACATCCCCTTTGTTTTACTTGTTTAGTCCTGGCCATCCTCTACTAGGCCATGGGCTCCCCAGCATAGGGTGACCTCTTGGATATGTGAATGGATCACTGCCTGCATCCATTATAACATGGGAAGTTTTGGTGCAGGCTGGAGCAGCAATGGGTTGTAGCAGCTGTGGCATGGGTCAGGTGGTCCAGAGCCCAACAGTCTACAACTGTTGTTCACAAAGTTCTCTCATGCAGAGATGTCTGACTTGCCTGCCCCCATCACACACATGTGCTCTCTTAGTGTAGCCAGCCCCTGGAATTGTGGCGGCAATCCCACAAGTTCCCTCTGGAGGCTCACTCTGGGGGGGGGGGGTGGCTCCTGCTCTCCCCACCTAATCTGAAGCCAGATGATAGATGAGAGTTTCCCACAAGGGAGTCCCCATCACACAAGAAGGGACCAACAAGTAATCTTCAGGGGGTATGTGGACAAGCATTCTCTCTGGATTGTTTTGTATGCATCTTATAGACACTGGGAGACGAATCTAACCACATAAAAAGCCTATTCTTATGTGCAGTGAGGTTAAGTTTAAGAAACAAAGAAGTGGGTCAGTTTACAGAAAGCTCCTGAGTGGACAACAGAACAGATAGTACTCGGTCATGGCTGAACAGGGAGATGGCACCAACCCTGTATTAGGTGCCATTTCTTCCTTTCCTCATTGTTCTACCAGTTTCCTGCAGCACCCAGCTTCTTCTTAGTCATCATTTCAGGTTTTTCCAGAGTGAGGTGCAAGATGATTTGCTGTGGAGGTCTTTTTCTTACCCTTAAATATCTATTTTGTTTGCTTTATATTGTATATAACTTAACATGGTGATGTGAATATGTATTATTTATAATAAATGTGTTTGTTCTTGGTAGATGCAGGCTTCTATTTTGTTTGTATCTGTTTGTGTTTACTGATAAAGAATGTCACTAAGACATTTGAAGTCTCCCAAGCAATGACACTGGCCTCTCCTTGGCTCTGGTCTCTAACCTCTGCCTGGTAATCCCACGCCCAACTTGTGCATGCTGTGAGCTCACTTGCCCTGGCAGAGCTCCACCCTGCTTGGCTGACATGGTGGGAACACTGCTCCCAGGACTCCTCAAGCCCATAGAGCCAAGTTCTAGTGCTGAGTGTGAAGGACAAGCCAGCACATCACAGTAGTCCCCTTTCCAGACTTTGCACGTTCCTGGACACCACCAGGATTCTGGAGCAAGAGAAGAGTTCAAGACAGTCTAGTTTACTGCTTGTCAGCAATTTTCCAAGTTACTCAATAACTTTCTGCTTTTTGGAATACTGGGGATACAACCCAGGACCTTGTACATGTTAGGCAAACACTCTGCTACTGAGCCACATTGTCAGCCATCAAGATGAATCTGAAGGGGCTTTCCCAGGGCATGTCCACATAGAGGCTAGGTGAGCATAGGACTGTTCCAGGTACAAGTGGGTAAATATCAACTGTCTGCCCATGGGGTCACTCGGGTACTCCAGGAGTCCCTTCCTAGAATTCTAGGACTTCAAAAACAAAACAAACCAAAACAAAACACATCAGATCTGCTTGTTTGTTCCATCTGGCCAGTAAATCTGAGCAAAGAGAAACCCAGAAGCACAACAGCTCTCTGTACAGCCAGAACATGCAACAGCAGGGAGCACAGTTCCCGGTTCCCCACCTGAGAAATGTGGCAAATGAAGCCATGAGTCGCTGGCTGGGTCACCCTGAGCTCCCAGCTATTCACCCAGCCCCGCTGAGTTCTCCCTGATTCGGCACCACCATGGAAGATGTTCTGCTCAGGTTAATATTTCCCAGATGACTACAGATCAGTTCTTTGGAAGTCAGAACAGGCCTTCCTCTTCTTGTAATCAACTTTATTCAGAAAACTTTTATAGTGTTCTTACCGGGGCTCCACCAGTTCCCTGTCCCCTATGAAATGGGAACAGGAGTGGTTTGGGGGCAAGAGGATCTCCTCAGTTTGTCACAGCCTTGAAATGGACTTCAGAGCCATCTTTAAGAGGATACTAAAGAGGCTGTGATCTTTGCTGTGAACCCCTCTTTATGCCACACCAGAATTGCCTATGGTGGTCCTGAGCTGCTTTCCAGTCCCACTCTGATCTGTCCTTGCTGATGCTAGACTTCTATCAATAGGCCAAATAGTATGCTCATATGACTCAGGAGCTTCCAGTCACCATAGATTACGTTAATGGCAACTCAAGGGCTCCACTGAGCCTCAGTTACACTTTGAGACATCCCTAACTCCACCAGTCAGGCTTCTGTTTAAGTGAGAATGGCTTATGTTGAAGCAATAGCTCTTTTTTAAAGAAATTAAATTGTGTGTGTGGGGATGTGTACCTATGAGCAGGTGTAGGACCAGGAGGATAATGGGTGCCATGCTCTATTACTTCCCACCTCGTTTCTTTGAGACACGGTCTCATGCCTTATATTGATTGTGCCTGTTCTGCACAGCAGTGGAGTTACAGGCATTTACAGAAGCACATCTAGCTTTCTGTTTGACAACTGGGTATGTTAATTCGCGTCCTTAGGCTTGTTCAACAAGCACCTTTATGTGCGGAATCTTCCCAGCCTTAATGGGCTCATTTTAAAAAGGTTGTGTCATCATTTGACCTGATAAGGTCCTTGGAGCCTGGAAGATTTTATTAGGTACTGAGACGATATAGGATGGGGTGGTGGTGGTGAATGACAGCCACCCACCTCCCACAGTCTCAGGCATTTGAATCTTTGGTCTCCAGTCTGTGGTACTGTTTGGGCAGAGTTAAGTAGTGTGACTTTACTGGAGGAAGTATGTCACTGGGGGTGGGCTTTGAAGTTTAAAAAACCAGTTGCCATTCCTAGTTCATTATCTCCACTTGCTGCTTGGGGCTCAAGTGTGAGCTCTCAACTGTTCCTGCAGCTGTGCCTGCTTGCTGTGACACTTCTTCACCGTGAAGGTAAGCAATGGATTTTTATCCCTCTGGAACCTTAACAAGAGATAAGAGTGTCAAAAATGTATCTATCACACTGCCCTGCCCCATAAGCAAAAGAAAAGAAACACAAATTTGACCTTTTTTTTCTAAATGTCTCACTAGGTAGTCTAGACTGGCCTCAAACCTGAGATCATCCCAGTTCAGTCTCCCCAGTACTGGGACTGCAGATGTGTGACACCACATTTAGCTAAATCTGCTTATCTTTACAACACACAGACACAAACATACACACACATGTGTACATGCATACGAAGGAAGGGTCGAGAAGATAATTTAGCAAAGAGGGTGAAGGATAAAATGGATCAGAGGACATGTGGAAGTGAAGGACTCTTCTTTCTGCACAGTTTCCAGTGCTAAAATGCTATTTTAAAAAGGAGCTTGTGTGTATGTGGGGGGTGGGTGGGTTGGATATGATCAAAACACATTTTATAGGCATATTAAATTGAAAAAAAACATGAAATTATATCAACAAGAACACTAAAATGAACAAAAAGAGAAACGTCAAAATTTGTTTAAAGTGAATGCCATGCCTACCCAGAAGGTAGAAAAGGGGGTGGGTCACTCCAAGTAGCTTAGGGATGAACAGCTGACTCTGTACCCATGTTTGGGAGACAGGTGAAATACTGGGGTGGGTGGCAGATGGGGAAGCACTGCAAGCAAATGCCCCACTGATTGTTTACAGAATTGGAAATAGCTGAGTGATGCAATTCTGAAGATGTTTTGGCTTATTATAGGCCTCAGAAAATAACTGCGTTGTAGAGAAGACCAAAGATTTAACTGTGGATGAAAATGTAACAGGGAAGCCAAGAAATGTAGAGCTAGGCCAGACCCAAGAGTCAGTACAATCGTTACATGCATATTTGTATGTGTATATGTGTTCATGTAAAAATAATGATGCATTTACAGGCGGTGGTGGCGCACACACCTTTAATCCCAGCACTCAGGAGGCAGAGGTAGGCTGATCTTTGTGAGTTCAGGGCCAGCTTGGTCTACAAAGTGAGTTTGAGGACAGTCTAAGCTGTTAATCAGAGAAACTCTGCCTCAAAAACCAAAACAAAACAAAAAATTAAAAAAAAATAAAAATAATGATGCATATATGTCCTAGCTCTGACCACTGGAAGGACCGAAAAGCAAAGTCCCAGGAGCAATGAGGCTACTCAGTGTCCAGATCTCAGTTGTGCCAACCACTGGCCACAGAGAAGCAGGACCAGGCATGGGCAAAGATGTGAGATGACCATGGGATAAGTATCTTCTTATGTCAGAAACTGACCCCCAATATGACAGGGGCTTAACAAACCACAGCCAGCTCGAAAGGATTGGGAAGGGCCAATTCTGGGACAATTTGAACAGCAGAGTAAATAAACATACTAGTGGAATATAAACCATAAAAAAGTGTGAATGCACACTGCTGAGAAGTAAGCCACTGGCTGGGAAGAAGGGACTTCGTTACAGTGGAATGACCAGGACTGACTGTTAAACATGACACCAGGCTGCTGTGATTATCATGATAAACACTGGATCAGGGGAGACTTACCAATAAGTGCCCAATCTAGGGGAATTCTGAAGAGGCACATGACTCACAAGTGTCTTCCCAGGGGCTGTGTAGAACTTGAAAAGAGTAATTCTACAGTGAAGAAGTGGCCGGTTCTTAAGTGATAAAAAATAAATACTGCTTGGGGAAAGTTAGAGGGACAATCAATGTGACACCCTGAAAAGGACACAGTGTCACTAACCCACGTTTCAGCCAAAAGGCAGACCCTCAATCAGACACAGATCCAATGAGGGCCATTCTCTAGAACCAGTCAATGACTCTACCATTCAACCCAGGTAGACTGATGCGGGCAGACCAAGTTTGCAGCCATTCTGTGCTACATTGGAAAAATTTTGCTTCTTAAAAAAAAAAAAAAGGAAGTACATACTAAGCATGTGCAATAAAGTACATTTTTAGACCAACAAAGACAATAGGAACACAGGTGGAAAAGAACTATGAACTGATGGGGTCAAGAGCCCCTTGTTCTTAGCAAATGCACTCTGACGCTTTGGGAGGAAAAGGTCATTAGATGACTTCAACAACTTCAACGCATGGTGTGCGTGCGTGGTGGGAGGACAGAGAAAGACAGAGAAAATACAAAAATTCAAAAGGAAAAACTTAGGAAATGGGGTAAAAGGTGAATGAGTATTCTTTATACTATTTTTGCTTCATGACCTTTCTTAAATTTGAAATTATTTCTAAATAAAACATTTGAAAAATTACTATAAGCTCAAAACCAGTATAAATGCAAAGTATCTATAAACATATACAGGATGAATGAGGAGATTTAGCAATGTGCATTTTATATGGTAACTCAGTCAGTAAGCACCTGAGACCTGACGAAAAGTTCAGCTCTGCACAGCTACTGCCCCCATCTCGGAGCCCACCCTGACCCTGTGAGACTCACAAAGGAGGGCATAAGCAGGGACCTTGACTGCTGGTCTCTCAGACCACCTGGAGAAACAGTGCTGGCGGCTGTAACTAGAGTGTGAAACACAGGTCACAGACTGGGGCACACCAAGTGCAATAAAGCTTAAGCTTACTATGAGGAGAGAAAGGACCCAGGAGGGTCGTGGGTGATTCATCTGTCTGGGTTTAGGGTAAAGACTGCATAAAAGTGCACCAGGACAGCAAACAAGATTTATTTGTCAGAAAACTAAGACAAAGGAGAGCTGGCCACTTACAAGGGAAGAGTGACAGAGTCCAGCTGCGTGCAACTGTTTTCAGAATCCCTGATGTTAATAGAAGGTGACTGCCAAAGAAAGCAGCAAAGAGAAAAGAGGAATCTGAGCCAAAGGAAGAGACACTGAACGAGGGGACGGTGAAAATGGGAGTGCCTGCTTTTGCCAGCCTGCCAATACGGCATCCTGCAAACCAAACAGAAGCACGTTCCCAGGGCCTGTCACACCAGACACTAGGGAAAGGATGGGCATGTCTCACTGGCGCTGAAGAACTCTGCAGTGAACTCTGTTACTGTGAACATCAGTGAAATAAGTACATTTAGAGTCATCAGGGTGGTCACTTGCTCACCCCAGAATCACAATGAAATCACAGAAAACAAATGCTCAACAAAATAACTAAACAAAATTAGGACTCAGTGGGGGACTAAAGATTATTTAGCCCAAGAATTCTTAATAACAAACAGGGTTGTTTCTTTCTTTTTTGTTGTTGTTTGTTTTTGCTACAAAATAATTAATGAAAATTTTAAAATTTAAAATATCAAGTTTCTATGTGCTTTAGCAGTCTTTAATTCAACAATGCAAAATTCAAACAGTTCCCAAATCCAAACCTTTTGAGAGCTGATGCAATGTATCAAATGGAAATTCCATATCATAAAAAGTGGTTTCATGTGAACATTATTTACAGCATGATATGAAATTATCTTCAGGGGATAGTGAGCTGGCTCAGCAGTAAGGGTGTCTGCCATACAAGCCTGACATTCAACCTTAAAAACCATTAATGAGGTAGAAGGAAAAGCCCACCATCACCTGGTTGTCCTTTTTTTTTTTGGTATGCTGGGGGGACTGGCCAGTGAGCCAGCCTGTCTCCAACTCCTTCATGCTGGAGTTACAAGCATGCCATTTTCTAAAATAAATAAAATGAAATGGAATAGAATAAAATAAAATGCAGCAGTTCCGGAGGTTAAGCTCAGAAAGTGTGTCACCAACTGGGCATCTCCTCAACCCTGTAAGGATTCTATTATGGGTTCCGATAGGAGAGTAGTCAAGTCCATGAAGACAGGCAACAAAATGGTGGCTTGCCATGGGGGGAGGCAAGGAGAACAAGGAGTTGTTTAATGGGGTAGAGTCTCTGTTTTTCAGGATGCAGAGTAGACGACAGTGATGGATACACAAGATGGGTCCCCTTAGCACTGCTAACTTGTACACTTCAAGTGGTGGAGATAGTAAGTTTCAATTTCCACTATTTTGTCCAATAAAAAGGAAACGGAGGAGGAGGAGGAGGAGGAGGAGGAGGAGGAGGAGGAGGAGGAGGAGGAGGAGGAGGAGGAGGAGGAGAAGGAGGAGAAGGAGAAGGAAGTAGGAAGAGAAAAGACAGACAGACAGGAACCCCAAACAGGCAGGGATACCTATATCTCCCAGGTGCCATGCAAGTGATGACCATCCTGGGGAAGCTGTGAAGGTCAGGGCACAAAGACATTGCTTTCTTGATACGACAACTCTGGCCACATCCTGGAGCTCCCCCAGCCTCTGACACACTGACTTTTTTCAACAACAGTAATTCCCTGACTCGCCAAGGATGATATACACCCCAATCTGATTAATATTTGGTAGAAGAAGTGCCTTTTGGAGAAACGGCAGGTGCATATTGCAATAATCTTTGACTTCACAATCCAAGGATTTCTTCAGTCTGATTCTGTATTCCATGGGCTGGAGAGATGGCAATTCCCTGACTCGCCAAGGATGATATACACCCCAATCTGATTAATATTTGGTAGAAGAAGTGCCTTTTGGAGAAACGGCAGGTGCATATTGCAATAATCTTTGACTTCACAATCCAAGGATTTCTTCAGTCTGATTCTGTATTCCAGAAACCACAGAAAGACAGACAATGGAGAGGGAAGGAGGAAGGTCTTCATGGGAAGGTCAAGGGAAGGGGAAAGACACGCTCCTGGTTACCTAGGTAACCACAGAGGACTGTGATTGGCTGACTCTGGAGCAGTGTTTCAATGGGAAATTGGTCATGGCGATGGCAGGAACAGGCAGGCAGGTGTGTGTACCCCTCTTTTGCTGGTTGCTTTTTAGTACTGCTCCTCAACAGAGTGGTCGTCTGGGTTCTTCAGAGGGTCTGCCTTAACAAACCTCAACTCTCCTGTTAAGACTGCAGGGAAGGAACAAGCAGAATCTCCCCACTCCAGAACCAGGACCTATCAAATCTCTTTCTCTCCCATGAGCCCCCACACTTCCACTCTCATCTATGCTCATTCATCTTACTCCTTCCTACAGAAACGAGCCTGCTGGGCTCAGAAGATAGCTCAGTGGGTAAAGCACTTGTCATGCAAGTTAGAGGACCCGAGTTCGGATCCTTCAGTTTTGCAAGATGCAAAGAATACTGGAGATAGTGATGAAGACACAAGATGGGCCCCCTTAGCACTGCTGACTTTACCCTTCAAAGTGCATGGAAAGCCATACTCAGTAGCATGTGTCTATAATGCTTATGCTCCCATCATGAAATAAGAGGCAGACAAGAGACTCTCTAGACAGCCAGCTTGCCTGGAGTATACAGCAGCAAAACACAAAAGCCTGTCTCACAAGGTGGAAGATAAGGACAGATACCAAAGATCTGCACGCAGAAACATGAGCACAAACATGAACAGAGGAAGGAATGAAAGAAGAAAGGCCTGGAGAAACTGGAAAGTGTGGCCCAGAGTGTACCCAGGCTCTCCTCTATGCCTCTGCCCCACGTAAAATGCTGCCGCACGGAAGCTCTCACTCTAGCAGCCTCGGGCTGAGCGTCAGGAAGGCCCTTCCACAGGGGCGTGTGTGTAGTCGAGAGTCAGCTTACCCAAAATTACAAAGCTGCTCAAGGGCAGACTTCAGTATCCCAAAGGTAAGTCAAGAATGAGGCTGGGTTCCATTTCATTCCAGAAGGGACTTTTAAAAAGGGCAAAACTGAGGATCAAAACCCTGGGGACCCCTCAATCCCAATTGACTAGGTAGGTGCCATCAGCCCTGCCTGTTGTGAGATTCCAGGAAGAGAGCTGGGAAGGTTAGGATAGCCAACCAATTCTTACTTGTTCCATAGGCAAAACCAGCAGCGCAGCCCTACTGCTCCCAGGAGGAGCTAGAGTGACTCCATCTCTCTGGCAGGTCTCATTATTAAGTTACTGCTCCAAGCAAGTCCAAAAACAAATGGCTGTCCCTTCCAAATGAAGGGCCAGTTAGAAAACAACGATGTGCTGAGGCAGTCTGATTTCTTGGGCAAAGCTTCCTCAGCTAAGGGATGATGCCATCCTTTATCTTTCTTTAATAGCCCACTTCTGCAGAAATTGAAGGGGGTAGTTGTAGTCTCATGGCCTTAGAAACAAGTGACCCAGGACTTGAGATCTAAGGGATGGCAAGTTTCTTTGTGCACTGGGGGTGGGGAAGGATGGGTCAGAAGCACACATTCATTTCACACACCTTCATCGTCTGGGTTTAAGTGCAGAGGAAGTGTGAATTCTGGGTGCTACTTTATAAAAAAAAAAAACAAAACCATCGATGCCACATTCAAATCAAGCTATGACAAACTGTGACTTGTGAGATACCCTTTTTACTCTTCTGTTTTACCCTACCTTCTATATAGAGAATTTGACACTAGAACAGCGGCAGCAGACATGGGGGCGGTGGTGAGTACCAACACCTGTCTGTCACAATCACACTGTTGATCACCTCCTAGATGTAGGCCCAGTGAAAGGCGCGCTTACAGGAGGAGTAACACGAGGAAGAGGCAAGTGCCCTAGCCATCCCGGCACAGAAGGGAGAAAGGGAAAAGCTGGAACACAGCACCCAGCACTCACATCCCTACTGCTGATACACATACGCACTCACATCCCTACTGCTGATACACATACTCAGAACTTAGGACAGAGCCACTGGAGACATATGAGCCAGGCCTGGTGATAGGTCCCTGAATAACTCTATATGAATGAACATCTGGTTTGCATTAAGAATGAAGGAAACTGACACCTTTCCAACTGACAGGATTTTAACAGCTGCAGTTTTTGTCCAAACACAGATGCAGATTAAAGAGAAACATTCCTTAAAGAGAAACATTCCTTAATAGCACCTTCAAACCTAAGATCAGGTATATCCTTTGGAAAGTTTCAGAATGTCAGTACAGTGGCCAGGCCTGTGGACACTTTATATATTTATGGTGAACTGAGTGGGAAATGACAGCTCATCATGCTTTAGAATGATTAGTGTGTCTGAGAAATTACAAGGGCAATAAAATGGTCATGGGGTCACTGGGAGCCATGCTTGGCTGAGCTATGAGGTCTGTGTCAGCTGCTTCAGCTGGTCTCTGGGGGAAACCTTGGGGCACTATTTGGCACAATCTGGCTGGGCAGCCTGAGGAACCCACTCTGGAAGGCTGGTAAAAGTGTCTTCCCCTGTACAGGGGCAGGATGCAGCACCAGACACACACTCCAAGTCCAGCAGCCTAACGGATGTGGCAGCCTCAACCAGCAGCCTACAGTCACTGTACCAGGGCTGGGCCATCTGGCAGACAATTAGGGTCCACTGTTAGTCATAGTCTTGGCTTGCTGAAGAACATCCCTTACAAGATCTGGAACAAAAGCAGGAGTATCTTTCCAAGATGAAATTGACAAGAACACAGTGTGTAAAACAAGATACAGACATTCATCTACCCATCCCACCCTATGCCACTGCACCTTGGCTAGACCTGGGGTGTGAGTTGATAAATTTCTTCCCATCTAGTGAACTTCCTAACATAACCTAAAATAAGCAAGTGCAAGTGAGTATGACTTACCCCATGTTTGTCCCTCAACTGTCCCACCAAAGTGATACTTACAAATAAAGGGTTTCAGGACCCAAATGAACCAAATGTACTACATAAACCAAAAAGAACAAAACAGCCGGGCGGTGGTGGCGCACGCCTTTAATCTCAGCACTCGGGAGGCAGAGGCAGGTGGATCTCTGTGAGTTCGAGGCCAGCCTGGTCTACAAGAGCTAGTTCCGAGACAGGCACCAAAGCTACAGAGAAACCCTGGCTCGAAAAACCAAAAAATAAATAAAACAAACAAACAAATAAACAAAAACCAAAAAGAACAAAACACATAAATAAAAGCAGCCAGAGACCTTGGCCTTAGGAAGTCTGGGCCATCAAGGGACATTTTGGCTAGACTCACTGAGTGTGATTGTGGCATTCACTGACAGTTGCCATGATAATCATTACAAGAGCCAACAGGCTGGGATGAGAGAGTATGCACTGGCTGTAGACTTGCACACAGCTCTCAAAAGCAAACAAACCTCTAGTCCAGCAGTTCTCAATCTGTGGTTTGTGATCCTTTGGGTGGGGGTCAAATGACCCTTTCACAGGGGCTGCATATCAGATATTCATATTACATTCCTAACAGTAGCAAAATTACACTTATGAAGTAGCAACGGAAGTATAGGTTGTGAGGGTCATCACAATATGGGAAACTAAAGGTATTAATTGGTGCAAAGCTCTGCATGACTGTCAGTCACTTAGGTCTGTGGGCATAGAGTCACCACTGCTAGCCCCAGGGTTCAGAAGGCTGGTGAGCACAACGTTTCCCCAGCCTCATAGCTCTCAGCTGGGATGCTCCATAGAGGTTGCAGGTTGTTTTTGTCCCAAAAGGTGTGGGATCTTCTTCACTCTAGCTAGTAGAACTCTGACTCAACCACCACCAAGCACAGTCCCATTAACATCAACACTCAAGGGCTCTGCCTGGAGGTTCCATATGAGTGGCTGTGAGCCTGGTCTATGATACAAACAACAGGCTACATTCAAGTATTTTGAATTCCAGACCAAATGTTCTCCAGTTTCAGAGGGTTTTAGCATCTACATAAGAGACAGGAAGAGAGGAAGGTGGATTAGTCCTGCCAGGAAAAGAGTAGAAGACAGGTTTCTGTTCACCAAGGGTATATACCACACAACTGTGCCTCACTCTGAACAGATGGGACTTGTAAAACCTGTTGGAGAATCTGGATGCTGTATTTAACCATGTGACTCCAAAGATCCATCAGCTATTAAAGACATATCATCATACCAAACCTGGGCCCCCTCTCCTTCCCATAGTGCACTGGACACAAGTAATATCCCAAGTTAGCAGGAGTAAGAATAGCAGCCTCAATGGTAAATGAAGACGGTAGCAATAACAACAGCAGCAGCACCATCAAATACCTCCAGAGCATTTCCTAAGGGTCTGGTGCTGCTTTGAGGGGGCCAAATGCACTGTGTGATTTAACTCTGGTAATGGACAATAAGGTGGCCATGATGTCTGACTATCCTTTTACAGACAGGAAACCTTGCTCCAGGTCACACAGGGTGGGGCTTGCACTACATCTGCTGCAGCATGGCCCACAGCTGCCTCTGAATGGCCAGGCTGTCCAGAATGAGGTACACTGGTGGGTGCTGAGAAGAGCAGAAGCACCCAGGGAACACACGAGGGGCAGGAGGAAGACAGAGGACATAGAAACCTCGCTGACTGCAGGGGCTGGCGTGGGTGAAGGGGCCATTCCCGGGTACACTCACCTTCACGCTCCCCACTTGTCTTCATGCTTTTTGAACCACCCTCTGTACCTTTAGCCTTCTCAGCGTCTTCCTGGGCATCTTCAGCGGGCCCTCTCTCCTCGTCCTCCTCCTCCCCAACGTTTTTGTAGTTGGGTCTCTTTTGCATCCGCTTCTTGCCCTTGTGTTTGTTCATCTCAAGGGACCGCTCAAGTGTCTCAGTGGGCTTAATGAAGCACCGGATGCTGGGCTTGGCCTGGGTGAATACAAGAAAGGCAACGCATGAGTTGGGATGCTAGAATCTCAATGGGTGTTCACAGTTGCCAGAGGCTCTGCCTCAGCAAGTTACATCCAAAACAGTCACCACTACTTCTGAGATGGTGGCAGGACTTTTACCAACACTCTCCCCTTCATTATGAAGCAGCTAAAATGCCAGCCACCATTTATGGTTTGCTATTCTAGGCCTGGTGGTGAAGGCTTACAATCCAGGCTACTTAAGAGGTTGAGATAGGATGGTCTCAAGTTCAAGGCCTGCTTGGGCTATAAAGTGAGTTCCAGAACAAGCTGGGTGATGGAGGAAGGTCACTGGTTAATTATAATAAAGAAACTGCTTGGCCCTCATAGGTTAAAACATAGGTGGGAGGAGTAAACAGAACAGAATGCAGGGAGGAAGAGGAAGTGAGCTCAGAGGCCATGCTCCCCTCTTCCAGGCAGATGTGATTGATGAAGCTCTGACCCAGGATGGACGTAGGCTAGAATCTTCCTGGTAAGCGCACCTTGGGGTGCTACACACATTATTAGAAACAGGCTAGTCCAGGTGTGAGAGTTAGCCTAGAAGAGGCTAGATAAAATGGGCCAAGCAGCGTTTAAAAGAATACAGTTGGTGTGTTGTTATTTCCGGGCATAAGTTAGCCAAGCGGCTGGGAGCTGAGTGGTAGGAATGCCAACTCGCAGCTCCTACAACAGCTGGGCAACTCAGTGAGACCCTATTTCAAGAAAAAAGGAAGGCCTGGAATGTAGCTCAGTGGTAGAGTGCTTGCCTGGTATGTGTGATGCCTCCGTGTATTTCAGAATGTGCATGTACACGTGTGCATAAGAAATGTTGCCTTTTACCAGGCCAGCTCTTTGCACCCCAAGCATCAATTGTCTACCTAGCAAATATCCTGGTGTGCTCAGTATGCCATCTTTCTGAGAGGTCAAACTGTTATCACCTCACTCAAAGTCTCCAGCAACCCACAAGGCAGTACTGTTGTCCCCATTTTATAGATGAGGAAGCAGCTTGAGAATACTGAATGATCTTCCCAAGGTCACCAAGCCAGGAGGAAGTAGAGCCTCAAATCTATACACTACCTGCATAGTTGCTAACACAGTGACAACAAAATGATATTATTATAATTAGCATTTTTTGAGGGGGAGGGTTGAAACAGGTTTCAAGTGGTCCAGACATGCTATGGAGTAGATGATGACCTTGAACCCTGGATCTTTCTGCCTCTACCTCCCAAGCAATAGGATTACAGGCTTGTATCACTGTGGCCACTTTATTGACTTGTATTTATAGTGAGTAAAATGCTACACGGCTAAGGAACTAGAACAGCAGCATGCCTTGCTATTACAAAAGCAAGCTGGTCGTGTGCCAGCTCTCCATGTAAGAGAACTTGCTAAGTGTCAATGAGCCAAAGTCAGACCAGCTCCATAGGAAAATGTTTTCTCTAGGCAGAGAAAGGCAGAGGTCTCAGAGAAACAAAAAAGGCCCTTGCCATCAGTGCATCCTATACTCCCATATCTCTGTCTTTACAACCATGATATACAGAAAGTATGGGTTTATTTTACAGGTGAGGAAAATCAAGGCTCGGAAGGGTTGGATTTGTTCAGTTACTCAAGTTCTGGAACTGTAGAGAATCCGTCAGCTTCTTCAAATAGCGGTACCTTACCCAGAAGCCTCCGCAGTTTAACATTTAGAGTTCTTTAAAATGTGTATTATAAACTGAAGATGATGGCATGTGTAGTGATGCCAGCACTTGAGAGATGGAGGCAGGAGGACCAGAGCTATTTTCAGCTACAATTCAAGTTCAAGGCCAGCCTGGTCTGCACAGAGACCCTTTCTCAGAAAGGGGATGGGGTGGATGGAGCATGTGCATGTGATGCCTCCGTGTATTTCAGAATGTGCATGTACACGTGTGCATAAGAAATGTTGCCTTTTACCAGGCCAGCTCTTTGCACCCCAAGCATCAATTGTCTACCTAGCAAATATTCTGGTGTGCTCAGTACGCATGTGGTACTGAGCACATGGGGTGCATACCTAGGGAGACTGAGGCATGAAAATCACTTGAACTCAGGAGCCTTATTAAGGCCAGCCTGACTAGAACAAGATTCTATCCCAGGAGGGAAAAAAAAGGAGTTTATCCATGCAAATAAATTTGTCTAAAAAAGGAGCAAAGACAAAAGAAATGGATTTGTCTGGGTCAGGACTTTGATTGAAGTGTTATTTTTCCAGACTCTGAATGTTCAGACATCAATTTGTCACTTAAAAGAAGGTTTAGAATAAACTTTTCCATTATCTTGGCATGGATTATCTATCTTATGAATTTGTCCCAAGCGCCACCAAGTATATTCTGGAGGGAGAGGGACAATATACCTTGCCAATAAGTGGAATGTGCTCAAGGAAAACAGATTAATTTCAATAATGTCCAAAATAAAACCCATTTGAGAGCTAAATTAGCATCCAAATACAAACATTTATTTTTATTTGCCCATTTTGGATTATTCAACCACAAAAATGACAGATAAATTGAAATGTGATTCTACTATCCAGAAAACGCAGACAATACATTACAGAGTTGGGGAATGGGCATCTGAGCATGTACCACTTGCATCGCTTGACAGACTGCATCCATCAGAGCTCAAGCAAGATGCGGTGTGGGAAGTGCAGCCCTGGGCTGCACTCTCCTGGAGATGATTCCAAGATGAAGTGGCTTGCTTCTGCCCATCACCATCTGCTTGCAGTGAGTTTTAGAGCATGCCACACAAAAACAGGGCTACCAGAAACAGAAACTGAGGCCAAACACACACAAACACCTATATACTATGAGTTAAGGACAGAGATCCACATGAATGGCTATGGCAAATCTTCCCTAAATGCTAAAGGGCTCTAATGTTCAGAACAACTGGCAGAATAGAAGAAAGGAACATAAGGGGCCTAGGGCTGCCAGAATGGTTTGAAGGCCAGAACCACTACCTCATCTCTTTGCCTAAAACACATGCGAAGGAATTTTAGCCTTCTAGAATCAAATGAAATCATGGATAGAAAGCTCCTTCAGATCTGAGCCTTCAGTTCAGTGGTAGAACCCTTGCCCAGAATGGATGAGTACTCTTGGCTGGGTCCTGGTGGGGATGGGGGTATCACAAAGAAAGAGAAGAAGGAAGGCAGACAGAGAGAAGTTCCTTCAGAGAGAGGAACAAACAGCACACATGCAGCACAACAGTAACCCTTCCCTTCCCAGTCTCAAAAGAAAAAAAAAACAAAGAGAAAAATCACCTGCAAGAATTAATGCAAGGGAAGGAGTGGAGCTCACTATGATCAAAATCACTGTATGAAATTCTCATAGAATAAAAAAAATGTTTTTTTTAATTGGATGAATTCAGATGGGTGTAATGGTCCATTGCCTTTAATCTCAACATTCAGAAGGCAAAGGCTGACAGATCTCTGTATGAGTTAGTTAGGGCTAGCTTGATCTATACAGTGAGTTCCAGGTCGACTGGCCCTTGTCTTTAAAAAAAAATAATAATAACAAATTCAAGAACTTTCCAAGTGAATCACTTTTCTGGATAGCACTGAAGTGGGGGCAGGGAGTGGGGAAATTTTAAGCTTTAAAAATGCAGCCAACCGGCAATAGCTAGAGACACCTAAAGGTCCATGGGTGAGGGAGGGTCATACAACTGGCAATAGCTAGAGACACCTAAAGGTCCATGGATGAGGAAGGGTCATACAACTGGCAATAGCGAGAGACACCTAAAGGTCCATGGATGAGGGAGGGTCATACAACTGGCAATAGCTAGAGACACCTAAAGGTCCATGGGTGAGGAAGGGTCATACAACCGGCAATAGCTAGAGACACCTAAAGGTCCATGGGTGAGGAAGGGTCATACAACCGGCAATAGCTAGAGACACCTAAAGGTCCATGGATGAGGGAGGGTCATACAACCGGCAATAGCTAGAGACACCTAAAGGTCCATGGATGAGGGAGGGTCATACAACCGGCAATAGCTAGAGACACCTAAAGGTCCATGGATGAGGGAGGGTCATACAACCGGCAATAGCTAGAGACACCTAAAGGTCCATGGGTGAGGGAGGGTCATACAACCGGCAATAGCTAGAGACACCTAAAGGTCCATGGGTGAGGGAGGGTCATACAACTCTTGTCAGCCCATTGCTGGGGTGGGATCCATGGAGATCAGTGGTTCTCAACTTTCCTAAGGCGGTGACCCTTTAAAACAGTTCCTCATGTTGTGGTGACCCCCAACCATAAAATTATTCTTGCTGGTATTTCATAACTGTAATTTTTCTACTATTATAAACCATATTGTAAGTATCTGATATGCAGGATATCTGATGTGTGACCCCTATGAAAGGGTTGTTTGACCCCCCCCCCTACGGGTCATGACCCACAAGTTGAGAATCACTGATGTAGATGCTAAAGACTGAGGTCCAGGCTAGTGAGATGGTCCAATGGGTAATGTACTTCCTGAGCTGCTGACTGACCTGCACAACCCCCACTTTGGGCTGAGACTGACAGGTCCTAGAACTCAAAATCAGGAATGAACCACGTATTCAGGTCTACCTCCCTGGTGAGTACCAAGTCCTGGCTACTGTTTACAACTATGTCCTCTGTGGGTTTCCATTTTCTCATCCATCAAGGGCCATGATGTCAGTTTCTCCCTTGAGAGCTGCTGAAGTACAAGAGGCAGCCATACCTTCTGTCACCCTTTGCAGAAAGTGCCTCTCCCCTAATGCAGTGAATATGTGGGAAAGCTCCACACTGTTCTGAGTACTTTGCATACTTGCCTTTCTTTGGCCACCTCACATTGAATGGGAAGATCAAATCCAGAAAGCCTGGCACCAGTGTCCAGCTGGCTGTTTTGCTTTTCTGACCAGCTATGGGTTATTACCTTGACCTCAGTCCAAAATGGTGATCCTGCCTCCAGGAAATTTCAGAACGAGTTTGAGACTGAGAGTTGCCTCCTCCCGTTTTATAATCCTCTCTAGTTCTGGGATTTAGGGCATGCACCACTACTGCCTGGTTTCTATGGCAAGCTAGTGTGGCTATTGGGATTGATGCCTAGTCTGTAAAACTGGTCAGTGTGGCTGTTTTACTTTTCTGATCTTCAGGCAAGCTTTATTTATGAAAATACAAATGAAATGCCACTACATACATCAGGGAGGTGATCTGAAAATGCTGCCAAATTTAATGGAGGCTATATCCATTACCAGCAGCACTGACAGTATAGGGACGTAACCTGATAAAGCACCACTCACCTGGAAGCAGGACATACTTGCACAGCTCAGGGACTCCAGGGTCCATGCTTAGCACCTGGGCTCTCAGGCAACAGATAATGAGCTTCCTGGGAAGTAGCCTAGGACCCGTGATCAGCACTACAGGGGACTAGCCTCATCTCCTGCTCTCTCCACCCCATGCCATCTTCTCCCTCCCATTCTCAGCCTAGCTCTAGTGTCCTCCTGGAACTGTGTCTTGCACTCAAATGAGAGCAAATAAATGCCCATGAGAGTAATAAATTTCAAACTAGCCTCTTTAATCAATCTAATATCTCATACCAGCTCATTAAAGAATGGCATGTGAAGTGGTTATCTGACATTTATTTAGGAAGAGTGTTTTTAACATGTACTCTAAGAAAGTATTACAAGGAGTGAACAGCCACACGGTGGGATGCCCCACTCTCTAGTGAAGGCGTAAGTCACAAACAATGCCACACCAGTTTGGAATTATGATTAATAGGGTGGTATTTATTTAAAGGGGAAAAAACTTACAGATCACCGTCCCAGACAACAGCCCTCTGCGCAACCAAGAAGGGAGTCTAGTCGCTGGCGGAGCAGGAAGTGAAGAGGGAGAGAGGAGAGGGAAGTGGCCACTTTTTTAAATGGAGAGAGACCATGCCCCAATGGGCTGGTATCTCAGCGGCTATAGGCTGGAGGAGCGGGAGGACCTCCCGCAACACTCTAGGACCTCCCCAGTGGGACAAAACCCTGGGTCCCTCCCCCAATACCCTTGGCTTTTCTAGCCAGCCAGCTGAGAGTTTCCTGCAGCTAGGATCCCCCAAATCCAAACCTATCCAGCTGCCATCCAAACTACTAGCCACACCCTGCCCCCAAACCTGCCTATCCTCCTACAACCTCAGTGGAACTCTGAAATACAGCTTGCTCCAAGACTGACAGGACTTAAGAGGGACTAAGAGCTTGCCACACACTGAGGAGATTAAGAGAGAGCACCAAGAGAGCATATCAGGAGAGAAGACCAAGAGAGCAGGCATACAGAGACCTTAGAGGCTTTCTGAGACAGACATTGACAGTACAGAGCAGACCAAGAAAAACTCCCAAACACTCAGACAGCCACAGCAAGGATTGGACCAAGACACAAAGACACTGTCAGTCTCATTTGAAGAAAGAGATAGTTAGTGCCAATGCAAGAATTCCTCTAACAACCTAAAAAGCAACATGGTAACACCAGAACCCAGCAGTCACACAACAGGAAGACTTGATCATGCTAACCCAGAAGAAGTAGAAGAAAATGACTTTAAATGTAACTTTACAAAAATGATGGAGAATTTTATAGAGAAAATGAAAAACTCCCTTAAAGAAATGGAGAAAACAAACAAAAAATTGGAAGAAATTAATAAACCCCTCAAAGAAACCCCCCCAGAAAAAAACAAAGAAAAAACAATCAAACAGGTGAAGGAAACAGTTTAAGACTTGAAGACTGAAACAGAGGTAATAAAGAAAACACAAACTAAGGGAATTCTGGATATGGAAAATCTGGGTAAACAAAGAGGAACTACAGAGACAAGTATAACCAACAGAATACAAGAGATAGAAGAAAGAATCTCAGGTGCTGAAGATACTATAGAGGAAACAGATTTATTGGTCAAAGAAAACATTAAATTCAACAAAGTCTTAACACAAAGCATCCAGGAAATCTGTGATACCATGAAGATACCAAACCTAAGAATAATAGAGGGAGAAGAGGGAGAAGAACTCCACCTCAAAGGCACAGAAAATATATTCAACAAAATCATAGAAGAAAACTTTCCCAACCTAAAGAAGGATATCTCTATGAAGGTACAAGAAGCTTACAAAACACCAAATAGACTGGATCAAAAAAAAAAAAAAAACCAAAAACAAAACACTCTCGCCATTTAATAATCAAAGCAAAAAACATATAAAGAAAGAATAGTAAGAGCTACAAAGGAAAAAGGTCAAGTAACATATAAAGGTAAACCTATCAAAATTATACCCAACTTCTCAGTAGAAACCATGAAAGCCAGAAGGTCCTGGATAGATGTCCTGCAGACACTAAGACCACAGATGCAAGCCCAATCTACTATACCCAGCAAAGCTTTCATTCACCATAGATGGAGAAAACAAGATATTCCATGGCAAAAACTTGGAGCTTGTTTTCTTCTTGGCAAAACTGGCCTTTGGGCAAGGAACTGCCCATACATCAACCACTGACAAAATACATGATGTCCGAACAGGACAAGCAGGATACAAGAAAAAAAAGACTGTCAAAAATTGCCAAGACAGGGTAAGATGATTTTGAAAATTTTCCTGCCCCTAAAACTGATCTATCAGTTACTCTAGGTCTTAGCCAAAGTTGGCTGTTACACATTTTGGAAGTTGCTTGGTTGTACTTCCTGCTTACTCAAGTAAGATAGTTGTAGTTACTTTCCTCTTATGATTTGGCCATGTTATTTATAATACAAGACTTAAACTCCTTTAGATAGGATAATTATTGAAACATTTATCATGTTTCTTGCTTGATATTGTTTATGCTAGTTGTAATTCTAATTTTTATACCAGATATTTGTTCTTATTGTTTATAATTTTGTATTAGGCTTAGAACTTTCTTATTTAAACAAAAAGGGGAGACGCTATAGGAATTCCTAACCCCAGTGGCCTTTAAGTTATCTGCCCACTTGGGCGTGGCCTCTTATACTATAAATGCTGATGCACGCATCCGGCCTCTCTCTTCTGGCTGTGGGATTTGGTTGCTGTTCCCCTGTTCGAGTGGAGGATTGTGATATGTGACTCTATCTCTAAATAAAAAACCCTTTATTATACTCAAAAAAGAAAAGAAAAGAAAGTATCACAAACCCCTGGACAGTGCTGCCTGTTACTCCTGTCATCTCAGCAGGACACTGTGTTCCTACATCTCATCCAACTGGACATGATCATCACAACATATCAAGGAGCCCAGGTGGAAACTGCCTAGGATTCAGGCTCAACACCAGCAGTCCCAAAGGGACAAACATTCAACCACTAGGACCCTGGACTTTCTTGTGGAGAGGCTAGGACATAGTACTACTTTGCTTCCCAAAAGAGAAGCAGGAGACAGAAATTCTATGCCTTTTATAAAGCCAAAAGTGGCCCCTCTGCCAGGCCCACAGACTAGCCTCTCTTCTATCCCAGTGTTTGACTTATCTCCTTTGCACACCAGCTCCTAGAAGACTCATCTCCCTGACCTAAGTTTGCAAGCCCAAGGCTACCTCCTCTGAGAGGACTTCCCTATGTCTCCTCCTGAAACTGTCTCCAGTCCTTCAGACCCAGGTCTTACATCTACAAGTGTGTACACATTTGCTGTTTGTCCCTCATCCCAAAGAGTCAGGACGGAGACTCATTCATTCTGGGTTCCCTGCAGCCAGTACAACAGCAGCCTATACTGTGAAGTGCTCAGTAAATGCTCAAAGTAAAACTAAGCATGCATGAGCCAACAGACACCCATGCTCAGCAGCTGGGCCCTACTTGCAGAAGGAATGACCCAAGTCATTAACTCAGTCATAATCATAACTACCCAGTCACACAGTTTGAGTAAGTAAAGTTCTTACCATCAGTCTATATCCTCAGTTTTCTTTTTGCCTTTTATTTTGAGACAGGTTCTCATTCTGAAGTCCAGCAGGCTCTTGATCCTCCTGCTTCAGCATCTAGAAGAAGTGGGACTTCAGGCCTGCATTATGAGTTGGTGTAGGGGGGTCTTCTATGTGTTACTTTCATTGGTTAAATAAAGAAGCTGCCTTGGCCTTTTGATAGGCCAGCCCTTAGGTGGGTGGAGTAGACAGAACAGAATGCTGGGAGGAAGAAGGCAGTGAGGCAGACACCATGGCTCTTCTCTCCGAGATGGACGGTGGTTAGACTCATGCCGGTAAGCCACAGTCAAGTGGCGATACACATTAATGGAGATGGGTTAAATGAACATGTAAGAGTTAGCCAATCAGGGGCTGGAGACAATGGGCCAGGCAGCAATTTAATTAATACAGATCTCAGTGTGATTATTTTGGGCATAAGCTAGCTGGGAGCTGGGCGGGATGAAAAGCAAGCCCGTGTCTGCTTACAACAATGAGTCCCAGCAAATGCAGCTCTTTAATGTGACTTCTGCCTTGTGCATTGTTAGTAAGTTGCTATATGCTCTTTAAGTTTGCTGAAAGCCAGACTGTTCCAGACTCCAGTATGCTTATTTCAAGTGTTCTCCAAGGCCCTTTGTCTGGGATGAGCTGACCCGTTGTCTATCAGTTACAGGGAGGAACAATAAAATAGCCTGAGAATAAAGATACTGTGCCCTTGAGAATAGCTAAAAGGCCAACTCTTCCCAACCACAGTCACTGCTATTTATTCCACGATATAAAAATGCCTACAAGCCGGGTGGTGGTGGCGCACGCCTTTAATCCCAGCACTTGGGAGGCAGAGGCAGGCGGATCTCTGTGAGTTCGAGACCAGCCTGGTCTACAAGAGCTAGTTCCAGGACAGGCTCCAAAGCCACCGAGAAACCCTGTCTCAAAAAACCAAAAAAAAAAAAAAAATGCCTACAAAAGGAATGGTGTTGTAGAATATTATTTTAAAGTATATTACTTTTGTTTATGCTCTAAAATGTTTGTTTAATGATGCAAAGATGTGTTTGATTAAATAGAATTCACCTTTGGTCAGGAGGCTGAGTCAGCAACGAGCTGTCAGGAAGTGGTAGGGAGGAGCCAGGTGGAGAAGGGTTTTTAAGGAGGGGAGCAGCATTCGGCTTCTGGAGAGCTATGAGTTACTTGCTATTTAGCTTCTCTGGGGAGCAGAATTCCACCTCAACCTTTGAATCTTGAGTTCTTTAGAAGGACAGAGATTTAGTTAAGTTTCCTCCAGAGCTTTGAAAGAGTTGTGCCTGAGGGAATTCCCTCAGGCAGCAGCTCTTGCGACCTAACTGCTCCTGATAGCTGTGGAGCTGGAGTTGCTGATTCAGATGGCCATGGATTAAAAGGCAGCAACAATTTAAAAAAGAGGACAACAGAATGGGAAGCTGGGACTCCTTCATGAAGAGAATGTTCCCCTCTGCCCAGAAATTTCAACTGGGAACTCTAGGCTGTTTCAGCAAGCTTCTTGATCCAGCAGAGTCACTTCTGCTGGATGACTGTATGCAACCAATTTGATGATGTTAGTAACTATCTGCTATTTTTCTTTTACTTGGAAGCCTCACCCGAGGGGATGCTCTGCTCCACCCAGAACTCTCAATGGGAGGCTCCTGCTGGCTACTTCAATGAGGCCTCTCCAGACCTTTTCTGCCGGATATTCAAGTCCTCAATTTGATGTTGCTTTTGTTTGCTGTCACAATTAGGCTACATCCAAGTGGTCTCTGCTGGATGCTGTTAAGTCCCTAATTGGATGATGTTTAGCCATATATCTAATGCATCGTTACTACTTGCTATGGATTCTTTCAATTGTTTGGTATATATTTAATAAATTCTCTCATCTAATGCTGAAATCAAGCTGTAGATAATCTCTAGACCATAAAGAACATCTTTTCGCCAATAAGTCTTCAAAATTTGTTTGCAGGCTACAAGAAAGGCATTCCAGGATGAGGTGTTGAGAGCCCATAAGAGGTCAGCAGCAACAATCTCAAGCCAGTTAGGATCTGCTGATCACACGGCATCAGAATGCTCTAGGAACTGGTTCAATCCACCTACAGGAGAGCTGCACTCCCCTCAGGCATGAAGAAGAACTGATGCCCCTCTGCCACTACAATCACCAGAAAGGCAGGTGTCTCTAGGAAAAAAGCAGGGACCCACTCACCCAGTGGCTGTCCCACAGTCCCCCCAAAGGGAGACCATAGTCAGCTAGGGGTGTTTCTCTGCTCAAGGACTCTGGTACTGACCAATAAGATGTCTGTGGCTTGTTAGAGGTGAGGTGTCTAACTCCTCCCTGGGAACTGTTAACTCAGTACACTTCATTGCAGGAACCATGGCAACCACTGGGAATATACCAAGAGAGGAAAAGGCCCCCCCCACGTACCTCTGCATCAGCATCTGAGTACTCCAGTGGCCCATAGGCTCCACATGCCCTCACCAACCTCATCTCTACTACATATACCTTGCTATAACAGTCACTGTTCCTCCAACTCCAGATATATCATATCTTGGGGCCTTTATACCCCACTTTTGACCAAAGTGTTCTTCCTTTAGGTATCATCATGGTTCCCTCTCTCCTGTGAGTCCAAGCTCACAGGTCACCTTCCTACCACTGAAGGGCCTGCTGTGAACACGCTATTGTGACTTGTCCCATCTCCTCATGGCTGCTGCTTTCCTGGAGCCCATCCGTATCTGCTTGTTGTGATGGTTGCTATGGATAGCACTGTTTCTCTTCCTATGAGACAGGGTCCTGGATTTACTCACTGGTGTATCTCCAGTGTCTAGACTGACACCTGACATGGGGGGAGATACCTACAGTTATCTTCTGAAGAGATGGATAAATACATTGACCTACATTAGAGTAACTCGAAGTTTTGTTAAAAAACTATAAGCACCCAGAGAGGCCACTCTGGTAATAAAACCCAGCAAAGACCCAGCACATACATACCAGAGGCAATAAGTATCTTGATGGTCTGTTCCCACCCTGATCTCTTATTTGAGGTATTACATGGAAGAAGTTGCCAGTGGCTCAGTGCACCATAGAAAGTCCCCATTCAGCAGGGAATGACACTACCTCCAACTGCAGAGCCTCACCAGCTGTGTGGCTGTCCACCAGGCTGTTGCTTCATATCACAGGAAAACACAGAAAAGCTGGCTAGGATCCCCTACCTCACAACTTTGGCCACTCAGATATTCCTTGTTGGACCAGGAGCAGGGCTCTGATCTTCATTCCAAGTCACCATCAGCCTTGGAAGAGCTTCCTGTCTAGAGTCTCAGTACACTAGGACTCCTGTCACCTTCTGCCAGGGAGAGACCCCAAAGCTAAGGCAATGCTGTTTTCCTTGATACAAGGTGCACTCTGACTTTATCTTTAGATCCTCTTCTTATAGGATGTCCAGGAGCTGGAATTCCACAGTGACTGCACAAAAAAGGCCATTCTAAGGTCCAATTCTCTTGTGAGAAATGTATGTGATTGAGTTAATGTCTTGACTCTAGAGGTCTGTTTGTTCCTTTTGGTATTCATAGACCTCTCCCCAAAGCCCCTATGTTCCTTGAAGTTCCAAACCCAGCTGGGAAGGCAAACTCCTACAAAGGCACATAATGGGACACCCAAATTCCAGAGTGGCCCTGTGAAAGGCCCAAAGACACCCCAGGATGGTCAGTGACACTCTCAGCCAGCAAGCACATGATCCAGAGAAACCAGGCTCCTGATTCAGATGCTGGGCCCTCCACACCTTATCCTGGTGGAGTTTTCTGCTGAGCAGAGAGCCCAGCTACTAGGAATGGTGGGAGCGACAAAGAGATGTGTAGCTAACATATAGGTGCACATGCATGCACTCATGACTCCAGGGAATCAATCAGGTACCATCCCAAATGGCTCACCTGACACAGAGATAGTCAATGACAATTTGAGGGTGAAACCTGTTCTGTCTCTTAGCCCATATTCTGAACTCCCAGCTAGCCAGTCTGGGCACATACACTAGTGGTAAAATACTTGGGCCATCTAGAGGTGAAACCTTGGTGGTTAAGTTGGAGAGCTCAGAGAGAACACTGAGGGCTGAGCTTACTGTCACCAATGGCAATGTTTAGTCTTGGCGGCCTCTATTACTGTTGTCACTGTTGATGCTTCTCCCTTTCAAGCCTTTGCCTGCTTCTGAAGTGCTTCCCCAGGTACCTGCTAAGTATGCTTCAGTGTGGACAACAACGTGCCAGCCTATCCATGCAGGTAGGACCCAAATAAGGGATGAGGTTATTGGACAGCCTCATCCACCATACCCACACTAACTGGTGCTAGACTTCAGAACAAACACCACACACAGCAAGGGATGCTCACTACAAGGCCATGCTTATTACTCGTACAGACAATGAGAATGAGACCTAGAGATGCAGACAAACTCAAACTGTGACACCTAGGACTTAAGGTACTGCTGCTGTTCTACTCCAGAGCACCTGGCTACCTCTGCATGTAGCATGTGATTAGCACAAGAAACGGCTCACTCTGAGGCTCTTCCAAACCTCACAGGATGAACTCAAAAGTGACTCCCTGATCTGAGTCTTTCCAAGGAAGCCATGAGAACTCTTGTGACTCTGCGACCTTGCCATCACTGCCTCACTTATTCCTGCACTGAATACCCTTGAAGCTATCTAGTAAGCCATATGACAGCACAGGTCTCTGTGCTCACAAGGGTGGGAAGCCAGTGAGGTTATAGGGTACATGTAGAAGGGTCGCAAAAACTAAGGAAGTTGTGCCACTGAAAAAGATGGGAAAAGATCTCTTTCTTCAAAGTACTCTGCCAGGCATGGAGGCACGCAAGGTAATTTTAGCACTCATGAGGGTAAATTAGAAAGATGATCAACCTAAGACCAAGCAGGCTGTGCTACACAGTAAGTTAAAGGTCAGCCTAGACTATACAGCAACACTCTGTCTTTGGGTGGCAGGAAGCACCTACAGGTAATGAAGCACATCTCCAAGTTCAACCCATATCCACTCTGCAAACATTCGAAGAGACTAGCTTCTTGGACATGAGCAGTAGTTTAAATGAGAATGGCCCCTCACAAAGACTCATACATTGGAGAACAATTTAGGAAGGATCGGGAGGTATGGCCTTATTGGAGAAGGTGTGTCAATTAAACGCTTTCTTTTATAAGTTGCCTTGGTCATGTTGTCTTTTCACAGCAACATAAAAGTAACTAAGACAGCATGCATCCTCTGAGAGGAGCTGCATGCTCTGCATTAGCATCCCAGAGAGATCTGGTCCTCAGCAGGAGCCATATGATGGTAATGCACAGGAATGTCAATTAGACATTCACATGCCTATGCTGATGTGTGTTAAATTTAACCCTAAATTATAGCCCTTCAGAATAAGTCTGCTTTTGTCCAATTTTGGTTTGGGTTTGTGAGAGTTCTGCTGGTAAAAATGAAGTAATACCAGTAACTTATCTACAAATTACAGGAAGGAGAAAGTAGGGTAAAAAAGACCAAGAAACTTAAAACGGGTTTGATCAACCACATCCTAGCCAGGCAGGAAACAAGAGGAGACTGTTCTCATTCACAGGGAAGGAGGACCATTTGCACAGGACTTTGATAAAAAGTCACAAATGATGGTCATCTTGCTAGCTGTTCCAGGATTTCCAAATGCAGGCATCAGAAGGTAGGGCATTGATCTCACACCCACAGAGAAGCCAGCTTCTCATGTACCAGCTCCTTCAGCCACTCATACAACCAGCGGGTGTATCTCCCACAGTGGAGGCTGGACCTCTACCCCAAGAGGAGGCCATGAAAAAAAAGGACATACCCCCTGAGTATGTCCTCACATCCTCTGAGAGGTGTCCAGTAACCATCTGCTCTGTGTTTTGACTTAGGCTGCAAACCAGGGCTTGTTGGCAGTGTCCTGCTTTGTGGCCAGGTATTGTAGTTCTGAAGGCAATACCAAGGGTAAAAACAGAGACAATCTCTCTGTATTATTTCTTACAACTGCATGCAAATCTACAATTACTCTAGTAAAAAATGCCCTCTAGCAGTCTGCACGCTCGCAGATGAATTAACAAAGAAAATGGGTATAAATAAATAATTACTGAATGATTAGTCATAATGGGACATTTACATAATTCCTTTCAAAGTTCAAGGAACATTACAGAGAAGGCAGGAAAAATAGGAGCTAGAGGATGGAGTGCTACGCTATGGAAAACTATGTCCCACACATGACATGGCCACTCCACTCATGAACTCATAACTGCTGTGATGACTGCATAAGACCTGACCACTAACATTCTGTCATGGAGTTGGGGGACGGGGACTCACAAAGCCCCACTCCTCCCTGATGACATACAGGTAGTCAGTGGTAGCTGAGAGGAGAGGCTCCAGCTCCAAAGGTCCCAGTCCCCTATGAGGACTTATCGGCAATGATGTTCTAGGAAAGGCAGAAACACCTTCAACAGCGGCATAGCCACAGTAAGTGGCCTGTGCTCCTCTATGCAGCTCTACTGAAACTGGTATTAGGGAAATAAAAACAGAAAGCAGAAGGGGAGCTAGTTGGAAAAAGAATGCAGCCCATCAGGAGTGAGATGGGGCAAGAGAGTCAAAAAGGGGTTGAATATAATAAAATATTTTATATGCATGTATGAAAATGTCAGTGAAATTTGTTATGTATAATCAATATATGCCAATAAAAAATGCAAAATTAAAAAAGAAAATGGGTTTATACACATATTATTCGGCTTTTAAAAATCTAAGCAATTTAAAAATTTAAAAATTTAGCAATAGATAGTAAAACCTTGATGAACCTTGAGGACATAATTCTACAAGTAGTAGAAAGAAATAGGTAAAGAAAAGAAACACTACATGGTTCCACTTCTTTACGAGGCACCTAAAATTATCAAACTCATAGAAGCGAGGGTGGGATGCTGTCTGCAGGGAGAAGGAAGAGGGAAGGGTTCAAAAGGAATAAAGTTTCGGCTTAGCAGGTGGCTCTGAAGCGCGAGAGAACACTACAAGAGCCTACAAGATGAATGAGTTCAAGAGATCTGACATGAGGTAATTATTGGTCTGTTGACAACAATAATGCATCATGCATTTAAAAGCTTGATAAAGGGCTGGGAGATGGCTCAGTCAGCAAAGTGCTTGCCATGCAAAGACCAGGACTTAAATTTGAGTCTCCAGCACCACACTGGAAACAGGCATCATGTTGTGTACCTGTACTCCTAGAACCGTGAGGCAAACAAGACACAGTTCCTGGGAGCCCACTACCCGCCAATCTAGCTGAATCAGTGAACTCTAGGTTCAGTGAGGGGCTTGTCGCAAAGAAAATAAGAAAGTGGAAAGCCCTTTAATCCCAGTACTCAGGAGGCAGAGGCAGGTGGATCTCTTTGAGTTTGAGGCCAGCCCGGTCTATAGAGTTTCAGGACAGACTCCAAAGCATCAGAGAAACCCTGTGAAAAGCAATGGAGGAAGACATATGAGATCAACCCCTGACCTCGGCATGCACATGTACATGCTCACACATACACACTCACATATTGGCTAAGAGGGTGAAACTCATGTTAAATGTTCTTTCCATAAAGTAAAATAACCCGTGAAAGCAGCACCCCAAGAACTCTGGGTTTATCTCTTGCAACCCCAGAGGGAAGACATTCTGGGAAGAGCCTGGGCAGCTATTCTGGGGTTTGGAAATAGTATCACACACACTATTCCAAAAAGGCCTAAGACATTTTAAACTGTTATTAATACAAACGAAGTGCAATTAGCTGCAGACTGGGTGGGGACAAGGCAAAATAACAAACATGTCTCTTGGGGACAGCCTCTGAGATGGTTCCTGCAGAAATGTATGTAACAGGGACCAGATTGCCTAACCATTCACTAGTCTCCAAAACTCTGAACTCATAAGTAAAACTCTATGCTGGTAACTCATAAGACTTTCTTTTTTTTAAAAAAAATTATTTATTGTACATACAGTATACATGCATGCCTGCAGGCCAGAAGAGGGAACCAGATCTCATTACAGATGGTTGTAAGCCACCATGTGGTTGCTGGGAATTGAACTCAGAACTTCTAGATGAGCAGGCGGTGTTCTTAACCACTGAGCCATCTCTCCAGCCCATAAGACTTTCTTTTGGTCACTTCAAGAATAAACCAAGAAGCCTGAGGACCAGGCTGTAATCTAGCTGGGCATTTGCCTAACACTTGGGATCTATTCTCTTTGTTCTTACTTACAGTCTCTGGAACCCAGCTCACTTTCCCTGGTTTCTAAGTGGAAAGAAACAACTTGCTCAAGGTTATCCAGCTAGTAGAAGGCTGGACAGCTGGCTGGCGCTCTGCTCCTTGTGCTGCATTGGTTCTGCATTACTGCATCCATTCAGCAAAACCTACTTAAGTAGTTATAGAAAAGTCTGAAAAGATGGCTCAGCTATTAATAACATCTCACTGATGCTCTTGTAGAGGTCCAGGGTTCAGTTCTTAGCACCCATGGAAGGTGGCTCACAACCACCCATAACTCCATCTCCATGGGACCCAATGTCCTCTTCTGGCCTCCACAGACACCTGTACACACATGTGCACACAAAAGCCTTCCATCTACAAGATCACATTGCACTCATACATGCAGGTGGACAGTACCATTTCTACTCATGTGGGCCTCCTGCTGGAGCACCAGTAATGGAGATAAGACCTCATGAAATAGTCCTGGTACAAGATGCTCCCTGCTTCTCTCAGATGCCTGCAGGAACTCATGCCACTGCCTGCACAACTGCAGATATGATAGCAGCCATAAGCAACTGAACAGGATAAGACCTTTGAGGAGCGGGGTGTATGGTCCTTTCCAGGAGTGGACATGCTAAGGTCACAAGTGGATTGGGAAAGAAGGAACAAGTTGGGACAGTCTCAGGTAGCATGGGACTCAGAACACCTGAGCAGAGAAGTAGGAGGGATGACATCAAAGCATTGGGACAAGCAGTAAAGAGTCCAGGAAGTCATTCCCGGCCCCAGATGTTTCCCTTCCTTAGTGTGCAAAGTGCAAGGCTAAGCTCTGCAAAACATAACATGGCTAGACATACTTAGTCCATCGATTTTAGTAATTACCCCAAAGTCAAGAACTTCTGCTTCTCTGGAAACAAGATGACTTGAGAATGACTTCAGGCTGGATGGGACAGCAGCTGTGCACAAGGAAAACTGTCCAGATTGCTGAATTGGTATGTTCTACCATTCTCACACTGGACCTGCATCCCTCACAGGTGATCACTACCTAGCCTCTAAGGATAAATATGTCTTAGATAGGTAGTTCTCTCAACTCTCATTCCGTCCCAGAAATACTGCCTTGTACACACAACATCTAAGGACCACAAGTTATCCATTTAGCAACACCCAACTGATCAAATGGGTTGCTGATGCTGGACTCCAGATTTTCCTAGGTGTACATCTGAAGACTCTGACTAGATTCCCTGTGTCTCAGACATCTTACACATCATCACTTATGTATAATAAAATATTTTCTTACTTCAGAGAAATACAAATTAACAAAGTACTTCTTCTTATCAAAATGTAGACATGACTTACAGAACTTCTGGGAACATCCTGCGCAGGCTTTGTGTATGTCTCAGATAGATCGCCATTCAGAATAACTTCAGCCAGAGAGTTCACCAGTGGGGCGTGATGGATAATGAGGAAGACCTGGTGGAAGGGGGAAGATGGGATATACACTGAGGAGCTCAGTCCTCCACTCTCGTCCTTCCTGATTCAAATTACCCAGGCTGAGGATGGGTCCCATTAAGGAGAAAGCAGCTGCTCAACTCTGAAGGACTCCCCCCTCACTCCCGCCCACATTGCCTGTTTGGCTAGCTGTTCTTTCTTGGGAGTATATCAACATCATCACTGCACAAGTGGAGCCCTGTGGGAAGGCAGCGGCCTGGCCAGTACACTCCTTCCTTTCTGTGGCATGCTAGTGCCAAGTTCCAGCATAAGACCAGTCAAGTATTTGTAAAGAGACATGATGCTGAGATTCCAACACTGGAATTATCCCAAGCCCTGGTGTGGGTTTTAGCATGCTGGGTTACAGCAGTGTTGTAGGTGGAGGCCACAGGACGTAAAGTAGAAAGTTCTGGATGTCACCTGCCTTACTGCCTCATGCTCAGAAGAGTGACATTAGGAATCAGAGTGTTCAAAACTGACCTGCCAAGTTGGCCTAGACAAACCCACTACCTTGTTTTAAAATGTAAAAGGGGGCCAATGAGATGGCTCAGCAAGCCGGGTAAACTGAGTTTAATGCTCACAATCCACAGTAGGGGAGAACTGACTGTTCTCTGACCTTTACCTGCACACCATGGCACAGGTGCTAACCCTGCTTCCTGCACATACATGCTAACAATAAATTAAAAATATAAAGCAATATATGCCAATAGATGTAGTATAGTGTGTGGTATATTCACCCTATACATGGATCCCTGGCAGGTGAATAGATCCTAGCAGACAGATCTCCTGACTATGGACAGATCCCTGCCCGTGGATGGATTCTAGTCTGTGGATGGATTCCTGCCTATGGAGAGATCTCTGTGGGAAAATCTGCCTGTATACAGATCTCTGCAGATAGATGGATCTGTGGGTGGATGGATCCCTGCAGGCAGACAGGTCCTTGTAGGTAGTTGCATGTCGTGCTCATTTTCCTAGCTCTGAACCAGAAGCCTGGTGGGAGGGATCTCCACAGGAGAGATGTGGAAGAAGGCCCAGGCCAGGCTATCTGCACCATGTTCTTATGAGAGGCAGCTTAGTTTTAGGGGATGGCATCACTTGTTGTACTAAATTACTGACACTGATGTGAGTTTTCATGGAAGTTATGCTGACAATATTTGTAAGCATGCATCAATTTTAAAGGGATGTAGATGCTTTTACAATGTTTAAACTGGGCTTTTAAGTTTTCACACATTTAAACTATTTTATAATTAAGCCAAATTACATAGTAGGGGAGGAAGGAAGAAGGGCTAAAGATTTCTTTTTTTTTTTTGAGACAGGGTCTCACTATGTAGTACTAATGGGCCTGGAACTTACTATGTAGACCAGGCTGGCTACAAATTCAAAGATCAGCCACATCTTGAGTGCTGGAATTAAAGACATGAGCCACCACATCCAACTAAGGCTCAAGACTTTTTTGTTTTACATTTATTTATTTTTGTGTGCATGTGTGTGACCATGTGAGCACTGTGGCACGTATGTAGAGATCAGAAAACAGATAGAGGGAGGGGATTCTCTTATTCTACCATGTAGATTCCAGGTTTCAACTAGGGTCATCAGACTTGTCCTCAAGCACTTTATCTCTTGAGCCATTTTGCTAGCCCAAGATTTTGAGTTTAGAAGAGATCTATTTAAGGGCTATGAAGTCAAAGGAACAATGAATTAAAGTTGTGTTTTGAGAGACACTGAAAGAAATGATGAGTGGCTTGGGTCACCAGTCCTTCTCTAAGACAGCAAGAGATGCTTCTCAGAGAAGAAGCTGAAGGAGCAGCCACAGGAGTTGGTGACCATGTTCCTCAGAGGAAAACCTGCCTATGTGATGCCCCAACAGCTGGTGAATCATAAGAATGAGTTTCTTGGTTGGGCTCCTGTGGCTGAGCAAATGAGTTTGGATCCTGCCAGACTCCCAGAACTCCCAGCAGGCTTGCAATGAGTCAGCACAAAAGTCTGCCAGGAGAAGCTGTCCTGTGTTCAGGCTGGTGGCACAGAGGGGCCTGAGACACGGCAGACCTCAGGCAGAGCTCTGAGCAAATAGAGCCTTCATAACAAGCAGTGGCCAGCTATACCAGAATCCAGTCCATCTTCCCACTGTGGGAAGATGGTAACTGGATTTCTTCTCAGGCCAGCAGTAGCTAGCATTACCCCAAACTTGAAACAGTAGGGGGTCCAAGTAGAAGGAAATCTCACTAAAGGGAATCAATCCTGGTACCATGGCAGACATGGGAACAGAGCTCTAAGCAAACATCTGGCTACTTGACAGCTGGGTAAAGTAGTCCACAAATCTGGACTGCGAGCAATAAAAATATTTCTAAAGTTATGTAACTGGGTCGCTATGGAGTTTTTCCCCTTCTTGTAAATATTACATAATTATAAGATGTGAAGGAAGAAACAGTTGTTTAAGGAGGGAGGCAGGCGAACTAGCTCAAATCTCAGGTGATGGCTGCTCTAAGATCCCTTTGGAAGGTGATCTGGAACCAGAAATACTACAGCCCCTCTGCAGACAGCCCTAGCAAGGCTGTGCGCTGGGCCACAGCTGTGAGAGTGCATTTGTCCAGCAGCTGGGGTTCATTACTTCTAAGCACTGTGAACAAAACCACACAAGCCCACATCTCCAGCTGTTTGGGAAGCCTCATCTAGAGCCAACAGCATGGTGCCGGGCATCATCTCCCTCTACTTTCCATCTTCCACCATGAGACTGAGTCCTACTCTGTGTATGGAAAACAGAACATCCTTTTCCGTGTTCGGATTTTATTTCAAGAAAGGGGCCACAGAGCTAGATCAGCACCCAGGACATCCCACAGGACCCCGTCTGTGTAGGAGATGCTGGAGATGGAATAAACATACCTGGGAGAGAAGATAGAGGGACACCGGCAGGCTGATCTTTGGGCGCTCTCCTCCCTAGTGAAGGACAGAGGAAAAAGAGGTAGCTCGAGTCATAAAGGCAGACACTGAACACAGAAGACCACAAGTCCTCCATTCAAACACTGTGCTAGTCAAAAGCCCACTCTGGGTAGACAGGTGCAGCGTGATCCAGTTCACATGGAGGCTAGCCTTTCCCCAAAATCCTGCCCCACACCCTGGTTGGGCAGCTGAGCCAGTGCAGGAGCTCATTTCCAAAGTCACAGAACGCTCACTCCCCAGCTGGGCACTGAGGGCCCCAGAGGACAGGGCCCAGGCCTATTTCAGGAAGAGCCCTTCACAACACAGGTAAGGTGGGAGGGACTTGGGGCTCTCTGGCCTCAGAAAAACAAAACAAGTATACAACAAAGTCAGCTCCTTGTTTGCCCTCAGCTTTAAGATGGCATGTCAGACCAGTCCTATGGCGGGGGGGGGGGGGGGGGGGGATCTTAGGATCCAGATCTCAGTAGTGCTCTCTTGGAGCTGCTGCAGTGCGGGTCAAGACTCATGACCTCTTCTCCTGTATTACTTATTGACTGGAAGAATGCCCACGTTCTAGGTACAAAAAGATGCCATGCTAATGAGGTGTCCCTGCAGGGAGACAGCTGGTGGCTCTGCTCCTTATGAGGCCTCTGTTGGCTGCATCTGTGTCCCTGCTCCCTCTCACTCCAATCTTATCTCTGAAGGGACAAGCAAGGCTGCTCTCCCTGACGTAACTTTTCCCTTAGGGATCCTGGAACCAGTCACTCATGGCATCACCAGGAGACAGGTAGAATCCCCTTCCTAACCTAAGCCCACTGAACCAGAACCCTTGAGAGCAGATAGTATCCTAGAAAGTCACCATCCCCTACCGTATCCCTTGCCCCTGTGGAGGACTCAGAGGACCTTTCCCTGAGCATGCTCCAGCACTTTCTACGCATGTCACACAAAGGTTCTAGTGCTGCCTGATAACTGTCTGAGGGTAAACTCCAGTGAGCACCAGAGAAAGCTGGGGGAACGGCAGCACCTCTGGGAAGGGCGCACGGGCACTGATTCAAGGGTCCCTCGTTTCCTTCGGATACTGGGGATCTTAGATTTCTTGGCCACTTTCTCATCAAGAAGGGAGAACCAGTGGGCTCTGAAAGGTCTTTCCTTGGGATGTGAAGCTTTGTTGTAGACTCCCTGCAAAGGCTGCTCCAGCCGAAGGCAGCCCTGTCCCTCCCTCTCAGAAGACACTGCAGGAGGCAATGGCCAGCTGCAGACTCACCTTGTCCGGGTTCTCCAGGGAGTACACATAGAGGGGCAGGAAGAGCCTGTTGAGCAGGTGGTCTGTGAGCACATCGTTGAGGAACTCACAGTTGATGATCAGGATGTCATTGAGATAGTGTAGGTGGTCCAGGTGCTCAGCCACCAGGTCACTCAGTTTTCCCCGATTCCGGTGCCTGTGAAAGAAATGTTCCTTTCAGTCCAGAGGTCAAGGTTTGGGGCCTTCGGCTTAAGCAGAAGACACATGTAGAGATACATTCACTCACACACCTGTTAGTTAAGCTTGTCAATCAGGTAAGCTAGTGTAGGTATGGCCCCTGATGGGAAGACAGATGAAAGAATAATACACAGGACCACTGAAAACATTTGAGAACTTCTGGGGCTCTTTCTCCCAATGGCCTTTGCAAGGTACCCCACAATTGTGGGGTAAGTTAAGCAAAGAAAAACAGTGCTGCCCTTGTAGGAAGCCACTGCACAGGAGTATGCACTGGCCAACACGGTGAGACCCTCAGACCCACAGATGAACAATACTAAGGGAGCCAGACCAAGCCAAGTGCTCCAGAGGACAGGAATGGTAGAGAAAGTGGGCCTTACTTTGCAGGTTCAGCCATCACATGGCAGGGACATAGAACAAGGACACACACTCCTCCTCAAGTCTGCTGGTGACTTCTGGGATCTTGCAGCAAGTAACACCTGTGCTGCCTGTGTTTTCAGGGTGCAGCCAAAAGGACAGAGTCAAAGCAGCCAGAACTAGACTTTATTTCTTCCAAAGCAGAAGGTGGGCAAAGAGCACTTAGTTGGGAAGTAGGGGCACTGTGTTTGCATCAGCATCACTACTATTCAAGTTATAGACGGTCATTTCAGAAGACAGAGACTTGGAGGATAAAAACCAGAGGGGAAAAGAGCTCCAATGGGGCCATCACTAGTGTGAACACCCACTACTGACATTTGGGACTTACCACCTGACAGTTTGGTTTGCATGTTTTTCCCCCTCCCCCAGTCAATCTAAAATGTGCTTCATATCCTTGTAGGAGTAACGTGTATCAGGTAGGTAAGTTATAGTAGGCTCAGATTTGCTTGCACATAATTCAGGACAGTTATTCCATACTATAACCACCTTCACTAGACACTGACAACAAAGTCACACTGCACAGCCCAAACATAATGAGAATCTATGAACCACCCCACCAGAGACTCAGAACACACACACAATGTTCCATAATCCTCCCTTACGATACCATCAAAAACTGGCTTTAGAGGGTTTTTAATATACCTCCCTTTTTGATGTTTTCCTGTAGAATTTTACTGAAGCAATAACATGGGTGGATTTAATGGCATTAGTCAGATCTGACCCAGCAGCTCCCCAACCCAGAGAAGGAACTGTGCACATGACACTGGGGACTAAGCCTGAAGCCTCATGTGTGCTGGGTACACGTTCCACTGCTGAGGTACATCCCTAGCCCTCCTTTCAGTTTACTGTGGGACAGAAGCTTACTAAGGGGCCCATGCTGGCAACCTTGAACCCACTATGTAGGCAAGACAGGCTTAAGCCTCCTGAGTATCTAAGATGGTAGGCTTGAGCCTCCAGGCGCAGCGGAGGAAACCTTAAGCACTGGTTCTTTCTGGAGGTAGTCCCTCCTAGCCTTCTATGAAACCCGCACTGACTTTCATTCTGTACCTCAGCCCTTTCAGATGCTGCTCACCGACTCCCCTTACCACAAAACTCTGACTCTCTATTGTCCCCCACAGTATTTTGGAATAACCAGAACTGCCATCATCATAACTGGCCACTACAGATCTACAGACTACGAGTTCACGGCCTTCCCTGAAGCACATAATTTTTTCTGGAGGACGGTGCCTCGGTTCACATCTAAGGCTGTGATCCACATGGGCTCTATTTTCCAGAAAAGCCCCGTTAGCTCTCCCTCACCACCCCCCGTTTCTCTAGCCTTGCTTCTTTCCCAGTGTTAGATTGCACATGCTGCCTAGCTCCCCTTGTTCAGGAGATCTCCTCTCTGGATCCTCCAATGTCCTGACCCCATCTGAGTATACTTCTTACTTTATTTGGGGCAGTGGTTCTCTGCTGAGTGTGAAATAATGTCAGAGGCATTTCTGGTTGTCCTAACTTGGAGAGGTGCCATTAGCCATAATGGATAAAAGAGGCCATGCAGGCTGCTAAACACTCTGCAAGGCAAAGACAGAACTACAGCAACGAAGTGCCCAGTTCACAGTCAACAGTGCCAAGACAGAAAAGCCCGATGTGGAATTTCAAGTCACCACCACCATCTTAAACTATTTTTTACAATTTTTCTTGAGATATGACTTGCTCACACATTTCTCATATGGGCTTTTAACATTTGTTTTTGTTTTTCTTGAGATGCTAGAAATGGAACTCAAGGCCCCAGCAAGTACTCTACAAGACCCCATGTATGTTCAACACATCTGATTTGAGAACACTTTTAATCTCATCTGCCAAAAGCTCTGTACTTATCAGTAGTGGCTTTCTGTTCCCGCCGCCTCAGAAACACCCCCTCCTCCTGTACCCCAGCCTTAGGAAACCACTCATCTACTCTGTCTTTAGATTTGCCTCTTCTGGGCATTTCCGTGAAATCACAGGTTGTGTGTCCGATGCCTTCACTCAGGGCAATGTCTCTGAGGTTTATCCACATCATAGCATGTGTCAGCACTACAGACATAAACTGCATGGAGAGAGCACATTTTGACTATTTTGTGTCTGTATCAAGGGAGGGTAGAGTATATATGCATGTATTTGTGTGCAGGTACACATGTGATGTAGCCTTGGAAGTTAGAGGACAACCTCAGGTGTCAGACCTCGGGCACTGACACCAGGAAGATGGGGTATCTCACTGGTCTGGAGCTCACCAAGTAGGCTGGCTGGCCAAAGAGCTGCCAGGGGCTCGCCTGCCTCAGCCACTGTATCCAGCATTCTCATATAGGTTCTATAGGTAGAACTTGGGTTCTCAAGTCTATGCGTCAAGTGCTTTAGTGAGTGAACCATCTGCCCAGCTCTACATTTTGGTGATTCACACGTCCTCATCTGATCAGCAGCCTCGTAGGCCCAGCTAGGAAAGTACTGCCACCAGTCTGTGTGGCACATGGAAAAAGTTCAGATTCCCACTGTCCAAGACAGGTGGTCTGAACCTTCTGCCATCTGAAGTCCCCACTCTGCTTGCCCAGGGGTCGGTACTGCTCTCCTCTCCACTTCTCCTGGATGGAAACAGAACACTCCCTTCACCACCCTGTTTTCTGAAGAGACCACTGGAGCATTACTTACTCCTCATCGGTCTGCACACAGTTGTCAAGTTCGATCACGTGGCTCCCAATGAACCAGACCAAATTGGAGAAGTACGGGACAGCGGTTTTGTCTCGGATGTAGTGCAGCATGGCCTGGTTATCCACTGAGAAGATTCACAGAAGAAGAAACAGTGAGCTACCAAAATAACTTAGGGAAAATCTTAAAAACAAAACACCCAAACAAACCAAAAACCACCACGAAAAAGGCTTGCTACCATCTGAGACTCTCTGTCTTTCCTGGAAATACTTGGAAATGCTTATCTTATTAGTCAAACAAAGCAGTGTTGGTTCTATTTTCTCAACTAACACTCTCTATTATTCTTGTTCTAATTGCAGGTAGCACTAGAGAGGCTACACATCAGCAATGGGCAAGACCTGACTACACTGAGAATGCAACCCTCTCAAAGCAAGTCTCCTGGGTTTACTCGTAAGGCCAATTCAGAAAGAGGAAAACCAGAGGTTAATAACTTACATGACACTGGAATAAGGAACAGGAATCGGCATTGGAGGAAAGGCAAAAACAGACAACAGTTAACAGGGTTAGGAACTGGGAAGGTAAGACAGCAGCCCAGAGAGACAGAGCCTAGGCAGGAGGCATCTAAACCAAAAGACACAGTTAGAATAGAGCAAGAGAAAACAGAGTGCATAGAGCAATGAAACCGACAGCGCATGAGCAAGGTCGCAAACTCAAAAGTCTGCCAGGTCAACAGTTGCACATGAATGAAATTGGGAGGCTGAGAGTGTAAACTGGGGAGTCAGACAACCCAGAAAGGAGCAGTTGCTCAGCCTTTGACCACTTCCCTATGGAAGTGTGAGCCTAGAACAGCCAAATGCACATCTTCAGGACAGAAATTACACTGGGCAAAAGCTCCAAATTTTTAAATATGTGCAATTATATATATGCTTCTGTTGTTGTTGCTGCTGCTGTTGTTACTGAGACAGGCCTCGCTATGTAGCCCTGGTTATTCTGTATATGTTTTCCAAGCCCGTCTGAGGACTGGTATGGGTCAACAGACCCTCAGTTTGCGACCTCTGGCTGGACCCATTTAGGCTCTAAGAAAGGCTCTTAAATTTAAAGTAACCCAGGGCTGACATCTTCCCCTGGTCCCCGACTAGGCATCTCAAGTAACAAAAAAAAGTCAAAGACCTTTATGGCCAAGAAATGGAGGCCCAGCTCTACTGTGGTCACTATAAGGAAATTAACCAGGCTTTGGGCATTGTCTTAGAGGAGCAGTTCCAGCTCCAAAAAACCTGCAGCCAGCCGGTATGCTAGCACAGGCAGGGCTCCTGGGAAGAATCCCTGCTGGAGACAGTATGGAGCATTTAGTATGTCCTGAGACTAAAGAGGAATTTTGGTGGTTGGCTGGGAATACAACACTGCCCCCTGCTGCTTGTGATGTGAAATGCTCTCATGCATATTAAAGATAAAATATAAAAGTGTAATACAGTATATTTTATAAGCCAAAACACAAAAATTGAAGCCAAAAAAAAATTCAAGACAGTTTTGCTTCATCCACCCATTTCATGGCCACTCCAAATCCCACACAGACTTCTCGGGTATCCTGTGTGGCAGCAGCAGGGAGCAATACTAAAACATGTAGTACAAAGATCTCCATAAGAAATAGTGAGATGCCTGCAGGCCTACTGTGAGACAAGCAGCCATGGCTTATACTAGGCAATCTCTCCAGTGACTCAGGAACTGTACTCAGGGGCATGAGAGCCAGCACGTGGCCCAGCACCTAAATCCGAAGGCATGAGGAAACTGACCTTTGTAGACATTCAAGGTGATGGTTCTCACAGCAATTCGAACCATGCTCTCGGGGTGATTGAAGAACTTGATGGCTTCTGTGTACAGTGCAAAGTCATTGGTGTGCTAAAACAGAAAGTGGACCCAAAAGTTACAAATCACAAGACAGGACTGCCCTGAACCTTTCTGAAATTTGTCAGACTGTGATAAAAGAAAAAAAAAATGATGTCACCATGATGGGAGGTGAGGAAGCCAGGACAGAGAAAAGGGTCCACAGAATGTCATGCGGTTTCCTGATCTGGCCTATCACCTTTAGCTATGTGAGGAGGTATTTCCAAGCCCATTTCTTCATCTATAAACAGGGGTAACAGCCTTAGCCTGAGAAGACAGAGCACAAGTGGCCTGGCAGTGTACTCTGCTGCCATCCTGAAGCCCATGTTTCCACATAGTTCAAGGGCCCAGCTTAGGAGTGGCTCAGGCGAGGCATGGTGGAGATGCTCTAGACCAGCCCTCCCTAGATGGAGCTGGAGGCTCAAAGTAACATCTGTCTTATAAATGCAATGCCATTTTGAGGACTGGCAGTCGAGTATGAACCTAAAAAGTGACAACGACCCTGGTTCAGACTGAAGAGGAAAATAAGCCCACCTCAAAAACAAACACCTGGGATGATCTGCTCTTCTAGAGTCAAGGCTTCTGCCCTCCAGCCACAGCTCAGAGAGAACCTGGACAAGAATACCATGGCCCTCCTTCTGCTCTGGGTTTTCTTCCACCTAGGAGAGCCTTTGGGTAAAAGTTGTTCCCTGGATGTGTTTCCAACCACCTACTGTGTGCCAGAGATAGGACTCTAGTGTGTTCATTTCTCAAGTGCAGACATGTTTTGTGGTCCTTGTCTAGCATTTCCTCCAGAGAGACTACTGAACCATGAAAATCAAGGTTTGGACTGTTGCCATCGCAATGAGGTTTGATGGATGATAGATTTTGCCCAAACAGAAGAAGAAGAAAGGTGGAGGAGGAGGAGGAGGAGGAGGAGGAGGAGGAGGAGGAGGAGGAGGAGGAGGAGGAGGAGGAGGAGGAGGAGGAGGAGGAAGCAGCAGCAGCAGCAGCAGCAGCTTGAGATTGTTGTCTGACTTCAAAAACAGGCACTGGGCAGACCCCAAACATGTTCACCACCTGTGTCCCACTCATGCTGTTCTCACCCACAGAGAGGTAGATCATAGCTGTGTGAGCAAAGAGTGTGACAGAATAGGTGTGTGACTTGTGAGGCTGGTCGCAGAAAGCAGCACTGTTTGCTGTGTCTGCTGTTGAGGTACTCACTCTAAGCAAGCTGACTGGAAGGACATTTGGTCGGCCCAGGAAGAGGCCCTAAAAAGGAGCTGTGGTCTCCCATGCACAGCCAGCATCCGTTAACCACCCTGACAGTAAAGTAGCTCCTCCAACCCCATTCCAGATTCCAGGACATTAGTTCTTAGGACACTGTAAAACAGTCCTACTAAGTCAATCCTAAATCCAGACATACCGAGAATGTGATGTGATTCTGATCAGTGAGACATAGGGAGAAGTCTGGGGGAGACTTTTGAGAACATGCTCTCAGAAGGGATACAAGAAAGGAAGTGACATTAGAAATTCTGACAGCAGCATGTGACTACATAGTGTCAGGAGCTGCAGCAGCCACCCTATGGTCATATGGGACTAAGTTTGAACAAACGCCTGCTGCTGTTACTGAGCAGGAGGTTAGGAAAGCTGGGCCCTGGGCATAATAGGGAGCCAGAATGAATGGGCCCAGCACAGTGGTGCTTGTACTTGTAAGTGAATGAGCTAAACTGTCCTCATTCTCAAGCTTCCTGGAACTTGAACTGATTATCTAAGTTGTTAATAGCTCTCCCAAGGAATGTGTAGGACACAGGCCTCCAAGGACAGCAAGTGTGTCGTTTCATACAACTCGGAAGATACCATATTATTTAGTCTAATCCTTGAAACCCATTCTAGCTTTATAGTTTCACCTCATTTCTCAAAGGAGGGGGCTCAGAGGGGCCTGTAAGTTCTCTAGGTCATATAGCAAGGAGTAGAAAAAACATTCCTTAATAGAGTTTCTGCTGTTTTCAACGTGAATGATAACCTCTGGATCTTTCCCCTCCCTGGCAAGTAAACTGAATTTTACAGTGCCAAGGGCAGGAATTTGTTCAACTAAAAAAAAAAAAAAATGTTTGGGGGCTCAACAGTTAAGAGACTACTACACAATTTTGAGAACCAGAGTTCCAACCCTAGAACCTACGTGACATGGTTTCATGTGCCTATAACCCCACCACTGGACAGGCAGAGAGAGGAGGATCACTGGAGTCTGCTGGTTGTCAGCCTACCTGAAAACCACAAGCTCCAAGTTCAGGAAGAGAACCAAAGAGACAAGGCAGAGAATGACAGGGAGGACTTTCAGAGTCCTCACCTGGCCTCCATGCATCTAGAACATACATGTACATATATACATTCTGCACGCATGTACATGTACATACAAACATACACTTAAAAACAAAAACTAATTTTCAAGTATGCCAAAGCCCGTGTTGCGTAAGTGCTTTGTAGACAAACTCCAGACACCGCAGAGCAAAGGCTGCCATGCTGGCGTTAGCTTGACACCACGCATCTGCTGCTCCCACTCACCTCATTGTAGAAGAAATGGACAGTATGGTTGTTGAGCTTTAACGAAAGTGTTTTCAGGAACGATATGTAATATGCCATGATCTCCTCGTCGGAAAAGTCAAATTTATGGACAATGATTGAATTTACATAGTTATTAGACAGCAAATAATCTAGAAAAGAAAACACAGGGTGAAAAAGGTGAGCTCGTGCTAGAGGAAAATGCCAGCAAAGGCTGTTGGGTAATAAGCACAGAACTCAGCCAGCTGAGCACAGCTTAACCTTTACCCTCAAAGAAATCATCCACCAGGCAGGACTACCTGCGAGCACACAGGTCCTGCCAGAGAGGAGCCTGTGGCTCCTCTGTGAACCAAAAGGGACAAACCCATGTGTGTTTTCTGTTCACTGCAGAGCTGAGGGCAGGAAGAACAGGCATGGGGTCACTGTCACAAGCAACCTGCAAATGAGGGCAAAAGGCTCCTCATTTTAATAAAGAGCTTCCCTACATGGCCATCAAAAGACACTGTCATGCCTGGATGCCAGGAAGGGCTGCATGTGCCTTCAATCTGTCTAATGACAATTTCATAAAGGTCACTGCATCCCCATCATGTGTCCAGGGCTAGGTTAATCACCTCAGATCCTAATTCCCCAACAGTCACCTGGTGGTTCTCAGGGGAGCACCTTGACTGAAGATGTTCCCCCTCTGTTGGGAAGGCTGGCCTTGCCAATAGAGCACAGACCTTATGAAGGGATACACCCGAGGTGATGAAGCCAGCAATGCTATCACCACTCACCTAGTCAGCAAGGTCAACCAAACCAACCCTAGTGAGCAATGAGGTATGAGATAGGGCAGCCAGACTGACTTCATGTCCCTTACAGTGACAGTTCGTAAGGCAGCTCTCAGGGCCAGCTCCAAGAGAGGCCAGTAGGGTGGGGTGGGGTCCTAAAAATCTGAACACATTGTAAAATGAGTAGTGGTCATAAGTGCTATGGGTAAGCTTGCTGTCTGTGGAAATGGAGCTGTATATAACTTCAAGTTCTTACATATATGCATTCAACACAGAAGCATCTGAACCTCAGGTGTCTGGCTTGAGGGATATTTTATAGATGTGTGCTTTGTAGGGCCCTCTCAGGTAAGACCCAGTATATTTACAGTTCTTCAGAAAGCTCATTCATACCCCTGCCCTGTCAGCATCTTCCCTCAAGGCAGGAGCCACTCTAACGACCCATCTCTATAGACTGGTGTACCTGCTTGTGAACCTTACAGAGGGGAATCAGACAGGATGAGTGCTGCCTGTGCCTGGCATCTCACTCCTCACCACATCTGAGTGCTGTCATACTGTGTGTGTGGCAGCCACACTACTTCCCCCCCTTTGTTGCTTTAAACTGTACAAAACTTATGCATCTATGATTTACCATGTAACATAAAACCTAGGTGCTTTTGGTAACTCAAATACTTGTCATTATGTGGCTTAGGACAACTGGGAAAGGACAACGGGCCAACATGAGAAAAGATGTAGGACATCTTAGTGAGCCCTGTATTTATAGGCCAGTGGCCCCTGGGCCACAAATGGCACAAAAACTAGCAGTTTCAGGTATGTGAAAAGAGTTTCTGGCTACATTCTACACCTGGGACAGCCACAACGTTCACCTGCTCGCCAAAAAGTCTTCCTAACCCCTTTATGGGGGTTAAGGAAACACCAGGGATCAGTGAAGGGGCCTGTTATGTGGCTGGGATTTTTCTACCCCATCACCTGTGGCTGACATTCTGTGGTATTCTATTATAATAAACCTAGGAGTCAGTAAGTAATCTCAGTCTTTTGGGCCTCTGTCACTTAGGTCACCAAACACATAGGCAACAGCAGACTCTGTGTAATGGCTCCCTGTAATGGTGTAATAGCAAAAACCTGGAAAGCACCCAGATGCCCACAGACAGATTCATTTGGCAACACTGCAGCTGGGATCCGGACCAGGGAGGGCCCCAGGCAGGAACAACAGAAGATGGATGGGATGGAGGTGGGGGGAGCATGGAACAGATGAGTTGTAGGGTAGGAGGTTACAGACATCTGACCAGACTTTTGTAATGAAGTTTTGTTGCTTTACAATAACTCCATTTTTTCTAAAATAAAAAATAAAATCATCTGGACATAGTGGTGTATAACTGTTATCCTAGCTGAGGCAGGAGAACCAAGAGTTTGAGGCCAGTCTGAACTACATAGAGAAAAACTGCCTTGAAAAATGTTTTAATAAAAACTGTCCAGAAAATCAGAGATGTGTCTGCCAGGTCTTTTCACAGCAGGGTATCCACAACGCACGTGTCATATCACTTCTGTATAGATCTAAAACAGCACAGATGCAGAGAGCAAAAAGGGTCACGGGGGCTGTGGTGGAGGAAGCGGGAGTGTTGGCTAGTGGTCACAAGGCCTTAGCTAAATTCTCCACGTACAGAATAGTGACTGGTGATGACAGTGACCAACCCTGCACTAGACACCCACATCTAAGACTGTAGGGCTTAGGAAGTGATGGCTATGCCAGCTGGGCAGCATGGGCCACTTCAACGTGTGCACATCAGACCTTCGAGCTACTACACTAAGGAGCTACAACTTCTGAAGTACCTGTTTTTAATTCCTAGCCTTAGATGGGTTTCAAAATAGTCACAGAATAAAACTCAAGGAAACCTATATTAAAACTCAAGACTGGAATTGTTCCACCAGCCTCAGCAATATCCCTTGGTGTTCACTCTCGGCTGAGCCCTAGGACTGCTCCTCAGAGCTGTACCTTCCCCTCAGAGCTTAGAAACCACACTTGTTTTGCATCCAGCCATCCAGTGAAACAGAAGCTTGTAACAAGGGAAACCATGCAGGGAGACATGAATTAGCTGCATCTGTCAGACTGTGGTCAGGGGAAGGAGGAGATTTCTGTGGTGGCAGCACCACCTAGCGGTCACTGCTGGGGTCACCACACAGCAGCCCTCCAGACTCAAACCCTTTTCCAAACTTGTTGCAGGAATTCAGTACCTGCCTTTGCTCCTTTTCTCTTGATCTTGAGGGCAGGACCTGGGCTCTGCTGCATTTGGAGTAAGTAAGCTAGCACGGAATGAGGTTAGGCTGGCTCAGTCCCAGCACTGATAAAAGTCTGGGCTAGGTAATGCTCTCTGCAGGTCTGTCCTGGACACCACGGGATACTTAGCAGCTCCTCTGTATTTGGACGGACTACGGCAACCAATACTAACTCCAGATGCCAGCAGCGTACCCAGGAAATAGCAGTACCCCACTGAGGACCACTAAGTTCATTCTCCTCTATTCTGGACTTGCTAGAACAGTTACTTTGCACCTATGACTCCAACCTTCTTGGAGAGAGAGCCCCAGCAAACCCTGCCTCCCAGGGGTGGTTGTTACTGATGAATAATCTGGGCTTACTGAGGGCAGGTCTGAGTCAAACTCCTATTCTCTGGGCAGGAAAACTGAAGCAGAGGGGTGCTGGCTGGAGTACATGGACCAGAGCCCCGTCTGTGGACTACTCAGCCTTCAAAATAGAACCCTACAGAGGGACTGCAGCCCCCACCTCTCTTAGTCCTCCACAGAACTACCACACTGAACTGCCCCAACACATTCACAGCCTGCAGCTATCACTCTCATCACATCACTGAAGGTGATGACAGGGCTCTCAGGAGGAACTAAGGCTAAACGAGGTTGCAAGGTGGGCTTCAACCCTGACAAAATTGGTGTTCCCATAGGAGTCAGAGAGACCAAAGGTCTCTCTCTTGACCTCACTCTCTCACAGGTAGGGCCAGGTACAGTTAGATGGAGTTAAGCTCTAATGTGTCTCCAAAGGTTCATGTGCCACACCCTCTGTTCCTGAATCGAGGCAGTGTTAGGAGGTAAGACTTAGCGAGTGATATTCAGATGGTGGGGTGAAGTTTGTCATGAGTGGATCAATGTCTTTCTCAACACGAGTTTTCCCTCTCCTGGTTCTGGACTAGTTGGTTACCTTAAGAGCAAGTTACTGAGGGCTTGTAAGATGGCTGCTGCCAAGCCTGATGACCTAAGTTCAATCCTGAACCACAAGGTAGAAGGAGAGAACTGACTTCTACATGTACTCTGTGCATGTGCATGTGCACATACACTCAAGTGCACTTAGGCATATAAATAAATGTGATAAAACTTTTTTGGAGACAGGGCTTCTCTGTGTAACAGCCTTAGCCATCCTGGAACTAGCTCTTTTAGACCAGGTTAGACTCAAACTCATAGGGATCCACCTGCCTCTGCCTCCCAAGTGCTCGGATTAAAGGTGTGCACCACCACCACCTGGCTGTGATAAAAATTTTTAGAAGAAACACTTGAAGCTTTGCAATGTGGGGATTACTTACAAGTAAAGCTCACAAATTAAAAAACTCAGGATACCATGCGCGTACTAAGCAAATATTTGGTCTCTTTCACAGCCTCTCTGCCATGGGCTGAAGTGGCAGAAGGCCCTCACAAGGTAGAGATGCCTAGTTTTCAAATTCTTGGCTTCAAAATCTTAGTCAAAAAAGAAAAAAAAAACCTCATTCCTTTAAATGACCTAATTTCTCAGGTCTGGAGAGATGACTCAGTGGTTAAGTGTACTGGCTATTCTTTAAGAGGACCTGGGTTTGATTCCCACATGGTGGCTCATAACCATCTTTAACTCTAGCTGCAGAGTTCAACTCTAGCTGCAGAGCTCCTTTTCTGACCTCTGCAGGCATCAGACACTCAAATGGGACACAGACATATGTGCAGGCAAAACACCCATGCACATAAGAAAAAAAAAAGATTTTTAATGATTTTTAATTTTTAATGTTATAGTTTAATGACTATAACAAGAGTTTGTTATAGTAATAGAAAACAGACTGAGATAGTATCTATCTACAAGCTAAGAAGAAAGCCCTCAGTAGAAACCAGCCCTGACTTCAGCATCAAATTTGACATCCATCCTCCTGAACAGTGAGCAAACACACTTCTACTGTCCAACCCACGAAGTCCACTGGGGTAGCCTGGGCAGACTAAAATACTTGGGAAGCAGACATATGAAATCTGGCAGTACACAGAAAATAGCAAGCAGTATTCTTACAGAGCGACGTCTCATGGCTGATGTTCTCAAAGAGGATGTTCAAGGTCTGTAGTAGCTGGACACACACATAACGGCCTGATTTCTGCCGCAGAATGTTCAAGAAGAAAACAAACATATTCTTCTCCAGGAAGAAACTGGGGAGAGAACAAGAAAGGGTCAATGGGTGGATACATCCTAGCTCACATGTATAGGTTTGCCGTGTGTGTGTGTGTGTGTGTGTGTGTGTGTGTGTGTGTAGCTACCAGTGGTAAGACCAGACTGCACATCTCAGTGCCCATGATGCCATCTGCAATTGAGGACAACACATGGCCTTCTGACTCTCTTCCTGTCTCAGCATGTGAGGCCGGTGCTGGTTCCAAGAAATGGTAAAGTAGATTCTGACAGAATGGAGATGCTCTACCTGCTAAGAGCTCACACAGCAGCCTGTGCCAGGTGCTCTACAAGCATCGTTCTCCAGCACACATACCACCTGTATCCGTAGTTTCCCCGACAAAACCTATTTCCTTTGCATTCCCATATTCAAGGGCATGAAAACACAAGAACTGAGTTTCCCTGCAGGGCCAAAAGATGCTGAGTGACGGCAAAGCTTTTCACTTCTGTTGTCTGTTTGCAGCTTCCCGACCGCTCCTCAAAGAACCTGAAGAAAGGTGAAAGTATTAACGTGGAGGGACTCTACAGAGCCCCCAAACCTGCTTCTGCCTTTCTTGTGCTTATAAGGCCAGGGGCAATGGCCTGGGGGTGTGGTGGTACATGTTAAAAATGGGGTCTTCAATGCCCTTCCTTCAAGAAAGATGTTATTTATATTTATTTGTTCAGTGTATTTGAGCAAGATCAGTTTGAAATAGTCAGAAGAAATCTCAGCAATCAAAGGCTCAGAATACGGCTCAGTTGGAAGAGTGCTTGCCCAGCATCTCCTAAGGCAGGTGTCGAGGTATGAACCTATAATCCCAGCATTTGGGCAGTGGAGACAGGAGAATCAGAAGTTCAAAATCATCTTGGCTATACTGTGAGCCCAAAGCTAGCCTGGAATATAGGAGACCCTGCCTCAGAAAGGAGAGAGAGATAGAAATAGAGATAGAGATGAGAGGGTCAGAGGGAGGGAGGGAGGAAGGGAGGGAGAGGGGGGGTCCCTGTAGTCACATGAGTCTACTGGGTGGTCCAGTTCTAGATAGATGCCTCTTCCCCTCAACTGTCACTCCATAGGGATAGGACCAGTGGCCTATCAATCACTGCCACACAATTCTGCTTGAATTCATAAAAGGATAGTGAATGATAAAATATGATCTTAAAAAAACAAACAAACTAAATTCTTTCTCCCACTCTGACTCCAGGACCCCATCTGCCTAATACACATTGCTCCAAATGACTCCCAGAGTGTCTCTAGCATCTGACTACTTTGCCTGCCTCTGCTTCAGGTTATACAAAGCAGTGACTTGCTAGAATCATCAGCACACTCAATACCAAGGGTGGCCAGGGGGAAGCTGCCAAACATCTAAGCCTAGATTTTGCTGCAGGGGTGACTTAATAGATCTGGTGTGAAACTCTCAAGGCTAGTTGTTTTTTATCTTTGTGTGTATGATGTGTATTCTGTATTGGGGCATGTATATACATAGCAAGCATGTGGAAGTCAGCAGAAGGCTTTGGATATTGGTTCTCACCTTCCGCTGTGTTTGAGACACAGTACCATTGCTGCTGCATTCATCAGGCTACCTGGCCTGTCTCCCATCTCACCGTACAAGCCCTGGGATACAAACATGTGCTACCGCACATACTTTTATATAAATTCTGGGGATTCGAATTCATGTTTGTATGCCAAGCATCTTTCCAGCTGCAAGGCTGGATTTTTGAAAAATTCTTAGAATGGGAGAATACTTGGGAAAATGTTTGAGTCTAGGGCGTCAAAACTATCAAATGAGTAGAGTATCTTACAGTTTCAGGAAATAAGGAAACGTTAAAAAAGCAAGTGACAAAGGAGCCAACTGGGCAGAGGCCCTAGTACCCAAAGCTGGAGCAACTGGGTTCTTACCTAAAGTAAAACCAAACTTGAAGCACTTAGCACTTTTTCTTTTGAACCGAGGTCTCTAAGCTTCCTGAGAGCTAGGGTTACAAGTGTGCATCACAGCAGCACACCTGGTGCTCACACACTTTTCTTTTTCTTAATCTTTTTTTTTAAAAAAATTTATTGATTTTTATTGAGCTCTCCCCGCTTCTCCTCTCCCGTTCAACCCTCTCCCAAGGTCCCCATGCTCCCAATTTACTCAGGAGATCTTGTCTTTTTCTACTTCCCGTGTAGATTAGATCTACGTACGTCTCTCTCAGGGTCCTCATTGTTGTCTAGGTTCTCTGGGATTGACTCACATGTTTTTCTAAGCTGATACACAGATTCCATTCTAAAAAGAAGGTGTCAGGACAGTCTCTAATCTTTAACCTGAGGGGTTTTCTCGTTTCAACAACAAATAAATAAAGAAATTCTTAATGGGCCTGTAAAAGAAGCCCCTCCCATTTCTAAACCACACTTCACTCTAGGTGCTCATGCTTTCCTTCGGGGATCATGGTGTGTCTCGGGCTCACAATAAGATATTTGTATTTTGCACAGAGCTGTCCTACAAACAAGTCAAGATAATTTATAAGAAGCCTGGGCAGGGAAGACAGCTCAGTGGGTGAGGACCTGAGCCTGGATCCCTAGAAGCCACATAGAAGTCAGATGGGAAAGTGAGATTCTACAGTGAGAGGGGAAGTAGACAGAATTCTGTGGACGCTCAAGGGTCTGCTAGCCTGGCATACATAGCAGTGAACAACAAATCATGTCTCAAACAAGGTGGAAGCCAAGAACCCACCCTGAGGTTGTCCCCTGGCAAGTGAACACCCCCACCCCAGCACACGTATATAAAATCTGTGTTCTTGGCTGTCATAAACCAATCTCAAACCCTTGTACATCAAGACTTCAAGATATACAGAGGAAGCCTGGTTTCCAGCCTAAAAGGCTGTCCAATGGGAACACTTCTGTCTATCATGTGTATCATCCATGAGGCCTGCATGCTTCCAGGTACTAGACAGGGAGCATTTTCTCTCCTTTTTATAGATAAGGAAACAGAAGTTCAGGGAGGCAAACAGCCTGACTTATGCCTGCTGGTCTAACAAGTACAAGGATGGAAAGAAACTTCTTTGTGGACTCTAGGTAAGACAAGCTCCCTCACTGTCTACAAATGGGAACACCAACAGGGCTTCCGTGTGGGCCAAGAGGGGGTATGCTAGACTGTGCTCTCAAAACTCAGGATTGTTGCCCACTCCCAGTCAACATACCAGTGGCTGGGGAGATGGCTCAGATCCCTAGAACTCATGTGAAACCTAGGTGGGTATGGCAACCTGCCTGTAATTCAAGCCCTAAGGAAGCAGAGACAAAGGATCCCGAGGGAAACTGCCTAGTTAGTCTAGATCAATGGTTCTCAACCTTCCTAATGCTGTAACCCTTTAATACAGTTCCTCATAGTGTTGTGATCGCCCAACCATAAAATTATTTCCGTTGCTACTTCATAACTACAATTTTGCTACTGTTATAAATCATAATGTAAATATCTGTGTTTTCTGATAGCCTTAGGTGACCTCTGTGAAAGGGTCATTTGATTCCCCCAAAGGGTACAATCCACAGTTTGAGAACCATTGGTCTAGATTGGATTAACAAGCTTTGGGTTCAGCAAGGGACTTTATTTTAGTAAATTAAGTGGCAAGTGATGGAAGATGACATCTGACATCAACCCCTGATCTCCCCACATATGCACACGAATATGTATGCCCACACACGTTCCAACATGTTTAAACACCTGTATACACATGCAAAGCAATAAGTAAAACTATCTGGGACATTCCTCGTACCACGGAGTAGGTAATAGAGTACAACTCGGAATGCTATCCACACATCTTCAGTTTTTCTAGAGAAACTCATTTCCACAGTTCTTCCAATTTGGGCTTGTACCTTTCTAGTCTCTCAAGGACATTTGCTATACATATTTAGGCAAGATGGAATTAGCATCGATTCCTGACTCATGGTGTACACTTGGAAAAACACTCAAAGGAAGGGGAAGAATCTGAAAACAAAAGCCTTACTCAAATACAGAGCTGTCATTTTGATCACCCCAAATCAGGATCTCAGTGATAGAACGGATGGTTTCCACCAGCAGGTTCCGGTTCTGTTCTGTGACGGTGGTGTTTTTGGTTAAAACATGGTACAGGTACCTAGAAGAAAGGGAAGAAACCAAAGCTTACACAAAGTGAGTTGAAAGCCAGGCCCAAGGGCCACTGGCAACACTCATAGCATAGCCGCAGTGTTTAAGTTTCTGTTAGCACAATTCAGGATGGAGATAGAAGTCCCCACCCAAGAAAAATGGCAGGAGCTCTGAAATATTAAATGCCAGGGACACATCTGCCCAAACTGAGGCAAGCGCACTGCCAAGCCCTGAAACCAGCCCCCGAAAACTTCAGGGTGCACGAGAACCACAGAGTTGGCAAAATCAGAGGCTCCTGGGGTGCACTTGAGGATTCCGCTTTAGAATTGAAGGCAGGCCTCACAGTGCACAGTGACGGATGTACAGTGATCATAGTCAGTGCCCTGCACCTGACACCGGACTCACAGCAAGAGGCAGAGTCACACACAGCTCAAGGACAGTGGCACCTACAGGCAGAGCCTAGGACACCAAACACTACTTCTGGAATGTCTATCGTTCCTCTCTAGCACAGTACACCCATGAAACTAGGACTCAGAGTGGGACAGAATGAGTAACTCCTGTCCAAGGGGAACAATCTCATCTGCTAAATCTAGAGGGAGAAGGGTGGGAGAGGCCAAAGTCCAGGTAACTCCACCTGTCAGAGCCTTAGGCTGGCTGAGGAAGGAAAAGTTGGCTCAATAGGAGTGGCTCAAGACGCCTTTCAGGGCCACACTCAATTTCTGAGTGAGGCTGTGAGAAAAGGAGAGGATGAGTGTAGAGGGGTTGTCCCTCCTACAGTCCAAAAAAGCAGGGAACAAAGGCAGAACCCTGGAGGTGGAATAATAAGATCTAGTTGTTCTCAGCAGCTGGGCTAGTTTCCTGTAGTAACACTGTGGCTGTCTGTTATATTTTAAGAACAGCCTCAAGTGTTTCCTGTTCTGTGTTCTCACTGTGCTGGGAAATGAACCTACAGTGTCAGACATACTGGCTAGATAAGGCTCTGCCAAGCCACAACCTCTACCACCCTGTTTTTCATTATTGTATTTCATTTTGAGACAGGGTCTCAGTAATTTGACCCAACTAACCTTGAACTGGCTCAGTAGCCCAGGAAACCTAGAACTTGATCTTCTCATGTCAGCTTCCCACACAACTGGGATCACAGTCACATCCAGCCTGCAGTACAATTTTTAACATGCAACAAGTAGCAAAGTCCTCCAAGAAGATAAATCATCCAACCTTGGAACCCAGGTCTACCCACAGTGCTGCACATGAGGACACAAAGCCCATTTTCCTCTACACTAAAGTAACCCAGCTTCTCAACTGCCTGGGACAAACAGTAGGACTGAACTACAAGACTGTGTGTCCACTGTGATTCTAGTGCACACCCTCCACAAGGCTTAAGGAACACTTTTCCAAATTGTGGTTCAAAGATGTCCTGCAGCTGTCTCACTGTTTAAGCCACTCCCTATTCACACCCTGAATCAGGCTATTGGGTGAACAGATTAAAATGGCGTGTGCATGTGTGACTGAGGATGAAACCCAGGGCCTCACATTTTAAGCCCGTGCTCTACAACTGAGCATCCCTATGCCTGAATAATTTGACGGCTGCTACACCACTCCCAATGTGGCCATTGGTGACACTCTCTACACAGTCCACAGGATAACAGTAACTCTCCCAGAGACAAGATAATGCTGGCAGTGAGGTTAGGGAGGAGAAGCTTCTTCCCACTCTGGAGATATAACATATATATCTAGGAGGATAACATACATGCACTAGCTTCACACATTACACTCCTGGCTTGCTGGAAAGTAGCAACATGGGCGAGTACTCTGAGGGTCTCCAACCACAGTGGACAGGGTCTGACCTCATTTGAGTGGGTTGCCTGAATAGACTGCCCTTGTCAATCAGCAACTATTGTTCATATTCAAGGCTCAAGCTACCATCTCTCAATAAAGCTTTCTTTGGAGAAGGCTTTTTCACTCTCAATCTCTAACCCCATGGACCTGGCTGTTCCCTATTCACTGGCACCTCTACCTTCTGTGAAGTACTTGCTACTTGACCCAGCTGGCCTTGAACCGGCTCTGTAGGCCAGGTAAACTAGATCTTGTGATCTTCTCATCTCAGTATTGTTATTTTACAGAGCAGTGTGTTCTCAATGGTCTATCTCTCTGACTAGACTCCAGGTCAGGCAAATCATCTTAATGATCTTGATGACTCGAATACATTCCAGAATAGCTGGTACACAGCAAGTACTACCTATATAAATGCTGAAAGAGGCAGTCTCCACTAATATAAACTGGTGTATAGTATACAAGTCTAGGTAAAGTAAGGGTTCAAGTTATAGCACAGAGTTGTGATAAAGAGCTCAACAGGATTTGGAATCCAACAATCTTGGGTTTGACCCCTAACCCTGGTACCTCCTAGCTGTGGTCTGGAACAGGTATTTTACCTCACCTCTGCAGCTCTGTCTAAACACAGTAATAACCACAAAGAATATGAACAGATAAGCAGGGTGCCTGGCATACATGGTGCACAACACATAAGAAGCCTTAGCTGCTACTGTTATACTGTGGTCATCATGACGTGGGATGTTACAAACATCCTTCTTAGTTTGTACAATACCAGAGACTTTTTGGAAGGTGATATCAGGCTGGTCCCAAATACTCAGGGAAAGAGAACTACAAGGAAAAAAATAAGGTGGAAAAGATCCAAGGAACTTAGGGCAGGAAGTAGGACTTGTGGGTCACTCTGGAGAAGCAGTAAAGTATGCGGGGTATCACAGATACCTGCATACCTAGTGATATCTCCATTACTAATAACCCAGTGATCCGTAGCAGGTATTAGGTCCTAAGACTCACTCAACAAGATGGAAACCATGCCCGGTACTGGAAACCTAGCTAACTAATCAGTGATTACTTAGCCATAACTAAGTCATGGTTATTGGAGAATCTACAGACATTAATTTATTAAACCAGCGTAATCTTGAACAATATATAAGCATTTGTCCTTATACCCACAGAGAAGTGGAGTCTTGACCCATCATCAAGGAAATGTCTCTTTGCAACAGAAAAGACCATTACACAAAATCACATCAAAATGCAGAGCTGCAAAGTCCAGTCACAATAGATACATTAACAAAACATTTCTATACCTAAAAACCTAAGGCTCATTGAACATTACAGAAGAGGGGGTGGGAAGATTTTAAGAGCCAAGAGGATCAGGGAGTTTGCTGTGAGACTGTGTCTCCTACTATGGTAGTTTGAATGTAACTGGCCCCCATAATCTCATAGGAATGGCATTAGGAAGTGTGGCTTTGTTGCAGTGGGTTTAGCCTTGTTGGAGGAAGTGTGTCACTACGGGGGAAAGCTTTGAGGTTTTCTATGCTCAGGATATCACCCAGTGTCTCAGTTGGCTTCCTGTTGCAAGATGTATAGCACTCTCCACTCCAGCACCACATCTGCCTGCACACTGCCATGTTGATAATGATGATAATGAATGGAACCTCTGAAACTGTAAATAAGCCACCCAATTAAATGTTTCTCTTATAAGAGTTGCTGTTGATGTGGGATTCCCCTCTTTATGCTGTGAATACCATTGGTTAATATAGAAGCTACTTTGGGCATATTGTAGCACAAAATAGGGCAAGCCAGGAATTCCAAGCAGACAGAGGAGAGAGTAGGCAGAGTCAGGAGAAGTTATGTAGCCGCCTAAGGAGAAGGACGCCTCATTGGTAGGCCACGACCTTGTGGTGATGCACAGATTAATAGAGATGAACTGATTTAAGATATAAGAGTTTGCTAGAAATATGCATAAGCTAACAGGCCAAACAGTGTTTTAATCAATATAGTTTCTGTGTGGTTCTGTGTGGTCTGTGCACCAACAGGTACCAACTACAGTCACATAAAACCTGAGAGAGCCTGGAAGGGAATTCTAGGCACCAAAGAACAGAGTCAAGTACAGTTTCTTGGTAGCTGCATTGTTTTCAGATAGGCTCTGTGTGCTGGCAGCAAGCAGGAGCACCGTGGCTCCTTTAACAGAAGGATTACTAACTCAACATAAGAAATGGTGGCTTCCTGGTTCATGCTGGCACCATGAACTCTGACTCTTTCAGGAGGCTGGGCACTTAAATGGGGTTTATGAGCAGCATGCTACTAGTGGCTTAATGGTGACACAGACCTGCTGCAACCCTGAAGCTGGGGTAGTGTGCATGACTCTCAGAGACAGTGGACATGCCTCTACCATGTTGGAATGGGTGGAGCCAACAGGCAGGACTGCAGAGTTAGTCCTAGTCATGCCCACTTAGCATTTAAAAGGAAAAAAAGTGCTCCTGGTCAGAAAATAATTACAGATATGCAATTATAAAATACAGAAAAGGGGAGGTGATGTGGGATTCTGCTCTGTATGCTGTGAATACCAATGGTTAATAAAAAAGCTACTTAAGGCCTAATGCAGCACAGAACAGGGCAAGGCGGGAATTCCAATCAGATAGAGGAGGAGAGAGCAGGTGGCATCAGAGAGAGGCCATGTAGCCGCCCAGAGAGAAAGATACCTACGGCAGCTTGCTGGAACCTTGCCAATAGGCCACGACCTTGTGGTGATGCACAGGTTAGTAGAGACGGGTTAATTTAATATATAGGAGCTAGCTAGAAATACGTATAAGCTAATAGGTCAAGCAGTGTTTTAATTAATATGGTTTCTGTGTGGTTATCTCGGGTGTGGACAGCCAGGGAACAAACGAGCAGCCTCCGACTACATGCTGTGGTCATGGTGTCTCTTCACAGCAACAAAAATCCTGACTAAGACACTTAGTTGTATCAGAAGCTACACCCATTAAGTTTCACCAGGATGACTGCCCAAACATGCGCTGAACAAGGATGACACCCATGACCTGAATAGAAAAAAGGCCATGAGACCTCAAGCCTGCAAATGAAGAAAGCTGGAAGCAGGAGAGGTGATCTTCCCCAGGGAAGAGAACACCAATTGGTTGTCTACTGCCGAACAGCCCTGAAAGCATATATATAAGTAGTATTATACAGACTGAACATAGTATATTTAAATATACATATTTACATACACAATACATATGTATATACATCTACACACACATATGTATGCAATAGCAATTAGTAAAAAGAGGCCATGAATTTGAAGATGAGAGGGGAGGGGTATATGAAAAGGTTTGGAGGAAGGAAGGGAAGGGAGAAATGTAATGAAATTATAATCTCAAAAAGAAAAGAAAAAATCCTATTAAAAGGCTTTTCATATATGAAGGATGAATCAGTCAAGTAGTCCTTTGAGAGGATTCTAAGAGCTCCCATGGACCTGGTACCAAGTGAAGGCTGCACATGGCACTCAGATGGTCCAACCACAGGATGTGCCTATTGTTACCACTGAGCAGGCCAAGCAGCACACGGGTTCAGGTACCCTAGTCCTCTAGTCAGTCCCATGGCTGGAGGCTGCTCAGGGTTCACATGTTCCACAGCCTCTCCATTACTTGTTTGCGGCCTTTTGTGATGGTGCAGTTCTGTGGGATTCCTCAGGAAGACCCAGGTGAGATGGTGCCTTCTCTCACATGGTTATGGAAATTTGCATTTTACCTTTGGGGCAGGGTCAATTACAAGACCTTTGTCTACTTTATTATCCTTGAAGACTCTTGTTCATTAACAGAACTCTTTACTTACCCTATATATAAATCATTTATATAAATTCTTTACCATAATTATAAACACATATAAACATGTATATATAATTATATGCATACATATAATACATATAAACATGTATATATAATTATATGCATACATATAATACATATAAATATGTATATGTATTATACGTATGCATATGTAAATACATACATATTATATGTATTTATAATAAATATGTATTAAGATTCCAGCTATTTTTCCCAACTGTGATACTGTGATCACAGATCTGAGATTGACTTAACTAGGGAGACCAGAAATGGAAAAAAAAAAACATACGTATGCACAGAAAAGCCAGGACTGGGTAGCCAGTGCACTCTGGTGGAGACACACCAGCAACCAGGCATTATACAGCTGAATGAGGAAGCAGGTTAGCGAATCTCAGCAGACTCAGGCTGCAGTTATCTAGGAGGAAAGTGCTGTAGTTAATTAATACTTTCTGCACACACTGTCAACATCTGAATTCCAAACAGGAAGACCTTGCCATTCTCCTAAGCCTGACCCCAGAAAAGACTTGCCATTTCCATTGGTTTGAGGTATTGGGGTCCTTGACATGACCATGCTTATCTCATGAGTGCTCATTCCACCCTGGGCTTAGGGATCAAATTCAGGTTGTCAGGCTTGCACAGTAAGGGCTTTGTATCCACTGAGCCACCTCACCAGAGTCCTCTGCATTTTAATGAAATAAACTTTACTGATCTTTCCTTTAGACAGCACTTTGAAACATCATTTTATTTGTTTATATATTTATTTATTTAACTAATATGTGTTTGTGTGCATGCTGTAACATGTGTGTGGAACTCAGAGGACAACTTTAGGGAGCTGGTTCTCTCTTTCCACCATGTGGGTCCCAAGGTTCAAACACAGGTCACAATGCTAGGCAGCAAGCACCTTAACCCACTAAGCCATCCTGCTGACCTCTAGACAGCACTTATCATGCAGATCTTAGGAGATCCTTTCTTAGGCTAAGTTTATGCAGGGTTCTGTTCTCCTTCCTTCCTTCCTTCCTTCCTTCCTTCCTTCCTTCCTTCCTTCCTTCCTTCCTTCCTTCCTTTTCTTTCTGTCCTTCCTTCCTTCCTTCCTTTCCTTTCTGCCCTTCCTTCCTTTTCTTTCTGTCCTTCCTTCCTTCCTTCCTATCTTCCTTCCTATCTTCCTTCCTTTTTCCTCCCTCCCCCCTCCCTCCTCCCTCCCTCCCTCATTTCCTTTCTTTCTTCCTTCCGTTTTGGTTCTTCAAGACAGGGTTTCTCTGTATAACTGCTTAGTTGTCCTGGAACTCACTCTGTAGAACAGGCTGTCCTTGAACTCACAGAGGTCTGCCTGCCTCTGCCACCCAAGTGCTGGGATTAAAGGCGTGCGCCACAACTGTCTGGCTGGGGTGTTTTCTTGTTACAAAATCATCCTTTGCATTTGACTTAGAGTACATCTGGAGGTGGTTCTGGTGAACAGTGCCAGGTTATCAATCCACACTACTACAGAACCTAGTTGGCTTACTAGGAAGTCTTTACTTGTTTACTACACTCCAGTGTCATCTTGTTCATGAGTCGGGAGACCATATATGTAAATCTCTGTGGCTGCTCCAATTCTATTGATCAGTTTGTGGTGTGGGAGGTCCTTCTGTCTGTGTGTTGTTTTTATTGGTTAATGAATAAAGAACTGCTTCGAGCCTATGGCAGGGAAGAACATAACTAGGCAGGAAAAGCTAAGCTGTATGCTGGGAGAAAGGGGGCGGAGCAGAGAGATGCCATGGAGCCGCAGGAAACAGACTCTGGGAATTTTACCAGATAAGCCACAGCCACATGACAATATATAGATTAATAGAAATGGGTTAAATTAATATAAGAGTTAACCAATAAGAATCCAGAGCTAATGGGCCAAGCAGTGCTTTAATTAATAAAATTTCTGTGTGGTTATTTCGGGTCTAAGCTAGCCAGGCAGCAGGGAACAAACAAGTAGCCCTCCTTACAACAAAAGTTTGTCTGCCCCATGCCAGTCCTATGCTGTCTAACACTGCAGCTTCATGGTAAGTCTTGCTATGTGGCACTGTATGCCTTTCAATGTCTTGCCATCCAATCTGTCATTATTTTGGCTATTCTCAACCTTCTACATTTTCACGAATATTTTAAAACTGTCCCAATTTACACAAGAGTGCTGCTAGGACTCCCCCTGACACTGCCCTATATCTATAGCTAAATATATAGAGCTGACATCCTTAAAAAATTTGATGTCACCTCTATGTCTTTCATTGGATTTACACACACTTAGATGCTTCTCCCTCCCTCTCCCCCTCCTCCTTTTCTCCCCTACTGTCCCCAGTCAAAGCCAGGATGCCATGCACATAAGTCACACACTGCCACTGAGCTCTAGAAGCTCCTTGGCATAAAATGGATATGGTATTGTTTAGCATGTCCACATGCCACAAGTCTGCTGCTGATACACAGATACTAGATTTCAAGTGCTAAAGCCCTATGATAGGTACACTTGTACCATGCCCATCTTTTTGTCTCTGCAGTGCTTAGCACATGGTTTTGGGTAATGTTTTAGGAAGAGACCCTCAAAATATGTTTAGCTGTAAGTAGTTCTGGAAGTCTGCTGGATTAAGACCTAGTACTTCAATGTCGCATCTCATTCCTAAGCTTTGGGAGAGAATGTCATTAAAGTACCTTAAAGTCACCAAGTTTAGTAACTTCCTATTTTGTAAAGTAATGTGCACAGAGAGAGACTGAAAACTCCGACAGCAGGAAAAGGGAAGTAGAAACTGTCAGTTGCCCCGCTGTCCAGAAGTGACTTCTTGCAACTTTTTTTTCTGCTTATATAGTTGTAGTTCATGTTAAGTCCATTTTTGTGATATTCTTATCCACTTGATCTAAAATAATAGCATGCTTGCTATTGACAACTATTTACAAATATCTAATGAAAAGAATGCCCACAGCAACGTCTCTTGCCTCTTCCAGGAGCATCAAGATTCCCTCCCCTAGATGAGCATGGATGCCACAAAGACTTCATGTGCCAAGTTGAGTCCTTACCTAGATCAGTTTCAGAAGACAAAATTGGGCTTTAACTAGAGAAAATAAAGATCAATCTCTTACAAAGATAACAGCTGCTACAGTGGTGTTTTCCCCCTTGAACTGTGTGTATATTTGAATCCTATCATTCTAAAGACAAGTATGCTTACTATTTCAAGCTCTGAAGTTGGTCCTCTGGGGAGCTGAGGGAGGATGTAGGTCCAGGGCCCCCCATACCACATGGGTGGAGCCACGATCAAAATCAGGCAATTGGATCCCAGTTTATTATAGAAAAATGCAAACAGTGACTGGGTCTGTAGCTCATTTGGTAGGGTGGCTGCCTACCATGCACAAAGTCTTGGATTCAATCTTAGCACTACATAAAAAGCCACAATGGCACACACCTGCAATCCCAGCACTTAAGGGATATAGGAACATCAAAACTTCAGGGCCATCCTCAGCTACATAGTAAGTATGAGGTCAGCCTGGAATACACAGACCCTGTCAAAAAAACCCAACAAAACAATCAAAAACTCAAAAAGTAACAAGAAAAAGAAAAACCCAAGTAATGAAGTAAATAGAAACAATATTTTTTAAGCATTGCATTTACATGGATTTATGAGGGTCCAGTAGGGAGAAAACCAAATACATGAAAAAAGAACAAAACAAAAATCCCAGGGCTCCCTCCAATGCTAAGGGAACACCCTAGAGGGTGGGGGTGCTATGAAATGCTCTTCTGGCCATAACAGGCCTTTGCACTAATGTTCTCTTTACAGCTATGGTCACCTGCACAAGATCAACCCACAAGATAGGTCAACATTCCAGCAGACTAACTAGATTCAGTTGGTTACAAAGAAAAGAACACAAAGGTAGGAGAGTATGTGTTGGGGGACAAACGAGGGCATGGAAGGAAGAATTCAGGAGTGAATATACTCAAAATGCATTGTACATATGCATGCAATTGCCAAAGAATAGAGATATTCAAGAAAAAGAAATATGAAAATAGTATCTGACAGTAAGGAAGGGCTTAGATAAGGAAGGTAATCAAGCCCCAAGAGAAGCCCAGCAGATGTGAAATCTCAATATCAGACCCCAGCACACTGGCAAGCTTGCAATGGTTAGACTGAAAACCTGTATAGCCTTCTGCCAGCATGCAACCAGCACACCAGAGGTTCATCACCAAAAACTGTGTGTGCAAACAAACCTGCTTCCTCCCCAGATCTTGCTTTCCCAAGAGTCTTATCTCACAAGTCAAACCCCAACAGTTCACAAGAGCCGGCATCAGTGGAGATCAATGTTATGTCCATTTTAGAAAAAAGGAAACCTGAGGCCCAAGCTCTCTTCTGCAGGCAGTTTCTGGGGCTGTCTGTGAGTCTGATGTCTTGTACTCTACATGCCTCTGGGATGCTCCTATTGGAAAATCGAGAAACTTGTCCACACGGTAGACTGGGAAAAGGGGTACACAGCATGACAGGAGAACTAGAAATTCATCCCCAAATCACACTCACCTCCAGATCATAACATCTTAGGTATGGGAGAGAAGTGGGGGACACTATGTCTGCTTGGCCTACTCAGCACCTGAGATCCTCAAGACAGTCATCACAAAATCTCAGTCTGGGCCTTGAACTCATCTGGTCGGTGTCCAGCATTCCAGCCAGGAGAACCAAGAGGCAACCTATACAAGGTGGATCAGACTGGAGGATTAGGGGAAGGTGCTGACAGTGTGATTCTGGCAAATCACCCCCAGGGACATCAAACTAGGCCAGAGTGTGGGACAAGGCCTAGGATACAAGGTGGGGGTGTAGGCAGGGTCATCTGCCCTAGAAAAAGCCACAGCTCCTGTACAGGCTTTATTTAAAAAGGCTGGCCAGGAGCACCTCTTTAGTTTGCCCTGTGACTATATTTGTTGACCACTTACTATGTGTCTGGCTCTGCGCTGGACAATCCACAGTCCCCTGCCTTCATGAAAGACAAGCAGATGGGCACAAACTAAGACGATTTCTCTTTTTAAGTTTTTTTTTAAATGATCCATTTCTTTTCATGTGTGTTGGTGTTTTGCCTGCATGTTTATCTATATAAGGGTGCCAGAACCCCTGGAGCTGAAGTTATAGACAGTTATAAAGCTGCCATATGGGTGCTAGAAAATGAACCCTGATTCTCTAGAAGAACAGCCAGTGCTCTTAACTACTGAGTCTTCTCTCCTAAGACAATTTCTTGGGGCAAAATGGCAAGTCCGTGGAATCCTGACCAGCTCTCTGGAGACCTAACTCAAGATCAGGATGGAACTTGGAGATGCTACAAGACCTAGTAGCTAATCTACTCGCAGAAAGGAAAGACAGTACATGACAGCATGAGACAGCACATGACTGGCTAAAGCCACTGTGGCAATTGTATCAAAGCAGCAGTAACTTAAGGCTAGAGGAAGGTATTTGGATGGGCAGGAAGAAGAGGAGAGCTGAAGTGAAGAGTAAAGGTTCGGACAGAAGGCACACAGATGTGTGCTGCTGAGTGAGAGCAGGACCACCATGTAAGAACCTGGATTCCAGCAGTGCCACAGTAACCCACCAGGTGATGGCTGCTGCCTTGAGTGCTGCCCCCTCCAGAGTGGCCCTCCTCTATCCTCTCTAACTCTTCACCCTCCTTGATGATAAAGGGCCCCTACTGTTTGCAACATAGTCCCGATTCTCTAGCATGGCTCTTAAGGCTCAGTGGGATCTGGCCTTGGTGCCTAGGGTCCTAGACCTCACTGAACTAGATCTCTGTCAGCACAAGCTTCTCACCAAACCTTTCAAGAGGCTCTCTCAAGGCAGTTTCCTGAGCCTGAGACGTTCCCTCCCCTCCTACCCATCCATGCTGCCCTACTACCTGGAGATAATTACTCATTTCTTAGGTCCTGCCAGTCTGCATTTGGAGGGGTCCGCTCACCAAGGACGGTCCAGGGACTTCGCTGGCCTACAAGGATTTGGCCTTCATACAGGATACCTGGCTGACCTGGTAACTGAGATCCCCAGGCTCTCCATGCTGTCTTAGGCAAAGCTGAGCATCCCGGGAACAGGTAAGGGGCTTCTGGCTAGCTGCACAGCTCCCAGTCTTTGGGTAAGAGATGCTGCTTCTCCAGGGCATCATCCTTGCTCTCATTCTCTGTGCTCTAGCAAAAGTGGAGCTGGTCCCACCCAAGGACTCAGGGAGGGAGTGAGCAGGCAAGGCAAGTGAGTAGGGCTTGAACAATGAGAACAAGCACCCTTGGCTTTAGCTCAAAGAGGCATGATCCCAGGTGGAAAGGGACATTCTAGACTTCTGGCAACACCGAGAAAAGGAGATCTTAAAGGGAGTGAATCGAATCACGATACATGTATGAAACTGACAAAACATTTTAAAAAGGAGAAGGAACTCTCTGTTCCCATTTGGGTGGCTGAGAGACACAACAGGTGCCCAGAACCTGCTGAGCGCGAGAGCAGCAGAAAGGAGGCAGATCCCTGACAGCTTTGTCTAAGAAACTGCTCTCTGCCATCACTAGAACACACCGCCCAGTGCCAGGCGCCAACTGACTCCACTAGCACTTACGGCCATTTAGCAAGATCCGTACTTGGACCAAGAATCTTGATACCACATGGTGAACTAGAATTAAGACTTTTTTTTTGAGACAGGGTTTCTCTGTAGTTTTGGAGCCTGTCCTGGAACTAGCTCTTGTAGACCAGGCTGGCCTCTAACTCACAGAGATCCACCTGCCTCTGCCTCCCAAGTGCTGGGATTAACTGCCACCACTGCCTAGCTACAGTCCCCCTTTCAAGATAACATGTTGGTAACAATCAAAAGACTCCATCAGTAGAGGTTCTGCTTAGAGATAAGCATTTGTCGGTTAATGTCACAGTCTGGGCACTAAACTGCCAATGATATGTCATGAACAACCACCTGACTATTCCATCTGCCCCAACTAAATGACTGACCAAACTTGGTAGGTAAATAACTTAGGTACAGTTTTCCACTGTTTAGCAAAAGTAAAACCCCATGACAAAGGAAAGTTTCTTTTCAGTTTGTAAGATGCGGTGTGCTGTTACGGAAAGAGTATTTTTTTTCTTTTTCTTCTTTTGGGAGGGGGTGTGCTTCAAGACAGGGTTTCTCTGTACAAAAGCCCTGGCCATCCTGCAACTCAGTCTGTAGACAAGGCTGGCCTTGAACTCACAGAGATTCGCCTTCTGAGTGCTAGGATTAAAAACATGTGCCACCACTGCCTGGCTTAAAGAGCATTTTTAAAGCAGGGATAGGGCATGTATATCTGTATGGGCATGGGCATGTATGTCATGGTGATGTATGTCTGTAATCCCAGCACTTAGGAGCAAGAGTTTGAGGACAGCCAGAATAAGACCTTGTCTCATTCCCCCTTACATCTCTGTGCCCTCTGCAGAAAGAAATATAAAAACGAACAACTTAAAAAAATCTATTCTCAATTTTCTTAAAATGTTAACCTCTCATTCCACCAAGACTGTGCTAGATCAGGACAAGAATGCTCTGGAAGCCAGGCACGGTGGCACATGCCTGGAATCCCCATCTAGAGACTAAGGCAGGAAGGAGCACGAATTCTAGATCAATGAGGGCTATTTAAAGACCATGGAGTTTTTTGTTTGGCTTTTAAAGGATCTGGGACTGTCACTGATAACTAGGATGGTGATCTGCTAGTTTACTGAAAGCTGTCCTGGCTTTATAGCACTGAAAGTCCTATGTCCTCGGAACCCCCCTCCCCCAAGTGCAGGACACACTTTAAGTGTTTGTCATCCAACGTGTCAGAAAGCCTCTTCCTACTCACAGCCTTGCTTCCTGTAGCCTCCAACCCCAGCTGGATCTGCCGCAAACCTGACTATGGTGCCCACAAAGTGGCTGTGACATATGATGGCTCTTTCCCATTTGGGGGACTCTGAGCTAGTGTTTCCTCCTGCAGAAAAATCCTAGGAAGGGATTCTACAGACCCTAGGCCTGCAGTAGTTCCTGCATTTGACACATTGTGGACTCCTGACTCCACTATGGTCTCCAGGGGGAGCCAGCAAACCTCGGAGGGAACTAGCTGCTCTGTACCAGAAGGTGCTTACTATCACAGCCAGATGTAGGGCAGCACAAGCGCTGGGGTAGGCACTGGCTGTCTGTGTCCCTTTTCCAAGTCACCCTGGAACCTTTAAGCCCCATGCCAATCAATACCCTGGTTCCTGAGGCTGTGATAGCGATCAAACAGGTCAGTATAAACCAAGGCAGGCAAGTTCTTTTTCCAGTGACCTCAACAAGGAACCTGAGAAGTTGCCAGGAATTTGGGAAGGAATCTGAGGACCCTTACATTCCCAGGTGTGCACTGGTTGGCCAGCAAAGATCTCATTGACCATGACATGTAACCCAGTCAAAAGTTTCTTCAAACTGAGAAGTTTTACCCAGAAAGACAGTGTAACAAGATCTGACTCTGACAGTTGTTTCACCTTGGGACAGGCAGTCTAAGCTCTCTAAGTCTAGAGACAATAAAAGGTCCTAGAACTCAGAGACTTGTGATAACTAAAAGAAAACAGGAAGCAAGACAAAGGAACAAAGGAAAAATAAATGGGAGTTTAGAACTCGCAGCACTTAGGAGCAAGAGTTTGACGATAGCCAGAGAAAAACCTTGTCTCATGCCCACTTACATCTCTGTGCCCTCTGCAGAAAGAAATATAAAAACCAACAACTAAAGAATTCTATTCTCGAATTTCTTAAAATCTTAACTTCTCATTCCACCAAGACTGTGCTACAGCCCGAGCTGAGGGAGAGTCAGCAGGTGCTTGGGTTGGTAGCAGGCCCAGCCCCTCAGGATACACTCTCCCCTTCACAACCATATCCCCCCACACATTCCTCACATCCTTCAGTCTTCAGCCACTCATCCACACTACACTTCATTTTTGGGCCATCTGCCATCCCGGTTAATATTTCTGCATCCCAACCAATCCCCCCATTCTGCCCTCGACCTCCTTCCTATCCTTGGCTTCTCTCTCCACCCCAAACCATCCTATTCTCCACACTTGGGGATCCATAAACATTTACTAAATGCTTGCTTGCTTCATTGTAGAAGCATTCTATACCCCAGAGATCAAATGAGAAGCCCCCATATAATTTTTAACTCACCAATCCTTTCTAGGGACCCCTGTCTTCCTTTCTATTGTAACCTGACCATCCTCCCATCCCCTCGCTTTACTTAGCATTAGAAATCCTGGGCTTCCCCCCCCCGAAAATAAGCTGCTTCCCCCCACCTTTAGCACCCCACCTCCAGTTCTCTCCCTGAAGCCTCTCCCTCCTCACAGGTCTCTCTCAATTTGCATCCCCTGCCTCCTTGACGTTCCGCCTGAATGTTCTGCAACTCTTGCCCAATTTATTCTTTTCTTCTTCTTTTTCCCCACTCCTTAAGTATTCACTGAGTTCTTACCGTGCACCAGGCACGTGCTACATCTTGGAATTCAACTGCAAAGAAACCAAGCAGCCTCTTATGCCTTGGAAGTATCAGTTTAACAAAAGCTAAAAAGGAAACCAGCGAACCATAGAAGACAGCAGGGGTATGATGAATGAAACCACGAGACAGAAAGGAACTGGGGTGGGCTGGGAAGGCTTGGCTACCACTATTAGCCACTTGCTGTGTATCAATCCTGGGTGATCACTCTGCATTCACCACATCAACCTAAGCCTTGTACAGTTCATAGTTCCCAGCTGGTTATGGTAACTTGGAAAAGGAAAGAGACAAAATATGATCAAGGTCAGTGGCTGAGTCAGGTTTTGAACACAGGTCTAATTCCAAAGCTAGCCTCTTTCTGCGTCCCCAGGGACTCTGTCAGCCACCTGTCCTCTCCCAAAGTGTTACTGCTGACTATTCCTCTAGATTTTCTTCTGAAAACACTTGGGTCTTTAATCACTACTTCTTTTTAGAGCACTTATACATGTTCTGCGCGTTTATGTTCATTCTCCTATCCAACCAATCCTAAAAATAACCACATAAAGTAGTACTGTCACTCTAATCGTTTTACAGCTAAGGAAACTGAAGCTTAAATGCATACTGCTAAATTTGAACCCACATCTGACCGATTCCGGGGCCTCTGGCCCCTAAACTGATAGTCCAAGAAGTGTCACCCCGAGACGCTCAGTGGCCACCGTCTGCCCCCCATCAAGACAACTCCAGTCCACAAACCGAAAACTCGTCGATGCCTTACTTTTTAGATTGGGGGTCTAGAGCCTGAAAAGTCACGCGGCTTGTCCAAGGTCACTGGGCCAGGAGCGACAGGGTCAGGGTTCAAAGCCAGGTGCCCTGACTCCAAAGCCTCGCGGATAACCAGCACAGTACCCTCCCGCGGCGACCCTGTCCACCTCGCACATCGGCGCCCAGCGAGCCAAGCCCGCGACTGCGCGTCCGCGCCCGGCCCCGCGGCCTCCCCGCCGCGCGCCCCGCACACTCACTTCAGGTGGTCCAAGGAGTGGATGTTGCGGGAGGACTTGCCGTGGCCCCCGCCCACCCAGCTCCGCGAGCGGCCGAACATGTCCGCAGCCCAGCCCCGCCGCCCGCCTCAGGTTTTCATGTCCGATCCGCCCAGCGGCCAGGCGTCCGGGGCAACATCTCAAGCCCAGCCGGCAGCGGCGGGGGCGGCGGAGAGACCAGCAAGCACCTTCCTCCCCCGCCCACAGCCCCGCACTGACATTCAGCCGGAACCGGCCGTTCGACCGCCGCGCTTTACGGCTGCCGTCGCGTGGAACTCTGGGAAATAAAGTTCTCTAGTGAGGCCCCCGGCGACGGGACTCTGCGAACGGACTACAAGGGCCGGCATGACTCTCGCGGCCGTCGAGAAGAGGCGGGGCAAGAGGGAAGGAGGCGAGACACTCTCAGGGTGGGCGGGAACGGAAAACTTGTGGGCGGAGCTTTTGGGGATCACTTTGTTAGCTTCGTGATTAGAAAAAAAAAAAGAGTGTGGACTGAAACCCCAGTTACTAGAGAGGTTGAGTCAAGAGGTCAACAAGTTTGAGATTTGGCAAATTTTAGTTCTCTTGAATAAAAAGAAAAAAAGTTACATTTTATTGTGTGTGTGCGCGTGCGCGCGCGCACGCGTGAAAAATCAGAGTACAACTTTTGAATAGTAGGTTCCACTATTTGGGTTCTGGGAATTGAACTCAGGTCTTCAAACTTGACAACATGTATCTTTTCACATCTAAGTCATTTTGAGGGCCCTAATTCTCTTTTAATTTTGTAAAGGGTTGGGAGTGTGGCTTGTGTAATATGGGCTTAATCTTCAATATTACAATAGTAAGAATTAAATAAAAAATAAAGACATTGGGTGATGCATATTATATGTCACTATCCTAAGTGATTTACTATTTAAGTCTTACAACTCTGTGAGGTTGATGCTGTTATCAACCTCATTTTATTATCCAGGAAACTGAATCAGGGAGAAGTCAGGCACTTGACATGTGGCAGGGGCAGGATTCAAGCTCCGGTATTCTTATTTGCTCTGTCAACGAAACAAATCAGTAACATCCTTGTTTCTCCATAAAACCCTTTTCCTTTTGCGCATCCGTCTTACAACATTTTGGGAAAATGCAAACAACAATGTGCAAAAGCTAAATACAATGTATTTCCAGAGGTTTCCTCTGGTCTTCATCCAAAATCCATGCCATTCCCCGCCCCTCCCCAAAAAAATACTTTAAGAAAGAAAGGAAACTCCAAGCTTCCTACATGAACTTACACATACCTGAATTTCCCTCTTAGATAGGAAATGGGAACCTCAGTGGGAAGCAAGGCTTTGGGGCTCAGCACCGACTCCTTTGTTTATTTCTATGGCTCATAGCTATTTAATTCCTATGGTAGCCCATTAACTGTCCCAAGAAAAGAACTGAGTCAGGGGCTAATGTTCTCTCCAGTGCCCAGGACAAGATTTGGCACATAGTGGGTTTTTAGTAAATATTGATAGAGTGAATAAGTGATGGTTTGCATTGCTTTCGAGAATTAGAGAAATGGAGACCAGTGCCAGGTCTCCTCTGTAATCGAGCTGGAGAGACAATAAAAGTCGTGAAAGAACATGAGCGGGTTCTGACCCCAGGGAAAAATGTCCCCAGCTCAGCAGCTTTAAAGATCCGTTACTCTGGGACTTGGTTTTCTCATCTGGGAAAAAGAATCCATAATGCATTGCCTTGTCCAGTGCCTATGAAGCTAAGTGTGACCTTAGATTAAAGAGCTATTAAGAGCTGGCGATAGGCTGCAGGTGGTGGCAGAGGCCTTAATCCCAGACTCAGCAGGCAAAAGCAGGTGGGACACTATGAGTTTCAGGCCAACTTGGTCTATAGCCAATTTCAGGCCAGTCAGAAGCTACACAGTGAGCTCGTTTTTTAGTGTTGGTTTGTTTGTTTGTTCAAGAACTGAATACGTAGCTCTTGTCTACATCTTTCACACACAAGACCTTGGTTTTGATCCCCAGCTGTTTAAACTCTGTTGGAAGGCACTTTTGGCAAACTCATCCTCCTAAGGAGGCACAGGAGTTGTCTTGACAGAGGAATCTGAGCAGACGTTTTCAATTACTTAGCATACTAAGTAATTGTATTAAAAAAAAACTTAGTATTTTTTTAAACATGGACTACAAAGTAAAAAGAAACAATAAACAACCATATGGCAGAAGATTTGACCTGCTCTCCATTTGGGATTCATGGAAGCCTATAATGTAGTAAGAGGTACTGATTTTTCTTACTCTGCTGTGAAAAGAAAGCGCCTTGAAACTACCTAAGATTTTCGGTGGAACTGCCGGCATCCCTTCTCTACCTGGCTTCATTTAAAATGGGGAAACTGAGTTCCAAAGAGGTGAGGCACAATACCTAAGCAAAGGTTAGGGAGCGCCAACTTCAGGAGAGCAATTTAGAGACTGGTGCACCTCCCATGGGGTGGAGCAAAAAGTACCAACCCCCCCCCCCTCGACAAATCAAGCCAATGAGGGTGGAGCATTGAGCTTGCTAATAAATGCGCGTGAGCATGCGACTGGCCAATGAGCGCAAAGCCTCTGGGTAGGAGGTGCTGGGAAGCTGCATAGCTACGCAGCGGTGGCAGCGATGGGCCGTGAGCTTGCGGGGGTGCGGACCCGGTTTCAGAAGAGGCTGGGGGAGACGACCCTGGGGACCCGGCCTCGACTCTGAGCTGCGGCGGGGGTGCGCGAGCGCGGCGCACCGAGCGAGCCCCTGGCCGCTTCTAGGGGGACCCTGAGGGGTGAGCGGCCCGTGTGGCCCGCATCCCGATTCCGGGTCGCCGTGACCCGGTCCGGAGCATCTCGGGGGTCAAGGAGCGTCTTCGGTGGCCGCCCGGGGCCCAGCGCTGCCGCCACCGAGCCCCGGGGCGCCCCCTGAATGGCCGAACTGCCTCCTCGCCGGCCGCCCGGGCGCCACAGCGGCTGAGGTCGCTGGGACCGCCCGGCCGCCGCCCCCACCGCCGGCCCCTGCATGCCCGGTGCCCGGGTCGCAGCCCACCTGGACGCTCTGGGCCCCCTGGTCTCCTACGTGCAGCCACCGCTGCTGCCCTCTATGTTCTACGTGGGCCTGTTTTTCGTCAATGTGCTGATCCTCTACTACGCCTTCCTCATGGAATACATCGTCCTCAACGTGGGCCTCGTCTTCCTGCCCGAGGACTTGGACCAGGCGCTGGTGGACCTCGGCGTACTCTCCGACCCTGGCTCTGGCCTCTATGATGCCGATTCGGAGCTCGACGTCTTTGATGGATATTTGGAGTAAGGTCCCCACACTTGCCCTCCACCATCCGCAACTCTTGGCCTGGGCCAGCTGTCCATATCATGCCACTGCCACTAGTTGGGGGCACTATCTGGACCGGAATGGGACCCCAGGAAGAGGCCCGTAAGTGCCCTTGAGATGGGGATATATTGCGGGGGAGGGAGATGGTGGTGTCCTCAGGGCAGACTAAAATCCTTTCCCCAGGCCTCTGGTTTCTCCTCTGGGTCTAACTCGAATGCTAGGAATAGTGGAGTCTGGAGAGATTTCCCCCAATGAAAGGGAACAAGGATCTACATTATCGTTTGGAGTAATCTTGCAATTTGCCTCCATGACTTGTGCAAAAAGATTTTAGGTGGAGCTGCCCCCCCCCCCAGTATAAACCTGTCTTGTTGGTGACCTTGGGGTATGGGGAATTCTCCCTTGTCCTAGAAGGATAGACTGCTGTCATAAGAGGCACTGGTCACTTTGGTTCTGTGACTTACTGAGGGACTAGTTAAACTCAGGGACCTCAGGCCAAGGCTGACAGAACAGAAACCTTCAGCAAAGAACGCTGCACTTCCTTTTGGCAGTGTGTCTGCTGCTGTATTTGGAGTCAGATTTCAGAGCTCCTGGATTGATCCCTAGCTCAGATCTGCAGAGGCTGTCCGTTTCATAGGCTGCCTCTATGGAACAGGCAGGTAGATCTGAGCTGCAGCTGGCTTTGTCTGCAGTATTTGCAAGGCCTTCAGGGACAGTAGGGTCAGCAGAAGGAACCACAGGATGGTTTGCACTAAAGACCTGCCTTTGAGCTTCTGCCAGAAGCTTTGTCATAGCTAGAGGTAGAGTAATGTGAGTCAAGGGAGGAGTGAGACTGGCTAAGTCTCCTGAGCACAGGGGACAGCTGGGCTATGTGAGAGAGAACATTTATGCCAGGCAAGCTGTTGGGTCCAGCAATAGGGCAGGCATTGCCTTATAGCTGGGTAACACTGGAATTTGGCAGGCCACAGAAACTGAGTGGCAATGAAGGGTCCTATGAAACTGGTGGGCAGGGGCTCCTTTTAGATAACAGACACTAATGTCACTCACCCCAGGGAGGCTCCTGTGTTACCTGATTGCCAACTCTGCCATAAGAGGGTATTTTAGTTTGGGATACTATTCCAGAATACCATGGCTCAGACTGCAAACATCATTCTCATAGTTTTCCAAAGGGCATTAATCCTATGAGAGGGCGCCACCCTTGTGACCTAATCATCCCAACAGCATCACTGCAGGCACAGGACTTCCATCCACCCTCATGACCTAATCACTCCCAACACCATCACTTGAGGATCAGGGTTCCGGTGGTGGAGTTTGGAGAACACTGTTGGTTGTAGAAATAATGCACAGTAAGCAGGAGCTATTTAGGGGCAAAGCAAGGTATCTTTGAAGAGCTCTTTGGCTAAGGTTAGTGACATTGTCACAGGAGCCAAGCACAAGGCAGGGCATGTGCCCGCTGCTCTGCTCCGCATTCCTGTCAACCCGACATCCATGGTTTCATTGAACAAATGCCTGTTTGTTGAGTACTTGGTGAGCAAAGACAGATGGAACCTGGCACACAGGCCTTCGATGAGGAACACGAGTGGGCACTCAGAAACGCAGTGAGCAGTTTAGGGGCTCTGCTGCTGTGTTCGCTGCTGTTTGCCCAGCGCCTGACCTCTGGCAGATGCTCTCTGAGGAATGACCACGAGAGCAGAGTCGGCATGGGCTGCTTTAGTTAGAGGGTCAGAGACGGCCTCTCTTAAGAGATGAAAATATGAACTGAGCCCCAAATTGACAGAACTAGCCAGAGAGCTCTGGAGAAAAGCAGTCTGAGCAGAGGGAATTGCTAATGCCCACACCTTGAGATAGGAGAGGGCCAGCTCATTCGGCAGCTGGAAAAGAGGCTGGAGACACAGAAGCAAAAGAGGTCAGTGGTGGCCCTGAGATGCCATGGCCAAAAGCAGTTAACATCGCGATGGTCCTAGGAGGGCATGACACAGTCCATCTGTCTCACTTTCTCTGAAGGCAACTGGCAGCCATGGGCAGAATGCAAGGGCAAGAGTAAGAGCAAGGAAGCCAGTGAGGAGGCTGCTAACTCTGTCCAGCGGTGACGGGATTGGACAGGATGAGGCCAGTGAGGAGGCTGTTAGCTGACTGTCCAGCGGTGATGGGGGATTGGACAGGATGAGGCCAGTGAGGAGGCTGCTAACTCTGTCCAGCGGGGATGGGATTGGACAGGATGAGGCCAGTGAGGAGGCTGTTAGCTGACTGTCCAGCGGTGATGGGGGATTGGACAGGATGAGGCCAGTGAGGAGGCTGTTAGCTGTCTGTCCAGCGGTGACGGGATTGGACAGGATGAGGCCAGTGAGGAGGCTGTTAGCTGTCTGTCCAGCGGTGACGGGATTGGACAGGATGAGGCCAGTGAGGAGGCTGTTAGCTGACTGTCCAGCGGGGACGGGATTGGACAGGATGAGGCCAGTGAGGAGGCTGTTAGCTGACTGTCCAGCGGGGACGGGATTGGACAGGATGAGGTCAGTGAGGAGGCTGTTAGCTGTCTGTCCAGCGGGGACAGGATTGGACAGGATGAGGCCAGTGAGGAGGCTGTTAGCTGACTGTCCAGCGGGGACGGGATTGGACAGGATGAGGCCAGTGAGGAGGCTGTTAGCTGACTGTCCAGCGGGGACGGGATTGGACAGGATGAGGTTAGTGAAGACCATGCACGCTCTGGGAACACCTAACAGAGGTGGGATCTCCGGGATCCATTCAGAACCGGAGTAGAGACCAGGTGCCCTTCCTGGCTCTAGCTCCTCTGTGTGTCCACTCATGTGGTCATTCGACAAGCATTGGTCCTTCTTTTCCGCACAGAGTCTAGACTATGCCCGTGATCCTAAGCTGCACCTCTGTCCCTGAGCCAAGTAGACTATCAGACAGTCGAACTTGGTGAAAAAATGTCTTATTTTATCTTCTTACTATATCAACAGAAACACTGCTGCTTCCAAATGAAAACATTGGCATATTCTAAGCTGAAATCCAAAGCCCAAATGCTTTGACATATTTTTCAGCAAATGCTGTTTGAGCAGAAACACCAAGAAACATTCCTTTGGGACTTTCTTGCCTGACCCTGGGGGTAGGGAGCATAAGGAATATAGAGGATCCTACATCCAGGGCTGGAGACTAATGAAACCCACACACTATGCTATATGTCCCCCAATGCAAGCTAGAAGACCTTGGTCCCAGGCCAGAAAGGCCAGACCCAAAGGATGTTGGAGGGGTGACTGGTAGCAGCCTGGAGGACAGTGACCCAGCTTCACTGCTGGCCCCTTCTATCAGCAGGGGAGCCCCTGGACCAAGTGTGCTTTTTCCCTCTCCTGCTCACATGACATGTTCTAACAAGCCAGGACAGGAAACTCTAACAAAGGGCATGGACACAGGACATGCCAGGCAATGTCGGCATGAAGAAGGACGCCCACTTTTCCTCACTGGGTCCTTCTTGTCTTGTGTCTACACATGTAATTCAGCTTCTCATACCTTTATTGAGCACTTATTTGAGGAGTCAATGTCGAGTCAGGGTTAAGAGTAGTAACTAAATTCAGATTTTCTAGACTTAAGTTGCAGGCCTAGCCACAGTTTGGGAATGTCATTTAACTCCACGGTATAGGGGTAATAAAAATTTACCTTGTTGAGAGGACGAAGAGTTAGACCCCCTTGTATGGTAACTGGCCCATGAACAGCCTCTGTTACTGACAGGTAGGTACAATCTGGAGCTAACTGCCTTCACCTGCCTTGTGCATTAATATTTATGGGCCATGGCTAGCAAAAGTACCAGCTGCATGAGCTCAGGGAACGTGCCAATTGGTACACACACACCTACCAGTATCTCCCTCCCTTTCTGGGCCCTAGAGACTCTTCCTCATGCCCATAGTCCCGAGGGCACTGGTTCTGAAGTTGTGGAGAGCAGTTTCTAGAGTGTTCAGTGTGGATGGAGCTCCTTGCTTACTAGGGGAGAAGATTGGGTGCATGCCTGGGAGCCTTAGGTGTGTGTGTGGAGGGGGTGCTGACAGCTCGTCTGTTAGGTCAGAGAGGCAGCTTAGCCTGGTTGGTTATTTCAGAGTCCTAACAGGTGGTTGCTGTTGGCTGGACCATCCATGGCCCCTGAGATGCAGTGGAAGAGGGACTGAGGTTGTTGTCAAGTGTGACTGTGGAATAGGGGTGACTGACTCCTTTATCTGACTGACTGCTTTCTTGGCCTTCCCTGCCAGGCTGTACCCTGTACTATCAGCAGAATGCCCAGCTGCGCATGCCACTGTCCAGTCAGGATGCCAGTCACTCCCATGGGGTCACCCATATACTCAGGTTCCAGCTATGGGAGACCCACAGGTAGCCTGTGGTGCTCGGTCCGGGTGAGGGCCAACAGGAAGGAGGCTGTTGTGTAGACAAGAGGATCTAGAGGTGTGGGCGGCAGGTGCATGCCCTGGTCTGCCACGAGACACCCAGAGGAATCCCTGGTCACAGTTCTATGACAGTTCTGGCCATCCCTTCGGGAATAAAAGAACTCCAGGCCAGCTGAGAATACAGTGTGAATCCAGTGGCCCTATGCCCGTGGCTCTGAGTTAACACAGGCTGGAGATTGCAGCCAGAAAAGCAAAGCCTACATTACACCTTCTTCCCAGCCTTGGGATCTGTTTAGCTTGATGAAAAACAGGTGGACTTCTCTCAGCTATTACTGCTGCCTTCATCCTGGACCTTCAGAGAGGATCAGCTGCATTTGGGAAACGAATATGACATTGAAAGAAAGAGCCTTTTCTTTATTTTTTTTCTTTTATTTTTTGAGACCCTCACTTGGTAGCTCCAGCTAGCCTCAAACTCAGGATCTTGCCTGCCTCATGGCTGCTGACTTAATCCAGCCCTGCAAATAAAGAAACTGAAGACCAGAAAGTGAGGGTCCCAGAGAACAAGGCCAAATAAGACAGTAGTGTCTCCTGCACAGTGGCCCCCCGGGGAGCAGAAGAGCCTCCTTGAGGACCTGTCTCCCATGCCCCTTCAGTACCAGCTCGCAGCCTCTCCAGGCCCATCTCTTCTACATGCTTGTACCTTTTTTCCTGAATTCATCCAAAAACCTTTTAGAAAAATTTAAAAGTTCCACTCTTACAGCAAAGTTTCCAGAAAAGTCTAAAGAACTCCTGTGCTCCCCTCACCAGAGCCTGCCAGCTGACATCCTGTCCATGTGCTCGATGCAAGCTCACTTTCTTCTGTGACTACGCATGCATGCACATGAACACACACGCACTCATGTGCACAGACATGTCCGAAACATTTCAGAGTGCCTGCGGACATGATGTTCCTTTGGTCCTGAATATTTTGCTCTATAACTTCCTAAAACAAGGACATACTTGGTATCTGCTCTACCTCCCGAGTACTGGGATTACAGGTGGGTACCACCACACCTCGCTGGAGTCAGAAACTGCAACAGGGATCCAACCCTCGGAGCATGCTGATCCATGGCTTTATTCACATATTACTATCTGTCTCAGGGATGTCCTTTAACAATAAACTTGTGGGATCTGAGGCCACTGCTTTCTTATTCTGGGCTGGCCTCTCTTGATGACACTGGCACTTTTCAAGAGGCCAGTCTGGCATTGTGGGCTGTTTCTGCCTGGGGTTGTCAGGTGTCCATATTCTGGGTGCCATTCAAGTGATGTGGTCTTAGCAGGAAGGCGACAGAGAGTATGTCCTCAGTGCAGTGCTTTGAGAGGCATCACCTGTCCTATTGCTGCCGGTCCTGTTCATCCTGGTGATGTCATCCGGGCCTTCCACTGTTGAGTTGCTGCTTTTCCTTTTATAGTTTAAGTTTACTTAATAATACCAGTTTTAGTGCTTCATTTGTTTTGTTTTGTTTTTTAAGTCTCTTTTATGTGGACTTTTTATTTGTTTTTGTTTGAGACAGGTAGTTCAGGCTGGCTTTCTACTCACTAGCCAAGGATGCCCTTGGACTTGTTATTTTGCTGCTTCTACCTCCCAAGTGCTGGGATTTTAGTCCTGGGTCACTACGCCTGTTCTGTGCTGATAGATGTGCACCACAGTGCCCAGTTTATGTGGCACTGGGATGGGATCCAGTTTTGTGTGGATACTCAGAAAGCAAGCTACCAACCAAACTACAGCCCCAGGCCCTCTGGACTTAATTTTACTTATTTTTAGGTGTTTCTGCTGATCCAACCCAGTGCCTCACACATCCCAAACACACACCCTACTACAGAGGTGCACCCCCAGACTCAGTGGATCTGTCACTGTGAGAAGGAAGCCACTCTCACCCGGCATAGATGAAAAAAGTGCCCGAGTCATTAGTTTCTGGTCGAGTAGAAAAGCCAGCGATGGCAGAGGCTGGGCCGGCTTTATGTGTTGAAATACTACTACCAGATAAAGGTTCCTGGCACCAGACTGGAACTCTTTCTGTGATGTAGTACGGCTTTACCAAGAGCTAAAGAGCAATGTGTGCTTGCTGTAGAGGTGTGGTGGTTCCAGCCAGCTCATGTGACCCCCTGAAATTGTTTCCTAGAGCTTTTGTAATCACATTTGGGGTTTATAAGTCCCAGTTCACCCAACATCTTAGACAAGTGACATCACCTCCCCCATGCCTCAGTTTCCTTCTCTATGAAATGGGAATAATGTTACCTGCTTGGGGGCATGCAGTGATTCAGTGGATTGGTGACTGGTGTATAGTTGTATGCAGCACTATGTGGGGTGTTAGACCCAGGGGATCCCTAACCCCCAGAAACCTTCCCCCTTTCCTGGGATTCCTTGCTCTTCTGGCACAGTAACCAGTAGAGAGTATCATTGTGGATTGCCTGTGAAACAGCCTGGGGGTGATGATGCTCGGTGCCCCCAGAGTGTCAACCAATGCTGGTACCCTTGCAGCTATCATCCCTGGTCCCAAAAGGAAGGCCTTCCTGGGCTTCCTGGCTAGTAGGAAGCTTGACTGGGAGATTAGAACTGGGTGCCCCTCCCACATCTTCATAGCTTCCCCTGAGCGTCACCTTATGATGTTGTCTGGGAAGGGCTCATTAGATAGGGAAACTGAGGCTTGGGAGGGTCAGTGACTCGTCTGAGATGCCCAGCTATGAGGTAGCGCGTTGGCCCTCAAGCCATTCCCACTTGCCCAGAGTTTCTGAAGTGAGGTGCTGGCTTGGAGGAGTCCCTTTAAGGTACCAGAGGAGTCAGGCTCATGGTACCCTTACCTTCCTTCTTTTCCCTTCCTGGAGCAGAGGCTCCAGGCACAGAGGCAGGTGAGTGGCTTCCTCTCTGTGTCTTTAGCGTTACTACATTACCTTTGTTATGACAAGTACTATTTTCTTCCTCATAGTTATGATATAAACATTTCCCTTGAGACTTCTAGTTGTGGTGGCACGTGCCATTAATTCCAAAACACAGGAGCATGAAGCAAGAGGATCCTGAATTTGAGGCTAACCAAGGACTGTATAGTGAGACCCCATATCAAAATAACAACAAAAACACTCTTGAATTGTGCCAGGTGAAGTGGCTAGTACCTCTAATTTCAGCACTGGGGAGGCTGGGCAGAAGCATCTGAGTGCTAGTCCAGCCCAAGCTACACAGTGAAACTCTGTCTTGGGGAGAGAAAAAAAGAGATGCAAAAACTACATTGTTTGGGGCTTGTGACATGGCTCAGCAGGGAGAGGCACTTGCTGCCAAGCTTGTGACCGGAATTTGAGCCCCAGGACGCACATGGTGGAAGGAGAGACCAGGCTCATGAGAGTTATCCTCCTACCTTCATACTAGGGCCACCGCAGGGAGATGAAGGCCATTTTAGGCTGCATTTCATTACTGTACTCGAATATTACAGAATCCAAAACACTCTGGTCCAGGCATTCTAGAGAGGAGACACTCAACTTGCCTAAATAACTAATGTCCGGGTAATGTGTGACAAGCCTTAGGAGCTGCTAGGCAGGCAAAGCAGGGGAGTCAGGGACCATACTGTAGATGACCACTCACAGCCAGTGTGGGGTTGGAATTCAGGCCCAAGAAGCTGGTTCACATCAGGGATTGGCCCATGTGGAGACAGGAAGCTTCTCTCCCCTTCTGTCCTTGCAGCTGCCAGGGAGGTGACCAGATTGCTACCACACCCTTGGCCATGAGCCAGATGGCCTCCTGCTACACAGTCTGCCTCCAGCACAGAGATCCCAGATTTCGGCAAAGCCTTTGGGTGTGTGAAGAAAGAGGGATGCCCAGGGGCTTTCTAGAAGGCTGTCTGTAAGAGAAGTCCCAAGCCCATAGCCCCACGAAGGTTGATTTCTATTCTTTCTGCCTACCAACTCAGCTGTTACTACTTTTTTTTTTTTTTTTTTTGGTTTTGGTTTTTGTTTTTTTTCGAGACAGGGTTTCTCTGTGGTTTTGGAGCCTGTTCTGGAACTAGCTCTGTAGACCAGGCTGGTCTCGAAGTCACAGAGATCCGCCTGCCTCTGCCTCCCGAGTGCTGGGATTAAAGGCGTGCGCCACCACGGCCCGGCTACAGCTGTTACTACTTGCATGTATTTGTGTGTGCAGGGGTGGGCATGTGCATGCCGTGCTGTATAGGTCAGAGGGAAACTGGTAGAAGTTGGTTTTTTCCTTCCACTATGTGGGGGCTGGGAGTTAGACTCAGGAGGCCAGGCTTTTTGGCAAGTTCCTTTATCAGCTGAGCCACCTCGCTGGCCCCAGAATTATTCTTTATATAGTTGTTTTCTTTAAATCAAGTTTTAAAATGATCTGTTTAATTATGTGAATGTTCCTGTTTGAGTCATGTCATGTAGGAGACCATGAGGTCAGAAGAAGGTGCTGGATTCTCTGGAACTGAAGTTAGGTAGTTGTGAAGTACCATGTGGGCTTTGGGAACAGGACCTGCGTGCCCTGCAAGAGACGCAAGTGCTCTTAACCGCTGAACCATCTCTCCAGTCCTTAAATTGGCTTTTAAGTGTTAAAAAAATGCTTTGAAAGGAGAGGAACTTGTGTGAACAGGCACCTGTCATCATTGGCTATAACTGAGAGACTCAGCAGATGTCCCGGAAGTCAGCAGTATCTGCTAAAACTTATGGCAAAGTGTGGATACAGGGACAGAGCTCCTGTAACAGCAGTCTCAGTCAGACCAGCAGCTGCTGGGACCGAGTGGCCTCCTGGGTGACTCTGACTCCTCCCACCTAGCTGGGCATCCCTGCAGTAGGCATCGAGGAGGGTGAATCCCAGTAAAAGACTGCTTCAGGCTTCTAAACATGAAGTCTTTCAGCTGCACCGTGTCTCCCCCAGGGTTCCTCGGAGGGAAGAGCTGAAAGAGCAGCTCCAGGTGGGCCCTGGTGTGATGGGACAGGAGTCTCAGAAGGTCCTTGTAGCTGTGGCCCTGCTCTCCACAGGTTCTGTAGGCAGCTGGGAGGAGGCCAAAGGGATACAGGCCGTGTCTGGGAGGGGGGTCAGTGGGAATTAGGGAAGGTTCCTGAGCCATGGCGATGTCCTCAGCTGGCCTTTAGTAGATGAGTCTGGCGGAGGAAGGGAGAAACTTCAGCCTATGGCTTCCACCCCCACCCTGTTCAGAATGAGGAGACAGTTAAGCCCCATCTCCCCTTGGGTGCCTTCCTGTGCAGCACAGTCCTGTGTGGACCTCCGTCCATGCCCACAGCCTTGTCCCTTCATTGGGAGGACTACTCCAAGCTGAAGCTGCTCACAACTCAACACAGTGCATGGTGCCTTCTTCTAGCTTGGGGCCCAGCCTGTAACACAGTGGTATGTAAAGACTGAACAGCGGCTGAACAGCATGTGTTTTGTTTGTGGAAACAGGCTCATACTATATGGCCCAGCCTGGCCTCAAACTCACTCAGTCCTTGCTCTGTAGCCCAGGCTGGCCTCTAACCTGCCATTCTCTGGCCTTAGCTTCCTAGTGCTGGAATCACAGGACCAGGGCACACCTGGGCAGATTTCAGGACTTCTGAGCGGAGCATCTTTCAACAAGTATCTTATGCTCTTCCGGGCGTTGATGCCTAAAAGACGGAAAAACACCAACTCGTGGGTGGATAACAAGGGTGGAGACAGCCATGCGCCCAAGTGCTTATTAGGGAGGAGATCGTAGGAACTCCATGTGGAGGTGGAAGTGAGGTCAGCAAAGTGGAGCAGGTGGGCACTGAGCAGGCTACGATTGTAGTCTGGGGCTCGGTCCTGCTCAGAAACCAGAATGGACATAGGACGTGCCTCATGGCACCTCAGGTACTGGGGAGTGGGGGGAGGTGCTCCACTGTCTTCCTGGCAGTCCTTGGTGGGAGGCATCAGTGATCCTGTTCTTACAGCTGGGCCAGGCATTCTCTGAGAGCAGGACCAGGGCACCCAGGGCTGAGGAAAGTATGTGGAAGGAAGGGGTAAGTCACATGACAAGAGCACTGGGTGTGGTGGCACTCAGATTGTGATTGTCCCCATTTGTTACCAGTGCATGCCAGCTCTGCCTGCCCTACTTGTGCAACTACAGGCAACTCACCGTGCTCCGAGCCTCAGTTTTGTAACCTATAAAATGGGCAGAGGCACAGCTCCTGGTGGAAATGGTTATACCTGCTTAGTGGCTCTCGGAAATAGGGGGCGACAGTTTTAGCAGCTACAGTGACTGGAAGTGCTACTGGTTGGCAGCAGGGCTACTGGTAAGTACGTGATGCTGGTGCTAGCCCCACACGGCCATTGATGCCGTTCATCTGTACACACTGTGTGCTTCACATACAATGAGCATCCTACTGATGACCAGTGGTGTTTGTAGAGGGAAGAATCTGAGGGGGCTGAAAGGACAGGAAACCTGGGCACCTCACCATTGGAGAGATGCTGGTGACAGCTGAACATGGGACTCGGGATTGGAGGAGACAGGGCCAAGACTTACAAGTGATGCTGTGTCATGGGCAGAGGAGCCAAGAAGGGATAGGGTTGGCAGGCTGCATAGAGTGAGCCTTCCTGTAAGCACGGTGCTTTCTGGGTGAGGTGGGAGGCACTGCCCAATCCCTGGAGCTTGTTCAGCTGCCCCCGCTTGACCTCCTTCATAACTGGCCTCCTCTTCCTGCCTCAGCATCTCTCTCTCCCTTCTGATCACCTGGGCAGCCCTCTTCTCCATTGGAAAACTGCCCTGGTTCACCAAGATCTCAGAAGGGAAGCAAATTCTCTAATAAGAACTTGGAATAAAAGCAACTCAGTTAGTAGAATGCTTGCTTAGGAAAAAGAGAGGAAAAAAAACCAGTGTAGCCTGAGCATGGGGCTTCTGGAGAGCCCTAGACCTGAAGGACCGGAGCAGGGCTTCCGTGCCCCAGAGATGCATCCCCAGGCCAGTGGTGCAGTGGCTCTGTTGATGACTGTCCTTTGTCTTCTTGATTAGGCCTGCTCGTGCCAACAGCCGGGATCCTGCCCCAGCCCAGGAGTATGCCAGGAGAGGTGGGGACCCAGTGCCAAGATGGGAGAGTTGCCAGGCCCTACAGGAAGGAGAAGGGCTCCAAAGACCTCACCTACCACCCAGTTCTCAGACGTCCTGGATCAGGCTTGACTCTCCAGCTTCGTGATGGATGTTTACAGGAACCCAGCCAGAGGTCACCTTTCTGCACTTCACCCCCGACTGCACCTGCCACCCCCACTTAACCTCTGGGAAGGACAGGAGAGCTGAGTGGGATGCAAACAGACTCCTACATAGGCTGCTCCCTCCAGCGTCAGACCCAAGACTGTTGATCACAGTTTCAGGGAGTCACTCTGAAGAAGGATGCGCCAGGGTCTAGGGCGGGGCTTAACTTCTCCAGGTTGACAGAACTGAGCTGCCGCACTGGAGAAGGCTGTCTCTGGCTAGAAATCTATTTTTGGAAGTGTGAGTGGTGTGGAAAGTGTGAGTGGTGTAGATACTTGATTTCCTTAAACCTGTAAAAGCAATACTTAGAGGCTGACTTATTTCATTAAAAAAATGTAAGCAACTCCGACCCCTTTTGCCTTGTCTGATTGCTGTTCTTTGTTTGTTTGCTTTGTTTGTTTTGTTTTGAATTTTGGAAAGGGTACATTATGACTGACATTATGATTGGCAAAAAAGGCAGATGACCCAGTCTGGAGATACAGGAGGTACTAGGGAACCCACTCTAGAGAGGCCACCTCCTCCCACCTTCTGAAAGCTTGAGTTACAGTGGGGAAAGCTAGGGGACTCTGGAGAACTTGGGCCTGAGTCCCACACATGGAACATATGACACACCTCCATGAACAATGAGGAAGGGACTGGGTGTAGTGGTGCACACATTTAATCCCAGCACTCAGGAAGCAGAGGAGGTAGATATCTATGAGTTCCAGTCTAACCAGGTCCAAAGAGTGTGTTCCAAGCCAGCTACATGATGAGACCTTACCTTAAAAATTAAAGAATGGGAAAGAGGCTAGGAATGGAATTCGCTTGCTAGAATACTTACCTGGCTTGCACAAAGCCCTGGGCCCCAGGACCACATAAAAACAGGCACAGTGGTATGTGCTTATAATCCCAGCAATCCAGAGGCAGAGATAAAAGAATCAGAAGTTCAAAAATGAAAGCAGGAAGATCAGAAGTTCAAGGTCATCCTGGGCTGTATTAGACTTTGTCTCCAAAACCCACAAAAAATTGGAGCCTTTTCCCCTAGTCTTCTCTAGTTAGGGCAGCATGGTACACGGCAGATGGCAATGATGACACTTCCCACCTCTCCACAACAGGATAATCTGTCATGCAACAGGGTGCAGCAGAATTCCCCACGATGGCAGTTTTTTGCTCTAAGGACAGTCATATATAACAGGAAGAGAGACATACTCCCTGGGAGAGAGACCTGGAGGGAAGTCGAGGGCTGAGGAGGGCCTTGGATTGAAAGTGTACTGCATGAACAGCCTGCCAGTTCTCCCAGAACTGCTTCTCACATCACAAGTGGGACTGGCAACCTATTCTAGCACAGTGTGCCTCATACCCAGAGATCCTTCAAAGGGGTCACAGGCCAAGCTGGTACGTTAACTCCTCTATAAATGCCAAGTTTCTAACTAGAACCACACTTACCCACCCCTTGAGATGACACCATGCTAATCACTCCAGGCTCCAGTGGTGTACAATGCTGGTGTCTCCACTGTCCAGGAGCCTTGTGCAGGGTGCAGTCTGGCCAGACGCACTTGGCTGCTCTAAGATGCGAGGCTTCCAAAATGGGAGCCTTGAGCATCTTGTTCACCCACATGTCCTCAGTGCACAGCCACACAGTGACTAAGTGAGCTGGTACTGAGGATTAGCCATCCACCCCACACTTACTGAGCACCTACTGTGTACAAGGCACTTGACTGGGTGTAGAGGGCAGAGGGGTGATCACAGCAGAGAAACCCCCTACTCTCCCAGAGCTCACATCCTAGACAGGCAGACAACAAAAGAGATTGTTGAGATCAAGAGTGGGTATGGTACAGGGGGATGAGAGACAGAGAATCTGCCTGAGGAACCATGGAATCCTGTAGGAAGTCACATACAGAGATCTGAGAACATTCCAGACAAAGGCAGGAATAAAACACAGAGTGGAAGGAGTGTAGACCAGGCCGACCTTGAACTCACAGAGATTCTCCTACCTCTGCTGGGATCAAAGGTATGTGGTACCACACATGACCTTTTTTTTTCCCCCGAGATTTGTTTGTCTTACATGTGTGAGAGTTTTGCCTGTGTATCTGTCTGGGCACCAAGTTCATACAGTGCTCGTGGGGTCCAGAAGAGGGCAGCAGAACCCTGTGCCAGGCATTGCTTTCAACTCTTACAATTTTATTTTAAATTTTTATTTATTTTTTAATTTTGTGGGCTGAAAAGATGACTCAGTGATTAAGAATGTTTGCTGCCTTTGCAGGGGACCTGAGTTCTGTTCCCAGCACCAACATGGAGGCCAACAACAGCCTGTAACTCAGTTTAACTCAGTTCACACGTGGATAGAAACTCAGAAGACAGCTTGTAGGAGTTGGTTCTCCACATGAATCTGGGGATCAAGCTCAGACCACTGGACTTGCTTACCCCATGAGCCATTTTGCTGACCTGTTTATTGATATTTTTGTTTACACATTGTGTCTTCACATAATCCAGTGAGGAGGACACTCTGCCTATTTTACAGATGGCTAAGGCACAGAAGACACTTGCCTGCATATATGGCGAGATGGAGCTTGAGACCAGGCAGCTCAGCCAAGAGTTGGTGTCACACAGTTCTAGGCTACCTCACTTCAGGAGCCAGGAGGCTTAAAATGCTGCCCAGCACACAGGATCCAGCATTTACTGTGTCCCTGGCACAGTCAGTGTCTTACATAAATGAACCCGTTAAGAAGTGACAGTCCTCGGCAGAGTGAGGAGAGGTACTTTTGGTATCTCCAGAGAGACCAAAGGCAGAGGTAAGGTAAGGGTCTGCCTACCTGAGTGGCAGTGCCTTTGTGCTCTCCCTTGTGGCCACACAAATGGAACTTTCAGGTGCCACCCCTGAGCCTGAAGCCTCAGCACAGATGCCCTCAGCAGCTGGACATGAATCACCCCCAAACAGCCATGCAAACCACCCCGCTAGACCCTCTAGCCCAGTTGCCACTTACTGGGGTGTGGGCCAGTCCTACTGACATCAGGGCTAGCATGCTGGAGCCATACAGATGGCTCTTCTGCCAAGGCGAGGAACCAAGCTGTCACTGTCCTGATGGAGGGATGGATGGTGCCTGACCTCAGAGGACGCAAGAACAGGGGAGTTGGTGCTGCCTGCCCTCTTTGGATAGCTGTAGCTAAGGCCGGCCAACCTGGCTCCAGAACTGCTCCCAGTGTGCAGCCAAGCAGAAGAGGAGAGCACCCCCCTTTGTACAATGCTCACTGCTTCAGCCCTTAGGCCCGGGAATCAATAACTTTCCACTGAGTCTCAGAAGCTGCAGAAAATACAGGATGTGGACAGAGCTGGGCTGCAGGGTGTGCGCATGGGCTCAGTGCATGCTCTGTACTGCAGCATGTGGTTAGACAGTGCTCTGCAGCCTCGCTGGCTGCTGTGAGCAGTGCACAGATGCTATCTGCTGGCCTGTGTCTTCTCACTTTCTCCCCTCTGTTCTCCCTGGAAGGCAAGCCAGCACCCCTTGGAGAAGTCCCCAGCCCAGCTGTCCCATTAAGGACTCAGGGCTCCCAGCCAGCAACCCCTGTCACAAGCGAGACACACAGGCAAGAGCCTTCAGATGATTCCAGCCAGGCTTCTAGCTGCCCCAACTGACTCAGAGGGTTGGTGGGGCCAGGTGAGCTGTCAGGGGTCAGGGCAGAATAGAAGTGTGGGCTGTTTTAAGTTATTGTGGTTTGGGTGGTTTCTTTTGCATTAGATAACCAGTACAGAAGGTGTCCCCAGATGGAACTTGTGGGATAAATTAGGCTCCATAGCTGCAGTGAGAGTAGCTGGTGCATTTAAAATATAGTGGGTGTGTGAAGAAGGCAGAGCAGCTCCCAGCACAGCAGCTCCCGGCCGCAGCAGCTCCCAGCACAGCAGCTCCCAGCCCAGCAGCTCCCAGCCACAGCAGCTCCCAGCCCAGCAGCTCCCAGCCACAGCCTTCCAGTCCTGTAGTCTACCATTTCCCTAGCTCTTGGTTCACGCCCAGGATCTCAGCCAGGCCTGACTCAGCCTTGACTGAAGGTTTGTGAAAACAGTGCCACAAGTAGAAAGAGCTGTCATAGACTCCCTGTCACATTTAGAAGTCTGCAGGCCGAGGGCCACCCTGAGTGTCTTCAGAGCGCCCAGCAGACCCTATCAGGAGCGGCAGGGAAGAAGTGCCTTCTCACCAGGCTGGCCCTGGCCTGGTGGGTGCTTGACTGCTTCAGTTCTGCCCTCTGGCCTGGAATGTCAGAGAGAAGGTCTTTGACCTCCTGGGTGAAACCGCTGAATGCAGCCCCAGACCTGTCTGCTAGTGCTCAGAACCACCGAATGGGGCTGGCTTCCTACCTGGCCCTGTAAGAGCACGGAACTGCTCTCGGGGCCTGTAGAAGACCAAGACTTGTGTCCGTCCCTCATCCAGGTAGAGGTGACTGTGAGCCTGCAGGGGCAGGGTGAGCAGAGACTGACGCCCTGTAGAAGCGCTGAGTCCATAGTACCCAGTGCAAGGTCCAGCGTGGTCAGTGTCCCCGTGTCCGTGCTGTGCGGGATCAGAAGACACAGGTGAGTCAATGAGCTCCCAGGGGAAGAGCCTTGGCAGCAGAGGAGGGGCTGCCAGAATGTGGGGGACAACTGTAACACAGGTCGGGGGGAATGTGGACAAACAGAGTAAGGGGACAATGGTCTTAATATTGTAGCAGGAAATGTATTAATTTCCTATGAAGATGAACCCAAGAGAAATAGCAAGAAGAAAGACTTGCAAATTTCGAAGGAAGGACTACCCAGTACCAAGATAGGGATTATAGAGACCAGCTCAGCTTGTCTTTCCCCAGTCCTTAAGCCTGACCTCAGGGAGGTTCCTTGGCCCAAGTCCCCAAAGTCTGGAGGACACTTGCTAATTTGGAAACAGGATAGCTCCAGATGACACGTGAACCCAACCAACCTTGCTTGATGCCTTTGGTCCCACCTCACAAGGATACTGACCCCAGTGTCCCGACCCAGTTACCTTGTCCAGAGCACAGCAGGGTCATCTTAGGCTGATCCGGGAATCCAGCTGCTGCAAGTGTTCCTGAACCCCAAAGGGGATAGTAGGTGTCCACATTCTGCAGAGGGGGCATGGAACTTCAGGGCCAGGACTCCCCAGGGCAAGCTACCCACAGCCCTACCTCCTACTCTGCATAGAGCCTTAAACACACCCCACCTGGCAGCGCACAGACCAGCATGGATGAACAGGGTGCTACAAGGCCCCCTTTCAATCCTGACTTGCTGTGTGGCCTTGAACAGGTCTGTTCTGCCAAATTCTCTTTAGCTGCAAAGTGAATCCTATAGTGTTTTAGTATGGTCTGTCCTCCACAGGCTCATGTGGTGAGCGCCTCCCCCCAGACTGGGACACTGGTTTGAAGGCATAAGCAGGTCATTGTGGGTGGACCTTTGAAGGCAATAGCCACGCAAGTTCCGGCAGCTGGCTACTCCTTTCCAGAGTGTGAGCAGCTGCAGGCACATACTCTTGCAATCAATGCCTTCTCATCACAATGGACATGGACGGCACCGTGTGAGTCTGCAAGCCCAAATGCACCTTTCCTCCTTTTCCTTGCTTCTGCCGGGTGTTATGGTCACAACAAGAAAGGAATCTAGAGAGGCCACTATCTATCCTGGAAGATGGACACAACTATGCAGATCAAAGCCACCCGAAAAGCCAAGGGTGCTGGATGTCAAACATCACAGTGGCTTAATAAGAATAAGTTTAAATCTGGGCACAGCACATGCATCTGTAGTACCAGCTGCAGAAGGCTGAGGCAGGGGGATCATGAGTTCAAGTGCATTTGGGAGATGGAGGCAAGAGGGCCATCCTTGGCTACATAGCAAGTTCCAGGCCATCTCAGGCTGCACGAGACCCTCGCTCCCACAAAGACATCTTCCTATTTCATGACTAACATAACCGTCTCAAGTCTGTCTGCAGATTTCACATCCTTGTCCAGAGAGGAAGAAGCCAAGGCCTGCAGGGCAAATCACTTGCCAGCCCAAGCGCATAGATTGCTAAGCAGGGGTGGGATTTGAATTCTAGAGTCGCACAAGGATCTCCAACCCCAGGGACAGCGCAACTTACGCCAGCGTTTCCACTTGAGGGCACTTCTGAAGGCTGGAGGCCAGCTGCTGGGCACCGGCAGCCGTGAACTTGTTGAACTGGACACTGAAGAGAGAGGCCCATCCTGAGGCCTGGCTACTCACATCCCAAGCCCTCCCATGATGCAGGTAGGGGACCCTTTGCCTCCCCAGGTACCACTGAACCCCTCCACTCACTCCATCACTCGCAGGGACACCATGTCCGGAAGCACTTGTGCCAGGCTCTTGGCTCCTGCGTCACGGATGCAGTTATTGTACAAGCTGCCAGAAACAGGAAGGAAGAGGGTTTGGGTGCTGGGATAGCTCAGAGTCAGGTGGATCCACACTCAACTGAGATGACGGCTCCATTTTATCTGTCAGCTCATCTGCCTACCTACCTGCCTGCCTGCCTGCCTATCTATCTACTTATCTACCTACCTACCTATCTACCTACCTACCTATTTACCTACCTGCCTACCTACCTACCTACCTATCTACCTACCTACCTACCTACTTACCTGCCTGCCTGCCTATCTGTCTGTCTGTCTGCCTGCCTACCTATCTACCTACCTATCTACCTACCTACCTATCTACCTATCTACCTATCTACCTACCTACCTACCTACCTACCTACCTAATAGACAAGGGGCAATGTATCTCAAGCTATCCTAGAACTTGATATGTAGTCAAAGATAACTTTGAACTTCTGATTCTCCTGTCTCCGCCTTCTGAGTACTAGGACTACAGGCACATGCCATCACACCTAGCTTCGGCAGTGCTGGGGATGGAATGAAGCCAGGGCCTCATACGTGCTAGGCAAACACTCTGCCAACTGAGCTACATCCCTAGACAGGCCCTACTGTCCCATTTTACAGATGGACTAATTGAGGCCCAAAGAGTCTCACCCACTTATCTGTAGCTCCATGGTGAGTTCAAGAAACAGAGTTGTACACTGGGCTTGATGGGTCAGGTCTGTAATTCTAGCTACGTAGGAAACTGAGGCAGAGAGATTATAAGTTTAGGCCAGCCTGGGGTATATGAGACCCTGTCTCAAAATAGAAAGGTTGGTTTAATTTTCTGCTTTTTTATTTTTATTATTTTTGTGTATGGGTGGTTTGCCTTCGTGTGTGTGCAGTGCCTGAGGAGACTAGATGAGGGTAAGGGACCCCTGGGACTGGAGTTACAGATGGTTGTGAGCAAAATGTGTTAGCTAGAAATTGAATCCATGTCCTCTGCAGGAGCAGCCAGTGCTCTTAACTGCAGCCCCAGAAAACAGAAGGTTAAAGAAGGCTGGGGTTAGAGCTCAATGTAGCATGTTTGTCTGGTGTACATGAGGTAGCTCTAGGCTCCATCCCCAGTAATACACGCACACACGTCAGCGCACACACACACACGGGAGGGGGAAGAGAGAGGAAGACAGGAGGGGGAAAAGGGGGGGAGAGAGGGAGAGGGAAAGAGAGGAGGAAAGAAGTGGGGGAGAGATGAGCGAGGAGAGGCGGGGGAGGGGTAGAGGTGCTTCCCAGCTCAAAGCATTTGGAAACTCCAAGGCGAACAACTTCCCAGGTTCGAAGGCATGCCTTTTTCTGTCTGGGCAGGTCACTGGATTCCCCTATGCGTGCTGTTGTTCACTGTAAAATGGGTAGGACGGGGTCTCTGTAGGGACAGTGGGTGGGTTCTTGCTGGTTTATGTAGTGGACTAAATGTTAGCCAGGGTCTCACAGTGTGACATACTCACAGAAACCACCGAGGGCCACATGAAATACCACAGAAGGGGTGACCTGTGTTGGCCATGGGAAAAAGAAACCCTGGAAACTGCTAAGACTCTGGAGACTTTGATGTTGGGATGAGTGTATTTTGCATGAGATAGCCATAAGTGTAACTCTCGTCTCAGGGGATCTGATACCCTCCTCTGTCCTCTGCAGGTAATGTGTGCATTTGGCACATGGGTGTACACACAGACATGACACCTGTGCCCATAAAATAAAACTATTTTTTAAAAATTAAAAAGGGGAGAATGAGCTGAGCACCAGGGTTCACTGTTCTCTGCTTCTTGACTCACGCTCCCCGCTGTGATGGGCTGCACCTCACACTGAGCCCTAACAACCCATCCCTCCCTTAAGCTGCTTTTGTTAGGTATCTGGTGTTGGTGACAATGGTAGTGAGCAAGCCTGCCTGGCCCACAAGCACCTGCCTATGTGTTCTGGACTTTCCTGACCTCCCACCCTTCTGTCCCACCTCCCATTCAGCCACCTCAGGAGCCCTTCTGCCCCTGAGAATCCATCTTCTTCCTGCTTCAAGGCCATCGTACCCACTGCCCTGTAGAGCTGCTCACCTCTAGGTCCCACACAGGGCCATGTCTCACCCCGTCACAGCACCCTTCTCTCTGAAATAAACTGGTGACACTCCCATTGTACTCTCCTGGGACATACCAATTCCCTTCCTAGATAAACCACTGTCCTAAACACCCCCTCTTCATGTCTGTGCGCTGTCCTGTATGCAACTCGAGGGCAAGGACATCCCATGGTTTAAGGTAGGGAATACTGTGCACTTAGCACAACTTTAGGGTGTCAGGTGGGCACTGAGTACCTATGTTATGACTTGTGCAGTCCACGACCTGTTCATCCGCACAGAGGACCCGATTGGAAGGGTGTTAGAGATGGACAGAAGTCGCCTTTCCTAGAACATGCCTTGGGGGAAGGAATTCTTTCCCAGCTGGGTAGCCGAGATCTGCTGGTGCTGAGCTCAGCGACTGGGACTCCGACTCAGGCTCGCTTCTCTCAGCCCCTAGAACCACACTAAGACTGGCTGAAAAAGTTGGAACTGCTACACTGAGACCCACCAGGAGGTGGCAATGCAAGCACTGACTAGTGTGGTAATGGACCACTCAGAAGCCAGCCTGCAGGGCTCCAGTTCACTCTCCTGCTGTGGGTAGGTGGCTAAGGCACAGCCATCCATGGTAATGGACCACTCAGAAGCCAGCCTGCGGGGCTCCAGTCCGCTCTCCTGCTGTGGGTAGAGGCTAAGGCACAGCCATCCACTGCTCACTAGGGACAGACTGGGGTATGGCATGTGATCCATTGACACAATTCTTATTTTCCAAATGAGGAAATAGAGGCTTAGAACAAGTAAGCAACTTGCCCCAAGGCTCTGGTGATGTTCAGCTCATCCTAGGTCAATGCACTGTAGGACCCAGTCATGATAAGCTTAATAGAGGCCTGAGTCTCAGTAGTTTACCCTGAAGCAATACCGGGTTGCCGGAGGGACCACAAACTGAGATTACCCAGGCACCACCCAAGAACAGACCATCCAAAGGAAATGCCTAAATTCCAACCATTGTAGATACGATCACCTGCCAGCACACACTCACCAGCACACCCCAGACAAATGTCAGCCAATCAGAGGTCCTGAACCTCAGAAATCCCTTATCCCCACCTTTACTACTATAAAAACCCAACTCTAACTGAGCTCGGGGCTCTGTGATTGTTCCAATACGTTGGACACACAGAGAGTCAGAGTTTGCAAACTTGTGTAGAATAAAGGCTCTTTGCTTTTACATATGGGATTTGGTCTTCTTGTTGGTTTTGGGGGATTGCGTTGATCTGAGCATAACAACACCACCAGGTTACGCAAAGACCTTGTAGCCAGCAAGAGGAGACCATCTTCCTGCCCCCCATCTCCCCAGCCCACTCAGCAGGGCACCCCACTCACCTCAGCCTTAGGAGGGACTTGGCTAGGGCCGGCAGGGCTTCTGCAAGCTTGCAGGCACCCACATCGGTGATGTTGTTCTGGGACAGGCTACAGGGAGGGACGCAGGGAGGAAAGAGTTCAGGAGTGGAAGGCTCTCATTTTCCCATTGATCCCCCCACAGGTGACCAGTAGTCACAGACCTGTGATAGCCAGTCTCAGGGAGGGTCATGGGGCACGCAGTTGTACCCACAGGAACCACTTATAGATAAGGTCTGTTACAGAGACAGTGGGTGGCAGGGTGCGAGGGAGATGAGAGAAAAAGTGCTCCCCTCTTCCGCCTGCTCTCTGATTTGCTAGTGACCCCTTTCCTCTTGGAGCGTTTTCCAGCACTCTAACTACAAACAGTAGGTGCTCAATAAATGTGGACATGTCCGGGACTAGAAAGATGAGAGAAGAGAGGGAAACCTATCTCATGGTATACCTAGGCCAGTGTAAATTATGAAGACATCTACACTGTGTATCAAGGAAATGGCCACATGAATTCTTGGGACATTTTAGGCTTCTTAATTTGGTTTATAACATAGAATGTTGACAGATTTTAAAAAATGTTTTGTTTTGTTGTGGGAATCGAACCCAGGGCCTTATGCATGCTAGACAAGTGCTCTCCCATTGCTGTGTTCCCAGTGCTTTTGAATTAAAAAAAAATATCATTGTTGTTGTAATGCATGGAGGGGCATGCTGCCATCGTGTGCATGTACGGAGGACATGCATGTGTGGAGGGGCGTGCTGCCATCGTGCGCATGTGCGGAGGACATGCCTGTGTGGAGGGGCGTGCTGCCATCGTGCGCATGTGCGGAGGACATGCATGTGTGGAGGGGCGTGCTGCCATCGTGCGCATGTGCGGAGGACATGCATGTGTGGAGGGGCGTGCTGCCATCGTGCGCATGTGCGGAGGACATGCATATGTGGAGGGGCGTGCTGCCGTCGTGCGCATGTACGGAGGACATGCATGTGTGGAGGGGCGTGCTGCCATCGTGCGCATGTGCGGAGGACAGCTTTGTGGAGTTGTGAATTAGAACTCCCAGAAAGAAGCTGTGACTACAGAGCCTGACGGATCAGAGCTGCAGTGATGGGGCGGGGCTAAAAGATAAACCCTCTTAGAGTCTATTAACTTCGCAGACCACTAGCTCCCATCAATCCAAGAGCTAGGACTGTCAGACAGCATCTTGGGCCTATAGAAAAGCTTCCCCCATCTTGCTGCACCCAACTCTCTGGTGAAGCCACCAATGTATTTTTTGTTTGTTTTGTGTTGTGTTTCGAGGCAGGGTTTCTCTTGTAACAACCCTGGCTGTCCTGGAACTCTCTCTGTAGATCAGGCTGTTCTCAAACTCAGGCATTTGCCTGTCTCTGCCTCCCGAGTGCTGGGATTAAAGGCATGCGCTGCCCCCACCCCCCAACCTATTTTAAACTGCCTTGACTTATGGCTGTCTTTGTTCTGTTAAACTGTAACACTTCATGAAATGCATCCATGTTGGAACTTGGTATTGGAGCGTCTAAATGTGCATTCTGAGCATTGGCCACTCCAAATGGCTCCCAAATAAACTCTTAAGTGCGTTTAGGATGAGAGCAGTGTTTTGGCATTGCCACACTTTCCCATGAGTTCCGGAAAGCAGACTCCAGCTGTACTCAGAGGTGCCTTCACCCTCTGCGTCATCTTACCGGCCCCTTTTAAATCTTTATTCTGAGGCAAGGTCTGATTATGTAGACCAGGCTGGCCGTGAACTCAAGGGTTCCCTGTTGTGCAGTCTCACCAGTGTGGGGATCACAGGTGTGTGCCCGGGGTTCAATGGGAAATCATGTCCAATCTTCATACCCACTCCAGAACGGTTCAAATGAGATTGTCCCCAGGTGCTTTACCGCTAAACCCTAATCTGTTGTTTCCCTTCCAACATCCCAGTGTAGTTTCACTCACTCAACTTTTATTACAATGGATTTTAGTATGTTGTATTTTATATGTTTTTTTTCTCTTTCTCTTTTCTAGTGTGTGTGTAAGTCAGAAGAAACGTGCAGGAGTCAGTTTTCTCCTGCTCCCGTGTGGGTCCTGAGGATGGAACTGAAATTGTCAGTTTGGGGGGCTGGCGAGATGGCTCAGAGGTTAAGAGCATTGCCTGCTCTTCCAAAGGTCCTGAGTTCAATTTCCAGCAACCACATGGTGGCTCACAACCATTTGTAATGGGGTTTGGTGCCCTCTTCTAGCCTGCAGGCATACACACAGACATAATATTGTATACATAATAAATAAACAAATATTAAAAAAAAAAGAAATTGTCAGTTTGGCAGCAGCCACCTTCGCTGGCTAAGTCACCCTGCCAGCCTTCCCCCACTTTTATTTTCTTGAGACTGATTGTCCAGGCTGGCCTTAAACTCATGGTCATCCTACTGTCTCAGTCTCCCCATGCTACTATGCCCAGCTTCCTGTATTATAATTATGATTTATTTGCTTGTTTGCTTCTGGTTTTATCCTATGTAAAGATGCCTGAGGCCTGGAAGCAGGCTCTTCAGGTTCTCCACTGTTGCCTAGGATAGACAGCAAGGGTTCTTTAAGTCTGTGTTGATTAATCCAATAAATAAAAGCTGGAGAAATGGCTCAATAAGGTGCTTGTCTCACAAGCATGAAGACAGGAAGTTGATCCCCAGAACCCACATAGAAACCTAGGCACGGTGGTGCATGCTTGTAATCCCAGCCCGAGTATAACTCGGGGTTTACTGGCTGGCTAACCTGGCATCACTAACTGGTGAGTTCCAAGGCAGAGAGAGAGACACTGTCTTAAAAGAGGTGGGCAGTGTTGCTGAGGCGGTCCCTGGACTACACACACACACACACACACACACACACGCACTCACACATACGCGCACACACACAACACACACATGCGCGTGCACACACGCACATGCGCGCACACACACACACACAAACAGGAAGAACACTAATGGACAAGCAGTGGCTGGAGGGGAGAGTGTATGGTGACCCAGAACAGGAGTGAATGGCAGATGACGGGGCAGAACTGAGGCGGTGGGAGGCAACCCCATTGTACTTACTTGAGCGTCTCCAGGACCTTGAGCTGAGGAAAGGTGGCTGAGAGCTTCGACACACCGTCGTCCCCAATCTTATTCTCACTGAGTGAGTCCAGGCTGCAATGGGATCAGATGGTGGCCATTAGCCCTCCAGTCCCAGATCAGCCACCTCCAGCCCTGGTGCCACCTGCGTCACTCTGAGCTTATGGGAGCTGGCGTGCACCACCTGGGGGCACCATCAGCTGGCCAGGGGCCATGGCTAGTGCCATGAACTGGAACCCCAGCTTGGCTTTGTAGGAGTCTCCTGAGCAGGTCAGCTTCTCTAACCCCTGGAGCCTCAACTACTGAGCAGTTTCCTGCTCCTGCCGGTCTGCCCTTTGGGGTTGCTAAGAGCAGTGAAGGGGCTGTGTGGGGAAAAGGATTTCATAACTTTCAAAAGAACTATAAACTTGTTTTTTTTAAATCTGGGGATTCCCGTCCTCTGTCCCTTCCCTGTACTAAGGGTCACAAGTCCCCACAATGAGGTTATCTAGCCTCCATATAGTTCTCCCACTGAAAAAGTAGTGGGGAACAGAGGGGAAAAAAACAAGAAAGGTTCCCCAAGTCAGGGTTTGTCAGAGTGTGTGGGGAGGGTCCAGGACTTGTCAGAGTGTGTGTGTGTGTGGGGGGGGTGTCCAGGACTTTCCAGAGCACAGGGGGAGGGGATTTAGGACTTATCAGAGCACAGTAGGGGAGGGGGTCCAGGGCTTGTCAGAGCATGGGGAGGGGGTCCAGGGCTTGTCAGAGCACAGGGGCCCAGGGTCTGTAACTCACTCCAGGTGCTGCAGGGATGAGAACACAGGAAGGATCTTTGCCAGTGTGGGGAAAGCCTGGGGGCCCAATACTGGGCCCAACCTAGGAAGAAATGGGCAGAAGTCAGACACTGAACAGTCACAGTGAACTGCAGGCTGGAAGGAGAGTCTGAGCCCCCTTTCCTGCTTCCCCGGCTTACCAGCTGGGCTCCCAATGCTCGCTTAGAACCCCTGAGAGGCCTGCTGAAGCTTCCTGACTTCACTTTCAGCGTTCAGCATCAAGCCAGGTCTCATTCCTGCTGATGTCACATACCCTTGCCCTTGCCCTGTGACATTCTCCCTAATGCCAGCCAAGGTCCATTCTCAAGGTCACACCAGATCGCCTGTCTTTGCATGTGTGTGTGTGTGTGTGCGCGCGCATGCGCGTGCGTGTGACAGGTTTCTCTATGTGGCCCTAGCTGTCTGGAACTCGGTCTTTGGACCAGGCTGGCCTTGAACTCAAAGATCTGCCTGCCTCTGCCTCCCGAGTGCTGGGATTAAACATGTGTGCCAATACAGCCCAGCTTTTTTTTTTGTATTTTTAAATATCTACCACCTCCCGTGTGTGTGTGTGTGTGTGTGTGTGTAGGGGGGGGTTCATATGTATAGATATGGAGGTCAGAGGTCAGGGTTAAGGAGCTTCTTCAATTTCTACTTTTTTTTTTTTTTTTTGAGATAGGGTCTTACTGAACCTGCAACTCACTGATTCAGCAAACTGGGAAGTTCTCTCCCCCGGTGCCAGGATCCATACTGTCACACCAGGCTTTTCTTGTGGGTTCTGGGGACCCAAATTCATGCCCTCCCTCAAGCACCTTATCACTGAGTTCTCGCTTTCTTTAGACTTCTTCTTTGCTTTTTAATAACACACACATACACACACAGACACACATAGACACACACACACACACATTGGGTGGGGACTGGAGAGACAGTTCTATTGGTGGAGTTCTTACTTAGCTCCTAGGAGACGAAGACAGAAGGATCCTTGGCATGATACTCTGTCTCAAAAAGAGTGAGAGCAAGGCCTGGCGGTGGTGGCGCACACCTTTAATCCCAGCACTCGGGAGGCAGAGACAGGCGGATCTCTGTGAGTTCGAGGCCAGCCTGGTCTACAAGAGGTAGTTCCAGGACAGGAACCAAAAGCTATGGAGAAACCCTGTCTCGAAAAATCAAAAAAAAAAAAAAAAGAGTGAAAGTAAAGGAACAAGAAAGAGAATCATTTCTTGAACACTTAGCACGTGCTAAGCCTGTGAGCTTAGGTTGCATATAAATCACAGCTCTGAGCTGAGGGTCCTCTTACCCCCATTTTACAGATTAGGAAGCCAAGGCACAGAGAGCTTAGGTAACTCACACAAGTTCACACAGCCTGATTGACCAGATTTCAAGGGAACCAATAAGATAGAAACCATGGTTTGGTTTCTAAAAAAAATGACTAAATATATCCAGTGCAAAGGACTTTGTTCCAGATTTTAGTTAATTATAAGATATAAATAAAAAGAATTTTTAGTCTGAAATTACATTTTTGAGCCTTTAAAATGTATTTTTATGTAAGTGTACTGTACGTTACATGTGGGGTGCAGGTGGTGGCTGTAGGAGCCTGGAGACCTTGCAGCCACTAGAGCTGGAATTATAGGCTGTGGTGAGCTCCTCGATGTGGGAACTGCACCTGGGTACCTGGAAAAACAGCAAGCACCCCTAACCTCTGAGCCTTCTCCCTAGCCCTTGGACTTAAGTTTGTTTTGTTAATTAACTTATTACCTTACTTACTTATTGATTCATTGTGTGCATGCACACGTATGTCAAGATACACATGTGAGGACCAAGACAGCTTTAGGAGATGGTTCTTCCTCCTGACATGTGAGCTCTTCTTGGCTGTATCACCGGCATGAATTCTTTTGAAATAGTCATTGTTTGATAAAATTATGGCAACACCAGTGGGGATTCTTATGATTGCCTTTTGAGGTTCTCTCTCTCTCTCTCTCTCTCTCTCTCTCTCTCTCTCTCTCTCTCCCTCCCTCCCTCCCTCCCTCCCCAACTGGCCTTGAAATCATCATCCTCCTGCCTCAGCTCCCTGAGTACTAGGCTGACAGGCACACCACCATTTAAGATTTGTTTGTTTAAATGAACATACTTCTGAACATCAAGAGATTACTGTACATAGTAACGTAAATTCATTATGGAATGTCCTCCATGTCTGGGGCCCACACTCTGGAACCTCCAGCTTTCAGGAAAGGCCATAGTTCAGAGCTGGTTCAGCCTTGTGCTGGGGTCCCCTGTGATCCCTTGGATCTTGGGTCCTTCTGTACGGATCTCAGGAGGCTGTCAGAAATAGAAAGGCCAGCATCTCTTTACCCATCACCTAATCTCACTGCTTGTCTGCCAGGTGCCAGACCAAAGCAAGAAAGCCCTGAGCAAACAGAAGTTCCCACCTGCATGGAGCTGCCATTGGGGGAGAGATAATCACAGGGATTAGCCAGGCTCTAGTCTGTGAGATAAGAAATGCTACAAACTCATGGTGCAGGAGTTCAGAACCCTGAGATACACAGTCAGTGGGTCAAGGGGTCTGCACTGGGGCCCGAGACTGGCATGACAGAGAGAACTAACTGATGCAAAGTGTCCACAGGCACACCAAGGCATGCATGCACATCCATATATCTAAACAAATAAGCAAACACAATGTCATGGGCCTGGGTAGATCTGCTGTGTAACGAAAAGTAGTCAGGGCAGAGGTGCTGCCTTGGCTAAGGCCTGGGTCTGAATCTCATTTCAGGAGGAGGAGCATAGGGTAGGCTGGGACTCAGGAAGACAATGGCAGGGAGATGGGAGAGGAATGCCGTGGATCTGAGCCTGCCTGAGGAGCTCTCTAGCTTAAGCCTCCAACTTGCTTCTCTGCCTCTACCTTCAGGTGCTGGGACAGCAGGTGTGTGCCACCAGGTAGGTCGTGCTGGGGATTGAACCAGCGCTTTATGTACACTAGGAAGTGGCATATGTCCACCTGCACCTCACATACATGTGGGGTTTTCAAGTGGATGATCAGACAGCCAAAGAGCTCGGCAGGGTGGGGGACACCCAAAATAGTCTTTTGTTTCCTTCCTTTCTTCCTCAGAACCGTCTCGGGGCTTCCAGCCTGTAGGTGGCTGTTGGTCTGGCCCTAGCCTGTTCCACTCGGTAACCTCCAGTACCCAGAGCGCAGTTCCGACCTCCAGGGAGGGACTTTTTAAGCTGAAAATAATTCAAAGCCAGAAAGCACCCTGCGGCTGTCTTCAGACATTTCCTCTTTTCAGCAATATTTTTACCTCTTTACAAATTTGGCATTTTATGTTCTGTTGAAAACAAAAGGGGCTTGATTATCTGTGGGGGTGCAGAGGAGCTGGCAGCGAGTGGGTGACCAGCTGGAACTGTAGGCACATCCCTAACGTCGCCTAGCCTCAGTTTCCAAAATCTGCCCACTGACTGTCTTCCTGGGTAGCTCTTCCCACGAAGGAGACATTCTGTAAAAGGCTCTGGGGATCTTGTGGGTGGCTTGTTTTGTGACAAGGGTTCTCTGTGTGGTTCTGAGTGGCCTTAGACTGTTATCTTCCCATCTTAGGTCTCTAAGTGCTGGTGTTACAGGTGTATGCCACCACACCTGGCTGGCTGGATCTCCTCTCTAACAGGACTAAACCAGCGACAGAGCTTGTTAGTCGACTAGACAGGCTAACCTGGTGCTTATAACTTTGAACAAACCGTGCCGTCTCTCAGGTCTCATTATGCCCATTTGTAAATGAGGGAGCATAGCGGTGCCCTCCTCCAGCTGTCTCAGATAACGGGGTGGAAATGCTTTGCAGCTGAGAAGCTGTGTAACAGCCGGTGGTGGAGTGCGCACCTTCAATGCTGGGCACTTGGCAGGGCTGAGGCAAGGGGAAGCAAACGTTCAAGGCTAGACTGGGCTCAATATTAAAACCCCTTTTCAAAATAAGAAGCACATGAGTTGAGAATGTAGCTGAATTGGTGGAGTGCTAGCTTAGCATGCACAAAGCCCTGGGTTCTATGCCTTGTTCTGCATAAGCGTGTGTGGTGGAGTGTGCCTATAACCCCCGCATTTGGGAGGAAGAGGCAGCAGGGTTAGAAGTTAAAGGTTATACAGCTTGACCTGGCTATATAGCAAGTTTGAAGTCAGCATGGAATACATGAAACTCTAAAAAATAAATAAATAAGCAAACAGGCAAATATGGGTTGGGGATATAGCTCAGTGGTAGAATGCTAGCCTAGTATGTACAAGGCCCTGGGCTCAATCCTCAGCATTGCAGGGATGAGCTGCACAGGCAGTCAGACTAAATATAACTCCTGGGGCTCTTCAGGGCCCATGTTCTGGCCCTGTCATAACCTAGATTCCCTAGAACCTATTGCGCTCCATCATCCGTTCCTTCTACCCTGGTGGCAATGCTCAGGGAGGTGGCTCCCAGGCCTGGCTGCATAGGCTGGGGGACCAACGGTCCCAGTTTGCTGAGACTCTCAGTGCCCAATTAGACCAAACCGAGGCAAGCTGGACCCTAGCTCACTGGAGTTAGCCGAATTTCTCAAGAAGGATCACCCAGAGGAGCAAGTCTGAGGCAGGGTGGGGTCTGAGCATGCGCGTGACTGGGAACCCTAGTAAGTCTACTCAGCACCCAGGCTGGGCCCAGTCCCTGCAGACAGTAAGGATGCCTGAATTAAAAGGGCAGTGGCCAGGCTCTGCATTCCCTGGGGGAGTACATGTGGCCAGGGGAGCGATCAGCCCAGGCATAGGAAGAGGATGCAATTCCTAGTTCAGCAGGGAAAAGACCAAAACTGAGGTCCTGGGGACACCCTTCTGTGTGAGGTTGTGGTCTGGGCATACTGGCATTCCTTCAAGACTTCCTCTCCAGCCCCTGTGAGCTCATTCTTAATTTCTCAAGCTTTGTGATGATGTGACCTCCTCCAGGAGGTCCCCAGCCCACCCTGCAAGGGAACTTGCTGGCACATGTTCATCATAGACGGCAGCCTCTGCTCCTCAAAGAGCTTTTATGCACATGTGTGTGAGTGTGTATGTTCACATGCATGTGTGTCTTAGTGAACACATGTGTGTATGTTATATGTGTGTATGTGAATGTGTGTGTGAGGCATGTGTGTGTGCAAATGTGTGTGTTATATGTATGCTTGTCAGCCTGTGTATGTGTGTGTATGCTGTGTATGTTATATGTATGTATGTGAGTGTGTGTGTAAGTAAGGCATCTGTGTTATGTTTGTGAGTTGTGAGTGCATGCGTGAGTGTGTGCAAGGCATGCGTGCACAAGTGTGTGAGTGTGTTATATGTGTGCATGTGAGTGTGTGAACATGTAAGTGTGTGCATTGTATATGGGGTGGTGTACATGTGTGTTGTCCTGTAAAGGTGCCAGTTCTCTGCTCTTCTGAGCATCTCCTGCACTCACCAAGACAGGTCACACCCAGCAACGGATGCTGCTTTCCCAGTGGTAACTGAGAAGGCAGGAATCATCCCGGCTCTGCCCAGCCACTCACCACGCCTCTGGCCCCAGACCAGCTAAGATGGCAGAAACAACCTTGGATTACCGAGGCAACTGTCCACCCTTCACTTACGCAAACTCTAGCTTCTTAAGGTCCCGGATGGCAGGAAGATCTGGAGCTGCATCCTCCGAGGGGTTTCTCAGCCTACAGAGAAAGGGCTTCAGTAAGTGGAGGTAGCCCCATGGGTGTACCTCCAAAACTGTCTTCCTTGGGAGCTGTTGTTGATCCTCCACTGAAAAGAATGACTTTAGGGGGCTGGAGAGACAGCTCAGTGGTTGAGTTTGTATTGCTCTTGCAGAGAACTGGAGTTTGGCTCATAGATGCCTGTAACTCCAGTTCTAAAGGATGTTGATGCCCTCTTCTGCCCTCACAGGCACTCAGACACACATGTATACACATAATTAAAAATAAAACACTTTTAAAAGAAGAGACTTAGGGCCAGGCAGAGTGGCGTGAGCCTGTTTATTACCAGTCATTTGAGAGGGTGAGAGGAGGATCATAAATCGGAGGCCAGCTTCAACTACATATCCAATCCCAGGCCAGCCTGACTGAACAACTTTTAGTAACACCCTGTCTCTAAATAAAACCTAAAAGTGGAGATTGGCTCAGTGATAGAGAACTTGCCTAGCATGTGTGAGGTCCAGAGAGAGAAAGACAGGCACTCAGCAATACCTAGGTCTTAGGCGCTGCTGTATCCCCTCTTCTTTGTCCTCTGTACCTTGGCTCTCTTATGGCTGAAATGGAACCAGGTTGCGTGAGAGGCTGCGAGGGTCCCTTCAGTTAGCAGATGCTGATGGGATCCTTGTTAATCCCCAGCAGGTGATGTCTCCTTGGCTTTAGCCAAGGGCCTGGCTTAGAATGGGGCAAAGGGCAAAATCTGGGTCCCTGTCTGAGTGGACTGCAGCGAAGGGCCTGGGTGGCCAAACCAAGAGTCAGGGCACTGGACAGCTCTATGGACAGGACATGCATGTGACAGACGCAGCCCACCCACATAGCCTGGAGCCACCTCCTACCCCCTGCCTTCTCACCTCTGGGTCTGCACCAAGCTGTCCAGGTCTTCCACATCCTTGGGAGACTTGGCCTTGAATGGCTCAATTGTGAATTTCTCCTCTGCTGCCTGGAGTAGCTGGGACTCTTCCTGCTGCCGTAGGGACTCCCATAGCATCATTGTGTCACTCAAGGAGGCCCTGTGGAGGAAGGGCCTCAGACCTAGGCACAGTGGCTGGGCTACACAACAGGGGTATGGCTCCATGAGGGGACTGCCTATCTCCTCAGATCCTTTCCTTTCTTAGCTTGATCTCCACCTCCTGTGACCTCACAGGCCCTTATTGCTTTACCTTTCTCAAAAAGGCCCACTTTTTCTCTGACTGCCAGGAAGCTCAGCGCTAAATTCCGGGCATACCTGTGGCAGACCTCATAACTTGAGTAAAATCTGTTTATCGGGAACATGGGAGGAAGTTTTTCTGGAGAGACCCTGAAGTGCTCAAGTAAACTGCAAAATGGACTTGAATGAGTCAAATGAGAGAATTCAGAGCCCATTCGAGGTGCAGGGTGTCCTGGCAGGGCTGCGAGCACCCCTGGAACCTGACCTCATTCTCATTCTGGGAAGGCTGCTCTGCCGCCTGAATACAAAGAGCAGAGAGAAAGAGGAGGCTGAGGCACAGACGCACAGGGGCCATGACTCTGAGCATGAGAAAATGGTGGCACATGGTGGCTACTGAAGGATGGGTACAATCTGGACGTGGGCTAGGCTGAGACTGTAAATGTGTTCCAGCGCCTGGTGCGTGGCAGGCATTCAAATATTGGTTAGAACATCTCTGACCCCCAGCATTGTCATCTTAAAAGTGGAGGGGACTGTCCTGCCCATCTGACACTGTGCTCATAGGATAGGGGTCCCCAGAGCTACAGTCCATGTCTGCCCTTTGTCCTGCCCACACCTGAAACTGGTGACACAGCTCAGTCCCACGAGGTTCCCCAGTCCAGAGGGCTCAATGCCAGTCTGACGAAGGTCCAGGGAGAAGTCCTGGCTGGCCGTCTCTAGGGCCCTGCCCAGCATGTGCACATCTGGGGGTGTAAGCCGGGTGCCCAGGAAGGAGAGATGCTCAGGGAGCTGGTGTGTTACATGCTCCCAAATCCCAGGTTCCTGTGTCTCATGGGCACAATGTAGCAGCTCCAGCAGTCGGCTGGCCCGCAGCGTTCCCAGCTGTAGGCGCTTCAGGTACCTAGTAAGAACTTTCCGTTTCTTTTCCGTCACTGCAGGCTCCACCAGCGCTCCCAGGCAGTGGGTTCGAGGTTGGAAAACCAATCCAGCCAGAAACCGTGGTACACCCTCCAGCCAGTTGTCATAGGGTCTCTTCTTCCTTGGGGTCAAGGCCAGGTACTGTGGCAGCTCCTTGTCTCTGATTTCATCACACTGTGCCAGCCACACAGCACCCAGGAAGCACTGTAGCAGAAAACTAGAGAAGGCCAGCTGGTCCTCTGTGGTCCCCAGGGCGGGCTGCACCAAGCCTTGAGTCACTGCCCAGGTCCTCACCTCCACGGATAGTAACTGGGTCTCTTGCAAGGTGCTTTGGTGTCTGCGGCCCAGCTCCCAGGCCAGCTTGGCCAGCTCAGTTAAGGCCCCTGGAGGACTGTCTCGGACTGCAGGGCCTAGCAGGCTGACATAGAGTCCTGTAAGTGTACCAGGCAGCTGGACCTCTGTGCCCTGTTCCAGCAGGGCCTTGGAGAGCTGACACACAGCCCTGCACAGAGCAGGACTGTGACTGTGGGTGAGGAGAAAAGGCTGGCGCTCCAGGAGGCCCAGGGCCTTGTCTTGGTCCCCTGCTGTCCCTGAGTTCTCAAAGTAGTGCCTCATATAAGTCTGAGCCTGTTTAATAGAAAAGCTGGGCACCTCGAAGATGGCGTCTGCCTTGCTCAGGCTCTGAGCCAGGCGGCCCCGGGGCCGGGCAGTGAGGAGCAGGGTACAGCCACGCAGCAGCTTCCGCTGGAACAGCCCAGCTAGCAGTCCCCGGAAGGAGCAGGGCTCTGGGGGCAGAGGTCCACATGGTCCGTGCAGGAGACCATCTTGGGCCTCTAGCTCCTCAAAAGCATCTAGAATGAGCAGGACACGGTCCGGTTGCCTCACGATGTGACCTAAGACCTCATCATCCATGACCAGTGGCTGCAGGCTTGGGGGACAGAGCAGATCACGCAGGTAGTAAGAGTCGCCTGGACGATCCAAGTAGTGACATGGGACATAGAAGACAAAGTCATATTGTGGCAACTGGCCACGGGCCCAGGTCTGACTCACCATCCGGGCCCAGTGGCTCTTGCCTTGGCCAGCCTTGCCCAGCACAGCGACCACCTGTGTCTCTCGTGGCCACCGGCGGCTGCCGACAAGCACCTCAGCTAGGCCACTATGGGCTAACTGGCGCTCTGTCCAGTCTGGAGTGGCTAGCTCCCTTTCCTGGCTCTTGTTGCTGCCTCTCTCCAACCTGGCCCGTACCAGCTCCATGGCTACCAGGGGACTGCTCAAGCTCTCAGGCTCCACCTGGTACTTGTCCTGCAGGGAGTGCTGGAACCGCTGCACAGACTCTGGGAAAGCCAAGGGTGAGCCAGAGAGTTAGCGGAGTGGGGGTTGGGAGAGGGGAGGTGGCCAGAGCCTCCTCACCTCAGTTTCCCATCCACTGCTCAGTTTCCAGTCAGCGGCCCATTCACTCATCCACACCCATTAATTTTCTCTCTTTATCCATTTCTTTCTGCTTTTAAATTATTTATGAGATGGGGGCTCATATAACCCAGACTGCTCTTGAACTCACTTAATAGCTGAGATGACCTTGAACTTCTGGTCTTCCTGCTTCCACCTCCTTAGTGTTGTGGTCTTGGGGTTGAACCCAGGGCTTTATTTATGCTAAGCGAGCAGGCCACCGGCTGGGCTACAGGCCACCGGCTGAGCTACAGTCCCAACTCCTTTTGTAGCTTTTGATTTAGAATCTTACTCTGTAGCCCAGGATGACCTCTAACTCAACTATATCTGGCTACTCTGTGGTGTGTGTGTGTGTCTGGGGGAAGGATGTTTATTGTGGATGACACCCAGGGGGTCCAGCTTTCAGGGCACTTCCTCTACCACTAAACTGCTCCCCAGCCCCTTCAGTAACCACTAGGCTGGGCAACTCATTCATATGGGGTTTGGAAGGAGAACTGGTTATTTGTGGATTCATCATGTTAGGTGAGATGAGCCAGGTTCAGAAAGACATATATCACATGTTTCCTTTCATATGTGGAGCCTAGAAACACACACACACAGACAGATACATAGATATAGATAATATATACGCATATATGTATGTGTATATACGTGTGTGTGTGTGTGTGTAGGGGCATGAAAATAGAAGTAAGAGCATTAAGTGGCAGGAAGGGGACCATTGGGAAAGAAGGAAATGGAACAGCGGATGATAAGGGTGTGAGTACGAATAAAATACTTTTTATATATGTATGAAATTGTCAGGATGAAATCCATCATTTTAACAATGATGTACTTCCTGCTAAACCTGCAAACCTGAGTTCCACCGCTGGCGCCTCATGGTGGAAGGAGAGAACCGACTCCTGCAAGACATTCTCTTACGTGTGTACTATGCACAGACACAAGCACACATATATACATACATATGCAGACACACACTGAATAAAAAACAAATAAATACTTGTAATTCAAGGCCTTTGAAAAGACAGTGGAACTGGTGAGGCTTTAGCTGTTGGTAGAGTATTTGCCTTGTGAGTACAAAGCCCTGGGGTTCAAAACCATGAATGTGGTAGTACATGCCTATAATCCCTGGAATTGGGACATAAAGACAGGAGGATCAGAAATTCAAAGTTTTCCTTAACTACATAGCAAGTTGGAAAGGAAGAAAGAAAGAAAGAAAGAAAGAAAGAAAGAAAGAAAGAAAGAAAGAAAGAAAGAGAATAGGAGAAAAGGAAGAAAGGAAGACGAAGGCAGCGGGCATGGTGTTGCACACCTATAATCTTAGTGCTCAGGAGACTGAGACAGTAGGGATGTGAGTTCAAGGCCAGCATGAGTTACAGTCAGGTGAAGGGTGGGAGCTACATAGCAAGAGTCTGTCTCTGAACAAATAATGTCAACAGTAACGAAAAGAGCTAAAACTTGGGAGGCCATGTGTCTGAGTCAAATCCTGCCTCCTCTGTTTGTGTGGCCATGAACATTTGTACGCCCGTTTGTGTGGCCACGAACATCTGTACGCCCGTTTGTGTGGCCATGAACATCTGTATGCCCGTTTATGTGGCCATGAACATCTGTATGCCCCACTATGCTTCCGGACAGTTCATCTGTGAAATGGGGGTGATGCAGGGGCTGGAAAGGTATTAATGCAAAGCTTAGGGGTGGAACTGGAAAAACCGTCCAGTGGCTTAGCTTTCTCTCACTTCCCCTGGCAATCCTTCCCTTCTACTACCCCACACTTCCTTCACCCACTCACTCACTCTCTCCTCTTCTACCCTCTCCCTCACAAGGCAAGCTCAGTTCCCACAGGTGACTCCTAGGAATAGGGACTTTTGTCCTGCGTACTACTGCTTGGGTGGCTGAGCAGACGCTGCAACAGTGGGGAAATCAACTGGGCGATGAATGAAAGAATAAGTAATAAATGAACGAGCAAGCGCGCTGACGAGGGGCTGGCTAAGTATTGCATGGGTGAAGCTTTTTGTATCAGGTCTCCAGGACAGAGGGCTCAATAGTTACTCACCCGGCCATTTTGGAAGCTTGATGGAAGACTCGGGACCTTCCTGGCATGGGGAGGAGGATGTTGTGTCCTCTGAGGATGGAGAAACAAATGTCAATCAGAGTCTTGAGTGTCCCCATGGACTCCTGCCAGTATTAGGGGCATCCAGAGGACAGAACCATGTGCCTGAGCCTCCAAGGCCAGGTCACAAGAAGGCAGCTAAACTGTAAATGAGATCCTTATTTTAGCCAGCTGTACTTACAAACAAACACCTTTTAACCAGAGTTTTAAAGATCACTGCAAGCCAGGCACTGTAGTATCTGTAATCCCAGCCTTTAGGGGGTGAGGTAGGGGGATTTTTGCAAGTTTAGAGTTAGACTAATAGGCACATACTGAGTTGCAGGCCAGCTGAGGATGTACAGCAAGACCCTGTCTCCAAACAAAGAAAAGCAAAATTTAAAAGTATGGGATTCAATAAAGCCCAATCAGGCTGGGTGTGCTCTTACACCCTAAAGATCAACAGGAGGTCTGTGGCTTGTGGCTCTGCTTGGATGGACAGACATGTTCCAGTTGTCACCCAACCCTCAGTCACACTCCCTGCTTCACCAGACCTCACACACCCTCCCTCATGACCAGTCACCCATGAATGTGGCTTCCCCACCTCTTCAGGCAGCTCTGACTGACTGAGAAATATCCTGCCCCAAGCCCTCTGTCCTGGTTTCAAAGCCTTTTTTAGAGTCCCGGTCCTCACCTGTCTCATTAACACGGGAGGTGAGCGCAGGTTCAGGCATACTGGGCAGGTCAGCTGCAGATGGTGCAAAGGGGCTGGTGGAGCCCGGCCGCCCTGGGGATTTGGGGAGGCTGGGGACAGTGGGGCTGCCTGAAGGGACTGCTTGGTTGACTTGGGGCATCTCACCTGTACGGAAGGAAAAGAGGAGCATAAGAACCATTAGGGACTCATCCAGGAATGTGCTGGGTCACTCCACTCCAACCACACTGTGGAGTGTGAACTGACTTTCCCAGGGTGGGGGTGCTGCATCGACTGAATAACTAGAGCTTCTGTGGCTGCAAAGTTGCAGGTCCAGAGCCAAATTGTCTTGGGGTGTCTTTAGCACCCACCCTCATAGACATTAATTGCCTACCTCTGTGTTTGGCCTAGCATCCTTAAGACTTCAGGTAAAAAATCCTTTTGGCAATGTACCAGGAGATGCCTTTTCCACCCACTCAAAGGCTAAGAATGGCAGAAGGTAGCATCTGAGGACTCTACCCTACCTTGCTGTAACCTGCCTGGGGTTTCTACTAATTCATCTGAAAGATGACCTGGCTTATAACTCTCTTTCTTCTGTTACTATTAAAAGTTCATTTAGCTGTTGTCATGCTGCATTGAGGTATTTGGGGCATCGTAAATCTGTGTTCCTGGCAATAGTCTCTCCCATCCGGCTCCAGAATAAATGATCTCCTCCTGCTGTTGAGGTGAGTGTTTGGTGAGTTTGGAGAGAGAGGAAACCTCCTAGTGAAGGCATTTCAGGGTGAAACTGGGGAGGGAACCCCAAGCTACATCCAGCTCCCATCCGTGGAGTGGACATAGTCAGCTCACAGGGCGCTCAGGACAGATGCTTCCTGGCACTCCTACACGTTAGAAGTTGCTCCCTTAATTCTGGGACACCATTATCTTAAATAGAAACAGTCATGCAACCCTAAAAGGAGCTTGTGGATTGTAGTGGAACCATCCTCATCCCTGAGAGTCCAGACATGCCTTCCCAGGGCTTATTGGAAGCCTCAGTATGGTGTGTCAACAGGCACCATTTAGCTGATCAGAGAAAAGGCAAATTAGAGAGAGCGTGCAAGGATGCACAAAAGACTGCCCACAGCACAATGAAGAGGGGCAAGGAGACAGTTAACTCTGGAGTCTCTTATTGTTTGGCTTCATAATGAGTGTCACTGAGTTTAAAAGTAAAACTGAGGCTGCTTGCTTGTTTGTTTCAAGGCTGGAGAGATAGCTCAGTGGCAAAGTGCAAGTACTACTTATCCGGAGGTCCTGAGTTTGGCTCCCAGAATCCATGTTAGGATGCTCACAACAACCCGTAACTCCAGCTCCAGAGAGAAGTCGCCACTGGCTTCTTCAGGAACTGCAGTAAAGCATTCTCATGTGTGTGTGCACATACACAATTAAAACAAAATCTTTTTGAACTTTTTTTTTGGATAAACTAAGCCAAGAGGAAATAGTGACACAGAAGCCTGTGAGTCTGGTCACCTATGCAGACCACCTTGACTTTGGAGGAAATGAGTATAGAGGAAGGTGTTGTGGGGAGGGAGGATTCATGACTAGGTGCTGTGTTACAATTCCAAGTGCCTGCAGGGGAGAGTAGGTCGGGAAGGGAGGAAGGAGAGACCCTCAGCTGCGATGCTGGCTTGTATACTCACCATGGTAGATCAGAACACTGGAGAGACCTGTGCCAGCCCCTGAGATTTGCAAAAGTCCCTGGGGCAGAGTGGGAAGAAGCTGGATGTGTCCGATGGGGAGATCCAGACAGTTCAGTGAGGACCTAGAGGGGGGCCCTGCAGGAGACAGAGGTAGTGAGTGGGGACCATCCACAGCACCCATTTTTGTACTTCTGTTTAGTGATGTGGGGTAAACATTCAGCTCCCTCCCAAGGGGCTCTCATTTCTCACCTCTTCTCCTCAACATACCAGATGTCTGAACAGCTTCCTCCAGGTATAAATGGCTGGACACTGGCTCTTGACTGGATAGAGCAGGTGATAAATAAGGCATGGCGGAGAAGCTTGCTGGCCCCATCAGGAAGCTGCCGGTCAATATGGGCACGGAAGAGGGCTCAGCTGTGAGAAAGGGGTGGGTTAGAGGCTGGATGGATACCTGGAATGGGATAGGCCTCCAGGACAACAAGAATCTCTCTCTTGGGAGTTGAAGGAAATGCCTGTCCCCCTCTGACCCCAAGTAGCTGGGTTGCTCAACTGTTGATCTATGCCAACAATACCCAGCCTTTCCTTGTGGCTGGGCTTTGGGGCCTCCCTAGAAACCTCACACAAGAAACCTATGACTTGGCCCATAACTCCGGCCCCTCCCACCCAGAGACAGCAGGTCCCTAAACCCTTGGGAGACTAAGCGCCACCCTCAACCTTCAGCTTCTGTCCAATGGATGGGAGCAGTACCACGTGCTCCCATGAGGGTGTACACAGCCCTCTCTTCTACTGAATGGGAGAGCTGTGAGCTGTGAGATGGGACGGGTCCTGCTCCCTCATCAGGGTAGGACTCCCTAAGGACTGAAGCTACCTCTCTATCATCTTGGGGGATCCATGGAAGCTAGTAGGAGAGAGATTTGGAGGGGCGGAAGATGAGTCTCCTACCACAGCACAGGCTGAGGAATCCCCATCTCTGTTTGTTCCTCACTCACTCCCTCATAGCTGTGTGATCTTAGGCAGGTGACTTCATTTCTCCGAGCTATTTCCTTCCCTCTCTCCCTTGGTCTCTCTCTTCGAATTTTCCTTCCTTCTATCCTCTCTTCCTTTCTCTCTCTCTTCCCCATTCTTCCCTCTGTCCCCTTCTTTTTTTCTTCTTCCATGATGCTAGAATACAACCTAGGGCCTTGTTCACAATAGGCACACATTCTACCCCCAAGCTACTCCCAACCCCGATTTTTGGTGTTCAATGCCGGCTTGTGCTACATTTGAGGAGGCCTATGCTCCCCCAAAAGTGGCTCTCTGGATCATATGCCCATCTCACCTAGCTTCCTGTGCTTGGAATCCATAGGGTGCTCTTCTGTGGAGCCTGCAGAGAGAACCCTGAGATCAGTGGCCCTGGGTTGGGATGTGCCCAGCCATGGGACTTTCTTGGTTCTCAACAGGTCATGTGACCTTGCCTGAGGATTTGAGGTACTGTGCCCCACTTCCTTCCTACTCCTCAGGGTGTTGGCCAGTTCTTGCTTGAGCCCAAGTCTCAGCTACAAGAATCTCAGCAGGTAGGTGAGAGGAGAGGACAGGCAGAGGCACAAAGTCACAGATCAGGTGAGGTTAGAGCCCGCTGCTCTGCGCTCTGCCCAGGTTGCCCCCATAGCCTGCCAGAGAGCTCTAATGCTCTCTATGGATGCGATACCTTTGCAAGCACTTGTCCACTTGCAGACAACAGTGAAAAGCAGAGAATGTCTTAGCAGATCAGTGGCAAAAACCATGTCCCTCCACAAAAGACCTGTGCAGCCAACTGTGGGCCAGCCACCCAAGGACCCAGCTTGGGCCAGATGTGAAAGAGTTAGGATGCTGGAGGGTATGTGGCAAGGGGAATCATAGGCTGTAATTTACTAGGAAGGCGCCAAAAGGAGATGGGTAGATGGGTCAAGGAATCTAACAATGGGTGAAGCAGCTCAAGGCACATGGGTCCCAATATTAACTATGGAATTCAAGAAGAGGGGAGATATGCTTGCTCACAGAGGGACTCATACCTTAGCTCAGTGTAGAGGCAGAGAGGGAGGAAGGGACAGAGAGATAAAAGAATGGAGGAACGGGGGGGAGAGAAGAAGGCGAGGAGGCAGGAAGGGAGGAAAGGAGGCAGACAGGGAGGGAGGGAGGCAGGGAGGAAGGTTGGGTGTAGGGAAGAAAAGAAGAGAGAAAAGAAGGGAAGAGGGAGAGAAAGGGCAAAAGGAAAGAGAGCAGAGGGGCCTGTGAAGTGGCTCAGAGGGTACAATACTTGTAATGCAGCCCAGAGACCCGAGTTCAATCCCCGAGTTCACGTGAAGGTGAAAAGACAGAACTGACTCTGCAAAGCTGTCTGACATGGACATGATCATATAGCATGTGTGTGCCCACACACACAATAATAAGGAAGAAAGAAATTTGCAAAGAGGAAGGAAGAGAAGAAAAGAGAGAAGAGGAGGAGAAGAAGTGGGAGGGGCATTCTGGAGACAGATCCTTATGTTCTCCAACAGCAATCTGGAAATGCCCCCCAAGACATGGTAAGGGCAGAGAGTGAAATAGTGTGTGCATATGTATGTGTGTATTTGTATACATGTACATACATTTGTGTGTATATGCATATGTACACGTGTGTATATATTGTGCATATATGTAAGTGTATGTTCATATGTATGTTTGTATGTGTGGTGGCGTGGAGCAGGTGATAGAGTATTTCTGACAAGGTTCAGAGGGAGAGGTGGACACAAACTGCCTTTAGGGGGAAGTGCTAAGAAAGGGATGGGCTGGAGGCAAACTCTCCCACCGCCCATTCTTGGCACGTTAGATTACAGCACACATTAGATTCCCATGCCCAGCAGTAAATAGATGTGCAAGGCCTGGGGTTGCAGCTCAGTGTAGAGTGTTTGTGTAGCATTCCAAAGGCCTGGGCTTCATCCCCACAACACTCACGCGCTCATGCACACACACACCAACCTCACACAAGAAATAAACATAAACTGGAGAGATATCTCAGAGCACCATCCCCCTCTTCTGGCCTTTGTAGGCACCAAACACACACGTGGTACACAGACATGCATGCAGGCAAAACACTCATACACATAAAATAAACACACTAAAAGAGAGATAAACGTGAATAAGACAGTGACTTTATGTGGATGAGTGGTCAGGGAGGGCTTCCTGGATGGAGTGGGCTAATGGTTTGGAAGGACTTAACTATGGGAAGAGAGGAGGTGCTTCAGGAAGAGGGACAATGTGGCAGTCTGCATGGGCTGCAGCATGGGGAAAAGAGTGTAGCCAATGGAGTGTCTCTCCGTGAGTCAGAAGAAGAGGAAGGATAGCTCACACAGGCCTCTTAGAATGTATCCTGTGACAGCTGGAGGGTCAGCCAAGCAGGGATGCCATAATCTGTATGGCGAAGCACCCATGACCATTAGATGAGGACAGACTAAGTAGGCAAGAGACTGGGCAGAAGGCTCAGAGAGATGTAGATACCTAGCCAAGGTCACATAGCCCATAAACAGCTATTCAGGATTCCAATCCAATCCTGGCTGAGGCCACACCCATCGCTTAAAGAGACCCTCCATCTGATACCCCAAGGGAAGGGGAAGTGGGACTCAAAAGTCATTGAGGAACAGGAACTGAAGCAGCCCACAGAGACTCTACCAGGAGGAGGGAGCTTTGCTCTTGAGATGCCTGTTCCTTCCTGGGAAGCAGTGGCAGGGGTTGTGGTGAGGAGGCAGACAGGACTTAATGGAGTAACTGTGACCACAGCAGGCTGCAGAGATAAGGAGGGACTAGATCTGAGAAAGGCCAGACTAGGTCAAGGAGGAGCTCACTCACGTCTCTTCTGGGGCCTCTGTGCTTCTTCTCCAGAAACTTCCATGCTCTCACCAAAGCCTTCCTCTGCTCCAATGTGCTCTACTTTGGAGAAACACAAGAGACCCACGTCACAATCCCAGAGCCCCCAGTAGGGTCTCTACAGTGAGTACCTGTGGCTGCCAGGCATTTGTTCAGGCCAGGAAGAAACTGAGGCAGGACCACTATCAGCATCCCCCGACTTACTGAAGAGGTCCTTGCTGAGGCCCTCCAGTTGGGTGTCCTGAAACACGTACTGATCCAGTTCCGCTGCCAGGGAAGGAAGCACAAAGTCAGTCAGAAGGTCTCGCGAAAGTCCTATCGTGGGTCAAGCCTAGGGGCTGCAACATTCTGGGTCTGGTGCACAGTAGGGTCTCTATAAATGTGGCTGAGTGTAAGCTTAATGAACAACAGACAGACATTGCCTTTCACGGAATGAGTAAAAGTATATGCTCATGAAAACATATCTACATCATAAAATAACTCCAAGAAGAACAGTAATGCTGGCCTTGGGGTTGAGCTCAAACTCAGTCTTTATTCTCCACTAGCTCCATTTGCTGGACAATCTTGAGCTGATTGTTTAATGTTTCTGGTTCCTGTTTCCTCATCTGATCAAAGAGAACAAACAGCACATACTATCCGGAGGTGGACACAAATGGTCAGACGTGTGTTCGGAGCATTCAACATGGTAGACCGGAGGCACTCCAGAAGTGATGGCAAATGATGTGGTACGTGATTTGGAGCTAGTGGGAAGACATTTGCATGGTCGGGAACTCGCTGTGCATGTGCGTGTGTGTGTGTGTGTGTGTGTGCGCGCGCGCGCACGTGCATGCGTGTGTGTATGCATGCACATGTGTGTATGTGTGTGTGCATATTTGTGTATGTATACTCACATGCACCAGTGCCATGGAATGTATGTAGAGGTCAGAGAGCAACTAGCAGGAATCAGTTCTTTCCTTCCACCTTAAACTCAGTCATTAGGCTTGGTGGCAATTGCCATTCACCCACAGGACAACCCTTCTGGCCCTGAATCTCTTTTCAAAGCTGGACACGCCTTAGCAACCTGCTAAATCTCAGGCACTTCCTTTTCATGCTTAAGTCAGGACCTGGAAGTGAGGAAGCCCTGGCTGCGGATTTCACATCTGCTCCTGGCCATGTGCATCAGCCTTGAGGCTGCACCCCCTCCCTCAGCCTCAGTTTCCTCCTCTGTAAGCAGGAAGCTCTCACACCAAGGACTTGGTTGGCCATACAGTGTAGCAATGAACACACTGGCAGTGTCAGTTGCTGCAATGGCAGACTCAGTGGCTCAGATGCCGGAGAAGGGCATTTGGTGTGTGCCTATGATACTGCGCTTGGGGAGCTGAGGCTAGAGGATTGCCATGAGTTTGAGACTGGCCTGGGGTGTATAGTGAGTTGCAGGACAGCCTGGGCTAGATAAGACCCTGTATCAAAAATAAAATAAAATGAACATAACACAAAAATCATAAAGAAAAGGAAAGAAAGGAAGGGAAGTACCATAAAGGCCATGGTTGGCTTGACAGTCATCAGGGAAGGGACCCAACTCCCTTAGTCCTCCTTCCTCCTTTCTCCCCATAGTCCTCTTCCAGCCCTAACTGCTCCCCCTAGCTACAATTTTGGTGGGAGGGAAATTTTTGTTGTTCAAGGTGACCCAGTGAGGTTAGTGAATGAGAATTTTTTTCTCTGTCCTTTCTCTGGTCTCCACCACCTTCTTACCGATGTTGGCATAGGCCTCCCTGGTCTCTTCATCCCCTTCCATGTCCTGCAGCAGCTTGCTGAATTGGTCACAGTTGATGGTGTCTGTGTCCAGCTCTGGAAGGGAAAAGCCCCAAGGGTGAATCCTGGGAGTCTGGAAGGAGGGGCGATGGGGAAGCAGAGCAACAGTCTCCAGTTGAGGGGCTGGGAGCTGTCCGTGGTCCTGACGCTTGCTGACTGTCATAGCCAGCAGAGGGGAGGAACGAGGCTCACCTGAGCTGAGCTCGATCTCCTCCCCAGCCAGGTCCATCTGGTCGTACAAGTGGTAGAGGTGCAGGGGGTCAACATCACTGTTAAGGAGCTCCAGGTAGCTGCCCTCTGGAAGCCCCAATTCCATGGTGGCACACAGACTATGACCTGGGAGGAAAGACACACTCACTCAGCCGTCTCACAGGTGGTAGGAAAAGGCAGAGCATGAACATCCAAGACTGATGAGGGCTGGGAGTGGGAGGAGCCAGAGGGTGTGAACAAAGGGGCATCAGGCGCTGAGATGGGAGTTTGAGGCCCAGCTGTGGGGCCTTACAAGTGACAAGTGACTTACCCTCTCTAAGTATCAGTTCTCTGGAGACATGGGGAGAACCTTGAAAGGCCAAGGGTGGCGTGGTGCAGTATGACAGTCACATGGCAACCTCCAGTCAAAGGAAGTTCATTATGTTGGGGGACTCAAAGAAGGGACTCTCCTCTCCCAGTTTGGATCCTCTCACCACACTAAACCTGCATCCACTCACACCTAGGGCTCTCAATGCCTCTGGGGGCCATGTTCCACATGTTTCTGCTTGCTTAGGAATTTCTTCAAAAGTCACTGAAATAGACCCTCTCCTCTGCTGGAAGTTCCGAAAGAGGTGGAAGGCAGAGATAACCCTGCTCACCCCAATGTGAAGAAGGGTTCTCTTTAGCTGCCCCAGCCCAGGGCAGACGGCTCAAGTTATGTGGGGATGAACCATTAAAGCACCTTTAATGGTTAATCTTGATTATCACCTTGCCAGGATCTAGAATTACCGAGGAGACAAGCTTGTGGCCAGGCCTCTGAGTTTCTAGACTGCAGTGATTGAGACGGGAGGACCCATCCTAAATGCGAGCAGCATCATTCTGTGGGCTAAGGGTTCAAAACTGAGCAGCAGCATGCATCTCCCTCTGCCTCCTGATTGTGGATGCAGTGTGAGCCACTTCCTCCCTCTGCTGTCACCGTGCCTTCCAGATACAATGTCCCTTCAAACTGTGAGCCAAGCCAAGGGTCCCTTACGTTGTTCTTGTCGAGTGTTTTGTCACGGTGATGAGACTGGTAGCTATTACAGCGCCCTGCCCCAAGCCTGCAGCACATTCCTGCACACTAGACTCTCCCCTCACCTAGGACCGGTACAGGGAAGAGCGCACAGATACTCCGAGTTCCTCGTATTGTATGATGAGCTTCACACATGTCCCCCTTCAGGTCTCATCGCACCTTAACTAATTACATTCCTGTCTCTCGGGTGAAGAACCAGATTACAATGAGTGGCTGGCCACATCCTCTGCTGCCGTCATGGGAGGGACTCTTACTTGAGAAGGGAACATGTGGGTGACAAGACAATTTCCTCTTCTAAGAAATGTCTGTGCACACCAGAGGGCAGGGGCTGCCTTTTGGCCAATGGGCCGCCTGCACACTGCCCTTCCCTGAGGCTTCCACATCTACCTAAGAGGCCACCCCAGTGCATTCCACCATTCCAGCCCCACAGTGGAGGCTTTGTTTTGTTTCACTTGGGTTAATGACAATAATGTGAGATGAAGGGTTCAATGAACTCAAGATTCTAAAGGTTCCCAAAGTGTCCACTAAATGGACAGCAAGTGTGACGGTAGCTGCTGCTGTGCTGCAGTTATGAAGATAATAATATTTTATGTGTATAGGCCGACGTGTGAGGGAAATGCTCATGGCAGTCAGGAGAAGGTGTTGTAGCCCCAGAGATGGAGTTACAGGCAGTTGTGAGCAACCTGATGGGAGTGCTGGGGACTAAACTCTGCTCCTCTGAAAGAGCTGCCAGCAGCATTAACACTTGAGACATCTCTCCAGGCCCACATAATTTTTTAAAAAAATGAACAATACTGTGTTCTTGATACCTTGTAAGCTGTCTGGAATTTGGGAGTGGTGGTGACCCTGTTCCAAGAGCTCATAGAAGAAGATGAAGACTAGGATTGGGCAGGAGGAGGCAAGTACCATAGACAAAGGAGGAAATGGCTTTCAGGCCTGTGTCTCAGAGTGGGCGGGAGGCTCAAGACCATGACACAGAGGAGACTGACGGAAACTGCTACTCTCGACTAGGACTTTCACTTCCTTCAGGGGCTTCAGGTGATATCAAGAGACAGAAGAGAAACCGAGGCACGTAAGCAATATTGAGAGACTGGGCTGTGATGTAGCTCAGTGGTAGATCACCTGCCTAGCATGGGAAAGACCTTGGATTCCATCCCCAATGCGCGCGCGCACACACACACACACACACACACACACACCACAGAAAGCTGTGCTGAGAGACTTTGGAGTTTAGAAGGGAACAGGAGGTCTGGTATTTCCTTTGAAGTCAGGAAGCTTGGAAGGCTCATGTATGAGAAGGTTCACATCAGGAATCTCTGGAAATGCTGCAATCGTTTGACTCTCGGTTGCCACTGTGAATGGCAGGTTGAAGTATGGCTTCAAAACTGGGCCTTGAATCAAGTCCATGATATTAGTGGTTTTATTTCCTAAGCTAATGAGTGGATTTGAGTGGTGTGTGTGTGCATACATGTATGTTCATATGGCCAACACAATGTTTCTCTTCAGATCATACAATCTGCTATTGCTAACAACCCCAATTCCTGACTGTCCTCTAGAGGCTAGTAATTCTCAGTTATGACTTCTTCAGCTCCTGGTTTGCGCCTCTTCCCTTGGAGGCTGTCTTAGGTCCTTCTGGTTTGGAAGAAGCCTTCTTGCTGCAAAAGACGACTCAAGATAGTCACTAGGACAGGGTCAGTATGTGACCTGAGGACCACAACTGTCCTGAGCACAGAGATGTCAAGGGAACACAGGGCTGCAGCTGTGTGGTGCTGGGAAAAGTGACCTGAGAGGAATTCGCCCTCTGGTTGTCCTCACCCTGTTGCCAAGCTTGTCCTCTCTGACCCAGAACCCTCAACCATCTTGGCATTTCTATCCCAGCTCCCTAGCTCCACTGGGCTCAGAGCAGCCCCCCAGCATATGGCAAGATTATAGTAATTAGAAAAACTGGAAATAGATTTGGTTTTGGTCCCTGGCAGCAACCCACAGGGCTTTTCCATGGTGGAGGTGGGAGAGAGGAAGCAAGGGTAGCCCAACCATGGGATGACTAAGTTCACAACAGCCCAATGGCACAAGACCAAAGCAAGAGTCATGGGCCCTGAGAGCCAAGCCCTGTCTGCTTTGGAGGCTGTGTGACTCTGGGAAAACCCTTTCCCTTCTCCAGTTACCAAGGCTGTCATCTATTACATAAGAGAGTTGCAGGGGAACAATGACTTTCAAGTGACATTTTACAAGGATTCCAGATCCTTTAACAAATGAGAAAAAGTTGTTGTCTGAAAGGGCATCGAGGAACCCAGAACCTCCTTTTCTCTAAAAGGGGCTTCACAGAATAGTTTAAAAGCACAGCTGTAGTTGGGTGTGATCATACAGGTCTGCAATACCAACTGCCCAAGAAGACGTGGCAGGAGGATCATGAGTTTGAGGGCAACATAGGCTTTATAGTGAGACCTCATCTCAAGCACACAAAACAACAACACTGAGATCCAAGCCTGGTGGAAGGTCTTGTGACACCAGCTTCAAGTGGCAGCAGGAAGACTGAAGGTTCAAGGCCAGTCTGGGGTACATAACAAAAGGTAAACACAGGGTTGACATATAGAGAGCCATCACTCAACATGAGGAGGCCCTGAGTCCTTCCCTCAGGACTATAAGACAGAAGCAAACTGAACAGCTACCAACAACTTTTCTGAGTGGAAGACACTGACCCAACTTGTGTAGTGCCAACTTCACGTCACTCCAAAGGGCTGCCAGAGCCTGGGCAGAGCCACAGAGGAACAATGGCTGGAGTGTTGTAGTTTATGGGGCAGGGAAACCACTCTGGAAGACACTGCCATCATGGACATGCTGTTCCAAACCCACACTTGTCCAAACTCATGGAATGCGCCCTACCAAGACTGAACCCAAACTTTGACTTTGCTTTTTAAGTGAATATGAGGTGCTGTTTTAGAGTCAAAGATGGTGACCTGGACTGCTAAGGGATGCAGGTGGGTAGCTGGGGAGGCTATGCATTCATGGACACAATAGATGAGAAAAAAAACACAACTCTCCGACTTCTCTTAAATATCACCACAACCCTAAAAATGTTTCAAAAAGTGAAGAAGCAAGCAAGTAAACAATCTAAAGAAGATCAAGGCTAGGGAGATGGCTCAGGCACGAAAATGCCTGCTACACAAGAGCGAGGGCCTCAGTTCGGATCCCCAGGACCCACATAAGAAGTCCAGCAAGGTCGTGTGTGTCTTATTCATAGTGCCTGAGCATGGGCACAGGCAGATTTCCCAGAACTCACTAATCAATCAGTGTAGACAATCAATCAATGACCTCCAGGTTCAGTGAGGGACCTTGTTAGAATAATAAGATTTGCACATACTACCCTCACACCCACATGCACATGTATACACACGAACACCATACCACACACACAGGATGGAGAGAGAAAGTAACAACAATGAAGAAGGCTGGGCATGGTGTTAAGTGCCTGCAGTGGGGAGGTATAGACAGAAGGATTCCTGGAGTTTACTGACCATCTACCTAGCCTAGTCAGAGAGCCCAAGATTCCAGCAAGAGACACTATCTCAGAAATGTGGTCCTCAGGTGGACAACTCCTGAGGAATGACACCCAAAGTTGGTCTTTGGTTCCCACTTGCACAGTCACACATACACATATAAAGAAAAAAATTGATGCGAATAAGAAAAAAGAAGGAAGGGAGGGAGAGAGGAAGAAAAGAAGAAAGAAAAATGGGAGTGAAGAAAAGGAGAGGAATCAAAGGAAGAGGGAAGAAATGGAAGAAAAGAGGAGAGAAAGGAAATGGAAGGAAGGAAGGAAGAAAGGAAGAAGGAAGAAAGAAGGAAGGAAAGAGGAAGGAAGGAAGAAGGAAGGAAGGAAAGAAGAAGGAAGAAAGGAAAGGAAAGAAAGAAGGAAAGAAGGAAGGAAAGAGGAAGGAAGAAGGAAGAAAGGAAGGAAGAAAGGAAGAAGGAGGAAGGAAGAAGGAAGAAAGGAAGGAAGGAATAAGGAAGAAAGGAAGGAAGGAAGGATAAGGAAGGAAGGAAGGAAGGAAGGATAAGGAAGGAAGGAATAAGGAAGGAAGAAAGGAAATAACAACCATTTCACACTACAGCTCAAGAGTGATGCCCACAGTACTCTGACTTGATGCATCAGCCTGTGTGGATGCTGGAGTACCATCCAGCAGGTTGTGGTCCCTGACAGGTCTCCCTGGGAATAACCAGAGACACGCCACTTCTCCCAGAGGATATCTTCAGAATTCGTGTACCAGTCACCTAACTTTAGCCTGCTGGTACTCAGAGGAGGGAAAATTAATGTTAGATGATGTCACTAGGGTAGGAACCTCATGGTTGGGTTAGCAAAACCCTTCCTCAAAAGAGGAACAGTCCTGAGGGTACACTGGCTCCATCTTGCCACATGGCATCTCTGCCATACTAAGATGCAGCAAGAAGGTCCCTGACAGGGTCCACAGCCAAACTCTTGAACTTTCCAGAGTTTAGACTTTAAGCTCAGCTACCTCCACCTGACTGTGATACTCAGTTTCAGCATCAGAACACGGACAAAGACCCCAGCTCACACCCAAGCATAGGTTCAGGCAGGGCACAAGGTCTCTCTTCGTTTTAATCTGAGATATCTCAGAGAGTCAACTCCTAGGCTCCATAAGGAGATGTGCTGTGATCTGCAGAGTGACCTCACTGTAGCCATGTCCCCCATCTATCCAGCTCTACCTCTGTCCCCCAGTGCACCTCACTCCAAACCCAGGCTGCCTCTGATATGAGCATCTCCAGCTCAGTGCTGGGTTCTATGGGAGCCTCACCTCTGATGATATTTTAAAATACATTTTCCCGGATATGAACTGGAAATCATACGGAAGAAACTCACAGAAGACACCACTAGTGTCTAGTACAAACATGCCTCCCCATCTGTGCTCTGAGCCCCGAATGGAAGCACCCACTGAACCACAAACAGAGCAAATGCAGCCTCCACAGGTACTGGTAAATGGCAGGCATCTGGGGCCTAGGGAAGGAGAAAGGGGACACACTGGGAGAGCTGCACACAGAGGACCAGGGGTGCCAGCATCCTGTCCCTAACAAGAACCCCTACCCCACTCCAGGCATCCAATGTGTCTCAACATTCCTGTGGCAATCAGTGGATTGGAAAGAAAAGTCAGCATATTTTGCTAGAAAGAAACCCAAGCCAGAGACTGAGCAGGGAGAAGGAAGGTCTTACGGCTGTAGTTTATCAAAGCAGGGCCCCAAACTCCAGCCCCAACAGTGACGTGAATTAGGATTGGCCCTGCTTTTAGGGAGCTGAAGGTGGAGACCCAAGGCCTTCACTGAAGGACTTTCACAGGTCAGAGCGTGGTGAACATGGTGCCTGCAGGTTCCGCATTGCCACTTCCTTCTCCCATGTTAAACCATTAGGTCACATTCCTAAAGCTAGCCATCCAGGGCCATTCCCTTATTTGGCCACTTCCTTGTGCCTGACTGACTCTTGAGGCTGATCACCAAGGTTCAGCTATCAAAACACCAAGGTCCAGCAGCCAACATTCATTATTTGGCTACAGCGACTAACATGTCCAACCAGGACTTACATAATGCAGATTTCCCCGGGTTTCTTCTTAAAAACTGTTCTTGTGCAACACCTGCTGCTGTCTTTGTCTGATCCAGAGGTGGCATCCTCCCTCCCTTGTCCCCTTCAGAGTAAATAAATCTCCTTTGTGCTGAGAATTTGGGTCTGGTGTGTTCTGTGTTGACTCCGAGGTCCCAGTCTTGACCTTGAACACGCTTCCAACATCCTGTGCTCACACCAGGCACAGGGTCTTCAGCTGAACCCGGGAGCTGCACTTTTTGTGGATTTTGTTATTTGCTTTTGTTTTCAAAGGCAGGGTCAGTCTATGTTCTATACCAGTTTGGTCTAGAACTCACAGCAATCCTCCTGTTTCAGTTTACAAATGTGCGCTGACATATATAGCACTTGGCCTGTCTGATGTTTTCCGGTGGTCAGGGGATACTCTCTTGGTTTTGATGCCTGACAAGTCTGAAAGCTTCATCCAGAGAGTCTGGGACTGCTTTACCGTCATTTAATCTGCGTCTCTTCCTCTCCAGGTGTAATTACCATCCCAAATTTTGCCCCTTGTGGTGGGATATAGAATCTAGAGACATGAGCTCTGTCACTGAGCTGTGCTCCCAGGCCTTGGATTTGGGATTGATATTCCTTTGGAGGGCATTTTGTTTTTCTTCTGAGATAGGGTCTCTCTGTGCAGCCCAGGCTGTCCTGGAACTCAGTTCCCCTGCCTCAGCTCTCAAGTGCACTAACTATCTGGCAGCTATCTCTACATGTAACACCCAGAACCCCCCATAATGCTCCTTTCCTCACATCTGACGCTGAAGAATGAGTGGAGCCGGGGCTGAAGAGATGGCTCAGTGGTTAAGAGCGCTTGCACCTCTTGCAGAGGACTTGAGTTTGGACTCCAGCACCCACGGCAGACAGCTCACGGCTCTCTGTAACTCCAGCTCCAGAGGATCCAACACCTTCGGCCTCTGCGGAAACCTACACTCATATGCTCATACCCACATGCATAGACATGCACACCTACACATAATTAAAAATGATACAAAAATAAATACTGTTTTAAAAAGAAGGGAGGCTTAATTCCCAAAGCCCCAAGCCTATTCCCTTGCCAGGCAGACTCCACATCTTAGCTTGTCTGGCTCCTCCCATAGTTCCCTGCATTCCGCCATATTTCCCATACTTCCCCTCAGCTGGCAACTTCAGGGGCAGGTCAGACACTTCTTCCATTCTTCTGGGTTTCTTTTTGAAAACGTCTCGGCTGCCCTCCATAACGTGACCTGGCCCTTGGCCTGGACTTCTCCACATCTTCTTTCCCTCTAACTGTGTTGTCCAGTCTGCTCTGGACTGTTGCTTGACAATACCCAACGTAGTTACTCTAGTATCTTCCTTATATTAACACAAATGTTACTAGAGAAGAAACACAAATGTGGGTTTATTGTTTGGGATTATTCACGAAGATGATGATGAGATATGGTCTCATTTTTTAACCTTGGCTGGCCTGTAACTTGCTATATAGACCAGGCTGGCCTTGAAATGTCAGAGATCTGCCGGCCTCTGCCATCAATGAGCTGGCATTGAAAGCATGTGCAACCACATGTTTGGGGTCTTTATTTGTTTGTTTGAGAAAGGGTCTCATTGTATCTTTCAGCCCCTAAGTGCTAGGGTTACAGATGTGTGTCCCTGTCTTACTCAAATATACTTATTTTAAAAGAAAGTTACTCAGGTGGTAGAGATTACTCAGCGGGTAAAGGGGGTTCCCAGGAGCCACAAGCTGGAAGGAGAGAATTGGCTTCCACAGGATGTCCTCTGACCTGCACAGGCATGCCATGGTACTGGCTCCCAAGCCTACACAACCAAATAAATGAATAAATGTACAAAGAAATAAATGAAACCATCTGGCAGGGTGTGGTGGTTCACGCCTGTAATCCCAGCACTCTGGAGGCTGAAGGAGATGATGGTAGTGAACATAGCATGAAGCCATTTGGGGCTAGAATGAGACTAAAACATAAAAGAAAAAAAGAAATTTTTGAAATTAAAAACAAGTAGCCAAACAGATTATTGACATCAATATTACAATATAGGCTGCTGGGTGTGGTCGTGCTCACTTCATTTGTAATTTTGGCACTTTGCAGAGGCAGAGGTAGAGTCAGGAGATTGCCAGCTTGGGGTACAGAGTGAGAACCTTATACCCAGATCTCAAAATTATAACCCAAACAACTACAAATACAGCAAAAAAGGAATATAAGGCAAAGTTCAAAAATAGAAACAAGCTGCGTACACCCAAAGCTGCCTACGAGCATGGCACATGGTCAGAGAGATAGTCTTCCCTTGTTGTGCTCGTTCCCGGGGTGCAGCAGAGATGAACCCTGAAGATGTGCTAACAAAGGAAGCCAGACACTGAAGGACTGCACATGCACAAAGCACTCAGAGCAGTCGGAATCAGAGAGCCAGATGCAGAGTGGAAGCCATCAGGGACCAGAAGAGGGGGAGATACTGCTCCATTGCTCAGAGTTTTCATTTGGGAGTGGGGTGGAAAATTCTAGAGACAGAGGTAGCGATGGTTCCAGAACACTATGAGCATGCTCAGTAGTAGATTTAGGTTGCACATTTTCACCATGATTTTACAGTAATACTTTCTATCATTGTCTTGAGCTGCCAGGAAACAATGATGCCACCTGCCACCAAAACAAGACAGCACTATTGAAATAGCATCAACTTCTCCAGCACTGTGTTAACGTAGTGGCAACCCCCCGGAACCCCAAGCTCTCAGGGGACCTGAGCAGGAGGATGGCATGTTTGAGTCTCGCTGAGCTACATCTAGATCTATCTCAAAAGAGGGGAGAGAGAGCTAGCAAGATGTGCCCAGTGGCCCAGTGGGTAAAGGCGCCTGCGGCCAAGCCTGACGAGCTACATTCAATCTCCAGGACCCACGTGGTGGAAGGAGAGAACCAACTCTTGCAGGGTTGTCCTCTGACCTTCACATACGCATGTTGGTACATGTGCCGCCCCTTTCCACACCATAGCTAGATAAATAATAAACAGAATGCAATTACAAAGAGGAGGAAGAGAAAGAGAAGAAGGGGGAAGGAATGAGAGAGTGAGACCAGAATGAGGAAGTGGAGGAAGAGCAGGGGGACGAGGAGGAAATCACTAGTTTGTTAAAGACACTGACAGAGAAGCCCAGATTCTCTTTTGAGTAAGGGTTCCCCGAGTGAGAAGCTTCCTCGGCCACTGCCTCTTTGTGACACTCCTTTGGGTGTGCACCAGTTCTCTCAAAGCCCTTTCCTTCTGACACACACTAGTGGGTTTCCAAAGCACTCCTGTGTGAGTTGGACAGCTGTCCAGAAATCTCTTGTGTTTTGCATGTTCTACAGAGCAGTGAGGGAAGCCACTTGTCAGCCAGGATGAGTGAAGAGAAGCCTGAGAGTCAAAGCTAGAAGCTTCCCCGCCCTAGCCACTCCCCTGATTGCCCGAGACAGGGCCTTGGCACAGCATCCTCCTGATTGCCCGAGACAGGGCCTTGGCGCAGCATCCTCCTGATTGCCTGAGACAGGGCCTTGGCGCAGCACCCTCCAGTTTATTTCCAGAATGTACGCCAAATAAAATATCTGGCCCATCAGATGACCTCTGCTCTACTAACTGCCAGGTTTCTCTTTGATAGTCTGCTCAGAGCCCACGAACATTCGTGGGAATTCACGTCTGCTACCCACGCAGCAGACAGGGTTCTCAGAAGATCTGGGTTCAAATCCTCTCAACAGCTTGCTTTAGGACTTTTGACAAAACCAAACCAAACATAAACATATTAATTAATAAATGTGATTATATATACTTTTATAGGTTATGTGTGTATATATATTATATATTGCTTGATTATGAGTTTAAAGTAAATTAATATATGTGAATATATTAGCATGTACTTAAAAACAACAACAGACTCAGTTTCCCCAGATCACATTAGTGCTTCTCCTTGAAAGTTGCTAGAATCAGCACGGAGAGGTTAGTTAACCCAGGTTCCCAGACTGTGCACTTAGGGAACACCTGTAGGACAGAGGCAGGGCCTGGTACTCCAGCGCCTGCCTGAGACCTTGGGGGGGGGGGCTGGTACCAGTGGACCGAGCCTGGGGCAGAGCTAGGGACCTTGAAGACCATGTGACCAGGGACCTGCCATCAACAGCCTCCCAGATTTCCCAAACCTGGGCTACTGGACGTGCTGCTCATGCATCTGTGAGGGCTTCTCCCCACCTTCATTCCGAGCCTCCAGGAAAGCGTGATTTGCAGTGGGAAGGTGATGCCCTTTGGCTACACCAGGCTACAAAGGAGGAAAGCCAAGTTTCCTTGATTAAGTTTCATCAATCTGCCTGAGAAATTATATTTATTTATTTGAAAGCATTGCTTAAGATTTTGCTCAGAAGTGAGGAACCGCTGGCCTTGAGAGGAAGAGGTCCGCTTTGTGAGGTGCATCAGGCCTGGGAGAAGGGAGCTGTGGGACTCTGTAGAAGGAGAGTACTTGCTTAGGGTCCCATACAAAGCTAGGCACAGTGGCTGCCCTTATAACTGCCTGGGTCTCCAGGAGAACTCTCCCCACCCCTCCTGGCATTCATTGCAACTCTCTTTAAAGGATGTGGCAAAGTAAGGCAGATGCCTCTGCCTCACCCCCTAGATGGTCATTGCCAGAACTCTGCACCCTATGTGCAAAAATCCTTGCAAGAAGTGCCCTGTACCCAGACTCCAAAGTGGTATGTCCCAACAGGCAAATGAAGGTCCAGAGAAGGGAGTTCCCTGGTCCAAGGTCCCGGGTCCCTCTTTGCGCGCGTCCCTGGGTAGATGTCGAGGACTGGTGAGGTGCACACCTGCCTGTCTGCCAGAGCGGCAAACACTCTGCAAGGCTGTCTCCCCTCCCTTGCTCCCCGCGCCCCTCCCCCACCTCATGCCCTCCCGTGAGCTTTGCGCACAGCCTAGGGGCTCTGACTCCCAGCTCCCAAGTCCCTCACGCAGTCCAGGATCGGAGAAGCCTCCCTACCGTCTGCACACCCTCCAGCTCTTTCCAGCCTGGCCTTTTGATCTCGGGCAAAGAGTTGCCGGCCTCAGAACTTAAGATTCCCAGTCGCACCTTAGAGACATCTACCACGGCAATGCCCCGACTCCTGCGCGCTCTGCTAGTCCTCTTCCGGCCGCCGGCGCCTCAGCAGCTCCTAGGAGCTTGGGGCGGGCAGGCTCCTGGCAGCCACCTCACTCCTGCTCTGTGGCGGCTCCCCCCACCCTCCGCCTTTCACTTTCTATCTGCACCTCCAGCTTTGGGCCAAAGAAAGAGATAAGCACCCTCCCTCCTGCGCGCGACACCGACCACGTGCTTTCTCAGAAGCATCCACATGGCAAACCCAGTTTGCATGGACTGAGTGTCCCCAGAGACTCACCCTCCAGGCAGATCTCACTTGGGCCAGCTCTTGCGTAGGAGGAAAGGGCTTCAGAGTTGAGGCAGGGCAGGTGTTTGACTTTGCAGGCCATCTCACCTACAGCCCTGGCGGCCCTCTGTTTCTCTCCACTCAGTCCAACAACTACGGATAAGCTGCTCCTTGGGTCATTTAGACTGATACTCACTAATAAAGCTCTTAGACCCTCTTCTTTTCCAGGACATGTCTCCTTGGAGAAGTCACTTCCCTTTTCATGGCTAGATTTCCTAATCTGCGGCTGAAGGGCTCGGTCAAGTTCGATTCTGACCTCTCTCCCCACCTAAAACACTACTTCCCACCCAGAACCGTCAACTGCTTGAACACTTGCCACTATGGTTTAGTTGGTACATTTCAGGGTCGTCTGAGAAAAGGGGTCCAACCCCTTCTAACCATAGAGTAACATTTACCAATGACACCCATGACAGAGGTTACTACAGAGAATCAGGTACTATGCTGCACTGTTTGATTCTCACCATTACCCTACCCACGGACACATTCCTGTGAGCCCGCTGTGTGACCCCTGAGGAAAACTGAAACTCGGAGCTTAGCGGTGGTTCAGAGGCACAACACAGATGCAGCCAAGAATGTAGCTGGGTGGTGAACCTACTGTGCTGTCTCTAAAGCAGATTCTCCACGAAAGAGTCAATTCTCACTGTCTGTCCCTGCACCTACTCCTCAAAACCACTCGGAGACCAGAGAGAGTAGAGCCTGCTAGAAGCTCTGTGCCTACAAGATACACACCAGGCCCCACTACAGTTTGGGGAGTGTTAAGCTTCCCAGGGATGGGGTAGAGGTCTCCTACAGAGGCATGCCTCCGCTACCCAAAGACAGAGCTGGGCTTGAGATGTAGCTCAGGGGTAGAGAGCTTATTTAGCGTGCCCAGGATCTTGGTTCAATATCCTCAGGGAAGCAGAGAAGGAGAAAAAGGAGGGAAAAGAAGAGAGGAGATGAAAGACCAGATAACCCCCAAACTTCAGCAGAGCTGAGTGCTGCCAGCACAGCCCTTAGACATCTGAGTGCTGAGAAAGACTCTTTGCCAGGCATCTAGATGTTTCCAGTGTCTCTCAAATGAAAAGAATTTCCACTAGGCCCACCTCAGACCCCTTTTCTTACCTCCTCTAGTTGGTAACTCACAGCAGCAACGACTCTGTCTGTCCGGCAAGCCCCTCACCACGCTCATGAAAGCTCTAGTCACGTCAGTTTTGCCTACCCTCCTTTTTACCTTGCAACTCCGGCAGGTAGGACCCAGAAGGGCAAGGAACCAGGCCACGCATGATGTGGAGGGCAGAGATGCACAGTGTCTGGAATTGGGGTGTCCCTCCTGGTGTGCTAGACTTCTTCAAGAAAGTCCTCAGATGTCCAGGTGAGAAGTGGGTGACCTCACCACTCACCTGCCTCCCTAGACCAGTCAGGAGCCCAGAGCTTAGCTAGCATGCAAAGGAAGCAAATAGGGGACCAACTGAAAATGTCAATAAAGCCCAAACGGTTCATATCCTGTAGCTGGATACCCTCTAATTTGCCCATACTCCCTTAGCCACCCACAGCTTCTTATTTAATTTCAGTTCCTCATTGCAAGCCAAATTGGGTGACCACAGAAGGCTGCACATTGGCTAAGACACCTGAAAGAATGATTGCCATGGATCCACACTGGTGCCCGCTACCGTCTCTGCCATCTTCTGCAGGACAGGGCCTGCATCAGATTCCCACGCATGCCCACAAGACACCAAAGAGCTGTTAGGTTTGTGGGGAGTGCTAGCTCCTGCTCCCTAGTGTCACCCTCGTGGACACAGCAAACTGCTTTGGATTTCTCTGGCAGGGCCATCGTTTTTATTCCTACATGTTGAATTAAAACCCAAGTTGCACACAGAATGTTGACTCTAAGAGTGAAGCCTGAGAGCTCGCTGGCTCAGGGCGACTTAGTTGTGGTGATCAGCAACGTTGAGTCACAGACGGAGAGAGTGAGTACCTTTTCACTCTGCCCATGCTTCAGGTGACATCAGAGAAAAACAATTCTGGTTTGGGTGACTCTGCTCACAGATGGCAGCTCCCCATCAGGGAGCAGTATCTAGCTTGAATCTACTAATATTGCTTGATTATTTTTCTTTAAAAATGACTTGCTGGGGCTGGAGCTGGGGCTGGGGCTGGGGCTGGGGCTGGGGCTCAGTTGGTGAGGTGCTTGCCTACTATATATGAAGCCCTGGGTTTAATCCACTGCACAAACCAGATGTGGTGGCGCATACATGCGATCCTAGAATTCGGGATGTAGAGGCAGTAGAATCAGACCTTTAAGGTCACCCCAAATGCTGCAGAGAATTGGAGGCCAGACTAGCTACATGAGACCCTGCCAAAGACAACACTGCTGTTTGGACTCTTCCCCCTCCTTGTCACAGAAAACAAAACTTGCTTTGAAAATAAACGTGAATGGTTTGGGAAAACACGTCAAGGAAATCCTCGTGTGGGTGGTAGGGGGACTGTGAGCGTGGCACCAAAATGGGTGACTTCTGGGGGACAAAGGGTGACATGGCTGTTCCTGGCAGCTGGGTGACTTTAAGCCCTCGATTCCCATCTGAGAGCCTTCATTTCCCCGTGGGTAAATTGTGTGCAGTAACTGTCTTTGTATGGTGACAGTTTTATAGCCATCATCACTGCTTGCTAAAGTCCCAAGAGGGAAGTAGACAGACAAATGAGAAATGCTAGGAGTCCACTTGAAACAGCTTTTGTTTGGTAGGGGAAAACAGTTAACAGTAGAAATCTCACTTTGCCCCACTCCCAGCCTCATGACCTGGAGCCAAGGAGAAGTACTAGCATCAGATACTCTGCTCTTCTGAGACACATGTGAGGTCCCTTCTTGTTTTAGAGGCAGCTAGTTCTGATGGCCCCCAGCCACCCCAGAGTTGCATTACCAATGCGAGTCTGTGTTACAGTAGGGCTCAGCTTGAATACACCTGGCTGACAGCACCATGTACCTGTGCTTTTACCTGGTTTCTCTGCATCCTCCTTGACATCCCTAGATCCCAGACCCATGTGTCACAATAACTAAGAGAAGTGTGCCCATGCCTGTGCAGACAGTTTCTGAACTGTGACAAGGTGCCATATCAGCACCCAGAAGAATAATGCTGGAGATTCAGAACACTACTGGTACCCATCAGAGGTCAGTGAAGATGGGGAAGCAAAGGAAGGGCACAGGATAGCATAGGCAGCAAATTATACCCTCCCAGTATGAGGTAAATGGAGACAAGGTATGGAAAGGAAGGGTCAACCCAGCCCTGGGCAATCTTTTCCTTAAAGCCCTATTTGGGAACTAGGAGATGCTCCACTGTCAAAGTGTTTACTGTACAAACATGAGGATCTCAACTCAGATCCCAGCACCCAAGTAAAAACTGGCATGGTCCTTTGCACCTATGATCCCAGAGCAGGAGGCTCACTAGGACTTGATGTCTCAAAACAAAAGGTCAAGAGTGATTAAGGAAGACACCAATGGTGATCTCTGGTGTCTATTCACAGGTATACGCATGTGCATGCACACCCCACTCCCCAAACATGTACAGATGTACAAACATGTCCGTGTGTGTGTGGGCACACCCAATTCTGAAATTGTCTTCACGGATGGAGGGCAACTGTTTTACTGATCAAGGCTGGCTTGAGTCCTAAGACAGTCCCTTCACTTGCCATAAGTGTCTTCTTGCCTCATGGTTCTTGGGATACACATATTTCCCAGTGGGAGCTAAATAAGTGACTTGGGGAGTAGACAAAAATGGTAAGTTAGGATAAAGGTGGCATGTTACAAGTTAGGGAGGCAGGAAGTTATGTGAGAATTCCACTTCCAGATGGATGGGGATGTAAATGGATTCACCCGCTGGTAGGAAGGTAGGTGACAAGTGAGTGGATAGGCAAATAGGAAAGCTAATGAATTTGGTAAGTCAATATGGTTTATAAATGGATTCATCAAGAAGTAGATTGCAGAAGGTTGGGGGATGAATAAAGTGTGCTGGAGGGAGACATGAAGTGCCCAGGAGGTGACCAGAAGGAAGGGTCCAGGTGAGCCACTCAAGGCAATAGCATCAGAATCAGCAATAGTCCCTGGCTTGGTCAGGAGCCAAGTTCTGAGGCAAGAGGACACAGAGCAGGCTGGGAAAATCCTCCTGGAAGTGCCAACTTCCCCTTCCTAGCACAGGCACTTCTCCTTTCGTGGCTTCTGGAAGTGAAAGAACCACAGGCTAACTGCTGGGAGGCATACCAGGGGAAAAACTGAGTCCAGAAGGTAAGGAGGCATGCTGCTGGGAGCAGGGCAGGAGCTGGGGAAGACACCTGGAAGAGGGAGGAGCCCATATGGGCAGTCCCTCACCCTAACCTCCAAATGGGGAAGAAAGCTGGGGGCTAGCGAACGCCCCTTTCCAATAAATCAGGTAGCATCCTAGAGGGAGACTTTATGCTGTGTTTCCCAGAGTGGAACCCATATGAAGAAATCCCAGAGTCCCCGAGACAGTGTGCAGTAATGTAGTACACAAAACAGAGTATGCTACAATAAAAACTATTCCAGAGCCAGGAGTCTGGAAGGGATGTCCTGAATATCAGAGAAAATAAAGATCAAAAGACTTCCTAGCTCATCAACAAACCCAAGACTGGAGCTACCCTCTCCTGTTCACACCAGACCATGGTCACCCAAGACACCAGTTTTGATGTCTTGGAGTCAGAAGCAGCTGACTGGAAGAGGGAATGTTCGTGTCTCACATTAAATGTCAGAACAGTGACTCTGTGACTCCTGTCACCTCTATTTTACAGCTAATTTTTTCATCAGGACTCTTCCAAGTTTGCCCTTCCCTGGCTTGTGGCTACCCTCTCAGGGGCTATCAGCTGTGACTGACTAGCTTCTGTCTGAGTGTCTGATTTGATTTCTCATTGAGCCCACTGAGTTTCCTCAGGATGAAACCGTGAGCTCCAGACTCCCTGGAGCTCCCCTGGGGCTGTGTGTACACAGGTTGCTTTCTGTAGACCAGAGCCAGCCTTCCAGGTCTTCTTCCAGACATGACTTTCTTATACGGTTGCAGTGAGGGCAGGCCACCACCTGTCATCAGCCCATCAAAGTTTAAAGATTGCTCACCTGTTCTGGTAGATTTTCTGGATCCCGGGGCTGTTCAGAAAAGGGAGTCAAGCAGAAAAGTCTGGAATGGGTCCTCTCTCTTTAGATGAAATAGCCCTCTTTTAGCTCCAAGGCACGTGGTTACTTAACTTCTCCAGGCCTCGGCTTATTCATTTGTAAAGAGAGAATGGTGGTAGTGCATGACCCGTATATGTTCACCATCTGTCTACCCACCCACACACCCACCCAATAGTTTATCCATTCATCCATCTGTCTACCCCTATCTACCCATCCATCCATTCATAAATACATAATACGTATGTACACATACACATCTATCCATTCATCCATCCACCCATGCACTCACACATCCACCTATCTACCTTCTTCTACCTCACCTATTTACCTACTCACTCATCTACCTATCCGTCCATAAACCTACTCCCATAGTCATACATTCATTTATCAATCTACCAACTCATTCAACTACCTTTCACCATTCATCCATCCATCCATCCATCCACCTATCCATTCATCCATCCACCCATTCATCCACCCATCCATTCATCTATCCACCACCCACCCATCCATCCATCCACCCACCCATCATGTTCATCCACTCCCTTACCTATCCATTCACTGACACCTATTCATCTACCCACATACGCATCCACCATCCACTCATCAATCCATATACGAAACAGTCCAACATTCAATGATTACGTATTACATGCCAAATGTGTCCCTAGGATGATACCATAGGGCATTTGAGACATATCATGATTAAAACATAAGTTTGTGTCCATATGGAGCTTCTTCACAAACACACAAAACACAATAATAAATTATATAGATGGTTAAAAAGAAGTCAGTCTGGGCAGGATGTGCTCTCTCTCTCTCTCTCTCTCTCTCTCTCTCTCTCTCTCTGTGTGTGTGTGTGTGTGTGTGTGTGTGTGTGTGTGTGTGTGTGACGTGTTTGCAGAGGTCAAGGGAGGGAACCGAATGTCCTGTTCTATCTCTCTCCACTTTTATCCCCTGTGACAGTCTCTGCTGAACCCGGCACTGGGGTAACAGCCAGAAAGCCCCAGAGACCCTCTTGTCCCTGTCCCCTCAGCACGGGATTACAGCAGAGAGGGACTTGCATGACTTGGGATATTCAGGGTAGGCTTTGATGATAAGTGATATTTGAAGCAAGAGTTAAAGACATTTTAAGCCGTTGGTCAAGAGGATTCCTGGGGAAGAGTACTCCGGGCAGAGGAGAGAACATGCAAAGGTCCTGAGGCAGGCAGTGAGCAGATGCATCTGGGGACACTGGAGACATGGGGGGGGGGGGCTGAGTAGACAACAGCAGAGATTGAGGCCGGAGAGCTGATGAGAGCCAGAATGTGGCAGGTCTCTGTGCTATCATCCAGATTTTCCTCCGTGATACAGGAGCCAGTGCAGTGTCAGGGAAGTGGAGGGCCTAGATTGTTCCCAAGTGAGCGCAAACCCAACACCAGTGGTTTCCTTTTTGCAACTTTCTTTTGAATTCAGTCAGTGTGCTTTCCTCCCTGTGGGGCCTCCCTTCCCTCATTCTCCATCACTGTCTGCTCTCTCTCTCTCTCTCTCTCTCTCTCTCTCTCTCTCTCTCTCTCTCTCTCTCTCACACACACACACACACACACACACACACACACACACACACAGACACCGTGTGTGTCCCCAATCTGGGACAGAGCTGGCTTGGAGGGCAAGAAGAGGGAATAGGGAACATGCCCCTCTGTCTCCCAGCCCCTGATGATCATACCCTGAGTCCACTTCCATTTTCTGAAATCACGTGAGATCCAAAACAAAATATTACACCCCCAGGAAGGAAACAGAGTTAAAAAACAGGAACCAGTGTACTCAGGAAGAGGGGATAACAGTGGCTGAGGTGTGGGCATCAGGGGAGGGAGGGAGCTGCCCTTGGTGGTGGGCAGGAGAAAGAGGAAGACTTGCACTGCTTCCCCAGGTGGAGAGCTGCCCCTGTAGAATGACAATGGCCACTTTCACCCTGTTGGAAATCCAGAGAGATGAAAGAGAGCAAAGGTTTCCTACTGTGTCCTTGTTAGGAGGGAGAGAAGGAGAGCTGTATTCAGCAGAGGAAGGATACCATTGACTTGGGAATTTATACACAAGAACAGCCAGCCTCACTGATATATAATGCATATGCCATAGCAGAAACACGGCATTGTCTAGTGTTTCATAGTCATCAAAAAACATTGAACACTTCCCACCCCCGTCAGACTCAGGAGCACTTGTCTGTCTTCTAAACTAGCCTCTGCCACTCCCTACCTTGCGGCATCTAGTTAGCTTCTGCTTTGTGCATTAGATGAGGGACACATGCATTCAAAGGGCTGGGATGGGTGGGAGACCTGGGAAGTGGGTATGGATTATTTCACCTGTGCCCTACACACTCCAAAGACTCCATTGGAACCAATTGCAGGATGGGACCAAAGAGGCTGGAAGCTGTGGCCCCAATCTGATATCAAACAGCACACATGGAGAACAGAAAAAGCTCTGTCTCCGTGAGCATCTCTTTGCTCCTGAGGAGGAAGTCAGACATGCTGAGGGAGGGACGGATGGGAGCAGAGGCAACGACACTTCTCTCTGGACTTAAGAGGTAGAAGCAGGCTAGGGTGGAGCTCAGTGATGGAGTACATGGCGGCACACACAAAGACCTGGGTTCCATCCTCAGCACCAAAGAAAGTGAATGAAAGAACACTGAAGCGGTACCCTAAGACACTAGGACAGGTGGTAAAGGTACTGATGACCTGAGTTCAATCCCTGGAACACACATGGAAGGAGAGAATAAACTCCCATAAGTTGTCCTCTGACCTCCCTCACAAAGAAATAATGCAATTAAAAAAAATAAGACACCCCTTCTCTTTCCTCCTGAACTGGCTTCTATTTCTCCATGCCTCTGTCTCCTGCCAGATTTTCAATCCTTTCCTTCCAGCTCTCTTTTATTTCCTGTCTCCTTCCCTTTTTTCTCTTGGTCCATCTGGGCATCTCTGGCTTTCTTTTTCTCTATCCCTTTGCCAGTCAGTTCTTTCTTTGTTTCTCTCTCTGTCTCTGTCTCTCTGTCTCTGTCTCTCTGTGTGTGTCTGTCTGTCTCTCTCTCTCTCTCACACACACACACACAAACACACTGCCCTTTGATCCCCAGTTCTTTCACCCCCTATTTCCATGACCTCCCTTTCCCTATGTTTTTAAACAGGGTCTCATGTGGCACAGGCTGCTCTTACTGTACAGCCAAGGATGAGCTTCTAATTCTCCTGATTGCATCTTTCCAAGTGCTGAAATTACAAATGTGCACTATTACTTCCCCTTTAAGCAATGCTGGGATCAAACTGAGTACTTTGTGCTTGCTAGGCCAGCCCTCTACCAACTGAATTTCATCCCCAGACGCAGTCTCTGTTTTTGACCTGAAGTGACTAATTATACCTTTCTGTCTTCCAATTAGATGGTGTGTCTGCTAGAAACAGGAGTCCTTCTGTCTACCGTGCACCTTGCAGTACAGTGTTGATGGCTCTTAGGCATGGACCAAGCAGGTAGTCAGCAGTTATCCCCTGAGGATGCTCTGCTCAATGTGGGAAGCATGCTACATGCCCTCAGCACTCAGTCACCCAGGGTTTCCAAGAGCTCGCCCTGCATCCTGTCCACGGATTTCCCTTTCAGAGAGGAAAGGACACCTTAGGGCTGGCCACACATCACTGCTCTTGACTCCAAGGGATGCCGGCTTACCTCCATGGTCCCTGTAGCTGGTGGCCCTCTCTAACACTGGGTTCTGCAGCCTGCTATGGAACCAGCTCGAGCAAGCCAAGCCTAAGTCCCCTTTCTCCAGCAGGGTCAGGGAAATCTTCCGGGCCAGAGCTTCGCCGTCAGGCTCCCGGAGCAGGGCACAGTGGTATTCCCGGGAGAGCAGCTCTTCTTCCAGCAGGCTGTCCAGGAGGGCCTGAACCTGCCTGGGCTGCTGGCTGGAGAGCAGCATCCGCACCTGAGCCAGAATGGCCTGGAAGTGGTTCATGGCAGTGCCCGGGGCAGCCCAGCTGCCTGGAGTCTCCTCTCACCCAGCCTTGCAGCATCCAAAACGTGAAGTGAGAGCCAGGATGAGGGAACCTCTGCTGTCAGTGCAGCCTATTCCTTCTTAGGAATATTTCCTCATTCGTGCGCAGACCAGGGTGCCTGGCGAACGGAAATGAGTTCAGGGTGATTCGGATAGAGATAAGGGAATTTCTGCTTTTCTTTCTGCTTTTAAAATTAAACTTTTTAAAAAGTTGTTCAAGTTTTTCAAGACAGGGTTTCTCTGCATAGCCCTGGCTGTCCTGGAACTCACTCAGTAGACCAGACTGGCCTTGAACTCACTCAGTAGACCAGACTGTCCTGGAACTCGCTCAGTAGACCAGACTGGCCTTGAACTCACAGAGATGCACCCACTCTTGTCTCCCAAGTGCTGGGGTTAAAGTTGTGAACCACCTCTGCCCAGCTAAGTTATTTTTATCTTTTTTAAAAGTTAGATAAGAAGCCCCTGAGGAGTAGGAAGAACAATTGCTGATGGGCACCCCTCTGTAAGTGCCATGCAGGCAGAAGTCTGAAGTTTATCAGCAAACCAGCATAAGGCTTCCTGACAGACTCCGTCGAAAGTGAGTCTCTGTCGAGAGTGAGTGGAGACAGCACACTGCAAAACTGCACTCAGCTCAGAAAGCCCTTCTGCGCATGAGCACGGGAGCGCCTTAGCTTCAGCTTGGCAAGTCCTTTCCGTTGGCTTAGCTCACAAGCTGTAAAAGGCCTCACCTTGTCTCAATCATTGCTCTCCTCTCTTCCTGATTCTCCCTCCCTTTTGAAACTTTGTTTTTTTAAATATTTGTTTATTTATTATGTATACAATATTCTGTCTGTGTGTGTGCCTGCAGGCCAGAAGAGGGCACCAGACCTCATTACACCCCATTACAGGTGGTTGTGAGCCACCATGTGGTTGCTGGGAATTGAACTCAGGACCTTTGGAAGAGCAGGCAATGCTCTTACCTCTGAGCCATCTCTCCAGCTCCCCCCCTTTTGAAACTTTGAGTAGTCCTTCTCCTCTCCGAGTTCCCATGCAACACCCATCCAGTTCAGCCACCCAGAAGCTCCTCAGCTCAATCCTGTTACACAGGCTCTAGTCAATGAGCTCTAGTACCAGGCCTAAGAATGAGCCCAGAGGAGGCTCCCCCCCCAGGGAGCTGGCTCCCAGCTCAGTGAGGCCTCCTTGCTCTCTACTGTGGTCACTCCGTCAAGATTCTGAGGCAACCAACGCAGAAGCCACTGCTGGAGTGACTGGAGTTTCTGAGACCCCAGTTCTTTGGGTTAATCTTACCTGAACCTGTCACAGTCCCTGTCACACTCCTCCTCAGCTCTGGGTACCTACCACCCGGGGGCAGATGCTTGAGAACCCCCATCCTGGGGATTCTGTGGGAGCCAAGCCAGGATAGACGGAGAGGAACCTGCCTCTGTGATGTCTCTTGCAGTGATGGATCTTGCTCATGGCTCATCATGGAATGAGGGCCCTGTGGCATCAAGGTTGGCTTCAGAACTAAGCTTCGAGGGCTCAAGTCCCAGGCCTTCCATATGCTAATATAATATTCTAGCTAAGTTAGCTAGGACATCTAAAATTAAAAGAAGAAGAAGTAGCTTACTTGTCAGAGTGATGGCTTTGTTTCTATAATACCTTGGTTTTAATCCCCAACACCACACAAACTAGGTGTGGTGGTACAACCCATGAGGGAGGTAGAAGCGGGGTGGTCAGGTGACTTCAAGCCTAGCCCAAGTTATACAAGACTGCCTCAAAACGACAGAAAAAGAAAAGAAAAAGGGAAATTCTATTTCTCTGAAACTCTGAATAAATGGAACACAAACACAAAATTGAGGTTGGAGCCATCATGGTGGCGCACATCTGAAATCCCTGTGGGGAGAAGGACACAGGGCTATCAAGGCTAGCCTCAGCTACCTAGTAAGTTCACATCCAGCCTGGAATGAGACTCCATCTTTAAAAAAGTAGCTGGAAAGAGAATAGCAACACGAATGTCTCCAAGTTTTGTGGATAAACTTCTCAGACATCTAGCATGTATATTGCACAACAGTATCCAATACCCTCAATCAAAATGCTTCCAGAGAGATTTAACTGAGGAGGGAAGGGCTGCCCTGAATGTGGACAGCACCACCCCATGGGCCAGGGGCCTGGGTTGAATAAACAAACAAGAAAAAGGGAGCTGAACACCAGCTGCCCCCCCCCCCGCGCACACACACACACACACACACACACACACACACACGATGCACCTCATCCTTCCCTGAAGGATCGCTTTTGTCTGATATTTTACAGCTTCATCAAAAAGGCAACTAATTACAGACACAAAGCAGTCAAGTGGCTGAAAGGTACAGATAGGGAAAGGTATGACAAGTGCAAACTGAAATAGTACAATCCACGTGGGAAAACCTTCCGAGGGAAGGGCCTGGGAAAGGGAGCTCCTGAGCCTGGAGAATGCGCTCAGCCTCACTTCATTAGCTGAGACTTTAGAGCTGGTCCTTGGCTGATTATAACTTCACACATGTCTAAAAACATAGCCAGCTGAGTCACATGAAATCGCTGATATTCATCTTGATTTATATATAAAAAAAGGTTTTCCAGGTGTATATATAAAAAAAGGTTTTCCAGGTGTTGGAGGGATGCCTCAACAGTTAAGAGCATGTTCTGCTCTTGCAGAAGACCTGAGTTCAGTGAGGCAGCTCACACTGTTGTCTGTAACTCCAGGTCCTGGGGATCTGACACCTTCTGACCTCTACAGACACCTGCACATACCCACAGATAGACATAAATAAAATTTTAAAAAATAAATATTTGTTTAAAATTGTCTTTCCATTTTGTGAGACCCAAATAGTAGTGGTTGTGGTGGTGACGATGGTGGTGGTGGTTATGGTGACGGTGATGATGGTGATGATGATAGTGGTGGTGATGATAGTGGTGGTGATGGTGATGATGATGATGGTGCTGATGATAGTGGTGGTGATGGTGATGATAATGATGGTGGTGGTGGTTATGGTGACGGTGATGATGGTGATGATGATAGTGGTGGTGATGGTGATGACAATGCTGGTGGTGGTGGTTATGGTGACGGTGATGATGGTGATGATGATGATGGTGCTGATGATAGTGGTGGTGATGGTGATGACAATGCTGGTGGTGGTGGTTATGGTGACGGTGATGATGGTGATGATGATAGTGGTGGTGATGGTGAGGACGATGGTGATGGTGGTGATGGTGATGATGATGGTGACTTGAACTTGCTCTCTTTTTTGTTGGTTACTAGCAGGGTGGCACAAGAACTCTGCTTGAGGAAACACTGCTGTAGTGCCTATACTCATAATTATGTCATAAAATGAGACCTGGGTCTTGGTCCATAGAATCTTAGGAGACTCAGAGAGGAGGAGCTTAGTGGCTGGGGAAACAAGTAGTACAGAGGGGTCCTCTAGAGGAGGCCAGCTGTGGGTTTGTAAAGGAGAAAAGGACCAGGAACTTAGCCTTCACCAGAGTGGCTGCTTCCTTCTGAGAGGTCAGGAGACGTGCTCTCCAGGTCTACAGGCGTGGCTGGGTAGGTTCCTGTGGCTCCTGCACGTCTGCCCACAGGCCAGGGCAATACCTTACAACATCTCAACCTGAGTCACCTTGGCCACTGCTTGGGGATACGTGTTGCTTCCTCTGCTTCTTGGATTCCCCCCACCCAAGGCACATGGAGTGCAATCCTCGCTTGGAACTGATGAGGCACAGGACAAGTGGGCAGAACAGACTGGCAGTGCCCAGAAAGACAGCATGGTCCGTGAGAGTTAGGAGACAGGATGCCAAAGGGGTGTCAGAGTCAAGCTCACCACCACTGCTCCTCTCTCCTGCCGTCACCACCACCATCTCCACATCCGCTTTAGCCATCGTCACTGCCGCTATAGACATCGTCATTGCTGCTATCGCCATCACCACCACTGCCATTTTCACAACCACTTCCCTGTTATCACCTTCATCCCCTGCATCTCCATTACCACGGCCATTGTTAGCATCACCATCTCCCTCACCCCTTCCACCATCCCCACCCCATCCCCACTGCCACTGCTCTTGTCTTTGGGCACCATCGTTTCTACCAAGGCTCCCCTCTGTCATCTGCACCGCCACTCCTACCGCTTCTGTCATTGCTGTTAGCCCCTTCATGGTCCTGCCAATTGCACTACCTCCGTAACTATCTCCTCCTCTTCTTGATGGCCATGCGCTCCCTAACTCCATACTCCATCACGGTCAACACTGGTCCCACCACAAGCCCTCCAGTGGCCTCTGGGCCCAGGTTCCTCTATGGAATAATCTCTACCATAGCCAGAGATCTTGTAGTCCTGCTTCCACCATGATATAAGGGATGAAGAAGATTCACGGTCATAACGTGCCTATGTGTTTTCTCTAAACCTCCTAACATGCAAGTATGGGTGACCACTTACTACTACTTTCACGTGTGATTCAGGTCTGGGGACACAGAGAGGTCAGTTAGCTTTCTCTACAAAAAACCAAGACAGAGGGAGGCAACCTGGGCATTACAGGAACCTGAAGTTCAGAGATGTCAATCATCCTGTGAAAGCCCACACAGCCTACAAGTGCTGGGATTCTCACAGAGAATGAATATAAAGGCCTGCTAGGACTTCAGGTCCTTTGTGAAATATCAAGGTTGTGTGGGCTGGGGAGATGGTGCAGATGCAAATGTTTGCTTCTCAAGCAATCAGGACCTGAGCTGGACTCTCAGAACCCATGATATAACAGCAGCAGCAGCAACAACAACAACAACAATCTCAGTGTAGTGGCACACACTAATCACAGCACTGTGGAGGGAGAGACAGAAACAAACATCGCTGGAGCTTGTTGCCTGGTTAACCTAGCCAAATCTGTGAGCTCCGGGTAAAAATTCAGATACTTGAAGGCATCTGAAGACTGATCCCTGAAGCTGATTTCTGGACTTCGTCCCTGTGCATAGGTATCACACATACAAAAGCAAGTACACCCGTGTCCAAACAATCAAGGCCTCTGAGATGCGACTCACTGGTCCCCCGGAGAGAACATGCCATGGGTGTCAGCTTCCAGCCTCCTGCAGAAGCACATGGTCTCCTCCTTGGCTTGTAAGTAGACACCAGGTGCTTTCCAGGCAGCTCTGGATGTGTCTAAACAGTGTGGCATCCTCTGTGACCAACCCCACTGAAAGTTTTTCCTGTAACCCCTTCCTTTCCTCTTTCCCTATGTCAGACCTACCCACTGTTTTGGAATGTCCCCCACCCCCACTGTCCTTCAGAGGCTGTATGCCTGAAGTCCTCTGGCACTCCAATTCTGTCTTGCTGTTTGTTTCCTGGAGGCAAATGACCCAAAAGTGTAAGTTTACTCCACAGCCAGGGGACTGTTTTCCCTAGGCCCCTGCGTTGACTCCTCAGCTCAGCAAAGTGATCCTGCAATACATTGGTACCCTGTTGCAACTATAAACGACTGTAAGTGGGCTACAGAGGTCAATGCCTCACACCAAAAAGCAGCCAGGATGGAGAGGGAGAGATGAGTTTTGTTTCTAGCACCTGTGGTGTGCATATTTGTGTGGTTTGTGTGTGTGGTGTGTGCATGTGTGTGTGTGGGGCATGTGTGCATGTTCAGGGTGTATTGTATGTGTGGTGTACATGTGTGTGCATGTGTACTGTGTAGTGTGTGCGTGTGCATGGTGTGTGTACATGTGTGCATGTGCTTGGAGCGTGTGTGGTGTGCGTGTGCATGGGGTGTGTGTGCGTGTAGGCCAGAAGTTAGCTTTGAATGTCTTCTTTAGTCTAAAAAGCATCTGTCTGCCCTCACTTCCCCAACACTGGATGACAAACCTGTGCCACCATACAGGGTTTCTGTGCTGGTTCAGGAGATCAAACTCAGGTGCTCATGCTCGCAAGGTGAGTGCTTGACCATAAGACTGAGCCAACTCCCAGTGCCCCTTTCACTGTTTAAAGTACTGAAGACAGAACTGGGAGCCTCAGCCTGTTAGGCAAGTGCTGTGGCCTGCCTCTGAGTTCTGCTGCTGTGCTCCACCGCTGTGCTCCACCAATGTGCTCCACCGCTGTGCTCCACCAATGTGCTTCACCGCTGTGCTCCGCCAATGTGCTCCACCGCTGTGCTCCGCCAATGTGCTCCACCGCTGTGCTCCACCAATGTGCTCCACCGCTGTGCTCCACCAATGTGCTCCACCGCTGTGCTCCGCCAATGTGCTCCACCACTGTGCTCCGCCAATGTGCTCCACCACTGTGCTCCACTGCTGTGCTCCACCAATGTGCTCCACTGCTGTGCTCCGCCAATGTGCTCCACCACTGTGCTCCACTGCTGTGCTCCACCACTGTGCTCCCCTGCCAAGCTCTGCCGCTGTGCTCCGCTTCTGTGCTCCACTGCTGTGCTCTAACACTGAGCTCTGTCCCTGTGCTCCACCACTATGCTCCACCGCTGTGCTCCACCAATGTGCTCCACCGCTGTGCTCCACCAATGTGCTCCACCGCTGTGCTCCACCAATGTGCTCCACCGCTGTGCTCCACCACTATGCTCCACCGCTGTGCTCCGCCAATGTGCTCCACCACTGTGCTCCACTGCTGTGCTCCACCAATGTGCTCCACTGCTGTGCTCCGCCAATGTGCTCCACCACTGTGCTCCACTGCTGTGCTCCACCAATGTGCTCCACTGCTGTGCTCCGCCAATGTGCTCCACCACTGTGCTCCACTGCTGTGCTCCACCACTGTGCTCCACTGCTGTGCTCTGCCAGTGTGATCCACCACTGTGCTCCACTGCTGTGCTCTGCCAGTGTGATCCACCACTGTGCTCTGCTGCCAAGCTCTGCTGCTGTGCTCCGCTTCTGTGCTCTAACACTGAGCTCTGTCCCTGTGCTCCATTACTATGCTCCACCGCTGTGCTCCGCCCCTGTGCTCCACTGCTGTGCTCCGCCAATGTGCTCCACCGCTGTGCTCCACCACTGTGCTCCACCACTGTGCTCCACTGCTGTGCTCCTCTGCTGTGCTCTGCCAGTGTGCTCCACCACTGTGCTCCACTGCTGTGCTCTGCCAGTGTGCTCCACCACTGTGCTCCGCTGCCAAGCTCTGCTGCTGTGCTCCGCTTCTGTGCTCTAACACTGAGCTCTGTCCCTGTGCTCCATCACTATGCTCCACCGCTGTGCTCCACCGCTGTGCTCCACCACTGTGCTCCACCGCTGTGCTCCACCACTGTGCTCCACCATCCCATCCTGCATCTCCACCCTCCTTTTACTTTTGGTTTTGAGACAGACTTTCACTCAGTTGTCCAGGCTGGTCTTCAACTCATTCTTCAAAAAAGGAAGGCCTTGAACTTTCCACCCTCCTGCCTTCCTAAGGCCTGGGTTAACAGTCCCATGCCACTGAACTCTGTTGATGCATATGGATTTAATCCCCGATTTATGATTAACAAGTTTTTCTGTGCCTTGAACACCCCTGGACCTCAACACCCAAGAAATAATGTTGCTCATTTAATAACCAGGAACTAGGAAGGTGGGCCTGGTGGTAGGACTGCTAGCTGGACACACATGAGGGTCTGCGCACAAGTCCCCAGAACCTATGTAAAAAGCTGGATGAGGTAGCATATACCTACAACCAGTGTTGTTGGTGGGGAGAGGGGGCCACTGGGGCTTGCTGGCCACCAGCCTAGCTCCAGGTTCAGTGAGAGACCCTGTCTCAAATGCACATACCAGCATACACCACATACGCATACACACCCTCTGTCTCTGTCTCTGTCTCTCTGTCTCTCTCTGTCTCTCTGTCTCTCTCTCTGTCTCTCTCTCTGTCTCTCTCTCTCTCTCTGTCTCTGTCTCTGTCTCTGTCTCTCTCTCTCTCTCTCTCTCTCTCTCTCTCTCTCTCTCTCACACACACACACACACACACACACACACAGTATGTCCCCAAGACTCAGCACAGAGTAGGCATCAGAATATTTATTATTTTATTCAGTGTCCAATTCAAGTGTGCTGGCTTTGGGTGCACTTGGGGTGGGGAGAGTGGGTGGGGGAGGGGGAAGTATGTGTAAACAGAAGGTGGAGTGCCTGCCCATGTGGAGACTACCCTGTTAGCTAAAGCTGCAATCCTTGAACATTTCCGACCAACCGGAGGCAAATCAAACAAGCTAAGAGTCCTTTGAGCCCGGGGAATATAGGTGACCAGAGCCATGCACAAGCGGCCCCTCGACAACAGCAGCTCCAGTTACAGGTGAACCAGGGACTCAGTGAGAGTGCTTGTCCCCAGCTCCAGCGACTCTCCGCCCAGGAACGCTAATGGGGCCTAGGTTAAACAATCAAAGCAGCTAGTGTGGACTGCGGAACAGAGGGGAAAGAGAGGGAAGGTCAGTGTTTCCAGCTGAGGCACTTTTCCCTTTTCCTGTGAAGCTCTTTCATTTCATAATCTAGAGAGGTAAATGAGTGTTAAATGCGTAGGAATGCCATTCACATTTCATGTAATCTCACACCTCACCACACCACATACACCACACCATACTACATCACACCATACCACACTACATACACCACACCACACCACACCTCACACCATATCACCTCACCACACCACACACACCACACCACACACACCACACCACACACACCATACCATACTATACCACACCACACTACATATACCACACTACACCATACTACACCACACCACACCACACACACCACACACACCATACCATACTATACCACACCACACCATACTACACCACACCACATCACACACACCACATCACACCACACACATCATACCATACTATACCACACACACCACACACACCACACCACACACACCACACCACACCACACACATCATACCATACTATACCACACCACACTACATATACCACACTACACCATACTACACCACATCACACCACACACCACACCACACACACCACACACATCATACCATACTACACCACACACACCACACACACCACACACATCATACCATACTACACCACACACACACACACACACACCATACTACACCACACACACCATACTACACCACACACACCACACACACCACACACATCATACCATACTATACCACACACACCACACACACCACACCACACCACACACACCACACACACCACACACATCATACCATACTATACCACACACACCACACACACCACACCACACACACCACACCACATCACACCACACCACACACATCATACCATACTATACCACACACACCACACACACCACACCACACACACCACACCACATCACACCACACCACACACATCATACCATACTATACCACACACACCACACACACCATACTACACCACACACACCACACACATCAAACCATACTATACCACACACACCACACACACCACACCACACACACCACACCACACCACACCACACACATCATACCATACTATACCACACACACCACACACACCACACCACACACACCACACCACACACACCACACACACCACACCACACCACACACACCACACACACCACACACATCATACCATACTACACCACACACACCACACACACCATACTACACCACACACACCACACACATCATACCATACTATACCACACACACCACACACACCACACACACCACACACACCACACACATCATACCATACTATACCACACACACCACACACACCACACACACCACACCACACACACCACACCACACACATCATACCATACTACACCACACACACCACACACACCACACCACACACACCACACCACACCACACACATCATACCATACTATACCACACACACCACACACATCATACCATACTATACCACACACACCACACACACCACACACACCACACACACCACACACATCATACCATACTATACCACACACACCACACACACCACACACACCACACCACACACACCACACCACACACATCATACCATACTACACCACACACACCACACACACCACACCACACACACCACACCACACCACACACATCATACCATACTATACCACACACACCACACACATCATACCATACTACACCACACACACCACACACACCACACCACACACACCACACCACACCACACACATCATACCATACTATACCACACCACACTACATATACCACACTACACCATACTACACCACACCACACCACACACACCACACACACCACACACACCATACTACACCACACACACCACACACATCATACCATACTATACCACACACACCACACACACCACACCACACCACACCACACCACACCACACACACCACACACACCACACACATCATACCATACTATACCACACACACCACACACACCACACCACACCACACCACACCACACCACACACACCACACACACCACACACATCATACCATACTATACCACATACACCACACACACCACACACACCACACACATCATACCATACTACACCACACACACCACACATACCATACTACACCACACACACCACACACATCATACCATACTATACCACACACACCACACCACACCACACCACACACACCACACACACCACACACACCATACTACACCACACACACCACACACATCATACCATACTATACCACACACACCACACCACACCACACCACACACACCACACACACCACACACATCATACCATACTATACCACATACACCACACACACCACACACACCACACACATCATACCATACTACACCACACACACCACACACACCATACTACACCACACACACCACACACATCATACCATACTATACCACATACACCACACACACCACACACACCACACACATCATACCATACTATACCACACCACACTACACGATACTACACCACACCACATCACACACACCACACCACACACACCACACACATCATACCATACTATACCACACACACCACACTACACCACACCACACCACACACACCACACCACACACACCACACACATCATACCATACTATACCACACACACCACACCACACACACCACACACACCACACCACACACACCACACACACCATACCATACTATACCACACACACCATACCATACTATACCACACCACACACACCACACACACCACATACACCACACCACACACACCACACCACACCACACACACCACACACACCACACACACCACACCACACACACCACACCACACCACACACACCACACACACCATACCACATCACACCACACACACCATACCATACTATACCACACACACCACACACATCATACCAAACTATACCACACCACACACACCATACCACACTACATATACCACACTACACCATACTACACCACACCACATCACACACACCACACCACATCACACCACACACACACACACCATACTATACTATACCACACACACCACACACACCACACCACACCACACACACCACACCACACCACACACACCACACACACCACATCACACCACACACATCATACCATACTATACCACACACACCACACACACCACACCATACTACACCATACCTCACCACACACACCACACCACACCACACATACCACACCTCACCACATCTTACCATCACCACACCACACCACACTGTATTATATCACACCATATAGTATCATACCAGAGTTTCCGGAGTGTGTTGTCTCACCTACTTGTCTAGACCTTTCATATTTTCTATCTTTCGTATTTTTAGAGTTGGTGGACCAGGCTGGGAATGTGGTTTAGTTGTAGAGCACTTGGTAGCATTTGTGAAGCCTTGGGTTGAATCCCCAGGATGCTATAATCCAGGAATGGTGGCACATGCCTGTAGCCACGGCACCTGGTAGTTCACGGTCATCTTCAGCTGTGTCTCTCTGTTAACTGCATTGGCAGTGTGTTTTCTTCTCCCTTTTCTCTCTGTTTGTCTCTTTGTCTTTCTTTCTTCTTATTTGTTCACTTTTTTTGAGGTAGAGTAGCCAGGCCGACCTTAGACTGCCCTTCTGCATCCGTCTCTGGGTTTCTGAGACTGTGCAAGTGACCCCTAAGACGTCAGAGAGCAGTTGACATCACCCTGTCAGCTCTCGGATACTTATTTCCGACTTGTAACATTTTTAAATGATGTGCATGCGGTTTTCTTTGTCTACATAGGTGCTGTGAATTCCAGCCACAAACCAGAATGACCATCTGCACGTGGTGGTAGATTCTCAGGCAACATGATTTCCTTCTCCAACTCTAATAGAAGTGATACCCTTTGCTGGCGAGAAATCGCTGCACACACTTAGGGGCTGTAAAGGGAAAACTGTTTACTGAAAAGTGGGTGGGCAACTGGTGAGGCTGATGTCCAAGGAAGAACCAGCCTTACATGGAAGATTTCCCTAACTTACATAAACGCTAGATTTACACTTTCCACATACGATGTCATCCTTAAATCTCTTTAGGTCCTGGCCCCAGGTTACATTTTGAACAATTTAGACAGAGACAGGAGACTGCAAATCTGGCCACTTGGGCAGATGGGATATTTACACAGCAAAGATATTGCATATTTCCAGAATTATTTTACCAACACCAGTGTTGTTCTTTTCAAACAGTTATTACCCAGGTTCATCTTGCCCACCTGGCAGAATTGTACATTTCCTGATAAAAGCACGAGGAGACTTAAAGGCAAACCAGGACTTAAAGGTGGCTGTGGGCTGGTGCTTCTCCCTTGAGCTGGCACTTGGAGACATGTTCTTTGGGGATGGGCCTAATGTCTGGCCAGTCTTGTGAATGTTGTATGTCTAATAGGCTAGCATGGTACTTATCTTTGGGTATTTTGGAGGCAGTATTCTCTTAGCTAAATTCTACTTGGTATGATTTAATGTCTCCTAAGAAAATCTATCAGCTACCCCCTTTTAACATCCACTCCATTACTCTGAGCTTCTTCTACATCACTACGGCTAACGCTAAGTCTGAGATAAGCAGACTTCACGCATCCCAAGGACAAGGTGTACTCCTTTGGGTCCAGATCTCTTTGGGAATCTACCACTGTTATATGCTACATCACATACATTACACACTTATAGTGGGGGATTCTCCACATGTGTATCGCACACTGGCCTTGAATTCACTGTGTAGATAGGATGACCAGACTTCCAGATCTTCCTGTCTCCACCTCCTAAATGTCAGGATTTAGAGTGTGTGTGGCTTTGTTCAGAGACGGTCATGCAGCCAAGCATTCCACCCGAGCCACCTCCATCCCCACAGCAGATAATCCAATCTTTAGCTCCTGAGGAAATGGGGGGTTCCCTTTCATGGGTTCTTAGTCTTGTTAATAAAATAAGCTAGACACAGACTTGAAAGGAAGCCTGAGGAGGATTCCATCCGTGTATCCTAGCAGTGGCCCAGGATAGAGAGAAGGAGGAAGGGAAGGGAGAGAGAGTTCTGCCTTCGTGATGGAAGCTGGCTAGTAAAGGCGGAAGGATGGGGAGTGAGGAGAGCTTCCAGAAGAGGGAGAAGGCTCGGAGCCTCAGGGACAGCATGCCCAGGCTGTGCAGGTTTTCGTGAGAATGACCACACAGACTCATAAGTTTAAATGCTTCATTTCCAGTTGGTGGATGGTTTGGGAAGGGTTAGGAGGTGCGGCCTTGCTGGAGGAGATGTGTCACAGGGGCAGGTTTTGAGGTTTCAAAGACTTATACCACTTCCAGTATGTTCTCTGCTTCCTGCTTGCAGCTGAATATACAAGCTCTCCAGCTGCTCCTGCTGCCATGCCTTTGCTCTGCCATCTCCAAGCATTGAAACCCTTTCTTCTAGAAATTTCCTGGGCATGATGTCTTGTCACAGCATTGAGAAAGTATCCAAACAAAACAAGCAGGAAAGGAGAAGTCAGGACTCCAAAGTGCTGTGTGATGCTAGCTGTACAGGTGACTGCCCCAGGAGGGACATCCAGGAAGAAAAAGGATGCTATCTCATCGAGGGGATTGTTCCTTTTCTTTCTCCAGTCTTGGAGTATTTGGGTTTCCTGAGGCAAGTGGGCACCTACCTAGGTGTCAGACAGGCCCAGCTGAATTAATTCTTCAAAAGAGGAGACAACCATGGGGGATGTCTGGGTAGCTCAGGTCAGGTCTCCATCAAGAACTTAGATTCTGATCTATTGATAAGAACTAGCTTGCCTTACCAGGCCTCATCAAGGCCACCCAGATAGCCTCCACCCTTCGGTAGGGTAACTAAGTTCTACAGAGAGGTAAAGCGGAAGATGCCAAGGGAACAGGACATGGGCTTCAAAACCTCATGGTCTCCAAGGCTACTGTGACATCTGCTGTAACCAGTGAGGAACTCAGAGCACACAGTGAGGGAACTTGTTTGTTTTTTGAGACAGGGTGTCACCATTCAGGCTGCCCTCAAGCTCACCATCCCCCTGCTTCAACCTCTCCCAAGTGCAGAGATGCATGTGTGTGCTTGGCCAAGATGGAGCAATCCTCGCAGCTCTTTGCAGCAAACACAGACTGCTTTGGACTTTGGAAAGTTCTCCTTCCCTCTCTCTCTCCCTCCCTCCCCTCCTCTCTAGTTCCTCACGTACTGAGGAATTTCGAGTCTGATATTTCAAAGAGCAGTCACTGGCGTTCAACTCCTTCAGATTTCGGTCCTCCCCACAATGATGATGACCCTTGTGCCATCAAGGCTTCTGGAAATATGTCCCTGTTGGCATTCTCACTTTTCTACCCTCTTAGCAATGCCACAACATGGCATAGGCATTTCCAGTCATTTCCCAGAGAGAACTAAAACTCCTAATGACAAATTCATTGCTGGATCCTCCAGCAAGCAGTGGCAAAAGCCACCATCAGAGTGCCTGTGCTAAATGGGTGTGGTACTTGTGACTATAATCCAGCACTGGGGAGCAGAGGCAGGAGGATCAGGAATTCAAGGTCATCCTAGTGAGTCTGAAGTTATCCTGGGCTACATGAGAAACTCTGTTGCAAAATAAAACAAGCCATGTGCTAACCCAGCATTTCATCCTTGAAAATCCAGGGCCTTCTCCCTCCCTCCTACCACAGGAGGTCCCAGGATAGGGAAGTCTCCAGCTTCCTCTGGTGGCAACACCAGATACACCTGGTCTGAAGGAGAAGACTTCAAAAGGAACACCATAAAACAAGCACTAAAGAGCTCAGTCAGGGCATTTAATGATGGAAGAAATATATTCTTCAGAAGAGGGGGCAGAGCCAAGCAATGACACCATCTTGGAGAGCAAGTGGCTTAATTCTCAACCCCCCCCCCCCTTGTCCCTTCTCTGTGCCTCTCCCAGAGTGAGCACTTCTAGAAAAGAGGTGTGACTTTTTCCATAGAAACCCATTTTACCCAGAATTCAGTCTGTTATGTGTAGATATATAAGATGCAAGAATATGTATAGGTTGCCCATCAAAATCCCAGCAAAATTCTTCAAAAACCTCGAATGAACGGTACTCAATTTCATTTGGAAAAGCAAAAACCCCAGGATAACCAAAACAATCCTGTACAATAAAAGAACTTCTGGAGGCATCACAACCCCTGACTTCAAACTCTACTACAGAGCTACAGTACTGAAAACAGCCTGGTATTGGCATAAGAACAGACAGGAGGACCAATGGAACCAAATCGAAGACCCAGATATCAATCCACACATCTTTGAACACCTGATCTTTGATAAAGAAGAAAAAATATCAAATGGGAAAAAGAAAGCATATTTAACAAGTGGTGCTGGCATAACTGGATATCAACATGTAGAAGAATGAAAATAGACCCATATCTATCACCATGCACAAAACTCAAGTCCAAATGGATCAAAGACCTCAAAATAAAGCCAGCCACACTGAACCTTATAGAAGAGAAAGTGGGAAATACACTTGAACACATTGGCACAGGGAACTACTTCCTAAATATAACCCCAGCAGCACAGAAACTGAGAGAAACAATTAATAAATGGGACCTCCTGAAACTAAAAAGCTTCCGTAAAGCAAAGGACATGGTCAACAAGACAAAACGACAGTCTACAGAATGGGAAAAGATCTTTACCAACCCCATATCAGACAGACAGAGGTCTGATCTCCAAAATATACAAAGAACTCAAGAAATTGGACATCAAAAGATCACATAATCCAATACAAAAATGGAGTAAAGATCTAAACAGAGAACTCTCAACAGAGGAATCTAAAATGGCTGAAAGACACTTAAGGAAATATTCAACATCTTTAGTCATCAGAGAAATGCAAATCAAAACAACTCTGAGATTCCATCTTACACCTGTAAGAATGGCCAAGATCAAAAACACTGGTGACAACTTATGCTGGAGAGGTTGTGGGGAAAAAGGAACACTTCTGCATTGCTGGTGGGAATGCAAGCTGGTACAACCCCTTTGGATGTCAGTGTGACAATTTCTCAGAAAATTAGGAAACAGCTTTCTTCAAAAGCTGTTGGTATACATCCAAAGGATGCTCAATAGTGCCACAAGGACATATGCTAAATTATGTTCATAGCAGCTTTGTTTGTCATAGCCAGAACCTGGAATCAACCTAAATGCCCCTCAATTAAAGACTGGATAAGAAAAATGTGGTACATTTACACAATGGAGTACTATACAGCAGAAAAAATAACCACACCTTGAATTTTGCAAGAAAATGGATGGATCTAGAAAACATCATTTTGAGTGACGTAATCCAGACACAGAAAGACAAGTATCACATATACTCACTCATAGGTGGTTTTTAAAATAAAGCAAAGAAAGCCAGCCTACAAACCACAATCCCAGAGAATTTAGACAACAATGCAGACACTAAGAGAAACTTAAATAGATCTAATCTACATTGGAAGTAGAAAGTAGAAAAAGACAAGATCTCCTGAGCAAATTGGGAGCATGGGGACCTTGCGGGAGGATTGAAGGAGGATAGGAGAGGCAGGGAGGGGAGCAGAGAAAAATATAGAGCTCAGTAAATATCAATTAAAAAAAAGAATATGTATAGCTTAAAATTTAAGTGTCCCCAAAGTTGAAAAGTTTACTGAGGGAAAGGATAAATGGCACTGTGTGCATGGTCTCCTGGACAGGAAGTCCTGCAGTTTCTGGAATCTGACTTAGGACCACTGTCCTGCCTCGTCCCTTGCATCCATCTCTGCCACTGAACTGACCCATCTAAAATCAAGCACCCTCTATCAATATACTTTATTTCAAAGCCTTGAGCTGGCCCACCTACTGGGGAGCCTGCTGGTCAGTCCATCCCACAGCTAAGCACCAAATATTCAGTGGCCACTTCATCTGTGCTCATCTGAAGTGGCCATGCCTGGAAAGGTTGAGGATTAACATGTGTGGCCATCATCTCCAGAACCACAGAGGAAGACCAGTGGGCGAGGGCCAGCTGCTGCTCGAGCTGACTCAGCTCCCCACTGTCCCCATCTTTGGTACCATTGAGGTCAATTCTAAGTATCCAAAATATTTTGGAAAAAAGTTCTTCAAAAGTTTTTTTTTTTTCTGTTTTTCAAAGAACTTCCTCCCAAGATGGAGAAACCACAGGAGTAAGTTCTCCTTTCCAAATAAACGCGCTCATCCACTTCTCTGAATCTGAGCAGAGCAGGAAATGTGTGGAGCCCAGCTAGGTGCTGGCTTCTTCACTGACAGCAGCTTTTCAATCAACAAACAAGAGAGCCTGCAAATTTGCTTTCTGGAGAGCAAGTAGGGTTGCACAGGAATCAAATTGTTATGTGGCTGATTGATAAGACAAGGTCTTGTTTGTGACTAGACTTGAACTTAGCAGCCAGGGATTAGAGTCACCACACCCAACTAAATTGTGCAGATTTATTGAAGCATGTGGAAAGTTTGTTGGGCTGTAACTCCAATGTTGTCTCTAAATATGGCAGAGGTTTAAGACACAGACCAGTGGGGATGGAAGAGGAGGCCATGTGAAGGCAGAAGCCAGCTGGGATTCCTGTATCAACATACTGAGTAACAGGGATGCAAACCTGCAGCTTTACAGGCCAGGGAACATCCTCCCTTTCAGGCTTTTTGGGGCATTGTGTGTCTGGCAGACCACGGCCCTGAGGCTATTCACAGCTGGGTTAAATTCATGACACCATGTCCATGTCCTCAATCTTTCAGTTCCTGCTGCCATGAAACAGGATTTTATTTTTGAGACACTGTAGCATAGACTGGCCTAGAACTCACTCTGCAGCCTATGGTAGCTTCAAATTTTTAACAATCTTGCCTGTCTTCCAAGTGCTGGATTACAGGGTAAAGTCATCGTGTCTGGTTTATCTAACGCTGGGAATTGAAGCCAGGGTTTTATGCATACTAGGCAAGTGCTCTACTGGTATAGTGGATCAATCACAGTGACTTTGCGTCCTGGGGGACACTGAACCTGGCTGGAGACACTGTCAGTTAATATCACTGAGAGTGGGGAGGCCCCAGCAGGCAAGGCCAAGGATGCATCCTTAGCAGTATCCTTGGTATACAAGATATTCCTTATAATGAGGTAGCATTTGATTCAGACATGGGAAAGCACAAAAGCTGGAAAACAGGCTTAAAAATGGAGTGAAGTCTGCACATGGCCACGTAAATGATCTTCTGGGAAGTTGTGCAAAGGCCTGCTGCCCAGCCCGTACCTCGCCTGCATTAGTTACTTTTGTGTTACTGTAAGAGGAAGCTCGAGGGAAATGATGTATGGGAAGAAACTTTATTTGGTTCTTCATTTCGGAGGGTCTCAATCCAGCCTGGTGGGGAAGTCCAGGCTTCGTCTGCAGCTGCAGGGCATGCCATAGTGGCTCATCATACCATGGCCTACAAGCAAACAAGCATGGAACCAAGACTCTCACCCCTCACACCCAATTTCCACCAATCAAACCCACATCCTCCTGAAACACTACTAGCTAAGGAATGAGTACTCAAAATATAAACCTGGCCAACCTTTCAGATTCAAGCCAAAACACCTCATCAGACTGGGGTAGAAGCTCAGGAGCTGGGTTAGTCCAGTGAGCAACCAAGATTGGCCCAGAGAACTGTGGGTATTTCTGTTCATGCATTGATCACCCCTTCACACCACCACCGACTCCAGTGAAGTGGGTCCTGGAAAGTGACGGAGATACCACCTCTCCGAGAGGCCGATAGCACAGGTCATTGGGGAGAGCTGGGGCTATCTTGTGTCCTCTGAGTCTCACTGGATACCCTCTGAGAGCTGTTATTGAGACCAGAATTACTGTCATATTCATTGCGTGGATGCTTCTTTCACAAGGCTGGGTCACATAGAACCTCTGTTTTTACTGTAGGAGTATGCATAATCCAGACGTATCAGTCAGGGTTTCTAGGGAAACAGAACTAATAGGAGGATTAATTGGAGTGGTTTATGGCCAGTGATCTGATTGTACAGGAGACAGCAATGATTGTCTCCCGATGGAAAGTCCAAGAATCCACCAGTTGTTTAGTCCACAAGGCTGGATGTCTCAGTTGGTCTTCAGTAGATGTCAGAATCCTGAAGAAGCATGCTCTAATGGCAGTGAAAGAATGGAGTGAGGACAAACAGGCAAAGATCAAAGCCTCCTTCTTCCATGAATTCATATAGGCTGCCAGCGAGGTGTGGCCCATATTAAACATGGATCTTCCCATCTCAAATGATCTGGATTTAGGTTGGGTCTTCCTACCTTAAAAGATACAATCCAGAAAAATCCCTCACAGGCATACCAAGCATTTTGGGTTTTGGTTAATTCCAGATATAGTCAAGTTAACGACCAAACCCAGCCATCACCCCAGATCAGTGGAAACTTCCAGACACACAAGTGGGAGGGTCCTTAAAGGCTGGATGGTGGTGCCAGTGTCCGTTGCCTTGACTTACATACTCCAGACACCTGGGACCGAGGAGGGCAAATCTGATTCAGGATGGTCAGTTACATCTGATTTTGAATGTCACAGGGAAGACTTAAGAATTATCTAGTACAGGTGTGTACCATGCCAGCAAAAAGCATTTGTGTTCTTATTTGGTAAATCTAAAAGCCCCACCCCAAAGCAATTAAGTCACCATGCATGGTATTGGTCAATCATCTGTAACACATTTTTATCTTTAAAAATCTTCCAAGTGGATCCCCAACTCAAGCTATTGGTTGCTCTCCATAAACTGGTGGTAAGGCCCTCTTGCTGAAGAAAACATCTATATATCTCACTGAACTGGAGAAGTCAGGCTAGTACCTAGAGCTTTCACCCTACTGACTGGTGTTCACGTAAGGTCCTCTGTGCACTAACAGAGGAGACGTGAGCACCAGCTCAATTGCAGGCTCCTTCTGTCTACAGTGGTGACCTTCTTATGTGACACACAGGTACAATCATAGCACCAATGGGGTGAGAGTCACTGCCCACTATGTCATTTGACTTAGGGCCCACTCCATGAGATGAAACCCATGCCTGACACTATTTGCATAGCCAAGAACCTGAGACTAGATAGGCCATGGACCTAGAGGTAAACCAAAGACTACTGCTCTGCTAAAGAAATGTAGTAATAGCCCCCAGTACTCACCTGTAACGTGGTGGCATGGATGGGGGAGAGATTCCCCACCCCATCAACACCTGAGGCAGATGGGAGAGCTGTCCCCATGATCTGCCATGTGGTGGCATAGATGGGGGAGAGAGTCCCTACACACACACCTTAGGTGGGAGAGCTGGCCCTGTCCTCATCAGCTACACCACTGGGGAGAGTGGTCCCTACGCCATGACTTGACAACAGAGTTGTAGGTGTGGGAGAGCCAAACCTGAGAACGTGAAAGCAGGAGAACTGACCTCACTCTCTGCTCATTGCTACAAGGGGTGGACTAGCCAGGGAAAGAGGGGCAATGCTAGACCCTGGTGGTGAAGATGGAAGGGAGCTGGCATGCTACCCAACCCTGCAACTACCCAGACCTACAACCTGGGTTAGTGTTGGCCCACCCCAACATCTACCCCATCTGTACAGTCTCCTGGAGCACAGGTGTGTGTGTGTGGGGGGGGGGGTGTCCTGCGGACCCAGGGCTGCAGGATCTCCACAACACAGAGAGGCAATGAGATGTCCAGAAAGAGACCCAGTGAGGGCCCCGTGTCAATAGTGTAGCAGAGACCAGAGGCCTCAAAACAGACCAACAATTCTTTTCAATGAACGCCTGCATGGATAGAGGGGCTTACTGCATGACTCACTGTGTCACATTGTAGCTTCCATGAGGAGAGTTTCCCTTTCTCCCTTTTCTTCTTCTTTTTTTCTTTTTTATCTTAACTTTTGTTTTATTTGATGGAGAGAGGTTGCGGGGACAAAGGGCAGAAGCAAGGGGACAGGAGATGGTGGGATCAGAATGCGTTATGTGTAAATTAAAAAGAAAATTAAAAAAAAAGAAAATCACAAAATATAGGGTCCCAGGGAAGGTGACTGGGGGCCAACAGAAGGGACAGCAACAATATGGCGAACCATGCAATCAGGGTTCAGAAGTCAAAGAAGAATCCAGTCAGTGTTTCCTCAGGCGTCCACATTTTAAAGAGTAAACTCGCCTTTCCCAGAATTGTTATTGGAGAGGTCAATATTGTTCCATTTTCCACTCTCTTCTAGTTTTTAATCATCCTCAAATGATACTGAAATCCATGGCACACAGATAAACTTAGGAATAAAATTGGAGCCATGAAAAGAATATAACAATAAAACAGTTCCTAGCGACATTCTGCTGTACTCATAGGTGAGTGCCTTGCTCAGCCACCACCAAGGAAGCTTCCTCCTTTAGTAGGTGGGAGCCAGTACAGAGACCCACAACTGGACAATGTGCAAGACCTACACGGCATGTCTCAGTTCAGTCCTTCCCGCAGGTGGGCAGGAAGATGGCTCAGAAGATAGAGGTGCTTGCTGTGGAACCTAATTGACCTTAGTTCAGTTCCTGGAACCTACAGGGTGGAAGGCAAGGACCAACTCCTGAAAGTAGTGCCCTGACTTTTACACACTCACCAGGGCAACACACACGGGGGGGGGGGGCATAGAGAGAGACAGAGAGAGAGAGACAGAGAGAGAGACAGAGAGACAGAGGCATAGATACACACAGAGACAGAGACACAGAGAGATACATATATACACACAGAGAGAAAGAGAGAGAGAGAGATAAAGAGGCAAATAAGTAAATGAATGTAGTAATTGTTTTTAAAAATGTAGGGTTCCTGAAGAATAAACCCAAGGTTGTCTTTGGGCCTCCACACACATGAAAACACACATGTCCACTCACAGATACACTGAAACATCTTGCACTCCTAAGCCCTCCTCTCTCACTGAGGTGTGAGTCTGCTACCAGAACACTTGCCTCCAAACCCTGAGAGCATCTCCCTTGGATGCAAACATGCACAGAGGACTCACCGAGCCCCAGACTGTGTGGGTGAGAGGCCCTGTGGCAACAGATGGCCATCTTGTTTCGGCTTGAACTGCTGCCTCCTATCCTGAACACAGGGACTTCTCTCTACCTCTCTAGCTATGTGACAGTTAATAGATCCAGGTGGACACATTTTTAATTAAATCTATAATTTTTATTAAGTTGCATTCATGGTTATCCCAGGGTGCACACAGCATTTGGGCTGTATCTGGAGGGTAGTCAAAGCCTCTTATCACTACTGTTTCTTCTTGAGCCTTTTGTTGATATTATTATTATAATTATTATCTAATCATTATTAATGTTAGAAAGGGTGGTGCTGGGGACTGAACTAAGGCTTTTCGTGTGCGAGCAAGCACTCCACCACTGACATGTCATTCTCTCTCCCTCTTTGTTTTAGGTTTTGAGACAGTTCCTCAAGGCCTGGGCTAACCTCAAACTCTCAGGAGTCCAGGTAGGCCGTGAACCTATGATCTTCCTGAGATGGCTCTTCTTGGTTGTCAACCTGACTACATCTGGAATTAACCAAAAGTCAGATGATCAGGCACACCTATGACAGATTTTTCTTAATTAAATCATTTGAAGTGGGAAGACCCACTTTTTTAAAAAAAAATTAATTGTTTTTATTGAGCTATATATTTTTTTCCCATTCCCCTTCCTTCTTCCTTTCTCCCCTTCCACCCTCCAAAGACCCACTTTTAATACAGACCATTAGAGGTGGGAAGATCTACCCATAATCTGGGCCACATCTCTGCTGGCAGCCTATATGAAGACATGGAAGAAGGAAGCTTGCTCTCTTTGCCTGCTTGCCCTCTCTCTCCCTGGCAATTCCATTCCTTCCCTGGCATTAGAGCATGCTTCTTCAGCATTCCAGTGTCTACTGAAGACCAGCTGAGACATCCAGCCTCATGGCCTGAACTACTGAGTTCTTGAACCATCTGTTGGTAGCCACTGTTGGACTAGCTGGACCACAGCCTGTAAGCCATTATAGCAAATATGATAAATCCCCCTTCCCTCTCTCTCTCTCTGTCTCTCTCTGTCTCAGAGATAGAGCCATTCTACAAGTCCTGTTCCTTTAGGGAATCCTGACTAATACTGATCTCAGTCTCATAAATAGCCAGTGTGGGCACCAGTTCTGGCCTCATGAATAAGTAGACTGGCTTATAGGCACTACCACCAGTTCTGGCTCAGCTTCTTCAAAGAAATTGCACTGAGACACACTGGACTCTTTTCTGGATAGCAGTAATTAGTGAATTGATATCAACTTCTATCTGTCAGTCCCCCACCCTCTTTGATGGGAAAGCCAGAGCGTCAGTGTACTCACCACTGTCCACTGTCCTCAATCCATTAGTCCCCTTTTGGGGCCTTTTGTTGGCTAATAGGTGCTCTGGTTGGCGAGCATGGGGCACACACTAGTCCTGCTCTCTTGAGGACATTATGTAAGGAAAAGAGTTTGGAGAAGGGAATGATTTCCTCTGGAGGACAAGAAGGCTAGTCCATGCCCCTCTGTGTCCTAAAGTCGTCCTGAGAAGGCACTCTGTCATGCCTCAGGCTACATTTAAGTCATTAGGATTCCTCCACAGGGCAATCTTCAGGGCCTTGTGACTGTAGTCTCTGTGAGCACCCTGGCCCAAATACCTGTGAGGAAAGCCACTGCCTAGACTGGCAGTCCAGGTCCAGATTTCAAGGTGAGAGCAGGAGCTCAAAGTCAGAGCTGAAACCTAAGGCTGGAAAACACTTCCTTCCTGGTCGAGCACCTCTGGAAAGCCCCCACAGGTGGAAAGCCTCAAGGAGCTGCTAGAGGAAACCCTAGGACTCTGTGAGAGTTCCTGGCTCCAGTCCAGGCCCCACTTCTCTCTGGTAGCTGTCTGCACAGCCTCCTTGGCCTACCTGCCTCCTCCCACAAGGCAGAGAGAGAAGAAAGATCATGGGAGGCCAGAAGGAGTTTTGTTTCATTTTGGAGGCTTCTCTGGTTAGTCCTGCTATACAAATTGGAGAGAAACGGGGAGCCAGTGGGAAGCAGGGTACACACCTGAAGCTGTGGCAGACATTCTCTGAATCCCAACCACTGATGGAACCCAGTACTGGGGGGGGGGGCTGCAGTGTCAGCTGTGGATGATGGGGACATGAGATACTCAGTTTCTGGAAGAAAAAAAAAAACGAGACTATGCTGTTGGAAGGCAGGACTCTGGTTCTCCTGGAATAGGGGCGGCCATGGGGGGATGGGGAGAGGACAGATACTGGAGTTTCTGGGAGGCAGGAATCTGGTCCTCCTGGAATAGGGGCAGCCATGGGGGATGGGGAGAGGACAAGCACTCACAGGAGCTTCTGGGTGCTGGCAGCATCCTGGTTTGTTTTCTGGGTACTTGGTCTATGACTTTGCGTTTTACCCTTAGCTCAGGCTGGGCTTGGTCTGCTTCAGTCTTCCCAGTGCTGGGTGCGCATCATGTACCAGCAGTGAGATCTGGGGCTTCACTGGGTATGCATGCACATATAAATTATTTGTATGTGTAAACAGCCAGGGAATGAATCCACACCACACACACACACACACACACACACACACACACACACACCACGTGCACACACAAATTAGTTAGGGGCTGGGATGTAACTCAGTTGGTACAGTGGTTAGCAATTATGAATGAAACCCTGAATTCAGCCCTAGGCATGGTGCTGTATGCCTTTAAAGTTGTTACTTGGGGAGGTAGAGGCAGGAGGATCAGGAGTTCAAGGACGTCCTCAACTACATAGGGAGTGTGAATCTAGCCTGGAGAAGAAAATTCAGGAAGGCTTTGGAAAACATATTTTGTAAATTTTTGAAAACTATACCAAAAGATGAGGCTATTGCTCAGTACCAGAGTGTTAGCATAGCATGTGCGAGGCCCTGGCTTCAGCCCGCTGCACTGAGAAAGAAAAATACAAAGAGGGCTTTGTAAAAGCCACAGTCCTACAAGCCTGATGACCTGAGTTCAATCCCTGGGACTCACATAAAGGTAGAAGAGAGAAAGGGCTCCACGAAGTTGTTGTCAGGCCTTGACAGTGTCCTCCACACCCTTCACACATGACCGGGCAATCAGAAGTTTAGGACAGCCTGAGCAACATGAGTTCAAAGTAGTTCTGAGCTATCTGAGATTCTGTCTCTCTCCTGAAAGGGTGATGGGTTAGGGTTAGGGAATGTTCCAAGCAGAATTACTCATAATAGCCCCAGAGTGGAAATTACCCAGTGTCCTGCTCTGGATGACTTTTTTGAACTCCTGGTCCTCCTGCCTCCACCTCCTGGGTGCTGGGATCACAGTACGCACCACCATGTCCCGCCAGGAGAACTTTCAACATTGCAGTGGAGATCTACACACGTGATGGTCGCATTCTTAGTGCCCTGGGACATGTGCAGCTGCAGCCACACGTTGTGCATGCCTGCAAACAGGTTTTCAAATACATCCGCAATGATCCATCCCTTTTCAAGGTAAAGCCACATTCTGCCATGTTAGGATATGAACATCTCATGTTCAGGGACCATGTTTCATCATGCCGCAGAGGTGGTAGGCAGGGCAGACCTCTAAGGACATGTCTTGATGAAGATCAGGGTAGAAGCCAACTGTTGGGCCAGGATGTGGGAGCATCATAGGAAGCTCTGGGAGGGAGATGAAATGCGGGGCAGGGAAGGAGGCACTGGAACATACATTGAGCACGTCAGTGGTGAGAACACAGCTTCCCACGGACCTAAGGGAGGTTGTAGAACATGAGCCTCAGAATGTCCCCCACCTGCCAAAAGTTGAGGGGACCCATAGCGTGAACACTAGCTCCTGTGAGTTGGGGCCCCTGGACACTGCTGCCAGGTCTGCTAGCCTCTGGAGGGTACAGAAAGTTCTCTGAGTCTAAGACACCTGTGGACATGAGAATTCTGAGAGCTAGGAGGTCTTGGAAGGGCACCAACTGTGTACTCTAGAAGATGTCATCACAGCTGCCATCTGAGGGGTATGAAAGAGCCAGCATGTACTGAGCCTTCCAGGGCACGTGACGGGCACACCAGGCAAAGTCTACAGGCCAGAACAAGGCTTGGTAAATCTCAGAGACAGCCACTAAAGATGGGTTGTGCCTGGAGTTCATTAGGTAGCAGGCCTGATTGGTTGCTTTTGTGTTGCCATGACAACACATCTGCCGGCAATGCCTTAAAAGGAGGAAGAATTCATTCTGATGTGGTTTCAGTCCATTGTGGTGTCAATATGCAGGGAAGCTCAGCTCCCAGCGGTGGGAACATGTGAAGGAGGATGTTCTCATCATGGTAGATCATGAATCAAACAGACAGACAGACAGACAGACAGGAAGCGAGTGTAGGTGTAACCTTCACAGGCTCACAGTTACCTATTTCTGTTAGTAGGACCCCAATTCCTAAGGATTCCATAGCTTCCTAAGGCAGCATCATCGGCTGGAAAACTGTTTTTAACTTCTGAGCCCGTGAAAGACATTTCAGAGTCACACAACTAGGTTGGAGCCCAGATGACTGGGATTCCAGGGCTGAGTCCTGGAGAGTGAGGGTTCATTCATGCTGATAGTGCCATCTGCTACCAGAGCCACTTCACCTCAGGTGTGAACTGGAGAACGGGCAGCTGGGAAGGAAGCACAAGCTGCCTGGAGAATAAGTCACTCTCTCGCAGCCTCTCCTTCCCTTCTGTGGGCTGGCAAGCCCTGCCTCATGAACTTCTAAAGGATGCTTGGTTTCTTCTGGACTTCCATGAGTGGAAGTCCCTAGAGTACAGATGGGAAGGTCCTTGGATGTGGTAGCCTTCTTCAGAAGTGGCTGTGCCTGGCTCCATCAATTTTGGGTTGGGGCCTCTCTCAAAGTCTCACTGTGCAGTTGGAGTTTTTCCAAAAGAATTAAAATGAAGAATCCTGTGCATCGTGGTTCTGAGCAATGAAAACTCAACCTGGAAGTGCTTGGCAGTGTGCACCTAGTCCTGGGGCCGGGATGACAAAAGGCCTGGGAGCAGACAGTATAGCTACTGAGTCTCTGTGGTTGGCATCATGGCACTGACTCACCCTTTGTAGTGAAGCAAAGTTGATCTGAATTCTGAGAAAGCTGTGTGAATACAGCTGCCGGGTTTCCCCAGGTGGGATCAAAGTTTGGTCTCAAATCTCAGTGTGTCCTGTCCAGCCTTGTTCATGGTCTCCGCCCCCCCCCCCCAAATACAGCCCCAAGTCCCAAGGGAAATCACAGAAATCCAATGACAAATGAATGCTAGCTTATCAGGGTTGGTGTCTGTCATGCTCTGTGCCAATAGGAGTGGACTGGCCCTGACAGCACTCCCATGTGAGTTCTGGAGGCCCGCCTCTGAGATGAGACACTTTGTGGAAGATGGTGACAGGGAGCCACTAATCCATAATCTCTGTCCTCTGTGAAAAATAGAACTGGGCGCTGTGGAGATGGTTCAGTGGGTAAACCATTTATTTGTGCTGCAAGGGTGAGGTTGGAGTTCAGGTCCCCAGACCTTTACACGTGCTGAGTGGTTGTTGAAGTCTGTCTTGGATGCCAGAACACAGGAGGCAGAGACAGGGAATCCCTGCAAAACAAACAAAAAACAAAAACAAGCAAACAAACAAACAAACAAAACCTAGCTGGTTAGAAAAATCAGTGAGCTCTGGGTGCAAGAGAGAGCCTGCCTCAAAATATAAGCTGGAGAGTGATGGAATAATACACCTGGCACCAACTCTGGCCTCCAGGCACATGCTCACACACATGTGCCCACATTCGTGTGAACATGCACACATGTACAAAATTTAAAAAAAAGAAAATAAGACTGTTTAGCCAAGAAAAATAAAACAAGGTGTCCATCAGTGAATGAATGGATAAATAAAATTCGGTATACACACATATACACACGTAAACACATGCACTCACATACACTACACACACACTTAACAGAACCTTGCTCAGCTATAAAAACAAATGAGGTTCTTGGTTAGGGATGTAACTTGATGGGTAGCATGCTTGCCTAGCATACAGGAAGCCCAGGTTTATCCTCAGTGCCACATAAAGATTCAAATGGGGATGCATGCCAGTAATCCCCAGCATTCAGAAAGTGGAGGAGCAAGGACCAGAAGCTAGAGGTTGAGCTGAGCATTGTGGGGCACATCTTTAATTCCAGTACTTTGGAAGCAGGAGCAGGAAGATCTTTGTGAGTTCAAGGACAGCCTGGTCTATATTATGTGTTCCAGGCTATGCTGTGTCAAAAGACAAAACAAAAATTACAATCCCCTCTGTTCCCCTAGACCCAATCCTCAAGGTCACCCCTGGCATTACAACAGAACACAGCTGTAGTCTCCTGTGGATCCCACAAGACCCCTCCTCTCACTTTCTTTCTCTTCCTACCTCATCCTCATGCCTCAGCCCCCAACTCAGATGGACTCAACTACAGGCGATGCCTGTCAGAAGACCCAGTAGGCTGTGTAGACCTTCTCCCTTCTCTCTGTTCCCCCAGACCTGATCCTCAGGATTGCCTCTAGTACTGCAACAGACCATTCCCCACCCAAGCTCTATACCCCCCATGCCTCCAACACCAGCAAGAATTCCCCATGAATGTGCCAGAAAAGTCAGCAACACACAGTTCAACACATTCTCTGGAAATCCAGAGAGGAAACAGAAGCCAAGGAACAAACACCCACCCGACAAAGACAAACCCAGAAATTAGCACCTATCCTCACCTCCAAAACAGATGCCTAGACACCAATGTGAAAATACGATCAATAGCTGGGCGGTGGTGGCGCACGCCTTTAATCCTAGCACACGGGAGGCAGAAACAGGTGGATCTCTGTGAGTTCGGGGCCAGCCTGGTCTACAGAGTGAGTTCCAGGACAACAGGCTCCAAAGCTACAGAGAAACCCTGTCTCGAAAAACCAAAAAAAAAAGAAAGAAAGAAAAGAAAAAGAAAGAAAGAAAGAAAGAAAGAAAGAAAGAAAGAAAGAAAGAAAGAAAGAAAGAAAAAGAAAATACTATCAGTAGCATTCAGGGCAATAAGCCACCACCAGAGCCCAGCTATTACCACAGCAGGTCCTGAATATTCCAACATAGCTGAAACACTAGAATAAGACCTTAAAACCAAGTATATGAAGTTAAAAGAGGTCCCTAAAGAGAAAAAATTAAATTCCTCAAAGAAAGTCAGGAAAATACAAACAAACAATTGGAGGAACTGAATAAACCCCTTAAAGCACCAGTTCTCAACCTGCATGTCATGACTCCTTTCACAGGGGTTGCCCATAACTAGCAAAATTACAGTTATGAAGTAGCAAAATAATTTTATAGTTGGGGGTCACTACAGAATGAGGAACTGTATTAAAGGGTCACAGCATCAGGAAGGTTGAGAACCACTGCCTTAAAGAAAGCCAAAGCAAAAACAAGCAGTTGAAGGAAATGAATAAAACTGTTCAAGATCTGAAAATGGAACTAGAAGCAATAAAGGAAACACAAACAGGGAATTCTGGAAGTGAAACATTTAGGAATGCAAACAGGAACTACACAGACAAGTGTCACCAACAGAACACAAGAGATAGATGAGAAAGAAGTAATAGAAAAAATGGATACATTGGTCAAAGAAAATGTTGAGTCTAAAAAAATCTCTGACACAACACATCCAGGAAATCTGGGACACTATGAAAAGACTAAATATAAAAATAATAGGAATAGAAGAAGGAAAGGAATCCCAGCTCAAAGACCTCAGAAATATTTTTAACAAAATCATAGAATGCTAACCCAAAGAAAGAGATGCCTGTACAAGAATCATACAGAACACTAAATAGATTGGACCAGAAAAGGAAGTTCCCTTGCAGCATAATAATCAAAACTCTCAATGTACAGAAAAAAAGAAAAATATTAAAAACCGCAAAAGAAAAAGATGAAGAAACACAAAAAGACTTTGTTGACTGCAGCAAGCTTCTTTCTCTGGCTCCACTCACTGTTAGTAGCTTTCCTTGATAGGAATCCCAACAGATCTGGTATCTCTAATATCTTGTGGTCTCCAAGGCAATCCAGGCTTCAATTTCATAGCTTCATGCAATGGCCTCCATTTAGGGATACCCCTGACACACACCTGGCCCGACTGACTTTCCTTAGGGGTAAATTCCATAGCACCTTTCTTCTATCCTTAACTCCAGAACCATGGAGCTGAAGCTGCCAAGTTCTGCTGCTTGCTGGGGCAGGAACATGGTTCCCTTGTTCAGTTACATCTTTACCAGCTTTCTGTCCTTCACTGCCTAAGCTTAGCTGTCCTGAAATAGGATCTAGACCAGGTTGGCCTCAAACTCAGAGATCCCCCAGTGTCTGCCTTCTGAGTCCTGGGATTAAAGGTGTGCACCACAATTGGTTCTAAACTTTTCTTTAATTCCTTTTTAAAAATTGGAAACTTAGCTAGATGGGATCTTGCCCTGAGGTCACTCCATTTATTCCATTTCTTAATCTGTTTGTCTCCTTGAACATAGGACTTAGCTCCATTTCACTCCCTGTGCTCCTTTTCTCCTCAAATATTTTTCCTTGCTCAGCTTGCTCCTTTTCATTATATATCTTCATTAGAGTTAACATTAGTAACCACAAAATGAAGTCTATACTAGGCTGTTTTGAGATTTCCTCTGCTAATGGAATTAATCCAATACCCTTCACTTTAGCCTCAGGCAGACTCTGGACAAGGGCAAAAGACAGCCACTTTTTTCACCAAAATCAAAAGAATGATCTCTAGGCAACATACTAAAATTCTTCTCCTCTTTAACTGGAGTCAGCCCTCCAGTTCATCAAGTCACATTCAACACCACTGTCTTCCATGCTCCTACTGGGATGGCCCATTAAGCAACACTTCACTGCTTTTCTAATCCGCAGTCCCATGCCTTCTCCCACCTAGAGCCCTCCTCTTTACCTAACCTGTCTGGATCTGTGGACTGTAGCTTGATTAATTATTTACCAGCTAATATCCACTTAGAAGTGAACCCATGCTGTATTTGTCTTTCTGAGTCTGGGTTACCAAATTCAGAATGAATTTTTTCTAGTTACATCCATTTGCCTATAATTTCACGATGCCATTTTTTTAAACAGCTGAGTAATAGTTCAGTGTATAAATGTATCATGTTTTATTTATCTGTTCTTTAGTTGAGGGATATTAATGTCACTTCCAGTTTGGCTATTATGAATAAAACCACAATGAACATAGTTGAGCAAATGTCCTTGTAGTAGGATGGATCATCTTTTGGGTATATGCCCAAGAGTGGTGTAGACAGGTCTTGAGGTAGATTGATTTCATAGTGGCTGTACAAGTTTGCCCTCTGTAAGATATACCACTTCCTGTTGCCTGCAAGATGGGCACTTAGCTACTTCTCTAGCACCATGCTTGCCTGAACTCTACCATGTCATACCATGGCAATAATAGACTAAACCTCTGAACTGTAAGAAAGCTATCACAATTAAATATTTTCCTGTATAAGAGTTGCTTCCAAAGCAAGCAATATATGACAGAGACAATTAGCTACCTGAACAATCACCCAGAGTCTCATTTTGCAATGTTGAAGCAAGCAACTTTGGCTAAGGCCTAGTGTAACTGACAGACCATTTTCAAAGGCAGGAAAATTGTCAGAACCGTCTTACCCAGTCTTGGCAAGATTTGACAGTCTTTTTCATTATGTCCTCCTTATCCATTTCTGGATACCATGTACTTTGCCAGGGGTTGAGGTATGGGAAGTTCCTTGCCCAAAGGCCAATTGTGCCAAGAAGAAAACAAACACTGACTAGAATGTCTTCAGTGCTCAACATTCTCTCTGGAATAGATTGGTGCTGTCAGGAGCAATCATGTCTCATGTCAACAGAACCCTAAGTTATTTAAATGCTATGTTCCACAGATCCTTGAAGTGGTTGAAGATTACCTATCTAGACAGAATACAATCTCTATGTATCTAAAGAACCTAGTTGATCTGACTGTATGTACAACAAACATGAACAACTATTGACCTATAATGTTTAATACCTGTATAACTTAAAGACTAAAACTTCATGTCAGAATATTAAATAATTTGTAAACAAATGTGCAACAAATGAGGACAATGACCTTAAAATCTATAAGTATCTTGTTCAGAGGTGGGAGTAATATATAATGCAATATGAAAGTATATCCTAAAAGTTGTATCAATATACAAAATGTCCCCAACAGAAGTAGAAACATGCATATATATAATCTGACAGAATAACATCGCATAGGTGTACAAATAATGTAAACAAAAATAACAAATATAATTTGAACTTATATCAATATACAAAAACTATACCAATGTAATATAAATTATCCATAAATAATAGCTCACAAGTATTCACTTTATTACCCCACTATTATTATCCCCCCCTTTTTGAACAAACATAATTTTCACCCCAACCCTCTATCTAGTACAATAATCAACAACCCCTAAACAGTGTTCTCAACCCTAAGGACAAACTTTTGGGGGATGGTGGTGTCATCCTCTAGAATTGCTTCCTGCTGTCATGGGGGCAATGTTCTCTTAATGGGATCCTGCAGAAGTAAAGTGATGGTTAAATTTCAAAATTACTATCTAGTATAGTTGCAAACAATTTCCAAGCAGTCGATAGGGTTTTTTTCTTTCTTTCTTTTTTCTTTAAAGTTCTTATTTGGAGTTCTGGCTAGAATGACATGAGAAGGTGCCTCATTTCAGCAGCTGGTACCCAAAAAAGTGGTCTTATAGTAGCACTGTCAGCACCACGATGTCATCTCAACTATGTGGAGTTGTTGCTGTGGGGCCCCATCTTCTTCCTGGAAACTTCAAAGATTGCTTCAGGAAAAGGATCTGTAGTAAAATCTATTGTTCATCATGGAAAACTTAAACATCATTCATATAAACATACATTCAATGAAGAATACAATATAGACTAAATAGGCATGGAGAAAGTAAAATTTTTCCTAAAGTCTTCCTTCTCTTCCATATCAGATGGCTCCCAATATGAGACAAAAACTTGGAATGCTCCTTTTAACACCACACTTGGATTTAGAGAAGTCATTGTCCAACTCCAAAACCAGCTGAATATATTAATGTGTGTGTGTGTGTGTGTGTGTGTGTGTGTGTGTAAATGTAAGTGTAACCCGTACCTGGATTTATAATCCATATTCCGTTTTCTAGATGATCCTTAGTGGATAGTTATTTTTCCTTCTGTCAGCATTCAAACATCCAGGGTTACTTGAATTTTTGATGATGTGTATTTTTCTGTAAAAATAAGAGCAGAACCCTGCCCCAACCCTCTATGACTTTCCTTACCACTTGTATGGTTGTCACCATTGTGGATGAGCTGTCATTTCTCTGTTTAAATAGGCTTCTCCTTTTCAAAGTGAACTTTATTAATTTTGATGGTATCCATAATTTTTCTTCTCCTGTGGAAACAAGAGTGAAACCCCTTCCCCAATGTAACACATCTCCTGGTTTCTATTGTGAGGTCAACACATCCTTGAAGTATACTGGTTGATTCAATTCAGAATTTTTTCCCATTATCCAATGCCTTACTGCTGCTGTTGTTCCTTTCTCATTAGTGTTAAGAAAATTCAAGGTTAATAAAGCAATCTACTTCTGGAGGTATTTTCTATCCCTTTCTGTTGTTCAAATCCTTTATAGTACGATTTGACCTTTCTATAACTGCTTGACCTGTAGGATTATTTGGTATACCCGTAATGTACTTTATATTGTAATAGGCAAAAAAACGTTTCATATTTTTAGATACATATGCTGGACCATGTCTGTCTTTATTTGTGCAGGAATGTCCATGATGGCCATAACTTCTAATAAATGTGTGATTACTGAATCAGCCTTTTCCAAGCTCAAGGCAATTGCCCATTGAAAACCTGAGTACATGTCTATAGTATGGTGTCCATATTTTAATTTACCAAATTCTGCAAAGTGGAACATATCCATCTGTCATATTTCATCCCTTTGAGTACCCTTAGGGTTACTCCCTGCAGGCAAAGGTGTTTAATTATAGGAAGAGCAAGTAGGAAATCTCTTTATAATCTTCTTAGCTTGTTGCCATGTAATAGAAAACTCTTTCTTTAAACCTTTGCTATTGACATGATTTTTTATGAAATTCAGAGGCCTACAATACATGTCTAATCAATAATTGATCAATTTCTGCATTACCTTGTACTGGAGGACCTGGCGAACCCATATGGGATCGGATATGTGTAATGTATATAAGACAAAGCCTATTCCTGATTATGTCTTGCACATGGATAAATAATGAAGTTAATTCCATATCATTGGTATAAATTCAGCAGTTTAAATATGCAAGACAACTCCTTCTGCATATTGTGAAGCAGTAACTATATTGAGAGGTTCTTTAAAATCCCTTAGCACCATAAGAATGGCATATAATTCTGCATTCTGGACAGAATTATAAGGGCTTTGTTCCATCTTACTTAATTATTCTGATTTGTAACCTGCCTTCTGTGATTTATTAGCATCAGTATAAAAGGTATTGGCTCCAGTTATTGGTGCATCATGTACAATTTGGGGAAGAATCCAAGAAGTTCTCTTTATAAGGTTAAGTCTATTGCTTTTGGGATAATTGCTATTAATTTCTCCAAAAAAAATTAGCACAAGCCCTTTGCCAGGGTTTGTTGTCTTCCCATAACTTTTTTATTTCTTCAGCAGTAAAAGGCACTATAATCTCTGCTGGGTCTATACTTGCTAATTGACGAAGTCTCAATTTACCTTTTATAATTAATTCAGAGACCTTTTTCACATAAGTTTTTAATTTTTTACATGGTTTATGTGGTAAAAAGGTTCATTCTAAGATGGCATCATCCCTCTGCATTAAAATTCCTGTATGAGAAATTCTGGAAAGCAATAAGACTAGAATACAGTTAAGATTTGGACACACCTTATCCACATGTGCCTCCTGTAATTTTTCCTCTCCTTTTCTGCTTTAACTGTTAATTCTCTGGGGCTATTCAAGTCTTTATCACCATCTAAGGTTTAGTTTAAATGAATTTTTAGATGGGGTGTTATTCCCAACAGCCAGTCGTAGACTGGAAATGTTTCCTTTTTTTTTTTTTTTGGTTTTTTCAGACAGGGTTTCTCTGTGGCTTTGGAGCCTGTCCTGGAGCTAGCTCGGTAAACCAGGCTGGTCTCGAACTCACAGAGATCCGCCTGCCTCTGCCTCCCGAGTGCTGGGATGGAAATGTTTCCTAATAATCTTTGAAAGTCATTAAGAGTCCGAAACTGGTCTCTCCTAATTTGTGCCTTTTGAGGTTTAATTTTTTGTAAGCCTATTCTGTAACCTAGGCAATTAACAGAATCTCCTTTTTGAATCATTTCAGGAGCAATTTGTAATCCCCATTTAGGCAAGACTTTCTTTACTTCTTCAAACATCCTTTCTAAAGTATCTGTATTTGAATCAGATAATAAAATGTCATCCATGTAATGGTAGATTATAGACTTAGGAAATTGCTTATGCATTATTTCCAATGGCTGACTGACAAAGTATTGGCACAGAGTGGGGCTATTGAGCATTCCCTGTGGGAGGATAGTCCATTGATATCTCCTAGTAGGCTGAGAATTATTATAAGTAGGCACTGTGAAGGCAAACTTTTCTCTATCCTTTTCTTGTAAAGGTATAGTGAAGAAACAGTCCTTTAAATCAATAACTATGAGAGGCCATCCCTTTGATAATAGAGAGGACAGAGGAATTCCAGATTATAGTAGCTGGGAATGGCTGAACTACATTCATCATGGGGGCCTACAAGAGGACCCCCATGGTGTTTCCCAATGGTAAAGGGTCACTTTGTCTATCTGTCATTGACCTACATTTATTGGTCTAATGTTGGCCTTTGCCACACCTCCTACATATACTTGGAGGCTGAGTCCTCCTATTTCTGCCATTCCCAGGGGAGACATTATTCCTGGGAATCCCTTGTCTACAATCCCTTCTCAGATGTCCCATTCTACCACAATTAAAACATTGGAAACAGTTGGAAATTGTTTCTCCTACCGAAGCTTCAGTTCCATAGTCAAGCGTCTTGACATTCATTGTACGCAACACCCATTTATCCATGTGTGGTGATCTGATCTTTAAAGGGCCAAGGATCCTTTTGCATTCTATGTTGGCATTCTCATCAGCCAAAGATTCAATTATTATATGTCTAGCAAATTTTGCCAAAAGCAAAAAGCATGCTGGGTTACTTTACAAACTGTTAATCCCATAAAGGACTAAGAACCAGGGCCTGCCTTACCATCTTCCAATTATCAAAAAAAAAAAACCCTGCAAAAATGGCGATTTCCCTGTTTTTGGAAGTCCTCTTCAAACTCTGGCAGTATCCCATGCTGACCTTGGAGCCGGCTCAACTTCTCTTAAGTCTGTATGGCTTTTTTGTTTTGCTTTGTTTTCTTTCTCTGTTCTCACTATGTCCCTAGGGCTCTCTTCTCGTCATCCAAAAAACACCTTCCTCTTTCTCTTCATCTATGATGGTCTGTTTTTATTGTCAGTTTGATACAACTGAGAATTACTTGGAAAGAGAGTCTCACTTGGGGGAATTGCCCAGATCTGATTGACTGGTGGGTAGATCTGTAAGAGATTATCTTGATTGATATTGACATGGGAGGGCCCAGTTCAACACAAGTGGTGTTTTTGTGATAGTCAGCCCTAAGCTGGTGACACTGCACTATTGCTTGCCCAGGAAGACCCCACTCTAGTCCAGTCATTAATGTCACTTCTTTCCTTTCCCCAAAGTAGCCTGGTTTGTGTGACAACTTTCACATGACTCCTTTGTGATGGCCAAAAGAACTAGACTCTGTCCAAGCTCTTGATGGAGGCCACACAGGGGACATGGGACAGCAAGGGACCCTGATGGGGGCCACACAGGGGACATGGGACAACAAGGGACCCTGATGGGGGTCACACAGGGGACATGGGACAACAAGGAATCCTATGGAGACCACACAGAGGACATGGGACAAAAAGGAACCCTGATGGGGGCCACACAGGGGACATGGGACAACAAGGAATCCTATGGAGACCACACAGAGGACATGGGACAACAAGGGACCCTGATGGGGGCCACACAGGGGACATGGGACAACAAGGAATCCTATGGGGACCACACAGGGGACATGGGACAACAAGGGACCCTGATGGGAACACACAGGGGACATCAAACAGCAAAAGGCACAGTTTTTGTTGTCCTGCTAGCAGTAATAATAAATTAATTTAATTATAATTTATATTGAGTCTTTGGTCTTTTCCTGGTGGATTCAAATTCCATAACCTTAGACAGATGGTCCTGAGCTGTCTGAAGCATGAAGTCCCTGGTGCCCAGAGATCTCCACAGAAGCCAGGAATGTTACACATGCAGAATTGTCTTTCCAGTGGGAAAGACATAATAAACAAAACAGCAATAGCAAAAAACAAAACCTGCCCTTCCATCCAGAAATCTGAGAATTGGAGGAAATTAATAACCTGGTGACCTGTGTTATCTGTTGGGCCAGGCCATATCAAGCTCCCTCAGCCAGGACCAGAGGTAGCTAACAGCCCAGTGACCTCTACACTATCTGTGTGTCCAGCACCAGTCAGAGTTTTAGTGAGCTAGCACAGGCAGCCATACAAAAATGGAAGCAATGTAGAAAACAGGGGAAGGCCTGGGACAGGCTGAAGGGGGAAGGCTCCACTGACACCAGGACTTCAGGCTTTCAGCCTCCAAAACTGGGAGACAAAAGTCTGTTGTTTGGGCCACTCAAAACAATGCAGGACAGGTTCCATTTCCAGTCTCTACGAGATACCAGGAATGGGAATATCACCACGGTGACATCTGACTTGGATATTGGCCAGAAACTTCACTTTACTTGATGGCTTAAACTTTCCAGTTCACTTCAAACATGCCTGAAGGTCAGCATGGCTTTGGGTTTCAATTGCACGACAGTTTTTGCAGCGACCTCCTCTCTGCATTCCCTCTTGGCGGGAAAATCCAGGAGCAGAAGGCAACAGACCCAAGTCCCCTGCTACCCAGTGGCTTCCCTGGCTTCTGAACTCTCAACCCCACAGTCTCTGGGCTACACAGTGGACACTGCCTGTCCCCCTTTCTAATCTTTTGGAATTGACAAAGCAGCCACTGTCTGTTACTGTCCTCGTTGGAGTTATCTGGGAAGAAGCAATACCAGTTGCGGACATGGCTCCATAGGACTGGCCTGTAGGCAAGTCTATAGGACATTTCCTTGGCTAGTGATTGATAATGGAGGACCCAGCCATTGTGGGTGGTACCACTGCTGGGCAAGGTGTCCTGAGCAAGTCAGGAGTGAGCAAGCCAGTAAGCAGCACCCCTCCATGGCCTTTGCTCTATTCCTGCTTCCAGTTCAGACCCTGACAGCCTTTAATGATGGTCTGGGATTTGAGGATTTATAAGATGGAATGAACAGTTTCCTTCCCATTTTGCTTTTGGTCACATGTTCTATTGCACAATAGAAACCCTAACCAAGACACTTAGCAAAGGCACGGTATATGTAATCTCCCTTCTTAACAGATGGCAACGAGGGTCTCTTATTCCATCCAGCTGCCCCCAGCAGTAGCCACCATCAGTCTCACCTATTGCATGACAAACTTGAGACTCAGAAGGTTTAGCATCTTGCCGGAGATAGCCCAGCTGATAAGAGGCAAACCCAGCTGAACCCAGCTGAAGAGGGTGTGGGCACTCAGGCAACTCAAGTGGCTGCCTGCTTCTGTTTTGTTTTTGTGTTTAGTGAAAGGGGGCAGGGCACATACCCCTGGGCCATTTCGCAGAGCTCAGTCATGCCACCCATCCAGAGAGAGTGTGTGGTGTGGCTCACAAGGCTTCCTCATCCAGTTTGGATAGGTGCCAGGGTCTTTCTCCTCAGCGGGTGCATTTCCCGTAAGTGGTGATTCTGCCTGCTGGCTCTAAGGCTCGCCAATCTCCTTTTGTCAAGGACAGCAGAGTCTTGTGCCTGCTGGCCAAGGCCTTTGAACTGTTTCCAAATAGTAACAACAATCTTGAAAAGTCCCCAGAACAGGACTCCAGTTCAGCCCAGGTCAGCCTCCTCCACTGCGTCAGGCTCAGAACCTCAGGGCAGAAACGTGTCCTGGCTATACAGAGCGGCTGTTTGAGAGCTGGGTCGGCAGGGAAGCAAAGGCCCTGGGCTAGCAGTGTGTGTGTGAGTGGGGACTCGAAGCTCCAGACAGGACGTGCGTGGGTATCCACGCCTCTCTTTGCTCCCTGGTTCTAGAGCCTCACCATTTCTAGCTCTCTAGGCTGGGTGGAGACACTGCTGGGCATCCTGCATGGGGTTATTCACCTTTTCCTCACTAACCACATAGCACCAGTGCCCAGAACGTTCAGGGAGCTTCCTTCATCTGTCTAAAGTTCATTTTTTCTTTTAGAGCCATGATTCCCAACCTTCCTAAGGCTGCAACTCTTTAAAACAGTTCCTCATGTTGTGGTGACCCAATCATAAAATTATGTCATTACTACTTCATACTGCAATTTTGCTACTGTTATGAATCAAAATGTAAATATCTGCATTTTCCAATAGTCTTAGGCGACCACTGTGAAAAGATGATTCAACACCCTCAAAGGGGTCGCGAGGCACAGGTTGAGAACCACTGATCTAGAGGTAAGTCTTAGACAGAGTGTGGGGAGGTGACAGCCCAGCAGGCCATTAAGACTAGAAGATTGAAGCTTATCAGAAAGCGCTAGGAAGGAAACAAGTCCAGCTGGGGTTTAGATCCTAAAACTAGAGAGAAGGCTTAGCCTGTGGGTAGGGTGTGAGCCAGATGAGGGACACTCCTGAGAAGGGCCTTCCTACTTTTGGCCCTGGGGGATTCGGGAAGGGAAGGATGTGGACTGGGAAGCAGCAGGTACAGGAACCCTGAGGTAGCAAGGAGTTTGGGACTTTCTTGGAATCTCAGCCTGGCGGGTGTTAACAGAGTATCGCAAGGAGTTAGGCCCACATCAGGGAAGGAAGGTCAAAGGTTCTAACTAGGCAGGTCACCCTCTCTATGGGGCTAACATAACTGCATCTCTAGCTTCTAGGGTAAGGGTGGGTGGCTCTTATGCATTCTCCAGCACAGGAGCTATGGAGAAGGTGCTGGACCTCAGCTACTCAGAGGAAACCAGAGGTCCAGGAAGCACCTACTTATGGGGTGACAGGCTCCACTCTCTCAACCAATTGCAGAAGGCCTGTTCCGCCACATACGTGTGTGTGTGTGTGTGTGTGTGTGTGCGTGCATTTACACACACATACACCACACACATATGTGGCTGTACGCACACACACACACACAAGATGAGGGCTAGACTGTCACTCAGTTGGTAGACCACTTGCCTGGCATTCACCAAGTCCCAGTTTCAGATATGGTGATACACAACGGTGATCCCAGCAGTCGAGGTGCAGAACTGGGAGGATCCGGCAGAAGGCTATTCTTAGCTACAGAGTGAGTTTGACATCAGCCTGGAACCCACAAGACTTCATCTTTAAAAAAAATCATCTAACTTAGATTCCTTAAGCTCACCTCTTTGAAGTCTGTCACTCACTGGTTCTGCTGCAAAGACAGGCACCTCACGGAAGGGTGAGTTAGACATAAGACCTTGTGCTGTGGGCCCACTGGTTCCTCAGATCCCAGCCCCTATGTGGATGACTATCCCTAGGGCATAGTTTTTAAGCTTGCACTCTGAGAAGGGCATTTTATATGCACTATGTTCCAGTTCTTGCCATCTAGGATGGGGGAAGTGTGGTCACTTTAGAGAAGGGACATTGAGGTCAGGGAGATGGTGTCTCCCGCACAGGCCACCCATTCGGGCCTGGTGACAACCAGACATTGAGCTCTGATGGTCTCCAGAGCCTGGGCTGCATAGCCTGGGGCCCCTACAGGGGCTGGTCTGGCTCCAAGGCTCAGCTACAGGACCTGGGATAAGACTGAACCTTGAGTTTCTGCTCCCTGCCCCAAGTAGGCTAAGAGGAGCAGAGAGCATGGAAGAAAAGGCATTTTCCACAAGTTTCTGCTCTAAGTACTCCCTATATTCCAAATACTAGTATTTTCCTTATGAGAAGTAGGTTCCCAAACCCCTCCCTGGAGACTCCAAAGGCCTGGACCAGAATCCTCAAAGCTACCTAGTGAAAGGGAAAAGCCAGGAGGAACCTGGCATCTCTCCCTTCACTTTTTATCTCTCCTTGTGTTTATTTTGGACTCCTGCCTAATTCTAGGTATAGCCATGGGACTTACTAAGGCTTGTCTGTTTACCTTCATTTCCCCTCAAGACTGAAGAGACAGGATAGTATGTGGGACCTGCAGTCGCCCAGGATTCCAGAACAGCAGACTTCCCCGGCAAACCGACTGCAGACACTGTCAGCCCCCATGGTGCAGCAGCACCTGAAGCAGATCACCTGGGAAGAGCAGGTTACTCCCCCATTCATATCAGTGATACGAGAGTAACAATATTTTAGACCAATGGGCACAACCAAGCTGAACGGGGGGACAGGACCGTACCTCAGCCAGGACCGCCTCACTCAGCGTACATAACACCTCTCGCTCCTGTCCCCTCTTCTAAACTAAGTTTGTATCTGTGCCCTGAAGACGGGATCAGCAGGCCCTGCCATCTGTTTCTTCCCAGTGTGTTGATCTAGTCTCTCCTGTCTCCCTCTCCCTCATCTCTCCTTTTGGAGTACGGGGCGGGTAGCTGAGCCTGGCTTATTGATCCTGCCAGAGCCCTGGCTTCTGCCCTCAAACCCCACTTACAAGGTGACTGGAGCTAACTTCAAGGCTGATGATAAACTCCCTGCAAAGTGCTTGGTCTTTGCCCTCCCATCCTCTGCCCTGTGAGGCCAGGCCAGGTCAGGGGGAGAACAGTCACCTCATGTGGCAGTGGTCATTTCTGAGGATCCCCACCCTGAGAGTGGCGTCCGTTAACCCTGATGGGGCTTCCAAGGGGGTTTTCCCAACTGTCCCCAGCTCAGGTGCTCAGGGTCAGAGGAAAAGCCCCTAAATGCTCACACCCACCTTGTCTCCACTGTGAACGCTTCCCCTAGTCCACTCCTGTTGGCTTTTCAGTGTCACATCTGTGCCTGGAGCCAGCTGTGGGTGGGGAAGAGGCAACTGAACTTTCCAGAAAGCACAACCTCGGTAGTCATAGATCCTGATGCCTCGAGGGCAATCCCGGCCTTAATATCACTTTAGCGGAGGCAGACTCCATTCCCAGGCCCTTCCACAGACACTGCCACCTGGGAAGCTGGAGAGAAGACACTGGGTCTGACCCCTGGGAGCTTTGGCAATCCACTGGACTGATTCCAGTGGACTATGGTGGTGGTTGAGAAGTAGAGGATTTAGAAGCTTCTAGAACTCATGCTGGATGCTGGACTTGGATATATAATCTCCACAACATCCCGCCCCCACACACACACATTCATTCATTCACTCAACCCTCTGGAACCGCCACAATATTCCCTAATACACCACACATACACGGTACTGGGGACTGAACCAAAGGCCTCTTATATGCAAAGCAAAAACTCTAGAACTCTATAAAATACACACACACACACACACACACACACACACACACACTACTTCCTTTTTAAAATAAACTTTTAGGATAGGGTCTTATGAAGTTGCCCAGGCTGGCCTTGAGATTGCTCTGCTCCCACCTTCCTAAGTACTATGATTACAGGCCAACATCACCATGTCAGGCATGGTTTGGACAACACTTCTGAAGACTTGGCCTCTGAGGGGACCTTCTGTCCTAGAAGGAGTCCCCTCCACCCCTTCGCCAGACAGCATCTCTATGGCCGGAGGATGGGAGGTAAGGCAGCTCCTCACTGTACCCCAGCCAGGGCCAGCAGGGAAGGAACTGCCATGGATCTCGTGGCCCAGTGTCCCCCGTGGGGTCACCAGATAACACCTGCTTGTGGGCAGGGAGTAACATAAACCAGCAAAGCAGAAACAACAGGCTTGGCTAGTAGGGCGGGGATGTGCAGGGGGAGGAAAATTGTAGAGGTAGTGAGGTAGGAATTGGAAAGAGATGGGCAGGCCCTAGGGGAAGTGGAGTGATCCTGTCCTGGACCAGGAGAGGGCAATAAGGCCTTCACATGTCAATAGCTACCTCCTCAGTGTGCCTGTTTCTAAGACAAAAGTCCCCGAGCCAAGCAACATGATCCTGATCACACCTGGTTTGTGTGTTTGTTTTTCTATGCAGCCAGACAATGTTCTGCCTCAGATTTCCAAGTGTTGGGGTCACAGGTCTGTACTACTATGCCTGGCTCAGAAAAATCTGCTTTTCATAGAGCCTGAAAACTTTTCTTCCAACCTTAATGTTGCTTCTGAATACTAATGAACAGACATTCATTCAACCCTCTGGAATCTCCACAACACACACACACACACACACACACACACACACACACACACACACACACACACACACTGCCACCATTCCCTCACTGTCCAGGGTCCTGCAGGTCTGTCCATTTCCCTGCCAGCAGCTCCAGGCTCAGCGTCTGTCACAGCTTCCCTGGGGATCCTCTCTGGAACCGCCGCCCTAGCGGAGACTGCGCACTGCGCAGAGCCCCTCCCCCTACAGACAAGCAGAGCAAAGCTGTGGAGCCTGAGCTCTTAGCATCCCTCAGGCCAGCTGCCTGCTGGGCTTCCTTAACTTTGGGCGGTGAAGGGTGAAGCTGGAGCCTGCGCTGTAGGGTCAAATGGTACCCAGGAGAATGAAACAGGTAGGGCTGCGGGGATGCCGTGTCGTGAGGAGGATGATGGCAAAGAGCCTGAGGGAGGAAAATAGATGCGCTGGCCTTGGAGCCTAAGGCTGAACTGGGCCCCAGTGTAAAGAGGGTGGGGGAAAGCCTGGAGCGCTAAAGGGCTAAGACTAAAAGAAGCTCAGACCATCTAGGAGGAAAGGGCACTCTGCAGTGGTGGCAGGGTGTGTGTCAGTGGGGCCTGCCATCTGTTCCTGGTGTCTCCCAGGCCCTCGTGGACGATACTGAGGATGTGTCCCTAGACTTCGGCAATGAAGAGGAGCTGGCTTTTAGGAAGGCCAAGATCAGGTATGTTGGGCCAGTGGTCCCAAACTGCATTCATTCTCCAGTTCCTTTATTAAAATACACGGAGCAACTACCGTGTGCAGTTACACAAACCCTGCTGCTAACTTACGAGATAAAAAATTTATAGGGGTAGGAAAAATTTAGCATGGTGAGGCAAGAGAAGGTTCCAAGAGATGCCCTCACTCACGCCTTCACCCAACTGTGCCGTGTTTCTTTGAGTGACTGAAAAGCAGGCAGCCTTAGCAGCGCTGTGTAGGAGGGGAGTCAGTGGGCCGCTGGGAAGATGAGAAAGTGCTTGCCCCATCCAAAGTCAGCTCACAGACCTGTTTGGCACCTTCAGCAGCCAGGAGGCAGCAGGACCAAGGTGGGGAAGTGATGTGGAAGCTTACTTGCCAGTGGTCTATGCACCGGACCCTCTAGAGACTTTCCCAGCTCAGCTGCACCCACTAGCACATTTGGAGCCGCGTTCCTGGTCCCTTTCTTTTCTTTTTCTGGTGCTGAGGATGGAACTGAGGGCCTTGTGCATGCTAGGCACGTGTACTCTGTTACATCCTCAGCTATTCCTCTTCTCTCCCTCGGCCTTCAGATCTTCTGATTCCAACACAATAGTCCCTTAGAATGGAGTACACTCATTCGCTCCCTATGGCCACTATAACAAATTATCGTAAACGTGCTGGTTTCATGTAACTCAGCTGGTGGAGTTCCTGCCTAGCACGCACAGAGCTCTGGGTCCCATTCTGTACATAGCACTAAATAAACTGGACATAGTGGCACACACCTGTAATCCCAGTGCAAGGGAAGTGGAGACATAAGGGTCAGAAGTTCTGGGTCATCCTCAGCCACCTCGTGAGTTCAGGACCAGCTTGGACTCCATGGGCCTCTCTGTTTCTGTCTGTCTCTATCTCTGTCTGTCTCTCTTAGATCCTTTACTAAATGAAGATGCCAAGTCCCTTTTCCAAAAGCTGTAGCATCCACAGGTTCCAGAGACTGGGACCTAGGTGTTGAAGACATTATCCATCCTCCCATACTGTAGGAGCCGGAGTCTTAGGTGAAGGAGTTTCTGGGGCATCGAGGCTGGTGAGGACCACTGTGTGCCTGACCCTGGGCTGCTGGCTGGGGTCATGCCGTGTGCAGGACCCAGCCCCTGCCTGTGGAGTTGCCTGGGCTAGTGTATAAGGACACTTGTGCTGTATGAGGCTCGAGTCCTGCCTTGCTGTGGGGCTGCCCTATACAACCCTCGCTTGCTTACTTTCAGCTGGCTTTCTCGGAGCCCATGCTTAGGGAATGGTACCAATCACCATGACTGGGTCTGTCCTACATTAATTAACAATCAAAGACAATTCCCTGCAAACATGCCCACAGACCAACCTAACCTGAATAAATTCCACGTTGAGATCCTTCTCAAGTGATTCTAGGTTGTATCAAGTTGACAGTTAAAATCAACCAGCCCACATTCACCAGGTATAACGTGGTGGTTACTAGTTACCTGTGGCTACTGAGCGTTGGAAGTGTGGCTAGAGATATAGGATTTGATTCTGTTAATTTTGATGTAAATCTAAATGGCCACATGCAGCTGCTGTACTGGATGAATCAACTCTAGAGCTCTTTTTGCCTGGAAGGATTTTGTTGGGGTCAGGACTGCAGGATGAAGACAGTGCCTTAGTCTCTTTCTGTTGCCATGATAAAATACCAACTTTAAAAGAAAGCAGCGTAAGGAAGGAGGGGTTTAGTCTGGCTCGTGGGTCAAGAGCCAAGTGCAGCATGGTGGGAGTCTCCATGGCAGGAACATGGTACAGCAGGTCAGAGTGCATCTCTAGTCAGGAAGTGTGATGCTTCTGTTCAGCTCCATTTGTATATATGGTCTAGGAGCCAAGCCCAGGGAATGGTGCTGCCCACAATGGATGGAACCTCCTGCTTTGTTGTAATAGGAGGCGGGCTGCGTCCCCGTCACCCTGCTAGCTTTACACCCGAAATAATTACAAGGAAACTGTATTCTTTTAAACACTGACTGGCCCATTAGTTTCAGCCTCTTAACCCATTTCTAATAATCTATGTAGCACCACGAGGTGCGCTTACCAGGAAGATTCTAGCCTACATCCATCCTGGGTCAGAGCTGAATCGTGTCTGCCTGGGAGAGGGGAGCATCCCGTCTCTGAGCTCACTTCCTCTTCCTCCCAGCATTCTGTTCTGTTTACTCCTCCCACCTATGTTTTAACCTATCAGGGCCAAGCAGTTTCTTTATTGCTTAACCAATGAAATCAACAGATTGATATATGACACTCCCACATCACTGCTTCCATTGGTTTACTCAAGATAACCCACATTGGGCATCCCTGTGTTCCAGATAATTCTGGATCTCCTTAAGTTGGCAGTTGATTTTCCACCGTAGACTAGTGTAGGAACAGAAGAAAACAGAGGTGAGGAGGGAGGCCCAGAACAGCTGGGAGGGACAGTTCACCTTCACTGTATGGTAGTAAAGGTGTGGGTGATGGAGAGGGAATTGGGGAGACAGATCAGTGTATAAAGCACTTGCTATGAAAGCATGAGGGCCTGAGTCAGATCCCCAGAACTCACAGAAAATGGTGAATGTAGCTATGTGTTCCTATAACCCCAATGCTTCAACACTGGAGACAGGATTCCTGGGGTTTTCAGGCCACTAGCCTAGCAAAATAAATAAATAAACAAAACATGAGGTCCAGGCTTAGTAAGAGACGCTATCTCAAGGTTAATGCCCTCCTCTGGCACCACACACACACACAAACATACCACGTGTGGAGTGGAGACAGGTAGTCAGGAGTCAAGGATGATGTTCAGGCTTCTGGTCTGGGGCCCAAAGTTAAAGGAGAACTTGTAGAGCTTTGATTGGTCCCTGATGGTCCGTCATGGAGCCTTTAGCTTCAGTGAGCACCAGGGAGGGCACCTGGGAGCTGGAGGAATTACACTTACCGTAGGTCTGGGTGCAGCTACTCAGCAGTCTGAGAGCTGCAAGCCCAGAATCCTCTGATGTGCCAATGCTGATTTATCAGTCTCCATGGACTTCGTGGGATTCCCAAGGGCTCTGATGTGTAGGCAATCCTGAGAAAGACTGCACTCAGCAGTGTGAAGAACTAGGTTCTTTGTTTTGGTTTGGTTTTGGTGTGGTTTGTTGAAATGGGCTCTCACCCAACTGCAGGATCCTTCTGCCTCCACCCCCAAGTGCTATGATTATAGATGTCACCCCCACACCTGGCATAAAGTGGATTCTATTTGTTTACTTTCTTGCTTACTTTTTTGACAGAGTCTTATGTAGTTCAGTCTGGTCTTGCTATGATCTTGAATCTCTGATCCTTCTGCCTCTTCCTCCCAAGTGTTGTTGACAGGTGTGTGCCACCATACTTGGTTTGTGGGGTTCTAGAATGTCTTAGTTGCGGTTTCTATTGCTGTGATACAACACCATCACCAAAAACAACTTGGAGAGGAAAGGGTTTATTTGACTTACAACACTCAGGTCACCGTCCGTCACTGAGAGGAGTCACGGCAGGAGCACAAGGAAGGAACCTGGAGGCAGAAACTGAAGTAGAGACCATGGAGGAACGCTGCTTACTGGCTTGCCCAGCCTGCTTTCCTACAGCGTTCAGGACCACTTGCCCAGGGTGTACCATCCCCACTGAGCTGGGCCCTTCAATACGGATCATCAATCAAAAAAACACACTCCAACCTTGCCTATAGGCCAATGTTATGGAAGCATTTTCTCAGTTGAGTGTCCTGCTTGCCAAGTGACTCTTGCTTATGCAAGTTGACATAAAACTAATCACATAGCACTTGAACTCAGGACCTACACAAGCATTTAAGGGGATTCTTAACTAAGGTATCTGGGTAAATTTGGCGGGGGGGGGGGGGGAGGGTGGTCCATGAACCTTTGAAAACTCTTATCTGGGTTTCACGTAGGTCATTCTATGAGTTATTAAAGAGGCCAAGGTCCGCCAAATCCTGAATCACTAGTATAACTTGAACACCATTTTGGGGAATTTCTTGTTTATTTCCCAGTTGCAGTAGGGAATTCCTAATCCCATGTTGACTACGCGTTGATTGCATGTTGATGTCAGATACTCTCATAGAAGAGCTACAGCCAGAGTTCACATCTTTCCTTATCTCTCAATGGCTTTGGGACTGTGGACAGGTCACCATGCCTTGCCTCCACTAACCAGTCTGTAACATACAAAGGTTTGACCAGCTTGACCTTGGCATGTGACTGCCAAACAGCTTACTCAGTAACTATTCAGTGACCAGGTGCCCAATGTGTGCCCTGTAGTTACTGCCTATGGTTTCAGGTCAGGGAGGTACAGTGCTGAGGTTGGGGTTCCTTGGGCACCCATGGAAGGTGTATTTCCACAACATAGCTGAGGAGGGCATGCCTGCCAGCCTGTGCATGCATGTGAATGTGAGCGTGTATGAGTGTGTGTGTGTGTGTGTGTGCTTGAGAGAGAGTGTGTGTGCGTGTGAGTGTGAGCGTGTGAGTGTGTGCTGAAGAGGACATACCTGCCAGCCTGTGCATGCATGTGAGTGTGAGCGTGTATGAGTGTGTGTGTGTGTGTGTGTGTGTGTGTGTGTGTGTGTGTGTGTGAGAGAGAGAGAGAGAGAGAGAGAGAGAGAGAGAGAGTTTTGAGGCAGGGTCCTCATACGTAGCCCAGGCCAACCTCTGTATACTGATACTACAGGACTGAGTTATCATACCCGGTCTGTTTGTTTTATTTTACCGTGATTTTTAAAAAGACAGCACTGTGTCTGATCTCTCTTTTCTGTTGTGCAGGGCAGTGGTGCTGGGTAAGTTCACATCGCTGCAAATCAGAACTTTTTAATCCTGCAAAAGTGAAACTCGGTGCCCGTTAAAGCATCCTCCATCCCATTAACCACCTGCTCACCACCGATCTACTTCCTGTCTTTGTGAAGCTGAGGGGCCATTTCATAAAAGCGGAATCACGGAGTTTGCCCTTTATGGCCACCTCTTTTACTCACTATAATGTTTTCAAGGCTTTTCCCTGAAGTTTCTCCTCCTTAAGACTGAATATTAGTCCATTGTGCGAGTCTGACACACTCACTTACAGACACTTCCACTTCTCGGCCCTTGTGACTAACACTGCCCTACAAATGGGTTTGCACACCCCACCTTTGAGACCGTGCGTCAGATTTTTTTTTTTTTTTACATATAGTCCCAGCAGCAGGGCTGTGGGCTGGATGAAAGTTCTCTTTTTTGTTTTGAGGAACTTGTGAGCCGTTTCCCAGAGCAGCCACACCACTTTACAGTTGGTGGACTCTCCATGCCTTTGCTAACGCAGCGTTTTCTGGAGGGCTTTTTGTTTGCTTTGGGTTGCTGTGCTTTTGGTTTTTGAGGCAGGGTGTCGTGTAGCCCAGACAGGCCTTGAGCTCCCTTTGTCGCCAAGGAGGACATGGGGTTTCTGGTTTTCCTGTCTAGTTCTGGGACTCCAGGACCATGCCTCCATATCCAGTCTCTGCGGTGCTGGAACTGGGCCTAAGACTTCATGCTATAACTCCAGTCCAAGAGGTGTTTTCTTCTATTGAAACAGGATCTCTTTATGTAGACCACATGGGCCTCACACTCATGTATCAAGGAGTCATATCATGTGGATGTTCAATCTAAATGCAGCTGGCATACTGTCAACTTACTGACAGTCTGAAGCTCAGTGTGGCTTTGGGTTCATTCACAGAGATGTACAACTATCACCATGACCTCATTCCATAATGATTTCACCATCCCAGATGGAAACCCTGTGCCCATGAGGCAATCACTTCCCATTTCTCTTTCCCACAAGTTCCCAGCTGCCACCAGTATACTTTATAATCTGCTTATTCTAGGAATTTTATATAAATGTCAGGATTTTCCAGAAATATAGAAATAGCCTGTATGTATATGTATGTATATGTACATGTATAGATGTGCATGTATATTTGTATGTATGTGGGAATGTTACAGGTGTCTGTGAGTGAGTGTATGTGTATGTGTTATGTGTATGTATGTGTTCGTCTGTGTGTATATATGGAATCAATAATTGTGCATTATATATATTTTGGTATATGTATGTATGTACATACATAATGAGAACTTGGTTCACATGATTTTGGAGTCTGAGAAATCCTAGAGTCTATTAACAAACTGGAGCTCCTGTTAAGTTGGTGAGTCCAAAGTCTTTGGAGACCTGAGGTCCGTGATATGAGGCCCAGTCTGAATCCCAGGGCTCCCACTGTACACAGTTCAGTCTGTGTTGAGTCTGGGCTGGGTACTCTGATGTCTGAGGGTAGAGGAGATTAGTGTCCCAGCTCAGCCTGAGAGTGAACTCTTCTTCCTCTACCCTGTTGCTCTATGCTCAGGCCCTGGTAGAGGTCTGCACCCCACCTGCTGGCGGACTCCTTTTCATGGCCCCCATTCAAATTCCAGTCCCTTCTGGAAACATCCTCAGAGACATACCCACAAACAGTGTCTTATCAGCCTGCTAGGCACCCCTTAGCCCAGTGAAATTAGCATATGAAATTGGTGGGGGGGGTATGTGTTCACGAGTGTGCACAGGTATGTGTGCATGTGTGTGCATATGTGTGGAGGCCAGAAGTCAACCTTGGCTCTCATTTTTCAGGACCCATCCACCTTGTATTTTGAGATAGGGTCTCTCTCTGAGACATGGGACCTGCGTCTTAGGCTGGGCTCTCTGGCCAATGAGCCCCCAAGAGCTGCCTGTCTGTTTCTCAAGCACTGCTATCACAAGTAGGAACTGCCACACCTGAATTTTTTCATGGTTGCTGGGATTGAACTTGGGTCCTTACGCTTGTACAGCAAGCACTTTACCGACTGAGCCATCACCGATTCCAGGTTTGTCTTTGCCAGTTTAGCCTTCATGGATTCCGGGTTTGTCTCTATCTGGTTATTTAGCCACATTTAATTCCTCTTTATGGCCAGATACCATTCTATGGATGTACCATTCATAAGCTGCAGGGTATTTGTGCTGTTTCTGCTTTTCAGTTCTCAGGAATAGTAACTAAGCATTTGTGTCGATGTTTGGTGGTGGGCATGTGCTCCAGTTCTCTTGGGTACTCTCCTAGAAGTGAAATCCCAGAGGCTGGGATAGCTCAGCTATACTGCACTGGGGGGACTTTTAGCCAGCTTGGCAATTGCATGGTATCCAGGGCTTCTGGTCAGGGAGACCTAGATTTGGACCTCAATTCAGCACCATGATTTTGGAGTCTGAGGAATCCTAGAGTCTATTAACAAACTGGAGCTCCTGTTAAGTTGGTGAGTCCCAAGTCTTTGGAGACCTGAGGTCCGTGACATGAGGCCCAGTCTGAATCCCAGGGCTCCCACTGTACACAGTTCAGTCTGTGTTGAGTCTGGGCTGGGTGCTCTGATGTCTGAGGGTAGAGGAGTTTAGTGTCCCAGCTCAGCCTGAGAGTCGCAGATGACTGTGGAGGCATGGATGGCTTTTGCGTAAAGTTGTCTCCTGTGCTCTGTGGAAGGACACAGGGCAGAGGCCACGCACCTGCGTCTCACCAGGAGACCTAGCCCCTCTCCCCTTGGCCTCTGCCGTTTCTCTGGGCTGTGTTTTGCTGTGGTGTGTGTAAAGAGGCATTGGGTTCCAAGGCACCACTCAAGGCTGCATAAACATGTTTATTATTTTATTGCTCTTGTCCCTTCTGGGTTCAGCACGGGTGTGCAAGCAGGTCCTGGGTGGGAGTGAGATGTTGTGCAGAGGATCTTCCTGAAGCTGGCTGCTGTCTCTCCATGGAAAGCTGTGCTCACTCTTTCTCAACTCTTTTATTTTAAACATTCTGCTTTTTGTTTTATTTATATTTATATTTATTTATTTATTGGTTTTTCAAGGCAGGGTTTCTCTATGTAGCCCTAGCTGTCCTGAAACTCATTTTGTAGACCAGACTGGCCTCCAACTCACAGAGATCCACCTGCTTCTGCCTCCTGAGTGCTAAGATGAAAGGCGTGTGTCACCACCACCTGGCAATATTCTGCTTTTTAAGACATTTCTTTTTATTTTTTTTAATGTGTGTGTGTGCGTGAGTGTGCACGTGCATGTACCCAGCATGCTTGTACTTTCAAGGCACCGTCTGCATGAAGTCCCAGCGAATCCAGATGCCGTGGCTCTCTGGCACTGTCCTCTGCAGTGGAACAATCCTCTTCTCCCCATGCTCACTTGGGGGGCTGACCTGCATCCGGGTGTCAGTGCCACTTTGTCTGCAGAGCATGATCAAAGTTTCTCAATTGCTTCAGTCTGGGGGAGTGTGTGTGAGTTTTTTTAAATATTTATTTATTTTATTTTATGTGTATGATTGTTTTACCTGCATATATGTATGCATGAGTACCTTGTGTGTGCCTGGTACCCATGAAGATCAGAGCTATCCCCTGTAGCTGGAATTACAGATGGTCGTGAGCAGCCGTATGGGCGCTGGGAACCAAACCTGGGTCCTCTGCAAGAACAATAAGTGCTTTAACCCCTGAGCCATCTCTCCAGCCCACTGTGGTTTTTTATGTAGCCCAGGCTGGCCTTAACTCATTGTGTAGCCGACAGCAGCCTTGAAATGCCGATCCTCTCATGCAATGGCATCACAGCAGTGTGCCGCCACGCCCAGCTTGTGGTGCTGGGGACCAAAGTTTCACAAATGCTAGGCAAGCAGTCTGTAGACTGAGAGACATGCCCATCTCATGAATATGAAACTGAGAACTCGGCCCCTGCTCTTAGATAGTTCACATGTTAGTGGCTTGCAGATATGCAGGCAAGCATCCCACGACTGAAAACTATCCACAGTAGGTTGATCTCCCCATGTTGCATACAGAACTGTTCTTATGGTGAGACATGGATGGCGTTGCTGCTTTCACGGTGAAGCCATGTGGAGTGACTTCAGGCACAGGTTATCAGCACATCCTATGTGCTGGTACCACTCCGTGGTCTATGCATAAAGATCCATTGTCTTCGCATGGTCATCCTGTGCTCTGGGTGCTAACATATGGTCAGATCAGGAAACTGAGGCAGAGAGCTGAGTGAGTTGCTTAACATCACAATGGTATTAAGTTCCAGGATCTGAACTTGATCAGCCCTCAAGCCTATGTTTTATGTTATATTTTACTTCATTAGTGGGAGCATGGGTATGAGCTTAGCTCGGGGAAACTCTGGATTAAGAGCACCCATCTTTGTTCCCTGGGCAAGACTTCTATGTTCTCGGTGTCAATATAGATACCATGGAATTGCCTCTTCTCCCTCTTCACAGTTTCTCCTTCTGGCCAGTCTTCCTCCTCCTCCTCCTTCTCCTCCTCCTCCTTCTCCTCCTCTTCTTTTTCCTCCTCTTCCTCCTCTTCCTCCTCCTCCTTTTCCTCCTCTTCCTCCTTCTCCTTCTTGTTTTCTTTCTTTCTTCTTTTTTTTTCTTTTTGAATTGGCCTGGAACTCCCATTGTAGCAATGATAACTTTGAGCTCCTGATCCTCTCTCTGATTTCCACCTCTCCAGTGTGATTACAAGTGTACACTATTGCTATGACCACATCACTATTAGTGGTGGGGTGGCCTGTGCACTGCAGGGCATTGGCAGAGCCCTCTGTCCTCTAGGCACCAAGAGCATTGAAACCATCACTCAGTGGCAACCGAAAATGTCTTCAGATGCTGTACATGTCTCCATTTACAAAATTACCAATTTGGAGTTAGAATATTCTCTATTGGGAGTTTAGGGGTTTTGTTCCTGAGTTAATTGGTCAGAGGCTAGGTTGGTCTCAGTTCCCTATTCAGCCAAAATGGCGTTGTCCTCCTGATCCCCTGGGCAGCTCCTTAGTACTGAGATTATAGGCATGTGCCGCTAGGCCCAGCTTCTATCTAGAGTCTGGCATTTAAGGGAACTTGGAGCTGTTTCTTTACTTCTTTGTATGACATTGAACCAAAAGAAGCTGGATATAAGGAAAAGGGAGGGGGGGTGGCAGCACTTGGAATGACTTGGAATGACTTGATGGCCAGTCATTCTTCACAACAATATAAACACACCTCTATTTAATATATGGATATCCACATATATATCATATATATATCACATATGCACAAGTACACATACAGGCATACACACACATGCATACACACACACATACACATACACCTTGCTCCAGAATACTAAGGAAATGATAATTTTGATTTTCTTAAAACCCAAAATGTCTGTCTATTCAGCTGATGAGGACCCTCACCAAGACTCCCATGTGCCTTTGCGGAACAAGTCATATTGTCTCTAATGCTCTAAAATCAATTTAGAAAAATATAGAAATAAACACATAAATAAAAAATTTAAACCCTGCATTGCAGAGCATGCCTTTCATCCCAGCACTCAGGAGGCAGAGGCAGAGGGATCTCTGTAAGTTTGAGGCAAACCTGGACAGCAGAACAAGTTTGTAAGTTTTGAAGCTAGTCTCACCTACAAACCCTATCAGTCCCCTCAAATCAGCAACAACAACAAAACAAAATCAAACAGACCAAAAAAGAGCCAGACACAGAAGCTAGTTAGTTCCATCAATAGTGGATCGTTTAATTTTAGGGAAGGTTCCAGAACACCAAGAAAAATAACCATCCAAATCAGGGAACTAGTGAGATTTCGGTTCTCTTTGATCAGGCGGATCCTTACTTATTTTGAAATGATCTCCTCACATCTCTGACGGCTCCACTTCCCCTTACATGTCTTGTGTGTGTCTTGTTCACATGAACTTGCTGTGTGAGCTGTGTCAGCAGGAAGGCCTTCGAAGGCTGAATTAACTGCACTGAACCTTGACCTCCATGTCTGGAGAGTGTTTGGAGATGCAGGGTGGGCATCCGTCAGGATCCATGGGACTTTTTTTAGATTAGGAGGGGTAAATGTTGAAATACTGGTACAGAGCTCAGTCATACATGCTGGCGACATTGTCTTAGTAAAGATCAATTTAGGAACTTCAAGTTGAAACCCAGGTTCCTTATAACCCCTGTCTGATCCTGGTTCATTGGTCAGAAGCTGTGTCCACATCTTGAGCCCCACATTTATTAAAATGTCACTGAGCAGCATCCTCTGCCCTGAAACAAGCCTCTGTGACTAAAGGGGGCAGTGGTCTGCAGTCAGGGCTAGCTGGTGGCGCTGTGCCCGCTGTCCACCCTGATGGACAGTGGAGGTTCCGCAGTCAGGGCTAGCTGGTGGCGCTGTGCACAGTGTCCCACCCTGATGGACAGTGGAGGTTCCGCAGTCAGGGCTAGCTGGTGGCGCTGTGCACAGTGTCCACCCTGATGGACAGTGGAGGTTCCACAGTCAGGGCTAGCTGGTGGCGCTGTGCACAGTGTCCACCCTGATGGACAGTGGAGGTTCCGCAGTCAGGGCTAGCTGGTGGCGCTGTGCACAGTGTCCACCCTGATGGACAGTGGAGGTTCTGCAATGTTTTGATGGCCCCACTCGCATTATGTAGGAATCCCACATTGGCATCCATACGACTCACCGTAGAAGGAGGCAGTGCTCCATTTTGTTCCGTGCACCCTGCCCCAGCCTATGCCTGGCAAACAGCAGGCACCGGACTATGGGCTATTGTTTGAAGTTCGATTTATTTAGTGGTATTTCTGGAATGGCGTTGAAGGAAAATTGAAAAATGTTTTATTATAAAGTTAGTTCTGTCTTTAGGCAATTTAAACCAGGTCAGATGGGCACCAGTGATTGCTTTGTATTTCTTTTTTAAAGAGTTATATTGTAGAGGTGGGTGTATGTGTGTCGAAGGTCAGAGGACAACTTGGAGGAGTCTCTCCCTCCATCATATAGGTCCCAGGGGGCTGAACCCAGGTCACCAGTCTTGGCAGCAGGCACCATTACCCGCTGAACTGTCTTGCCGGCCTATCTATAGTTACTTTGAATGCCAAATTAACCTGCAAACAAAAATACGCATAGACCCCAAATACAATGTGTACTATTTTCAGTACGGTGGGACATTTTAATGCTTGATTGGAACTCCAAATAAAGGCCCTGCAAAATATGGTCACTATTTTAACTTGAAAAATAAAGCTTTGAATTAATATCTATGAAAAAAATTTTTAAATATCATTTTAAAGGATTTTCTTTTAGAAATTTAAATTATTTTTAAGTGTAAAGTGTTTTGGCTGCTCATATATATGTATCATGTGTGTGCCTGGTACTCGTGGAGGTTAGAAGAGGGGATCGGATCCCATGGGACTGGGGTTACACGCTGTATGAGCTGCCAAAGTGGGTGCTCGGAAGTGAGCCCAGGTTCCCTGGAGAATAGTAAGCGCTCTTACCGACAAGCCATCGCTCCAGTCCCTTAGAGGGATTTTCAAAGTGCTGTTTATAGACTAGCACTACGAAGCCAGGCATGAACTTCTGTGATCACTCCTGTGACCCCACAGCACGTGGGAGGCAGAAACAGGTGGCCGTGTCATTCTCATCTATATAGGGAGTTCAAGGCTAGCCTGGGCTACATGAGACCCTATCTCAAAGTACATTCATCAGTCAAATACATAAACAAAAGGACACAAATAGCTAACATATACCATTACCGTACTCACTCACCCCAAAGAACTTCACTGTATGTTAAAAATAAATCTGCATTTCATTTCCACAGGTCCTTTACAATTTTTGTGCCCTCAGGAGTCGGTCCTGGCAATGTTGCCTGGCAGGGATGCTACTCAATGCTGCCTTTAAAAGTATATTTCTATTCTTGAACCTGGTCACTACCACCAGACAGCCCACTCTTCCCCTCTGACTCGGTTTACCTGCAATCCCACTGGGGTTTTGTTTGTTTGTTTTTGTGAAGCAAAGTCTTGCTATGTAGCCCAGGCTGGTCTGGAACTCACAATCCCCCTGCCTCAAGCTCCCAGATATGGAGTTATATTTGCCACTCAAAAGACCCAGGATTCTTTCAAGAGAAGAAAGTGGATTTCAGATCTTTTCTCCCCTGCACAGGACTGGGGCTTGCCTCCTGGGCCTTGTGTGTGCAGGATAAACTATTATCTATCTCCAGCTTTCTTTTTCAACTTTTTATTTTCAGATACAGACTCACCAAATTACCCAGGTGGCCTTGAACTGCTTAGGCCCCCAGAGATTCCAGGCTGGCTTCCTGGTGGCATGTCTAGGAAGACTTCAAAACTTGAGATAGAAACCAGTCCGACTGGATCTTCAATGCCAGGAAGTAGGGATACTTTGAAAATCGCCATGTGGCATTTAAAATTAAATTAAATTTAAATTTAAAAAAGCCATCCTGTGGGGACTCCCACAGCTGGTAGAGGTGGGGAGTCAGTGCTGCCTGGGCGGACAGTTTGCTACTCAATTCTCCCATCATGTAACCTCCTGCCCAGAGGTGCCTTTGTCTCTGATGCCCCCCTCGGGGAGCTGTGCCCATCTTTTGTTTTGGAAAGACAGAGCTGAGCACTGAAGATGAGGTGCAAGGCTTGTAGCCTTGGTGAAGCATTCTGATCCCAGAAACCCTAAAATGGCTGAAGTGGGTTAGAGAGAGGCCTGCAGCCAACATCACCCACTCTTGCAGAAGCCATGCATTTGGTTTCCTGCTCTTTTCCTGGTCTGCCATGAACAGTGTCCGCTCACATGCCCCTGCCACCAGGCCCTGTCCACCAACATGGACTGAAGCCAAAGTAACCATCTCCTCACCCAGTCTCTGGCATGCCCTGTGGTCATAGTGATGTGAGAGCCGCTAACTTAGTCTCCCATCAGACAATTGGTTACTGGAAGGTGTCCACCATATAGGAAATATAAATGCATCCCTGTATCAGGCAGTTCATCTCCCAAGTTCGTTAAAGTCATGAGCCAGTTCCTTACATCCTCCAGGAGGTGACCAGTGACTGATTTTAAAATATATCCTGTGAACTCAGAGACAAAGACAAGATTCCATTTTTAATGCATTTGTTGGTTGGTTTGTTGATACAGCACACACATGCCACAGCTGGCTTGTGGAGGTCAGATAACCTGTGAGAGTCAGTTCTCTCTTCCCAGCTTGAGGGTTCCGGTGGTCAGGTGGCAGCAAGCATCCTTGCTCAGCCACATTCGCGTGCGCCTCTGACTTTACAAGCCGATGCTCACAGTGTAGCCGTGTCTCTGTTCCTAGAATATCCCAAACACCAGCCTCATCGTGTCCTTGTCTCCATACCTCCCCTCCCCGAACATGAAGACCGTGTGCTGTGAGATCTGGCCTGTAGGTTCAGCCTGATGGCCTGGGGAACTTAGAGGCAGTTGTCTGAGTGGGCCATTGTCCCTCCAGCTCCAGACAGCCGCTGGCCTATAGCACTACCTGAACAAACCAAGGGCAGAATCTCAGAAGACATGGAGGCCTGCCAAGTGTAACTAGGTAGTGGATTTAGCACTGTGGAGCTCCCCCACCCCCACCCGAGCGCTCTGCGGCAGGTCACCTGTGAACACAGTCGCTCTTTTACTTTAAATCTGAACAGTTCACACTCCCGGTGAGCACTAGGGGCCTTGTCTGAGAACTCACTGTCCCTTCTTCACAGACTTTCTTTGGGTTCACCATACATGCTGTGGGTTGAATGATGTCTGTGCTGAAACAAATTTTTGGGAATCCCTCACCCCCAAGTCTGGCTGAAGTATTGCCAGCTGAGACCCAAGAATTACAGCACAATTAACAAAACTTCCTGTGGAGGTTGCCTACGCCAGACAGTCTTCCTTCTCTATAGGGATATTTCAAATAAGGTTACGAGGGCTGGGGACAGTTCCGTGGGGACATTTGGTGTTGTACAAGCATGAGGACTTGAGCTCAAATGCCCAGCATCCATGTAAAAGCCAGGCATAGTGGCCCCCTTCTGTGACCCCAGTGCTAGGCAGCGGAAGATGGCTCTGTTGAGGAGGTATATGGAGCGGGCGTGGGTGGTAGAAGCGAGAGGATCCCAGGGGGCTCTCCTGACATCTACTCTAGCTAAAATAGAGCGTTTCAGGTTTAGTGAGAGACCTTGTTTCAAAAATATGGTACAGAAATGAGGAAGAACCAGATGTTGACCTCTGGCCCTCTCTCTCTCTCTCTCTCTCTCTCTCTCTCTCTCTCTCTCTCTCTCACGCACACACACCACACATAAACGCACACCACACATAAACGCACACCACACATAAACACACACCACACACATTACACAACACACACGCGTACACACACATGCACACACACACGCGTACACACACATGCACACACACACGCGTACACACACATGCACACACACGCGTACACACACATGCACACACACACACACACACACACACACACTCAGAGGTATGCATGTTCAATCAGCAATGCTATGTTTAAAGAATAAATAGGTGTGAACACATTCCTTTACCAGACACAGAAGGAGGAGGGAGGACTTTACAAACCCTTTAACACATTTCTTCAGAGACCACCAAAATGGTATACCTGGCTTCTATGCTAAAACTCGAGGGTATGGCTTTCCCTCAGGGCCCACATGTACACTTGAGTGTGGACCCTCTTTTCCCAGAGCCCCCTTCTAGTGCCCATTCATTCTTCAGTCTATGTTTTAAATCTCTTCTTAATGAACATCATCAGCTCTGGTGCTGGGGTGGAGCACAGCGGTACAGTGCTTGCCCAGCATGCTTGTGCCCCGTGTCTGTCCCCAGCATGGCATGCCTAATACTAGCACTTGCAGATAGTGGCAGGAGGGTCTGCATTTTAGAACTGCACAGGCAGTATTGTGGAACTTGGCCTGCACCCCTCAGTCACAGCCGTGACCCTGGTCATTCCTACCTGGAGAAGTCCTAAGCTCAACCAAGGGAAGATGGCAGAGCAGTTGCTCTGTCCTGCCCGGTACCGGTGCATTGTTATCGCTGGTCACTACTCACCAGGCAGTAACCTAGGCACTTTAGTGGGTTATATTTGCCATGTAATTGTCCACGCAGCTGACACTGCTGTGGCTACCCTTACACACCTTCCACTACTCCCAGGAGTGCAACTTCCACAGACCTGTGGCTCATCCCGCTTCACAGGGGGACAGGAGACTGGCACATGGTCCCAGATTCACCTGTCTGAGATCACACAAGTCCTCAGTGGAGGAGCTGGGACCCAAACCAGGGCAACTGCCAAGTTCAGAGTCTGAGCTTGTACTGAGGACTCTCACGGCATTACCCACTCTGCTGCCTTCCTTCTGAAGAAGGGCCAGTGGCACCAGGGCCCTCCTCCCTTTCTCCCCTCTCTTCCTCTTTCCTTCCTTTCAGCAGTGCATTCACAGTGCCACACACACTCTCCCCGCTAATTCCAGGATATTTTTATCACCCCAAGGGAAACCCCACCAGAGACCTGAGTCCCCTTCCCCATAGCTCCTGGCAACCACTGACACACCCTGGTGTCACCTGCCCATTCTACATAGCCCACAGAAATTAAGTATCACACGTGACCCTTTGTGTCCAGCTTCTTTCACGTGACAGGCGTTTTCAAGGCTCATCCACGTAGCTCGATAGTTATCCTTCAGCACCAAGGAGGATGCTTCCAGGACTCTTCTTGGGTACCAAATCCTAAGGATGGTCACATCCCCATATAAAAGGACATAGTTTTGACGCCTTTCCAAGCATCATGGGCCACGTCTAGAGGACTTGCAACATCTAATCCAACGGCAGTGCCACCTACACAGGTGTTAGGCCGTGTTGCTTAGAAGATGATGATTTTAAGGCCTTTACATAGAGTGTGAAGGGTTTTTACCCCTCAAATATTTTTGCATGTAAGTTTGGGGTGGGTGGGGCTGGGGATGGGTATTCATGTGGATACCGGACATGGACTCAGGTTGGAAGGGGACCATCATCCTCCACTTTGCTTTTTGAGATGGGGTCTTTCCGTGAACTTGGAGCTGATTGGGTTAGGTTGGCTGGCCAGCAAGCCCCTGAGAAATGCCTGTCTCTGCCTCCTTAGTTCTGGGATTCTAGGTGCAAACCACCATGCCCAGCTTTGTATTCTGATCCTGGGGATCTGAACTCAGGTCCTCATGCTTGAATGTGTTTGGGCTGCAGTTGAGGGTGGACACTGGCACTTATGCAGAAGTACTTCACTGCTTTCCTTCCTATTTTATTGTGATAAATTGACCATTTTAACCATTTTCTCTTTTTAAAGATTTTTTTTAAAAAATTATATTTATTGGGCTAATGAAATGGCTTAGTGAGTTATGGCTCTAATGCCCGGCCTGACAACCAGAGTTGGAGCCCTGGGATCCATGTGGTGGAAGGCAAGGGCTCCCGAAAGTTGTCCTCTGATCTCTCTACCTGTACTGTGGCATACACTCACACGCACATACACACTACACGCATGCACGCACACACATACACACATGCTCAAAAAATAGAGTAAACAGTTGATTCTCTCCTTCCTCTGTGTGTATCCCAGGGATTGAACATGGGTTGTGAGGCTTGATAGTAAACACCTTTACCCACTGAATAGTCTAGCTGACATTTTAATTTTTTTCATGTGCATAGTTCTGTGGAAGTAATGTCACTCATTTTGTGCAACACCATCACCCATGTCCAGGAATTCTCTCTTCTTCCCAACTGTAACTCAGAAAACAGTCCCTACTGCTCCTTCCCCAGCTCTTAGTAACCTCTATCTTTTCCTTCCTAGAGCATGCCTGTGTGTGCACATGCGTGTGTATGTGCTTGTGTGTGTATGTGTGCCACATGTGTGCCTGTGTTCTCAGGTGCCAGAAGAGGGTGTCCAACTCCCTGGTGCTGGAGTTAGACAATTGTGAGCCTCCTGTCATGGATGCTGGGAGCCAACAGGCAGCACTCCTAGCCAGCGCCAACCCTACTTTCTACCCCTTTCTCTAGGACTGCTCCAGCACCACATACAAACACAACTGTGTGACACCTGTTTTCTTCTGCCTGCCTTCTTCCACTTAGCATCAGGTTTTCGAGGGTGGCCCGCCTAGAACATGTGCCACACGTTACTGTAGCTGGTGATACTCCACCGTGTGCTTAGGTCACATTTTGCTTATCCGTTGACCTATTGGTGGACATTTGGGGTCTTTCCAGTTTGGCTCATTGTGATTAATACTGTTGTATATAGTACATAGTTTTCTTTGAGTCTCTGATTTCAGTTCTTTGGGGTCTATGTTTTTAGAAAACCCCAGAGCCTTGGCTAAAGGAGGGGTTCAGGGCTCCAGCATCAGTAGAGAGTAGATCGGACTGTGTTGGTGCCAGATGACTCCCTGCAGCCTGGGCTGAGCAAACAAGGCCTGCTGAGTCATCCCCATGAGTTCCCTCTATTTGATACTGAGCCACCCAGCTTCTGAAGCTGGTCTGTGTCTTTAAGAAAAAATAAAGAACAGAAACAAGTGGAGAAAACTGTGGCGTTCAGAGGGAAGTCTCCTCTGTTCTTCACTTCCACATGCAAACCTCGGCTGTGCAGACTTCTAGTGGGAACTGTGAGTTCTAGGCAACCAGCATCTACTCCAACATCCTGATGGCCCCAGAATCCAGCGTCCAGGCTCTGATGGAAGCAGAAGGCCATGCTGTCATCTGTTATGATGGAGATGGCATTGCCCCTGGATCGTTCTAGAGAAGAATGAGATGCAGGAGCCTCGGTGGCGGGTCCTGAGTATGCACAGCCACCAGGCTCCTGAAGGGTGAGAGACATTTCTGCTTCCTCAGACTTGAGTGCCTTCTGTCCCCCATTGCTTTATTCTTCACCCTGAGGTGACGTTGGAAATGAAGTAGAAGAGGGCTGTGGATGGCAAGCCGAGGTGGTGTGGACGCTGCAATCCCATCAGGCTCCCCAGAGACCAGGAAGAGTGAGCAGGTGAAGAGATGAATGAGCCCAGGGACCAGAGCACTTCATCTACAAAGCGCTTATCTTGAAAGTCTAACAACTAAGTTCAATCCCCAGAACCCACGGGAAAACCTACCCAGCACCAGGTAGACAGATAGGTCCTTGAAGCTTTCTGGTCAGCCAGCCAGCTTCCTCGGAGGCCCCACATCCCAGTGAAAGACCTTGTCTCACAAAAGTGAGGTGCATGACTTCTAGAGGACGCCCGCTGGAGTTGTCCTCTGCCTACACACACACTCTTTCGTCTCCTCCAGGGCAGGGTTAAACATCTGGGCTCTGCCTGTCACTGTACCACTGTCATTGGGAAGCTGACATTTGTGCTCCACAGTAATGTCCCACCCCATCCCACCCCCCTCTTTTAAAGAGGAACCGATAAACCCAGAAAAAAGGACTTGTGTTCTGGAATTTTCCTCAGGCATCCAGCTGCAATGACCAACTACCAGTTGGGGATTTTTAGGTGTGTGTGTGTGTGTGTGTGTGTGTGTGTGTGTGTGTGTGTGTGTGTGTGTGTGTGTGTTAAACCACAGACAGACCACACAAGGCTCCAGGACATCACCCTGTGAGTCGGTCTGTCCTGGAAGGCACTTGTGTCTCCGTGAAAAATCCAGACCAACTTCCTGTAGTCTTTCTTCCTCTACTGTTTCATTCAATTTACAGAAAAGGACAGGGAACAGAGGAGCTGGTGCCCTCCTCGCTGGGGTCCTTGTCAGTGTGGCTGAGCTGTCTTGTCCCCCAGTTGCTGCTCCTGGGCTGATTTGAGACCGATTCCTGCATCTGCTCAAAGACTGCTGTTAGCGGGAAGATGGCCAAGAAAGGAAGATTATAATGCCTGAGCCAGCAGTCTCAGCCCCTGAACTGCACACACACACACACAGGCACACTTCCTAGTGTAAACTAGGTGTCCCGCTTCATTGCTCTTAATCACAGAACTTGGAGACAGTCAGTGTCAGGAGGACTACAAGTTCTAAGCCAGTTTGAGCTCCTGGGGGAGAGGTGACGGCTCAGCGGGTAAAATGTTTGCTGTTCAGCAGGAGTAACTGAGTTCTGATGCCAGCATTCATGGAAAAGATAGGCATGGTGGTGCATCACCGGGAGCCAGCCCCGGCGGTTGGCAGATCTGAGACAGGAGGGAAGGGTGAGCCAGGCATGATGGTCGGGAGAATCCTGCAGCCTGACTGACTGGCAGCCTGAGTCCTTCTTTATTTTTACAGAATTCAGTAATCAGGAATAGATTCATGTCGTTCCAAACACAGACCATATCATTTTGGTTTTAGAAACGTGTCTTACTTCCTTCTATACATCTTCTAGTCATCATTGATAAACCATAACAGAACAGAGTTACTATCATTTCCCTCAAGTTTAATGGTTATTTTTATAACCAGTTTTACTCATTAACTCCATAACCCAGTTTTTAAAAACCTAGAGGCATATGAGAGACTGTTCTTAGTCTAGTAGCTTCTGTGCTTTAAGGACACTAAACCAAAACAAACCCCAAGCCAGCCCAGGCAGATTGCCCTGTCCCAAGCAGTATATTATTAACTCTTAATGATGAGAATGTCCAAGAAATACCCTCAGGCCAAAGATTCTGCAATTATTATTCAAATTATGGCAGTATTTATATTTTATTTCTTTATAGAATTTGTCCGTATGTCTAATCCTGGCATTCTGCTGTTCTTTGGTCCTATGACCATAGAAACAGGGACTCCGTGTGTGCTAACTTTTCTAAGAAAGGAAGGTCCTGCCATCTCGTTTTTTATCATCTCTCCACTCCACACTTGGGTCGTCCGTAGAAGTCTCGGTGCAGAGCAGAGGTCACTTCTGCTAATCTAGCCTTAATGCTGTCTATGCCTGGGTGTATAGTTCGAAGAGGCTTGCAATCTGATTTGTGGCCAATTTTTCCAGCCCGCCGAATCTTGTTGATCTTTTAAAGCTGACTTTGCTTTGATTATCTTGTTCCTGAGTAAGTACAGTGACAGATGTTTTAAGAATGTCTTATAGCCTCATAAAGAGACCTCTGGCTTCTTTATGTGTGTTACAACCTACAAAGGTGTAAGAAAGACCTTAAAGTAGATAAGGATATCTCCCTAACAGTGGGGTGTGTGGTATTAGAAGCTGTATTCCTGGGAGAAAGCATAAACTATTCATACATTTTTCCATCAACCCATTACCCCCAAATTGTACAAATATTACAAGGAAGTCCCCCTCCCTCCCTCCCTCCCTCCTTCCCTCCCTCCCTCCCTTTCTTCTTTGATGTGCGCAAGGGAGGGTGCCAACATGTGTGGTTGGCAGAAGACAACTTACAAGAATTGGTTCTCTTTTTACCATGTGGATCCTGGACTCAGGTTGTCACCTGAGCCATCTTGCCAGCCCAAGAACAGTCTAAGGACACTTGTTAGATCCCGGCTGCATTTAGGGCAGTGGTCCTTACCCCTGGTTTAGGGCTGCTGCGAAAGGGTGAGAAGGGGTTGTGTGAGCCAAGCTGAAAATGGTCCAGCCGCCTTCTGCACTGATCACTTTCTTAGCTGTTTTGAGTAGTGCTCAGGCTGCCACTTGGCCGGGTTTACGGGCTCCTCCCTGTGTGTACACACACCGAGCCCACATCCAGATGCCCATCCCCCTTATTATACAGCCCATACCCTATTCTTTAGAGTGAATTTAGGTCTAGCTGGGGGTGGGGTTTAGTTGGCCCAGCACTTACCAGGCATGTGAAAGCCCTGGGTCTAATCCCAGCACTCCACAAACCAGAAATGAGGGTGGGTACCAAAACACGGGAAGTGGAGACTAATGGAAGCCAGGCTGGGATAGACAAAACCCTGCCTCGGAAAAGGAAAAAGAAGCAGAAGCTACAGTTCCCACAGTTGCCCTTCGATTCCCATCCCACAGCCACGGCACACCCGCCACAGCTGCCATCCACAGCCACGGCACACCCGCCACAGCTGCCATCCACAGCCACGGCACACCTGCCACAGCTGCCATCCCACAATACAGCACACCCGCCACAGCTGCCATCCACAGCCACGGCACACCCGCCACAGCTGCCATCCACAGCCACGGCACACCCGCCACAGCTGCCATCCACAGCCACGGCACACCCGCCACAGCTGCCATCCACAGCCACGGCACACCTGCCACAGCTGCCATCCACAGCCACGGCACACCCGCCACAGCTGCCATCCACAGCCACGGCACACCTGCCACAGCTGCCATCCACAGCCACAGCACACCTGCCACAGCTGCCATCCACAGCCACAGCACACCTGCCACAGCTGCCATCCCACAATACAGCACACCTGCCACAGCTGCCATCCACAGCCACAGCACACCTGCCACAGCTGCCATCCCACAATACAGCACACCTGCCACAGCTACCATCCACAGCCACAGCACACCTGCCACAGCTGCCATCCACAGCCACAGCACACCTGCCACAGCTACCATCCACAGCCACAGCACACCTGCCACAGCTGCCATCCACAGCCACAGCACACCTGCCACAGCTGCCATCCACAGCCACAGCACACCTGCCACAGCTGCCATCCCACAATACAGCACACCTGCCACAGCTACCATCCACAGCCACAGCACACCTGCCACAGCTGCCATCCCACAATACAGCACACCTGCCACAGCTGCCATCCCACAATACAGCACACCTGCCACAGCTACCATCCACAGCCACGGCACACCTGCCACAGCTGCCATCCCACAATACAGCACACCTGCCACAGCTACCATCCACAGCCACAGCACACCTGCCACAGCTGCCATCCCACAATACAGCACACCTGCCACAGCTGCCATCCACAGCCACAGCACACCTGCCACAGCTGCCATCCCACAATACAGCACACCTGCCACAGCTGCCATCCACAGCCACAGCACACCTGCCACAGCTGCCATCCCACAATACAGCACACCTGCCACAGCTGCCATCCACAGCCACAGCACACCTGCCACAGCTGCCATCCCACAATACAGCACACCTGCCACAGCTGCCATCCACAGCCACAGCACACCTGCCACAGCTGCCATCCCACAATACAGCACACCTGCCACAACTGCTGAACCAATACTTACTAGTCCAAATCCAGCCTTCCCATAGGGCTTCTTTCTCTTTTCTGGCCATGCATTCTGTGGGATTTGATGAATGTGTGGTGACTTGTACCCCCCATTCTATAATATCACAAAGAATAGCTTTACTGACCCAAAGTCCTTTGTGTCCCCTGAGAGAGCGGCCTTTTCACCATTTCTGTAGTTTTGTGTCTTCAGGAACATTGTCATTTTGTGATCAGCTCACACAACCACTTCACAAAGCTGATTTCACTGAGCAGTGTGTGTTTCTCAGGCCTCCTGTGTCCTGGTGTCAGAATAGTACATTTCTGTACCACTGGCTGTGGCACAGCCTGTGCATTCCTCTACCAGGCACAGGTTAAGACCTCCAGTGAGACCCATATCCCTCGCAGGTTGAGAACCTACCTTGTGTCTCTCCAGGAGGGTGACAGTGGTGTCCACTCCAAGACTTGTAACTGTGAGAATGGGTTTATGAATAAAGGAGACTTGAACAAACCATCTCAGGGATCTGCCCCTTTCCTCACTGAGATCATTTTTTCTTCTCTTGCCTGTGGTGGAATATTAGCTTAAGATGCTTTATATTTATTTATGCTGTGGAACATTTATTTAATGATGCTAAGATGTGTTGCATTATTTTATGTTGCATTTGTTTAACTCTGTGAAGCTGTGTTACTTTGCCTGCCTAAAACACATCTAATAAGGAGCTGAATGGCCAATAGGAGAGAGAAATAAGTGGGGTTGGTAGGCAGAGAGAATAAGTAGGAGGAGAAATCTAGGGGAAAGGGTGAGAAGTGGGGAAAGAAGGAGAGGAGGACACCAGGGGCCGGCCAGCCAGCCACGGAGTAAGAAGGAAAGAAAGATACATAGAATAAAGAAAGGTGAAGAGCCTGGAGGCAAAATGTGGTTAAAGAGAAACGGGATGGGTTAAGTTAGAAAAGCTGGCTAGGAACAAGACAAGCTAAAGCCAGGTATTCATAGTAAAAATAAGTCTGTGTGTTTATTTGGGAGCTTGGTGGCGGGCCCCCAAAGAGTAAAAAGACATCTACCCTTGCCCTTGATGTCTTCTTGAGGGGAGGGTTGGATACTGAGTAGAAAAGACTATCTGTTGAGCATGACAATGGACCCTTTGCAGATTGTGGGGGGATTAGGAGTCCTGGAAGATCCCTCAAAAATGCCCCCCCACAAGCATGACAAAGAGAAAGTTGTGGTCAGAGGGGAATTTCACTGTGGCTCCTTGGTGGTGGGACTCCTGAGTGACACTGGGCTGAGATAAAAGCTGTCCCCAATCACAGAGCAGTGTGGCTTTCAGAATCTCGCGTCTGTCACCCCCATACCATCTCTTCAGGGTCCAAAAGAGACACTGCACCTGTTTACGGGGGAAGAATGAGGCCTCTGTGCACCTGTGCTCACTCGTGTGCGAATGAGCGTGTTCCCATGTCAGAGGACAACCTTGGGGGTTGGTCTTCGGCGCCCACCCTATTTGGGGAGTCTCCATGTTGTTTGCATTATAGACATGCCTGCCTAAGCAGCCTGAGAGCTTCTGGGAATCCTGGTGTCTCTGCCTCCCTCATCCATAAGAATGACTGAACCTCAGACATTCCTGATATGTGTCCTGCTTGGGTTCTAAGGAATCAAATTTGGGCCCTCACCATTGCGCAGCAAGTATTTTGCCCAGTGAGCCATCTTCCCAGTCTAAGCCTGAGGCTTTGAGAAGTTAGACAGCATTGGAAAGGCAATGGAGCTACAAGAAAAATTAAGACCTGGAAGACTGACCCCAGGCAGCTAGCTCAGGATCACCCTGCCATTTGCATCTCAAGGGATGGATCAGGAAGGCTGCTGGCCTGTGTAACCTATACATTCAGGGCTTGAGTTAGTTAGTCTTCAGAACCTAGAAGCTAGTCTTGGACCACCTTAGCATTAGCCTGGCATTAGCAAGCTGGGCCAACTCCAGATGCAGAATAAATGAGGCCCTGCACGAAACAGGACTTAAGCCATGGTTTGACATGTATCAGCTCTGCTTGGATAATGGAAACAAGAATCAAGGAAGCAGGGTGGACAAGACGACTCAGAGTAAAAGTGCAGGCCGACATCCTGAGTTTTAACCTTAGGAGCCCCAGTGGGAGAAGAGAGCTGACTCCGAAAAGTTGTCCTCAGATCCCCACACGCATTGCTCCTGGTGGGTTTTAAGAGCTCTTAGCTGTCTAGCGTAACCGTCAACAGAGAGACTTCCTCTGGCAGCTGATGGGAGCAGTGCAGAGTCCCACAGCCAAATGTTAGCTAGAGCTCAGGAATCCTTTGGAAAGTGGGGAGAAAGGATTGTAGGAGCCAGAGGGGTTGAGGGCACCACGAGAAGAGGGCTCACAGAATCAACTAAGCCGGGCTCATAGGGCTCAGAGATTCTGCCAGCAATGAGGGAGCCTGAATGGGTCTGCGCTAAATCCTCTGTGTTATGGTTGTGTAGCTTGGTGCGCTTGTGGGACTCCTCACAGTAGGAACGGGGGCTGTCTCTGATTCTTTTACCTGCTTTTGGGACCCTTTCTTCCTACTGGGTTGCCTCACCTTGCTTTGATATGAGGGCGGTGCTCAGTCTTGCTGTAACTTGTTATGCCATGTTTGCTGATAACCCTGGGAGGCCTGCTCTTTCTGAAGGAAAACAGAGGAGGAGTGGATCTGTGGGAGAGGGAAGGTGGAGAGGAGAGATGGGAGGAGAGGAGGGAGGGGAAATGGCAGTCAGTCAGGATATAATATATGAGAGAAGAATAAAATAATAATAACTAAAAAGATTTGATCTATTTTATGTGTTCACGTGTTTTGCCTGCATGTATGTGTATCACATGCATGCAGTTCCTGAAGAGGCCAGTAGAGGGCACTGAATCCCCAGAACTGGAGTTACAGGTGGTTGTAAGCTGCCACAAGGGTGCTGAGAATCCAACCCAGGTCCTCCGGAAGAGCAGCCAGTGCTCTTGACCACCAGGTCATCTCTGCAGCCCTTCCTAGTGATCTCAATCGACTCAATCACAACATTTAACACAACAAATATATTAATATATAATATATTATATATTAATATATATTAAATTCCAGGACTACTAAAATGTTTTCAGAGACTACTAAAATATTTTTTCATGTGTATGTGTATGTACATGTATGTGTGTTCCCATGTGAGGGAAAATGCGAGTTCACATAATTGTGTGTGTAGAGGCCTGGAACTGTGTATGTTGGGGTTGGGGTGAGCTGCCAGACACAGGTACTGGGAATAGAGCTCTGGTCCTCTGGAGGAGCAGGAGGTGCTTTAGCCCCCGAGATTTCTTTAAAATCCATGTTTTATAACTAACCCAGAAGTGGTATGTGGACAGACCACAGGCTAGCGAGGAGCATAGTCTGTGATATTTTAAAGAATTAGCTGGGCCATTTTAAAATATATATAGTTAGCCTCCTCATCCCCACATGACTGATGGCCTTGAACCTGTAGTCCTTTTGCCTCTACCTCCCAGATGTGGGTGTTCCAGGTGTGTGCACCACCACACCTGGTCTGTGAAGTGCTGGGGTCACACTCAGTGCCTTGTGCAGGCAAGGTGAGCACTCTTGTCAACCAAGCCACATCCCAGCCCCTCAAAGTGCATCTCAGTGCCATCACATAGCTGATGTGGTAGTTGACATGCGCTCTGTCTGTCTGCTTTTGGAAACCGGGACGCCACAGCAGGAAGCCTCCTGTGCACCTGAGCTCGTCCTCTCAGGGTCGGCCATTGCCATCCGTGTGTCCTCTGTAGCTGTTGCTCTCTCTCCAGATGGGTCTGTCCCAACAGCTTGGTGGTCCTTTTTAACTGTCTGTCCCAGTTCTCTGAAAGCAGCTACTGCAAGCTGAGGACCTCCTATGGCTCGGGCATTGGTAGGTATAGGCAGGCTGGCATCTGAAGGCACAGTGCTCAGTAAGCAACTTCTGGGGAAACTCTAGCATGTAATCGCCTCTCATTGCCAGGCAGCTGGCACGAGCTGGGCCCCATTAGTTCATCACCACTCCTAGGATGAACTCTCTAGGAACAAGCTTTGCCCCGTGGCCCGAGAGCTCTGCCCTGTGAGCTTACCCATGCTGGTGGGATGGCCCAATCTTTACTTTTAGGGAACTATCGTTGCCACTGGGTGGAAAGACAGGAATCAGCCTCACTTCACTTCAAAGGTGACCTTGTTTCAAAGAGGGAAAATGACGTTTGGAGTCAGATTATGGGAAAGTCCTGGGTTCTTCGAGTGAGAACACAGTAGTGTTGCAACACACGCAACACGTTTCAGGGGCTGGGGTGTGGCTCAGGTGCCGAGTGCTTGCATAACATGCACACATCCCAGGTTTGGTACCCAGCACCACATGGACCAGGCGTGGCAGTGCACACGGACAGTGTAGGGAAGATTATCAGACGTTCAGGGACAGCACTGTCATCATTGAGGGCAGCCTGGGATGCATGGGACTTGTCACTTGGGCAATGCTAAGGTGTGTTAACAGTACTGCTGCCTGAATTTTGAGGTGAACCACACAGGGGCGAATGCCACACTGGTAGTGCCAAAGTGAGCTTAATGACCTTGTCCTTGCTTCTGAGTCGGGCACCTCCCGGGGTCTTCTCAGGCACCCCTTGGCCACCTTCTTCCATCTGTTCTTCCGCGTGAGTGCCATCATCACCTATGTGTGCTGTGACTGGTTCAGCAGGAGCTTCGTTGGCTGCTTTGTCACTGTGCTTCTCCTACTGTCCTTTGACTTCTGGTCTGTGAAGGTAAGGCTCCTTCTCCAGGGACAAGTGGGCTTTGCTCCCAGGGGTGCTTTGATTTAAATTGTTGCTACACATTGAAGAACACCGAGGGGCCAGCAAGATGGCACAGCAGGAAAAGGGAGCTTGTTGTCAAGCTTGGCTCCACGTATGATCCTTGGGACCCACACGGTTCAAGGGAAGAACCAATCCCCAAAAGTTGTTGACTTCCACGTTTGCTGTGGCACATGAGAGCCCTTCTCCTCCACACAAAATTCATGTTTAAAATTTGTAAGGATTACTGGGCTCATGTCACTTACAATAGAGAGCAAAAATGCTTCAGAAAGCAGCTTCCAGGATCAGATGTCACAGGTGCACAGATGCACCATGGGGGTGACAACCCCATATAGCTTTGCATATAATATATACACATTAAAACATATAATATGACCATCTGTGTTATTTTGAGGCAGAGTCTTCTTTTTTTTTGAGGTAACATCTCACTATGTAACCCTGGCTATATCCAACTCACAGAGATCTGCCTGCCTCTGCCTCCCGAGGACTGGGGATCAAGGCATGCACTGTCTACCATACCTGGCCAGAATCCCACTTTTCAAAATGATATGGGCCAGTATAGTGGCACACATCTTTAATACCAGCACTCAGTGGGTGGGAGGGCAGGGGGTGGGTGGGCAGAGGCAGGTGAATTTCTGTGAGGTCAGCCTGGTCTACCTACTAAGTTCTGGACCAACCAGTGAGATCCTGTCTCAAAAACAAAAAAGTAAGCTTAAAGACAAGAAGTCTGGAAAGCTCTCTGGAGGAACAATTACAATACAACATCCAACCTTTTCCCACTTTCTTTTTCATGCAAGCATGCACACATATGTTATAATATACATGTGGTCAGAAGACAGCTTGTAGAAGTCAGTTCTCTCCTTCTACCATATAGGTCCCTGGGAATTGAACTCGGGTCATCAGGCTTGGCAAAAGCATCTTCACCCACCGTCATCTTACCAACCTCACACCCTCCTCCTATGCCTTCTGCAATTTACAAGCATTAGTCAGGTGCACTGGCACACACCCAATACTCACCGCTCAGGAAGCTGAAGCAGGAGGCTTGAGAGTTCAAAGCTAGCCTGGGCTACATAGGGAGACCATTACAGAAACAATGAGCTCTCTTGTTTCTTTCGTGCTCAGAGCCCTTTTGTCCTCTTTCCTCAGAATGTGACTGGAAGACTCATGGTGGGTCTTCGATGGTGGAACCAGATCGATGAGGACGGAAAAAGCCACTGGGTATTTGAAGCCAGAAAGGTACGCTCTGAGACAAGACGGACAAGAACTGGGGTAAGGCTGTGTGACGTTTACACAGGTTCCCTGAGTGTGTGTGTGCCGGACCAGACCCTGCCCTACACAAATCCTCTACAGTAAAACTCACACAGCAGCAGTATGCAGTAAAACTCACACAGCAGCAGTATGCAGTAACACACGGCAGCAGTATGCAGTAACACTCACACGGCAGCAGTATGCAGTAACACAAGGCAGCAGTATGCAGTAACACTCACACGGCAGCAGTATGCAGTAAAACTCACAAGGCAGCAGTATGCAGTAACACACGGCAGCAGTATGCAGTAACACTCACACGGCAGCAGTATGCAGTAACACAAGGCAGCAGTATGCAGTAACACACGGCAGCAGTATGCAGTAACACACGGCAGCAGTATGCAGTAACACACGGCAGCAGTATGCACTGAAGCTCACAAGGCAGCAGTATGCAGTAACACACGGCAGCAGTATGCAGTAAAACTCACACGGCAGTAGTATGCAGTAACACTCACACGGCAGCAGTATGCAGTAACACACGGCAGCAGAATGCAGTAACACTCACACGGCAGCAGTATGCAGTAAAACTCACAAGGCAGCAGTATGCAGTAACACAAGGCAGCAGTATGCAGTAAAACTCACAAGGCAGCAGTATGCAGTAACACTCACACGGCAGCAATATGCAGTAACACAAGGCAGCAGTATGCAGTAAAACTCACAAGGCAGCAGTATGCAGTAAAACTCACACAGCAGCAGTATGCAGTAACACACGGCAGCAGTATGCAGTAAAACTCACACGGCAGCAGTATGCAGTAACACTCACAAGGCAGCAGTATGCAGTAACACAAGGCAGCAGTATGCAGTAACACTCACAAGGCAGCAGTATGCAGTAACACAAGGCAGCAGTATGCAGTAAAACTCACACGGCAGCAGTATGCAGTAAAACTCACAAGGCAGCAGTATGCAGTAACACTCACAAGGCAGCAGTATGCAGTAAAACTCACACGGCAGCAGTATGCAGTAACACTCACAAGGCAGCAGTATGCAGTAACACTCACACGGCAGCAGTATGCAGTAACACTCACAAGGCAGCAGTATGCAGTAAAACTCACAAGGCAGCAGTATGCAGTAACACTCACACGGCAGCAGTATGCAGTAACACAAGGCAGCAGTATGCAGTAAAACTCACAAGGCAGCAGTATGCAGTAACACAAGGCAGCAGTATGCAGTAAAAGTCACAAGGCAGCAGTATGCAGTAAAACTCACAAGGCAGCAGTATGCAGTAACACTCACAAGGCAGCAGTATGCAGTAACACTCACACGGCAGCAGTATGCAGTAACACACGGCAGCAGTATGCAGTAACACAAGGCAGCAGTATGCATTAAAACTCACAAGGCAGCAGTATGCAGTAACACACGGCAGCAGTATGCAGTAACACTCACAAGGCAGCAGTATGCAATAAAACTCACAAGGCAGCAGTATGCAGTAACACCCACACGGCAGCAGTATGCAGTAACACACGGCAGCAGTATGCAGTAACACAAGGCAGCAGTATGCAGTAAAACTCACAAGGCAGCAGTATGCAGTAACACACGGCAGCAGTATGCAGTAAAACTCACAAGGCAGCAGTATGCAGTAACACTCACAAGGCAGCAGTATGCAGTAACACACGGCAGCAGTATGCAGTAACACAAGGCAGCAGTATGCAGTAAAACTCACAAGGCAGCAGTATGCAGTAACACACGGCAGCAGTATGCAGTAAAACTCACAAGGCAGCAGTATGCAGTAACACTCACACGGCAGCAGTATGCAGTAACACTCACAAGGCAGCAGTATGCAGTAAAACTCACAAGGCAGCAGTATGCAGTAAAACTCACAAGGCAGCAGTATGCAGTAACACTCACACGGCAGCAGTATGCAGTAACACACGGCAACAGTATGCAGTAACACTCACACGGCAGCAGTATGCAGTAACACACGGCAGCAGTATGCAGTAACACACGGCAACAGTATGCAGTAACACTCACACGGCAGCAGTATGCAGTAACACAAGGCAGCAGTATGCAGTAAAACTCACAAGGCAGCAGTATGCAGTAACACTCACACGGCAGCAGTATGCAGTAACACAAGGCAGCAGTATGCAGTAAAACTCACAAGGCAGCAGTATGCAGTAAAACTCACAAGGCAGCAGTATGCAGTAAAACTCACAAGGCAGCAGTATGCAGTAACACTCACACGGCAGCAGTATGCAGTAACACTCACACGGCAGCAGTATGCAGTAAAACTCACAAGGCAGCAGTATGCAGTAACACAAGGCAGCAGTATGCAGTAACACACGGCAGCAGTATGCAGTAACACACGGCAGCAGAATGCAGTAACACTCACACGGCAGCAGTATGCAGTAAAACTCACAAGGCAGCAGTATGCAGTAAAACTCACAAGGCAGCAGTATGCAGTAAAACTCACAAGACAGCAGTATGCAGTAACACAAGGCAGCAGTATGCAGTAAAACTCACAAGGCAGCAGTATGCAGTAACACTCACACGGCAGCAGTATGCAGTAAAACTCACAAGGCAGCAGTATGCAGTAAAACTCACAAGGCAGCAGTAGGCAGTAACACAAGGCAGCAGTATGCAGTAACACACGGCAGCAGTATGCAGTAACACAAGGCAGCAGTATGCAGTAACACTCACAAGGCAGCAGTATGCAGTAACACACGGCAGCAGTATGCAGTAACACTCACACGGCAGCAGTATGCAGTAAAACTCACACGGCAGCAGTATGCAGTAACACAAGGCAGCAGTATGCAGTAAAACTCACAAGGCAGCAGTATGCAGTAACACTCACACGGCAGCAGTATGCCTTAACACAAGGCAGCAGTATGCAGTAAAACTCACAAGGCAGCAGTATGCAGTAACACACGGCAGCAGTATGCAGTAAAACTCACAAGGCAGCAGTATGCAGTAACACAAGGCAGCAGTATGCAGTAAAACTCACAAGGCAGCAGTATGCAGTAACACTCACACGGCAGCAGTATGCAGTAACACAAGGCAGCAGTATGCATTAACACTCACAAGGCAGCAGTAACACAAGGCAGCAGTATGCAGTAACACTCACAAGGCAGCAGTATGCAGTAACACACGGCAGCAGTATGCAGTAAAACTCACAAGGCAGCAGTATGCAGTAACACACGGCAGCAGTATGCAGTAAAACTCACACGGCAGCAGTATGCAGTAACACAAGGCAGCAGTATGCAGTAACACTCACAAGGCAGCAGTATGCAGTAACACACGGCAGCAGTATGCAGTAACACTCACACGGCAGCAGTATGCAGTAACACAAGGCAACAGTATGCAGTAAACAAGCAGAAACAAGTTGTTGCTTGAGAAAGCACAGCGGCTATCCCCCAACAGGCCTCTCCAAACCACATGGCGGCCACTGAAGCAGAGGCACGCATCTTCTGGCTCGGCCTCATCATCTGCCCCGTGGTCTGGACCGTGTTCTTCTTCAGCCCCTTGTTCTCCTTGAAGCTCAAGTGGCTGGTAAGATGCACCTTGACCTCCTGCTGCTGTGACAAAGCAGGGGGGGTGGCGGTCACTCTAACAGCTAGCTGGAGGCGACCACACAATGGACACGGTCACCATTCCAAGGGTATCTTCTGGCTGCTGTCATTTTTGCATTTATATAAGCATCATGACCAATCGTAGGATTTTTAGAAGAGATTTTATGACTGTGTGTGTATGTGACTGCATGAGGTATGTGCAGCAAATGCACAAGTCCTTGGAGGCCCGAAGAGGGCCTGCATTCCCCGGAGCTACAGCTACAAATTGTTGTAAGCTGCGGGCTGGAGTGCTGGGCTCCAAATCCAGGTCCTCTGTGAGAACAGTAAGTTCTCTGAGTCAATGAGCCAGCTCTCCAGCCCATTTTAGAATGTTCAGCACCCCTACTCAAAGGATATCTACACTTGGCAGATACTGTCCTCTGTGCCATTTCCCACCCCTGGCACCCACCTTCCTAGGTAGACTTGCCTGTGAGATCACACAATATTTGTTCTTTTCCAAAGTGGCGTCTTTGACTTAGCACACGTTCAGGTCCAACCATACTCTAGTGTTTATCAGTACACTGTTTCTTTGCATGGTTAAATACTATTCCATGGTATGACGATCCCACATTCAGTTTCATTCATTAGCAGATAGGGACTGATGCTGATATGAAATTATTTCTGAGGTACTGGGGAGGAAACCCGGGGCTGTGTACATGCTAGACAAGCGCTCCATTGAGCTACATCCTCAGCCCCCAGGAAGGAGATTCATTAAAAAGTATGGTATCCGTTAACAGACCATCTTTCTTGGGTGGGAAGGCTGACAGTACTCAGGTTTTATTTGGGAGGGCTGTCCATTCAACAGGGACACAGGACACAGTAGAGCAAGTGCTGTGGGCTTCACAGTTTGGCTTCTGCCTCCACCTCAGCAGCTCAATGGCTTTGGGCAGCTTCTGCCTCAGCTTGTCTCCTCTGTGTGAACCAGAGGTTCCAGCCTCTGGGTTGCTTAGGTGTCCATGAGTGTTTGCTTGGGGCAGTCCACAAAGTCCCACTCAGTCTGCACCCTCAGAAGGCTTCCCTTTCCTTTGCCCAATGCAGGCTCTCGTGATCGCTGGGATTTCCCTCCAAGGTGCCAACCTCTACGGCTACATCCTTTGTAAGATGGGGGGCGAGGGTGACATCAGCACAGTTGCAGCCAGCTTTCTGTCCCAGACAGTGTTCCAGACGGTGAGTGGCCAAGTTCCTCCGTGGATCCTTCCTCCCAGGTGCTCAGAGTAAAGGGCACTTGTTGACAACTTCAGTTCCTAACAGTCTTCCTACCAGCAGGCTAACCATTATTTTCTATCGTGTATATCTAAAATCTACCATGTTGGCTATTTCCAGTGTAGTTATAACTGGGCATGATGGTGCACACCTTTAATCACAGTACTCTGGAAGCAGAGGAAGGTGAATCTCTGAGTTTGAGGCCAGCCTAGTCTACATGAGTTCCAGCACAGCCAGGGCTGTGAGATCATAGTGAGATCCTGTCTCAATAGGTAAGTAAAGAAATAAAAAGCACATTGGGTTAATTAGTTCTAGGGACAGCACTGTGCGGATGCCACAGTCTAGCTCCGGACTCTTCTCACCCCCAACAGTAGCCCTGTCCTTTAGACACCAGCTCCCCATCGTCCCCAGCTGCTGGCACCCACCATCCTGTCTGTAAAGGACTGACAGCTTCTATCAGCAGAGTCAGGGTTTGACACCGTGTGACTACTGTGTAGTTTTAAGTGATATTTAAAACTTCAGAATTGGGGGCTAGAGAGATGGCTCAGTTCCAAGCATAAAGTTTCTGCAGAGGACCCAGACTGGGTTCCCAGCACACACATTAACAATATGCATACATTCATTAAGAAAAAACACTTACACCCATACCCATAAAATTAAATAAAACTAAACCTACAGAATTGGCCAGGGAGATGGCTCAGTGGATGAAAGAACTGAATGTGTAGACCTGACTACCTAAATTCAATCCCAAGAATCCACATAAGCCAGGTGTGGTGGTATGCATTTATTACCACGGAGTCAGACGAAAAGGAGATACAGAAGGTCATGGGCAACTAGCCTGGAGTACATACTGCAGACAGGTGAGAGACCCTGCCTCAAAAACAAGGTGGACAGAGAAAACTAACTCCACAGGTGTATCATGGAATGTGCATGCCTGCACATAACTACATAACAGACGCACATACCAAAACAAGATAAAAACCACACAGAATTAAGAATGACAAAGTCTTCTGTTTTATTTTGAAGCCAGGAAACATTTCCTTTTTAAAAAATAAGTTATTTTTATTTTATGTCCATTGGTGTTTCACCTAGATATATGTCTGTGTGAGAGTGTCAGACAGTTGTGAGCTGCCATGTGGGACCTGGGAATTGAACCCAGGTTACCAGGAAGAGCAGTCAGTGCTCCTAACTGCTGAGCCATCTCTCTAGCCATGGAAATATTTCTTGAAGGGAAGAATGAAGGAGTTTTTGGTCTGACAGATTCATTGTGCACAGGTCAAATGCTGCTGCTGGGGCACTGGGTCTCTGGCAGTGCGCTGCTCTTTGCTGGGATAGTCATGGTTCTTCTTGCCTTGCAGGCTTCCCCAGGTGACTTTGAGCAGCCCAGGCTTGAAGGACTGGACATCCACCAGCGTTAGGTGAGGCATGCAGCTCCTGAGCAGCTGTGCCTGAGGTCTTGGCAGACTCTCCCAGGTCCTCCAAGCTGACCTGAGCAGGTCCAAGATGGAGTGCCCAAGTTTAGGGCCTGCCCAGAACCATCGACCTTCAGAAAGGTCACATCTTCCCCACAGGGACCCCAGCACATTCCAAGAGTACGTGTGTAAAGGGGAAGGAGAGGACAGGAAGGACAGGGGAGGGGGCTGCCACCTTCCACTGTGACACCACAATGGTGTAGAAATTGGAATAACTTCCCTCAGCAGCTCTCAGTTCCTATGTCTTAGTCTCAGGTCACGAGGACAGTCACATCAGTCTCTCAAAAGCACTAGGAAACGGTTTTCCTGGGACCCTGAAGATTACTGATGTCCTGAGGGTACCTATTACCCTATGGATGACTTATGGGCTTTTCTGGGGGATGTTGATGGCCCCTAGCCAAAGCATGATCCCAGGCTGGAGACTCCAGGGTGGGCTAAGGCTGCTGTCACTTTGATCCACCCGAGGGAGACACAGGTCTGCCACGAAGCCACAATCCTCCCTCTGTCCCTCCCTAGGCTTATATTCTGAGTCAAAAGCAGCTCCTGGGAGTCCTGTGACCCAGAAGACTGCCAGTCCGGTGGACTCCAGAGAGCAGGCCCTAGGGACGGGTTCAGGGAGAGTTTTATTTTGCGATGAGTGCGTCTGTATGCAGAGCACCTGTACCTCTGACCTGGAGGAAACGGGCAGACAGGTGATCAAAGGGTCCTATGGATGTGACTCCAAATCCTGTCTGTCCCCTGCTGACCAGATGTGGCTGGACCTGTGCCTGCAGGTTCTGTGGCTAGAAGCAGGTGGCATTGGCTCTGTCCCCTTCAGGAACTGATGAGGTTCTCATTATGTGACTGGCGAGAACTACAAAACTCTTGGATCCCTAGAAAACAAGTGAGCAGTGAGCCTGTCACCTCTGCAGGACCCAGGATTTCAATCCGTTTTACTGGCCTTTATGGCTTGTATTTCCCATGCTATGAACCTCACCCTCCCTGTTTCTCAAACTAAGCATTAGCTCACAACATGGACACACGGGAGGAGTCTCCTGAGGAGCTATGCTGACCATTCAGGTCACCAGCACCCCTGCTGTTGCCAGTAACCTGCCCACTTCTCCTCTAGGTGACTTCCTGTCAGCAGATGTCCCAAACACTTACTTTGAATTATACTTTTGTAGGCTGCTGTGGCTGGTGAATCTGGGGCTTCAATGAAAAAAGACTGGCCTTTGTCACAGCTCTTACCTTAAAGAGACAGAGAAAATGAGACCCTTGTGAAAGCCTCACTCTTTATGCTGGCTGTGGCATGGCTGCCTGGGGCTCCCCACCCAAGGAGAGCAACGCCGGGGAACACAACGGAGGCCTCAGCTTGTCCCCACCCCCAGAAACCCTGCTTCTCTTTGTTGCTGCATGTGGCAAAGGCAGACTCCAGGCCCGAAGAACTGTCTCTGCTGCTCTGGGTGGGCCAGTCGTCTGCATTGGAGATCCACTAACTAGCAGTCCAGGAAAATGAGAATACAGGGAAGGGAATGAGGGCTTTCAATAGAGACAGCGAGTGTGTGGGCAAAACCTCCAGGACTAAGAAGGAAATGCTGGCAGTGTGGATAGAGTACCGGGACAGGCCCTGCAGCGCACACACCTGCCCTCTGCTCTCTTCCCCATATCATCTCATCTTTATGGTCACCCACACTGGGGTGCATCAGTCGGCTGGTCCTTCCCATGTATATGCAGGCAGGCATGTGCGCATGCACACACACACCATCCCAGGACCATATGTAACCCAAAGGAGACACGGCTCTCTGGCTGTGAACCTCCCTTGTGCCCAGGTTCCCATGTTGCTACCTGGCATACACTAGGCCCTGCTCAAACATCCCAGTCCCATCTTCCCTGACAGGAAAGACAGCTCCCAAACTTGGGTGCACAGCCACCTGCAGCTGAACCCAATCTGGTCCGGCTCCTCCCTCTCAGACTCAGGCATCCCGCACTGCTCCACTGACAGGTGAGTCTTTTCATAGGCACACACCACTCAGACAAGCTCAACTCTGACCTTGGGGAAGCTGAGTCCCTGCCTGTCTCCTCTTGCCCACACAAGCTGATATCCTGGGTGAGCCTGGGATGGAGACAGGTGTACACCTCTTCCTCAGTTCTCAGAGTGCAAATATCAGGATCCAAAATACTCAGCATGGTCCCCAATAGCATGTCAGTGCCCACTGAAGTGGCGCAGAGAAGGCTGTCTCGGTGCGCTTGCACCCTGCAGTCCCAGGGGCATGTGGCTGGGATTTCATGGAGGTGGATCTGAGGAACCTGCCCCAGGCCTCACTGCTTCTCTTCTGCGGGTCCACCTCTGACCCACCACTCCTGCTCCTGCGAACCACACTTCAAGCTGCTACGATGACTGCACAAGCAGCATGGGCCCCAGACTCACCTATGAGTGGATCCAGCGGCACTTTGCCCAGGAGAGGGATCTTCAGATCCTGGCACATGGCCTCTGCACCCCCAGTTGTGGGAGGGAAGATCTGAGACTCCTTCTGTGAGGCAGAAAGAGGAGGCAGTGTTATTCTGCTTCTATTTCCAAGGACACTCTAGTTTCCAGATGTTGCAAAACAGTGGTTTATTTTGGATGTGAAACTCAGGCAGACGAGGGCTTGATGGAGACCCCTCCCTTTCTGAGAGAAAGCAGAAACCTAGAGACCACCCCTGCTGTTTCCCTACTAGGTCAAGGGTATGCAGCGGGCCTGCCCCTGGGACCCTCACCTTGCATTTGGGGCAGATGAAGCCGCTCATGTTCTCTACCACACCAATAATGGGCAGCTTCACCTTGTGGCAGAAGCTGATCTCTTTCCGGACATCCTGGAGGGCCACCTCCTGACAAAGTTCACAGAGAAGTTATCCCACGGCCTCAGGGCACTGAAAGACATGTGATGCTGTAGGTACACCACCAGAGTGCTGGGGAGCATGACCATGGTTTGGTGCTCACTCACCTGAGGGGTGGTGAGGATCACGGCCCCATCAATGTGTGCCGCAGCCAGATACTGGACGACAGAGAGGTGTTCATCGGATGTGCCGGGCGGAGTGTCTACGATGAGGTAGTCAACATCTCCCCAGTCTACATCTCGGAGGAACTGCTTGATCATGCCTGGAAGGGAGCAGGGCTAAGTGTGTGCACACATCTCCAGAAGTATCTATCAGTCTGCATGAGCATTCCTACATGCCATAGCAGGGGCCCCCAACAGGCAGGAGGTGAGCTCTGAGGACATGTTGGATGGCCATGAAGTCAGGGGTGCCACTATCATTACGCATGACACAGATACGCTGCCCCAACAGACTCATGTGACTGATGTGTCAATAGTGAAAGAAGGTGCTTGTCCCCAGCCATGCTTTCTGCATGACCTTGTTTCCCCCACACTGATCCACCAAGGGTTTTCTTCACATTTCCCTCCTTGACACAAAGCAGCCACGTGATACCACACTACAAATAACTTCAGGGTCCTGCAAGTCTCAAGAGCAGAAAAACTCATAGTAGGTACTACAGTGTCTACACTAAAAACTGGTATTTCTCATACCAGATCAGAGCACTCATAAGTAGGATGTCCTGAGTTCCATCCCCACTATCAAAGTAATAGCATCAAACACAAAAAGCCCATGCATCAGGTGCTGCAGTCTCCCTGATAGTCTGGCTATAGACAGAACCAAGAATTTGAGCCGCAAGCGCAGAGTGACAAACCATTTTTTTTTGGTCCCCTCCAGATGACAGCATCATCAGGGCTGCTGAGCAGGAAACCCACAGACATCACCCCCAGGTTGTCCTCCACGTACTGCAGAGGAATGGGGATAATGGGAAGAAACATTTGCATGTGGGGAACAAGAGCACAACACATCTACATAAACCATATGTCAGTACTTCCCAGGGAATCTGGTTGAAAAGAACAAAGAATAAAGGTGTCATGTGTCTCACACCTACACTTGCTCTTTGCAGCCTAGGGAGCTATGGCGAGATCCACAAGAGGCCATGTATGGCCTGTGCCTCAACAAAAGGCCAATGAAGCCAAAACAAACACCATCTCCTCAGGTGTCTAACTGAATGAGTAGAGACCTCACAATCTGGTCTTGGAGGTGAGGTTTGACTGGGACACACTATCATTCAGTGCACAATACCACTTCAGAGCCATGGAACCGGAGGCACTGGTCCATCGGGCCCATTATAGACAGAGTCTACCAGTCCTTGATCTTACCTGCATGCTTGGAAAACAGCCTCAGTAAACATGCAAGTTGAGCAATATTTTACCAGCCCCACCTCCATCAGCCCATCAGATATACCTCACTCACACAATCCGCCTCCCCAGGAAGGCTAACTCACCACTGGAGACCAGCCGGAGCCACTCTGGTGAACCTGTGGGAACATGGCAGTCATTCTTACCACTACACTCTGGTCCAAAGAGGATGGTTTCACACAGTGAGTCACCACCCTGTATTCCACCACTCAATAAAAAAAGGTTTTGTAATTACATTTATTTAGTGTGTGTGTGTGTGTGCCTGTGTTTCATGACTGCACATGCAGAGGTCAAAGGACATCCTTCAGGAATCTCCTTCCAGTATGTGGATCCCAGGAATAGAATTCAGTCGTCAGGTTTGGCAATAAGCACTTTTACTTGCTGGCTGCTCGGTTAGCTCTTAGTGGAGAGTTAAGAGATGAAGACCTTATTTGGTACAAACTCTCTCTCCCTGTCCCTGTCAAGGAACCAAAACTATCCAAGTTCAGGCACAATTCTGAGGTATTAGAAAGAACGAGAGAAGCTGGCCAGCTGCTGCTTCTGCAGGCACATGTAAGGCAGCCAGGTCACTATGTACAGAAGAGACTCTACTACTGTGACCTTTAGTGACACAGCTGATTCAAGGCTACCCTAAGGGGGCTGCAGCGATGGCTCAGCAGTTAAAAACACTGGCTAGGATTCCAAAGGACCTGGGTTCAATTTCCAGAACCCAAATTTTGGTGGCTCACATCTGTCTGTAAGTCCAGTTCCTGGCAATCTGACAGCCTCTTCTGGACTCTTTGGACAATGTGATCATGTGATGTTAGACACACATGCAGGCAAAACACCCATACACATAAAATGAAATACAATTTTTAAAGCTGCCTATAGGGCAGGCACAGTGGTGCAGACCTTTAATCCTAGGACTTAGGAGGTAGAGACAAGTGGATCTTTTTGAGTTCCAGGTCAGCCAGGGCTACGCAGTGAGTTTGTTTAAAAGAAAACCAAATAAACAAACAAACAGAAAACCTGGCCCAGTCAGTGGCCCGAGCCCTGACTCCAGAATGCTATCCGCAGAGGGCAAGGGCCCAGAGTCCCCAGGAAATCCCATGGGGCTACTTCTAGGCCTGGACCCCCAGGGCTGTACTCTGCCCTATTTATTATGAAACTGGAACATAAGCAACTTCCACCTCCACATCAGACTGTGCTTCTCCTCTTTCCGTTTTCCAGACAGGGTCTTGCCACACCCCTGACCCCATAATCCAAGTGACCCCTCTGGCTCACCCTCCCAAGTAACTGGACTACATGTGTAGCACCATGCCTGGCTGGATCTCTACTTCCTAAGTCATGCTTGCACTCTAAGTAGCCCAGGTCAGACCCAGGTTGGGATGTGTACCGTGCAAGGGCTCACTGACTAGGGAAGAATCCTGCTTTTACTTCAGCGTGGCTGACACTGCACATACGCAGTCTTCAGATGCACAGCCAAGGCCTTGGCAGCGTGACCAAGCCTAGTCCGGGTAAGCTTCCTATTTACTGAGGCTCAAGGCTCCTGTTCTTGCCCCTCTAGCTCTCCACACTGGGAAGCCCTCCACTCTCTGCTGAAGCCAGCCCCTCTCCTGCTTTAGCCTCCTGTCCTCTGCCCTCCCCATGTGCATGTTTTTGCCTTGCTTGACACTGTATGTCTAGAATAGAGAACCTGTAGTTAAGGAAACAGCATTGCAGCCTAAGCCCTGGCCTGGCTTCGGCACACCACCAGGGGTCCTTCCTGAACGAGGGCAATAACAGACATCCCTACTGGCATCCAATCCCGCAATCAGGGTCTGAGTTTCCAAGAGGAGACCATGGCTCTGAGAGATTCTCTAGCTTCCAAGCAAACACTAGTCCCTAGTTCCTGCTCAGAGCTGAATTTCCACCTCTCACTTCTGCCTCCTGCTTGCTGCTTCCCTCCCACATCATGAAAGGCTCAAAAACCAAGGCTTCTCATATATGTGGATGTACTTTGTATGTAATCCCAAACCCCCAAATCCACAGCTACTGAGGAAGAACAGAGGGGCTACTGCACATGCTCGCCCAAAGAGAACCAGTCTGGTTCTCTGACAGCCATCACCTGCTCTCCTTCTAAGCCCATGATCTTGGGAATTGATGGCCCACAGATATCGATGTCCAGAAGGGCGACCTGGGAATGAGAAGAGACAGCATCACTGACTGCTTAGACCCTGGAGATATGTATACCAAGACAGGACGCAGACAGGGGTGACACACCAAAACAGATGGCCAAGTGTCCATTCTCTCATGGGAAAGGCATAACGTGGACTTCCAGGCCACTGATGCAGTATAACTCCTAGGGTACGGCATCCATGCAGTCCCCAGTGTAGAACAGGGTGATCTCACAGCAGGTCATTAAGCCACTCAGATGACGCTGAGATTCAGAGAGGTCTGGGGACTTGTTCAATGAGTAAGGAACAGAGACTGTACAGAATCAAAGTTTCCGATGCCAGTGCTCTCAGGCCTACAGAGGACGGAGGAGGACTGAGTGGATTCTGGCTGATCTCTAGGCAAGCCCTGTTTTCCTGGGACCAAGCAGAAAACAAACTTTCCAAAGAGCTTTAAAATGAGAAGAGAGATTCTGGAGAGATAGCTCGGACACTTAGAGACCAGCTGGTCTTCAACAGAGCATCCATGCCGAGTGGCTCAAGATCTCCAACTCCAGTTTCAGGGAGATCTGGAGTCCCCTTCTGGTCTCCACAGGTACTGCACTCATGTACACACCTCTAAACACATCCTTTTTATTTTGTGTAGGTATCTTGCCTTTGTGTATGTCTGTGCACCACATGCATGCCTGGTCCATGCAGGCCAAAGAGGGCATCAGATGCCCTGGGGCTGGAGTTATAGATGGTTGTGAGTTGCCATATGGGAAATGAGAACTGAACTCACACTGGGCAGCCTGTCACTCCAGTTCCAAGGCTATCCAACACCTTTTCCTGGCCTCTCTAGGCACATGCATACACGGCACTGACACAGATACACATACACACAAGAATAATCTTTAAAAAATATGAAAGGAATCTGGGAAGTTCTTGATGGGGACTTAGGGAATCTCAGAAGAGACTGTCCCTAAGTCTGACAACTGGCCTGTGGCATCACTCGCTGACCCTGTGAAGGGCAGCCGTTCATCTTGAGAACTGGTGGTCTGGGAACTTTGGAACTTGCCCCGTGCTTGCTTCTTTCTTCCATCTCCAGTCCTACTTCCTCTACAGCTGGCTAACCGTGGTACTGGTGATGAAGAGGAGGAAGAGAACCTCACCACTAAGATCCCTGCCCAAAAGTGCAGCAGAGGGACATCTGCCACCGAGGATGGGACCTGGGTGTGTGACCTGAGAAAAGACATGGAAAGCAGAGAACCTCCGCTGCCCTAGCAGGCCTCCAGCTACCTGTCTCACCTGCTCCTTCTGAGGAAAGAATTGCCCCACAAGTCAAGAGAAGGAACTCAGCCAAGTGACACCAGGATGCAATTCCCAGACTGACGGTCACCCCATTGTCCAGGAAGGCTGTGACAAGCTCTGTGTCCAGGTCTCCCTAGGGTGCTCCTTATGGTAGATGGTACCTGAGTCACCATCCCTCTCCTGCTTAGGTCAGGCTAGTGAGTGCCTGCTGAAAACCAGGGCTCTCTCCCCACTCAGGACCTCCCAGGAGTCCCTCCCACGGTAAGTGCGGAGTGAAGGTGCTGTGCAGTGTCAACTCTGCCCCCTTAAAATGTCAACTTTCATCCCTCACAGGGTCCCGGCTCACTTCACAAGAAGGCTTTCCCACAGTCTTGCCCACCAGAGCTTCTGGCCTGGGAAATGAAGAGTTTGAGAGTCAAGGCACCTCTGGCCGGGGAGGGGTCTCAGGTGCTTCCTCGACACACTCCGAGCTGACAGCACCGATGCTGCTCACCTTTGTCCATGGTGCTCAAGTTCATCCATGGGACTTTACAGGAGTTGAGCACAGGCAAAGGAAGGCAAAGGAAGGTAGCGTGTAATCCTGGAGGCCCCTGGCCTGGCTAACAAAGGCCCCTCCCTAATTTACATACACCTTCCTTCCTCTGCCTGGGGGCAGTGTGCGCATTCTGCACAGAAGCACTCGTACATGGCAGGGCTCAACTCTACTTCTGTTGTCTTTACCCTGGGTCTTTCCCAAACAAGATGGCGAACAGCAGCTTGGAGCAGACTGGGCCACAGAGGCAACCTGACGGCTGGAGAAACTGCACTGCTGATGCTCACCAGCAGCTCCATCCAGCGCTGACCACATCTACACGTGCACGGAAGACGGCCCTGCGGTCACTGCCATGACGCTGCCCAGAGAATGCAGGCTTTCCCACCAGCTGCCTTCAGTTTTGAGACAGTCTCACTTTGTAGCACAGGCTGGCCTGGAACTCTTGACAATCCTCTCAAGTGCCAACACTACAGGTGTGAGCCAGCGTGCCCAGATCACCATCTTTTTTAAGAACTATAACAGCATAAAGAAATCCAGCTTGCCAGTCCTGTCTCCACACTGGGCCACAGACTGAAGTCTTGACCAGGATGTAGTGAGAACACACAGTGGCCTGAGAACATTTCAACAGCTCAAGAGCCGAAGCCTATCCGGCCAATACACCTCAATTCCTGTGGTCGTTAGAACCCTTTCTGCCTCTCAGACAAACACTCCAACACTGTGCTCCAGCCCCAGCCCCATGTGGAAAACACCAACAATGGGATCGAAAGATTGCCCTGTACAGGTCGAGAAAATCTGACCCTTTGGTGGCAAGAGACTATCCCCTAACAGAACATTCAACCTGCCCTGGATGACAGCCAAGTGTGCGATGATGAGGATGCTGTGGGACATTTCCAGGACACTGACTCTGTGGGAGGACTGGTGCAACCTCTCACCCAGGCCTCTGTGCCCGTCTCACAGAAGGGAAAATGGAGGCAGAGTGAGCATCCTTTATTAAAGCCAGCATCCAGCAAGGTAATGGGGATTTGAGTTAGTTGTCTGTTTTGAGACAGGGTCTCACTCTGTGACCATGGCTAGCCTTGAATTCAAAATTCTCCTGCCCCAGGCTCCAAAATGGTGGGACTTCCAAGCGTGTGTCACATGGGTGGTGAGGTGACTCCAATTCCATGCCTGTCTGTACACTTGAGATGAGGGACCGAGCACAAGGGTCATTTTTACAAGAAGCAAACAAAAAATGTTTTCTGCTTTATGGACAAAAACAAGAGTAATATTTAGGTGCTTACGTGACTTGAGAAGTACCCATCTAAATATGTAAATATCACTCTTAGCTCACAGGGGATGGACCAAACTACAGCTCAGCATCTGGACTTGAAGGGCACAGAAGGAGCTTCACAGGGGCAGGTGTACAAGGGCCCAGTGTGACATGACCGGAATGTGAGGAGCCATGCTGCCAGCTGCCTCTGGGTTAGAGGACCCAATCAAACACCTGCAGTGGTCAGGCAGGTCCTCATTCTCTCGGCTGGGTCAAGACAGTCAGAGAGGTTGGCTCCCTGGAGACTGAGAATCACCCCCTAATGCCATCAGGACCTCTGATACAAGCACACTCTCAGCACAGCCCAGGATCCCACCTGTGTGTCTCCATCTTCTGCCAGGCCGTGGGCGAGGTGGGCGCTGAACGTGCTTTTCCCAACACCACCTTTCCCAGACAGCACCAAGATTCTGTGTTTCACCGTCTTCATTTTCTCTTTGATCTCCTCCACGGCTGCAAAGAAGCAGATGAGGTAATGTCATCCCTGCCTTGGTTCTGAGTGTCCTTCTTCCAAAGGCTGGAAGAATCACACTCTTTAAGCCGTTTCTAAGGCTCCTTGTGAGGTATCACTTCAGCAAAATACTAATAAATGTTGGGAAGAAAATATGGCCACTACAACACCTGAAATGGTCTTGTTTCATTTATGCATTGCCTCATCTACTAGAACATGGGCTCCCAGGAGGGTACGGTGTCCAAACTCCCAGCTCCTGAGCACAACCTTGCAGAGAGTAAAGCCTTACAACCTAGGAGATGTTGGGGAATATTATTTTAAGGTGTGTTACTTTTGTTTATGTTGCATTTGTTTAACTCTGTGAAGCTGTGATTCTTTGCCTGTCTAAAACACCTGATGGTCTAATAAAGAGATGAACGGCCAATAGCGAGGCCAGAGAGAGAAATGGGTGGGGCTGGCAGGCAGAAAAGATAAATATGAGGAGAAATCTGGGAGAAAAAGAGTCTGGGAATAAAAGAGGAAGGAAGAGAATTTCTTCAGGGGCCAGTCACCCAGCCACACAGCCAGAAATGGAGTAAGAAGGAAAGAAAAGGTATACAGGAATAGAGAAAGATAAAAGTCCCGAGGCCAAAGATAGATGGGATAATTTAGTTTAAGAAAATCTGGCAAGAATCAAGCCAAGCTAAGGTCAGACATTCATATCTAAGAATAAGCCTCCGTATGTGATTCATTTGGGAGCTGGGTGGCGAACCCCCAGAGTCTAAGGAGCTAACGAGCAAAAACAACCATCAAGGGAACATCTGTCACCATCTGCAGAAATTCTCTGGATGTCACAAGGAGGGACTACTAGTGGTATGGAGGATGATGCTGGGTGTCTGAAGCACAGGACAGCCCAAACGTCACCAGTGCTAAGGACAAGAAATCCTGACAGACAGGCTCACAGTTGGAGCCATCCCAACAACTCACTGTGCTTCCAACACCTCATCTTTTCCAAACCCTTAAAAACTACAGGTGGGCTACCTACTCTTCACGATAAGGCAATCAGAAATCTTGCTCGAGGTCAGTTTGTCTTCTCCCAGCTTCTTGTTTTCCGGGCCCCTTCTAGGCAGGACCTCAGTCCTCCTCGGCCTGGAGCTGGTCCCTGAAGGGTTTAATCTGTTTGCTCCCGCTTCTCTCCCCGTCTGTGGTCTCATTCTCACAGCTGCCCCTCCACTCAAACACTCAGCATTCATTTCTGCTGAGGGGTGGACTCATCTTCTCCGTACAGAGATTTGTGACAGACACGTGCCAGGACATAGCATCGAAAGACTCCAACATTTATCCACCCTCCCTCTGTGCCTGGCCTTGTGTATACTGAGGTCAGTGGCTGTCACTCAAACCCTTGCCCTGTCCTATATCACTTTTTTCTAGTCTATCCTTCTTTAAAGTCCTATTTAGTTACTGGGCTTTGTTTTTCTGAGTAGGGTCTCATCTAAGCACAGGCTAGCCTCTAACTCGCTAGATAATCGAGGGTGGCTTTGTTTTTCGTATTCACTGTGCCGAAATAAACTGTATCTTTTTGTTTGTTTGTTTTTATTGAGCCATATATTTTTCTCTGCGCCCCTCATCAAGAGTGATCTTGAACTCCTGATCCTCTTGTAATAGAGAAAACATGTTAAGTGGTGACATTAACAAGCATGTGCCAACACCCTCGGCCTAATGTTCACTCAGGGTCTTACTGTGTAGCCCAGGCTTGCTTCTTTCTAACTTGTGGCCATTCTGCTTCATCCCCCAGGGTGCTGGGGGAAAAGCCAGAGGAACCAAGCTGATTTGAAGGCCCCGTTTGGTCCCCTGACTATCACAGATCAGACTCAGCCTCCACTTCCACCACTTTCCTCCGCTATTTGATCGTTAAAGCCGCCCCTCGCTCCTCAAGCTCCGCCTACCACGCCAAGCCCCCACCACCACCACAGACAATTCGGTCTACTAGTCGCTGTCATTTATCCTTCAAGTCCCGCCCCTTCCATTTCCTGCTCCGTCGGCCTCCTCACCCGGGTCCGGAGCGGCGCCGGCGCCCGACGCACACAGCCTTTGGTTGGGGCATCCCTGGCACGAGGCTCCTCGGCCCGCCTGGGCGCTGTCGGCTCCGGGGCAGCCTGCGCGGGGACAAGGGCACAGTCAGAGAGGCTCGGTCCCAGCGGCCCGCCACCCACGCGTCCCGCGCCAACTCACCGTGGGGCGCCTCCTCCATGCTGCCACTCTTGCCGGGGCTGCGCTCGCCGGAAGTCCAGGAGCGTGCTTCCGCCTCGTGGGTCCAATCTGACCCTTCGGCCGCGTGAACTGTCTCGCCAGGCTGGGACTGCGCACGCGCAAACCCCTCTGCGCAGTGGGTGGGGCTCCGATTTCGGTTTCCTCCAAAGCTGAGCTGAGATGGTCGTACGAATAGTACGGGGTCTGAGCAGGTGAGGTGGCTCTACGAACGCAGACGCTTGTGGAGCAAGTCTGACGGCCTGCGGTCGATTCCCAGAACTCACGTGGTGGAAAGGGAATGGGCTCTTGAAAGCGGTCCTCTGACAAATGCACAAAAATAAGTTTTTTTTTTAAAAATATGACTTCTGTCAAAGAGTCTTACGCTCCATGACCTCAGTGTTGAGGCTAGTAAAAGTACAATCTGTAAATCTTAAAAAAAAAAAAAGGCTGGATTGATGGCTCAGAGGTTAAGAACACTGGATGCTCTTCCAGAGGTCCAAAGTACAATTCCCAACAATTGCATGGTGGCTCGCAGCCATCTATAATGAGATCTGGTGCCCTCTTCTGGCGTACAGGTAGAATACTGTATACATAATAAATCTTTAAAACAAACAAACAAAAACCACTACAATTACGTCTCGATATTTATTTTCAAATAATCTGCCCTTCTTAGATTCCTTGCAGGCAGGCTGGGACCGTGGCTCAATCGGGCAGAGTGCTTAATCTATCATACTTGAGAGCCTTTATTCCATCTCCAGCACTATAAAAACAAAACACTTCCTCCTCCCTCTCTTTCTCTCCTTTGTAGCCCAGGCTGACTTTGAATTAAAGATTTTCTTGCCACTCTTGGTCAAGAAGCGAGACTTTATTTACAAAGCAGTATAGCGCAGTGGTAGAGAACCTGTCTAGCAAGTGAGAAGCCATAAATTCAATCCTCAGCAGGGCAAGGTCTCATCGATCCTCCAGCCTCTACTAGCTGCTGGGGTTACAGATGTGCACCACTGTAGAACTTTAAGACAATTCTGAAGCCATTTCTGACAACTCTCAGTACTTCCCCACCTCCCCTGGGAACCAAGGACGTAACAGCTATGCATGCACATACTGAGATGTTGGGAACTTTCCATCTCCCTAAATAGGGGCAAGATAACCCTCAGGTGTTGACTCAGTGACTGATGTTTTGACTTAGTCCCTGGGAAGGGGCAAAGTGACCCTCAGAAGTTTCCTCTTACCTCATCTGATCTGGCAACCACTCTCCAGCCAATTATTGGTAATAGCCTTTTTGAATAAGCCAACCATAATAGTTAAAGAACAACCCCCAGACACCCCTTCCTTCTGTGGTTTTTCCCTTTAAAAATAGCCTGTATAGGACATTCAGGGTCTTCTAGCCTTCCGACTGCTGGAAGACCCTGTCATGACAGAATTAATAAAATCCTCATGCTTTTACATCAGCTGTGATATGAGAGATGGTCTCTTGGGGCAACTCCTTCTCCTCGGTGATTGGACACTAGGGTCCAACACCACCACTCCTGGCTCCTAGGCTAAGAAAATAAAAAGACACTCTTAAAATCTCTATGCTGTTAATAATAATTTGCTCAGTGTTTTGTTACTTTCTCTTCAAATTTGTTCAGTGGAACCTCTTCAGACCCACTCCTGTGTCCTTTGGTTGTTAACCTCAGTTCCTGGGAGCTTTTCCTAGCTTTCTCTCACGCCCACGCTCCCACTGCTGTTGCTGCAGCCCTCTCTCTAGGAGCCTGGCTGCTTCACAGGCATGGGTGCCCATGGTTTGGGCACAAGGTGGTAGTTGTTGTTTTAGTTGAGGAATTCTAAACTCTCATTTATTTTTGAAGTTATAATTGTTATCATTTTGCTGACACCACCCCCTTCCCACCAAGGCAAGCTGATCTCGGGCTTTCTCTCCAAACTCTCTCTTTGCTCATCCCTCTTCTGAAGAGATAACCACTATCTCTCTCCCTTCTCTCCTTCCCCCTTCTTTTTTCTCTCTCCCCTCTCTCTGTTCCCCCTTCTTCCCTCTCCTCCATAACCCCTTACTCTTATGCCATTCCCAGTACTCACTAAATAAACACTTTACCCAAGCTCTCGCCATAGGGTGTATCTGTCTGTCTCCCACCTGCCAGGGGACTTACCAAGGTTGTGCCACTGAATATCTTTCAATAATTACATCGTTTCTCCCTTCCCTTTCCTCCCTCCAAATCTTCCCATTTATCTCTCCTTGCTGTCTATCAAAGTTATGACATCTTTTTTCACCGTTATTACATATTTTATCTATATCTGCATACACACACACATATATGTTACACACACAACCTGTTCCATCTGTGTGGAAGTTTGAAAGAAAATGGCCCCAAAAGGGAGTGGCACTATCAGAAGGTATGGCCTTGTTGGAGTATGTCACTGTGGGGGTGGTGGCAGGCGCCTTAATCCCAGGACTCAGGAGGCAGAGGCAGGCATATCTCTGTGAGTTTGAGGCCAGCATGGTCTATAGAGCAAGTTCCAGGAGAGCCAGAACTACACAGAGAAACACTGTCTCGAAAAACAAAACAAAACAAAAAATAGAGTAAAAACACAGCAAATCATTCCCAATGCCTTCTTGACTCAGCTGCATGACATTAAAAAAATGTCTGTGGGGTGTAGGGTAAAAGGGACAACTGGAACAGGAAACCAACCAATCACTGAGCACCCTGACTCTGAACCCAGAGCCAGTGGAAGAAACATACCCTGGATCTAAGACCTGACCCAGGAAAAGAAACATCTTTATCCCTGAACCCAGGGCCAAAGAAATACTCCCTGACTTTGAAACCAGTGTCAAAGAAACACACTTTGTCCCTAGAAATAGAACCAGTGAAAGAAACACAGTTTGGCCATGAAATCAGAGCCATCTCTGACCAACTAAACTAACCAATCCCTTTTCTCCCTGGGAAAACTCCACCCCTAAGAAGCCCTATATAAGTCTCTCTGCCTATTTCACTAGAGGTTGCTGTCTGTCCATTTATCTCTCCCTGGTAGGGGCAGCCAACTCCTGGACTCCTCCTTCCCAAATAAATCTTTCTCAAGAGTCTTGGGTAACTATCTTCTTTTCCCTGTGCAGAATAAAAGAACCTAGCTGGGACAACTCTTAGGGTACTGAGCTAAAAAAAAAAAAAACCTTGTTGAGACATTCCCTTAGGGGGGCTGAGCAAGGTGGAGCAGAACAGAATGGAAGAACTTTACTTGGCCACTCCACAAGGGTGGCTGAGCAAGGAAGTAACAACTTTTTGCTGGGGCAGAAACCAGATCTGCAGCCGCTGCTACATTTCTGCAGGGGCTTCCTTTTTAGCAAAAGAAGTAACATCTTGGGCTGGAGAAGTAGGGAGCACTTCTAGGATGTTCCCTTAGGTTAACAGAGCAGATTTCAGCTTTGACCGCTCTCCGGGAGAAGAGCAGGATTGCTATATCCTGTGGGGAGACAGATCATCCCCCACGGCAAGTCAGCTTCAGGTAGCCTGGCTTCCCCATAAGTCAAGACTCCTTCCCTCCAGTGCTGAGCTGTCCTATTGCAGCTCCACCCCTGCAGAGCTGGCTGTAGTCAGGATATCTCTGCAACTCCACAGCTGTAAACATTCCCCTGCATGGAGACACTGCTGATTGGAAATCTCACTCAGGAGAAGACCTTCTGCCCGGGACCCTCTTTGTCAACCAGGACTGTAAGTTCAAGCTGACTGCTTCAGTTTCCTGGGCTTGTCCAGTGCCTTTCTGCTGCCAGGTCTGATCCCGTGCTTTCTTATCTTCGTGCTGTTTGTTGTTTTGTTCTTTAACTCCTGTTTGCTGTATACTTAGTAAACTCACTCAAAACCAAAGGCATAGCTGTCTCAGATCATTCTCTGCATGGGACAAGCGAGAGACTGGGGCTTCTCAAAATGAACAACAGGCACCAGTAGGGACAGATAGGAGGCCAGAGAGGGACTCATCTGTCATCAAGGGAAGTGACAAGACCCCAGGATTCTGATTACATCTGACAGAGGCTGTGAGCTCTTAACTCTGCTTTATTGCAGAGCAAGAAGCAAACTGTTCTCTCTTTACTACAAGACTTGGAAAGGTTCAGTGGCTTGTCACACAGCAGGTTCTTCTGGAACTTTGCAGACCATGGGATGATTTTCACTCCGCCACACTGCAGAGCCCAGACACAGGCCTCCTTGGGTTGTTCCTCACTGATGTCCCTGGGCACCAGACCAGCAGGGCTCTGCCTAACTGGCTGTTTTCAGTGAAGTCAAAGGACACATCATGTTCCATACAATTCAACAATCAGCATATCCTTCTTCTCTCTTGCTTCCTCCCTAGAAGGCTGGAAAAGTGAGCAAGCGTGATACACTAGAAAGTAGCAGAAAATAAGGTTTCCTCTTCTCACCGAATACCTGTGTGGTTCAAGATGGAATTTTCCATTCTTTCTTACTTAAGCAGAGGGCAGACAGAACCTAGGGTTCAAAGCAGATTGTGCAAGTCAAAAAAATTAAGTGGAGGAGCCAAGTCTGTGTCTTACTGCTGTAGGAGGCTGCTTGCTTGTTCCCGGCTACTCAGCCCCAAAATAATCACTCAGAAACCATATTATTTGCAATACTGTTTGGCCAATAGCTTAAGTGTATTTCTGGCTAACTCTTATATTTAATTTAACCCATCTTTATTGATCTGTGTATCACCACGTGGCTGTGGCCTACCAGATAAAGTTCATTCAGCATCTGTCTCTGATGGGGCTCCATGGGTTCTCTCTGCCTCTGCCTCCTTTCTCCCAGCATTCAGTTTAGTTTTTCCTCCCTAGTTCTGTTCTACCCTATCAGGCCAAGCCAGTTTCTTTATTAACCAATGGTGTTCACAGCATACAGAGGAAATCCCACATCATCTTACTCTATTAGGCAGGGCAGAGTTGAGTGTGTGTGTGTGTGTGTGTGTGTGTGTGTGTGTGTGTGTGTGTAGGCCTGAGGTCGACATCAGGTGCTGTCACTCATATTCCACATTGTTTTATTTCAAGGTTTTGTGTTTGTTTATTTAGTGTGTGCTGCATATTCAGGGCACAGCTCTCAGAAATGAATGTTCTTCCTCCACGATTCCAAGGATTGAGTTCAGGCTGTCAGGCTTGGTGGCAGGCACCCGTACTCTCTGAGCCACCTCACTAGCCTGTCACCTTATTTTTTAAAGCAGAGTCTCTCACTGAACTGGCTGGACTGCTGACTAGTGAGCCCGGAGATCCTGTCTCTACCCACCGTAGGGCTGGGATTACAGGCGAATGTGGTTATTCTAACTCAGTTCCCTCTGCTCAGGTAGCAACCTCCTCGCCAGCTGAACCATCCTCCCAGATCCGCAGGGCTGTCCAAAGGCCTGTGCCCACTGGAGGCTCTGTTCTTGGGTCACTGCTAGGCACTGTCTGGGTGAGTGAGCCTGTGTATCCTTGGTGGAATGTGTCTTGGCCTTGGCTCCAGCTCCATTCATCTCCCTGCTGTGCATCCTTTGTTTTGTGACCTGCATGCACAACCAGTGCTCACAGACTCTCAAGCTGCATCCTGCTCCTGGTTCTTATCTCTGAAAACGGCACTCCTGTACTAGGATGGCAAGCCGATTGTCGATCTGAGCAGCCGATTTCCATTTCTCTGAGGTAGCTGTCACCAGGTACTATGTAGCAAATTAACCTGATACATAGTTTCGTTTGGAGATAGGCTCTCTCTGATGTCCTTGAGCTCAACATGCAGCCAAGGATGACCTTGAACTCTGATCCTCCTGCCTCCACCACCCCAATGCTGGGATTCAGACATGTACGACCACATCTGGTTGTGGTGCTGGGGATTGAATCCAGGGCTTCCTGCACTCTGGACAAGGACTCTACCCTCTGAGCTATGCCCCAGCCCTATGTTTTGAAATTGCTAAGGCTTTCATTTGTGGTCAAGGGTTTAGAAGACCTGGGTCTACCTTCTGTAGGCAGGGCTTCCCCACCCAGACAGACACTCTAGTCCCTTGGGTAATAGTGCAAGTTCTCTGCTAAGCCCTGCGTCTTCCTCCTGGAAAACCTGTCAGCCAGAGTCTTGGGGTAGGGTCTGTGCATAACCACAAAACTTTTAAGGGTTTGGGGCAGTGACTTCTGGGTGAAGATAGGTTAAGAGGATGAAGGAAGATTATTCAGGGTTGTGGGTTCTCGCTAGGTGTCAGACATATATACAAGACTGACCCCCAACTCTCTAAGGTGGAATAGCATAAATGACTTCCCGTCCCTAAGTCTTAGTTTTCTCATCTGCAAAATGGGAAGAATTAAGGTTTTTGCTTTGGAAGTCAGCCAGGGATCACCAAACCCTGGGGGTTTGGCAAGATGGATAAAGTTTGGATAAAGGTCTTGCCACCTAGCGTCAGGACCTGAGTTCTGTCTCTGGGACATGCACGGTGGAAGAAAAGAGCCACCATGTCCCCAGACATTAAGTAAATACAACTTAAGAACTTTTATTTGTATTTTTATTATTTTAAGATTTAAAAGGAGGACTTGAGAGATGGTTCAGCAGTTAAGAGTACTGACTGCTCTTCCAGAGGACCCAGGTTCAAGTCCCAGCAGCCACATGGCAGCTCACAACTGTTTGTAACTACAAGATCTGACACCCTCATACACAGAGACATACATGCAGGCAAAACACCAATGCACATAAAATAAAAATAAATAAATTATTTAAAAATTTAAAAGGACATCAAGCCAGAGCTTGTAAGGAGAGCTGTGGAGAGATCAAGTCCTGAAGTCTGATTTACAAAAGGGAGACTGGGCAGTAGCAGGAAAGCTACGCCCATCACACGGTGAATGAGTGGACAAAACGAGGCTAGAAGCCGGCAGAGAGAAGCAAGCTCAGCTCCTCGTTCAGCAGGGCAGGTGTGGCTAAGAAGCGCTGCTCTTGGGGCTGAAGAGATGGTTCCACACCCAAGAGCACCGGCTTCTCTTGCAGAGGATCCAGGTTTGATTCCCAGTACCCACGTGGCAGCTCACAACCCTCTGTAACTCTAGTTGCAGGGGACCCAACAGCCTCTTCTGGCCTCCAAGGGCAGAAGACATGCATGTGGTACACATACAGACGTATATGCAAGTGAAACAGTCAGACACATAGAATAAAAATATATAATTTTTCAAAAAGAAGAAGAAATGAAAGAGAAAGGCGATATAGTAGGGGAAGGAGGAGAAGAGCCGGTGTGTGGTGACTAGTGCCTATAATTTGAGCGGCTAGTTCAAGGTTACAGAGTGAAAGCCTGTCTTACAAAAAAAAAGAAGAAGAAGAAGAAGGAGGAGGAGGAGGAGGAGGAGGAGGAAACTTGAAGGGATGGAAAGGAAAGGTTGCTGCTGCTGAGATGGCTCAGCAGTAAAGGCCCTTTGCCATCAAACCCAAGAACTCAAATTCAATCCCCAGGACCCAGAGAGCTGGAGGAGAAATTACTCCAGCAAGTTGTTCTTTGACGTTCGTGTGTGCCCTATAGCACTGCATACCCTGTCTTCCTCCTCCTCCTCCTCCTCCCCATCCACTATATATATCCCTCCCTTCTCTCTCTTATAATAAAGAAAAAAGAGAGAGAAGGGAGAGAATCCTGAAATCAGCCAGTAGGTGGAGATGCTCCCCAGCCTATCATCAAAGTAATCAAAAAACAGAATCAAAGTGGGTAGAGAATTTTCTATCCTTTCCTTTTGGATTTTGAAAAGAAAAAGTGTCTCTCAGTGTGTTAACATTTCCAGCTTCTGAGCAGATGGCACACAGCTGCGGCACCTTTCCCAGGTCCTGATCTGCTAGCATGGCTCTCCTTGCTTTGATCTCGAATTATCCCTCAGGTGCCTCCAGGACAAGTTTGCAGAGGTCAAGCTACAGTGGTCGCTGCAGTCACTGCCCACTCTGTGCTGATCCCTGGAATTGCCCGCACAACGCTAAGAACCACGGCAGCCCATGGTGACAGAAAATTCTGCCCCACTCTGGAAGGGTCGTCAGCCTCAGCTCTGGGAATCTGGCCCTGATGCTCTGTGGAGGCCACAAAGTGCCTCTTCTGTCTCTGTCCCTAGTTTCCTCCCAGGCCTGGGCTCACACTGTGCCCAGATGCACAGAATCTTTGCAGTGTTTTTGTTGGGCCCCTGGCCCTTGCGAGGCACCTATCGTAAGTGGTATCTCCCCTTAGAGCAGTGGTTCTCAACCTCCTGATGCTCCTGCTGTGCTGACCCAAGCATAAATTCCATTGCTACTTCATAACTGTCACTTTGCTACTGTTATGAATCATAATGCAAATGTTTTTGTTTTCTGGTGGTCTTAGGTGACCCCTGGGAAAGGGTTGTTAGACCCCTCAAAGGGGTCACGACTCATAGGTTGAAAACAATTGCCTTAGGGGATCCCACACGGTAGATGCTGCAGACCAGCGCTTGCTGACCCATCCTATTGAGCATTCCTTGTAGTTAACCAAGGAAAGGCTATATTGGCAAATGTAAAACAGCACTCCACCCAAGTGCCTAATAAATGTCATCTCCTACATCCCTGGCTGCTCATGTGCACTCCTTGTAGGGAAGTGGGGAGAAAAATGCCATCAAGCTCCCAACACTCTTGCTGTATTTCAGATATTGAGTGTCCCCTAAAGCCCATGCTGAAGGCTTGGTCCCTCGGATGTCACTGTTAGAGATGGAAGTGGAGCCTAATGAAAGGTACCTAGGGACAGGGGCTGTACCTGAAGAGGGTTATTTGCTCCTGCTGTCTTCTTCCTCTTTGATCCCCTGCTCTTGGTATAGGCAGTATTCCTTCTCTCTCCACTCACTGTAGCCAGGATGTGTGGTCTTCTTGGGGGACCATTTGTCAGGAGCCAAAAGCAATGGGATACTTAATTATCTACTGGCAGCCACAGAACTATGAGCCCAACTAAGCCTTTTATGATCCATTCACAGTCTCAGGTGTTTTGGTATAGTCCCTGGAAGCTGAGTGATACACCCGTCGACCAGAACCACCAGGGTCCATGGTCCTCTTCTACATTCCCAGAGAGAGTAAGGCCCACCCACCAGCATCTTCCCATTCTAGGTTCAATGCAACAGTTAAGTGTGGAGGAGGGTCCTTAGTGCGACAAAATTCTCAGAGAAGTGAGGGTCTTGTTTTAGATGTTTGATAGCATACAGGATGCTGGGATTTAATCATAAAAAAAAAACATAGCTTCAGCCTCTTGGGGCTCAAAGTGCTCCCTCCATATTTAAAATTCAAGTGCATTGAAGTATAATTTATGTATAACGTGTGTGTGTGTGTGTGTGTGTGTGTGTGTGTAGGGAATGCATACACATGCTACAATACTTGTGCAGAGGTCAGAGGACAACTTGCAGAAGTTGCTTCCCACTTTCCATCACATGGGCCGCAGGAACGGAAACTGGGTCGTTAGGCTTGGTGTTTTTATCCACTGAGCCACCTCACTGGCCCTGATTCAGCTTTACTAGAACGTTCTCTGGGATTTGACAAGTATAAACAGCTGTGTGCTCTCCTCCATGATCAGAAACAGAGTCGCTCCATCTCCACTTTCCCACCCTCTCCCAAATTCTTAACTCCCCTTCACCCATTCACTATGCCAGGAAGACTGACCAAAGGGCCGGTTTTGCATTCCCAAAGCTGTGGGCTGTGAAACTGACTTGTCTTTGGTGACCCATTTTACTTGCCTGGAATGTCATGCAAAAGCAGTGACTCTGCGTTGTTAGGCTTTGCAATCTAAATGTTCACCCTTAGTCTAGGATCACCAAGATACTTCCTGCTGGTGCGAACACTACCACTGAACGCCACTCTGCGCTGTGCGAGGGTCATTTTAAAATAGCACAAGTAACCCAGGCTACCCTTAAACCCACGAACCACGAGCTTGGTAGAATGTTTGCCTAGCATGCATGAAGCCCCAGGCTCCAACCTCAGCACAAACTGAGCAGTGGCATAGGCTTGTAAGACTTATAATGTCAACATTTAGGACGGTCACAGAGGAGAATCAGAAGTTCAAGGTCATCCTCAGACACGTGGCCAGTTTGAGGCTAGCCCAGGTACACGGAACCTTGTCTCAAAACCAAACAAAAACACATATAGCTGAGGATGGCTTTGCATTCACCTCCTTCCTGCCTCCACCTCCCAAGTTCTGAAATTGCAGGCATAAGGAAAGACAGGCAGCTTATGCAGCTCAGCTGATCCCAAGGAGAGAAATGTGGACCACATTAGATCACACACACACACACACACACACACACACACACACACACGCTGCTGATTCTGCTCTAGATAGGCAGACTTTGTTGTTTCAGAATGACAGACACCTGTCGTTTCTTTCAGCCCCAAACCCATGGGTTGTCAAACTGGAAAAAAGAAAAGAAAAGAAAGAAAGAAAGAATTAAAAAACCTTATTTTTATTTTCTTTTACATTATGTGCATTTGTGCATGCGGCCAGAGGAATCAGGAAGTTGTGATGTGGGTACTGGGAACTCGGGTCCTTTGCTCTTAATCATCACCCAGTCTCTTTAGCCACTAAGAGCACTTCTCTTTATTGATTGCCTTTTTGGAGCCTGCCCTGAACTAGCTCTTGTAGACAAGGCTGGCCTCGAACTCGCAGAGATCTGCCTGCTTCTGCCTTCCCAATGCTGGGTTTAAAGGTGTGTGCCACCACCGCCTGGCTTTTTGATTGCTTATTATTTGCTCATAGGGCCTCCAATAACTTGGGGAACAGGATTTAGCACAGAGACCCTCTCCGCGCTTTATGACACCAGCGCTGACTCACAGAGGCGCTGCAGCTCCTGGTTCCTGGGATGCCCCGGCTCTTAGGGCAGAGTTTTGCCCGCGTGGGGCTGATGGGGAAGGATGGAGTTTCTAGGAACCACTCAGACAGCCAGTTACTGTGGCCCCAAGAAAGACTGTGGCATGCAGATGCTGCCCCCTGCTGGGCAGGGCCCTATAATACAGGAGTGCTACCAACCCTATCATTTGCCCGGTTACCGCTACCTGAATGCGTGGAAACCCAGCGTCTTCTACAAGATTGCCACTACCCGGTCATACCCAGAGGAATGCCAAGGCGCCCGGCGTCCGCCCACCATCCTGCCCTCACTCCGCTCCGCGCTCTTCTGTCGCTACACCCCACGCGACTGGGACCGCTCCAACGAGCTGCAGATCAGGGGCGCAGAAGCCTCACGACTCTGGGCCAGCCGGCTGACTGGCGACTCCCTGCGGATCATGCAGGATAAGGACCAGCTAACGCGCCAGATGCAGGAAGGGACCTCCCGGAACCTGGGCCAGAGGCTATCCGACATCGGCTTCTGGAAGTCCGAGTTGTGCTATGAGCTGGACAGGCTTCGGACAGAGAACAACAGCATGGACACCATCAAGAGGCGCTTGGAGTGCGCAGCCCAGGAGGTGAACTGTCCCCTGCAGGTGAGTAGGGGAAGGAGACACTGCTGCTGCCTCTGCTGTTGTTGAGCCAAGGTGACAGGCACCTTGCAGGTGGGTTGAACTGCATTGTTTTTTATGATCACATTTTAAGGTGAAAATGATCGGAACCTGGAGAGAGAGGTGGCTCAAGAGCATTGGTTATTCCTGTAGAGGACCTGTGGCTTCAGTTCTTAGCACCCACATGGCAGCAACTCAGAGTGGCAGTGACTTGTAACTAGTTCCAGGAGATCAGACACCCTCTTCTGGCCTCCTAGGGCACTGCATGCGCGTGGCATACAGACATGGAAACAGGCGAAATACACACACATAATAGAAATAAATCTTAAAAAAAAAAACCCAGCCAACTCAGAATAGCCTCAATCAGACGGGAGTTTTCCATAGTGGGTCAATTTCTCTTTTCCTTTGGTGTGTTCGTCAGGGTTTTCTAGTGGAGCGGAGCCAGTAAGATGAATATAGACCACGGAGGAATTTATGGGATTGACTTGGGCAATTCATGCTGGGTACTGAAGCAATGGCCGCCTGAAGGTGCTGAGAGTCCTACAGCTGCTTTGTGCAATAGGTTCGATACCTTATCGTTCCCGGTCTGGTGATGGGTACCTGGCGGGCAGGGTTCTGGAGAGTTGCAGGCCTCCATGTTGGAAAGCTGAAGAAGCCGATGATGTAGATGAATTCACCAGCAAGGAACGAAGGAAGGCAGGCAAAAGCTGCACTGTTTCTTTCCAACCCTCTGCGTATGTGGGCTTTCAGCAGGTGCTGCCCACTCTGGGGGAGCTTCCTCTTCCAGTCAGTATTCTCACAGACCTTCCCAGAGCCTCTCTGCTGACGCCAGAGCAGCTGACAACCAGCCTCTGCCATCGCATGAGGGGCCCCAGCAAGATGCTTTATCTAGGCTGGCTCCATTTCTTAGCTCTTGTGAATAATATAGCTATAAAGTCCTTCAAGTACATACTATGTGTGGTATAGCTGGATCATAAGCTAGTTCCATTTCCAGGTTTTTGTTTTGTTTTTTGTTTTTATGCTGTGTGTGGGGGGAGAGAAGGGGTGAGAGAATACAGCTTTCCATGGTGGCCGCAGGAGTCAATGAACACTTTTGAATAAGTGAATATATATCTTCACATGGACATTCCTGACCCTCCCTTGGCCTCCGAGACTCCTACCCCTGAGTCAGTTAGGATGCCTTTGGGCTGCATGTGACTTAGCCACACAGTTTGTTTCGGTCATGATGAGGATTTCAGAGTCAAATGTAGACCCAATGCTCCTCTCCTCTCCTCTCCTCTCCTCTCCTCTCCTCTCCTCTCCTCTCCTCTCCTCTCCTCTTCTCTCTCTCTCTCTCTCTCTCTCTCTCTCTCTCCCTCTCTCTCTCTCTCTCTCTGCCACCCACAGCATGTGGCTTTTGCCCTAATACTAAAAGGAAGGGGCATTTGATATTCTCATTGGAGGCAGGAAGTGGGCTAGGGCAAAGGACAGTCGGCTCTGGCTCACACTAGCAAGGAATAGCCGTATTTCCAGAATCATGTCTTCCTGTTAGTCTATTTGCGAGAACTCATAGGGGCCTCCTGGCTACAGAGGAGTCTGGGTAAGGGAATGTTTTTCTCTACACCCAGGAGAAAGTTCAGAAGGGATTAAGAGGTTGTTGGGTAGGGACAATGTCTGCTTCCTGCTGTGGGAATTAGTCCTGGGGCTCACTAGAGCGTACAGGGGCTGCCACCTGGAAACCCGCCACACCTGACAGTTGTGTCTGCACCAGGCTGGGACATTGGCAGGAACGCTCACAGCAAAGCTTTAACACTCTGGAACTCCCAAATCCATCTGGGGAGTGCTCCGCTGTTCCCTCCCTCCCCTGGCTTGCTCCTTACCAAGGAGCTGGACAGAGACTGGCAGTGTGAGGGAAGTCTATTGTTCTCTCTTTCCCCTCTTTATTCTCTCCAATGGTCTGGAAGCCCGGCTCTGCCTGTGCACAGGTTGGGCAGGAACCAGACACACCTGAATTCTATCTGCTTCTCCCTGTCTCCTGGCTACCACAGTCCAGGATGCTTCTCAGCAGCAGCAGCAACAATGATCTTTTCCCAGGCTCCACCCCAGGAACCAAATATCAAACTAGATTGCACCCTTCTCCCACTGGCTCCTAGAAGGCTTCCTTATTTAATGTCTTTTGGAAGGGAAGTGTTTTGTGGGGTGTTGTTTAGTTAGATTTTCTATAACTGTGAAGAGACACCATGACCATGGCAACTCCTATAAGGGAAACCTTAGGGCAGGCTTACAGTTAGAGATTTACTCCATTGTCACCATGGTGGGAAGTGTGGCAGAGTGCGGGCAGACAGCGTGCTGGAGAAAGAGCTGAGAGTGCATTTATCCACAGGCAGCAGGAAGAGAACTGTTGGTCACTGAGACCGCAAAGCCCAACCCCACAGTGACACACTTTCTCCCACAAGTCCACCCCTCCTAGTAGTGCATGAGTGTATGGGGGCCATTCCTATTCAAATCACCACATTCCACTCCCTGGCCCCCAAAGGCTTGTAGTCATATCATAAAGCAAAAAATGCATTCAGTCCAACTATCATAGTCTCAACCATATTTAAAAGTCCAAAGTCTCTCCTGAGACTCATGGCAATCTCTTAACTGTAATCCCCTATAAAAACAAAATAAAAAATCAGATCATATACTTTCAATATACAATACACTATTGTTCCAAACAGGAGGAAATACTGGACCAAAGCAAGACTGAAAACCAGCTGGGCAAACTCCACATTCTGCATCTCCATGTCTGCTGTCAAAGCGCTCTTCAGATCCCCAGCCTCTTTCAGCTGTTAGTGCAACACACTTCTCTTGGGTTGGTTCCACTCCGTTAGCATCTTTCCTCGGCAGGAATCCCATGACTCTGACATTGCCAACATCTTGGGGTCTCCAAGGCAACCCAGGCTTCACCTTTTTTCATAGCTTCATGCATTGGCTTTTTAGGCCTCTATTCAGGGTCACCCCTGACACATGCCTGGCCTCAGCAGCTTTCCTTAGTCACAGAGGAAGATCCCATAATCCCTTTCTTTTGTCCTTGACTCCAAAGCCAGGACCATAAGGCCAAAGCTGCTGAGTTCTGCTTCTTGCTGGGGCTGGAACATCGCCCTCCTCGTTCACTTACATCTTCATCAGCTTTCTGTTTTCCATCAACACCTAAGTATGCCTGTACTGAAACTCACTCTGTAGACCAGGCTGGCCTTTAACTCAGAGATCCGCCTGCCTCTGTCTCCAGAGTGCTGGGATTAAAGGCGTGCGCCACCATGCTTGGACCTAAACCACTCTTTAATTCCTTTTCACAGGTTGGAAGTTTTGCTGTGTGGGGTCTTGCCCTGAGGTCACCACTCCTTTATTTCATTTAACATAAGGATTTTTTTTAAAAAAAAATCTATTTATTTCCTTGAATACAGGACTTACTTCTAGTCCTTTTCTCCTCATCTTGTACATTTTGTATTTTTCTGTCTCAGTTTGCTCCTTTTCATTAAAGATCTTCGTTAGAGTTAACACTAATAACCCCATGACAGAGTCTATGCTAGGCTGTTTTGAGATTTCCTCTGCCAACAGAATTAATCCTTAAATTTAGCCACAGGCAGACTCTTTTGAACAAGGGCAGAAAGCAGCCACATTCTTCACCAAAATATCACAAGATCAGTCTCTAGGCTACATGCTAATATTCTTCTCCTTTGGAACTGAGTCAGGCCCCACACAGGCCAAATCACCCTCAGCACCCCTGTCTTTCATGATCCTACTAGGGTGGCCCATTAAGCAGGACTTAAAACATTCAACTGCTTTTCTAATCCACAGTCCCACGGTCTATATTCCTTCAAACAAAAGCATGGTCAGGCCTCTCACAGCAATACCCCAGTCCTTGGTACCAACTTCTGTCTTAGTGTTCTATTTCTGTGACAAGAATCATGACCACAGAAACTCTTATAAAGGAAAACATTTAATTAGGCCAGCTTATAGTTCAGAGTTTAGTCCCCGTGATCACCATGGCAGGAAGCATGGCAGTGTACAGGCAGACATGGTGCTGGGGAAGGAGCTGAGAGCTCTCATCTGGATCTGAGGGCAGCGGGAAAAGAGCTGTCAGTCACTGTAGTTGGTTGTTTTTAATTCTTTACCCTTTGGGGGCCTGCCACCCAACTCCCAAACCAATCACACATTGAGTCTTATTGTTTCTTATAAATAAGCCTTAGCTTGGCTTGTTTGTAACCAGGTTTTCTTATCTTTAATTATCTCATCTATCTTTTGCGTCTGAGCTTTTATCTTTCTCTATTTCTGTATACCTTTCTTCTTTCTCGGTAGCTTGCTGTGTAGTTGGGTGGCTGACCCCTGGTGTCCTCCTCTCCTTGTTCTATCTTGCTCCTCCTCCTCCTCCTAGATTTCTCCTTCTCTGTATTCTCTCTGCCTGCCAGCCCCACCTATTCTTTCTCCTGCCTCACTATTGGTTGGTCAGCTCCTTATTAGACCATCTGGTGTTTCAGACAGCCAAAGTAACACATCTTTACAGAGTAAAACAAATGCAGCAAAAAAGAATGCAACACATCTTTGCATCATTAAACAAATGTTTCACAGCATAAACAATTGTAATACATTTTAAAAATAATATTCCACAACAAGTCACTGATCTTGGACTTGAGCATCTGAAACCTTTAAAGCCCACCCCCACTGTGACACACTTCCTCCAACAAGGCCACACCTCCTAATTTCGTCACTTCCTATAAACCAAGCATTCAAACACATGAGTCTATGGAGGTCATTCCTATTCAAACCACAACAGGTGTTACTTCATGTAGCCTAGGCTGACCTCAAAATTACTATGTAGCCCAGGATGACCTTGAACTCTTGGTTCTCCTGCCTTTGCCTCTCAGGCACTGGGATTACATTTCCCACCATACTGGGTATATCTGTACTTGGGAACTGTGAAGTAAGCACTCTACCAATGGAGCTATAGCCCCAGACCCATTTTACCATCTTAACTCCTGAATCCCCTTCCTCCATAACCTGTACTAAAGCTCTGATCTGCCCCTCTCCATTCTGCTCCAATTTTCTTGTTCCTCTGACCACAGGGTCTTTGTGCCTGCAGCAGCCTCGTCCTCATTCCTGTTCGCCTTTGCCTGTTCTTCTCATGTCTCGTGTCACCACCTGTCTTTGCCTTCTTGACCACCCACTGGGTACTCCCTACCCACAATGTCACCTCATTTTCATTGCATCCCTTACCAAAATCTTATCATCTTTTAAGTATGTGTGTGTGTGTGTGTTCATGAATGTGCACCATGATATACATGTGGAGGTCAAAGGACAACTTGCAAGGTGGCCTCTCTTTCTCCACGACATAGTTCCTGGGCACTAAATCTGGTCATTAGGCTTGGCAGTAAGTGCCTTTACCTGACGAACTATCTCTAATTTTTCAAGGTGTTCTCTTTGCTCTATGGAATGCAGCCTCTTGTAGCAGGGCTGTCTGTGTGGTCACGTGCTCTTCTCCAGCCTTTCAATCGAGCAGAGCTCAGAGGAGGCCCTCCAAGCTCCTGGACAGCAAGTCACTGGATCCCCCTTCTTTCTGAGCTCTTTGGTGCCTTTGCTCCTAGAACCCTCTGCTCCCTTCTTGGGCCTGTTTGCCTTTATGATGTCACAGACAGGCAAGTGGCTGATCACCATTGTTCCTCAGTCCCTTGAGAACTTCCTTAGACAAACAGCTTATTGTCTGACCTGCAGTTGTGCTCAGGTCCCCAAGACCCCTGGAGAGGAGGCCAGAGACTGTTGTAATGCTGCATTGGTCTCACAGGGCCCTGCCCCCTTTCCGTAGCTTGCCTTTTGGTACTTGAACAGCACCAAAAAAAGGTGTACAAGGATAGCCATAGAGACTGTCTTAGTTACTGCTCTACTGTTGTGTACAGACACCATGACCAAGGCAACTCTTATAAAAGAAAGAATTTAACTGGGAGCTTGCTTACAGGTTTACAGGAGTAGTCCCTGATCATCATGGTGAGAAGCAGACAGGCATGGCACTAGAACAGTTACGGAGGGCTTCACATCCTGACCACAGGCAGCAGGCAGGGAGAAACTCACCCCCAATGGCTCTCCACCAAGGCTACACTTCCTAATTTACCAACTGGGGACTAAGCGTGTGTGTGTGTGTGTGTGTGTGTGTGTGTGTGTGTGTGTGTATGTGTGTGTGTGTGTAAATTCATGTATATTCATGAAACCACCACCACAGGATCCATTGACTTTTCTCAAGCTATAACAAATTCCTTCAAGAGCAGCTGAGGAAAGGGTTTATTTTTGACTCACAGTTTGAGGGAATGGTCCATCATGGTGGGGAGGGCATGGTGGCAGGAGTGTGAGGCAGCTGGTCACACGGTGTCTGCAGCCAGGAAGCAGAGAGAACAGTGCTGGTGCTCAGGAGATGGTACCAGTAAAGATGTCCCATCCCAGACAGGGTTCTACATGAGGTCTTCACACGTGTAGGTGGACATAATCTGCTCACAAACCTGACTGGTGAGATAGTGCGCCAACCCTGAGCCCGTGTATGGATAAAGACATAGTGGGGCTGAGAGGTCACCCAATGTGTCCAAGTGCACACAGTAGGAAGTGGCTAAGCCTGAGTTTGAACCCAAGAAATAGGAGGACTGCAGCTGACGTATATCATCTAAAATGATAGCTTGGCTTTATCGTGGTTTGGGAAAGCTTAGGGACAACATGCAGAGAATGGGAAGGGGTGTTATTCCTGTGATCAAAGACCCATCAGTAACAGCTCACAATGTCAGAGGGTTTTAATTGTGATTGATTGACCAAATACCATGGCACTGGGAATGTATGGCAGAGACTGGTCACTTCCTGGCCGACAGGAAACAAAGACAAAACACAGGAAGAGACAAGGGCTTGTGAGAGATAATCCTTGTGGTGGTATGAAAGAAAATGGCCCTCAAAGGGAGTGGCGCTTTAGGAGGTATGGCCTTGTTGGAGCAGGTGTAATCTTGTTGGAGGAAGAGTGTCACTGTGGAGGTGGGCTCTGAGGTCTCACATATGCTCAAGATACCACCCAGTGTCTGAGCTCACTTCCTGTTGCCTGTGAAAGACATAGAACTCTCAGCTCCTTCTCCAGCACCATGGCTGCCTGCACGCTGCCATACTCCCAGTCACCGTTCTCCCTGCCACGATGATAACGGACTTAACCTCTGAAATTGTAAGTTGCTGCCTCAATTAAATGTTTTCCTTTCTAAAAGTTGCTGTAGTCATGGTGTCTCTTTTCAGCAATAGAAACCCTAAGACACTCCCCGTGACCTACTTCCTCCCCCTAGACCTCACATCTGACCTGAATCCATTGATGATCCATGTCCTCTTGAGCCAGTCACCTCTGGAATTATCTTCATGGGCACATCGAGAGTTGTTCTCCTCTATCTATCTATCTATCTATCTATCTATCTATCTATCTATCTATCTTCATCATCAATATCTATCTTATATGTCTATCATTTATCTATAATCTATCATTTATCATCTATCTATCATCTATAATCCATTATTTATCATCTATCTATCTATTATCTATAATCTATCATTTATCATCTCTCTCTCTATCTATCTATCAATCATCTATCTATCTTCATCATCAAATCTATCTTATACGTCTATCATTTATCATATCTATCTATCTATCTATCTATCTATCTATCTATCTATCTATCTATCTATGACACCACACCTGATTTTTAGGTGTTTCTTAGCCCTATCAAGGTGAGTTCAAGGTGAAGCATCACAGGTTCCCTCCCAATTATACCACTTCCCAGGACACATCCTTGTCCTGATTTGAATACATGGGCTTGCAGTGGTCCTGGCACACAAGCACAATGATGAGGCCCCATGGGACACCCAGGTACCTCACAGAAAGAGCAGACAAGGCATAGGTTCTGACTCACCTACACTCAGGTTCTACTCAGGCCTCCACAGGACACATTCTTTCCCATTGCTTTAATAGGTAGCCCTGGAATGTCTGTACAATCGGGAGAAAAGGATCGGAATAGACCTTGTCCATGACAACGTTGAGAAAAACCTTATCCGGGTAAGGTGCCACCTGGGAGTGGGTGAAATGACAGCTGGCTAGTCAAAAGGTTCTAAGTGGCCTGTCTGGAGCAGAAGTCACATGTGATGTCCCCGTGGAGTTACAGCTCAGAGAACACTAGTGGGCACTGGTGTCCTCATGTAGGGATGGGGAGAAGCAGAAATAGAATAGGAATATTTGATCTCAATCTTATTATTTTCAAAATGACCATAAGGATGGCACCATAATAATAATAGTAAAGACCCGTGTATATTTATTTTTGCTCATTTAAGCAGGGTCTCAGGACTCCAGGCTATCCTCAAGTTCACTGTGTAGCTGAAAATGACCTTGAACCCTTGATCCTCCTGCTTCTACCTTCTGAGTGCTGAGATTACATACATGCACAATCACATCTAATTTATACAGTGCTGGGAATACAACTGAAGGCTTCATATATGCTAGACAAATGGTACTCATAAAGATAGTATTTATTAAGCATATACTGTATACTGTAAATGTATACCAATTCAGATGTGGGTTTAATTTAATGAAATATAATCTGTGAGCACTTTGCACATAGTTGGTGCTAAATTTTATTTTAATTTTTAAGTATATAAAAATAAGCCAGATACTATAGTATCACATGCCTGTAATATCAGCTACTCAGGCAGTTGAGGCTGGAGGATCACTAAGCCAAGGCCTACATGGGCTATAACATGACTTTAAGCTAGACTGGGCAAATCACTGAGCTCCTGTTTCAAAATAAGAAGAGGGGCCGGGCGGTGGTGGCGCACGCCTTTAATCCCAGCACTCGGGAGGCAGAGGCAGGCGGATCTCTGGGAGTTCGAGGCCAGCCTGGTCTACAAGAGCTAGTTCCGGGATGGGCACCAAAGCTACAGAGAAACCCTGTCTCGAAAAAAAAAACCAAAAAACAAAAAAAAAAGAAGAGGGGATAAGATAGCTCAGTGGTAGAATTGCCTGCCTAGCTCATGAGAGAGGGGAGTGGAAGAGAGAAAAGAGAGAGAAAGGAAAGAGGAATGGAGGGGGAGAAAGGAAAGAAAAGAAAAAGGAAGGAAGGTTGGAAGGAAGGAAGGGAGGGAGGGGGAAGGGAGGGAGGGAGGAGGATGAGAGAAGAGAGGGAGAGGGAAGAGGGAGGAAAGGAGAAGGAAAACTAGGAAACCTAGGTATGGTGGCACATGCCTACAACCCCAACACTAGGGAGGTTGAGGCAGGAAGATTTTGAATTCAAGGCCACTACCATCCACTCTTAGCTTCAGTGGTCCTGGGATCCCCACTCTGTTGTTTCCCGCCATGGGGCTCCTCCATGGTAAATTTCCAACCATGCCAGCTCTGACATTCCTTGTTTCATTTCAGGAAGTAGATTTACTAAAATGTTGCCAAGATCAGATGAGAAAATTAGCTAAACGAGTCGATTTCCAGATGCGGTAAGAGATCTTTCTCCTTCAGAATTGCTTGTGGGTTCCCCAGATTTCTGGGGAACAGCCAGATGGATCCACGTGTCTCTGAGTAACTATTGAGGTCCTTGCATTCTGTCAGATGTTTAACACCAGTTCTGTGGGCTGGGAAGGGTGGGGGTGTGTCCTGGGATGCTCATCTGCTCGCTGGAGATAGCTCATCCCCAACTGCGTTGGCCCGACAGAAGGCACCAACCTCCTGACACCCGACTTAGCTTTGGCTTCCCCAGGCCAGGTCTGAACTTGGGAAGAGAAGCACCTGGTGACATTAGGCAATACGGCAAGAAAATGGGACATCTCTGGAAGGGTGTTGGTGGACGCTTGAGCAGGGAGTCTTCAAAAGGCACCAGCTTTTGTTCTTAGACCATGATGTAAACTGGCATCGTGCCAAGCCAGGGGCCTCTTGTGTAATTAAAGGGAAGTTTGTGCTTTGCCAGGTTTGGGGCCCCTCTGCTCCCATGAGACGGCTTCTTCCCATGGTGCTGGTGCTTGGCATTTACCCTTCCCTGTCCAGGGGCACGCCGCTCGGCTGGTTTTTCTTCTTTGCTTGTTCTTGTCACAGAGGGCACAGCCAGGGCTGCCCTTCTTGAGATGGCCAGCAGGGTGGCCCACGGCGTGGGGATGCTCAGACCTAGCTTGCTGAGAGGCTCCAACGTTGACCTGCTCAGGTGGTCACAGATGAGGGTTTGTGACTTTCTGGGCTAGGACTGAGATTTGCTTTCAGGAAGAGGGGTGGTCTCATGGTATGGGCACCCCAAAAGAATAGAAAAGGTTCCTCTTGACTGGGGAGGAGCCAAGCTTTGGTCCTTCCTTGTGGGCTGACAGCAGGGTGAGGTTTGCCATAAAGGCAAACAGAGGCCTCTCCCTCGTCCTCAGCAGCAGCAAGCACTGGTACCAGCTGCTCTGAGGTTCCGCTGACCCCCGTGCTCTGACCTGTTACCTTCTGGCTTTTGTTACACCACAGTTCACCAGCTAAGACAAGCCCTACTTCGCTCTCCTGGCTCAATATGCAAGGTCCCAGGGTGGGTCCTGGTGGGGTGTCTGCATGTTATTAGCAAGAACTCACCTTCACTCAACATAGAACACAGGGAGAGGTTCATATTTAGAGGTTTCTTAGATGCGAACTAGGAGTGTCTACTTGGTATATTTAGGTCTGAAACATCCTTCTATTAATAGCCGAGAGTTACTGTTTTCCTTTAAGGACCAGAATCTGAATTCCCCTTTCAAATGCATTCATTGCTATTTTACGTGTCATTTGAAAAGATAGAAAGAATAAGCAAAGGAGCAGGTACTTGGTACTTGGTGAGAATTGTGAAAGTGGTTGCCAGCAGTTTGGAGCCTTGGCCAAGCTTAGCTCCGATTCCAACAGTCCAGGCTCAAGTCCCTGCCCCCACCCCTTGTCTCCTCTACACCCAGCAGCCCCTTCCTCCCCAGACCCTGATCTCAGCTGGTCCCCAGTCCCTGAACACCTGGTTATTTCTAGCTTTTCTGTGTTTGTGTTAACTGGAGATCACTTCCGCAGCTTTGTCCGTAGTGCTGATTCCTGCTTGATACGAGCGCCTGGCTCAGACAGCAGCTCAGACTCGGGTGGCCTCAGGTTTTGCTCCCTCTGCCTGCGTTGATGACTCCTCCACTGTACTGTGTCCTGTCTTTTTAGAGTCCCCACAGTTCCCTTTACCATGATGGCTACATTTAGTTATACAATTCGAGCAACTTGAAGGCAGGGGCTTTCTCTACGCTCTAACTCTGGTGTTCAGAACCGGCTTCCATTTCACAGTGGTACGTTTGTGATAGAAGTGGCTCCACACAGACTTTGTCCAAAGACGGCTCGGAATCTTCTAAATCTGGCCTGCCATCTGTTCTTAGAAATACAGGGATGTTTTAAGACTTACTTTTATTCTGTGTGCATGAGTGTTTGCCTGTGTGTAAGTATGTGCACCAGGTGTGTGCCTGGTGTCTTCAGAGGCCTGAGAAGGCATCATGGAACTGGAGCTACAAATGATGTGAGCTGCCTGTGAGTGCTGGGAACTGAACTCACATTCTCTGGTGAGTGTCTTTACTACCAAAACAAAGCCATGCCAGGAACCTACATATTCTTTGTGGCTGGCTGAGTGGATGCAACTGAGATATCACACCACTCAGAGCCTGAGGCATTGACTACTTGGCCTTTTTGTTTGTTTTTGTTTTCCAAGACAGGATTTCTCTGGGTAGCCCCAGTTGTCCTGGAACTTGCTCTGTTGACCAGACTGGCCTTGAACTCACAGAGATCCTCCTGCCTCTGCCTCCCCAGTGCTGGGATTAAAGGCGTGCGCCATGTTGCCTGGCCATTTATAGTAAATGCTGGCTCATTCTTTTTTCCCCAATTTGTGTTTTATTTGTGTGTGTGTGTGTGTGTGTGTGTGTGTGTGTGTGTGTGTACACGCATATACTTGTATGTCATTTGGAAACCAGAGGACAACTTCAGGAATCAGTTCTCTCTTCCATTGTGACTTCGGGGATCAGACTCAGGCCAACATGCTTGAGTTGAGGCTCTTTTTCCTCCGGAGCCATCCTTTTGGTCTGGCTCATCTCTGTTTTCAGGCAGCAGGTGTGTTTGTCCTGGAGCGAGCCCTAGTGGCTCTGAGCAGGAGGTGTTGACACCAAGGGGGAACAGAGCTGAGCAGCCTCTGGGCAGCTCTTTCCTACGAGTCTGAGGACTGGGTTTGCACCCTGGGCTCTGTCTCCACCTGATGCACAATGACAGCTGTGGGTGGAGGATGCTGGGTGACCACACAGTGCTTCTTCTTACAGAGATAACCGGGATGCTCAACATGCCCTAGAGCGGGACATCGAGGACAAGACCTCGGCCCAGTGTATTGATGAGGGGTGTTTTAACCTGAGAAACACATCCGACGCCATCAGCTTCTTCCACGGCATGGAGAAGTTTGACGGAACGTACGTACCCAGCTCTCTCTCCTTGTCTCTGACCAGGTCCAATGGGAGTAAAGGGAAGGGTGTTGTGTGCCAGTCAAGTGGCCTTTGAATGGAATCCTCTGTTGCAAAGGGCAGGATCTTAGTCTGGCTAGTGGTTAAGATAAGAATTTACTGGAAGTCTGTAAGGGAGCACCAGAGTCAAGCAGAAGGCTGCAGGGGAAGGTTCTGGCAGTCAGAGGGAAAAAGGGAGGGGAGATCCGGGTGTGTGTCCTGGGGATCTGTGTGCCTGCCCTGTGGCCTTGGCTCTGCACCCACTTGCTGTGTGTATGGCCTTGGGTGGGAGGCACTGGGTACACGTCACATTGCCGTCTTTGCATCCTTGTTCCACCCTTCCTAAGGTACAAATCATGTGCTTGGCTTAGCTGAGAGTCCCAGGGCCACTGCCACAGTGGTAGGGCATGCTGGAAATGCTTCCACTGGCAGTCACGCCAAAGCGTAAAACATGATGGCTGTTACCGGTAGGAGCAGGAGCTCCATTTAGTAGTGCCGCGGTCCAGCTGCAGGACGTGAGATGGGGAAGGGGCCGCAGCATGAAGAAATGAAGTGTCGACCACCAGATGAGTTTCACACAAGTGACTGGCCCCGAATTGCTCCAACCGTCTTTACTCATACCTCAAAACAAACATGTTTTTCCATACTAACAAACAAGTTTTTCTTTCTCCAACATTAACCTCAGCAAACAACAACAACAAAAAAAGTCAAATATGTTTTTCTCCAACTTTTACATCAAAACATCTTTAAGTCCAAAACAACACTTATCATCATGCTAGCTAGGACAAATACCGAGCCAGATCCATCCTGTCTTTACAAAACTAGAGGTGATATATTAAGCACATATTTTCAAGACCAACGATCTCGTCCAAAACATAGTTATAGAAATAGGGGTGATCTGCCTTCCATTCTGTCAGTGCTGAATCAGAACACCTCCCGGGGTCTGCAGCGGCAGCTGTCACCCCCAGACGAGAAACCCGAGAAGCATCAACTCACAAAGAATTTTAGGGGGAAGTATTCAAGGAAAAATGGGATTTCCAGGAATGAGCATGCCTGTCTCATGCATGATTGGCAAAATGACACTAAAATCACCAAGAGAATCATCACTATGGTGGGAGACAAGAGAGCGTGCAGGCCACGCGGTCCCAGCAGTCTCCTGCGCTGTCCTGACGTCTGCTGGTCCTCACCGAGTGAGACTGTCCTGTGAGCTTTGCCTCTTCTGGAGACCTGTTAGAACAGCAGTCATATACCAGCCTGAAACTAGACCAAATAGCTCCCAACACAGCAAGGTCCACCAGCACTTGGGTTTGTGGGAGAGAATAGGTTCTTCGGGGCTGGAAAGAAGTCTCAGAACTTGCCTAGCAGGTATAAAACCCAACTTTAGTTCTCTGCACTACACACACACATGCATGTACAGCCAGGCTGCCTGGGCTTGCTGTGTTCCAGCCTCTGTGTGCACACTGTGGGTGAATTAAAGCAGGTTAAACTCTCTGGGGCCACATTTCTGTATCAGCACCATGGGGGGAAATAGTGTGTACTTTCTTGGGTTACTGTGAGGAAGAAAAGATGGACACAGGATGTGGGGACACAGAACACAGTGTTTGACAGGAATGCCTGATGTTGATTGTGTGCAATTGTGCAGCATAATTTTTTCACCCTGGCAGCTGTGAGTAGCACCGAGGCCTCTTGTATGCATGGCACTCTGGAGGGCATGCCACCGTATTATGGAGGGTCAGATGGAATGATACATGCTTTCTTTGTCCACGGGCTGGGGTCTGAGGAGAAAGGGTGGGAGAGAGATGCTTTGGGTGCAGGCAAGAGGGTGGGGTCCATCCTGGTTCTGCTCTACACTGTGTTTCATCTCTAGCAGACAGAATTGTATTGGGCATTATGTTCACCATAGTACTTATGGAATGAAAGAACAAAGGGGAGGAGGGAAGGGAGGGAAGGAAGAGAAAAGAAAGAGAGGAAGGGAAGAAGCCCCTGGATAGGCTCTGTGGACTATGCCTGGCGTCATCATCTGGATTTTAGTCAAATAGTAAGGTACCATTTTGGGATTTCTGGAATGCCACTTTCTGGGGACTTCCCTCCTCTTTCCAGCTGGGTTGAGGCCTTGGAATAGTGAGGCAGGAATCCGGGCTTTGCTCCTGTAGGCACAGTTGCCCATCTGCACAGGGACACCAAGGGGTCCCTGCACCCCTACAAATGCCTCCCCTAAGCCTGGCTGTCAATCTGCTCATACTGGGAATGGCTTCTTTACCTTCATCCTACTGCACTCTCAAGAGTTGCTCTTTGTGGCCGATAATTGCTCCCCAGATGTGCAAACTCGGGACTCTGTTTTCCAGGCTTGAGGCCAAGTAAAGAGAGGGCGTCCAGTGACTGACAGATTGTAGGGTCAGTGCAGCTCTCAGCAGCTTGGGTTAACAGAGGTGATGACGACGGTTATGATGATGACGATGGTGGTAATCACAGTGCTGCTGGTGGGGACGGTGATGGTGACAGTTGCTATGTTAGGCTTTGTGTTGAGAACTTAGCACGCAGCATCTTATGAATAACAATCACTTGACAAGGTGTGTGTCTGGGCACAGGTGCTATAATTGTCCCCATTTTATGAAACCAGCACCCAGAGCAATAAAACAATTGGCCTAAGCTCACACAGCAGTCGGCACACCTGAGCTGTGAGTCTACACTGGACATGGAGTCTAGGTGTTTTGCCAATGACAATTTCCTGCCTCTGCATCGAAGCCTGCCCTCCCTTCTGCCCTAAGAGGAATGGGCCCCAGGGAAGTACACCCCTGATAGTGAGGTGCACCACCTATGGGGAGACAAGTCACGTTTGATGGCTTCCCCCAGGGAGAGGGAGATGAGGCTGCTGTTTTCTTTGGGGATCTCTCAACTGCCTGCTCCAGGGGAAGGCAGGGGCATAGCATTTTCTGGTGGAGACAATGATTCAGTCTCATTGGGCAGGAGGGCATTCTCTTAGCATATGCTCATGGGGAGTTTTGCAGTTTGGTTGGTTTATGGAGACGGGGTCTCCCAGTCCAACCCTCGAAGATTCATGGGTCATGTTCTCTCACACACCTCCTCACACCTGGAAATGCAGGGAGACCAAGTGCTACGTATGATAGGTTCTTGTTCAGTTTTTGATTTTGGTCTTTTTGAGACAACTCAAATACTTCCTTCTCAGCCTCTTAGGATTCCAGATGTACCACCACAACAGCTGTTTTTCTTTCTTTATTCTTTTCTTTTTCCAAAACAGTGTTTTTTTTCTGTAACAGCCCCGATGTCCTGGAACTCACTTTGTAGACCAGGCTGGCCTTGAATTCACAAAGATCTACCTGCTTCTGCCTCTGAAGTACTGGGTCAAAGGTGTGCACCAGCACACCCAGCTAAACAGCTGTTTTTCAATACATTCATACATACTTATGATAAGTGTTGGCGTGTAAGCGAGGCACAAGCAAAGGTTAGCAACAACCACTAATAGAATAGAATAATCACAATATTTTGTAGTGAAAGTCATTTAAAGCTTATGAATTGGGGCCACTGAGGTGGCTTGGTGTGACACTCCTGCCAGTAAGCCTGATGACCTGAATCTGATCTCTGGGATCCCACTGTGGAAGGAGAGAGCCAGTGTCTTCAGACTGTCCTCTGACCACACGCACATGCCCACGCTGAACCAACCCACAAATGGAATGCAATTAAAAAGTATTTATAAATTAAATAAAACTTAGGAATTGCTTATTTCTTGAAGTTTCCATGTGATGTTTTTATATCTCAGTAGCTGATGCAGACCTGGCTGTCTCACTATCAACTGCACCTAACTTCCTCCCAGGCTCACACCTGAGTGTGTGAGCGCCCCTAGGAGTTGCCCCAAGGACCTGGATGCTCTCATTCTTACAGCTTCACTGCTGGTACTTAGAATAACATGTGGCCCATGGTGGACGCTAACAGTATGATGCTTAGGACAGGGGTGTGGCTCAGCAGCAAAATGCCTGCCTAGCATGTGTGATGCTCTGTATTCTGTACTGCTACTGCTAAAACAAAAACCAGAAAGCAACACAAATACACAAAACAAAAAACCCACCAGCTAAACCCCATGCGTGTTGAGTGAACAGGTGAGTAAGTGGCCTAGCTACATGCCTGTCATTGAGCTGGGGGCCCCTGAGCCAGACTGGGCTCTACTGACTGCTTCTTGGCCTGGTTACATCTTTAGTGGAGGCAGGAGGGCAAAAGCTCCTAGCAGGACCACCACCTGTCCCATCCACTTTTGAGTGCCTTATTGAAAATGCTGGAACCCCTCCTGGCTCCTTTTGGTGTCCCTGTAAAATGAGGGATGGATTTGGGCAGCTGTCCTCAACAGGAAATAGACGTGTTCCTCTGGCTTTGGGGCCATTTGTGGTCATTGAGGCCATGTGTGGGGGCTCCTGGAAGGATAAGAGTCAGCGTTAGGTTTACCCTCAGTGCACAGGAACAACAAAGACCCACACGCCAAGGCTGGGGATCCCCTGAATGCTGAGGTCTCCAAGACCTGCCTGTTATCAGCTCCCCAGTTCCCCACCTGACTTCAGCTGCCTTTGGACTTTTCAGGGTCTCTGTTCCTGAAACCTGGGCCAAGTTCAGTAATGACAACATTAGACACTCTCAGAACATGCGGGCCAACTCCATCCGGCTGCGAGAGGAGGCAGAACACCTGTTCGAGACCTTGTCAGACCAGATGTGGAGGCAATTCACCAACACCAACCTGGCCTTCAGTGCTCGTATCTCGGAGGAGACAGACGTGAAGAACAAACTCCAGACGCAGCTGGCTAAGGTGAGCAGATGCTGAATCCGGGTGCACTGTCCACTCATGGTGCTGAAATGGTCCGATCCCTTTTGTGGGCTGCGGCCTATCTAATTCAGGAGAGAGCGGAGAGCTTTCTAGGTGATTGTAGCATCCTTGGTCACTGATGGTGAAAACCGGAGTTTGACTTGGCTGTTAACACAGTACCCAGGACACTGCTATGGCTCCTGGAACCCTTCCTTCTCTGTTTGAAGACCACATAGTCGAGTTTGACCACTTTCCCTGAGAGGCCCAGCACATCCTGTTGGCCACAGTGGCACTTTTGAAAAGAAAACTTCTGGCTTTCAAAGGCTTTCGTAGCATGGTGCTCCCCTGTAGAAGGATGGGATGCTTTCTGAGTTAGAGGATTGCTCAATTTTGTCCACTACCTCCTTTTCTTCCAAGACAACACACCCTCTCTTTACTCTAATTGGGGCAAAACATATCAGTTCACACCTCTGGGGTATCCTTCCTGCATGGACTTGATTTCCCTTGCTCAACACAAATGTAGATTGCACCCTGGCTGCTGGAGGCCACACTGGGCATTAGGAATAAAGCGGGCGTGTGTGTGTGTGTGTGTGTGTGTGTGTGTGTGTGCTGGCTTTCAAACATGCTGCGTATCTGCAGGTAGCTTACAGTCAGTTTGGGGAACAGTGGTGGGTATGGAATTTACACTGAGTGACTTAGAGGTACACACTTTATTGTAGGGTTTGGGGAAGTTGGAGGGATGAGCCCTGAGTTTCTGTTTGCAAAGCAGCCCCTTTGCTGTGTTCCTCTTTGCCGGTGGTGTAGTGGGCTGCAGACAGAGGCTGATGGGAGCTACTGGCGCAATTTACGCCACCCACGTCTGAGTGCATTTGGCCCAGGTGTGCAGACAAAACAAGGTTCTAGAAAATAATTGCAAGTTGTAATGAGGGAAGCATCAGGGAATGAGTCAGAAGTGGGGCCCTCCATGTATGCAACAGACAGATTGTTTGTTTACAGCAAAAACAGACCAAGGGAAGGGTCTGGGGGATGGTTCAGTCGGCAAAGCATTTGCTGTATATGTGAAGGTCGGAGTTTAATCTCCGCATGAAAGGACAGATTCAACAGTGAGTGCCTGCAACACGAACATTAGGAAAGCAGGGGCAGGGGGATCTGGGGTCTCATACCAGCCAGTATAGCCAAATTGCTGCGTTCTAGGTTAAGCGAGAGACCCTGCCTCAAAAGTTATGGTGGGGAGCAATTGGCAACGACACCTGACATCTATTTTGGCCTCCACATGTGGCTGCCTTCAACAGGACATTGTAAAAGGGAAGTCACTGGTTTCGGATTTGTACTCACTTGGGAACCATCCAGGCCCTCCACTGCCCTGACACTGCATGGCTCCTGTGTTGCTGAGAAAAATCTGGATGATAGCACAGAGGCCTGCCACATTCTAGCTCTCATCAGCTCTCCGGCCTCAATCCCTGCTGTTGTCTACTCAGCCCCCCCCCCCATGTCCCCAGTGTCCCCAGATGCATCTGCTCACTGCCTGCCTCAGGACCTTTGCATGTTCTCTCCTCTGCCCGGAGTACTCTTCCCCAGGAATCCTCTTGACCAACAGCTTAAAATGTCCTTTAACTCTTGCTTCAAATATCACTTATCATCAAAGCCTACCCTGAATATCCCAAGTCATATAAGTCGCTCCCTGCTGTAACCCCATGCTGAGGGGTGTAGACAGAAGTTCCTGTCCTGCCCAGTCCCACAACCATTCAGTCCCCAAGAAACACACAGAGGTTTATATTAATTATAAACTGTTCGACCTGTTGTTCAGGCTTATTACTAACTAGCTCTTACAACTTAAATTAATCCATAATTCTTGTCTATGTTTACCCATATGGCCTGGTACCTTTTATCAGTGAGGCATTCGTATCAGGCTTCCACTGCATCTGGCTGGTGACTGCATCTCTGACTTTGCTCTTTCCAGAATTCTCCTAGTCTGGTTTTCTGTCACCCTAGTGCCGGTTTCAGCGGAGACTGTCTTGGGGGATAAAGTTGAGAGTGATAGAACAGGACACCCAGTTCCCTGCCTGCAAACAAGTCACACACACACACACACACACACACACACACACACACACACACACACGGAGTTAAGCAGGCCAAGGCTGGAGAGGTGAGAAGAAAGAATTTCAGAAGATGCATGGGGTGATGTTGGAGGAATAGACTTGGCACTCAAGTCCTAGAAGGATCCGAGTAAGGATGTGGCTTCCCCTGAGGCAGAAGGAGCCTGCAGGGGGCATTGAGGGGAAGATGTTGGGTGCAGACTCACTCTGGCAGAGGAAATCAAGAATGGACATAGGAGGATCAGGAGACTCTGGAAGGCATTGGTGAGAGAGAATGGCCGTCCACACACAAGGGGAAGGGGAGGCTCAGATGCTTGAGAAGGCAGAGTTGGCACAGGCCCACCTTCCAGTCTCACAGAACATCTCACCATGAGGAGGATGTTTGGTGGCAAGGACCCTGCTATCGAAAGTGCCTGCCTGAAACCGGGCATGACAGCGCACTCCACTGTGTGATGTGTGAGTGATCCCAGCACTCAGGCAGTGGAGTCAAAAGCATCAAAGATTGAAAGTCATCCTTAGTAACACTGGGAGCTGGAGGCTAGCCTGGGCTAATGAGGCTCTGTCTTCACAACAAAAACCAAGAGTACTTATTCTGAAGGTGTGGGAGGCAGATTCTGGCAAGCAGGATAACCTTTGATGAGTTCTGCCAAGGGATTATTACTATCAGGTACAGACAGGCCGCAGCACCCAACTAGAGTTCCAGTAGCACACAGCCTTTGTCTCATTTTACGCATTGTTAATGTTCTTTCTACATCCTGCAATCCCGTTTCATTTATACCAAGGATAGTAATAGAACGTTTCAGTTTAAAATAAACTTTTTTCCTTTCTAAAGTGAATTGAGCTGGGTGTGGAGACTCACACCTGTAACCCCAGTGTACGGGAGGCTGAGGCAGGTGGATTGCTGTTAGTTCAAACCCTGCTTGGGATACAGCATGAGACCCTTTTTTCAAAACAACAAAACCCACAAAAACAGAATACTTGGGCTAAGGAAATGGCCAGCGAGTAAAGGCCATCTAACCGGCTGACCCAAGTTCCCTCTCCAGGCCCCACGTGAGCTGGGGCTGCTCTGGCTGGGAGGACCAAGAGCAATGTGTGCTGACCTGAATGAACTCAAAGCCGCTGTCTTCCTCCCTCCTTTACCTTCTCTCTCTTCCTCGAGGGACCAGGCCAGGCCATCCCGTCACACAGACTGTGGGGTTCTGCTGCCCGGGAACATTGCAGCCTTTAGATCTGAACATCACTTCCCCCTCGCTGTGGTCAGAGGCTTGGCATCAGGAGATGGGCATAAAAGTGCAAACATGCCAGCAGCCCAGCTGCCATCGAGCTGCCCAAGATCAGACTGTTTTTCTGCTGGATCTTAAGGCTCCCTCCCTGCAGACAATGCTGTGGACTGCCTATAGCCAGGGGACACGGGAGACATAGATGGGTGTGACCATTAGCGAGGGAGCAGTGTGATGGCAGGGGAAAGGAAAATGATTTTTTTTCTTTTCTCTTTGAGATACATTGTATAGCCTAGACTGCCTAGAACTTGCTATGTAGCCCAGGCTGGCTTTAAAACTATGATCTTCCTGTTTCGGATTCTCAAAATCTAGAATTCCAGACATACACCACAGACAGGCTTGCCTGATTCTTTCCTTTTTCCTTTATTTTTGAGAATTTCAATCTAAGCATTCTATCTTTCTCTCCCCTCCTTAAGGTGATTATTTTCCATAGTTCATTACAGCCCTGGCTGCTGAGTCGCCGCTCCAGCCACCTTGCTTTGCACAGCCCCACACCTGCACATGGATGTCCTTTTTCTGTGTGTGTGTGTGTGTGTATGTGTGTATGGTAATGTATGTGTGTGTGCTGTGCACATGTGTGTGTCTATGTGACTTGTGTGTGTGTGGTGTGTCTGTGTAGTGTGTATGTAGTGTGTGTGGTATGTCTGTGTAGTGTGTATGTAGTGTGTGTGGTATGTCTGTGTAGTGTGTATGTAGTGTGTGTGGTGTGTATATGTATGTGTATTGTGTGTACATGCATGTGTATGTGAATGTGGGTATCTTAATGGCTTGTGTGTGTAGTGTGTGCATGTGTCTGTGGTGTGTGTGTGTAGTGTGTAGTCTGTGCATGTGTTTGTGTGATATGTGAATGTGTGTGGTGTGTGTGTGCATAGTATATAATGTGAACATGTGTTTGTGTGATATGTGTATGTGTGTGTGGTGTATAGTGTGAGCATGTGTTTGTGTGATATCTGTGTGTTTGTGTGATATCTGTATGTGTGTGCATGCATGTGTGTATGCATGTATATGTGTGCATATGTGTGCATGCATGTGTGTATGCATGTATATGTGTGCATATGAACATACATGCATGCATGTGTAAGCTGCGGGTCATCGTCAGCTGTCTTCCTTGATCACTCTCCACCTAATCATTTGAGACATCAAACCTGAAGCTCCCTTATTCCTGTAGACCAGTTAGCTAGCCCTGGGGGTCCTCCCTCTCTGTTTCCCCAGCGCTGGGATTATGGTCATTTCTATCTTTTCGCTTGGGTGCTGGGGGTCCAAACCCAGGTTCTCAAGCTTGTGGGCAAGCACCTTACCCATCAGGCCACCCCAAGCCTCACTTTGATTTCTAAGAGGCCTTTTCTATCTAACAGTATCCAAACTCATGTCCAGGACGTTCACTCTCTCGCTTGCTCCACTGAGAGCCTTCCCTATCTCAGTGGAGTAGCTCTAACTTCCAGACGGTTCCAGGAATTTCCTGGGCTCAGTTGCCTCCTGGATGCCTCTGTCTCCCACCCTACGTGCTCTCCACTGTCAGACTCCATCTCTCTCTGGCTCATAGTCCTCTTGCCCCACCCCGACAGAAAGGACCACCTCTCGAGTTGTTTCGGTTGTTGCTGTGCTCTCTTACCTCCTCTGTGTACCTCTGAGATCGCCCCCTTTGTGTTTCAAACCTTAAAGTCCACTGATTGATTGGCCACTAGTTTGGAGACTTGAGTAGATGGCTATATAGCAGAGAGAGAATGTTCAGCTGTGCTAGATTCTGAGGGAGGACTGGGGATGTATGTAGTTCAGTTGGTGCAAGGCCTGCCTACTGTGTGTGAAGTTCTGGGTTCAATCACCAGCACTGTATAAACTGGGCATAGTGGCATAATTCCAGCACTCACAAGGTAGAAGGGAGGGAGGGCCAGAGGGAAATGAAATGAAAATTTCTAGTCATGGAAAGAGTTTAACCAGACCACAGAGAGTTGTGAGTTTAAACCCTAAAAGGCTTCATTTTCCGTTGAAGTCCTTGGCATTTTGACTTTCAACCGGCTATTAGCATCAGCAAAACCTCTTTGCGGGGGGAACTGGGTTGGAAAGTGGGGAGTCTGAGGGCTGACAGTAGGGAGCTAAGGCCCAGCTCCACAAACAGCTGGATCTCTTCCAGCGCTGCGGGGAAGGGCCAAGCTACTGACGGCTGGTTTCTAAATCTGGCCACATCCCGGGAAGCAGAGCTGCTGGCCTGGCCCTGCCTGGCCTCTAAACACCACACTCAATATGAGATAAGAGTCTTAGCTCTAAACACTGTGGGAAGGGGCTGGAGAAGTGCTGAATGGTAGAGAACTTGGGTTCAAGTCCCAGCACCCACACTGGAGGTTCACAAACATCTGTACCCCCAGTCTTAATGAATCATGATGCCTTCTTCTGACTTCTTCAGGCACTGCACACGTGGTGCACAGACATCTGTTCAGGCAAAATACCCGTGCATACACAGTTTTAAAAAAAAATAAAAGCACAGCAAAGCAAACCTGTGAGGGAAAAGCAGAATGACTAAAGCAGGCAGCATCTGCCTCGATCTGGGTCCAGCTAGGGGAGTTTTGGAAATCAGTTCCTGTGAATTGCAGGACTGGGGAGGTGGCGCAGGGGATAAATTTTACTGGACAAGCATGAGGACTGGTCTGGATCTGCGGCACCACAGAACGGTGTGGCAGGCACGGTGGACCCCTGTAATCAGAGACAGGATCACCAAAGCAAGCTGGCTGTCTAGACGAGCTGGAGCTGGAGACCCGGCTTTCATAAGAGCCCCCACCTGGATGAATGAAGTGAAGAGCAGTCAAGGGAGGCACCTAGCATGAACTTCACACATGCACCACACACCCACATGCCCCACAGATGCGAATGAGCGTCCATACATGTAAGCACACTCTATATGCACATATATAGGAGGGAGAGGTGGAGGATGAGAAGGAAGGAGTAATCTTACTGCTGTGCAGAATAGGAAGGCAAGAGAAGATTCAGAAGGCAGATGACAAGCAGGCAGGTGACAGATGGCATGTGTCCTCCTAGCTGTATGTTGGAAGAATAAAAATGACCAGCCATACATCCAGGAGTCTCTGAGTTGGCGTCTTAGTTACCTTTCTAGTCTGTGAAGAGACACTGTAACTAAGGCAACTTATACGAAGGCATTTAATTGGGCAGAGAGCACGGTAGCAGCAGGTAGACATGTCTCTGGCTCTGGAACAGTAGCTAAGAGCTTACACCCTGATCTGCAAGTTAGAGGCGGAGGGGGCGGGGAGGGAAAGGGAGAGGAAGAGAGGACAGGTTGGATGTGGCATGGGCTTTTTCAACAAGGCCCTACTTAAACCTTCCTGAACAGTACACCAGCTGGGAACCAAACATTCTAATATGAGCCTATGGAGGCCTTTCTCATTCAAACCTCCACAGCTGGCAGGTGTGGCCTGCTACAGTCCTTTCAAAACATTTCCAGGGATGTAGCTCAGTTGGTAGCATGTTTGCCTAGTGTGCATGAAACCCTGGGTTTGATTCTCAGTGCTACAAATAACTTAGACAAGTGGGGGGGGGGGTGGCGTTTCCATACCTGTAATCCCAGCACTTGGGAGGATCAAGGTCATTCTCCATTTTGTGTAAGTTTGAGACCATCTTAAGCTGTGTGGGACCCTGGAGAAAAAGATGATAAATAGATGAATGGATGGATGAATGGATGGATGGATGGACGGACGGACAGACGGAAGATAGATGAGAGAGAGTGTCAGAGAGGAGGGGGAGAGATGAGAGAGAAGGAAAATTGTGTTAAGGAGATTCTCTCAAAGGCTTGAGATGGTGGGTTTCCATGAATTTTGTCCAGAGCAGTAGAGAGTACCCCCACCCGATTTCTTTTTGGTTTTCTATTTGTTTATTGGAGGGCAGACCACAGCACGTCTATGGAGGGCAGAGAAAAGCTGTGGGAATCAGCGCCCTCCCCCATTACACAGGCCCTCAGGCTTGGGTGCAAGCACCTTTACCTGCTAAACCGTCTTGTAGGCCCCACCCCAATTCATTTTCCAAATCCACCAGGAATTTCAGGACTCCTACTTGAGACTGTCTGTAACAGCGGGCATTTGTGCTTCTCTGGCGTTGCTGTGATCAGGGCTTTCTCGGATGTGCCCATTTGACCAGTCATTTAAAACCCAAATTTACTCCTGATAGTGTCTGTCAAAGTTTGCATACATTTGTCTAGTCACAACTGCCGTCACGTCCTGCTCTATCACTGTCTGCCTTGTTCCCCTGAGACAGTCTCCCACTGAACGTGATGCTGGGATGACAGCCAGAAAGCCCCACAGATCCTCCTGCCTCTGCTCCCTCAGCACAGGGTTACAGGAGGCATAGGATACACGGTTTTCTGTGGGCGTTGACGATCTGAACTCAGGTCCTTGGGCTCATGCAGCAGGTGCCACTGAGCACCTTCCTCCCCAGCCCTGGACGCTCACACTTAAGAACTCAAGTTGGAGGACCCTGGTACAGGACCATCTATGCCATGAGTTCCTGGCAGTGTTCCTGAGCCCTTTTCTCTCTCTACTTTTTGCTTCCAGGCTTGGGTGAACTTATAAATGTCCCACTATTTGACCCCCCCCCAATTCTGCCAGGTTTCTTTCCCCTTTCTGAAGCTGGGGAGTCTGTCTGGGTCAAGCCAGGCATCTCCCTGGAAACCCCTGGCTTCATGCAAATTGGCAAACAATACTTTTGCAAGGTTGCACAAAGCTGGCGCAGGTCCAAAAGCCAGCTGGAACTAAACCCAGCTCTCTCTCCACTTTAAAACTCAGTGCCTGGTCTTGGAGGCTTGTTCTGCTGTCACAAGACAAGATGCAGACAGAGAGCTCTATGAGGCAGGCAGCTCTGCCACATGCACCCCACACCCTTCCAGCCAGCACTGTGGTTTAGATTCCAGCAGGAAGAGCAGCACACTTTTCTGCCTCGCAAGGTCGGCTTCATCTAAGGCTGTCAGGATTTCTACCTTCCACACTGCACGGGGCCCAACAGTGTTCCCAGTGCCGAGAGAACCTGGAGCCTTGTGTGCATTCTGCAAGCACTCGGCCTTGTGTGTGCTCTGCCTTGTGTGCGCTCTGCAAGCACTCGGCCTTGTGTGCACTCTGCCTTGTGTGTGCTCTGCCTTGTGTGTGCTCTGCCTTGTGTGCGCTCTGCCTTGTGTGCGCTCTGCCTTGTGTGAGCTCTGCCTTGTGTGCGCTCTGCCTTGTGTGCGCTCTGCCTTGTGTGCGCTCTGCCTTGTGTGCGCTCTGCCTTGTGTGCGCTCTGCCTTGTGTGCGCTCTGCCTTGTGTGCGCTCTGCCTTGTGTGCGCTCTGCCTTGTGTGCGCTCTGCAAGCACTCGGCCTTGTGTGCGCTCTGCCTTGTGTGCGCTCTGCCTTGTGTGCGCTCTGCCTTGTGTGTGCTCTGCCTTGTGTGCACTCTGCAAGCACTTGGCCTTGTGTGTGCTCTGTCTTGTGTGCACTCGGCCTTGTGTGCGCTCTGCCTTGTGTGTGCTCTGCCTTGTGTGCGCTCTGCCTTGTGTGCGCTCTGCCTTGTGTGCGCTCTGCCTTGTGTGCGCTCTGCCTTGTGTGCGCTCTGCCTTGTGTGCGCTCTGCCTTGTGTGCGCTCTGCCTTGTGTGCACTCTGCCTTGTGTGTGCTCTGCCTTGTGTGCACTCTGCAAGCACTCGGCCTTGTGTGTGCTCTGTCTTGTGTGCACTCTGCCTTGTGTGCGCTCTGCCTTGTGTGTGCTCTGCCTTGTGTGCACTCTGCAAGCACTTGGCCTTGTGTGTGCTCTGTCTTGTGTGCACTCGGCCTTGTGTGCACTCTGCCTTGTGTGCACTCTGCCTTGTGTGCACTCTGCCTTGTGTGCACTCTGCCTTGTGTGCACTCTGCCTTGTGTGCGCTCTGCAAGCACTCGGCCTTGTGTGCGCTCTGCCTTGTGTGTGCTCTGCCTTGTGTGTGCTCTGCCTTGTGTGCGCTCTGCAAGCACTCGGCCTTGTGTGCGCTCTGCCTTGTGTGCGCTCTGCCTTGTGTGCGCTCTGCCTTGTGTGCGCTCTGCCTTGTGTGCGCTCTGCCTTGTGTGCGCTCTGCCTTGTGTGCGCTCTGCCTTGTGTGCGCTCTGCAAGCACTCGGCCTTGTGTGCGCTCTGCAAGCACTGGCCTTGTGTGCACTCTGCAAGCACTGGCCTTGTGTGCACTCTGCAAGCACTGGCCTTGTGTGCGCTCTGCAAGCACTGGCCTTGTGTGCACTCTGCAAGCACTCGGCCTTGTGTGCACTCGACCTTGTGTGCGCTCTGCCTTGTGTGTGCTCTGCCTTGTGTGTGCTCTGCCTTGTGTGCGCTCTGCCTTGTGTGCACTCTGCCTTGTGTGCGCTCTGCCTTGTGTGTGCTCTGCCTTGTGTGCGCTCTGCCTTGTGTGTGCTCTCCAAGCGCTATGCTGTGAACTACAGCTTTCAATTCCGTCATTCCCACTTGTGGGCAGCTTGCCAACAGCTGGTCTCTTAGAGAGTCCTGTTGTGAATGGGGAGAAAACGAAGACCCCCTCCCAGCCTTGTTACTGTTGCCATGGTGCAAACGGAGAAACTGAGGCTGGGAGAAGTTCAGGTTTCACCAAGACCACACATAGCAGATGTGCTACCTCAAACCACACACGCTAGACCCAGCTGTGTCCTTGAACATGCAGGCAAATCACCTGAGGGCCTTGTTAGTGTGCGGATCCTGGCGGCAGGTCTAGGCTGGGGTCAGACGTGTCCTCTCCAGCAAGCTTTCAGAGTTCAGTGGTCGCTGGCCCTCACTCTGAGTTACAACGATCTAGAGCAGCAGTTCTCAACCTGTGGGTCGTGACCCCTCCGGCAAACCTTTATCTCCAAAAATATTTACATTACAATTCGTAATAGCAGCAAAACTACAGTTAGAAAGTAGCAGTGAAAATAATTCTATGGTTGGGGTCGCCACAACATGAGGAACTGTATTAAGGGCTGCATTACAAAGGTTGAGAACCACTGGTCTAGAACAACTGTTCTCTGAATCTCAGAAGCGTAAGGGACAGCAGCTTTGTATCACTGAGGGAGTCATGACTCCCTTTGTGATGGTTTATAGTGAGAGAGTTCTGAACTGATAGGCCAAGGGCTAAATTCTGGCCTCTGTTTGGTTGTATAAGTAAAGTTTTATTAGAACACAGTCATACCCATCTTTATGTAGTCTGGCAGCCCTTATACTACACAGGCCAAGTTGAGCCATCTGGAGGGGGCCAACTTGAAGACATATAAAGAAAATCAGCCAGATACGGTGGTACATAGTACTTGGAAGTACTATGGCCTCAGTACCTGGAAGGCTGATGCAGGAGGATCACCATGAGTTCTAGGCCAGCCCACACTACAGAGTTGGGCAAAACACTTGCTGCACAGGCTGAGTGCAAGTCTGAGAGCTCATGCTGGAAAGGGAGAACTGACTCCCAAAAGTTACCTTCTGGCCTCCCTGTTTACCTGGGCTGTGGTTCACACCAATGCCACCCCAGCTCCTGGGAATAAAATATAAAACAAGAAAGAGAGAGGGAGGGAGGGAGGGGGGAGGGAGGGAGGGAGGGAGGGAGGGGGAAGGAGTGGGGAAGAGGGAAGTAAGGAGGGAGGGGGAGAGGGAGAAGAGGGAGAGAGAGGGGATGCCCAGGGACACTGGCGGTTAGCTTAACCCCCCCCATGGTAATGAACTGGAGCTCCCAGATCCACACCTGTGGAAGAGTCTACACTGCTGATTGATGGGGCTTTGTGGTTGTGGAGAGTTGGCCCAATCTTGGACTATCTGCAATCGCCTTAGCAGGCATCCACTGCCCACCACATGTCTGAGCTAACATCCTTGTAATCACCAGGTGAAGCCTTTGCAATGTACCAGCCTAGTAAAGCTCTAGCTCCTCCCAGTCCAGCAGCTAAGATGGCCCTCAGGCAGCCTCTGCAACCTGTAGGGAGGCTTCCCACTGTGCTGGGACCTGTGAACATGGTGTCCCCAGCGATGACTTTGACAAATGCATAGCACTCATGACCGTGATATGAAAAGCCACTTTTTCCACTGCGCAAGTTGATTCATGGTCCTCACATGGTCACTTGATACTTAGCTCAGAGTAAACCATCTCTTATTCCCCTACAAGTAAGAAATAGGTTTGTGTCACCAATGAAAATCCCACCTGAGTCTCAAGGCAAGGTCCTGTGGTGCAGGCAGGCACTGGCCTCTGAACTCAAGAGGAGGAAGAACCCCTCCTTTCTCTGTACTTTTATGCAGTTTGGGTTTTGATGGGTGAAATGAGGCCTACTCACACTGGGCATGCCCACTGGACCCACTGAGCCTGACAGAATGGTCTTTTAGGGCTCACTCACAGATATATCCAGAGATGTTTTTAGCAGCTCTCTGAGCACCCTCAGTCCAGATCCATCAACAAAAGGATTAACCACCCCACAAACTATCTCATTTAGCCCACTAACCTGAGTGGGTTGTAATTCTGCTAGGGTACAAAAGAAACCGTACCCTGAAGGATATGGCAACTAGGAAGGACTCTGCAGATGTTGCCAAATGTTGTGTGCAGGTCGCATTATGCTCAGATAGGCTGTGAACCTCACAGGGTCACAAGCAAGTAAGAATAGCGTCTGGACTAAAAGCTGTGTGTTGGGACGGAGTGATCCAGCCTTTGCTAAGGCTCAGGAGACTCCTTTCCTGGCCTTGTTTGGCATCGCAGGCATCCTGCCTTGCGGGGATGCAGAGGAGTGAGGCAGGGGCCCTTTCTCCCTCACGCCCTTTCCCAACTGAATTGCCGCTCCCAGCCATAGTCAGCAAGGCCAGGCAGCTGCCTGACCCAGTATTGCCAAGACTCCTCCTATGGGGTGACCCCCTGGGCCCAATCCCCAGAGGCCCCGCCCAGTCTCTGGGATGAGCCAAACTGTGCCCTGGAGGCTTTTTCCCCAGCTTTGTGGGAACAGAAAGATGAACATTCCAGGGAAGCCCCTCAGAGCCTGGGGCCAAGATGCCAGGCAACCAGGCATGTGTGTGTGTGTGTGTGTGTTTGTGTGTGAACTAGCCGTGGGGTCAAGATGGCAGGCAACCAAGCGTGTGTGTGTGTGTGTGTGTGTGTGTGTGTGTGTGTGTGTGTATGTGTGTGTGTGTGTGTGTAGTGTAATCAGGTCGGGGTGGGAACTGCTGGGCGTCCTCCTCTGCTCTGAGTGTGACTGTAAACTCCAGTGGGCCTTGCCACGTCTGTGTTTGAAAGAAAGGAACTGACACATTTGTTAAAATTCTGATGCTTTGTTTAAGGGGTGCAGAGGAAGTCTCCTGGGCATATCAGCCACTGTCTGAAGGGGGTGATGAGGTGAGCATGTGTGTATCTGAGAGGACTCCCTCAGGCTGAGGGGACAGCTCCGCAAAGCCCTGTGATGAATGCCGAGACCAGCTTTCAGAACAGTCCAGGCGGGGCTCTGGAATGCTGGGGCTATAGATGGGTACTCCATGTTTTGCAGCCTGCTGCGTTTGCTATGAATGTGGGGGATGTAACAGCTCTGGGGACAGGTGGGTGGGTGGCTTCTGAGGAGGTAGGTTTTGAGACACTCTGTGTGTACGTGTGCACGTTACATATGTTTGGTAAGTACCTGGGATTTGAGGCTCTGCCCTGGGGAACATGTGCCAACTTGCCCAGGCTCTCCTCTCTAGAGGCCTCCTGGATTCCCGTGGGTACCTGGGGTGTCTGCAGAGTCTGAGCCATTGGAGAAAGAGCCCAACGCTAGACATCCGTTTCCTAAGTTGTCTGTACATTTCTACCAGAAATCTGCAAACCCTGGGTAGGGCTAGCTCCCTTGGGCCAGTTCTCTTGTAGGACCCCCTCTTGATCTCCATTCAAAAATCTAAAAACAAAGAAACAAACAAACCATGGCTCACTCTACCCTGCTTGGGACTCCTTGCTGGGACAAACACCTAACTACGACATCCCCACCTGCAGCAAGCAATTAACACAGCCCCTTAGCCCCTTCCTGCTGGGCCCCTTACAGCTTACTCTTGAGACTGTGGGAGCTGCTCCTTCTCCTCCTCCTCCCCCCTCCTCCTCCTCTTCTTAATCTTCTTTTTCTTCTTCTCCTCCTCTTCCTCCTCCTCCCTCCCCTCTCCTCCTCCTTCTCCTCTCCCTCCTTCCCCTCCCCCTCCTCCCCTCCCCCTCCTTCTCCTCCCCCCTTCTTCTCCCTTCTTCTTCTTCTTCTTCTTCTTCTTCTTCTTCTTCTTCTTCTTCTTCTTCTTCTTCTTCTTCTTCTTCTTCTTCTTCTTCTTCTTCTTCTTCTCCTTCTCCTTCTCCTCCTCCTCCTCCTCCTCCCCTCTCCCTCCCCCTCTCCTTCTCCCCCTCCTCCTCTTCCTCCTCTCCCTTCCCCTCTCCTTCACCCCCTCCTCCTCCCCTCTCCCTCCTCCTTCCTCCCCTGGTGTATTTATTATTTGCACGTGCTCGTGGCACGCCTTGCTCATGTGAAGTGCCTTGCTCACTTCTTTGCTGACTTTGTTGTAGCACTAGCTGCTCTCTCTACGTTCCAGGAGGCCCGTTTGGATTAGATATAGATATGTGAGTCTTCATTTAATGTGTCATTACAAATATATGTTGTATTTACATGCTTGGATCAGAGATGGTCTCAAAGCAGGATTGTGCTGTTATCATTCATCACATTTAACAAATGCCTGGCAGAAGTAGCTCGCTCACTAGGAAGGCCACATCAGGACTCTCTCCTGCCCTCCCTGAGGACCCTGATGGCTTCCCCTTCAGCAGGAAAGTCCAGCCACTGGCCAGCCCACATTGCTGCTTACCCTCCAGCCTTTGGGGGGGGTCACAGTCTTCCACAGACTTTTGGAGGCACATAGGCTTCCAGAGCTTGGGCAGGAGTTGCACCTCAGTGGAACTTGTGGGACTTTTATTCTCCCTTTGGATGAAGACAGTCCGGCTGAGTGGCAGGCTAGATAAGAGGCTGTGAGAACAATTTTTGGCAGCAGGAGCACCCACCTGGGCCTGGGCAGATGTGCCCTGGGCATGAATCATCAGTGAGCCGTAGCAGAAGGTTCTGGAAAACCCCAGTGCTCTGGAAAACCCACAGACAGGTCTGATCAAGACATGCAGTTGGGGAGGGGTGGGGGAGCATGTGGAGAAATGAGTAACCATGGGCTCCATTCTAGAATTGAGGAAGGATGGGGGGTGTGGTTATCTTGAAATCAGGCTGTAGTAGGAGGCCACTTGTTTGTTCCCACCTGCACAGTCCATGAAATACTCACACAGAAACTATATTATTTGCAATACGGTTTGACCAATAGCTTAAGCGTATTTCTAGCTTACTCTTGTATCTTAAATTAACCCATTTTTATTAATCTGTGTATTGCCACGTGGCTGTGGCTTACTGGGTAAAGTTCCATCCAGCATCTGTCTCTGGCAGAGCTGCATGGATTCTTCCTGACTCTGCCTACTCTCTCCACTATCTGCTTGGAACTCCTGCCTTGTCCTATTCTGCTAAGCCACTGGCTGAAACAGCTTTATTCATTAACCAATAAAAGCAACACATAGACAGAGGGCATCCCACACCTCCCTTCTTCCCACTGTCATTTCCCCTCCCTCTTTTCCCACAATGACTGGTTCCCTCCAGCAGAGTTTTAAAACCAAAATTTGTCTTGATACTGACCCAGCACCAGCATCCAGTGACCTACAGTAGTGGCAACAACTTCTCAAGGTCATCCCAGTCACAGTCCCTGTTCCTAAGGGGTTCAGGGTTGGGGAAGGAGGACTTTAAAGGCTGGAGGCCCCTGAAGTGCCTTCAGCTCCCTGCCTTCCCCAAGAGGAGGAGGTGAGAGAATTCTGAGGGGTGCGTGACAGTCTCCTGGTCCCCACAGACACTACAGGAGATCTTCCAGGCAGAGAACACCATCATGTTGCTGGAGAGGGCCATCATGGCCAAGGAGTGCCCACTGAAGGTGGCGCAGACCAGGCTGGCGTGCAGGACCCGTCGGCCTAACGTGGAGCTCTGCAGGGACATACCGCAGTTCAAGTGAGTGGAGGTGGGTGGGGCTCCTGGGGTCCAGGAAGAGAAGAGTGGGGTCTCAGAGATGGCACTGTTACTGTTGAAAGCATCAGAGCCTGGACTCTCCCCGGCAGTTCTAACACGCTGGGTTTATCTGCTGTCTAACAGGCCAGTTAGACGGGAGATTTATAAGGTGTGGCCCATTTCCATCCCCCGCCCCAGCCCATCTTCAGGGTCCTGAAATAAGCTTAGGTTTAAACAGAGGAAAGAGGACTGTATAGCAGCCCTAGTCATGGCGAGGTCTCACCCATCATGGAGCCCCTGTCTCTCCGGCTGGATGGTCTGATAAGATTATTAGAGCTGTGTAAAATCTCCTGTGCTCCTTCTCTGTCTGAACTCCTGGGGGGAGGAAACCTCGGTTTCTTGGGAACTATAGCTTCAATCATGTTTTCCAAAGTGAGAGATGCAGCCTCTCCTTGAAATATCTTCAGTCCTGCCTGGACGTCTGCAGTAGGTACTAACCCCGGGTCTGGGAACCAGACCCTGCAGGAATCACATCTCAGATCTCAACTGTGAGCTGGATGGAGGTCTGCTTTCTGGGTTGTACCCTGACAGTCTCTCTCTGAAGCTTCCTCACCCGCCAGCGCTGCCTCTCTCTGCTCAGGAAACCCTCCTGCTTCCTCTGCGAGGCCAAGAAGACATTGGCAGCAGAGACAGACAGCTCTGGCATGTATCTCTAGCATCTGATGGGAGAGGTGCCTGCTTGCAGCCCTGTTCATCTCCAACCCCCCTTTGCAAAGAGCACAAGTCCTTCCTGCGTGGCTAGATCCCACCTTCCTGCTAGCTAAGTGACTTGCTTCCGTGGACAACAGGAGAGGGGCACGAGTCTCCAGAAAGAGGGCTCAGGAGCATCAGGCGGGGGGGGGGGGGGGAGTCAGGCCTCCCTCTGGCTTCTGGTGGCTGCCACACTCTTGGAGCCTATTGTTGGTCTCTTTTTGTTTCCTGCTTGCTTGGTTGCTTACTTTTCTTTTTATGTGGAATGGGGGATTGAACTCAGGACCTTACACATGCTAGGCAAGCACTCTGCCAACGGAACCCCACCCCCTAAATTGAACTTATTTGAAATGAAATGGGCTGAAGATGTTGTCCAATGGGTAGAGCGCTTGCCGAGCATGCATGAGACACTGAGTTTGGTCCCGAGCACCGCAGAAACTATGCACAGAATGCTTAGGAGGCTGAGGCAGGAGGACCATCCTTAGCTACATAGAGTTTGAGGCCAGCCTAGGCTACATGAGGTCTTGTCTTTAAAAGTTTTTAAAGCTTAATTTAAGATGTAGACTATGAATTGAGTGGAGGGCTTATTTTGTTCATTTATTTGTTTTTTTTATTAGCTTCTGAATCAAGAAGTTATGTTTCAGGTGTTCTTCAGCCCATATGGCTCCTGGGCTTGTCACGCATGGAAAACATGACTAACCCAGAGTCCCTATGGCAGCACCGTTATGGAACCTCTCCTCCTCAGCCCCCATGTGCCCATTCATTCTCATCTTTTCCCCCTCTGTAATCTGAACTCCCCCTTCTGGGTCAGTACTTTCGGAGAGCCTGGGGAGACGGGGAGAGACATGAGACAACGTGGGGACTGGCCTCTGACCACCTCCCCCATGTCTCTAGGGGTCTTCAGTTGGCCCATGTCTGTGGGTTGCCGGGAGGGGCTCTCTTCCAGGGCAGTGGCTCCCACTGGTTAGGAGCCATAATTCTCTGAGATGTGAACCTATGATCCAAGAGGAATTAAGGCAGCATGGATGTGTGTTCCAGCTGGAAAAGGGACCTGAGCAGAGGCCACCATGCACCTGGTCTCATATGTAAATGAGGCTAGCCCTTGTGTTTTACTTGCAGAGACCATGTTTTCAAAGTAGCCAATCCGTATTTAAAATATAGCTGACATGGCCAGGCGATGGTGGCACATGCCTTTAATCCTAGCATTTGGGAGGCAGAAGCAGGAGGAAGTAGGCAGATCTCTGAGTTCAAGGACTGCCTGGTCTACAGAGCAAGTTCCAGGATAGCCTGGACAACCCAGAGAAACCCTTTCTTGAAAACCCAAAACAAAAAAAACAATACACTTTCAAAAAAGGACTCATGCCTATAATCTCAACTCTTGGGAGGTGAAGGAAGGAGGAGGAGGTGTTCCAGGTGGTCACCCTTTAGCTGTGTAGAGAATCTGAGGTCAGCCTGGACTATGTGAGACCAGGACAGGAAAGGAAAGGAGAGGGTGGGGGGAGGGGGAAAAAGCAAGGCAAAACAAGTCACATAATAGGTCAGGTATGCTTGAGTGGCTTAGACAGGAGAGCAGCTTGAGCACTGGAGTTGGAGACAATGTCACTATGGCCAGCACAATGACACCGTCTCAGAGACAAAAACAGACTGAACCGTGGCTTCTGTTACACTGAATAGTTTCACAGTGTGGCCATACCACCGTTTGTCTTTCCCTCTTCTGGGCCAAGCGCTGCTGTGGACACTTGGTGTCTTCAGTTCAGGTTGGAGAAGCAAGAGACGGATTACAGGTCCTAGGGGCAAACCTATGGTTAAATTATTGTCAGATTCTGCCCTTTGTCCCATCTGTTGCCTCAGTGCTTTGTCAGCCTGAGTGACCCTCCCAGAGGGGCGCGTCCACCTGCCCTTCCCTCCAGGGCTGAGGACTGCAGTGCTGTGGCCACCTGAGGCACCTTCCCCGCTGCACACGGGGTGGCTGTGCTGAAAGGAATGTCACTGAGGTTTCTCTCCGCCCCACCGCAGGCTCGTGAACGAAGTTTTCACTATAGACGACACCCTACAGACGCTCAGGCTGAGGCTGCGGGAGACACAAGACACGCTACAGCTGCTGGTGATGACCAAGTCCCGGCTGGAGCACGAGCTGGCCATCAAAGCCAATACCTTATGCATCGACAAGGAGAAGTGCATGCGCATGCGCAAGGTCTTCCCCAGCACGCCCCGCCTGGTGGGTTATACCTGCTCTGGGGTCTGCCCAGGCCCTTGCCCCAGCCTCGTCCCTTGTGTCAGCCCCGCCCCCTGCGGCAGGCCCTCTGGCGGAGGCTCCTCACTTTGTGGAGGCCCCGCCCCTTGCGGGGGATCCGCCCCTTGCGGGGGATCCGCCCCTTGCGGGGGATCCGCCCCTTGTGGAAACTCTTCGGGCTGTGCTGGCTCTGCGTCTTGTTCCTGCTCAGGCTCCTGCTTTGCGCAGGTTTGTTAAATGGCATTAACGCTGGAAAAAGGCTGAAAAAGAAAATAAAAGAGTCATTTTCTCCCTTTCCTATCTTCATGAAAATGTGAAGCTACAGAACCGAAGTAAATCAAAACTCTTTGAGCTAGTTCCTAGGGCTGATGGATCGGTGGGAGGTCCTGAGACGGGTTTACTCAAGGGCGGAGCCTGGAGCCCTGGGGCATCCCCAGGGATGCCGGAGGCTTCCTTCCTCCCGCCTCTTCTCTCCTGTGTTCTCTTCTCTGTCCTTCCTCTCCTCACTATTTAAATATTCAGAATATCATCTGGGGATCGATCAGACTTGATGACTTACTTGCCCAGCATGCTTAAGATACCGGGTTCCTTTCCCAGTAGTTTCAGATTATATAGATAAGTGCAACAGTAACAGAATTGGGCAGAGGAGGTGGTTGAGATGATGAGCCCTTGCTGCACAAGCAAAATAGCCAGGACCTACGTTAAAAAGCTAGGTGAGGTGGTACGCATATCTATAGCCAGCCTCTCACAGCTGGAAGGGGGGCAGAAACCGGACTGCTGCCAGGAAGTGCCCTGGCCAGCTAGCCTGGAGTAGGCTGTGCTGTGCAACAAAGACTCAAGACTGGAGAGCTGTCTCAGCAGAGAAGAGCACTTTCTGTTCTTGTAGATGATCCCGGTCCGATTCCCAGCGTCCATGTGGTGGCTCCATCCATAACTCCGAATCCATAACTCCGAATTTCACCCAGTGTACCTAAATTTTCTTTCTTTCTTTCTTTCTTTCTTTCTTTCTTTTTTTCTTTCTGTCTGTCTGTCGTCTTGCTACAGAGTGTTACTGTGTAGACCAGGCTGTTCTTTAACTCAGACTCTCCTACCTGTGCCTCCCAGTGCTGAGATTAAAGGCTTTGTCACCACGTTCAACCTCTGATGACTGGCATCTTAGATGTTATAGAGAGTCTACCAAACTCAGAAGTTAAATCTACACATTTCAGTCTACTAAATTCCAGAGTTTATTAGATCACACTGGTTTCTTCATCCACTTCCTCCTTCTGATCCAGAATCCGATGCACATTCTACTGGGTTAGAATGGATCTCATTTGTCTGTTTGTTTATTTATCTATCTGCTAGTATCCTATCTTCCCTTGTTTTTCCATGATCTTTACACATTTTTTTCTATTTTGTTCATTAAGACAGGGGTCTTGATAAGCGGCCCTTGCTAGACTCAAACTTTGTTGATCTAGTCTCTGCCATCTGAGTGCTAGGAAGTGTGTGTGTGTGTGTGTGTGTGTGTGTGTGTGTGCTCGTGCATGCCTGAGCCCAGCATTTTAGCTTTTTCTTGAAGACCAGAACTGGTGCTGTAACTCTAGGAGGTCTTGGAGAGAGAGAAAAGTAAAGAGCCACGAGGAAAAAGATGAAGTCCATGGTATGGGGACTGAGGTGGTTGAGGGGTATGGGCCCAGGCCCTATTTCTAGAAGCTTTTAAGAATCCATAGCACCCCTTGCTGGCATTTGAAAATGAAGGCTAAATTTATATGCATATATATGCATATTTGACTTCGTAAAAAAGTGGGGAGAGCTGGTTGTGGTGACCCACAATTTTTAATCTCAGAAGGCAGAGGTAGGCAGGTAGGTTTCTGTGAGTTTGAGGTCAGCCTGGTTTACAGAGCAAATTCCAAGCTACCCAGGGCTGGACAGTCCTGCCTCAAGGGCAGAAACGGTTTATATGTCTACCTTCCACCCATATTCTTTGGTACGGATGACACAGAGTTGGGTATTGCTCTTGCCACAGGTCTGCCTTCTTGTCCTGTTTCAAAGGTCTCACTGGCTGACATGCCTTCCCACCATGCATGAAGCCCTGGGCTCCACCCTCCAGCACCGCAGGGAACTGGGTACAGTGGGCCTGGAGAGAAGGCTCAGCAGTTAGAGGAGCATACTGCTCTTGAGCACAGGGCTTCAAGGGTCTGCCACTCCAGGTCCAAGGGAGTGGAGGTCTCCTCTTCTGCCTGAGGGCATGCGGTGTTCCTCAACTCGTGCAAGCAAAAGCGCACACAGAAAAAAACACAAAGTGGCCTGGTGTGGGGAAGCATGATTCAATCCCAGCCCTCAGGAGCAGGGTGATCAGAAGTTCAAAGTCATCACCTCACGTGGCATCTGGCACCAGCTTGGTTTATATGAGCTCTTGTCTTAAAGAGAGGCAGGGAGAAGAAGACATGGGAAAAGCCTGGTGCCTCTGGAAAATTCAAGTCCTGAGGGCTGAGACAGAAAACACTTTAAGGGGCTTGGAGGGACTGCCCGGTAGACAAGAGCACTTGTCTTCCCAGAGGACCTGGGTTTGATTCCCAGCATCCATGTGGTGGTTCACAACCATTTATACTCCTGTTCTAGGGGAGCTGATGTCCTGTTCTGAACTTCATGGGCACCAGGCACACATGTGGTGCACATACATAAACCACATTTGTTTTTAAAGAAGGGGCTCAAATGTAGTACCCTCGGTGTTAGTATCCGGGCATCTGTACTGGCCTGACCTTGGGGTGTACATCCTCAGCTGTAGCCACGAAGAGTACCACCTGTGCACATTCATTGCGTTCCCCTTTAAAAGGACCCTGCTCACCTCCCATCTCTCTCTCTCTCTCTCTCTCTCTCTCTCTCTCTCTCTCTCTCTCCCCCCTCCCCTCCTCTCCCCTCCTCTTTCTCTTCTCTTCTCTTCTCTTCTCTTCCCTCCCCCCTTTTCCCATTCACTTTCCTTCCACCTGGGGGAGAAAAAAAACAAACCTCCACCTGAGCTCTGTTGCATGGCATCTTTCTGTCATGCATCACTTTTTTTCAAATTACAACATTGGTTCCCTGGCCCACTGGGTGGGTCATTACATAAAGGGCGAGTGCCAAGGGCTCTGAGCTGGAGAGACTCAGGACTTGGGTGGAGAACAGGCATGGCTGGCTCTCCAATGGCAACACACTTCCCTGTGTGAGCTGCTCATGGTGTTTTCTGTGCCAGACTCCAAATGTGATTGCTGTATTTTCACAGGCCTTCCCCTTCTGAGGAGCAAAGCAGCTCTGTGTAGCTGCGGAGACCAGTGGCTCTTTTACAAAAGCATATATTTTTTACGCGTGTGTGTTTGCATGCGTGTGCGTGCACATGGGCGCACACGGCACAGCATGTCAGTTTTTTCCTTCTAGCACTATGTCCTGGGACTCTAACTTAGAAGTAGTCAGACTAGGCAGCAAGTGCCATTACCTGCTGAGCCCCCTATCCAGCCCTGGCTCTCCTGGCAGGTGAGTGTCATACACTTCCTGAAGATGTGGGTATTCTTCTACCGATGGCTGAGTCAGAGGAGAGACATCAGTTCTGAAACTCACCATGCAGCCTGCTCTTCTCCAGGGAAGCCTCACCAGACCCAGTGTGAACAAGGCCTCAGCCTTCATGTCTGGTCACCGAGCCAAAGTTCCCTCCTGTGTATCGTACATCAGTTCCTTTACATCATAGTGACTAAAATACCTGAGAAGGTGACTCAAGAGAGGACATATCCATTGTAGCAGGGAAGAGATGGCGGAGTGGCTCTGTCTGGAACGTGTGGAGCACGTCATGGCGGACCTGGGAAGAGGGAGCCAGCCAGATTGGAAGGCCTCATCCTGACTTCTGCCAACCAGGTGTCGCTTCCCACAGTTTTAGAGCCTCCCAAGATATTGCCACCAACTGGGGAATCAAGCATTCAAAACCTGAGCCTGGAGGGGACACTTCAGACTGAAACTATCCCAGCAGTAACAATAATCCACCGCAGCCTGGTGGCTCCATCCAGTGCTGGGGAGCTCTGTGGTTCTCTCTCATCCCAAGTGGAATCAGTCACAAGTCCCATTGGTGTCCCCTTCTTGTCTTTTCTGGACTTGGCCACACTCTCTCTTCCATTGCCCATCTAGACAAACACCCGTTCTCTCTCACTGGGTCGATGGGCATGAAGGGGGAAAAATGAGCCAATCCGACTGTGGCCTGCAGCATGCTAACAAGGTGTGCCTCTGTGGAACTGTGTGCATGCAGGTGTCCTTTTGTCAATGGCCAAAGACAGATTAAGAGGGCCCAAGTCCAGTATTTCACACAGGCATATCAAGAACCTGAAGTCTAAAAGCAAAACAAGTTCCTGGGACAATTAAGCCGTGAGAAGGAAATCAGTGGGCAGAGATTCTGCGGACAGAAGGCGTTTGTGCTCTTCTTAAAGCCCTGGCTCTTGGACCTGCAGAAAGAGCTGATATCGTGGAAGAGAGTCAGTGAGGCTGGTTGTAAAACAGAAAAAAAAATGAGGGCTGGCAAAATGGTTAAGCTAGCAGAGGTGCTTGATGCCAAGCCTGCTGACCAGAGTTCAATTCCTGGACCCACCTGGTAGCAGTTGCCTTCTGAGCACCACACGTGTGCTCTGTCATAGACACACGCACACAAGCACATAGATAAATGTGATTAAGAAACAAAACTACAGAACTTAAAGTACAGAAATAGCACCAATAGTCACAATAAACAGATGAGCGAGATAAGAGTTCAGCCTAGATTCACCTGTCCAGAGTATAAACCGCAGACTTCAGCTTCCCAAATAAAAGAAGGCTATTGTTTGCCAGGCCAGTGGCAGGGTTGTAGTTAGAGTTTGTTACACAGTTACAACCTTTGCAAGCCAGTGGGCCGGGCTTTAGTTACAGTTTGTTACACAGTTACAACCTGTACTTACACAGGCTCTGTGAAGGAGCAGGTAGCACAGGCCTGTCTACCCGCTGACGTGAGAAAGTGGTTCTCCTTCCCCCCACCCCCACCAGGCGTTAGTCAGGAGCAGTGCTAACATCCAGACTATGAGGAGGATGCCAAGGGCTGGACTCGGCCAGGTAACCCCACACTCACCCCCTTTACAGTTGAGAAAACAGGCATAGGGAGGTGAGGCTATTTGCCCACTGCAACAGTGAGGATGATGGCCCTTGGCTCCCCTTGGTACTCCACATATCCACCCCGCTTCCAGCTTAGAGTAAAGTGTCTGCGTTGTTTAGCCTGGCCCAGAAATGTCAGTGAGTCACCATCACACAAAGTCTCAGCTGTTCGCTCCTGTGGGTCCAAAAGTGCTCTAGACAAGTGCCCCCCTCATGCAGGCTGGGTGGAGGGTTCAGAACACAATTGAAATTCCTAAGACTGCTGCAGACTCCGGTTCCTCCCCTGAAGACATACAGAACATTCCTAGTCTGATATGGGAGGGGGCTGGGTTTCCAGTCTCTGGTTGCACCTTCTTGATACCATGTGACCTCAGACGTGCCCAGGGATGGAATTCTCTGTGTCCCTGAGATATGGCCAACTCTCCCTCCTCCCCACCCAGTAGTACTACTTGGCATTCTTGGCACTCCTCTGAGGGCAAGCTTGTGGTGTGGGCACCCAGGACAGCTGAGATGGGCATGCAAGGAGCTGCTGGCCCCACCCCTTCAGCACCATACAGCTGGTGGGGTTGCAGCTGGTGGCATGTATGTTTTCATAGGGTGTCACATACGTCCTTGCTGGGCTTGGGTTTGGTGACGTCTAATGACGGAGACCCCATTAGCTGAGAATACAGGTGAGAGAAAATTACTGTCTTGGGTGATGGTCCTTTTCCACATTTGGGGTTGTCCTTGCCTACCATGGAGGAGCAGACCTGGTACAACTAGGTAGGGAGGTTAGTTCACACAATGAACCTTGCTGTCCACAGGGTCAGGTTCACCCGCCTCATTTTTAAATGTTAGTTTTATTTACTAATGGGGAGAGCTCAGGTTCATGGCCTCCTTGTGGAGGTCAGAGGACAGCGCTGTGGAGCGTCTCTCCTCCATCTTTACACAGGCTCTGGGAACTGAACTCAGATCACTGTTTCTGTAGCAGACACTCCAACTTGGTGGCCCAAACCTCATGTGCTCTTCTCTGGGGAGGTGGAGGCAGCTGCCTCCCAGGTCATATTTGGGTGATGAGTGTGGTTTGCTGCTAGCTAGTGGTGAGGCTCACATGATGTTGTAGGTGTGACTCAACAATGCACTTTTTTGTTTGTTTTTTGTTTTTCAAGACAGGGTTTCACTGTGTAGCCCTGGCTATGCAGGAACTCAGTCTGTAGATCAGGCTGGCCTCGAACTCACAGAGATCTGCCTGCCTCTGTCTCACAAGTGCTGAACAACACACTTTTAAATGGTTCATTTGTGGTTGGCGAAATAGATCAGCAGGTAAAGGTGCTTGCTGAGAAAGCCTGGTGACCTGAATTTAATTTCTGGGTCCTACATAAAGGTTTAAAGAGAGGACCTAACCCATAATCTTCTGAACACCAAAATGTTTCATTCTCTCTCTCTCTCTCTCTCTCTCTCTCTCTCTCTCTCTCTCTCTCTCTCTCTCTCTCTCTCTCACACACACACACACACACACACACACAAATATACCACCTTAAAAAAAGAATGATATCAGTAGCTAGGTCTCAGGCCCTCCTCACTATACACAAGTGAAATACACCTGTGCCCTCTTCCTCTGGCCCCTGCACCACACACACCCTGACATGTCCTAGAGTAGGACTTGAGCACTTGCCAGCACCATGCCAACCAAACCCAGCCCCATGGGTACTGGGCATGGATCCCTGTGTCGCCTCTTACTGCACTCAGGAGGAGGAAGCTGCAGGGTGTGTGAGGTGGTGGGGATGGGGATCTTGGCTGAGCCATGTAATTGGATGGGTAGAGGGCCTGTGACTCTTAGGCTCTCAGAACCCGTGCTTTCTCTGCCAGCGTCTGGGCAAACAAAGCCTGAGTGAGAGGGGGTGGGCAGAGGGCACGTGAGGTTCAGATTCTGCCTGCTAGCAGATGCGTCTTGGTCATGGCATCTGATAACAGGTTCCCACTGACGACCAGGAGCTATGAGATACACAGCAGGTAGAAGCCATAGGCATGGTAGAGCTTCCCAGCAGACGAAGTTGGGCAGATGCGAGCCTGTCTGGGAATTACCCTCCCAAGTGTCTGGGCTCAGAGCTGGAGTGGGGAGTTGGGAGAGAGACTTGAGTCTGCCCAACCTGGTCAGGAGCCTGAGGTTCAAAGCTGGTCTGTGCTCAACGTAAGACCCGTTCACATGGCAATCACAGAGATTTCTTGTGCGGCAGGCTTTAGTTCCGAAGGCTCCTCCGACTCCAGTGTTTGGGCGCTACCTTGCCCGTACCCTCTCCTCATGCTCTTCTCTCCAGGCCTAGCACTGGTCCTGCCCACAGCTGCCTGGTAGCTCCCGGTCAGGCACTCCAGTACCATGTTACCCGTTCTAACTCTGGAGTCTCCTCCACGTCCTTTCCTTCCCAGTGTGCACCCTAGTATAATTCCTTATGGCCATTTTTTTTTTTGCAACTGCCTTGACAATAGAATCATGTGAAATACTTGAAATACATATATGACCTGCCTCGGCTGCATAGTGAGCTTGAGGCCAACTTGGCCAGACTTAAACACAGACAAAGTTCCTGAGCTTTCCCCATCTGTAGAGTCGGAAACTCCAGGACAGAGGCCAGACTGAGTTCATCTGCCCTCTAAACGCCTTGAAGCCGGACCATCTTTTTCTTCATTTTGCAACCTCACCTCCTATACAACTTGTGGTACACAGTGCGGATCTGCAGGGGGAAAGGAGACAGGTCTCACCCCGCAGCCCACAACCTAGGCTGTCCTTCATGCTCTTTGTAGCTCAGGCAAAACTTGAACTCACTATATAGCCCAGGATAGCCTTGGACTTGGAGCAATCCTCCTGCCTCAAGTTCCACATGCTGGCATTACAGCCATGTACTCCAGCCAGGTAGTCAAGGACTTTCTTGTTCGATGAAGGATGTCCAGGGTGAATGGCACGTGCTAGGTGATTTAACAGTAGTTCTGGGTGGGTTAATTACCTTGCCCACAGGAGACAAGCATCCCACAAGAATGCTGGATGGAGAGAACTGAAGCTGGGAGAGGTACCATAACATTAATAAAACCCAACCTGAGGCTGGAGGCAATGGTCCTTAGGTGGTGGGCACTGTATTAAAGCCAAATGGGCCTCATCTTCTGGAAAAACAAATATCCCCCAATTCTGTGGAGGGTAGGAGACTACTTACGGTCAGAGGAACCAACCTCACAGAGGCCAGAGTGAATACCCTCCTCGTCCCCCCTCTGTTCACTATGGAGATTCCATCATCCTAGGTACCACTGGAAGCCTGTATACATTAGTGCAGCAAACAGTAGCCCTGAGCACTTCCCTCCTGTACAACCCTCCGCCTGCACCCCTGCCCTCCCCCAGCTGCTCCAGGTGTGTGCAACAGGGTGCTCTGGCTCTTTCCAGTATGGTTTGCTAAGAGCTCCACAGAGGCACTTCCCCACCCCAGACTTCTGCAAACACTGTAAATGCCCTGGAAGTCAGGAGTGGGGCGGCAGAGACTCCTCTGCTGTTCTATAGAGGGCACAAGCAAGGGGAGGGGGCAACATAGGGAATGCAGGCCTCTAACCTAGCTCTCCTCTCCCCTGACACCCTTCCCCCAGACTTGGCACCGACAAGAGTGCTGCTTGCCTCTTTGGATATTGGCTGCAAGCCTGCCTGCTCGCTTTCCTGGAGTTTACTATGCAGGGGTCAGGAATGGATAGAGAGAGAGAGAGAAAGACCAAGGGTTCTTGGTGCTCTGCCTGCCTGAATGGATACTGTCTTTGTCATCGAAAGCCACCCAGCCTACACTCAGACACTTGGAGCCACCAGGGTTCCTCATCCTGGGGTGTAGGGGGGTAGGTTTACAGGGAAGGCTAGGGTGGGAGGATGGGGTGATGGCCCTGTGGCCCTTGCCCCATCACCACAGGGTTACTGTCAGGCTCCACCCCCAGGGGACAGAAAGGACTGTTTTCTGCTGGGTGGGCTGCCCTGGACACTGATGATTTGTTTGACACCCACGGGCCTGGGCTGCTGAGCACCCCGAGGCTACTCCCTTACGCAAATGCCTATGCCCGGCACCTCCCCGCACATCCCTGTGGCCACTGTACGCATGCCCCCAAGGTCATGTGTCCCTGGGTAGTGACCTTTAGGGGCGGGTGGGGAGAGACCAGCAAGAGCTAGAACTCCTGGACTTTGCCAGGCCTGGTAAACAGAGTGCCTTCGAGGTAAGGAAGGCTGAGGCTCTGCCAGACCCACCCCCTAGAAGCAGGGTGCTGGCCAAGTGGGTGACTTGAGGTGGCAAGGGGGTGAGGGTATGGGCAGGCCCAAACGTATCCTCCGAGAGTGCAGAAGTTCTCAGTCCATTCTGCTCCTGAGAGGTTCTGGAAAATCTGCTCCAAGACCAAGAGAAAGCAGGTATGGGCAGCAGTCAGCAGGTGGGGTTCTTCTGCTGCTCTGTTTGGCGCAACCGGGTGCTGCCTACACACCAGCACACCACACTGGTGCTGATACTGTTTACTCATTGTGGCCATTCTTTCCCCAATGCTTAGGGTTATGGGAGCTGGGACTGCTCTCAGCCATGTTGTCCAAACATGCTGGATTACAGGTGTGAACCGCCATGCTGGATTACAGGTGTGAACCGCCATGCTGGATAACAGGTGTGAACCGCCATGCTGGATTACAGGTGTGAACCGCCATGCTGGATTACAGGTATGAACCACCATGCTGGATTACAGGTGTGAACCACCATGCTGGATTACAGGTGTGAACCGCCATGCTGGATTACAGGTATGAACCGCCATGCTGGATTACAGGTGTGAACCGCCATGCTGGATTACAGGTGTGAACTGCCATGCTGGATTACAGGTGTGAACCACCATGCTGGATTACAGGTATGAACCACCATGCTGGATTACAGGTGTGAACCGCCATGCTGGATTACAGGTGTGAACCGCCATGCTGGATTACAGGTGTGAACCGCCATGCTGGATTACAGGTGTGAACCGCCATGCTGGATTACAGGTGTGAACCGCCATGCTGGATTACAGGTGTGAACCGCCATGCTGGATTACAGGTGTGAACCACCATGCTGGTTATGGTATTCTGGGCATAAGATAGAGTCTTGTGCCTGATAGGCAAGAGTCCTACCAACTGTGTTACATTCCCAGCCCTTGTTTTTTACTACTTTGAGACAGGGTCTCACTGTACAGTCCAATCTAGCTTTGAACTCATGGTAATTCTGTTGCCCCAGCCTCTTGAGAGCTCAGATTGCATGAGTGGCCCACCATGCTTGGCTTAGTCCAACTTTATATGGTGTTTTTATTTACTGTGTATGGGGGATCTTCCTGGAGTCGGATGGAGATGAGGCGCACTACAGAAACTGTTGAGGTTCTGACATTGTCCACTGCTTCCCCCCTAATTCATTGTCCACTTTCCAGGAGGACTCACAGTGCCCACCTAGTAGTATGACAGGCTGAGGGCAGAAATCTGCTCTCCAAGGCCAGGTTTCTGAGAAATGCTGTTGGCCTGAGCTTCAAACCCTCTGCATCATCAGGATGCCCTACTGGCCCAGGGCTTGGCCTTGGGTCTTTGATGGGAGTCCAGTATAGTGTTCTGGAGACCCTCCTGGCAGGAGCACCGCAAGACACCCTCCACACAGGGAGTCGCTGTCTGCTGTCCCCTCACTGTTGACGCACTTCCCTTCTCCCACCCTCTTGAATTCTGTCCCCTTTGGTAGAACAAAGCAACCTGGGCAAGAGTCCCCAGGCCCCAAAGCAGGGCAGCACAGGGCAGCACTCCCAAGTCTGCAGGGCTGCTTTCAGATAAGTACAGCACTAGGTAGTCTTTGAAAAAGTGCAGTAGAGCACACGCAGGGGAGCTAACTGAAGTCCTCATATTTGCCGACTGAGGTTTCACTTCAGGCACAGGATGGGCAGGAGGGCGCCATGCAGAGGGAGTAGCAGGTGAGGGTTAGGTGGCTGGAGATGAGACTGTTTCTCTTGAAGGCAGCTCTGGGCACTGTCTTGGCAGAGGCGCTCAGGAAGGTCAGGAGAGCCTCCTTTCATCCAATGGAGTGAGAGAATGGTGACCAAGAAAAGCCCTGAGATTTACTGTGAGGAGAGCTGACCTATGGAGGTGGGCCATTGGAGGGCTAGTGTCCCGCCAGCTTGCTGTCAGTCTCTGCCATACCTCCAACTTACCCGGGGCCCTCTCTTCCCCTTTCTTGGGAAGCCTGCCCCTCCCCCCATCTATTGTTCAGTAGAGACCCTGAACCCTTTGACCTTAGGACTCTTAGCTTGGAACAATTGCTGGGGCAAACGTGGGTCTGGAACTCATGTGATGTGGAGCTGAGTTGGGAAGGCTGCATCCGGGCCGCACCAAGAGCAGAATGCTGTGACTGCATGAGGGTTGTGGACCCGGCAGAGCAGTGCAGGACCCGGCAGAGCAGTGCAAGACCAGACCTGACTGAGCCTGCAGAGGGAGGGGAGACCTGGAGTACAGAAAGAGGGGCACAAGGGACCCAAAGGGACTGCACTGAAGGCATCTTATGTGTGTTATATTTATGCTGGCCTGCCCTGCCACCTGGGTACTCTGTCCCTTTAAGAGACAAGCTCTGCTCACTCCCAATCTTAAAGCACCTCCTCTCTTCCTTTCTCTCTGTCCATTCTTCTTATGAACAGGCAAAATCTGCCCCCCCCATATCTCCTATCCTCCTACACCCTCCCACACCTGTTAAATAAACTCTCCATACCCAACCAGGCTCTCTGTCTGATCAATCTGTCTGCCTCCCACACACCATAGTCTCCCACCCACCGTGGGACCTGCCAGGGTCATTTGCGCTGCCATAAATCATAACAGTTTAGAAGATTCCACTTCAATTACTCTTCACTTTGTCTGTCTCTGGGTCAGCTAGGCTGACTGGCTAGTGATCCCCAGGAATCCCCCTGTCTCCACCTACCACTGCTGCAATTATAGGTGTATGTAGTCATGTGCATTTTTAAAGTAGGTGCTGGTGATCTGAACTCAGGCCCCTGGAGCTGGAGGCTGCTTGTTCATTTCCCAGCCACCCAGACTCTCAGAATAACCACACAGAAACTGTATTATTTAAAACACCGCTTGGCCAATCACTTAAGTATATTGCTAGCTAGCTCTTATATCTTTGGTTAACCCATTTCTATTAATCTGTGTGTGGTCATGTGGCTGTGGCTTACCGGCAAGGTTCCAGTGCATTTGTCTGCCTATCTGCGGTGATGGCTGCATGACTTCTTCCTAACCTTGCCTACTCTCTCCTCCTCTATCTGTTTGGAACTCCCACCTTTCCCTAGTCTGCTAAGCCACCGGCTGAAACAGGTTTATTCATTAACCAATAAAAGCAACACATAGAAGGTCTTCCCACACCAGGCCCCATGTTTGTTTGGCAAACACTCTACCAGCTAAATTGTCTCTTTAGTTCTCAACTCAGTCTTCATAGCAGCCCTTTGAGGTCGGAATTACTACTTCTCTTTTACAGATGAGGAAATAAGGCTCCAAATGTCTGAGTCACGTGCCCGAGTCACGGTCCAACTCCTCAGAAGCCACGGGAGCGTGTCAAGGAGGAGCAAAGGGAACCTCCCTGAATTTGGAGGTAGTCACTCCATCAGGTCTGAGTCAGTCACCTCATAAGGATGTGAGGTCTGGGTTTGGAGCAATGTTTAGAATGCCCATGGCTCTGCCAGAGGCCTGGGGTTTTATTTCCGGCACCCACTTTCAACAGCTCACAACCATTTATAACTCTAGTTCCAGGAGATCTGATGCCTTCTGACCTCTCTGGTAACGTGAACTCACATGCACAGTCACACATATGCAAATTAAGATAGTCATATATACGTATTATATATTATATAAATTAATATAGTATACCAGCACCTCCAGGCTCTTTACATAAAGCTTAAAGTTAAAGATTTTTGTCTTAGTTAAGGTTTCTATTGCTATGAAGAGACCCCATGACCACAGCAAATTTTATGAAGGAAAACATTTAATTGGGGCTGGCTTACAGTTCAGAGGTTTAGTACATTGTCATCACGGTACAACACAGTGGCATGCAGGCAGACATGGTGCTGGAGAAGTAGCTACATCTTGATCCTCAGGCAACAGGAAGTGGTCTAGGACCCTGGGCATGGCTTGAGCATATATGAGACCTGGGAGCCCACCCTCACAGTGACACATTTCCTCCAATAGGGCCACACTTCCTAAGAGTGCCACTCCCTTTGGGGGCCATTTTCTTTCAAACCACCACAGAAGCCTGATGTGTAACTTGAGAGATTTGTCATATAAACCTGGCTTTGGGGTTCCGTCTTGCAAACTCAAGAACTGATGCTTGGGTCCACATCCTCATGTCCCAGTAAGGCAGCACTCATCCAGGGAACAGCAGATGTCTCGTCAATGACTGTCTCATCCATCTCCTGCTGGCTACACACCACCTTGGTCTCACACTCATGGAGTGTACTTGCTCTGTAGACACAGACATAGAAAACAGGTTAGGTAGGTCATTGAGATGGCTGGCCGGGTAAAGGCAACTGCTCACAAGCCTGATGGCCTGAGTTGCCCACACGGTGGAAGGACGGAACCAACCCCACAGGCTGTCCTCTGACCTCCATGGTCTGACACAGCATACGCACACACACTAGATGAATAAATGAATGAACAAATGTTAAAGAAAAGAAGGGGAGAATATGATGAGAAAGCCCTGTAGAAATGGATCCTAACAGATTTTTTTAAAACCTACATGGAGACTTTGAGACCTAGGAAGAAGGAGCCAGCAATGATCACATGATAAACTGCGTGCAGAAAATCTATATATTTTTGTGTGTGGATTGTCATTGTGTCTGACTATCATTTGGTGACCTAGTTAATATGCAGCTTTTTACACCTTTCTTCAGAAAGTCCAGAGCAGAATCTTCCCTGAGGGTCAGGATTCTGAGCCCCCTCCTTCCTAGGATTCTTTCCACACTGTGTAGTCTCCTCTTGAACCACATTTGGGGAATATGACTTTTGTCCCTGGACACTCAGAATAACTGTGGTGCCCTAACAGGTGATGCTAGACTGAGAGCCCAGGGCACAGACCTTGTCCATGATCCTGTTGACAACACCCAAATCTGTCCAAAATGCACCAATTTAAGAATCTTCCAGCTGGGCCTGATGGTTCATACCTGTAATCCCAGCATTCAGGAAGTTGAGGCAGGATTGCCCATGAACTGCTGGCTAGCCTGAGTTCACAATGAGGTCCTGCCTCTTTCTGGAGGATTCACCAAGGCTCACAATCTGGCTTTCTGTCCTAGGAGCTGTAAGGACAACTGCTCAGCCTCTCCCTGTAGGCGATGGTGCCAGGCGGGAGTGAAACCTGTTTCCCTGCTTATAACACAGGTTTGAATGAACTGTCTTGGGCTGGGCTTGGTGTCAGAGGAGGGACATTTACCTTCGCTGCAGCTCAGCGCAGCCCTCTGTCACTCCCACACAAAACGGAGGGTTGGTTTGTGATGCTGTACAGAATCGCATGGAGGCTGGCTGTGGCTGAGTGGATTCATAGGCAGCAGAGGAAAGGAACTGGCTTGTCTATCACTGGACAAAATACACTGAATTTGCGAAGAGGAATCTCAAACACTGAGGGTGGTGGAGTAGGACTCACACGGGCTGTGTTACTCTCCTGTGATCACTATGGGTCACCAGGTAAAGCCACCCGATGAAGAGCTGGCTCTGGGTGTGGGATTAGAACCCTCACCACAGAAGAGAACTGAGGGCTCATTGTGGGACATAATCTTCCTGTGTAGCCCAGGCTAGCCTCAGACTTCAAACCCTCCTACGCGACAAGATTGCAGTTGTGTGCGGCCATGCTTAAGCAGAAGTGAAGATCTCACAGGGTTGCCTCCTCTTAAGCTCCCTCTGTCCCAGTCACTCTTGTGGCCCACTGTAAATTCCACATGTAGATAGAATTTCTTCACTTTTTTGTATTTTATTTTAAATTGTGTTTGTGTGTGTGTACACACAAGTGTGCCCATACATGTTCATATATGTGCATGAGTACAGTTGCCCTTGGAGTCCAGAAAAGGATGTCGGCTCCCCTGGAGGTGGAGTTACAGCAGCTTAGAGTCCCTGAGGTGGGTTCTGGGAACCACTCAAGCCTTCTGCAAGAGTGGTGAGCACTCACAACCTCCGAGCCATCTCTCCAGGCCCAATTTTTCACATTAAGAGCGGGGACCTGTTGCTATGAGACCAGATGTGGCAGTTTGAGAAAAATCAGGCCACAGCCCTCTGCAGCCTGTCCTTAGAATGACAAAGGGACAGACACATGCTAGAATATTTAGGCTGCAGGGAAATGCAAGCCCAGTTCTTCTCCCTTGCGAAGGCACACGTTTATAGTCCTACCTAGAACTTGCCGCTGTGCACCCCGGCACACGGGCTAAGCCGGGTTTTTCACCATCTTTTGAAAACATGTCAGAAAAACCCACTGCTCGTGGGACTTGAAGGCCCTTTGCTTTATTCTCCTCCATCTGCATCTATGCACGGCAGCCTCCTCTCTTAATGCAGCTCCTCTTTGGATTTTGGTTTTGGTTTTTGGAGACAGGGTTTCTCTGTGTAGCTTTGGTGCCTGTCCTGGAACTCACTACTATTCACCAAGCTGGCCTCAAACTCACGGAGATCAGCCTGCCTCTACCTCCCAAGTGCTAGGATTAAAGGCATGCGCCACCACCACCCAGCTCCTCTTTGGGTTTTAAAGAGAAGGCTTTCTCATTCTCCCTTCCAACCCCATTATGCCACCTTGGATATGATGCTAATGTACCCCACTGGTCTCCCCCACCACCCCACGTGAGGCTTTCTCTCCTAACAACCATTTTTATCATTTTGAAGGGTATTTTTTTTGTGTCAGGTCCTTTTGGGGCCTTTATTTATTACTTCTAACACATAGGGTTCACATGCTCAAATCACAGTATGTCTTCACAAAGCCCCGAGAGCAGCCTGGGGACATGGGTTTGGTACTCATCACCAAACAAAACTGGGTGTGTTGGTGCATGACCTATAATCCCAGAACTCATAAGGTAGAGGGAGGAGGATAAGGTCATCCTCAGCTATACAGGGAGTCTAGCCTAGGCTACATAAGACTCTATCTCAAAACAAACAAACAAACAAAAATACTGAGGGGCCTATCTGATGGATGAGAAAAAAGAGGTCTTTTGGGGTAGCTGTTGGGTTTTTAATTTAGACTCTTTGATGTCCTAATGAGTTTTATTTCAGAAGATTCTGGTCTTTTGACACGCAACCTTGGCCAAACAACTGGGTATGTCCCAGTTAGTTTGGGAAGCCTTTGGCCCTGAGGAAGAAGGCCTGGCTGTCCAATACAGGCTGCTCAGCCACACACAGATACTGGGTATCATTTGGAGCTGACTTGTACTCCGAGTGTTAAACTAATACCAGGCTTTCAAGTGTTATTGTCAGTTAAAAAGGAAAATATTTCTGTACTTTTTACATACTATAATGATAACAGTTAGGATATAATGAGTTAAAGAAAACACACTGAAATTAATTTCACATCTTAGTATATAGCCCAGGTTGTCCTTGAACTTGCCGTATGTCCCAGACTGGCCCTGAACCCTTGATCTTCCTTCCTTAGGCTCCCGAGAGCAGGAATTGAAGATATCTTACCTATTTGCCTATTTCCTGGGTCTACTAGAAAATATAAAATGACATTCATGACAGATACTTTCTTCCTGTTGATATCAATTGCACTCTTGCCCCACAGACCTCTGGGTGGGACAATTTCCTACCTGTAATCCTGACTGCCTCGAAGTTACATACAGCATGGAAGGAAGGGCCCGGTGACTCTGTAACAGAGTTCAGGTTAGAAAGACAACTTCACTGGCTTTGGCCATCACTTAACAAGGAACAGGGGTTGGGCTATGAGCCCGTGGCAGAGTGCTTGCTGAGTTTGGGAAAGGCAAGAACAATATAAGAACAAACAAAAGACAGGCTTCAGCCCCTCTAACAAGTTCCTACAATCTAAGCGACCTTTAGCGCTGCTGTTCAACTCAGTGCTGGCACTGTAGAAAAGTCTCTGTTCTTGTCTCTTCACAAGGAAAAATTCAGTTGAGAGCTGCAGACCGTCTAAGGAGAGAGCCTGGAGTGGGCTGCGGTCAGCAGCACAGTGGGCTCTGTGTGGTGAGCCTGAGGATAAGAAAGGTTTATGAATATTTATTAGGTGGGCGGCATATTCATGAGGTAAAGCGACTCCCCTCTCAAATCAGGTGGACTGGATCGCCCTTTTAGAGTATTTCTTCCCATGATCCTCCAGGAAAGCTCACAGGAGGTCAAACCCACAATGATACCAGGGTCATGAGGACGAGGACTGTTCACTAGAGCACTCGTGTGGGCCAGTGTCCGGGGACAGCTGTCTGCAGCCACAAAGGGGCATTCTGACCGCTGGCAGACACAGCTAACAAGGTGCAGCTGTGGTTCTCTTGGTTAACTCGTACCCAGCTCCTCTCTGAGAATTTGTTTGTTTTGAGACATGGATTCTCTGTGTAACAGCTCTGGCTGTCCTAGAACTCACTCTGTAGACCATGCTGGCCTTGAATTTAGAAATCAATGCCTCTGCCTCCTGAGTCCTGGAATAAGAGGTGTGGGCCACCAAGCCTGGTCTACTTGAGATTTCTTGTCCATGAACTGATCTCATTGCTGTCTGATAGACAGCACAATACACACAGAGAGATGTATGTAGGTGTATTTACATATTGTGTATTGTGTGTGGTGTATCAGTTGTGTGCATGTCTGCTCATATAGATAGATGTGTCTGCTCATACATGATTCTGTGAAGGCCATATTTGAACATGGCATGTCTTTTTTTTTTTTTTATCAAACTTCACCTTTAAAAAAGAATTTATGCTTATGAGTGTCTGTTGTATCATGTTGTTTTAGTCCTTTTTCTATTGGCGCAAAGAGAAACCATAACCAAGGCGACTTATAGAAGAAAACATTTCATTGGGGCCGGCTCACAGTTTCACAGTTAGTCCATTATCATCATGGCAGGGAGCATGGTGGCAGGCAGGCAGGAAGGCAGGGTGTTGGAGAAGTAGCTGAGTGCTACATCTTGATCTGTGGGCAGCAATCAGAGACAGAAAGAGACAGAGGCTGCTGTGGACTTTTGAACCTCAAAACCCTCCCCCAGTGACACACCTTCTCGAACAAGGCCACACCTCCTGATCTTTCCCAAACAGCTCCACTAGCTGGGACCAAGGACTCGAACATACGAGCCTATGGGAGCCATTCTCATTCAAACCAGCGAATATGTGTACCATGTGCATGCCTGGAGTCCAGGGAGGCCAGAAGAGATGTTGGATCTCCTAAAACTGGAGTTACAGATGGTTATTAGCCACTAAGTGGGATGCTGGGAACTGAATTCAGGTTCTCTGTAAGAACAGCAAGTGATTTTAACCACTGAGCCATGTATTCAGCGCCCCCCCCCCATCTTGTTTTACTTATTTTATTTTTTAAACAGGCTCCCGCTGAACCTGGAGCTCGCTGATCAGCGTGAAGTCTGGGGCTCGGGTCTCCACCTCTCAGCACTGAGATTACAGCATGTACCACCACACACACCACTTTTTACATGGTGCTGGGGTCCAAACTCAGGTCCTTGTGTGCAGTGAGAGCAAACGCTACACACTGAGCTATCTCCCAAAGGTGCTACTGTTTCTTACATTGAAGCAAGCGTACAGGAACACACCCCCGCCCCCTGCACTCACACACTACACTGAATTCGGGGTGCGAGAACAAGGACACACATGGGGGATGACTAGATTCTTTGGGGAGGCTTAGCAAGCACACTACTGTCCCTGCAGACACGTGAGCTCGGCCGGCACTGTTCCCAAAGACCCAGCTGCCTCTGCTACCACTTTCACCAGAGGACAAGCTGATACAAAGCAGTGGGGCTGAGAAACTGAGTTCTGAATTCTTCTACATTAGCAAGGACAAGGTCACATCACAGTCTCCCAGGGAGATCTTCAGAGACAGAAGGACACTTCCAACAGGAGTGGCTACAGAGAAGGGACATGCTCCTGACTTTCCTGTCTACACATGGGGAAACAGACGCACAGAAAGGTTGAGTAACTCCACCAAAGGCAGTACAGCCTAAAATAGAGGGAGGATTGAAACACATCACGTTCACACTAAGCTGAGAAGTCAAGAGGGAGGAGGGAGAGATACTGGAAGAAGGGAAGGGCCCTTGGAGATTGAGGCGCTGGCGAGGAGGGAGGGGCTGGGGAACCTGCCAGGGAGGTTGCAGGCCCTAGCACCCCCTGTTTCTGCTGGCCAACCAGATATGCCAAGGACTTACGAAGGACACAGGGCTCACCCAGAGGAATAGATCACGTGTGGTCCTCCCAGACCCTGTCAGCAGAGCTCTGGATCTGAGTGTCCTCACAGCCAGCTGACATTGACTCTAAGCAGAGACATTCCAAACCCTGGAGGAATGTAGCAACGCGAGCCTGAGATGCAGCTAGGGAGTGGATGGTGTCAGGAGTCTAGCCAAGGCTGGGATACACGTCCTCAGCAAGTATTTTCAGTTCCTACTGTGTGCAGGACTTGGGGCTGAGGCATTCCTGAACTCTAGGCCTGAAGCCCTTGGCATTAGCCCATGGGGCATGGGTGGGCCCACTCTTCAAGGAATGGAGGCACTTCTACTCCCCCCCCCCCATCCTCTGCTCCCTCCTTTTGAGCTCCTTGGAACCTGGGAGAGGCAGGGCCAGGCAATCTGAGTTGCTATCTCTTGAATGCTGGGCTGGGACAGTGTTGGCACCCCACCCCTGTCATCACCTCATGCCTGGCCTTCTAAAGCCAGCTGTCCCCAGGCTGAGTCCACAGACGTGGGGCCCTTGATGCTGCCCCTTGCTCTGAGAGTGCATTCCTTTCCGGCTGGAATCTGCATCAGGGACAAGACAAACAACCCCAGAGAAGTGTAGGCCCAAGTGGCATAGCAGCAGTGACAGGTGTGACTTTGAGACAAGCAAATATTCCCCCCCTTCCCCCAGGGAGGTGATCCTGAACAGGAGGAGGCCCCTCAGTGGCATTGTGGTTCAAGGACCCTCCCATTCCTGATTCCCAGCCTTGACATTTTGCTGTCAGGGGCATGGCTATACAGTAGGCATCTGCCTTAGTGCCCCCTGCACCCTCTGATCCAACACTTAGCCTGGGGACAGGCAGCTGGACTTAAAAAAATAAATCAAAATAAAAATCAAAAAGAATCACTGAGTGGTTAAAGATGGTAATGAACTCAGTTGGAGAGCTGCTAGAGGCTCACAGAGGTGTGGCACTGTGGGAAGGAGCAGGCCTAGGCCCAGATTGGTTAAATGTGTGCACAGGTGATGGAGGAGGGTCTATGTATTACTTTCATTGGCTAATAAAGAAACTGCCTTGGCCCTGATAGGACAGAAAATTAGGTAGGCGGGGTAGACAGAACAGAATGCTGGGAGAAAGAAGCAGATTCAATCAGTCACTATACCTCTCCTCTCCAAGATGGATGCAGGTTAAGATCCTTCCTGGTAAGCCACCACCTCGTGGTGTTACACACATTAATAGAAATGGGTTAATCAAGATATGAGAGTTAGCCAATAAGAGACTAAAGCTAATGGGCCAAGCAGTGTTTAAATGATTACAATTTGTGTGTTGTTATTTCGGGTGTAAATCTAGCCATGTGGGAGCAAGCCAGGCAGGAACACAGCCCGCTGCTCCTCACAACACACAGGGTAGTCAGATGGCAGGCATGTGGGCCATTGTCATCAAACCCTGAATGGGAGCGCTACTAACACGGTCAGACTCCATGTTCAATAGGCTCTCAGGAGTGGTTTTTCCAACAGGGTTTTATTTTAATCTTTAAGTTTCTGAATCATTTGTGCATCAGTCCTCTCTTTCCACAGTGTGAGTCCTGGGGACTGAGCCTAGGTTTTGGGCTTGGTGGCACGCATCTTTCCCTACTGAGCCATCTCGCCAGCCCCCATAGGGTTTTAACATGTCCTTGTACCAATATGCCAGCAATCGATAGCAGTTTCCTGCAAACAGAGACTGCTTTCATTTTCCAGCTGCCCAGACTCGAATAATCACACAGAAACTATATTAATTACAACACTGTTTGGCCAGTGACTTGGGTGTATTCCTAGCTAGCTCTTACATCTTAAGCTAACCCATTTCTATTAATCTATGTATCCCCACAGGCTGTGACTTGCCGGCATCTTTCTCCTTTGGTGACTACATGGAATCTCTTTGACTCCATCTACTCTCTCTCTTTCTATTTCTGTTTGGGTTTCTCACCTGGCTTTACTCTGCTAAGTCATTGGCCTAAGCAGCTTTATTCATCAACCAGTAAAAACAACACATATATAGAAGGACATCCCACATCATCTTCCCTTTTCTATTTAATTAAAAGGAAGGTTTTAACTTTAACATAGTAAAATTACATGTACAAAATAGTTATCAAGCAAGAATTAGAGTTGCAATATTTAGTCCATTTACATTTGGCAAATTAAGAAAAATACTCTATCATCTATCATATCTTTGTGAGTCTAAAGTTTTATATATAATTTATCTTTCATCATAACTAAGAAAAACTATAATTACAACTATCTAGTATTCTATCAAAGACCCCAGAAGGATATAATAATACCTAAGTAAACAGGAAGTGCACTGTAAGCAACTTCTAAAGTTCTAGTATTGATAGAGACATCTCGCTGCCTTGACAGCAAGGTGCCAAAAGGCCAAAGTTCTTTTGTAATATTGGGGTATCCATCTTCAGCCTACAGACCCATAATATCTGGCAGACTTTTCAGTGAAGCAGGAAATTTGAAGATATGTTTTGCCTTGTACTGACAAAGTGAAAAAGATTAGAAAAGTATGTAAGTCTGTTTTAACAAAATTAATCTTAAATTTGTATGTATATACAAAATTTGTATAGAATGTGCAAAAGTCCAATCCAATGTAAAACATTTAAGACTAGTAGCTGCTTTTTAAAAAAGTTATTGAATAATCTACTTTTTAAAAATCTTATCTTATGTTTGGGAAGGGGTTTTGCTTTTGCTTCCATAGGAGAAGAAAAGCTATGGATACTATTAAAATTGATAAAGATTTGATTTGAACAAGGCATCTCTTAATTAGAAGAGATGATAGATCATTAAGCACCATGGCCATTTAATCTAAACTAACCCATAAAACTATCAAATGCTTTTCATTTGATCAGATATAACTTGCCAAAAAAGAATCTCCCCAAAATTAAGGTTGGGGAGGGTTTTGTTTCTGTATTTCCAGGAGAATGAAGACATCCATGATATGGGAAGGTCATTTGTCAATCTGTTGTTTCATTGGTTAATAAATAAAGAAAACTGCTTGGTCTGATAGGTCAGAAAATTAGGTAGGTGGAGTAGACAGAACAGAATGCTGGGAAGAAGGGAAGTGTGGTCAGATGCGATGGACCCAGCCGCCAGGTCAGACATGCTGAATCTTTCCTGGTAAGACACCACTTTGTGGTGCTACACAGATTACTAGATATGGGTTAAAGAAAGATATGAGAGTTAGCCAGTAAGAGGCTAGAGCTAATGGGCGAGGCAGCGTTTAAAAGAATACAGTTTCCATGTTATTATTTCAGGGCATAAGCTAGCCAGGCGGCTGGGAGCCTGGTGGCAGGAACGCAGCCCACCGCTCCTTCTACACATCCAGCTAAGGAACTGAAGACCACTGAACAAATGAGACATCTGAAGAAAAAGTGTGAATCATCCAGAAAATTGTCTCAAGAAAAACAGTAAATTGACTATTAGTATATCACATTTCCAACAGGATAAAATTTCATAAATCTTCCCAAATGCTCATTTATGCTATTTTCTAGAGACATATAGTGCAAATGGTCTTTTTGTAGTCCCAGTCTAGTTAAAGACTAAATCTGGCTTTGAGGTTGGAGTGTGGCTCTTTCCTTCTCTAAACCCAAGCATGCTTATTAAAGTGAAATCCAAAATCTCTATCTCATGTCAGAAGAGCCACCTGATATGGGACAAAGAAAAACAAAAATTTAAGAACTATTTTATTGCAACTAATCTCATAACCCTTTGGTTTTATATAGACTCTGTAACAGCTTTTCTTAAGGTATAAACAAACAAATAAATAAGTGTATTATGTATGCATATATGTATATATAATATATTATATATATATTAAACTTTTGTCATGGTATTATTAAGGGTCATATAGAATACTAACTAATTCTAGAAAAAGGTTCCATCTACCTTCCTATACATGATTTTGGGTTTGAGTCTCTATCAGTTTTCTGCAGTGAACCATGAGCACACTTTACAGTGACCTTTGAAGTCTCCATAAGGAGGATGGGGCCCCACAATGACGATTCCTCCATAACTATGATAACACCACTAAGCTTAAAAACACCACCTAAAAATCAGCTTTGGACTACAAACTTCTCAGTGATGGGGGAGAGTCTTCTGTTTTGTGTTAATTTCATTGATTAAAGAAAGAGACTGCCTTGGTCCTTTAATGGGGCAGAAAATTAGGTAGGTGGAGTAGACAGAACAGAATGCTGGGAGAAAGAAGCCGAGTCAGGCAGTCACCATGATACTCCCACTCCAGACAGACGTAAGTTAAGATCTTTCCTGGTAAGCCAGCTCGTGGTGCTACACAGAATATTAGAAATGGGTTAGATCAATATGTAAGAGAGACGCAGCGGACACTGGCAAGCAGACGCAGCGGACACCGGTGCGCAGACACAGCAGATGTGGGATAGTCCAAGCATGAAACAGTAAAGCCCACACTGAGAGCAGATCGCCACACTACAACTAAATCAAATAGGTTTTTGGAGGCCTGGCCTGCAGAGTGGTAGACCTTTTATTGGCGAGGTCCATGGGTGAACGGGAAGCCTGGTCCTGTCCCTGAAGACCCTCCTGAGTGGAGAGAGTGTTCTCGGCCCACGGCGGGACACAGGAAATGGAGCGGGGGCATTCTCCAACCCCCTTGACCCCCCGGTTAGCCTGCGAGAGCTGGTCCCCTCTGCTGGGGCTGCTCCTCCTCTGCTGCAACCTCTCTCTCCCTGGCATATCCCAGCTTGCGCCCAGGGGGCTTCCTTTACTCCCCCTCCCTTCCGTGGGGCCGCGGGATCACCCAGTTTAGCCTGTTTGGGTGCTGGATCGGGAGCTCGGGGCAGAGGGCAGTGGGAGTTTCTGTTTTGGTGGCTGGCCTGCAGAGGGGTAGGCCTGTTGTTGGCGAGGTCCCTGGTGAACGGGGAGCCTGGTCCTGGTCCTGAAGACCCATCTGAGTGGTGAAAGAGATCTTGGCCAGCGACGGGACCCAGGAAATGGAGAGAAGGCATTTTGTAAGCAGGGCCCCTGGCCAACAGGAAAACCTGTTCCTGTTTTAAAAGACCCATTAGATAGCATCAATAGGAGGAGATGGGCAGGCGCCAAGGCAAGAATTCACCCAACAATCTGAAAAACAACATGAAAACACCAGAACCCAATGATCTTACAACAGAAGGACTTGAACACCCTAACACAGAAGAAGTGAAAAAAATTGACTTTATGAAATCAATAGAGTCCCTTAAACAACATGTAAAAAATGCCCTCATAGAAATGGATGAGAAGTATAACAAAAAGTTTGAAGAAATGAGTAAATGCATAAATGATACCCTGGGAAACCAAGAAAAAACGATCAAACAGGTAATGGAAACAGTTCAAGAATTGAAAACTGAAATGGAAGCAAGGAAGAAAACACAAACTGAGGAACAGCTGGATATGGAAAAATCTAGGTCAACGAGCAGAGCCTACAGAAACAAGCATAATCAATAGAATAGAAGAGATAGAAGAAAGAATCTCAGATGATGAAGACACCATAGAGAAAATAAATGCACTGATCAAAGAAAACAGCAAAGCCAACAAATTCTCATCACAAAACATTCAGGAAATATGGGACACAATAAAAAGACCAAATCTAAGAATAATAGGGATAGAAGAAGGAGAAGAGTCACAGATCAAAGGCCCAGAAAATATTTTTAACAAAATTATGGAAGAAAACTTTCTGAACATAAAGAAAGATATTCCTTTGAATATTCAAGAAGCATACAGAACACCAAACAGACTGAATCAAAGAAAAACATCCCCTCACCATATAATCAAAACACAAAATATACAGATTAAAGAAAGAATATTAAGAGCTGCAAAGGAAAAAGGGCAAGTAACTTATAAAGGTAAACCAATCAGACTTACCACTGACTTCTCTATGGAAACCATGGAAGCCAGAAGGTCCTGGATAGCATAAGCTAAGAGACCATGGATGCAAGCCCAGACTACTATACCCAGCCAAGCTATCATTCACTATCGATGGAGAAAACAAGACATTCCAGGATAAGAACAAATTTAAACAATACATAGCCACAAATCCAGCACTACAGAAAGTAATAGAAGGAAAATCACAACCCAAGGAATCCAACATAGCCAACACTGCCTACAATAACTCAGGCAACTAGCGACCCTTCACCAGCACAACTCAAAGAAGGGAGACACACAAACTCTACTATCAAAAACAATAAGAATAACCAGAGTAAACAACCACTGGTCATTAATATCACTTAATATTAATGGTCTCAATTCACCTATTAAAAGGCACAGGCTAAGAGATTGGATATGAAAACAGGATCCAACATTCTGCTGTTTGCAAGAAACACATCTCAACCACAAAGACAGGCATCTACTCAGAGTAAAGGGTTGGGAAAAGGTTTTTCAAGCAAACGATCTTAAGAAAAAAGCAGGTGTGGCCATACTAATTTCTAACAAAACTGACTTCAAACTAAAATCAATCAGAAGAGATCGAGATGGACACTTTATACTCATAACAGGAACATTTCATCAGGATGAAGTCTCAATCCTGAATATCTACACCCCTAATACAAAAGCACCCACTTATGTAAAAGAAATATTACTAGAACTCAAGGCAGACATCAAACCACACACACGAGTAGTAGGAGACTTCAATACACCTCTCTCACCAATGGACAGGTCAATCAGACAGAAACCTAATAGAGAAGTAAGAGAATTGTTGGAGGTAATGAAGCAAATGGACTTAACAGACATCTAGAGAACGTTCCACCCAAATAGGAAAGAATATACCCTCTTCTCGGCAGCTCATGGAACCTTCTCAAAAATTGACCACATACTCGGAAACAAAGGAAACCTCCACAGATACAAAAAAAAAAATCAGTGTCCACCTGTGTCTTATCAGATCACCGCAGACTAAAGTTAGAAGGCAACAACAATGCTACCCTCAGAAAGCCGACAAACTCAAGGAAACTGAACAGTCAACTACTGAACCACACCTGGGTCAAGAAAAAAATTAAGAAAGAAATTAAAGTCTTCTTTGAATTTAATGAAAATAAAGAGACAACATACTCAAACCTATGGGACACTATGAAAGCAGTGCTAAGAGGAAAGTTCATAGCACTAAGTGCCCACTTAAAGAAAACGGAGAAAGCATACACTGGGGACTTAACAGCACACCTGAAAGCTCTAGAAAAAAAAGAAGCAGACACGCCCAGGAGGAGTAGAAGACTGGAAATAATCAAACTGAGGGTGGAAATCAACAAAATAGAAACGAAGAAAACAGTCCAAAGAATCAATGAAACAAAAAGTTGGTTCTTGGAGAAAATCAACAAGATTGACAAACCCCTATCCAAACAAATTAAACGACAGAGAGAGAACACGCAAATAAATAAGATCAGAAATGAAAAGGGGGACATAACCACAGACACAGAGGAAATTCAGAGAATCATTAGATCTTACTACAAAAGCCTGTATGCCACAAAACTGGAAAGTGCAAAAGAAATGGACATTTTTTTTAGATAAGTACCATATACCAAACCTAAACCAAGACCAGGTGAACGATCTAAATAGACCTGTTAGTCGTGAAGAATTAGAAACTGTTATCAAAAATCTCCCTTCCAAAAAAAAAGCCCAGTACCAGATGGTTTCAATGCAGAATTCTACCAGAACTTCCAAGAAGAATACTCCTAAATGTATTTCACAATATAGAAACAGAAGAGTCATTGCCAAATTCCTTTTATGAAGCTACAGTTACCCTGATACCAAAACCACACAAAGACCCAACCAAGAAAGAAAATTACAGGCCGATCTCACTCATGAATATCGATGCAAAAATTCTCAATAAAATACTGGCAAACCGAATCCAAGAACACATTAGAAAAATTATCCATTATAATCAAGTAGGCTTCATCCCAGAGATGCAGGGCTGGTTCAACATACGCAAATCTATCAATGTAATCCACCATATAAATAAACTGAAAGAAAAAAACCATATGATCATTTCATTAGATGCTGAAAAAGCATTCGACAAAATTCAACACCCCTTTATGATAAAGGTCTTGGAAAGATTAGGGATACAAGGGTCATACCTAAATATAATAAAAGCTATTTACAGCAAGCTGACAGCTAACATTAAATTAAATGGAGAAAAACTCAAAGCCATCCCACTAAAATCAGGAACACGACAAGGATGTCCACTCTCTCCATACCTCTTCAATATAGTGCTTGAAGTTCTAGCAATAGCAATAAGACAACATAAGGGGATCAAGTGGATTCGTATTGGAAAGGAAGAAGTTAAGCTTTCGTTATTTGCAGATGATATGATAGTATACATAAGCGACCCCAAAAACTCTACCAACGAACTCCTACAGCTGATAAACATCTTTAGTAATGTGGCAGGATACAAGATCAACTCCAAAAAATCAGTTACCTTCCTATACATTAAGGATAAGGAAGCAGAGAGGGAAATCAGAGAAGCATCACCTTTCACGATAGCCACAAATAGCATAAAATATCTTGGGGTAACTCTGACCAAGGAAGTGAAAGATCTATTTGACAAGAACTTTAAGTCTTTGAAGAAAGAAATTGAAGAGGACACCAGAAAATGGAAGGATCTCCCTTGCTCTTGGATTGGGAGGATCAACATAGTAAAAATGGCAGTTCTACCAAAAGCAATCTATAGATTCAATGCAATCCCCATCAAAATCCCATCAAAATTCTTCACAGATCTGGAGAAAACAATAATCAACTTTATATGGAAAAACAAAAAACCCAGGATAGCCAAAACAATCTTATACAATAAAGGATTGTCTGGAGGCATTACCATCCCTGACTTCAAAGTCTATTACAGAGCTACAATATTGAAGACAGCTTGGTACTTGCATAAAAACAGAGAAGTCAACCAATGGAATCAAATAGAAGACCCTGACTTCAACCCACAAACCTATGAACACCTGATTTCGATAAAGGAGCTAAAAGTATACAATGGAAAAAAGAGAGCATCTTCAACAAATTGTGCTGGCAAAACTGGATGTCAATCTGTAGAAAAATGAAAATAGATCCATATCTATCACCATGCACAAAACTCAAGTCCAAATGGATTAAAGACCTCAATATCAGTTTGCACACACTGAACCTGATAGAAGAGAAAGTGGGAAGTACTCTACAACACATGGGAACAGGAGACCACTTCCTACGTATAACCCCAGCAGCACAGACACTAAGGGCCTCATTGAATAAATGGGACCTCCTGAGACTGAGAAGCTTCTGTAAAGCAAAGGACACTGTCACTAAGACAAAATGGCAACCCACCAACTGGGAGAAGATCTTCACCAACCCCGCAACTGACAAAGGTCTGATCTCCAAAATACATAAAGAACTCAAGAAACTAGACCATAAAAGGCTAATAAAATGGGGCACTGAGCTGAACAGAGGATTCTCAACAGAAGAAGTTCAAATCGCCAAAAGACCCTTAAGGTCATGCTCAACTTCCTTAGCAATCAGGGAAATGCAAATCAAGACAACTTTAAGATACCATCTTACACCTGTCAGAATGGCTAAAATCAAAAACACCAATGATAGCCTTTGCTGGAGAGGATGTGGAGAAAGGGGTACACTCATCCATTGCTGGTGGGAATGCAAACTTGTGCAACCACTCTGGAAAGCAGTGTGGCGGTTTTTCAGGAAATTCAGGATCAACCTACCCCTAGACCCAGCAATACCACTCTTGGGAATATACCCAAGAGAGGCCTTATCATACAATAAAAGTATATGCTCAACTATGTTCATAGCAACATTGTTTGTAATAGCCAGAACCTGGAAACAACCTAGATGCCCTTCAATGGAAGAACGGATGAAGAAAGTATGGAATTTATACATATTAGAGTACTACGCAGCAGTAAAAAACAAGGACTTCTTGAATTTTGCATACAAATGGATGGAAATAGAAAACACTATCCTGAGTGAGGTAAGCCAGACCCAAAAAGAGGAACATGGTATGTACTCACTCATATTTGGTTTCTAGCCATAAATAAAGGACATTGAGCCTATAATTTGCTATCCTAGAGAAGCTAAATAAGAAGGTGAACCCAAAGAAAAACATATAGGCACCCTCCTGAATATTAACCTTCATCAGGCGATGAAAGGAGACAGAGACCGAGACCCACATTGGAGCACCAGACTGAAATCTCAAGGTCCAAATCAGGAGCAGAAGGAGAGAGAGCATGAGCAAGGAACTCAGGACCTTGAGGGGTGCACCCACACACTGAGACAATGGGGATGTTCTATCGGGAACTCACCAAGGCCAGCTGGCCTGGGTCTGAAAAAGCACGGGATAAAACCGGACTTGCTGAACATAGCGGACAATGAGGACTACTGAGAACTCAAGAACAATGGCAATGGGTTTTGATCCTACTGCACGTACTGACTTTGTGGGAGCCTAGGAAGTTTGGATGCTCACCTTAGGAGACCTGGATGGAGGTGTGTGGCCCTTGGACTTCCCACAGTTCAGGGAACCCTGATTTTTCTTCGGGCTGATGAGGGAGGAGGACTTGATCGGGGGAGGGGGAGGGAAATGGGAGGTGGTGGCGGGGAGGAGGCAGAAATCTTTAATAAATAAATAAATTAATTTAAAAAAGGTCAATATGTAAGAGCTAGCCAATAAGAGGCTGGAACTAATGGGCCAGGCAGTGTTCAAAAGAATACAGTTTCCGTGTAATTATTTCGGGTAAAGCCAGCCAGTTGGCGGGACACAGCTCTGCTGCTCCTCACTACATCTCAGAAGAATTTTGAGGTGGCTAGCTGAGATGATCCAGCATAACAGACTACTCTAGCCAGGACTTGAGACAAACCCTGCACTTTCCCATTACACAGAGTCTGGACAACAAACAATACAGCTACCTCTCTCAGGACTTGACAATTAACCCCAATTTTTATTTTCAGGATTCCCTAAAGATACCATCATCCCCAGACAGCAAGAGTAAATTTAAGAATATGACACCCACATTCCCAAGAGGTAGGGTTGGTGGGTTTTTGTTATTCAATAGGTTATGGATATTTGTCATTGTTTGAGGGGGTTGGTTACAAGTTTTTATTGGTAAAGGTTAGGGAAAAACCAAAACCAAGGAAAATTAGATTCAAGGTTCTTGCTTTGAAAAGATAAAAGGGAGGATATGGATGTGTGTGTGTGTGTGTGTGTGTGTGTGTGTGTGTGTGTTAAGATAAAAGGTAGATTAAGCTGGAATAAGAGAGGAACTTGTTCTCTTTCAGTCTGAGGATTTCTTAGAGGTAAGTGCTTTCTAGTGGTTGACTGCTTTGCTTTTCTGATCTTCAGGTTGAACCCCATTCTCTGTCTCTGGGTTTTTATTATCCATGCTACAGTTTCTTATGTGTCAGAAACCTCCATCTGGAAGGAATACTCCTTCAGGCAAAGAATGATCTAAAGCAATGTTTCTCAACCTGTGTTTCTCAATTCGTGACCATTTGGGGGTTGAATGACCCTTCCACAGGGGCTGCCTAAGACCATTGGAAAGCACAGATATTTACAATACTATTCATAACAGTAGCAAAAGCACATAAAAATAATGTTATGTTTGGAGTCACCACCACATGGGGAACTGTATTAAAGGGTCACAGAATTAGGAAGGTTGAGGACCACTGTTCTGAAGGGAAGTGAAACATCCCACCCTACAGGGAAGTTTGTTGAGCTTAGGAAGTAAGTGACGAAAAGGTTCAGGAAGTCCCTAAAACTGAAAAAATTCACTAGGTCCCTCCCTCTCTGCATAAGCAGTAAGGTCTGCTGAGAGACACTCTTAGACCAGCTGAGCTAAACAGTTTGAAAGAGATGCTGTCTTTGTTAGGATTTTTGTTATGTAAAGACACCATGACCACAGTAACTCTTACAAAGAAAATGTTTAATTGGGGCTAGCTGATAGTTATAGAGATTTTAGAGATTATTGTCATGGTGGGAAGCATGGTGGCAGGCAGACATGGTACTGGAGAAGGAACTGAGAGTTCCATATCTGGATTGGCAGGTAGGAGGAATAGAACTGTGTGTCACTGAGACTGAGCTGAGAATCTGAGCCCTCAAAGCCCACCCACACAGTGCCACACCTCCCCCAGCAAACAAGGCCACACCTCCTAATAGTGTCACTCCTCATGAGCCTATGGAGGCCATTTTCATTCAAATCACCGCAGATGCTCCTCAGCCTGCAGGTGGTGTGGTGTGCTCCAGATTCCTGGCTTTTGTGGTGTTTGATGATGGTACCATCTTTGTGCCATTCTGCTCTGATAAGTAACCCTCATAAAACTAATTGGTTCACGAAGTTGGGCTTTGGTAGGATCCTTACTTTAGTCTGCCATTAGCTCCCTATCCGGGGTGACGTGTCCCCCTAGATGTGGTGTCATACAACAGAGCCTCATGGGAGGTGCCGGACAGGTGCTGGTGTTTGTGCGCACACAAGAGGCAGAATTACCTTGCTTCAAGTCAAATGCCACTTTGGAAAACAGAGCCACCCTTGGCAAAACACATCTTGAAAGCCAGTATTTCATACCATGCAGAGTAATTTCGAGAGGTCACATTTTACTCTCCACGCCTTGCCCACTGGGATCCTGTGACAGACCTATGACAAGAGTCTGAATGTCTTTCTTCAGTCCTCACCCCTTGCCTACAGAACCCTGTCTGTACGCTATGAGGCAATGAGGGCTCTCAGATACACCAGACAAGGTGGACTGGCGCAGTGGCAGGAGGAAGTATGCCAGGGCACAGCTCAGCTTAGGGCCCTGCTGTACTCTCTGATCCACCCGTCTGTACCTGTCCCCTAGGCAGCTCTGCCAGCATCAGCCCATTGTTTTGGTGTGTGGGATTCCATCCTCTCTGGGTAGATGGGGGACTCTGCTTGTGACCCTGCAACCCTCTTCAGCTGTCACACGAGTATAGTGTCTGTCACTGTGCAACAAGACCCTACAAAATACAGCTTTTACAACACTCACATTAGCTAACAGCTCTGTAAGCCCGAGGTCAGCTCTTCCCTCACGAGGCTCCTGAGGGTGTCACCGGGCTTCCTAGCCCTTGGATCTGGGGGCAGAATCTGCTTCCAAAAGCAGCCATTAGAGCCTAGACTGAGGCACAAGCTCATCAGCCCTGCCTCCGGGAAGTGGGAGGATGACAAGTTCAAGGCCCACCAGGACCACAGAGTAAATTCAAGGCCAGACTAGACAACCTAATGAGACTCTGTCTCAAAAGAAAAAGAAAAGGAAAAAAGCCTGGGGTTGCAGCTCAGTTGCAGGGTCTTGCCCACCACATGCAAGGCCCTGGGCTTGATTCCTACTATTATACAAATAAATAAAAGCTGCATGTAGTGGCTCATGCCTTTAATCCCAGCCCCTGGGAGGCGGGGGGTGGGGGTGGGGGTGGGAAGCTCTGTGAGTTCAAGGCCAGCCTAGGCTACAAAGAGAGTTCCAGGAAAGCTGAGGCTATTACATAGAGAAATCCTGTCTTAAAAAACCAAAAGAATAATTTTTTTTGGTTGGCAGATTCCCTTTTGCTACAGTTATTTGTTGAAGATCTTACTTCCTCATTCCCTTTCAGTGGAAGCCACTCTCTATTCCTGGGACCTTCTTGAATTTCTTCTCATGTGGACCTACCATCTTCAAAGAGCCCAAAGAGGCTTTTTCCGTTCTCAAATCCTTCCTCCTCCCTCCCTGCCTACCTCTTGGCCGCCCTCCCACCCTCCCTCCCTTTTTTTCCCTCCTCCCTTCCTGTCTCCTTACTCCCTCCCTCCCTCCCTTCTTTTTCCCTCTTCCTCCCTCCCCTTCTTCCTCTCTAGGTGCACATGCTCTCAATTTCCTGCTTCAGCCTCTAGTATAACACAGCCACCATGCCTTACTCTCTGCTGAGCTTGTCTCTCACATCTTCTTCTGCCACCAGCCAGAGAAGACATTACCTTTCCCCTCCCAAATTTATTCATTTAACTGATACATAAAATAGTCCATACTTTATCCTATGTTTTGAAGTGCATGTATGTATCAGAATGGTAAAATCTAATTATTAACTTCATGGAGGCATTGACTTTGTGGTGGAAACAATTAACACTTGTTCTCTCAGCACGCTGCAGTAATGTGCCATGCTGAAGCAGGCCTCTGTCAGCACGCTGCAGTAATGCGCTGTGTTGAAGCAGGCCTCTGTCAGCACGCTGCAGTAATGCGCTGTGTTGAAGCAGGCCTCTGTCAGCACGCTGCAGTAATGTGCTGTGTTGAAGCAGGCCTCTGTCAGCACGCTGCAGTAATGCGCTGTGTTGAAGCAGGCCTCTGTCAGCACGCTGCAGTAATGTGCTGTGTTGAAGCAGGCCTCTGCAGCACGCTGCAGTAATGCGCTGTGTTGAAGCAGGCCTCTGTCAGCACGCTGCAGTAATGCGCTGTGTTGAAGCAGGCCTCTGTCAGCACGCTGCAGTAATGTGCTGTGTTGAAGCAGGCCTCTGTCAGCACGCTGCAGTAATGCGCTGTGTTGAAGCTGAGGTCGAAAGATCAGCGGCCAGTGCTTGTCTGGACTACAGAATGAAGTCAAGGCCAGCCCAAGCATTTTAGCGAGACTTCCTCCCGACGTTAGAAAGGAGAGTGGGAGAGAAGACTAAGAGCATAGCAGAGCCCTGGCCTACTATATGCAAGGCCCTGCACTCAGTCTCTGCAGTGAGGAAGAGATAAAGCGGGGGCGGGGGGAGAGGGAGAGGAGAGAGCCAACAACATATTTTCATTAACCAGATGCCCTTCTGTACCACAAACCTCATTTGTTTGTTTTTAAGACAGGAGCTGGCATAGTTCAGGGTGCCCTTGAGCTTGCTAGTAACCAAGGATGGCCTTGAACTCCCAATTCTCTTGTTTCTACCTCCAGAGTGCTGGGTTCACAAGTGTGTGCCCCATGCCCCGTCTCTGCAGTGCTGAGGACGGAACCCAGGGCTTTGTGTATGCTAGGCAAGCATTCTATCCATTGAGGCCCATTCTGGTTTACAGATCTCTTGGCTGTATTCTTCCTGTCTGTCATGTACCCTGTGATTGACAGCTCCCCAACCATCCTCCCCTCTGACCACCCAAAACCTCTGGGCACTATTCTCTGCCTCCCACTAAAACATTGTGCCCTAGAGCCCCAACCTCCACCCTACCCACAAGCTCCACCCACTCCAAGGACTATCCGGAGTGTCAGTAGGGGTGGGGCGGGGCGGGGAGGGTCTTCTCACAGCTCCACCTCCCCGACTAGCCGCTGTGCCCCTCATTCATACTAGTTAGTCCTTGTCTAACACTGCCCCATCAGGGCTGCACTAGCCCGGGAATCTCAGATCTTGGCTTTGAACTCTGCATGTCCAGTAACTGACCACAAGACCCTAGACAAATTACCACTTTCCCCCCTGGGTCTCAGTTTCCCTACTGGTACACCTGGGAGACTGGACTATGGGAGCTTCTCCACCATGGTCCCTCCTGGAAGCCATAGCAGCCCAGGCTCCATTACTCTAGGGTGGGTCCTAGGCGGGGTGTGCCACAAAACCTTCCAGGTGTCTGACTCTTTAAAGTGGCCAGGCTAGAACACAGGTGCCATTAGCGGCATCAGGGAGATCATTTCTAAGGCTCTGACCCAGTGACCCTCCCCAGGGCCTGATAGACACTCTGACAGCTCTATCTTTTCAACATCCCCCATGTGCTACCAGTGTACAGCCAGGGAGTTAAAGTCCCCAACTCCTGTGGACTGGGGATAAGAAAATGCCAGGAAGAAGTCAGGCATGGTGGTGCGTGCTTGTACATGGGAGGCTGCAGCAGGAGGATTGCTGTGAGTTTCAAACTAGTCTGAACTACCATACATAGTGGCAAAAAAGAAAAAGGAAGGGGAGAAAAAAGAATGGAAAGACGGGAGGGAGGGAGGGAGGGAGGGAGGGAGGGAGGGAGGGAGGGAGGGAGGGAGGAGAAAGTTAGTAGGTGGGCACACACCTGTAATTCAACCACTTGAGAGAGGAGGCAGGAGGATTAAAAGTTCAAGGTTATCCTCAGTTACAGAGTGAATTCAAGGCTAGTCTGAGAGAGAGAGAGAGAGAGAGAGAGAGAGAGAGAGAGAGAGAGAGAGAGAGAGAGAACACGTGTGTGTTTCCGTGTGCATGCGGGTACCCTTACCTGTGTGGGTGCAAGTAGAGGCTCTGACATAGGATGCCTTTTCAATCACCTCTCCACCTTATTGATTTGAGATCTGAACAATTCGATTCGGCTAGACCGGCTGACTATCGAGGGACCGGCCTGTTGTCGGTGGGGTTACAGGTGGGCATGGCCATGCTGGCCTTTTTCTTTCTTATAAGGAATTTTGAAGGACCATGGTCTGGTTCGGTCGGGTGCTCTGCGGGCTTGTGTCCACACCCACCCCTAAGCCTCGGATGGACTGGGGAGGGGAGCATCCTGTGCCCTAGTGTCGATGTGACAGGAGCCAGTCTCAGCAGCTTCCAGGCCAGAACCTCATTGTGCCCCCAGCACAGCCCGTCTGATCCTTGGTCGCCCTCATTCTGCACCGTTTCCTTCCAAACAACCAGCTTCCCCTTCCCAGGGGTTATCGGGTCACAGCCAGGTGGGCAGGGCCGGATTTCTGTCCTGGGCCCTCCCCGGAGGTGGGAAGGGGGCCAGCCCGTGGGGTTGAGGCTGGGCTCTGGCACCACTGGCGAGCCCGGATGGTCTTGGCTTGGAGTTCCAGGTGGGTGGGGCATCCTGGGCAGCAGTTGTCCTCCCAGATCTGCCGAGTTGTGAGAAGCTCTGGCGCTGATGCCGGCCCGTGAGCAGGGCTCTGCTACTGAGGATACCGGGGTGTCTTGTCCATATGCCACTTGGGTACCTCTGTTTCCTCATCTGGGCCTGGCTGAGCACAGTTAGTGTTTGTTAAATGAATGAATGAACAAAAACGTGGACAGATCACTTTAACAACGGAAAATCCACAGCCCTGAAGGGGTTCAAAGATTATGCTTGACTATTCTGAACATGATAATGTGTCAAAGGTCATTCTAAATGCCTCCTAGATGGGAGCTTAATTGTGAGCTAGTCAGGAATATTCCCATTTTACAGGCAAGAAAGTGAAGGCACAGAGAGGTTAAACCACCTGTTCAAAGTCACACAGCCCATCCAGTATGAGCACAGACAAATTCTTAGGCTCACTGCTTCGCTGAGTGGGAAGAAAAGCAGTGTTAAATGGGCCAGAAGTTTGCGGCTGGAGGAGGGGCGATGGCTGTCGCAGAGACAGGAGTCTAAGCGGAGGCTGGACCCAGGATACCGTGGTGCATCGTGTCTATCTGTGGATCTGTCTTTCTGCCCAGCCCTGCATGCCATGCGGTCTGTCCAGTGGGGTCTGCTGTGGCCCCACTACTCTCCAGAACAGGGGGACTCTCCAAAAGTCCCAGGAAACCAGCAGAGAGGGAGGACCATAACCTGTCCTCTGAGTCCCTCCCGGGCCTGCCAGGGCTGAGAGCACCCCTTCGCTGTGATTGTCTGTGGAGGGCATTTCCTTCAGCCTTCTCAATGTCCTCCACTGACCTCGCTTCCTCCCCCTCTCCCCATTACTACCTCCCTTTCTGCTCCTCTCTGTACTGGGCAGGACATTTCTCACCCCAGGACATTTGCACGTGTTCCCCTCGCCAGCTGGAACAGCCAGAAGTTCCATCCCGTGGCGGCTTTCTGACATTGCATATTGCTGGTGTCCTCAGAGGCCTCGTAGGTCAGGGCCACCGCAGCCTCAGCTGGGTTTCACTCAACTCAGCTTAGCTCATTTTGTTGACTGATTCAAAAATTTGTTTATTGGCTGCGTGTGCCGGAACTCACCTTCAATCCCAGCACTCAGGAGGCAGAGAGAGACAGGAGGATCTCTGTGAGTTCCAGGCCAGTTCCAGGTCTACATAGTGAGAGCCTGTCTCAAAAAAAATTTTTTTTTGTGTGTAGATGTGAACACCGTGGCCTGTGTTTGAAGGTCAAAGGGCCATTGACAGCAGCCAGTTCTCACTGTGTGGGTTCTGGGGGATCAAACTCAGGGCATCGGGCTTGACAGCATGAACCTTTGCCCACTGAACCATCTCACTGGCTATGTTGACTGATCCCTCTTGTTTGACATTGTCCTAGTTAGGGTTTCTATTGCTGTGATGAAACACCATGTCCAAAGTAACTTGGGGAGGAAAGGGTTTATTTGGCTTACACTTCCACATAACTATTCATCACTGAAGGAAGTCAGGACAGGAGGCAGGAGCTGATGCAGAGGCCATGGAGAGGTGCTGCTTACTGGCTTGTTCCCCTGGCTTGCTCAGCCTGCTTTCTGATAGACCCCAGGGTCACCAGCTCAGGGGTGGCTGGACCCTCCCCTATCAATCACTATTTGAGAAAATGCCTTCCAGGCTGTCTACAGCCTGATCTTATGAAGGCATTTTCTCAAGTGAGGTTCCCTCCTCTCGTGGCTTTAGCTTGTGTCAAGTTAACATAAAATTATCAGCACAGACATCCAGCCCTTGAGAGTCCTCTGAGAGTTTTGCCTTCTGTTCTGCTGCCTGCCTGGGCCGGGCCGAGTTCCTGGCATTTGGCTGATGTGGGGTGGGTTGTATAAACGAGTGAGCAGACGACGGAGTGCTTAGAGAATCTTTCTACAGAGTCTGTCGGAGTGACAGTGAGGGAGTTCAGCGTTCTGTTCTGCGGTGGAGAAACAAGCCTCCTGGCCTGCCTTCCTTGTGGACAGTTCTTTAGGGCCCCCATGGCAAGTGTGCTTAGCTCTGGGGTGACTTCCCACAGTAAGCCACGGCAACCGAGGGGTCAAGGAGGCCCCTGGTAAGCCACACTTTGTCCTGCACAGTGCTTTCAGAATGGAGCCTGGGCTTCTGTCTTTCTTCAGTGCCCGAACACCCCCGAGAGTGGACAAGTGTGCCCTCACAGACCTGAACCTGGAGGCCTGGGAGGAGAAGGGCAGGGAGTGGCAGCTGGCACAGGTGTCAGACAAGTCAGGTCATGCCTCATGCCCGTCCAAACGGATCAGGCTGGCATGTGGGTGGTGTGGCCTGACTGGTTGGGTGAGTGCAGGGTGTGGCCTGGGGAGAGTAGAAACCAGTGACTGTGAAGACAGAGGGCCGCAGTGCAGACACCTGTCTTCTGTCTGCCCTGGCTCTAGTTCTTGTCAGTATTGATTCTGGGACTGGGGTGACCCACTCCAGAGCCCCCACAGAGCCCTGGCATCCTTCCAAGTCCCAGGGAGGTGCCAGGAGCTAGGTCACTCCCAAGGGCTTCCCAACAGCATTGTCTTTTTTGGGGAGAGGGAGGCCAGGTGCTCAGGGTTAGACAGGCAGAAGTTGGGGCAAGAGAAATGGACCTGGGGCCAATCAGAAGATCCCCAAAGAGGGGTGAGAGAGCTGGGTGTGGTCATTGGCAATGAGGGGCCACAGTCTTCAAATCCTGGCTTTTATTATCCATTTAATTAGCCTGTCTGGATCCTGGTCTCCTCAGATCACAGAATCTGCTTCCATGGTGCGACTGTCAGGATGTAAGAACCTGGGCTTGTAAAGTGCTTAGTACCTGAAGGGAGGAGCTAAGCGGCTATATGAAGGCCACATTGCTCCATGTGGACTTGCTAAGTCTCACTTTCCTAGAAAATGCACAGATGTGGACCAGCAGGATGCTTTCGTGGATAAAGACATGTACCACCAAGCCTGAAGACCTGAGTGTGATCTCCACGATCCCCATGGCAGAAGGAAAGAACCTATTTCTGCAAGTTGTTCTTTGACCTCTCTCATAGGTAAATTTAGAAAAAGAAAAGAAGGAGAATAAAAGGAAATGCATGGATAAGTCAGTATCTTCCAGACCTATCTGCTATGTCAACTTAAAAGCTGATTGAGAATTGCATTAGCAAGCCTGGTGTGGTGGCCCATACCTCTAATCCCAGCACTGGGGAACAGAGGTAGGTGAATATCTGTGAGTTCAAGACTAACCTGGTCTACATAGTGAGTTCCAGGCCAGCCAGGGCTACACAGTGAGATCCTGTTTCAAAAAGTGAAGTCAAGCTATAAGAGTGTTTCCAGCTAAGGTGTTCGTGGCTGTCTTGCAGCTAACAGAACAGTGAATTAGCTTGAGAAGCCAAAGGAACATTCTTTGTAGAGCCTAAAAGTGAAGGGGAGTATAGTATGAGGAGGAAGTTTGAGCTAAAGGGGCTTCCTGAGCCGCCCCCTCCTGACGGCCCTTCCCCAGCCTTGGCTATATTAGATGGACCACGGTTGGACACCCTGAAAGAGGGATGATGGGGATTAAAGCCTCACATCTCCTTGGTGATCATATGACTACTTCTTCAGCCTCCACAGAGGGATGGAGTCACCAGAGGCTCTTCATGGGAAGAGACCCCAAAGTTCCCGCCTTGTTCCTCTGTGGTTTTGACTTTGATTCTTACAATGTATCTAGAAGGAGACCCTTGAATATCTCATCTCAGTACCACCTTCCTGGTCACTGTCTACACTTGTGTGTGGAGGAGTGTATGAACATTTGTGTGGGCCCAAATGTGTATATGTAGGTGTATGTGCAAGTGTACATGCATACATGTGGAAGCCAGAGGTTCATGTCAGGTATCTTCCTGATCACTTTCCACCCGTCTATTGACAGAGGGTCTCAGCTGAAACCAGATCTCTGGGATCTGGCTCCACTAATCAGCTGCTCTGGGATCTCCTATTTTGGTCTCGGAAGTGTCAGGATGACGGGTAAGGTCACCATGCATGGGTACTAGGAATCCAGACTTTGGTCTCCACTTGAACTATTTCACAGGCCCCTGTATTTGTGTTTTTGATGTGTAGCTGTTTTCTTGAGTCTGAAGCACCGCCCCCCTCAGGAAACTCACCAAACTCACCAGCCCCTCCCTGAGGATGCAAGAGTAGGGAACAACTGCAAGAGAGGAGACTCTTGGGTAGTGCAGCTGCAGGCAGGCTTTTCACTGTTACCCATGCAGCTGCATGCAGACTCTGCACCGCTACCCACGCTGGAGAGCATGATCTGGTAGTGCAGATGCTCAAACCACGCTGTTCCCATAAATCACTCCAGAAAGTTCATTAGTTGCCCATGCTTGACTTGGATGGAATGGTTTCTTTGGTCTGACAATACTGTCACTATCTGAAGTGACTAGAAACAGACGCTGCAGGAAGTGTCATCCAAGAACCGTCTGCCTCTGTGATAACTTCAGAGGTTGCAAAATTGACCTGCAAGCCGCATCTGATCCTATGTGTGCTTTTGTAAAGAAAGATTTGGATTTTTAACTTTTTACTTATTTTTGAGACATGGTCTCATGTAGCCCAGGCTACATAACTTCACTATGTAGCCAAGAATAACCTTGAACTGCTGATTTTCCTATTTCCGCTTCCCTAGTGTCAGGATGTGGTGGTTTGAATGAGAACGGCCTTTTTAGGTTCCTCAGTTGCTGGAACTGTTTGGAGAAGATTAGGAGGTGTGGCCTTGTTGAAGGAGGTGTGTCACAGGAGGCAGGCAGGCTTTGAGGTTTCCAAAGACTTGAGCCGTTCCGGTGTACTCTGCCTGCTGCTTGCAGATCAAGACATGAGCTCTCAGCTGTTTCTGCTGCCGTGATTTTGCTCCAGCATCATGGACTCTGGGACCATAAGCCCAACTGAATGCCTTCTTTACTAAGCTGCCTTGTGATGGTGCCACAGCCGTAGGAAATAATGAAGACATGGAGCTCTGGGCGTGTCCACCACAGTCTTATGCAGTGCTGGGGTTGAAACCATGACTCCCTGCATGCTAAGCAAGCGCTCTACCAAATGAACTGCATCCTTGGGCTGTATAACTAGTTTTATTAGCCTGCAACCGCCCCACTCCTTAGAGCTTGTCTGTGGTTTTGCTCTCTGGCCCTTGACAGAGAAAAAATGAGTTGATGCTTAGTTCTACTTCATTGAAGAAACAAAGTAGTTGTTTCTCGATGCTTCCTCTGTAGTCCCCATACTCAGAAGGATAAGAATTAAAAGCCAGCCTGGGCTACAAAGCAAGACTTTGTCTCAAAACAAAACAAAAACAACACAAGGTAGTTGAGTGGAAAACGTAACTCCATCCCAGCACTTGGGAGGTAGAGGCAGGATAGTCGGGAATTCAAGGACATCCCGAGATACACACCAGCTTCAAGGCCAGCCTGGGCTACCTGAGATGCTGCCTCAAGAAACCATCCTGAACCAAGAGAAAACAAAGCAAAATAGCCCTCTACCATCAATTGATATGATATCTGAAATATTTTATTTTGCTTGTAGGTATGTGTTCATGTGTGTGTGCGTGTGCCCACAGAGACCAGAGGGGCATCAGTCCCTGGAGCTGGAGTTGCAGGTGGTTGTGAGACACCTAAGTGGGGGCTGGGAACACAACCATAAGAGCAGCAAGGGCTCTAACTACAGAGTCATCTGTCCAGCCCTAGCTTACCTTAAAATTGACCTTTTTCTGTTCTTTACACAAGGTGCTGCTGATGGAACCCAGGGTTTTGCCATGCTCTGCCCTGAGCTGCATCGCCAACTCTGACTGAAGCTTTTCATCATGGTTCCACCTAGAAATCCAGCCTGAATTGGAGGAAACCAGAAAAGTAAATACGACCAGAGCAGAACAATGAGCTTCCATTCCATCTGCAGGCCACGGGCCAGCCGGCTTCTGAGCTGAGGCTGGTGGGTCCTTCCTTCAGAGAAAAGCTGCCGGGACGTATCAGGAGCACAGCAGCCCTGGGCTCTCACCCCAGTCCTGCCCTGCAATCTTGAGCCAGTGAAGTCCTGTCTCTGGGCTTGTTCCCTCCATGTTAATGTTTATCCAGCTAACCTGGTCACAGGGTCACCCGGGACTTTATGTACTAGTTGTAAAAATGGTAACTGCTGGTGCCTGCCTTTGGCAATCCTGGGATGTTGAGGGTGAGTTGTTAACCACTTCTGCCTCTCAGCCTTATCCAGATGGTCACCCTTCACTGTGGCCTCTAGAATCTTGCCTGTCACCCCTTCAACCTCACTGCCTTGCCATTCTGGGCAGGGGACTTGAAGTAAGCAGAGAGGGAACTGATTCCAACTGGGTATAGAGACGATATGGCAGGTGCCCTGGTCCCTGTCATGCCCTTTATTATTCTTTGAGTATGGAGTGTCCCCCACAGGCTCATGTCTCCAATGCTTTGTTTCCAGGCTGTGGGGCCTCTAAGAATTGGGGCCTTCTGGGAGTAGATCATTAGGGTGGGCCTTCTCTAAAGGTTAGAATTCCTGAGTTCCAGCCAGCCTCGGCTTCTCTGCTGATGAGGGTCCATCACACAGTCCCTCTGCTGTGAACTCAACCATGTCCTCTCTAGCCATGACAGACTGAAATTCCTCTCTAACTATGAGCCCAAATGAATCTTTGCTCCCTTGGGCTGTTTATGCCCGGGTTGGGGCCTCGGGATGAAAAAGCAGTTGGTCCAGGGCTGAGAAGATGACCCCACCTACAAAGCACACATGGAGAGGGCTGGCTGTGGCAGTATGTGCCAGCTCCCAGCTCTGAGGAGGCAGAGACAGGCAGCTGCATGAGGTCTGTCATCCAGCCGTGCTAGCCTGCTCCGTGTCAGAGACATTCAAAACCAAAACAGGAAATCAAACAACAACAACAACAACAAAGCCACAACAACTTGAAAGAACGCTCAGCAAATAAAGACACTTGCTGCCACGCAGATGCCCTGAGTTCTAGTCCTGGGTAGAGACCCATACGGCGGGAAGGAACAAATGACTCCAAGTTGTCATCTGACTTCCACACACGTGTGACTGTACCAGCACACACATGTGCATCTGAACACACAGGAAGGCACACCTTCTACCCTTGGAGCAGGTGCTTGGAGAAGCTACCAGGACCCATGAGAGTGTTCAGAAGGCAATTCAGGAAATAAAACAATACTGTTTCTTTTATCTTTAACTAAAGGCTTGCTTGCCAGTTTCCTGGGATCATTGTTTCCTCATGTCTGGTCCTTGGGAATCCTTGCGCTAGGAGTGGGAGGCCAGGGGAGCCTGTACAGATGCCTTCAAAACTCTTATGTCAGGGGGCAGTGGGTACGACACAGGATTGTACCAAATGGGTAGAGTCATGGGCCACCATTGCTGAACAGCCCCATATTGTCTCCTTCTCCAACTATCTCTACTTGAGCCCTGAGCCTGTCATTTCAGGTTCCAGTTCAATACGGATGAGACTAAGGTGTCCATTCTAGAATCCTCTGACCACTCCTTCAAGGGCAATCCACCTTCCAAGCCTAAGAGACTTGCCTTCCAGAGGCCGTCCCTAAATATCATGAATCTTTTCCTGCCCTTTAACCTTGCAGCTATTTGGCCTACTAGAAAGATCTCCCCCACCTCTTGTTTACCATGCAATGTTTACCATGTAACCTTTATCAGAAGTCATTCTTACAGTTGCATGTATGTTTCTTTCTTTACTTATTTTGCCCAAGCTCCCTTGCCTGCCCTCTTGCCCTCACCCTCCACTGGGCCAGAGATGAGCTGTTTTCTTTCATCATGGTACTTGGAGCACAAATCAAAGCCAAGTCTTGGAGGCCTCACAAAGCAGCTGCCGTTAGGTAGCGTATGTTGTACACACCTGTGATCCCAGGATCAGGAAATTGATGCCAGTGTGGGCTACAGCGGGAGCTCTATGCCAGCGTGAGAGTCTGAGACCTTGCCTCAAAACTAACCAGTTAGGGATGTGACTATGTTGGTAGAGTCCTTGGAGGCCAGAAGCCAGGGCCACAAAACTGTGTGTGGTGACTCACACCCATAACATCAGTCCTTGAGAGGCAGAAGCAGGAGAATCAGAAATCTAGGGTTATCCTCAGCTACATTGTGTGTTTCTAGCCAGCCTGGGGTAAGAGAGATCCTGTCTCAATACAAAAATGGTAGTGGTGGCTGGAGAAACGACTCTGCAGTTAAGCGCTCTTTCTGCTCCTCCAGAGGACCCAGGTTCGGTTCCCAGCACCCACATCGGTTAGTCTACAAGAGTCTGGAACTCCCACTCCAGGATGTCGGCCACTCTTTCGGCTTCTGGAGACACCCATACACACCCACACAGACCGTAAAAAGCTCTAATTAGATGCTGGGTAAAGAAATACTTACTTGCAGCATCTCTTAAACTTTGCATGCACACTAGTCATCTGAAATTTTTATTAAAATGCAAATTCTGATTCAGCATAACTGGGCCCAGGAGTGACGCTGTTCTCAGCTGTATGTCCCACCTTTGGTAGTAACCACCTGGGTGAACTCTGTCCTGTAGTAATAGGAGCGGCGGGGCTGCATCCCCGGCACCCGGCCGCCCCCATGGCTAGCTTTACCCGAAATAATTACACGGACACTGTATTCTTTTAATCACTGCTTGGCCCTTTATCTCTAGCCCTTACTGGCTAATTCTGATATACCGATCAACCCATCTCTAATAATCTGTGAGCACCGGTCTTACCGGGAAGATTCTAGGTCGGAGCTTCATCGCGTGTGTCTGCCCGGGAGCGGGGCATGGCGTCTCTCTCTGAGGTGTCTGCTCCCGAAAGGAGAGTTGTCGAGTCTGAGCTCACTTCCTCTTCCTCCTGGCATTCTGTTCTGTTTACTCCACCTACCTATGTCCTAACCAATAAAATGGGCCAAGGCAGTTCCTTTATTAGCCAATGACCTTCCTCCATCATGCCCCGCTCCCGGGCAGACACATGCGATGAAGCTCCCACCTAGAACCTTCCCGGTAAGACCGGTGCTCACAGATTATTAGAGATGGGTTGATCGGTATATCAGAATTAGCCAGTAAGGGCTAGAGATAAAGGGCTAGAGATAAAGGGCCAATGACCTTTCTCCATCACTGTCCTAGTTGGCCAGCCACTTCCTCACCTCCTCTTTCCCTTCTCACTGCCCAGAAGACTTAGGATTTCCAGAATAGCTACTGAAACCCAAATGGAGTTAACCAAGTAACAAAGCACAGAGACCCTGAAAACTGAGCTGTCCTGTTCCAGCATGGAGGAAGACGAGCTGTTCCCAGGGCTGGACCATAAGGCTTCCCCTCACTCAACAGGTTGTCTTCATCCTGTGCCAGGTCACTGTGCACAGCCCAGCACCTGCTATACACAGCCCACCTCCCGTCCCCACTCCAACCAGACTCAGACAGTTCTCTCCAGCAGCAATGACATACAGCTGAAGTTAAAGTAGCTGGACGGCTGAGGACATGGCCCCTTCCCCATCACCACCTCTGTGGGAATGTTTGATGACCTCTCTTCCTCCAAGAAACCCTTTCTTCATGGAATGTTAGCTTCAGTGTTAATCCACCCACGTCACGTTTGATGCTCAATCGCTGTGCTCACTCCTGTTTCCTCCAATGTGGTTCCTAGGGGCAGGGAAGATACAAGCATGGGGATCAGAGTTTGGATCCCCAGCACCCCACAAAAAGCCAGGGGTGTCATGTACCTGTAACCCCAGTGTTGTGGGGGTGAAGAGAGCCGGGAGGATCCCTAGGGTTCGATTTCCAGCCAGTCTGGCTGAACGAGTGAGCTTAGCTTAACTGAGAAACGCCTGCTGAAATAAGGCAGAGAATGACTGAGGGAGACACAGATCTCATTGGCCTCCACATGCACACTTGTTCACACACGCACCCCCCCCCCACACACACACAAGTGCAGGCACTCTTTGCAGAGAGGGGCCTGTCAGATACTCAGGTTCCTGAGCTCCGCCCCAGACTCTCAGAAAGTTCAGCTGCATCCTTGGAAACAGGCCCGGAGAAATTTGCATGGCTGATGACCTGCAGATGCATTTGTAGGCGTATAGGGCTTGTATTTTTTCTTCCTCTTTCTTCTATTCAGGTTGTGTTCCCTTTGTGTCCACTCTATTGTGTCTCTGTTTTTGATCATAATCTACCTTAAGCTTCCCTTTGGAATCTAGATAGAAGGAGTGAATATATGAGCTTCTCACGTGATCAGGCATTGCAGGGAGACACCCTGCACCCTGCATATTCCTGTCAGCAAAGCACATCTCAGTACACAGGTGTTCAGAGAATCCATCCTTAGTGCCTCAGCTAAGCCAGTGGGTCTTGAGACCTGCATCCAAGAAGCATCCTATACCACCAGACATGCCCAAATGAGAGCCACGCCTTAACATTTGGCCCCAGAGAAGTGTCCATTGCATCTGACCCCCAGCAAATAATATGCCTTTCTCTAGACATCTCTGTCACTGGGAACTTTGAATATCTTTGGGTTTTTCTTCTCCCAGACCTAGAATCGCTCCAAAGTGTGAGTGGGGACTAAGAATATAGCTCTGCTGGTACAGTGTTTGCCTCGTATGCATGAGGCCCTGGGTTCATGTCCTAGCACCACATAAACCGGGTGTGGCGATGTGTGTCTATAATCCCAGAACTTTGGAGGTGGAGGCAGCAGGATCAGCAGTTCAAGGTCATTGTCATCTACACAGAGTGTAGGAAGATCAGCCTGGAATATCTGAGACTCTGCCTTGAAACAAAACAAAATAAAAAACCAAACCTAAAGTAAACTAGATAAAGTGTGAATGGATCTTGAATTCTGGGTTGTTTCACACATCCAGATTTTTCGATTGAGTCCAGGCTCACCCTCCCTAGCCTTCTCTACACAGGAATTCAGTGAAGATTCATCATACAAGCTGCCCACCTTCCCTTCTCTCGATCATGTCTGCAGCCCCATCTCTGCTCTGCCCTTTGTGGTCTATCTTCCATACTCTTTCACACGGGGCCTTTGCACCCACAGTGTCTTGTTTGCTGAACCAACTCCCACCTCCAGACCTAACCTCCAGCACTGCTGCTGTGAAGAAGCCCTCATATCCCACGGGAGTGGGGTAGCAGTTGACATTAATATTGGTTGTCAGTTCGACAGGATCTAGACTCACCTAGGAGGCAGACTTTTGAGTGTGTCTGCGAGGAGCTGTGCAGACTGGGTTAATCAGGGTGGGAAGACCTCCCCTAAGTCTGGGTAGCACCATTCCATGGGCTGGGGTGCTGGACTGAATACAAAGAGAAAGGCAGAGGAGCACCAGTGTTCTTCTGTCTTCTTCTTGACCATAGATGTGATGTGAGCGGTCGCCTTTGCTTCTGCTGCCGTGGATTCCCTGTCAGGATGGACACTCCCCTCCCACTGTGAGCCCAAGCCAATCTTTTCCTCCTTTAATTACTTTTGTTAGGTAGTTGATCACAGCTGTGAGATAAGTAGTGAATACAGGGAGTAAAATTCCCTTAATGCCAGCCCATAAACTGACTCCTTTCGTTATGACACACTGTTGTGTATGTTCATGTTTAGATAAGGAACCACCATTCATTACCTCTGATGTGACAACACATTTCAGCTTTCCTGGACACTTTCACATACACCTGCAGTCCAATGACCGGTTCAGCTACGAAGGCGGGAGAGGGACCCTTGTTGAGTTTCAGGCTTGGCTTTGCAGAAAGCAAGTGCCCAGTAAACAGTCCTCCAGAGAACCAGATCAGCCTGCTTCACCTCCTATTACTCAGTCTTGGAGAACCACATGGTTGACCAGAAGCCAACTGATGGCATACCTCTCAATAGTTTGAGTGTCAGAGAATATGAAGACATATTTTAAAACACTAACATATTCCCAAGGACTTGAAATTCACCCATTTACCAGGCATCTGTCTGTCCATCCACTCATCCACCCACCCATCCACCTACCCACACATCCACCCATCTACCCACCTCCCCGCCATCTACCCATTCATCTATCCACCCATCCACCCACCCACCCATCCATCCATCCATCCATCCACTCATCCATCTATCCACCCACCCATCCATCCATCTACCCATCCATCTATTATCTACTCATCATCCATTCACCATTAGGCCATCATCCATCATGGATCAATCCATGCATCATCCTTCTATCCAAAGATGAATGAGACCTTGATGCCCACCATGCATCAGATGTGAGTGAGATAAACAAGGCCTCTGCTTTCAGGAAGTGCATTTTCTGCTCGGGTGTGAAGGTGCATAAGGAAGTGTGTGTGTGTGTGTGTGTGTGTGTGTGTGTAAAACATCATATAGATAATTACAGACTGTAAACAGGTGAACGGTATGGTCATGGTTCAGATGTGGTCTGTACCCTCGAGGGATGAAGCGTCAGATGTTCTAACCCCAGTGTGGCAATATGAGAAGTTGGTGGGACCTGTACGAGGCAGGGCCTGGAGAAGGTGTTTGGGGCCCTAGGCAGAGATTAGGTTTTTTTTTCTCCTGGGAGCTCTGATGGTTCTTATGCGAGAGATGTAGCAAAAGAGCACAGCTGTCTCCTCCCCTCTTGCTGGTTTCCTCTCATCAGACTTCTCACCCTCTGCCTCAGGCTGCCTCCACTGCAGGAGCATCAGCCCAGAAGACTTCAAGGGCCGAGCTGATACCTGTACGTGCCCCTGAGCTTCCATAACTGTGAGCTAAATAAACCACCTTTTCATTATGTTACCCAACCTGAGGAATTTTGTTACAGTTGTGGAAAATGGAGGAACGCAAGTGTTCCAGAAGAAAAGTCCTTTGAAGGGGCACTCTACGTGTACTAGCTGCTAGAGAGAGAAGTCAGGGTCTGGAGGCCAAGGCTACCTGATTCTGGATCCCTAACGTCTGGGTTTCCTGGGGGAAGCATTTGAGGGAGGAAGGAAAGCAAGCAGGCAGCAAACAGAAGCATTTCGATCCCTTCTAGGAATGAAGCACGGACATGTTTTGCAGATCAAAGGTTTAGTTAGCCGTCAGGGCTTCAGCAGCTCTCTGCGTAGAAGCATGAGAATGTCTGAGCTGAGGATGTATAGGCCTCATCTAGCCCTGTAAGGCTGTGTGTGACCTGTGAGCTCTCAAATGGGATGGAAGGGTGACTCCTGTTGAAAAGCAGGGACACGCGCCTGACCTAGTTTGATTTGAGTATAAACACTGTGATAAAAGCAGCTGATGAGGAGAAGGGTTATTTCAGCTTACACTTCCAGGTCACAGGTCATCATCGTGGGAAGTCGGAGCAAGAACTAAGGTAGATGCACAGGCTGCTTACTGAGCTCTATGGAGCATGCTCAGCTGGCTTTCTTATACATCCCAGACCCTCCTTTCTAGGGCAGTTACGTGAGCTGGACCCTCCCACATCAATCATTGGTAAGACAGTCTCTCACAGACAAGGCCACTGGCCAATCTGATAGCGGCAATCCTTCCCTTGCGGTTCTGGATCCCACATCCCTGGTGACTCTACATTGTGTCAAGTTGACAATTAAAACTCACCAGTAAACTGCCATACCCCAAACTTCATTAGGATTCATGAGTCCAGTTCAGATCTTACAGTTAGATTTGCCCAGGGGACCTGAGGTTTATGTTTGAGGGGTATTTTCATGGCCTTAGCGCCTAAGAGATAACACACCCTTACACCAAGCTCCCCAGTGATCATGGAAAGTAAACCTGCAGCAACCAGCAAGGTAAAAGTAGAACTTTCCGGGACTGGTTACGTTTTTGTGCGGGGAAGCATTATTCACTATGGCAGTCTCAAGGCCTCAGTCTCTGGTACCCAGAGGAGCTACACTAGCTTTAGTGAATGACTATGGGGAAAAATAGATGGTTTCCTTGAGACATTATTTGACAGAGGGAAGGATTTTGTTTTGAAAAATTAGAAATATTTAGAGAGCATAAAGGTTGCTCACAGGCTGAAGGAAGTACATTCATGACGGTACCAAAGATGTCTAGATGGCGATGCCCACTCCTGGAACATTAGTGACAAGATCTTTTTTTTTTTTTTTTGGTCAGGGTTTCATGTATCCCAGATCCCAGGCTGAACTTAAACTCACTATGAAGCAGAAAATGTTCATGTGTTTCCGATCCTACTGCCTCCACCTCCAAGTCCTAAGATTACATGCATGCTCCATCGCACACAGCCTATGGGAATCCATTACAGGCACGCACCATCACACACAGCCTATGGGAATCCATTACAGGCATACAGGCACGCACCATCACGCACAGCCTATGGGAATCCATTACAGGCATACAGGCACGCACCATCACGCACAGCCTATGGGAATCCATTACAGGCACGCACCATCACGCACAGCCTATGGGAATCCATTACAGGCACGCACCATCACACACAGCCTATGGGAATCCATTACAGGCACGCACCATCACGCACAGCCTATGGGAAGCCATTACAGGCATACAGGCACGGACTATCACACACAGCCTATGGGAAGCCATTACAGCCATGCACATCACACACAGCTCACTGGCTGTGGGGCTCAAACTCAGCATTTCGTGCAAGCTAGACAAAGTACTCTACTAGTGAGCCACATCCCCAGCCTAAGCTTTTTTCTCTCTTTTTCTGGACTTCTCAATATCACACTGTACTCTTCTCTTTCTCAAAGACACAGCCTCCTCACTGGGCTGAGGAACACATTGGGGCTCCCTCCCTTCAGCCATCCTGGTCTCCAGATAGTGAGGTCGATGGTGGTGAACAGGACACCTCAGGCCACTTCTTTCTTCCTGCTATTCTCTCTGCTTCAGAGAACTTGAAGTCAGGGAGAAGTCTAAGCTCTGGCCTTATGGTGCCAGCGATCCTGATAAATGTGGGAGCCAGAGGCAGAGCAGCAGGCATTGGGGCACATTTGCCCGGCGATGACAGCAGGAAAGCCCTGGGCACACCCTGTATCTCACAGTAGATGTGTGTCCTGCATCTGTTACTGACATAGCGTTAGAAGACACAAGGCAGCTCAAGGCAGCATGCTTTGAGGCTACATCTCCAAGGGCTGGGAAATTCTGTGATCACTGTCTTTAAAAATTATCAAACCTCTTTGTCATAAATCAAGCAGACAATATCATACCATTAGTCTTTCTGGTTGAATTTCTGAACTTTATGGGGGAGGGGAGAATCACAAGACAGCCAGTCAGAACCAAGCTCCCACATCACTTCATTCCCATGATGTGTCCCCAAAACTGCCAGCTTTCGAATCCCTCCCAGCATGGTCCTTAATGATGCCAGTGGCTGGGGACAGAGGATGTCGCTCAGATGGTACAGAGCTGTCCTAGCATGCACAGGACCCTGGTTCCATACCCAGCACCACAGGATCTTGATGTACTGATGCCTGCCTGCAATCCCAGCACTCAGCGGGAGAGGCAAGAGGAGCAGAAGCTCGATGTCATCCCTGGATACAGATGGAGTTAGAAGCCAGCCTGGACTATGTGAGTCTCTACTCAAAAAAGCAGCAGCAACAACAACAACAAAAAAGCCAGAGCTAGTGGGAAACCCATGCAGGATGGATGAGGAAATGTGAATCTGTAGAGGGTGGCCCCTCAGTTCAGCCTTCCTCTTCCCTGAGACTAGGCAGCTTCCAAAGAGAGGTGGCCCTGTTGTGTGATAAATTATATCAGTTGTCACCTTGACAGGATCAAGAATCACCCAGGAGGCAAACCTCTGCACATGTCCATGAGAGATTTTCTAGACTGAGTTCATTGAAGTGGAAAGAGTCACCTTAAAGTAGGTGGCACTGTCCCATGGGTTGATTAAAAAGGGAAAGGAGCCAGGTGCAGCATTTATCTCTCCCACTCCCGACTGTGGATGCAGTGTGACTCTCAGCCAGCTTATGTTCCAGCCATCGTGGACTGTACCTCAAATCTGTGAGCCAAATAAACCCTCCCTCCCTTAAGCTGCTTTGTCAGATATTTTGTTACAGCAAAGAGAAAGCAATGGACAAACCAGCCTTTGTTCCCAAGTAAAAACAACAGGGACCATGCGTCTCATTCAATCCTTGATGGACACGTGACATATGCGAGATGTCATTGGGATTGGGATGGACAATCTTGCAAGGGCAGCAGCTAGAGCTCAGCCTCCAGATCTGAGTCACCAGGGTTTATTCTGTTCTTTATGTGTCAGTTGCCTACTGCTGTATAACAAATTTCCCCACAATCTAGTACTTCCCAAGCAACAACAATGCATTATCTCACAGTTTGAGTGGGTCTGGAATATGAGCAGAACTTGGCTCAGCCCTCTCACAAGGGTTCCATTAAAATGTTGGCCACAACTGGGGTATTATCTGAAACTTCACTTGGGAAAGGATTCACTCCAAAGCTCACATGATGTTGGGCATTATGCTCCTTTAAGGGGGATGGGCTGACTGGGTGGTGATGGTACACACCTTTAATCCCAGCACTTGGGAGGCAGAGGCAGGTGGATCTCTGTGAGTTCAAGGCCAGCCTGGTCTACAGAGTGAGTTTCAGGACAGCTAGTGCCATACAGAGAAACCCTGTCTCAAAAAAAGGGGAGGCCAGTGGGCTGAAGGTTTCCATTTTTGGTTGGGTATTGGCTGAATCATCTGTCAATCTCTATTAAAAGGGATCACTAACAAGCTAGCTTAGAAGCATACAAGCCTAGAAGGCAACAGAGTTGGCTGGAGAGACAGCAGGCACAATGCTTTGCAGATTAGTCACGTGACACCCACTATTAGTATGCTTGCTAGAAGTAGGTCCTCATATCCAGTCTGCTGTTGGGGAAGACGTACATAGACACGAATACAAGGCACCTCGGGCATTAGAGGTCAGCAAGCAGCCTAGAAACCACACTGTTCTCCAAAGAAATGGTCCCTGGACGGAAAGCAATACGCATCTGTGAGGACTCAGCTTCCCAACCATGATGCTTGAACCACACTCATAGTTGATTATTTTCTAGTGATGTTATGAACCTAAATCACAATTACTTGAAAAATCTTCCTCCTTTTTGCAAGAACCTAGGCTGTCTTCCTGAAGACCTATTCTGCTAGTCTGTATGACAGCTCCTATTCATCACCAACTTGATGGAACCTAGAATCATCGAAAACACAAACCCCTGGGCATGCCTGTCAGGGACTTTCTAGATTGTGTTAACTGAGGTAGGAAACCCACACTGACTGTAGGGAGCACCTCCTGATGGGCTGAGGTCCCAGACCAAATATAGAGGAGAAAAGGGGCTGAGCACCAGTGTGCATCTCTTGCTGCTTCCTGACCGTGACCTCAGTGTGAGCAGCTGCCCCCCACTCCTGTTGCCATGATTCCCCATCATGACGGACCGTGCCCTCACCCAAATAAGACTCCCCTTAAGTTGTTTTGTCACGTACCGTCACCGTAATAAGACAAGTAACTAACGCAGGCTGTTTCAGGCCATGATCAGGCTGCCCCAGGCTTGGCTAACTCTCTACATTCCTCTTGAGAGCAAAGAGGAGCCAACAGAAACATTGACAAGAAGCTGACAGGACTCTTCAATGTGGCAGCTGGAACACAGCTAGTGAGAGACGGTTGCATTCCTTAGCTCTCTTTCTTTCTCTCTTTTGAGAAAGGATCTCACTGTGTAGCCCAGTTTGGCCTGGAACATGTTACATAGATCAGACTGGCCTCAAAGTCATGGAGATCTGTCTACTTCTGCCTGTTGAGGACTGGGATGTAAGCCATGAACCAGCAAGCTCAACTGGTCTCTTTCTTTAAGAAGAAAATATGTGTGATGTGGTATGGTCGGTGGTTGCTTATTCATTCCCGAAGCGAAATAATCACACAGAAGCTATATTATTTGCAATACTTTTTGGCCAATAGCTTAAGCATATTTCTAGCTAGCTCTTATATCCTAACTAACTAATCCATTAACCTGTTCATCACCACAAGGTTGTGGCCTAGTAGCAAAGTTTCAGGCCCCTGCAGAGACGTCTGTCTCCTGTGGCAGCTATGTGGCTTTTCTGACTCTGCCTACTCTCTTTCTACATCTCTGTTTGGATTTCCCACCTGGCTTTACTCTGTTAAGACATTGGGCAAAGCAGCTTTATTCATTAACCAATAAAAGCAACACATATACAGAAGGATTTCCCACACCGATGTGTGTGTGTGTGTGTGTGCGCGCGTGCACGCACGTGTGTATAGGTACACAGATAGAGACCAGAAGAGCGTGTTAGATGTCCTCTACTATTTTCCCCATAGTCCTCTGGAGCTTTTACTGGGTTAGAAAAGCCAACAACCCCCAGCAATCCTCCTGTCTCTAACCCTCTGAGCTGTAGCTATAGGCGTTTCCAGGAATACCCAGCTTGTTACATGGGTGCTGAGACCTAAACTCCAGTCCCCTTAGTTGTGGATTAAGTGATTTTAACTATTTAATCATATCTATAGCCTCTTTTTCTCTTTCCCCAACCCTAAGCCAACCCCTCATATTGCCATTCTGTTGTGGCCCGACGTCGGGTGCCATCTGTCAGAGTCTAGTCTCAATGGGTTCACATATTCCAGGGTAGGGGTGTGAGGATTAGAAATATCAGGCAGGAGAACGGAGATATGAAAGAAAAAGATGGAGATGCAGAATAGAACCGGGGGGCAATCCAGTGAATACTGAACTCCCCCATGTTTATTTTCCATATGCTTATATACCCCAATTCAAAGCGGGGGTTGGGGAGATTGCCTGCTTCAATACGTGAAGCATCAAGCAACTGTATCCTGAGTGAAATAGTCTATTGTTTAGGCAGAATGCACAATGACCACATCTTAGAACAAGCATCCTGTAGGCAGCCACTCTCTGGCTCAAACCTGTCGTATCCTTGAAGGAGCAGAAATGGGCTTTTATTTTCTGACCTTTGATCAAGGTGGAACAGAACCACTTCTGTGGGCTCCTGCATCATTCTCCATGGCTCTCCACATCTTCAGATGCCCTGTCTCCAAGCTAGATGATCCTGTTATTAACTAGCTCTCGACAAATAACCAAGAGGCTACCGTGGCATACAGAAATGGTCATGTGTATCTCACCCACCTCCCTGCAGCTCTGGGCTTCAGTGGAGAACCCTGCAGCTTACCCAGGGTAGCTATGCTCCAAGCTGCTTTAATTTTTCTGGAGCCAGCCGGGTACCAGAATGCTATTTTACTCATGGAAATGGCAAAACTGAGACAGGACGAAACTACTGTCCAAAGGCTTGCCAGCTTCCCCAAGTGCCTTGTTATTTGCTCATTGGCTGAAGTAAATCATGTGGTCCAGCTGGGGCTCCAGCTTAAGTCAGGTGTGGGAGAATGTGCCCTGCCCACCTAAGGCAGCAAGAGTGGGCATGTGTCCTATGTCATCAAAGTGTTTGGAGTGAGAACTCTCTAGAACACACCTTCACTCTTCTCCACACCATGGTATTTTATTATTGAAATACCAGGAGCAAAAGTACAGCATAGATAAGGCAAGCTTCTGCCTCACCCCAGAAGAGAGCCATGTAGGTTCAGAGAAAATAAAGACCGACCAGAGGCAGGTGAAGGGACCAGGTGGGTGGGGCTCCTCGGAGGGTCTGGAAAAGCTAGAGACTCAGTCCGCCCATTTTTCCTTCCCAATTCGGGACACACCCATCAGCAGGAGGCCTGGGAGAAGATACAGGGAGGAGGTCACTTTCTCTCGGGGTGAGGTCTTGGTCCATTTTCCTCCATTCTGCCTGAGTTCAGCTGGCAGCATCCTCTAGTCCAGCCTGCTGCCACTGTTCCCACTGCCCCGGGCTTGTTGTCCCTTCAGTCAACACCATCTGGACTCAGTTTGCTAACACTTTTATTTTGGTGGTGTTTATATTTTAAGTTTGTCTTCTATTTTTGGATGATGCCACTGGCTTCCTGTTTGGCAACACGGAGTTTCCTTTCAAATAAATATATTTAAATAAACAGTTTATGTTATTTGTCAAAGAAAGGGTAAAAAGGGGGTTGATGCAGTTGGCCTGGCTTCAAATCCACAATGTCATTCCTATAGGGTCTTTGAACGGGTCCTTTCATAGCTTGTCCTGGCTTTCAGCTTCAGGGATGAAATGAGGGTGTCTTTTGAAGGTCTGTTGTGTTGCATTCCAGCTGATGCTTGTCAGGTCCAGGACATAGCAGTTAGAAGGTTTGCCCAAATCCTGAAGCCCCGGATTCCACCCCCAGCACCACATAAACTGACTCTGGGGTGCTCGTCTATCATTCTTGGGTAAAGGCAAGGGTATCAGAACTTCAAGGTCATCCTTGGCCACATAGTGACAAGTTGGTGGTCAGCCAGCTACAGGAAATCTTGTCTCAATTACAATAATAGGCTCATGTTGGTAAGGTGTTTGACACATGGCTAATGCTTATTAAACGGCAGTAGGCACAGGAACTCTCCCTTCTGGAAAAACCTTTGGGTTTTCTGTTTTCTAGATGACCGTGGGACAGACAGGCCTCAGCTCAAAATAGCGCCTCCTGTGCCTCGTGCAATGACTCTCACTTGGGGAATTGCCTTGCCCATGCAAGTGAGATCCTAGACCAACTACAGCAGCTGGAGGCCTGAGGGGGTCTCAGAATATGAGGCCTCATGTCTCATAAGGAATCTCTAGCTGAGACCCAGTGAGAGCTTCCGTCTACAGAACTCTGCAACCAGATTTTAAAATGAGGCCCATGATCACTGAAATATAGCGACATGGCTTAGAGTGGTAGAGGGGGTGGCGTTTGCCTTGTGTAACCCTAGCACTTGGAAGGTGGAGGGGCAGGAGGGTTAAGAGTTTAAGGGTGTCCTGGGCTATATAGCAAGACCTTGTCTCAAAAACTAATAAATAAACAAATAAAATAAACTCGGGACTGGCAAGATGGTAGTCATAGTTAGTTCAGCTGTCAGTTTGACCCAAACCAAGAGACACGTGGAAAGAGAGCCTAGCGACTGAACTGAATTGTCTCCAGGCATGCTGGGGCTGTATTTTCTTGACCACCACTGTGGGCGGGGCCATCCCTGGGCAGCTGGGCCTGGGCTACAGAAAGCAGTTGAGCAGTCCAGTAAGCAGGGTTTCTCCATGGTCTCTGCTCAGTTCCTGCCCCCAGGTCCCCTCGCTGAACTTCTATGCCCCCGAAGTGTTGCTGAAGTCAACCCTTTCTTCTCTAAGTTGTCTTTGGTCCTGGTGTTTACCACAGCGACAGGCTAAGGACGCTTGCCACCAAGTGTGAGGACCCGAGTTCTATACCCAGGACCTGTGCGGTTCTTTCCGACTTCCATGTGTGCTATCCACACACACAAGTGAATAATAAATAAGTAAAGATAATAAAAATGTTGTAAACAGGGAGAAACAAGTGAACAAGGAAAACAGCTCAGCAGGTAGAGGCAGGCACTTGCCACCGAGCCTGAAGAGCCCTAGAAGCCACATAAAGGAGAAGGAGAAAATCAACCCTACAAGGTCGTTTTCTTACTCCACATGTATAAACACACACACACACAGGAAGAGAGAGAGAGAGAGAGAGAGAGAGAGAGAGAGAGAGAGAGAGAGAGAGAGAGAGAGAGAGAGAGAGCTTTAAAAATGTGCTGAAAAAGAAAAAGAGAGAAAGAATACAGTGCCCAATTGAGACCACACAACTGTGCGTAAGTTCCCGTTGGTAGTTAGAGGTACAAGCAGGTGCCTTTTATCTTTGGTTTGTACAAGGAACACAGACCTGTGGAATTAGAAGTCTAAATCGATGCTGTAATATGCTGGGCCCTGGGTCTGAGTGTGTTCAATTTTAAAACATTCCCTTCAACACCTAGGACGGCACTCAGGCCCTGGCCTCCTCCGTGGCCCCCTAAGGGCCTTCTGCTGGACTGTCTGCCCCCCTGCTGTTTTCAGATGAGAAAAGCGAGGCAAAGGAAAGGGTGGCTTGGTGTCTTGTCGTCATTTTCCCAGGAGTTGGAAGGACTTTGGGAGTGATTTGTGTGAGGGTGTGTATGTGTATCAGTTTGGGGAGGTTGCAGGGAGGAATTGGAGGAGGGGCTATTGGGGTGGAATCCACATGTCAGGTAAGCAGGAAACCATGGAATCTGACCTTCTTTTTCATTTTTGAGTCAGGGTCTTACTAAGTATCAAGGGTTGCCTTTAATTCATTCTGGGCCTTTAATTTGGACCCTCTACATCAGACTTCTCAGTAGCTAAGATTTACAGGCGTGAGTGATATTTTTTTAACGATTTATTTATTTTATGTGCATTGATTCATCTGCATGTGTGTCTGTGTGAAGGTGTCAAGAACCCCTGGGATGTTTGTAACTGGGAATTGAACCTAGGTCCTCTGGAAGAGCAGCCAGTGCTCTTAATCTCCCTGTGCCATCTCTCCAGCCTAACTTGGCAGAATCTTAAGACTGGTCCTGATGGTGGTCTTACCTCAGGAGAGGAACTCTTAATTTTTCAGTTACAGCTACCCAGCCTCTCCAGGAGCCAGACACTGTCTAAGTATTGCTTTTAGGCCTCAGAACAAGATCCCACTATGTCTTCCGTTTTCATCAGAGGAAACTGAGGCAGGAGATATTAACAACTAGCTCACTAAGTTACTAAGAGAAAGAGAAGGGTGCTAGGAAGAAAGCGGGAATCTGGGGTCCCTGTTAAGTCAGGAGAAGGCGGGAAACAGACGAGGAGGGGGGCGATGTCTCCAGTGGGAGACTTCAGCTCCCTTGAACTTTGCGAGTGTCACAGGGCGGCCAGCGGGCAGGAGCTGGGGGGTACCCTGCGGCCTGCCCGGGTCCCGCCCCCTGGATTGGCGGCTCCTGACATCACGGCCCGGGAGGCGGGCTCCGGAGAGGGCGGCGGGGAGGAGGCTCGTCGGCCCGGAGGGCGGAGGAGGCCGAGCCGTCCCAGCCCGAGCTTCAAAACACCCGGCGCCTCACCCCGCGCACAGCCTGCCCCTGCGTCCAGACGCCCGCGTCCGGTGAGTTGGGGGCGCGCTCGGGGACAGCAGTGATGTCGGGGTTCCGGGCTGACAGGGGCGCGGTCCGTCCTCTTTAGGCACCGGGACAGGCCCGGGGATTCGTGGGTGACAGGGAGGGGCCGGGGTGCGGTCTGTGCGGCAGCCCCGCTGCTCTTTCTCCAGACCCCTGGGGCGCAGGCCTCCCTTTTCTGGTCCCCAAGGCCACCGTGCCACCCCTGGGTGGCATCCGTCGCCTTTTGCGCCCAAACGGGCGGGAAAAGTTTGGGGAAGAGTCAGAGCGCACACCCGCCCCCGGCCGCCACCTCTGGCCCAATGCTCTGAAAGTCCAGGGTAGCCAGCTCACTTCTCGCCTGTGGTACTCAGCGTCTGAGCCCCAAGCAGGGCTAATCAGGCAGGATCTGCGGCGACCAGGCGAGGTCCATGGGTCCCTGTGGGCCGCTTGGTCCTCCGGACCTGGGTTCCGTGGCGCCCCACTGCGGCGAGGGGCAGCTTCCTTGGGTTCTTAACGGTGTCCCAGCGTGGGGGGAAATGCCAAGGATGAGGCCCCTACCTACTCTTACCTACTGTGGCAGATCTGAGTGCTTTAAAGGGAAGGAAGCATGCCCCCCTGATTCCCCACAGAATGTACATGCCGGGCTTGGAGAAGGACTGAAGCTTCTAGCCTCAATTCAGGACGACCACACTCTTAGGAGGCATCTTGAATCCGCAACTTCAAAGACAAAGTGGTGGGAAGCAGTGGTTGCCAGGGGATAGGAATGGGTGGGACTTGGTAATATTTAACAGGTACAGTTTTGGTTGACAACGATGGGATGTTTCGAGTATAGATAGGTTGCTCAACATTGCTGGTTCATTTCGGGCCATCGGCTTGTACAATTACAAATGGTTTAAATCATAAAAACTAGGTGTATTTTATCACAATGAAAGGTACGAGAGACACCTCTAGCCACTGCTGTTTGGTCCTTCTGAATCAGAGACAGAAGTCCCCAAAACCTGCCCACCTCTCCCTGAAATGTCTCAAATAAGGGTAGAGGTGCAGGTTACAGGGGAGATCCAAGGGAAGAGGATGTGGAAAACCCACGGGGGTGTGCCATGGGCTCCACGTGCCTCCTCCTCCCAGAGAGCCTTTTCCTGTCCCCAGCACAGAGAACCCTCCTGTTGAAGGTGGAGAAACCTGGCTCAGAGACCTGGTAGAGTTAGGAATTCAAGATTGTGGGGCCAGAACTTCTCCTTGTCTGTGTCCTCCTCCATTCCCACCAGGAGATACCTCAGTGGGCTGCAGAAAATGGGGAGAGAACCTTTAAGAGGTGTGGGTCCCCTCCAAAGTACGTGGGCAGATAGATGCCCAGCCCACAGCCTAGGGGAGGCACAGGGGGTGGCCAGAAGGTGCCGAACCTGTTTTTCCTCCGAGGGATTTTGGATCCTTACCACCCCACCCCCACAGGAACTGAGGAGGCAGGCTGGGAGGCAGAAAGAGCCCGTCACACACAGCCCAGAGCCTTCTCTGTCCCTCAAATGCAGAAGCTGAGGCTGGCCTGCAATCTGGGCAAGGGTGTCTGTGTGGGAAGCTGGAGAAGGAGCCAGGAGGGAGGGAGAGAGGAGGGCAAGGCTGGGCAAAACAGTTCTAAGAAGACGTTAGTTGGGTGGTGCTGCCCCACGGGGAGGCCCCCTCTCAAGCCGACACAGCCCCAAGGGAGGATTTAATTGTAAATACACAGCGTATCTATTTAGCAGCCCCCAGACACACATGTGCGCATGCGCACACACCCTCTTTACAGGTAATGGCATCTAGATTACTTTCTCTCCCTTTGTCTTAAGTGCAGGGAGGGCCCATTTGCCAGTGTTTTGCTTATGCGCAGGTACAAACTGACACTCTGCTTCCCCTGGTTCCCTCTCCTCTTCCCAGAGCATCCCTGCTCATCCCTGAGGAGCAATGGAAGGCAGTTCTTTGTCACCGTGAGCTAACTCCAAGGGACACTACAGGGAAGGAAGTCTGTCGAGACAGAACTATATAAAAACCTTTGCAGGCTTGGGATCGAGGCTGACCGGAGCGTGGAGTGCAGCCACCTCCTGGGGGACAGCTAATTGATATGTACTTGTTGAAATATGTGGCTGGTGCTGTGTCTGTCATCAGGTGGGGTCTCTGATGCAAGTTTCAAAAGCTGAAGTGGGGCAGGTGCCAGAGGTCACTCAAATGGACCTGGGCTTCGAGATCCAAAGGTGGGTTTGGGTCCCCGTTCTGGGATTGGGGAGCAAACCTCTCAAAGGTCGGCAGAGAGAGGCTGTGCAGGAATGTTTGCTCCTGTGTACTAGAAAGAACAGGAGTCTGTGTCTGGAAAGGGGCGGGGTACCTGTGAGAGGGTGGGAAGAGGAGGTACCCCCTCCTCACTCCATCACTGATGAGGTGCTGCCTTGCTCCCTGCAAGTGCTGCCCCAGGAGCATGAGTTAGGTAGGATGTAGACAGGCCTTTGGCAGTCAGGGATTGAACACATCTGACTCTTGTTAGGGCCAGGCCCAGGAGGACTCTAAAAATATCAGTCAGGGCTGCCACCCAGCCAGTGATCGCTTGTAACCCGACACCCCCAGTGAGGCTGGTGGCTGTGACAGATGGTGATGACAACACAGGCCTCTGGATACTCTGTCCCTTGAACTCCTCCAGGCTAGCCAACCTGGGGACAGATGCGGCAAAGGGCGAGTCTCTCTGCTTTCGCTGGCGTGGGTAAAAACTGGAGAATTTCGGAACCTAAAGAGTCTAGCAAACTCCTTTTTCGAGAGCTAGGCACAAACTGAGAGAGGTGGTATGAGTTGTCCAAGGTTGCACAGCCAGTTGGTGGCAGACCTACATCCCAGGAAGTGGTCAGTGGGACTCCAGCCTCATGGTTGCAGGAGTCTTGTAACATATGTCGTGTGTCTAGTACTCTGGTAGAGGAATGTTAGGCCAAACATTCTCAAGGAGTGGGTCACTTTCCTTAGAGCATCTGGGATCTTTCAGATGCAGCTGCCAGGCTCTAGAGAAGCTGGCTCATCTTGGAGCAGGATGTAGGGAGGAGGAAGGCTGGAAAAAAACCAAGTAGATGGTCCTTCCTCTTCCCAGCTGAGGTACCATTGGCTCCATTCCTTAATAAGTAAGTACCTGTCAGATACTGAATGGAGCTCCCAGACGGTCACCCTCCTTGGGCAGCCAGGCTTCTGTTCCATGGGGGCTGAGGGCTCTAGAGGGAAGAGAAGACGGCACCAATCTTTTCTGTTTATTTTTCGGAGACAGGGTTTCTCTGTAACCATAGCTGTTCTGGAACTTGATCTGTAGACCAAGCTGGCCTCAAGCTTGGAGATCCATCTGCCTCTGCCTCCCGAGTGCTGGGATTAAAGGTGTGCGCCGCCACCACCCACCTTGGCTGCTCCATTCCTGCCAGTCTTGACTGCCGCAGTTTTTAGAAGGCTCCTAAGATTTAGGGTTTGGAGCTGAGTGAGGAGTCACCAGTGTGATATTTGGTGTGAATACTGCCCTCAGAAATCAGGGATGCTGGACGCTGGTTATGGCGTACGATGCAGGTGCACTGCAAATTGCTCATAGTCTAAGACGGTGTCCCCCGTGGCGGAGTCCCCCAGGTAACATTTTTCTTCCCTTTAACAAATGTTTCTGTGTTTATTTTGTGTGTGTTGGCGTGTACACATACCATGGCGTACATATGTGGAGGTCAGAGGACAACTTGCAGAATTTGGTTCTCTTCTTCTACCTGTGGCCCCTGGGGATTGGACTCAAGTCATCGAGTGTGGCTTGCTCGTAAGTGCCTTAACTCACTGAGCCACCTTGCTGGTCTTCAATTTTCCTTTCTGATAAGCTGTCACAAATCGTCTGACCTTGTCTTTCTTGAAAATAAAAGGATTTTTAAACATTTCAGAGTTAAAAAAATACAGTGAAAGATGATCTCATTGATTTGAGGTAATGAATTTTCCTCCAAGTGTTATGCATTTCCGTTAGTGCCCAAGCCGATTCTAAAATTAAAAGTCTATGGCATGATGTAAAAAGAAGAAAGATTAATCATCTATTTTCCTTGATTGGCATTTGAAAAACTTACAAACATCATATGAACTTATAATTTCACCGATACTGCTGTGTGGGGTCAAATTTTTATAGCTAATGCTTTTTAAGCTCTGAAATATTTTTTTTTAGTTAGAGTAATCAATAAGCACAGGTGATCTCAAGCTTGGCAAAAATCTTAGTGGCAGGGTGACTGCCTTTTAAGAAGGTGTTTTCTAGTGGGGACTGAAGTGGACGCATTTCACACATTTTAATATAACATTTGAAAAAAATTTTAAAAAATAATATAACATTTGTATTAATTTCTGAGAATTTAGTACATGCTTGCAATGTATTTTGATCACTTCACACTTTAAATAACTGATTTATTATTATTATTATTATTATTATTGTGTGTGTATATATATATATGTGAAGGCATATACATGTCATCATGTGCCTGTGATAGAGGAAATCTTTTGGGAGTTGGGTCTCTCAACCATAGGCCCTGGGGATTGCATTCAGGTAAAGTGGACTTGTACCACAAGTGTTTCTGCCCCTTAGGGAGCCAGCTCACCAGCCCCATTTCACACTTTTTTTTCACAAATTTTTATGCTGCTTATTTATATTTTTGGAGACACTTTTGATGAGAGAACCAACCCCCACACACCCACGAGCTACCACACACTCTCCCCTTCAGCAGAGTCCCACACCTAGCGTCAGATGGGAACCACCGACTTGGTGCCCGACACTCTCCTCATCTCCAGTGAGGATCCCATGACCTTCACTGGTTGTCCTGAGGGTCAGAGGAGGTGATGGTAGATGTCCGAGGAAGGAGCTTAAAGTGTTTGGGGTTTGCTTGATGTGACGTGAGGCTGAGGGAGATGGGCTTGCATGCTTCAGTCTTAGTCAATATCGTTAAGCAACTGTCTGCTAGGAGCAGCCTGGAGGGGGTTCCCTCTCGTCAGGGGCGCTGAGTCCAAGTGGACATCCTGCAGGGCTGCTGGATTCCATTTCAGAGAAACTTGGAGTATGGTGGGCAAGGAGGCTGGACGTGGGCTTGGAGGACCCTTTAGTGTTCTCCAGTAGCCACGCTTCTGGGGAAGGTGACTGTCTTTCAGTCATTCTGCAGGAGGCTTTATATAGCATTAAGAAGAACAGGTTCACACTGTCAAGATGGAATGGGGAAAGGTGAACTACCTCTGGCCTGTATCATTGAATCTTCTTTTAGTTATTGGGATGTAGTGATAACTTGGTCAGAAAAAAATATAAAACAAAAACAGACTTGAGTTTGACCCCCAAGACTCACGTTAAAAAAACAAACAAAAATAAAACAAAACTGAGTGTTCTTGCAATCCTAGTACTGGGCAGACAGAATAGTGGACCCTTGGGGCTTGCTGGTAGTCCAGTCTAGAGTACTTATGAGTCCAGGCTAGTTGGGAAGGAGGGAGGGAGGGAGAGAGGGAGGGAGGAAGAGAGGAAAGAAGGGGGGAAGCAAGGAGTAAAATACACTTGAGGTCCTCTGACCTTCAAACATACATGAGCCATTTGCACTTGTACACATATGAACACACACGCAGAATATCAAAAAGTGTATGTGAGGAACAGAAAATGGCTGATTGGGTAGGAGCACTTGCTATGAAATCCTACCATCCTGAACTGGATCCTCAGAATTCACGGTGGGAGGAGAGAATCAATCCTGAGTTGACTTCTGACCTACCCATGTATGCTGTGGCGTGCATATGCCCACTTCAGCACACACACAAACACACATGAAGAACGATAACAAAAGCTATATATCAAAGTATGTATTATTTATATAAAAATAAACAAAAGTCTCATTACATGCTCTGTGTCCCTATATGAATTGTATTCATTTCAGGAACAATGGCCAGAAGGTCGCACCAGATAGATGAATATGATTTCCACTGATGAAAGGGGAGGCCAAGGAACTGGTGTAGCCTGTCGTATCTCTAACAGGGAGCGAATGCATGACTTGCCTCTGTGTCTGAACTGCAGCAACAATGAGCGGGTCTTCCCTGCACTCGGGGAGCAGTGGGGTTTCGCAGGTGTGAGGATGGGAGCTTCCCAGGGTGTTCATGGCTATGGGGCATCAGAAAGACCACAGACAGTCACAGTCATTCAGGAGCAAGATGGTGAGATGAGGTGTCATCCAGCCCCGCCGGCATCTTTGTGGATGCCAATGAGTGAAATAAGTTCTGATCTGGGTGCTGTGGGTGAATGCTAGCACTGGTTTGGAGAAGAAAGACCAACTAGTGTGGTCATGGGCAGTCATCCAAGCAGGTGATAGCATCAGGCCTGGGTATCCAGGGCTTGGCGAAGAACTCAAGCAAAGGGGTGAAGACCTGAGTCTCACACCATGAATTAGCTTGACATTACTTAGGGCGGGAGAAAATGGCCCCTACTTAGCAGTGTTATCAGTAGTAATGACAGTAATCACCATCGCTGCCTTCAGAGCAGTTTACTGGCCACGTGCAGTTCCTCCCTGCACTCATTTAAAAGTAGAAACTGTTATTATCTCCGCTCTCAGAGATGAGTGAGTCTGTTAAGGAACGTGCTCCAGTCTCACAGCTTGCAAGTTAGGATTCGCTTTCGGAGCTCCTGGGCGCCATTAGACACACCGACCCCCTTCTGTTCTTGCCAAAACTCAACATATGCTTTCTCCTTGAAATAATCCTGGTCATCTGGGTCCAGAATGTTCTTTTGGTCCAGAAGTCCTGATGGGTATCCTGGATATTAAATATGCCTCCTCTAGAATAGGTGGTCTGAATCCTCCAAGGCTCTATGATATGATGCTCTTTAGCATGTTCTGTATGTGAACGTGTGTGGGTTTGTGTGTGCACATGAGGCCAGAAGACAGCCTCCGCTGTTGCTGCTTCTCTTTTTTCCACTTTGGTTTTGAGGCAGGGTCTCTAAATGGATTGGGACCTCCTAAGTAGGCTGGGCTGAATGGCCAGAGAACCCCAGGGACCCACCTGTTTCTGCCTCCCCAACACTGGAATTATAAGCATGCACCAGTATTCGAAGCTTTTTAAAACAAACAAGCAAGAAAAAAATCATGAATTTTGGGGATTGAGCTCAAGTCTTCCTGTGCAAGGCAACCCCTTTACCAATGGAGCCATCCCCCAGCCTCTCCTTCATGTATGTCTGTGAATATATTTAATGTTATTAGATGATATTCCCTTTTGATAGGAAAACCTCTTATTACTGTAGAATGTGTCCCAGAGTCCAGCCAGATAGACATGGACCCAAGCACCTAGGGGAGGCGGCTGAGAACAAGGTCCAAGCCCTCCATGAGCCTGCTAACAACCTCAGCTCACCAGGACACGTCCTCCACTTTTCCCTGCAGGTCCTATTTCTGAAACCATCCCTGCTTTCTTCACCATGGGCACCATCTTGGCCCAGACCACCATGGCCTTCCTCACTGATAACCATCCAAACGCTTTGACTATTGTCCCCACAGCCGCTCACTCTGGCCCTCAAGTCCATCTTTCACGTTCACGCAGAAGGATCAGAGGCCAAGCTAGCTAGGTGGTTCTCACCCACCCTATGCAAAGACTCTTCAGTGGTTTCAATTGCTCCTAAAGTAAAGAGAGAAAAAAAAGTATCTCAGGCTTTGCCTGATCTGGCGCCAAGATCCTTGGCTGGCTGCCCATCAGAACCGCCCAAGGAGTCATGATAAAATGCAGTTCCCAGTCCCCACCTGGAGAGAATGACATCAGCCTCTCAGGAGGGTGGGGTCACTCACAGGTAGTTTTTCAGGTCCCCCAAGTGCGGCTGGGCACAGGACTGCTTCCCTCCCCGAACTCATCAACTGTTATCATTCCGCCCCAGACCCTCTTCTTGCTCTGGCCACCTGGCCTACCTACTTCCTCTGACTCTGGTGATGCCCGGATTGAACCCAGCACTCCCTCAATGGTAGACAAGCACTGTGTCACTGAGCTTCATGCCCAGCCTTCTTTCTACTTTTTTAAACAGTTGACACTAGATCTAAGTTCCCCAGGCTGGTTTTGAACTGTCAGTCCCCTGCCTCAGCCTCCTGAGCTGAGATTATACTTAAATTCCAACCTTTAAGGTGTCCCTTAGCCTGTGAGGGCAGTAATTCAACTGTATATCAGGCTGACCTCAAACTCTAAGGTAGCTGAAGATGGCCTTGAACTTGTCATCTTCCTGTTGTCACCTGTGGAGCGCTAGCCTTACAGGTCTGTACTGCCATACCTGGGATATGCTAATGAGGCAAGCACTCAACCACTGAGCCACATCCCCAGACCCTACAGGCCCCACAGGCTCTTCAACAATTTTTGTTTGTTTTGGGTTTTTGGTTTTTGAGAAAGGGTTTCTCTGTGAAACAGCCCTGACTGTCCTGGGACTCGCTCTGTAGAGCAGGCTGGCCTCCAACTCTGAGCTCCACCTGTATCTGCCTTCCGAGTGCCGGGAATAAAGGCATGTGCCACCACCACCAAGCTCCAAGTCTTTTCTTGTTTGTTTGTTTTTTAAAATAACATATTTTTTGTTGATTATTTGGGAATTTCACACCATGCACCCCAATCCCACTCACCTTCTAGTCTCTCCATATCCACCCCTCACCCCTGCAGCATCCCCTCCCAAAAGAACCCCGCCCCCAATGAATTAAAAACAAACAAAAACACCTCAATCTTCCTTCTTTCCCACCTCTCGAACACCTCTTCATTTGCCCTAGTGGCTCTGGGAGCTGCGGTGTTTGTCCAGTCGGCCCCTTCTGCAAATCTTGATCTCCTCAACCGTTCTTCTACTGTTGCTTGCTTTCCTCCCCTTCCTCTCTCTGACGATGCGTTCTCCTTTCAGAGGCACCATCTTTATGGCATGCTTCCTCCCTGGGTCAAGACAGATCTGTTCTTTGGCCCTCACTTTCGGTGGCATTGTTTAGGAGTGGCTAGGGAAAGCAGGCACAGGGACCTTGTGCCTGTCTGCTGAGTTCACTGTTGCATCCCCAATAGCTATCACAGGTCAGGCCCCTGGGAAGGAGTCTCGAAAGAGACTCCTGTCTGAGCTGGGAGAAGGGTGAGGGGCAGGGGACAGCTTGGAAGATCTAAGAGACTAAGAGGTGACAGGCAGGGTCGGCTACTGAAAGCACGGACTGCTTGTGGCTCACCGCTTCCCTGCCATCTGCCTCTGTCCCGGGTCTACCCTCCACAACTTGCTGGGAGACATGGGAGTGAGGCCCAGGCCCTGGGTCTCAGGACAGGACAGATAGTAGGTGCTTCTCACCTTCTGGAGCCCCCTGCAGGATTGGCAAAGGTGGGTGTTCAGGAAGTGCACCGTACCTCCTCAGTTCTTGTCACTTCTCACCAAAGAGTCAGGCACCACCAAACAAATCTCACAGGCACTCAGTCTCTGCTGCTCTCAGGGGCTGCCCTCAGGGGCTGCCACACAGACATGCTGCCCTCAGGGGCTGCCACATGGACATGCAGATGCAAATCTGCACAGGTTGCTCAGAGGAAGAGCTGGTGGAGGGAAAAGGAGGTGAAGAAAGCCCGGATAAAGAGCTTGCCTTCCCTGACAGTATTAATGGTATGGTGTGCACTGACCTATCCGTAGGTCTTGGTACGAGAAGCATAAACCAAGTGGTGAAGCCCGGTGGTACCGACCTCTAATTCCAGCTGTTTAGGAGGCTGTGGCCAGGAGGATTGCAAGTTGAAGGCCAGTCTGGGCTACAGAGAAAATTCCTGGCCAGCCTGGGCTGTAGTAAAGAGAGCTGTGGATGCAGGCAAGGACCTGCTTAGCAAGGAAAGGCCCGGAATTCCACCCTCAGCATTGCACAAAGAAACCTATTTCCTCTCCCGGAAGGCAGCATTCCTTCCTTGAGTCTCAAGACTGCCTGGAAAGTGAGATTTCTTTCTATATAGAGTGTGTGGAAATGGAGTCTGTTTATTTTTGTATGCACATTCAAGCTCAACCTCAGTTCACAATGTGATCAACTGGGCCTTAGAAATATTACCCCATAAGGGCCAGTGAGATGGCCCAGCGGGTAGAGAGGCTTGCTGAGCAAGACTGGTGACCTGAGTTTAAGCCCTGGACCCTACATAAAAGTGGAAGGGGAGAACTGGTTCCACAGAGTTGTCCTCTGACCTCCACATGTGTGCTGTGGTGTGCACACATATACGATAATTAATGACATAAAAAATTTTAAGTATGGTCAGAGGACCACCTGTGGGAGTCATTTTTCTCCTTCAGCGTGCAGCTCCTGAGGATCAAACTCAGTTCTTCAGGCTTGGTGGCAGGGCTCCTACCTGCTCTGCCATCTCTCTGGCATGGGCTTGGCTTTTCTATAACTCTTACTTGATCACATGTTGGGTCCAGGCCTTGCTGTCTTCTGAGTCTTTTTCTTTTCCTATGGCTTCTGTTGGAAAGGTGAGGGTTCAAGGTATAACTGTGTAACCGCAGATCTTCCCATCACCAACACCTCTCCATATTCTTATCTATGAACTGTACATGGTTTCTTATCTTTGGACTCCCAGGAGATTCCAATTTCAACAGTATCTTTGGGGTTTTCATTCTTTGTTTGCCTTTTGTTTTTTTTCTGGATTTTCATGCCACACACAGGAGAAGCCCACATACAGTCTTGGCAGGCATCAGGGTGGAATAATAATAATAAAAATCCCGAGTCAGGCCTGATGGCTTAGACCTGTGACCTGTAAGGATACTTGGGAGGCTGAAACAGAAGGGTTACCACAAATGTGAGAGCTGAAACCTGCCTAGACTGTATAATAAGACTGTCTCAAGTAAAAGACAAAGAAAGAAAAGGCCTATGAAGCAACTGTGGTGATGAGAGCCTATAATCCCATCATTTGGGAGGCTGAGGCAGGATTGTGCGTTTAAGGCCAGCTGCCTTAACATGAAATAAGATAAAATAATATTCTGTCTTGAAATAAAATAAAATGATGATGAACAAAGGTCCTTGCTTGCTGTGGGTCCAGCGGGAGCCCAGCCCCCTTTCTATGCCTCATCTTTGTCTTCACAGGAACTCAGACCCCTAAGGCCCCATCCTAGCAGAGGCCCGGAACCTCCATTGCTGCTCTAACCTCACAGCTCGTTTGTGGACTGGCCTTGGTGTGCGCCACATCTGTCTGGGGCCCCACGCGTTTCCCCTACCCCTCCTGTGCTCCTGGGCTGCCATCTGCAAGCACTGGTTGAGGGTGTTTGAATACACCCCATGGCATGTCTCAGCATGTGGGCTTCTTAGGGCAGTACCTTCCTTTACCATGAGGCTCCCTCATGGGAGCACCTTGTGGGAGCACCTTATGGGAGGCATGAGTAGAAAGAAGAGTGCTTCTGACGATGTGCTGTGTGTGGAGCCCTGGGGATGACTCATCAATGACCAGACAGACATGAGTGAGTGCGTATCACCCTTAGGGAGCTCCTGGGCCCGGGAGGCAGGACCAGAAGAAGCAAATCATGGTGAATAAGACAGTAGCAATGGATGTTTACTGTTTAGGGATATTAAGGTGAGGGTATGGGCACAAGGTCTTACTCTGTAGCTTCGACTAGCTTGAACGCACAGAAGTTCTGCTGTAGTAATTTTCCAAATGCTAGGCATGACTGGCAATTGGACACAGGGCTTGAGATTTCAACAAGCCTCTCAGAGGGAAGCCTGAGTTTAAAAAAAACATGAATTATATCTCGAATTTCCCACTTAATATTTTCAGGCTATGGTTTCTAGATGGAGTTGTTGCAAGTAGAAGTGGGATTATGGGTAAGGGAGGCTTTACCGTATGTATACTGTATGTTTGTATGGAAAGAGAGAGGTGGAGATTATGGGTAAGGGAGGCTTTACTGTATGTATACTGTGTGTTCGTATGGAAAGAGAGAGGTGGAGATTTTATTTAAGGCTGGCTCTTGATGCTTAAGTCTGCAGGGACTGGAAACCCAGGGAGGAGTCTGCACATCTGCTGGCCTATTTTGAGAGTTCTTTGTTGGCTGATTTCGAGGGCTCTTTGCTGGCTAATTTCCTGCTTTCTTGGAGAAGGTCAGCCTTTTGGGCTACTCAGGCCTTCAGCTGATTGGATAAGACCCACACACATCAGGAAAGGCCATCTGTTTGCTCCAGAGCCAGTGGATTCAATGTGATGGGTGTCATCCCAGGGACTGCAGCCTGACTGACCTGTAACGTGTTCTCAGCATACCTGGTAGCTCAGGTCTGGAATTCTGCACTATGGAGTCTGAAGCAAGAGAAGCACTGGTTTGGCTCCAGACTAGCTTGAGTAGCTTCACAAGACCCTATCTGAGAATTGTTTTAAAGGGCGGGGTGATGGGGAGAGGGGGTTGAGGGTGTAGCTCAGTGACAGAGTGCTTGCCTGGCCTGCATAAGGTCAAGTCAGTCCTCAGTACTGCAAAATACCATCAGAACTAAATCCCCACAGACTACTTAATTTGTTTTGATTACATTTACTTGTTTATATGTGTGTGGATGGGTGCATGTCGACCAAGGTATGTGTGTGAAGGTCGGAGAACAGCTTGGAAGAGTCAGTTTTCTTTCTTCCCTGTGTGGGTTCTGAGGATTGAAGTAGAATGGTCAGGCATGAGGCAAGTGTCTTTACCCACTGAGCCATTTGTCTCCCCCTCCCCAACACCACTTCAATGGCACCATATACTTAGCATTAAATAAAGCAATTTTTTTCCAATTCCCCTTTGACCCTTTCAAGACGGAATCTTGGCTTTGAGCTAAGATAGAGAACCAGCTGGCCTTACACCTGGAGCCATTAACAGTAAGGGCATGGGATCAGATACCCATAAGATGACTTCCGTGTGACTTTTGGGGCAGAGGCTGACTCTCCAGTGAGCTGACACTTCTAAGGCTGCAGGTTTAAACGTGAGCCAATGACTGCTCATTTGGCAGCACTGGGACAACAGGGATCCCAGCTGGGGTAATTCCTAAACACCCCTTATATCCAGCAGTTTCCCATTTCCTTCCTCCTAGAGACAGCTCAGGGGTTTACATCTACTGGTACCTGCCCTGCAAGAATGGTGGTGGACAGGTTGGAAGAACGCTGGGGGTGGGGTGCGAAAGGGGGATTCTGAGGAGTCTGTGCAAAACACAGCTCTAGGTCAAGGGGAATGGGAGCCCTGACCCAGGGAACACAGACTTAGGTTGCCCTGGACGAAATTCTCTCCTATGGAAGTAGTTACTGAGCTCTCTCAGTCACAGAAGAAAAGGTCATTTTTCAAATCAAGGCATTTTTCAGATGCACTAGTTAGGGTGAAGTTAGGGCAGGAAGTAGATGATAGCAGCTCATCTCTGCTAGAGGTTTCAGGTGCTGTCTGGAGGCCGTCTTAGCTTGTGTGGCTGTGCTAGTGCTTTGTAAGCTTGTGTGTCCCACAAGGATTCATCTGATGGTCACAGGATGTGATGTCCAGCACAGAGGGTGGCAGTCAGTGGTTAATGGGGACTGGAGATAGAGCGAGGCAATTTGGCTCTGGACCTGCCACATTCCGACTCTACACTCGCAATGCCATCATTAGGCAGCCTTGTGGGACTTTACCCCAGGCGTGGCCTTGTTCTGGGCACCTTTGCTCGCAAGGGTCCACTCCTTGACTAGAGATGATCACAAGCCCATAGTCCCTGCACTGTGCCAGGCTCTAGTAAAAGCCCTTTTATTTGTTACTCCCAGTCCCACGAGGTGAATATACCCATGTCATCCCTACTATTTTGAATGGGGAAAGCAAGACACAGCAGTTAAAGACACGGCAGTTATGCAGCTAGATCAATCAAGTGTGCCTGGTTGCAGCCTTTGGCTTTTTTTTTTTTTTAAGACAGGTCTCCGGTAACCCAGGCTAGCATCCATTATAGCCAAGGATGAACTTGAATTCTTGATCCTCCTGCCTCCCTGCCTCCCCTTTCCAAGCATGGGGTTCAGAGGCATGTGCCAGTGTGCCCAGTGGTATGTGTTGTTGAGGATCAAACCCAGGGCTTGTGCATGTTAGGCAAGCATTCTGCCTCCTGAGCCACATGCCCAGCCCAGCCTGTGTTCGTACCTCCTTTTGCCAGAGCTACTTCCCACTCCTAGTCTGCTTTCTGGCTCTGTCCTCTATTAACTTCCTAGTTAATCGGATGGATCCTTGTTTTCCTGGATGAGTTGCTTGAAAAATCCATCTACAGAAGTGACACAGCTCTTGTCTTGTTACGAAAGAGGAAGTGGCCATTAAATGGAGGTCACCTGGGATTTCTTCCAAGTCACTAATTCAGAATTCTCTAGAAAGAAATGACTATTGTTCATGGGTAAACAGAATGGGAGCTCCCTGAATTTGACACCTTCCTCACCCCTCGTGGCCTATTCTTAGTCAGCTCCCTCCGCACACTGTGTGCTATAAGCACCCTCTCTTGGGCTGCCTGGTGAATTTACTGAGCACTGTTAATTACAGGGAGCCCCTTGGATGATCACAGCCAGGAGTGAGCTATGTCATTGTCTTGGGCAGGAAGCAGTCACTGGTGGAATAACAGTAATTAGCTGTTCTGCGCAGACTCGCCAACATTCGACAAGTATTGTGTGTGATGTCATCTGGCTGCAACACTGGTCATCCTGGGTTGCTAGACCCCTTCCTCCCTCACAGCCCATGCCACTCGTCCAGGCTGGCCTTCACTCAAGGGTTTAGCTCCTTGCTAGAACCTGCTAGAATGTGCTAGAGCATGCTCCCTGCTAGGACCTCCATGCAGGCTCAGCAAATATTTGCTGAGCAGCCTTGACACTGGGGGAGATGAGAAGTGGTTTTTTTCCTTGAGGAACTCGGACTATAATGAAGCAATGTTGTCTCGGGTGTATCAGTCAACTCTTGCTATATACAAACCTTCTGGAATGTGACACCTTCAACAGAACATGGCTTCAGTTTATGATTCCCCAGGTGGGCCCTTTGGGCTGTGTTCAGTTGGACAGCTCTGAGGAGGAGCAGTTTCTGAGTCTCTGTATTCAAATAGAGGCTGGGTAGTCTTTTCTGGACTAGCCTGTCTGTGAACCGGCCAGTCTGGTCTTGTTCATGTGGTCTCAGGACAGAGGGAAAGGGGTAGCGACATATGCACCTGTCAAAGCTGTCAGTCAGAACTGGGGCAGAATGCTTTCTGTCACCCTTTGTTGCTATAAGCATGTCACAAAGTCAGCAGGGTTCAATGTTGGGAAAGATCCCACCTGTCTCCCTACTTTTGCATTCCTGACAGAGACAATCTCATGTGGGATTTGTCTCTGTATTCTATGAATATGTTTTATTACCATTGGTTAATAAAGAAGTGACTTTGGCCTATGGCGGGGCAGAATAAAGCCAGGAAGGAAATATGAACAGAGATATAGAGAGAGAATAGGCAGAGTCAGGGAGACACCATGTAGCTGCCAAAGGAGACAGATACCAGTAAGCCACAGCCTTGTGCTGATACACAGATTAATAGATATGGGTTAATTTAAGATGTAAGAGTTAGTTAATAAGAAGCCTGAGCTAGTAAGCCAAGCAGTGTTGTAATTAATATAGTTTCTGTGTGATTATTCAGGTCTGGGAAACTGGGAAATGAAAGAGCTACAACAATCTAAGGGGAGAAAGGTCTGGCCCATGATGTCAGAGTGATTTCAACCTGTGGCAATGGGGAGGGCATAGCAGTAGGAGTGTGTAGCAGGGCTTCTCAGTATTAATCGAAGGAACCAGGGACCAGGCTCTCACCTTTGAAGGCCCACCCTTTGTTACCTACTTCTAGGCAGGCCCACCTTCTAAAGCTCCCACAGCTTGGGGCAGTAGAATGACACAGTTGGTGAAGCTGCTTACCACCAAGCCTGGTGACCTGATTCGATCCCCAGGTCCTATACAATGGAAAGAGGGCACTGACTCCCAAAAGTTGTCCTAAACAAACGAACGAACAAACAAACGAACACCCCACAGTTCACCCAAACAATGTCCCTAACTCAGGACCAAGCATTCACAGCATGGGCTTGTGAGAACCATTTTAATTAAATCAATAGGGCTACTTTTTCATGGGGGCAGAGTCATTTCATCATCCTACTGCCATTTTGGGAGTGCGGAGGTTGCAGAGGTGTCCCCCGGTACAGTGATGCAGTGCTGGAGTTAAACCCAGGGCTCTGTACATGCTCAGAAGCATTCCAGCAGCCAGGCTGCAGCCCCAGCACACTTCCAGCTTTCTGAAATGCAATGCATTTATCTAATTGTTTTTTATCAATAAAAAACTCTCTCTCTCATTTCTATAAGCTCTGCCCTACTACTTCCTGTTTCTCATCTGTCCTCAGTCCTCCAAAACCTCTATGATTAAATTTGGTCAACTAGTAGCTAGCTTTGCCTTCTGATTCAAAACAAACATTATTGTCAGTCTTGGGAGCATCCAGATGCAATAAAAATATCACATAACATTTCTCCCTTTTTGTCTAAATTAAAACAGAAAGTGTTAACTCTGACATAGAAAAACTATATACAAAACGAACAATTATCAGGTAAGAATTAGATTCACAATGTTCAGTCCATTTGCATTTGGCAAATTCAGAGAAAATACTCCGTTATCTCTCCTATCTTGGTGAGTCCAAAGTTTTGTGACTAATTCACTTTCAATACTAACTTGTATTGCCAACCCAGAACTATTTTTTTAGACCTCAAACATTTTCTTAGATAAATAATTTATTTCTCTCAACTTTATTCACATTATACCTCTTTTGTGAGTTTCTTTCTGAAGCTGGTAACAAGGAAAACTATAACTATCTAGTCTTCAATCTCCATCAGAGACCCAAGAAGAATACAATATTACTTGAGTAGCAGGAAGTGCAGAGCAAACAGCTTCCAGGACTATAGAAATGACAGAGACAGCTGGCTGCTGGACAATCACCCAAGGTTACTCTGTATCATTCCTCTTCAACCTATAGGCCTAGGATGTCTTTCAAGCTTTTCTGTGAAGCAGGGATTTTGAAGGACTGTCCTACCTTAACTTGGCAAAGCAAGTCATTTTCTTTTGTGCCCTGCTTGTCCAGTTTGGACAGCATACTGTCAGCAGTTGAGGCAAGGGCAGGTTTTTGCCCAGTGACTAACTTTTGCCATAAAGAAAGAAAACTCCATATGACGTTTCTTCAATACTCATTATCTTATCTGAAGTAGATTGGTGCTGCCAAGAGCAGATGTGTCTCATTGTAATGAAAAGCTTTATGTAATTAAAACATCTTAAATGCCACCTTTTGTAGATCTCTGAAGTGTTTAAAAACCATCTGTCTATCTAAAATATATCTCTGTTTGACCTTAAAACAAACCTAACATGACTACAAATTTGATTGTAAAAGGTGACTAACTACTAACATGCATTTCTTTATTATCCTAAATAGTTTGTAATAATAACTTTCAAGGACTAGAAATTTATATTACCTTGTTAGATGAGCTGCAGAGGTACAATACCTTAAACAAGAGTAGAAACATATAAACAATGTGTTCTAACAAAAATAACCTTAAATTTGTATCGATACACAGAAATCCATACCAATATTTAAAATATTTAAGACTAGTAGTTGCTTTTTTGGTTTAAAAGTTGATTCAATAATCTACCCTTTTATTCTGTCATTTTTATATCCCAATTTTTCTTTTCAGAACAAGATTCCTTTGTTCATCTTTTTTTACTGACCATTACCAATAACAAACTTGTGTCCAAACCCCTAAATGATGACATATTTCCATAGTCCACTGAATAACAAAAAACCACCCATTACACCTCTCAGAAATGTGGCTGTGTGCTTTCTAGTTTGCTTCCTGTTGTCTAGGAGGTGATGGCATTTCTAGGGAATCCTGAGAAAATTGAGATAATAGTCAAGTGCTGGGATAGCTAGCTGTATCATTTGTTGCCAGTCTCTGTGGAATGGGAAAGTGTAGGACTTACTTGAAGCCCTGGCTGGAGTAGTCTGTGAGGCTGGACCATCTTAGCTAGCCACCTTGAGATTATCCCGAGCAGTTTGTAGTCCAAAGCTGATCTTTGGGTAGTATTTGTCATCTTAGTGACTTTACCACAATCCAGGTGGAATTGTTGGGGGCCCCATCATCCTTTTGGAGACCTCAAAGGTTTCTGTGAATGGTCATGGCTCACTGTAGAAAATTTAAACATTTTAAATGTCATATGGAGCAGATCTCAGAGAAGTTGAAGGACCACAATTTGCTAAGTACATCTGGAGTACACAAACTTAATTCCTAGTTACCTGTTACTCAAGCCTGAAATCATGTACAGGAAGCTATATTAAACTTTTTCTAGGATTAGTACTCATGTGACCAGTAATACCACAACAGAAAGTTTAAATATATATATACATATTATTATTGTAAATTTTGAGATAATATTTATACCTTAAGAAAAGTTTTAATGAGTCAAAATAAAACCAAAGATATGAGATCATGATATATAGAGTCCCTTAATTTTGGTTTTCTTCTGTACCATACCAGATAACTCTTCTGACATGAGACAGGGATTTTTGATTTTCCTTTAACAAGCATGATTAGGTTTAGAGGAGAGAGCCACACTCCAACTCCAAAGCCAACTTTTTTTTTTTAATTGAACTGGGACTACAAAAAGACCATTTGCCTTCTATATGTCTACATATATCTGTAAAGAACAGCAGAAACAAACATTTGGGAAGATTTATGAAATTTTATCCTATTGGAAATGTGCTACACCATTAGGCCAATTTACTCTTTTCTCGGGACATTTTCTCTGAATGGTTCATCCTTTTTCTTCAAGTGTCTCATTTGTCCAGTCATCTTCAGATTCTTTAGCTGACTGCCTTCGTTCTCCTGGAAAGACAAAAACAAAATGCTGCCCCAACCCTAACACTGATGAGTTTCCTTTTTGGCAGGTTATATCTGATTAAATGAAAGATATTTGTTAGTCTTTTAAGTTAGTTTAGATTTAATGGCCATGCTGTTTGATGAACTATCACCTTTTCTAATTAAGAGGTCTCTTCTGTTAAAATCTAATCTTTATCCATTTTGATGATATCCATAGCTTTTCTTCTCCTCTGGAAACAAAATCAAAATCTCTTCCCCAACATAACACATATCCTGGGTTCCATTCGGAGGTTAACACATCTTTGAAGTATACAGGCTGATTGAACTCAGCAGGTTTTTTTTATTATCCAATGTCTCTCTAAAGCTGCTGTTCTTTTTCATTAACATCTAAAAATTTAAAGTTAATAGAGCATTGTGCAATCTATCTTGGGGGGGGTCTTTGTTACCCCTTTTATTGTTTATTTTTTATTAAGCATATCTTTTAAAGTGCAATTAAATATTTCTATAACTGCTTGTTCTGTAGGATTGTGTGGTATATCTATAATGTGCTTCATATGCTGGAGCATTGTCAGTCTTAATTTGTACAGGTATTCCCATGATGGCCACGTCTTCTAATAAATGTGTAATTACAGAGTCAGCTTTGTCAGAATGCAAAGCAGTTACCCATTGAAATCCTGACTATGTATCTATAGTGTGGTGGATATAATATAATTTTCCAAACTTTGCAAAATGAAGTACACCCATTTGCCAAATTTCATTTCTTTGAATACCCTTTGGGTTGCTTCCTGCAGGTGGTGGAGTTTGGTTATACAAAAAATAAGTAGGACATTTCCTTGGCTTGTTGCAGGTGCTGAAAAAATATTTCTTCAAACTCTCCCTATTTCTTTTGAAATTCTGAGGCTTACAGCATATTTCCTACAAATAGCTGATCAGTTTCATCATTACCTTGTGCTAGAGGGCCTGATAGACCTGTATGGTATTTGATATGTGTTATATACATGGATGATTTCTATTTCTGGTTATTCTTTGTAATTGAATAAATAACAAATTTAGTTCTGAATCATTTGGAATAAATTCAGCAGTTTCAATATATAATGCATCTCTTTCTGCATATTGAGAGTCAGTAACTATAGTAAGAGGTTCTGCAAAATCCAATAACACCATGAGAACAGCATATAAATCTGACTTTTGAACTGAATAATAAGGGCTTTGAGCCACTTTATTTAAGTTTCCTGACTTATTACCTTCCTTTCCTGATTTGTTTGCATCAATATAGAATGTCAGGGCTCCAGAAATTGGCATTCTGTGAACAATGTGAGGAAGGATCCACTTAGTTCTCTTTATAAACTGCAGTCTCTGGTTTTGGGGATATTTGTTGCTAATCTCTCCCCCCAAAAATTACTGCAAGGCCTTTGCCAATGTTCATTTTCTCTCTATAATGAGGAAATTTGGCATTACTAAAAGATACCACAATTTCTGCTGAGTCTATTCCTGCTAATTGACAAAGTCTTAATTTTCCTTTCAGGATGAATTCAGAAACATTTTCTACATAGGCCTTAATTTTTTTACTTTGTTTATGTGGTAAAAATATCTATTATAAAATATTATCTTCTCTCTGTATTAGAATTTCAGTAGGAGATTGTATAGAAGGTGAAATAACCAGAATACAGTCCAGTTTCTGGATCCAAATGATCCACATGTGTATTCTGTAATTTCTTTTCTACCCAGAGCCAAGTCTCTCTCAATCTCAGATGATAATTTTTTGGACTATTTAAGTCCTTATCACCTTGTAAGGTTTGAAATAAATTACTTAGTTCTTGAGTTGCCAATTCAGTTGTGGAATGTAGTCAGTTAATATCTCCCAGGATTTTTGAAAATTGTTAAGAGTTCATAATTGAGCTCTTTGGATTTGTGCTTGCTTTCTATGGTTGAAATTTTTGTAACCCTATCTCATATTCTATGTAATTAAAAGAATCTCCTTTTTGTATTGCTTGAGGAGTAATTTGTAATCCCTAACATGGCAATAATTGTCTTTACTTCAAAATTTTTCTCTGAGGTATCCCAATCTGAACCAGCCCATAAGATATTATTCATATGATGGAAAATTATAGGTTAAGGAAACTGATTGAAAATTATTTCCAATGGTTATTGTATAAAATATTGACATGAGGTAGGGCTGTTTAACATCTCTTGTAGGAGAATTTTCCACTGATATCTTTTAACAGGTTGGGAATTATTATAAGTAGGCACTGTGAAGACAAATTTTTCTCTATTCTGTTCTTGTAAAGGAATAGTAAAAAAAAGAAGTCTTTTAAATCAATCACTGTAATAGACTGTTCTCTATGTAATAGAGAAGGCAAGGGTATTCCAGACTGTAAAGAGCCCATTGGCTGAATCACCTTATTAACAGCTCTTAGATTTGTTACCATTCTCCATTTTCCAGGTTTCTTTTTAATGACAAATATAGGAGAATTCCAAGGACTGGTTGATTCTTCAATATATTGAGCATTTAGCTGCTCCTGTGCAAATTGTCCTAATGTCTGTAATTTTTCTGATTTAAAAGGCCATTGTTTCACCTAGACAGGTTTTTCAATTAACCATTTTAAAGGTCTGGTTGTTGATACCTTTGATAAATCAGGGGCTGTTGTGTCCTGTTTGTGTACAACCTGAATGGTTAGTGACTGTTCTTGATAATACATTTTAATATTTTTCTCAGAAATACACATTAGTTTATTTCATAGTTATTTTATTTGTGGTTTGTTTCTGAGATTGGAGGAATGCTAATCTGGGCATTCCATTGCTTTAACAATAAATGGCCCCATAAATTGATTACTATATTAGCCACATATGGTTTTAATTTTCCTCTCTGTCTTTCTAGCCCTGTTCACTCAACACATCTTGTAGTAATAAGGGCGGCAGGGCTGCGTCCCCAGCACCCCGGCTGCCTGGCTAGCTTATGCCCAAAATAACAACACACAAACTGTATTCATTTAATTACTGCTTGGCCCATTTCTATCTAGCCTCTTCTAGGCTAATTCTCACATATTAATTTAGCCCATTTCTAATCATCTGTGTAGCGCCCCTAGGTGCGCTTACCGGGAAGATTCTAGCCTATGTCCATCCTGGGTCAGAGCTTCATCGCGTGTGTCTGCCTGAGAGCTGGGAGCATGGCGTCTCCCTGAGGAGTCTGCTCCCGAGAGGAGAGCTGTGGAGTCTGAGCTCACTTCCTCTTCCTCTCAGCGGTCTGTTCTGTTTACTCCTCCCACCTATCTTCTAACCAATGAGGGCCAAGCAGTTTCTTTTTATTTAACCAATGACCTTCCTCCATCAACATCTTGCACTTTGTTTTACCTGAGATAAAGTTCCAATCCCTAGAAGCTGAAATTTACCTCCTGAAGAGGCCAATTTGGATCCCAAGATTTTGTTGCAATTATTGTTACATCTTCCCCTATGTCTACTAAGCTCTCAGTTTCCTTGCCATTGATTTGTGTTTTTAATTTTATTCTTTGATCATTTATAGAAGTTTGTCAAAATACTTGTTTTATTGTTTCTCCTGAAAATTTTGTTTTATCAAATGAAGTTGTTCTGTCATCCAGAGAAGTATGGTTTTTCACAATAGGCAGTATGTCTTTTAATTGCTCTTTGGAGGAGTTTCCCCAATTCTGGCAGAAAAAGATTGAATCAGATTTGACACAGGGACCTGCAAGAGGAACCCTAAGGTATTTCCCAATAGCAAAGGGTGACTTCGCCTGTCTCATGTTGATCTGCATTCATCAGTCCATTGTTGACCTTAGCCACACCTTCTGGATATTGCAGAAGGCTAGGGCTTTTGTTTGGACTATCTCTAGAAAAAAAAATGTTGTTCCTAGGCATGCCTTGCCTACAATCACTTTTCAGATAACCTGGTTTTTCTGAATTATCACAATTAAAACATCTAACTCTGATTTTTCTTAAAATTTTTAGAAATCAGTTTTCCTATCCAAGTATTATCATAATCATGAGATCCAATATCAGCTGTATTTCGAATCCATTTTTCTATTGGTGCTGATCTTGCCTTTAAAGCCCTAATCACACCTTTACTTCTGAATTAGCATTTTCAAAAGCCAAGGATTCAATTAATATTTGTCTGACTTCTGGATCTGATATTCCATTTACAGCTGAAGTAAATTTTTGAAAAAAAAAAAAACCAGTGAAGGCTTCTTTGGGCCTTGTATAACTTTAGTAAAAAATTCAGTCCTCTTTCCTGATTCTTCAACCCTGTTCCAAGCATTCAAAGCTCCTGTATGGCATAGGACCAAGGTGTGATCAAATAAACTGGGCCTCACCAAGAAGCCCTTCATGGAAAATTTCCATAGCTTTAGCCCTACCATGCTGCTCTCTGACCCTAGCTTCCTCTTTCCACCATGTTTTCCATTGTAACTGAGGACCAGCTTCCAATATTGCTGTAACTAAACCTTTCTGGTCTTGTGAAATAATTCTGTTGTGAGTGGCCCATGAATTTAACATCTGCTTTACAAAAGTTGAATGCATACCATATGAAATTATTGCTTCCTTAAATCTTTCAAGTAACATTTGCACAGAATCCCAGTTAACTTCTGCATAGCCTTGGGTGGTTTTGAATGGTAACTGGATAAACTAGGTTGGTTTTTCTAATAACCTTGGGCCTCTCCTCTTCAGTTTCACAATGCAATGGTGCAGTGGCATCTGCTCTAAACACCTATGTCTCTGTGTGAATATTTTTCCTAGTTTCATTAGTATATCTTTCCGAGTATTATCGTATCAGTCAGTTTTTCGTATTTGGCACCAATATCAAGCCACGTTTAGGGAATAAAACATGAATTACCAATCTGATAATGATTATAATTGACATTAATTATGTCAATCCCAGCTAAGTTGATTATCCCTTCATTTGTTTCATTTTCAAACCATCCACTGTAGAACAATAGAGAGGTCTACCTTCCTACATTGTAATATTGTTCCCCATTTTTAACATGATGGAAAACTTTTTTTCTTTTTTTTAAACAAATGTGCCCCCCCCCCCCGGCTTTAAAAATTCTCAGGCGTTTTACAAGATCTGCTGACAACACTGTAATGTGAGTCTGGCTGTCAGAGAACTCAGGTGGTGCACAGCCTGGCTGAGGGGCAGTTGCAACAGCTTACATGTAGCAAGGGGGCAAGAGTGTGTAGCAGTCGCAGCAACAACAGAAGCCCAGGTAGCTGTTGAGCCAACTGATCTGGTGTGGTAGGGGATGAAGAGAGGGTCCGGGGAAAGCTCGCAGCCCATGGTGAGAGGGAGTCAGCTGCCTGAAAAGCGGACACTGGAATGTGTGGAAGATGCATGTGTGGTAGGAAGTGAGAGCATGAGCCTGCGGTGGCAGTCAGAGCCTAACTCCAGCAGGATTTGGAGCCCGGACGCCTGTGGACATTGGGGCCAGGAACTGGCAGCAGCTGGAGGCTATTGTAGAGTGGCTGCAACAGGAAAATCCCAGGCTTGCTCAGAGTACTTGGGATGAGGGAGAAAAAGCCAGCCACAGCGGAGCTCAGGTGGCTGCAACAGGAAAATCCCAGGCTTGCTCAGAGTACTTGGGATGAGGGAGAAAAAGCCAGCCACAGCGGAGCTCAGGTGGCTGCAAAGCCAGGAGTGAGCATCTCCTTTGTGATTTTGTGACCCAAGTTGAACACCAGATGATGTGTTTATATAATTATTCTTTATCAATAAAAACTCAGGAGTTAGATAATGGGATAAGGCCCTGAATGATCAGAGAAGCAGTGGAGAAGTGAGCCATGACCTCCTTCCCTCCTCCCCTGGTTCCTCTATCCAAAAGGGCTGAGGCCCTCTCTAAATCCTGCCCTGAATGATCAGAGAAGCAGTGGAGAAGTGAGCCATGACCTCCTTCCCTCCTCCCCTGGTTCCTCTATCCAAAGGGCTGAAGCCCTCTCTAAATCCTGCCCTGCTACTGCCAGTCTCTCTGTCTGTCCTCAGTCCTCCAAAACCTCTATGGTTAATTTTGGTCAGCTAGTAACTAGCTCTGCCTTCTGAGTCAAAACAAGCCTTAGTGTCAGTCTCAGGAGCGTCAGAATGAAATCAAAATATCGCAGAACAGAAATGTTCACTTTTTCCCTTCATGCACATGAGGGATTCTGGTCTGCCAGCTTTTTGAGATTATAATTTAATTGTAACATTTGTCTCATTCATTTCCCCCTCTAAACACTTCCATATATCCCTCACTGCTCTCCTTCAAATTCACAGCCTTTTTTCTCCAATGTTATTGTATTCATATATGTATATGCATATATATTCTTAAGTATAACCTGTTCATCCCATACAATTTTACTTGTATGTATGTTTTAGTCTGGTCGGTGATCTGTGTTGGCTTCACAGACTGACTGTGAAGGTAGGGAGGGTTTTTGGACCCCTCTTCAGCCTCCTGGATTTGGGGTTATTCCCCTTTAATGTTTGGTCAAATTCACCAGTGAGGCTGTCTGGGCCCAGAGTTTTCTTCCTGTGGCTGCCTCATGACTCCTCATTCCTATTAAGCTCTGCCAACAGCAGGCTCACTTCCTGTGGGGTACATGCTCCCCTTGCATTGGTACATCTTGGCATTGTGGGCATTCTCTGGTCTGCCCGGTACTGCTCACCTCAAAGACCACACTGGACTGTTTTTCTTTCACCTAGGCCTGCTATACCACTACACATGCCTGCCAAGCCATATCTGTATATTTAAACAGCCTTGAACTTCCTGGACCACATGCTTGTAGGATGCAGAGAGCCACTGGATTCAGGTGTCCGTGTCTCAGTGGCACGAAGCACAACAGGTGCTCCACCAGCGCTCATCGCATGTATAACGACCCCTTTCGGGGAGGCTGGTACACTGTAGGCAACACACAGTGGCTGCCTTTCCCGTTGATGTCATGGTTATTATGCCACTGGGTTGAAAGACCTACAGGGGTGCAGACAAACCATTCTTTCTCTATGGCTTCCACACTGGGCATCTGCCAAATCCCAGTGTCCCGCCTGTGGCCGTTTCCGCACAGAGCCAAGTGCTGGCCTTTAGCCCAGAGCCCCAGAGTGAAGCCAGAGTGTAAAGTCTGGCTGCCCTGGATCCATGGGCTTCCACTGTCCCCAGTGCATCCCGGAAGCCTCAATATTCCCTTCTGGCGAGTTTCCAAACTCCAAGACAGGAGGCAGAGTTGGTCTCTGTCTTCCTGAAAACAGAGGCAGAAGTTACTTTCAGCTGGATACTGAAGGAGCAGGAGAGGCCTGTGTTCCAGACGTGGGTGGAGGCACCAGTTCCAGGGTGGGTACCAGATTTCCTTGATCAGTGTGGCCCAGCATCTCCCCAGCTAGGCCAGTGCCCAGGAAGCAGGACTATAGGTGGAGGGTTCTGACTGGAGGACTGCCCAGACCTCATCAAGTAGCTCAGGTCTCCTCGCAAGGCCCCACACTTCTGCCTTGCCTTTGGTCCTGTCCTTCTGGGGATGGTCCTAGCCCAGTCCTCGGGGTCAGGTGAGGTGGGATGGAGCTGGATGGACAGAGCTGTCATCCAATCAGCAGGCCCTCCCTGGACTTTTGGTTCCTCTGCACGGATGCGGCCTGTGCCAAAGCCACTTCCTCTTGGCGAAAGCCAAAGTCCTGGGCCCGTGGCCTGGATTATGTGAAGGAAGGACAGGAGGGGACCCCAGGCTGCCTTCGTCAGAATCCTGCTAGCAGTATCCCACAATTCTTGGCAAGATGAGCGTGGTGCCTGGACACGGGAGGGCCACTGAGTCAGCAGCCCTTCTATGCTTGTGTTCGTCCTTGAATATGGGAAAGAGCAGGAGAGAAGACGGAAAAGTGCCCTGGAGTCAGGACGGTAAACCAAGGGTTGGGCCCTCTTCTGAAGCCTCAGTTTGTCATCTGTGAAATGGGGATAATGAGCCCTTGCTCAGCTAGCTTCACAAGGCTTGACACCAAGACATGGTATGCAAACACAGCTCCACCCTTCATCCCACTGCGTCTGTTTTTTCATGTGGGGTGGCCCCTCTGGGCACCCATCTCCTGGAATCTGCTCCAGCTCCTGCAGATCTTAGAGTTCTAGCCGCCTACAGTGGGATTTGCTGGTCTTCCCTGAAAAACGCTGTGTGTGGATGGTTCAGCCGCAGGCAGCAGCAGCTGCTGAGGCTGCCTATGGCAGGGAGCCCAGGAGGATGGAGCCAGGAGAGGAACAGAGAGGACTGGAATGCGCTCTGCGAGGGGTGGACTCCTGTCTGGCCTCTGCAACCAGGCTCTGGGGTGACTTAAATGTAGAAAGAACATAGGAAGAAACATGGGGGGAGAGAGAGAGAAAGAGGGGGGCAGGGAGGGAGGGAAAAAAGAGAGAGGAGGGAGAGAGGTGGGGGAACAGACAGAAAGATGGAGGAACAGAGATTGAGAGATAGGGGTAGCATTCTTGGGAGGAAAGAGAGCAGGATGTTTGCATGATGACCAGACAATGATGATTGTCACCTACATAGAGACACTTAGGTGACAGGAGAAAGGGAGAGGCAATTGATCACAAGGGAACACTTCTCTAAGCAGGAAGTTAACACGGGTATGTGTGTAGGGGGAGGAGCCTTGTGCAGCAGAAAGGAGGCCGACTTACCTCACTCACTCTGACAGCATATGTGCATCCAACATGCTAAGTAAATAAATAGACAAACAACATCAACACAAAGAAGTTAACAGGCTGTCAAATGGCTCTGTGGGTAAAGGTGATTGTCTCCAGTCCTAACTACCTGAGTTCGAGCCCCAGGCCCCACATGGTGGGAAGAGAACTGGCTACCAAAGTTACCCTCTGATCTCCAGAAGCACACCGTAGCATGAACATGCCCACAGTTGCACATAAAATAAATAAATAAAAGCATTTTTCAAAGGAAGTTGATAATGGGGCTGAGGACATGACTTGGTGGATAAAAGGCCTGACTTGTGAGTGTGAGGAACTGAACTCAGTGCTTCAGAGTCAACGGGGAAACCGGTTAGGAGTTGCAATCCCAGTGTTCAGCAATTTCCCTCCCTTCCCTCCCTCACTTCTCCTCTCTCTTCTCTTTCCTCCCCTCCTCCTCCTCCTCTTTTTCTGTTTTTGAGACAGGCTTTCTTGTAGTCCAACCTGGCCTTGAACTCACTATCTATGCAGCCAAAACTGCTTTTGAACTCCTGGTCCTCCTACCTTCATCTGAACAAAAAGTTTAACATTGTCACTTTCTTCAATTAATTGCTTTAGAACCTGAACGGGTTTATTTGAAAGGATTCAGGCTACAGCTCTTGTTCCTTTTTAGGAGTTTCAGCTTTGTGTGTATGTCTGTGTTGTGTGAGCAGAACACTGAAGAACACCAGTTCAGTCCTCGAGTTTTGTCCTGGTGAACGGGCCTTTGAGCATGTGGCAGTGCTGTGGCGTTCAGCCTGGCGGGTGCGCTTTTATTGGAAGGTCAGAAGTACAGTTATTTGGAGGCAGTGTATGGTGACACTGGGCATGACGCAGGCCTCAACAAAGAGGAGTTTGTCCCTTAGTAAAGAATTGGAGGAATCTGAGTTGGTGAGCCAGCTGCTGCAGGAATAGCTGCCTGGACCTCCCTGAATATGTTCTGTGGCTGCACAGCTCCTGGCTCGTGTGCTCAATCCTGGTCTCAGAGATAAGCCCGCCCGTGTGAGCCCATGAGCCTCGGTCAGTCCCCGCGGGAATAATGGGGGAGTCGTAAGATATCAGCGAGGAGAGCTGGCAGAGAAGGGTGAAGGGTTTGTCCAAGGCGTGTCCGGCAGAGGGAGGCGGCAGGCCAGCTGCTGTCAGAAAAGTGCAGTCTTGAACAATTCCATTTCACAAATACCTGCGGGCACTCTGACTATTAAGGTGAAAGCTTCATGACAGCTGGGCCCTTCCTTCATCTCAGGAAACCCCCGTGACCATGTTATAATGTGGAAAATACAACGCTGAGTGGAGGAAGCCAGGCACAGAAGCTCAGCAGCTGTCCCTTCGACTGTCACTGTCCAGGAGAGCATCCAGAGACTTAGGGCTGAGTTGGGAGGGATGACTGCGTAACAGGTAACAGTTTCATGATAGAGTCATGGGCTGTGCTAGAACTGGGTGGCGGTGATGGAGATATAGTGTTTAGACAAAGGGACCAATTACATTTTATTCATACTTTACCACAATAAAGCATCTTTCTCTGAAAACAATTGTGTTTTGTGCATGTATGTATGTGAACCCACTCACTGGTGTATGTGCACACATGTATTGGCCAGAGGTCAATTCAGCTGTCTTCCTCCACCTGATTTTTCCAGGACAGGGTTTCTCACCAATTTGGAGTCCACCATTCTGGCTAGTCTGGCTGGCCCAGAAGCCCTCGGGATGTGGCCATCCCCTCCCCATCGCATGGGGTGTGGGGGGCAGTTAGCACGTGTGCTTCACCACACCCAACCTTTTCTGTGGATCTGGACTCAAATCCTCAGTTTGCGTGGCTCCCTGGCCTACAGACGACTGTCGGAGCCTTGCATTTTTCTGCTCTCTCCTTTCCCTCTCCTTATTCTTGTTTTCTCTGTCTTTCTATACCTGTCTCTTTCTATCTCTCCTCTCTCTCTCTCTCTCTCTCTCTCAGTTTCTGTCAGTCTCTGTCTCTTTCTGCCTCTCTCTCTCCCTCTCTCTCTCTCTCTCTCTCTCTCTCTCTCTCTCTCTCACACACACACACACACACACACACACACACACACAGTGCTAGGGCTCAAACTCCAGGATCTGGCACATCTAGGTCAGTACTCTGCCATGGAGCTAGACCTCCAGCCCCAGATGGCTTTGCGATTACAAAGGAGAGGGAAGTGAATGTGGCAGCCGTAACCAGCTTACCAGCTGGTCACGTCACCTATGGGACAGATTGACACTCTGGGGCTTCTGGTGGGGTGTATCAAAGTCACATCCATTATGTAGCATTCTTGCTAAGAAAACAGTCTGCATTGAATCGTGGCTCTGATAACAGTCTTGGCTGGCAACTTGCTGAGATCCAGAGTCCCTGGGGAGACAGACTTTGGCCACGCCTGTGGTGTTATCATGACTAAGCTAATGAGGTGGGAAGAGGCATCCACTCTGGGTGGCACCATTCCCTGGGATGTATCCTCCACTGCACAAAAAGAATCAAGTGAGCTGAGCACAGCATCCATCCCTTTCTGCGTCTTCACCGCAGATGCTGACCACTGTGGCTTCCCTCAGGCACCCATCCGTCTCTGCTCTTTTCCCTCAGATGCTTCTGCCTCTGGCTTCCCTGTGTGATGGCTTACAACCATGAACTGTGAGCTGTCATCAACTACTTTTGTTACCTTAGCACAGCAACAGGAAAGGGAAGAAATGGAGAAGCACTGAGAATGTTGGTCAGGCTTTCTGTTTCTGTAACCAAGACGACAGCTTGAAGGAGAACAACTTCATTTGGGCTCTGTCTGGCTTTGTTGATTCTAGGCCTATGGTGAGACAAAACATTGTGGCAGTAAGGATCTATGGAGGGAGAGGATCTCCCAGAGACAAAAAACAGAGAAGAGAGGACTAAGGACTCTGCACACCCTCTGAAATCTACTTCCCCCAGCTAGGCCCCGCCTCCTAAAGATTCCACACCCCAATGCTATCATATTATGAATCCACTCAGGGATGAATCCACTCCTTTGGTCGGAGCCCTTAAAACCCAGTCACTTCACAAATGCCTTCCAGCTGGCAGCCAAGCACTTCATACTCAGACCACAGCAACCAGCATGTTAGACATCCCACAAAGAAGGCCAATGCTCTCTCTTAAATCCCATCACTGTCATGAAAATGAGTGAGGGGCCACTCTAGAGGGAAGAGAGTGAGGGACAGATGGAGACTGTCATCTCGGAGGAGAAAAATCACATAGGTGTGCGTGGGCTATCTGGAGGTGTGTTATATGGGTGATAAATGAGATGCTGCCATTGTGTTTTGGTAGATTTGGTGGTGAGTGCATGCACATGCATGCATTTGTGTATGTGAAAGTGAGCTCGCATGTGCCATAGCATGCATGCTGAGGTCAGAGGACCTCAGCGGTCAGTGCTCGCTTTCCACCCTGTTTGCCATTGCTTTTCCACTGTGTGAGCCAGGAGCTGGTCCCTGAGCTTCCCCAGGACTTCTCTTGTCTCTGTCTCACGTCTCCTAGGAAGAGCATAGATGCTTGCGTTACTTGGTCCAGCTTCTGACTAGGATCTGGAGATTTGAACTCAGGTCCTCACCCTTGCCTGACAAGCACATTTACATGGAACTAGCTCTTCAGCCCTTGTATTAAATTCTTAATTATGATTATTACACTTTGGCTATGTAAGGAAATATCTTCATTTTTCAGAAATACACTGTAAAGCACTTAGATAAAAAGAAGGTTGGGTTTAAGCAACTTTCAAGTATTTCAGAAATCTGTGTGTGCAGGTGTGCATGCGCACACACTTTTTACACACTTACATATGTATTAGTTCACTAAAAACTAAGATTTAATCACAGCATAAACAAGGCCTAGTCTGCATTGTATTTAAACAGAGAGATTAAAAGTCAATTTTACAGATTTTAATAATAGACTCAGGTTGCAAATTACTGACATGAAAGGAGCCGTGTATTGATTTGGGGGTGAACTTTTCCAACCCCATTAATGTGACACGTTCACATGACTTTTGGGTTTTGTCAACCAACACAATGGTCACGTTTGTAAAACACTTCAGAGGTTTCATGGACTTTCCCACATGTGACTTTTAACTCTGGAATATTCAAATCATTCCTTTGAATGCTTTTTTCTTTCCACCTCACACGTCACCTGTATCCACTCTCCCTCTTTTGCATGAAGCAGCCTGGCTTCGACAGGTTCTCACACGCCGAGTGTCTTGCTTTCTCTTGAGCAGGCCTGTCTTTCCTGAGCGTGGCACACGGCTTTCATTTCCTCTGCAGCCGCTTTGTGTTCTATACTATTCAGATTGTCCTACTCCAGTTTTTAAAAGTTACCCAGAAATCTCAGGAACACCCAGAGTCTTGTCAATCATAACTCAGTCCAAGGTGTGAGGCTTCAACATCACCTAGCTCCACTGGCCCACTCTAAGTGCAAGGGATTCTGGGAGGTGTAGTCTTCCTGTGGGATCAGCGATGAACATGAAATCACACCTGTCAGGAGCCAACACTCTTCAAATGTATATGTAGGCTGAACTCAGTGGCATATACCTTTAATCCAGCCTTGGATACAGAGGCAGGTGAATCTCCATGAGTTCCAGGCTAGTCTGGTCTGCATAGTGATACCCTGTCTCAAAAAAAACACAAAACCTAAAACAAAATGTACATGTGTGCATGTCTGTTGTGTGCTGTGTGTAGGCATGCAGGCCACAGCACACATGTGGTGGTGAGGGGACAACTCTGTGGAGTAGTTCTTCCGGGATTGAGCTCAGGCCATCAGACCAACATTGTTGCTGCGGCAGGTACTTGTGTGGCCCCCATTGCTCTTGAGACAGTTTCTCATGCAACTCAGCCTGGCCTTTGTCCTCTAACTCACGGTGCGGCTTCATCCATTTCAGAGTGCTGGGATTATAGGCATATGCCTCCATTTTTATGCAGTGGTGGGGAATCGAACCCAGGCCTCATGCATGCTAAACAAGCACTCTACAAGTTGAGCTACTGTCCCAGCTCTGAATTTGAGGTTTTAATTGGTCTTCACCCTCCTGTTCCACTTGGATTCAGCAGTGCAAAGCCTCTGGGCTTCAAGGCAAGAAAACAGGAAGAGCTGTCCTAAATTTTCTGAGATCCTGTTAAAAGTTGTTGATTTGAGTTTTGTCTTGTCGTTGACAGGTGTGGATTTTTCTCCGCCATCCTCTGGCTCTTCGTCCCTCTCCGGCCTTCACTGCTCTGTGAACATGTTGGTGATTCTGGCCTTCATCATCGTCTTCCACATCATCTGTGCGACGCTGCTGTTTATTTCCACCATTAACAATGTGAGTTCCTATTCTTGTCAACCACCCCGAAGTCACGGGGCAGCAAAGACCACAGAGCAGGGTGGAGAATGGGGAGGGTGTGACTGTGATCTCTGGGTGTCCTCTCTGCTAAGGCATCTCCCCAACCCAGGCCTGGGTGCTCTCATCCTGGGCACGGATGGAACTTTGGGAGCATCCTGTGCTCAGGTTCGGCTGAGGCTAGCCTGGGCTAGCTGGTGTGATGCGTGTCTTCCAGCTGTCCCAAGGATAAGTCCCGCCCTCTGCCATTCTCAGCCTTGGCACCATTGCCATTCAGAGCTAGATAATTCTTTCTTTTCTTCTTTCTTTCTTTCTTTCTTTCTTTCTTTCTTTCTTTCTTTCAGATTTATTTATTTATTTATTTATTAAGCATACAATGTACTGCTGGCAAGGAAGGCACCAGGTCTCATTATAGATGGTTGTGAGCCACTATGTGATTGCTGGGAATTGAACTCAGGACAGGCAGTGCTCTTACCCTCTGAGCCATCTCTCCAGCCCCCTAATTCCTTTTTTCTACTCAGTGTTTTTATTTTATTCTTTAAATTTATTTATTTTATTTTGTGTATTTGGATGTTCTGCCTACATGCCTGTCTATGAACCACTTTTGAGTGCCTGGTGCCCTAAAGGGGTCAGAAAAAGGACTTTGGACCCCTGGAACTGGAGTTACAGATGGTTGTGAGACACCATGTGGGTGCAGGGAATTGAACCTGGCTCCTCTGCAAGAGCAGCAAATGTCCTCAACCACTGAACCATCTCCCCGGCTACTATTTTGCTTTTATAATTAGGATACAAAATATGTTTTCTAAGGTTTTGCCTCTTTTGCTTTAGACAAGGAGTTAATATCTTAAATACATAAAAAACTACAAAATCTGCTGGGTAGTGATGGCACATACCTTTAATCCCAGCCTTGGGAGGCAAAGGCAGGTGATCTCTGTGAGTTAGAGGCCAACCTGGTCTACAGAATGAGTGTATAAGTATATACACACTCATACTCACACAAGCAGTCACGTGCACATGCACACGCATGCACACAAGCACACTCACACACACAACCAGTTGATAAATGGACCAACAAATTAAACAAATAGTTCTCAAAGATAAAGAAATACATGTAGCCAGCCAGTAAATATTTTTTAAAGTGTTCAACATCCTTAGCCATCAGGGCAATGCAAATTAAAGCTCCTATAAGACTCCATCTCACCCCTATCAGAGTGACTGTCATCAAGAAAACAAATGACAGCATTCTCTTCGGTGGTGTAGCTGCTGGCAAGTTGCCTGTGTGCCAGCAAATAACCATGACCCATGCTCACACAGACACCACCAGATAACTCAGTGGGAAAGACACGACAGCGTGATGGCACTTGCTGGAGGAAAGTGGGTTCTGTGCGAGTGGAGGAGGAGGAGACAGTGATGCGGGCGAAGGGCCCCAAACACATTGTATACATGTATGAAATAGTCAAAGTATTTTTTTAGGACAAACAACAACCCACTCAAAGGTAAGGAGGTAAAGAGGGAGCATGGCAGGACATGCGAGGTGCAAGAGAAAGGAGGCTATGGATGTGGGCGTAGCTAAGGGCGGAGCAGGAGGATGGAGGAAAAAACGGGGAGGAGAAGCAGGGAAAACAAACTTATTTTGACAGTGGCAGAGTGACACCTATTGCTGTGTGTCCTGATTTTTTTTAAATAAGGTAAAATTTAACTGAAATTAGCACTGCCACTCCCCTAACCATACCACACACCCAGAAGGTGTGTTCTCAAAGGCCTATATCTTACCACAGGGCTGCTTGCACACCCATGATCTCTGCCGCTCTATTCACGGTGGCTAACGGCATGGTCATTCATGCCAAAGGACATCTTGCACCTTGCAGTGGTCTAGCAACATCCCTGGCCTTTATCACTAGGTTGTTCTACTCACAGTAGAAGGGATGTTTTCTCCAGATGTTCATAGCTGTCCTGCAGGAAGCAAAATCAGCCTGGATGACCAATCCAGCCACCTCCTCCGTGTCCCCTGCATCTTCTGATTAGCCAGGCCCTGTGTTACTAACCAAGCACTGTGTTCCTAGCCAGGCCCTGAGTTACTTGCCCACTTACAGACTCCCCATCAAATTTCCTGAGTGTAACTTTCTAAACTCTCCACAGGCCCCTGACATGTAACTTGTTCCTTCAGGGTCCAGCTGGCAGCTGTATTAGCAAGGGAGTATTTGATAGCCCCTTGCCCCAGGCAGGAGGTGATATTTCTAATGGAGACCTGGTCTTGTCCCCAATGCCTGGCTTCCTCTGGTCATTTCAAACTACAGAGACTGTTAAGAGGAAGAAAACTGCTCAGAAGGCCAACCAGTTGGGAATCTATAAGAGTGTGTGTGTGAGGTGTGTGTCTGATATGTCTGTGTGTGTATTTGTAATGAGTATATCTATATGATATGTATGTGTGTGTTTATGTGTGGTATATGTGTATCTATCTGGTGTGTGTCTACTACAGTTTATCTCTGTCTGGTGTGTGTGTGTATCTGTCTGGTATGTGTAGTATGTCTCTATTTGGTGTGTGTGCGCGCACATGCTGTGTGTCTGTCTACTGTGCGAGCGCTGTGTATGTGAGCTTTAGATGGACTGACATGAGCGGAGTGGTCCAACAGCAGCGTTCACACTGGAGAGGTCAAGAGCCCCAGAGCGGCTAAGTCCACAAGGCCGGATGCCTCAGCAGCCCCAGGCTGGCACTGAAGTGTGGAGAAATGGAGAACAGGTCATCAGCCATTAATGGATGGCTGAAGACACTGCATTCCCATGGCAGTGAAGGATGGAGGCAGTGACAGACAGCATCACTCATGGAGAAAAGCATCTGCACGCACGCACACACACCACACCAGACAGACACATACATGAACTGCACTGCCCTTCCTCCAATGTCCTCCCATCCAGGCCCCCAGCTCGTTGGTTAGATAGCACTGCTCCAATGCGGGGGTGTCTGTTTTCTCCCATTACTCTCCCACGTCAGCTCTCTTGGGAAATCCCTCACAGACTCCCAGAGGTGTGATTAGCCTCTAGTCATCCCTTAGTCTAACCAAGTGGACAGCCACATTCCTGAATCCCGAGAGCTGGTGTGCACTGCGCACATGGCCCCCAGTGCTGCCTGCATATTTACTTCCTGGTTAATCACTACAGTGGCACCATTAAGTCTTACATTCGTCACTCCAGCGATCTCCTTGGCAATTCAGCCTTTTTGTGTGCATCATCTTGGCCTATCCAGGAGGCAGGGGCTTGCCTCTGATAGCTCCAAGGCTCCCAGATGGGACTGAACCTTCAGTCAGTTCTGGCCCTTGCCAGAATGTACACTGTAGTAAGAGGTGGAGCAAGGACTTGAAACATCCCAGAGGCTCCTCGTTAGGCTCTGCCAGCAGGATGTGAACACAGCCTCCTCGAGGATCTTGCTGAGCTGCTGAGTGGCCCAGGCTGCGGTCACATAGATGTGTTGGTTTGAAGTGTTTGGAGTCTCCAAGGAAAGGGCCTACAGTGTGAAAAACATAAACTGAAGGTTCTTCTAGAGTGTGTGTGTGTGTGCGTGTGCACGTGTGTGTGTCTTTCCTGCAGCTAGTCCTTTAGGATCCCAGAGATTTCCCAGACTTAGTGAAAGGGTTGGATGGGCACAGAGGAGGGGCACGGGGGGAGTGCTGGAATGTGCTCCCACACCCAGGTGTTTATATTAGCATGTCACCTGGATGATGGACAGAGGTGTGCCAGCCAGTGAGTCAGCCTGTGTTTGGTATGTACTTGAAATTGTGCTTGCCCTTGAGGCTGGATGTAAGTGGGAACACGGGGGTGTATGTGGGCCCAGTGGGCAGGAAGGAGGCACCCAGCCTAGGAGGCGGGCCGTCAAGGGTAAGGGGCAGGAACAGAAGTGCAAGGGGAAATAAAGGCTTGGGGCCAAGGCAGAGTCTCCTCTGCTCATCGCAGGATGCCCCCCTTTTCATTTCATTTTAATTTGTTTATTGTTTGAATGTTAAAAAAATTTAAGCGTTTCTATTTTTCATTCCTTGCTTGCGGGGGGCACATGTGTGGAGGTCAGAGGACAACTTTCTGGAACTGATTCTCTCCCTCCACCATGTGGATCCTGGGAATAAATCAGGTCACCGGGCTCAGAAGCAAGAGCCTTTCTTCATCCCTGAGCCTTCTTGCCAGGCCTTGGATACTTTTCTGAATTGATTTTTAGGGTTAACATACAGAGTAATGGGTTTCCTCGTGGCACCGTCATACAGGTGTGACGTCATCCTTTGTTCTCATTGGCTCTTCTCCTCCAGCTAGTTCCTTCTTCCCCAGTAAGCCCCTTCGGCTGTCTGATCATGTGAATTCCATTAACTTCTATATCCCTTCTTTTTAAAGTCTTCTCCCAGGCTCTGACCCCAGTCCTAGTCCCATGGCCTGTAAGCACACACATAAATACACACACATACACAGTTGTGAATCTAGTTCTTCATCTAAGAGAAACCATGAGTGTGGTATCTCCTTGAGCCTGGTGTGTTCACCCATTTCCTGCAAATGTCATGGCTTTATTTCAGTTCCATTTTGTACATGTGCCACATTTCCAGCATCCAGATGTCCAGCCTGGTTCCATTCCCTTGCTACTGCAGCAGGCTGTCCCTTGGCGTCATCCTTTCTTTTACACATTGCCCCTGCCGTTCTGGTAGAACTGGTCTCCATTTACTCCGATGGCTTTGCTAACTCAGTGTTTCCCCCACATGTCATGAGAACACGGGCCACCTCAGGTCCTTCTGAGGACTTGCAGCCTGGCATCCCAAGGGACTCAGCACAGACTCAGAACTGACCTGAGGCCTCTTGACTAGGAATGTGTACTTGAACGAAGTCCCCAGGAGACTCTGAGAAGGGCCCACATTTACTCCTCAGGCCAGCAGCACTGGGGTCGGTCTGAGTCGTTAACCAGCAGCTCCCGTTGCCTTTACAGGCCTGGTGGGTTGGAGAAGACTTCTCAGCGGACATCTGGAGAGTGTGCATCAACAATACAAACTGCACAGAGATCAATGACCTGAGTGGCAGCGATGGGTTCACAGGTGAGTGGAGCTTTGGTGCCCCCCCAACAGCCCCAGGCAGACCCAGGCAGGACCACCTCAGCAGACCTAGGGCGCTGCACTTGCTCTCTGTCCCTGTGCATCATGCTCACATGAGCCCTGGGAAGAGTCCACTGTGGTGGTAACCAGGGTCAGTCAGGACAGCCTCTGCTGTTTGTGTTCCTTGCTCTCCATGTGGGATTATTTCCATGTTATTGCAGGGATCTGTGTCCTGCCAGCTAAACTCAGCCCAAGGCCTGTTTGGTATGGCCCAGGAGCTAAGGATGGTTCTGATATCTTAAGAGTTGTGAAAGGAACAAACACCCCCCCCCCCAAAAAAAAAAGAAGAAGAAGAAGAAATGTGACCAGAAGTTTGGATTATGTATTGCCTGAGTCTTTGCTGAATAAAAAGAAAATCCTGCCAGCTCAGACTTTTTCCACACATAAATTTATTTTTATATGTTAATTCATTCTGGTCCTACCATCAGTGGTAAACTGGTGTCGAATGAAAGTGGGAGAAAATGCTAGACTAAAAGCCAGAGACCCTCGGTGAAGTCTGACCACACTGGCTGCATCAAAGGGCATGGCACACATGTGGACATCAAAGGACAATCCGTGAGAGTCAGCTCTCTGTGCCTTCCATAACTCGGGTTGTCTAGCCAGGTGGCGGACGCTGTAACCCGCTGACCTCTCTCCAGCCCGTCCGTCCTCGGTTTTCTTTGTATTAAAACAAAAACATAAGCACCCTACATTGCAGTTGTAGCTGTGCGTCTGAATCTGCAGGACTGGCTCTGAGATGCCCTCTGCCCCTCCCCCAGGATCCCAAAGGATGTAAAATGAAACAAATTTACATGCAACCTATACCTGCCCTCCTCTATGCTTTGGTTTCTAGATGACTTATGACATCGGATACAATCGCTGTATGTCATTTCATCTGTGTGGATCTGGTCTGGTACATGGCAAATTCAAATTTTGCTTTCTGGAACTTTCTGGGCTCTCCCCCAATCCACATACCTCAAAAATGGTTGTTGAGTCCAGGAATGCAGAAGCTGTGCACATGGAGGGCTCTTAGCAGGGGCTGTGAGATGCTAACCCTGTGAGTGAGCCGGTTCCTGAGGCCTCCAGGAATGCAGAAGCCACAGCAAGGTGACACACACACACACACACACACACACACACACACTGAGTTTCTGCTCTCCTGCCTTGCTGAGCCTTGCCCTCACTGACAGCTAGCCGCCAGTGGCACACTTTGCAATCCAATGCCAAGAAAGCCTATGCTAAAAGTATAGAGTCATTTTCCTCACAAAACCAGTTTCTACATTTGCCTCGTCACCAGGCATGAAGCACCTGGGACACTTGCTAAAAATACAGATTCTAGGCACCCACCCCAGAGTAACAGCAGCTCAAACAAGCGATTCTTGGTGGCTCCGTGGAAAATTTAATAAGTGATGTTCAGAGACACAGGGTCACAACCTTGGCCCACTTTGAAATTCCCCAGGAGACTCTAGAAGCCCCCAGATGAGTGTTCTCAATGTCCAGTGTTCCGGTTCTTTTTGTCTCGGTGAAGTTTGATAATAGATTTTAGAACAGGGCTGTCATTAACAAACATGGGAGTATACACTTCTTAAGGACTCCTGGGCTCAATGAGTTTTGACAATTTTATATACTCCTTCCTAGCAAGCCGCCATTGAAAACTAAGTAGGAAACATTCTTAACACCCCACAAGGTCCGTCTGCCCGTTCCTCAGTTCCTACCCAGGTAGCCCTGCCACACACACCGTGCTCCCACAGCTTTCTTGCACCTGAGGAGTGGAGTCAGGCGATGCGTTTGTGCTGGAGAATATGTTTGTCCCCCAGGGAGCGGAGCCAGGCGTTCTCTGCTGGCCCCTGACGTGCATGCAGCTGGGATGCATTAAGTTCCACTGCTGTAAATTTCTCGTCGGGCCTCTGCGAGCGGCGCTCCCTCCAGCCATCCTCAGGCAAGCAAGGAAGCTGCAGTTTAGGCTCCGGGGCTGTACTTCTGTTCCTGAGCCAAACAGGTCAAGTTCGACCCAGAGAAGGCAGAAGTCAGAGTTCTGGCTCCATCTTCTGGCCAAATTGGTACTTTCGTCAAGTGCCTGGCTGGACACTAGAGGGAGCTGGGCGCAAGATTCCACAGCAGCGGGAGCCTTCTGCAAGCTAGGTGTATCCAATCTGCGACCGGCAGCCCAAAGCTAGGGTTGAGGGGGCCCAATCAATGCTGTGAATTTCCTTAAGACTGTGCGGATCTCAGTGTGGTTTATAGACGGCAGTATTGTGTTGCCGTGTCCAAAGGTTGGATGGACATGCCAGACTGTAGGCAGTCCGGGGACCCCTCTGTGATGCCTCGGTCCTCAGATATGTCTTTGACTTCTGCCCACAGATTACTCCATCATGCAGGCCGTGCAGGCCACCATGATCCTCTCCACCATCCTCTGCAGCCTCTCCTTCCTCATCTTTCTGCTCCAGCTCTTCCGCCTCAAGCAGGGAGAGAGGTTCATCCTAACCGCCATCATCCAGCTCATGTCCTGTAAGTGAAACTGGAAGCAGTCTCTACTGCCCGCCGCAGAAACAAAAGCAGAGAACCGAATCTTTAAACCCTATGTTAATCCAGTAGCTGGCAGTCTTGGGAGCCAGAGCAAAGCGGGCTTTCTGGTCCTTTCCCCGGGCTCCTTCTTGCTGGGTAGCTCCTGTTTCCAAGACTCCCCTTTCCCTCTTCATCAGCTCTCCTGCAGGCACCAAGGCCGCCAAGCCTTGCATTTCTTCTCAGTAGCCGATTTGGATGACATCTAGAGTTAAGGTTAACTCAGAACAAGCAGACCATTAGCAGCAGGTACAAGCAGATTCCGTCCTGCAGAAAGGAGCACACACATGCTCTTCTTATGTAACTTATGCTGTGCCTGCATTGTGTCCCCATCAAAATGACTGGAGAAGTCGGGGAACAGCCAGAAGGGAGAAGCGAGCCACACACTTACTATGGAGGAGTTTGGTTTTAGTTGGGGGTAAGGGAAGGTGTCCCCGAAGCATGAAGCCTGAGCGTGGATTTTATGAGCACGACAACCACAATTTACAGTGTGTTGTCTGGGTACACAGCGGAAGGAGCAGTGTGCCGGGTAGAAGCCTCAGATGAAGAGCCCGGAACTGTGAGGGCTAGAGTGTGCAGGCTCAGACCAGACGGGCTCTCCGAGGCTGGGGAAGGGACTTAAGGTATGAATCTTAAACTGGTGGGAATACATTACCAAGTGTTAGGCTAGTTCCAAGTTACACCATGGTCTGCAATATATCTGACCCCTGTCTTGGTTCCTGACAGGTTTATGTGCCATGATCGGGGCTTCCATTTATACAGACCGGCGCCAAGACCTTCACCAACAGAACTACCAGGTCTATTACCTGATGCAGGAAGGCAGCTATGGCTACTCTTTCATTCTAGCCTGGGTGTCCTTCTCCTTCACTTTCATCAGTGGTCTCATGTACATGATCCTGAGGAAGCGCAAGTAGGCTTCAGAAGGCCAGCCTCTCTCCCCACAGTATGGATACACGCTCACATAACCATTTTGTATATAATCATTTTTGTGGTTTTTCTAGCAAACATATTGTTTCCTTTAAAAGCTTTTATAAAAAAGAAGAGAGAAAGAGGAGTTTCTGCCTTCTTGGAGTCTGAGACCAGACCACAAAGGCTGGCATTCAGAATGCAAGCCTACCAAGAGTCTCAGCAAGGCCCAGCAAGATCCAGCAATGTGGAATCTGCAGGATGCTTCTCCCCGGTGGACCTGGGGTGGGGTGTGGCCGAAGGTGGAAAAAGCCTGTTTTCGGGCACAGGCTCTCTGTAGGTTTCTGCCTTGCCCCTCTCCCCCGGCCCCTTCCTTCTGCCCACTCCACTCTGGCAGCCAGAGGTGGGATGATGAGGGGCCCGAGTGAGGAGTACATATCCTTAGATATTAATCCCTAGTTCATGTAAGCAGAGGGCAAAGACTAGCCCTGGTTTCGGTCTGTCCGGGACCCAGAGCCCCAGTCCCCCTGTGGTGAGTTAGGTCATCATGCAGACTTCCTGACAGTCGCCTGTCTACCTTAAGGATAGTGACCCTTAGCCTAGGTGTCATGTTGAGTCTCCGTAGGTAATTCCTTAGGGCATCTGTTACATGCAGAGTCTCAGGTCCACTTCGAAGACCCTCAGAATCCATCAAAGGGGTGAACCTGTATGTCTGAATTTCTGATGGTCTCCTTGCAATATCCTTAGATGCACTGAAACTGGGGGTAAGAGTCCTAGAGCCAGGGGAGTAGAGTTGCCCTGTAAATGTTAACAGTCTCATCACACTAAGATGGCCCCACTGCCAGCCACGTCTTGGCCCCTACTAGCTTCTCTCACAGCTGGTTATATCTGGGCCGCTTGTGCCGTACTCCCAGGCCATAAGCCTCCATCCATGAGGAGGACTGGGCAGCCTCCTCCCTGCCCTGTCCTTCCTGCCCTTTTTTCTAACGTGGGTGCTTCCATTGGCCCCTGTTTCTGGAGACTCAGAAGATCTGTCTTCCATCCATTCATCTACCTATCATTCAACATGAATGGGTCTTGCCACATGTCAGGTGCAAAGGTTACCTTTCAAACCATTCCTCATGAGACTCAGGCCAGTGAAGAACACACCAGAACCACTCAGAAACACTGCCACCTGTGATGGAGCAGCAGCGACGCCACCAGTCAAAACCTCCCAGGGCGAGAGGAAGCCCACTCTGCATGCCTGCCTTGAAGTGCCCTGTGGCATCTACACTGCTCTAGACAGAGTTCCACTCAGCTTCAACAGATGCCATTCATTGGGGTTTCCCCAGAGGGTACTTTAGTAGAGGATCCCACATGTCCCACAATGAGACAGCAGGAAAGGATTCCCAGAGCCAAGGCTCTGAAGATGGGCACCCAAGGGGGAGAACCCAGCTCCCCTCCAGTCAGTAAGAATGTCCTGATAAATGTGGCCATGAGAAGATCATACTAGAAATCCAAGGACTCTAAGATGGCAACCTTCTCCCTTTGGTACCCTTCACCATTGTTAGCATCAAGTCGGAGAGGCGACTCTGGGACAGGGTGTGTAGATTTGCGTTGTTTAAAACACGTATACATGTGAGCTTCTGTGAGGGGTCGTTTATCATCAGTACCTCAGTTCCAGTGGAGCTGGGGTTGTTGGGACTGAGTGGCTTCAGAGCCACCATGGACACCTCCTCAGTACAAGACTGGCTTCCCTCCCTCCAGCTCTCCTATCCTCCTTTCCGTCCTTCCCTTGGGGAGAGTGCCACGGTGGCATGGGGCAGAGATAGGGCAGGTGACCACCCCTTGCCTTGATGGAGAACTTCCCCAGGCTCACTGAGGCCTGTCTAAAGTGTCCTCTACACCTTCCCCTTGGGGACTTTTCTGTAATAATGTTCTGGTAGTCATGATAGAAACAAACAGACCAAACCACAGGCATGAAACATGAATTTCCACCTCAGAGAGCCCAGGCCTGCAGAAGCAAACCATCCGATGCGATGGGAATGGGATGGGGGTTGTCTGCTTGCCACTGTGGCCAGCATTCGGTGCCATCTCCCTGTGACACGAGAGGTGCCTCTCTCCTGCTCTGTGCCCTGCATCTGGAGTGCTAGGAAAGAGAAAGGGGTGTGAGGGAGAACAGACCCACCCTTCTCCTATGTGGGATCAGCTCTAAATTGGTGCTCATCACTAGTTACCAAAGAACAATGACAAAGTCAGCCGGGATATCCAAGAAGCATGGATTAGGACCAAACCCATCACTGTATTTAAAGGAACTTTAGTTTGCGCATCTTACAACATTTTTATAAAGTACTGTAATTCATGGGTGGGGCATGTGACAGAGACAGACTAACCCATGTTTGTCATTTGCATTAAAATTATTTTGGGTCTCTGTTTAAAGAATTCAGATAATGTTTGTGTGTTGTGTGTTCATGGTCCTGGATGCAGAAGAAGATGCCTCGTGCTCCCTTATACTCTCTGCCAAGGGCTGTGGGCCTGTGTGTACCCAGGCAAACAGGCTGACATTCTAGAATGTTCCCTGTGAGCTGAAGCTGGATGTGGACCCACTCTGCCCAAATGTAGACTCACTACACACAGCCACCCCTCCTCCCCCAGGAGCTCTCTCAGCAAGCCCACCTAAGCGGGGCTTGTCGTTTACCACACAGCAAGGCAGAATTTTGTCTCCCAAAAGTAGAGGTGGCAGGGAAGTGCCTTGGAAGCTGAGAGCTCAATGTTGCATCCTGTTTGGGGACAGGTGTGATTTCAGGGTGGTCTTACTCGGCTTGCTGTAACCCATAACTGTACAACCAAATTCTCCAAAGCTACCTTGTCTATGAAGGTAGAGCCTAGGTCAAATTCTGGAGTGGCAGGGAGCCATGGGAGGTCCCATTGATACAGTGATGTGAGCCCTGCCTAGTTATACAAGCCTGCATTCCAGTACTCAGAAAGTTGTGTCAAGTTCAGGACCTTTCCGGGAAACTCAGTGAGACCCTCTGTAAAAGCAAAAGTCAGTAGAGGGCTGTAGCTCGGAGGCAAGGTCGTGCCTAGCATACAGGGCACTGGTTCAGGCCTTAGTACTGGGAGATGGGGGTGGTGTATAGATTTCATGGCAAGCAATCAGTGACCGATGGCTCATCACAGGATAAACTCCATCCATTTCCATCATGGGGTTGGCATAGTGGCTGCTCACACAGATGTTGGTGGTTGGGTGGATGTAGATGATGGAGCATTCTCTGGTGGTGGATGTAGATGACGGAGCACTCTCAGGATGATGGAGCACTCTCTGGTGGTGGATGTAGATGATGGAGCACTCTCTGGTGGTGGATGTGGATGATGGAGCACTCTCTGGTGGTGAATGTGGATGACGGAGCACTTTCTGGTGGTGGATTGGATGACGGAGCACTCTCTGGTGGTGAAGGTGGATGATGGAGCACTCTCTGGTGGTTGATGCTGATGACAGGACACTCTCTGAAAACTCTTAAAGATCACATGAGATCCTTTCTCAAAAACAAAAATCTTAGTGCTCTTGGAGCAAAGAGCCCCATATGTCCTTCCTTTCTTCCAGAAAAGAAATGGGTTCTGGGAATCAAACTTAAATCCTGTGTTAGCAAGGCAAGCAAGTGCTTGGTCTACTGAGATGTAGCAACAGCTCAAGTTGAGGGATGTATTTGTTTTTGTTTTGTTTTGTTGAGAAAGGATAAAGACAATCTGAACACAAAATTTAATACATTTTGGCGGAAGAGCCAGCAGTACCCACCACCCTCCCTAGTGGTGCTGGATAGCAACAACAGCAAAGACCATCCCACCCAAACCCCCATCCCACCCCTACCCACCCTTACCCACCCCTAGACCCCAATCCCCACCCAAACCCCCATCCCCACCCCTACACTCCCACCCCACCCTTACACCCCCACTCCCTACCCATATCTGCACCCCCACCCCAACCCACACCCAAACCCACACCCGCACCCCCACCCCCACCTGCACCCACATCCACCTACACCCGCACCCCCACCTACACCCGCACCCCCACCTACACCCGCACCCCCACCCCCCACCCCCATGGGGAAAATCTGCTGATGATGTTGTGGGAGTTCCTCCTCAGGTAAGTCTGCTACCAACAGAACACAGCCTGAGCTGATTTCTCTTCATCTCAATGTAGTCATTATTAGCCATGGGGTTTGGTTTCTTTTCCTCCCCTTACAGAGTACTGCTGCATTGAGATAGGTTTATAGTTGGTAATTAGATACCAACTTAAAACTACCAACAGTGGCCCTACTCTCTGTAGGCTCCACATCCATGTGTCCTGGATTAAGTCACTCTCCAATAAAATAATATTTTGGGTTGTGTGTTTGTGTGCTGTATGTACTTGTCAGTGTAGGTGGGTACACCTGCACACGTGTGTGTGTGTGTATGTGTGTGCTGTATGTAGGCAGGTGCACCTGCACAGGTATGTGTGTGTGTGTGCTTTACGTAAGCGGGTGCATCTGCACATGTGTGTGTATGCTGTATGTAGGTGGTTGCACCTGCACACATGTGTATTTACGTGTATGTCCACAGGCGCATGGCAGTGTCTTTCCTGGATTATTCTCCTTTCCTTTATTTTTCTATTACTTTGTTTTAAAGTTCATTAAGAATGCACACATACCTTGGGGCTGGAGAGGTGGCTGCTCTTCCAGAAGTCCCAGCAATCACAAAGTGGCTCACAGCCATCTATAATGAAATTGGGTTCCCGCTTCAGGCATGCAGGCAGGAAACTGTATACATAAAAAAAAAATAGGCCTGGAGGGATGGCTCAACCATTAAAGGCTGGGCTCACAACCAAAAATAATAAATAATCTTTTTTTAAAAATGTATACTGCTCATATAGAGAACCCCAGTACAGTTCCCAGAATCTACATGGTAACTCAAAGCTGTCTAGCTCCAGTCCCAGGGGACCCAATGCCCTCTCCTGGTGTCCATGTGCATCAGGTACACAGTGGGTGCTCAGACATACATACAGGCCAAAAAAAATGTTGCAAGGAACCACTTATTCGTCCTGGCCACCCAGAACCAAAATAATCACACAGAAACTGTATTAATTAAATCACTGCTTGGCCCATTAGCTCTAGCTTCTAATTGGCTAACTCTTACATCTTAATTTAACCCATTTCTAGTAATCTGTGCATCACCACAAGGTTGTGGCCTACCAGCAAAGTTTCAGCACGTCTATCTCCAGCTGAGGATCCATGGCGTCTCTCTGACTCTGCCTTCCTTCTCCCAGCATTCAGTCCAGTTTTTCCCCATCTACCTAAGTTCTGCCTTATCAACAGGCCAAGGCAGTTTCTTTATTCATTAACCAATAAAAACAACACATAGACAGAAGGACCTCCCACACCATATGTATTTAAAAAAATTAAAAAGTGCTCTAGATACAAGTGTGCTTGGTTTCATAGACACACACACAACAGTTTTCTTCAAGGAATGTGAGCATCCATGCATTTGGCTCTTTGAGTCTGACCTCCGTCCTTCAGTCCCCTGGCTTCTTGGTCCCAGCAAGGTAGGCTATGCATCTGGGCATTTGGGTCTGTGTGATTGGCTTGTTGGGCCTTATCAGACAAGAGAAGGCTCTGTTTTTGGTGCAAACATCTTTGAGGTCTTTTGAAGTGGGCACGCTGTAAAGAGTGTTTTGTGCATTTTTCTTGGGTGAGTTTTCCTAGCAGGTGCTTCAAGCTGTCCCCGTGGACAGAGTTCTTGGCCTCAGCACGATATTGAGGTGGAGAATTCTCCAGTGTGGGCTGTGCTAGGCACCGTCATACTTCTCCCAGCAGCTTTGGCTTCCAGGATGACCACAGAACACTCTCCCATGCCCCTGTGTCACAAAACCATCTTGAGACATTGCTAAATGTCCCCTTTGAGGAGCTGGGTACCATTGTCCTGGATGGCCTTCTGCAATGAGGTTTGATATAAACCAGGAAACAGTAATCAAAGATCTCATTTTTTTTAATTTTTAATTTAATTTAGTGTGCGTGTGTGGGTGCTCGCACATGTGTGTGTGTGTGTGTGTGTGTGTGTGTGTGTGTGTGTGTGTGTGCATGTGTATGTGTGTTTAGGTTTTCTGAAACAGGTTTTCTCTGTGTAACCTTGGCTATCTTGGAACTTGTTCTGTAGACCAGGCTGGCCTCGAACTCACAGAGATTTGCCTGTCTCTGCCTCATGTGTGTGTTTTTACATGTGTGTTGGTCCCTGCAGAGCACAGAAGAAGGTGTTGGATCTCTTGGGCCTGGAGTTATAGGATTGTGAGCTGCCTGACGTGCGTTCTGGAAACTGAGCTCAGGTCCTTTGTAAGAGCCCTAACTGCTGAGCTGTCTCCCTGCCTTGGACCACGTTTCTTTACTCACATATCTATTGATGTTGATGCCATGTTGTTCATGGGAGACCATGGACAGAGGATTGCATCTAACAGGCTTCCTGGAGGCAGCAGTTGTCCACCATCAACAGATGAGTAGAACAGGAGAGTTGTGGAGTGGGTGGGTGGACAGACGCTGGCACCAGGGCCCTGCCTCTGGGATAAAAGAGTACAGAGGACCCTCCATCAGGATCTGCAGCTGCCTCCAGACCTGTAGACAACTCACAGTGGCCTCCACCCCTCAGAGAGGCCTGGCTGCAGCTGCATCCATGCCTGATTGTAAGTTGACGGTGAGTTGATCCCTCTGCCTCCACACGCCAGTCAGCCTGCCCTCTTGTTTACTGGGAGGCAGCGGGCCAGACCGCGGGCCAGACCGCGGGCGAGGCAGTGACTCCAGCAGCGCCTTTCCTGGGCAGGTTCCTCCCGCCCCATCTCTGTGCTCAGAAGAACTCCAAATTTGCCAGCTGAAAACAAGTTCTGGGGACACCCTGTCTGGACATGGAGAAGATGCAGATCCTTGGGCCAAATCCCAGGCTTGTTATTATGGGAGCCTTGGGGCTGGGACCCCAGAGTCCGCTGCCTTACCATGCCTTCCTGAAGGCATGCTGGTGGAGTCAAAGCTCTGCTCAAATTAAGGGAGTAGTTAGGAACCAGGGTACCTGAACTTGGCTCCTTCTCAGTCACGTCTCTTCTTTTCCTCTCGGAAGATGACAGATTGTGCCCTAAGGTGATGGGAATAAATATGTGCATGTGTACACATACACCCAGATACGTGACATGGGGCAGAAGAGGGAGTCTATCAGGGAAGAAAGGACACAGAGGGGCGGGACAGGAAAGTAATGTGGGGAGGAAGGGGACATAGAGGGGCGGGACAAAGAGCAATGTGGGGAGGAAGGGAAATAGAGGGGCGGGACAAAAAGAGTAATGTGGAAAGGAAGGGGAAATAGAGGGGAGGGACAAAGAGTAATGTGGGGAGGAAGAGAAATACAGGGGTGGGACAAAGAGAGTAATGTGGGGAGAAAGGAGAAATAGCTTTTTCTCATATGCAGAAACCTGACAATGTAAGTGCAATTCCTGGAACTGCATGCTGGAATGAGAGAATTGAGTCCTTCAAGTTGTCCTCTGATCTTCTTAGAAACACATACTATGTGCCCTGGCACACACACACACACACACACACACACACACACACACACTTGTATAAAGAAGTACATGGTCAATATTGGTGATGTGTTTAGAAGCCTGGGCAACGTTAGACTCTAAGCACACGTGCTCATAGAAAAAACAAAGTAAATAAATGTAATATCTTGGTGTAATATCGTAAAGCCAAAAATACTTTTATGAATATGAAATTCATTTCATAGTTTAGAAATTTTAAAAATGTGTAATTTAAAATACATACTAACCCCCCAATGTGGTATTTGCTTCATTTTTGCTGCTAAACCCTTCTTACTTTATTGGCTATCTCTTTATGAAGCCCACCTTACACATAACCCAGGCCTGGAACTCACATCCCCTAGCAGGAGCCTGGTGATAGGAGGGTGAGGAACAGCTGCTTTCCACCCAATCTCCACCTAGACCCACCCCCCCTTTGGACCTCTATCAGGTCCCGGAGCTTCTATACCACGCTCTGAGGCTCTACGGGATGTGTAGGCTCTAGAACCCTGGACAACTCATGTTCTGACACCTCCTTGTTCATTGGTTTGGTTTGTGGTTTTGTTGTTGTTGTTTTTTATTTTTTGTTTATTTGTTTTTGGGATTTCAATTAGTTCAAGTCCCAGCTCTGTGTAGCCAAGGCTGACCTTGAACTCTATGTCCCAAGTGCAGGGATTACATATGTGCGATATTGTACCTGGATTTGTCCTGCTTTACTTTTCTCTGGGGAAGGAGAATTTCCTTATATTTTTTTCTGTGATATGAGAAACATTCTGTTTGCTTGTTTTTTTTTTCATCAAAGGCATTTAGCCCAATGAGGGCTCATATGTCCTGAACCTCTTTTGCAAGGAAGGGCCGCTTATTCATCCCAGCTGCCTGGCTAGCTTAGCCTCCAAATAACCACACAGAAACTGTGTTAATTAAAACACTGCTTGGCCCATTAGCTCTAACTTCTTATTGGCTAACTCTTACATCTTAGTTTAACCCATTTCTATTAATCTGTGTATTGCCACATGGCAGTGGCGTACCGGCTAAGTTTTGGCACCATGTCTTACTCTGGTGGTAGATCCATGGTGTCTTTCTGACTCTGCTTTCTTTCTCCCAGAATTGAACTCCATCTTCCCCGCCTACCTCAGTTCTGCTCTATCAACAGGCCAGGGCAGTTTCTTTATTCATTGACCAATGGAAGCTGCACACAGACAGAAGGACCTCCCACATCAAACCTCCTTCTCATTTGTGACAATTAGCCACCCAGTCAGACTGTGATGCTGATCTCCCACCCATGAATGAGATGACGTTACCTACACCCGTGGTAAAGACGGAGAGCATTTTTGGCTTGGTGTGCTGCTCCCTAGCCATGTTGGTTGTGGCATGCACCTATTGCTGGATCAAATCACCTTGCCAAATTACAAATTTTCTTTGTTCATGTGTTCTTTGCATGACACCAAGATTTTCTTTTCCAATGATTTCAAGGCTCTCTGGGATTTCAAATACACTGGGGATGTCCAGGTCTCCTCCCCTGGAGGAGGCACACCTAACCCTTGTTTCAGTGATCTTGGGTGAATGACATTCCTTTGGATCAATAAAGATTCCAGGACAGAAGTTTCTCAGGACTCAGGAAGGGACCAAGAGAGTACCAAGGCAGCCAGGCAACTCTTGTGCAGGAGACCAAGGTAGTGGGCACAAAGAATGGCAAAGTTCTTCTTGGCTGGTCCCTGGAGGTTAAATAAGGAAAGTAAATGAGATGTGTTTGCCTACAGTGGAGTCCTGAGCCCTAGCTCTGTTAGTGTGTTGAGTGGTTTCTGATTGAGAAGCACCTAGCACAGACACCCACCCACCTACCCAATAAGGGAGTGGATAAGGCATTTGGAATCAGAACAAGAGAAACTTGTACGGCAGGAGGGTGACTCGGTTTGGTTATCAGAGTGTGAAAAGTTTCCCTTGTGAGAAGTTGAACCTCTGGCAGCTTAGCTCTCATGAAGCCAGAATGGAAAGAGGCCTCCCCCAAGCTGAGGGAGCAGGCAACTCCTCTGGCCCAGAGGCTCCCCACCCTACTCAATATTCGTAAATCCATCTGGTCTCAGCCCATTTTATTCTTGGGTGGAATAAAATGACACCAAGGTCACTTTCTCCTTCCTCTGTTTCTTTGCTTTGCTTTTCCTTGCCCGCATGCCTAGACCTACATCTCACCTGCTGGCTCCTATGTCCATAGGGACTTCTGCCCTGAGCTCACCATAAGGGAAAAGTAACCAGTAGTTTTGTCACCATTGTGACAGGGTGACCTCATCAAGGTGGAGCTGGCTTAGTCACTTGGCCGCCATCTTGGTTAGTGATATCAAGATGGTGATGGTCATGTGACTTAACTAATGGACCACATGACATTAACCAAAATGGTGGCATGGATAAAACTTCCTGGTACCACTGAGCTCTTACAGGGCTCACCAAACCCGAGAATTTCCTGCACCACAGGCATATGGTTACATGCCCCAGTCCTCTTCTTTTTCCTTTCTGTGTGGTTTTCACTTTACTGGATGTCTAATGGGATCATGGGATGGGGGGACAGGAGACTCCAAGCTGGCCTTCGTGGTATTTTATATCAGACGATAGCGGCAACACCAGACTTACCAGGTAGGTCTTGGTTTCCCCTTTTCCTTTTTAGTTTTGGCACATTGTTTCACATGATGTATATCCTGGTGTCTAGAAAGAACTGGAGAGCTTTCCCAGCCCCCACGCGGCCAACACCAGCTATCAGTAGATTTAGAGAGTGACTGTGAATTCGCAGAGCCCAGGGAGAACTTGGGAAAGTACAATCCCAACTGCAGCCCAAAGGACAGGCAGAACCCCAGGGTGCTAGCACAGCACCCCCATAGCCGCCACCAGGGAGCATTATGCTGGGCCTTCATGCCTGCTCCTTCTGTTCCACATCTTCAGAACCTTGATTTTCTCTAACTGGGTTAGAGTATTTTTTCTCTTCTCCAGACTACTTTGCTCCATGTTTGTTACTTTTCTTTCTGCTTCACTAAGCCCTGGGTACTCTGGCTTTTGTTTTTAAAGATTATTATTATTAATGTGTGTGTGTGTGTGTGTGTGTGTGTGTGTGTGTGTGTGTGTGTGTGTTTGAGTTTACTACACAGCAGTAGCTTCCATGGCCTCAGCGGGCTTTCAATCTTCGTCCATGTATGTTGGATCTTCAGTGAATTGGTTTGACTCTTGTATCATTTGGGCACAGATTTGATGAGAAGGCAAGAGCATTTGTGTGGCCTGAGGGTAAAACTCAGCAGTCCTGAGGACTTGTTTCTGGGCTAGAGGCTCCAGACTTAGAACAGGCTTGGAAAGAGCAGGGACGCTACAGCAAGGTCATTCCAGGCAAGATTCAGGATTCAAAGGACAAAAGCAGAGGAGATCTGCCTGGCGACCTGGGGAGAATAACGCTGGATAGAGGCGTCAGCTGAGAGCCTTCTGGCTCCGTTAGCGTATTGGAATTGTTTAGCTGCCCTCTGATGGCCAATTAGTACACCGCAAGAGTTCGGCGGCAGAAAAGAGAAAGACGCTGCTGCCCCCTGGTGGTCGCTTGCCAGAATTGTTTTCTTAGACGGGACAAAATTGTTAAATCTAATTCTCTGTACACAGATAAATTTGAAACAAGGGGTGTGGCTCAAGGATTAGAGCAGGAAGCCATGGGTTCAATCACAGCAGCCCACAAAAATGGTGTGGTGGTGTCTGCTTAACAGAAACACGTGGGATTGGAGACTGGGCTGTGTGCATGAGAGCCGTAGATAAACCTATCCATACTCCAGGTGAGTTTTGTGCCTCTGATCTTGACCTGGGAGATACACATTTTCTAATTTCAATTAAAATCTCGAGTAGAAATGGTAGGGTACCTCCAGTACAGAGGAAGTAGAGGCAAGAGGACAAAGAATTCCTGGGCATCCCGGTCTCCAACTCCAGCTAAAAGTTCCTGCCTCCCTGCTTACTGTCCTTATAGATCACAACTCATTACACAGGGCATCTTATGTGTACTTTCTGCTTGTCCTAGCCCTGGTGTCCCAGCAGATATCGGGCTCTGGGAGGGTAGAACCTGCCTAGAGTTCACCACATCCGTGCCTGGTGCAGCATCTGCTCAGATGTCCCATAATTAAATCCATAGATCCTTCTCTGAAAATTCAACAAACGGGTGATAGAATAGCTTAGGTTGAGTTGTGCATATGTGTGTGCATGTTTCTGTGTATATGGGTGTGTGTGTGTGTGTGTGTGTGTGTGTGCCAGACCCTTATCAGGTCAGGCTGGCAAGAGAGCTCAGCTGGTAAAGGTGTCTGCTTCTAAGATGGGCAACCTGAGTTTGATTCCTGGGACTCACACAGGCAAAAACTGAGTTCTGCAAGTTGTCTGCTGACTTCCATTTGGTACCCAACTACTCATATGCATGCACACAAAATCAGTCAACCAATCAGTGTAGAAATCATTTAAAATCTAATTCTCCCTCTGTGAGTTCGAGGCCAGCCTGGTCTACAAGAGCTAGTTCCAGGACAGGAACCAAAAACTATGGAGAAACCCTGTCTCAAAAAAAAAAAAAATCTAATTCTCTCAGCTCAACTGCTAATCTATCTTTTATTTGGGGCTAGAATCCAACCTGCCAAGAGACATCTGGGCCAGTTTGGTTATCCACGCCTTTGTACCCTTAGCCTCCTGGCTGCAGCACCTTGTACTCTCTCCCCTCTCCATTCTCCTTCTCCAACTCCTCACATGGCCCAGCTCAGTCTGGTCATGTCCACTCTGGACTCTCCCGGGTGTCCCTGCCTCCCTTTTATCTATAATAAACTTTCTCCTCTACCAGACATAGGAACAGTCATGTCCTTTCCTTTTTTTTTTATTTATTTTTCATTCATCTGGTGCACACAACCACGGGAGTAGCGTAAAGGAGCTCCCTTCTGAGGGCCTCGGCCACTCCCAGCCAAGCTGCCGCCCTGAGTATCCTAAGGTATGTAGGAATCATTAGTCTCTGCTGCCTTTTGCCAAGCATCCATCTCTCCTCACCTACTCACTAGGTGTCCCCTCTCCCTGCTGTGCTCCTCAGGGCCCCACATGCAGGCACCTCTGCTTGCTGAGACACTAGCATCTCTCCAGCTGTCTGCTCCTCCCTTGCCTTCTATTGCGTGTCACTCTGGAGCTCCCTGCACTGTCTACCTTTCCTATGAAGACCACACGGTGGGACAGGAAGCCCCTCTCACCCTACCAGGTCCCCACCATGTGGGAAGGGACACTTTAGGACATTCCTTTCTGACAAGTCTCTCCATCTTCTTAGGGACAGCCAGGATTAAAATTCTGGTTTCCACAGCACTTACTCGCTCTGCTCCCTCAGGCTCCTTCTTTCCTGAACTTCCTCAGCTCTCCCTGGGAGCTGCCTACTAAATTCCACAGGTCTGTGACCTCTTCCTTTCTCTCTTCCGCTTGGAGCATTTGCTCTAATCTCACAAAGCAGGCATGGGGAGCTGCAGTGTGTCATGCAGTCTACCGTTTTGTCCAATCAGCCCCACCCTTAAGATATCCACTGCAATGAGTCTGACTCAGGCTCTCTGCACAGCATCACCCCTGGACCCTTACCTAGACTCTTCTTGGATATCCTGCTATTGCCCGGGTCAAGGAGATTTTGTGATTATTGTTCCACAGGATCAGTCCCTTCACCCTCTAGCAGGTCACAGATGGGGTAGATGTTAGGGTGGACTAACCCAAGGCCCACAGTGTGGGTCTAGGTGGTAGCTGAACTGGTCAGTCTGGGCCACTGGAACCACCCTTCTCAGGTAAGGAGCAGAGTTGGCTCTCCTAGGCCCAGGCCATCTGGGCCAATTCTCCCATGTCGTGGTGAGGGGTGGGGCTATCTCTTTGGAGTGCAGGGATGGAGTCAGATCTCCCATTGGGGGGGGGGAGGGCAGAGACAGCTCTCTTGTTATGGTGTCCATTGAGGGATAGGGTCAGCTATCCCCGGGGCCAGTGATGGGGGGGGGCAGCTCAGCATGACCCTTGGAGTTTCAACACACATGGTTCCTAATGGTTCCTATGAGGCCCTGACATCATCACAGACCCCAGCTAAATCAGAAACATGGGTCCAGATATGCCCTTGGCAGCAGCTTGGGCCCAGATGGCACCTTAGCCCTGGTGGCAGCACAAGCCACCCAGATCAGTACGGCCCCAGCAGCAGCCTGGGCCTCGGTGACACTGTGGTCCCATGTGGCAACACAGATCACCCAGATCGGCATGGCCCTTGGTGGTGGTACAGACCTCAGATACCAACATGGTCATAGGCTGCCACTCTGGGCATCCATGTGGCCTTTGGTACCATGAACCACAGACATCAACACAGAGCCAGGCTGTGGTAGGACCACAGACCCAGACACAGTAGCCTGGGCTTCGATGTCACCATGGCAACTTGTGTTAGTGCAAGACACTCATATCTGTATGACCCCAGCTTCAGCATGACCCTCAGATCCCTACCTGGCCTCAGGTGACAGCCCAGACCCTGGGTATTTTCAAGATTTTTGCTGGTATCAGGAGCCATGGATATCAACCCAGATTCTAGATGCAGTAGAGCCATGGATTCTGACATGGTCCTTGCCACAGCCCGGGCTCAGATGTCACAGGCCATCCAGATTAGCAGGGCCTTGGCAGCAGTGTGCCCTCAGACACCAACATGGACTCAAGACATCCTCATAGCCTTCAGTGATTACTGAAGCCACGGATATCAACAGACCCTGGCTGTTACTGGGCCACAGACCTAGACATAGCCTATGACGGCAGCTCAGGCCTGGATGTCATCATGTTCCCCCAATGGCACCACCCAGACCCTGGGCATCCCCTTGGCCTTGGTGGTGACAAGGGTCATGGAAGTCAATATGGACCTTAGCTGCAATAGGACCATGGACCCAGACATGGCCCGGGCTTGGACGTCATCCTGGTCCTGGTCCACTCCTCATCATCCTCACGTCTTCAGAACTGTCCTTTACCACAACACATGAACCATTCTGCCTCTTTCCCTACCGTTTCCCCCCCATACACTTGCTTATCATGATGGCGGGCCTGTGGATGCTTCAGGCAGGCCAGACTGCGAGGGCCCACGCACCCATGTGGGTGTTTTTCACCTGCTTGAGCCGCATGGCATTAGGAGGGCCTGTGGATGCTTCCAGAGTTTTTTTGCTTTTCTTTCTTTTTATTTTTTTTCTCCTTCCTTCCTTCCTTCCTTCCTTCCTTCCTTTCTTCCTTTCTTTCTTTTTTTGTTTTTTGTTTTTTGAGACAAGGTTTCTCTGTAGCTTTGGTGCCTGTCCCGGAACTAGCTCTTGTAGACCAGGCTGGCCTCGAACTCACAGAGATCCACCTGCCTCTGCCTCCCGAGTGCTGGGATTAGAGTTTCTTAAAGCCATGTTGCCTTCCTGGAAATGGCTGGCTCCAGTACAGCCTGATGGCCGAAGGACACACTTCAGTTCCAAATTCTTGCAGAGTGAAAAAAATATGTCACCACACGAGTTAATGATCCCAAAGTCTCTTACCTCTAAGATTTTACAACTTTCTACTCTTAAATCTTTTATCTCTATTTTTATGAATTTTGCTTTCAAGAAATATTTTAAGCAGGGCGGTGGTGGCACACACCTTTAATCTCAGCACTCGGGAGGCAGAGGCAGGTGGATCTCTGTGAGTTCGAGACCAGCCTGGTCTACAGAGCTAGTTCCAGGACAGGCTCCAAAAAACACAGAGAAACCCTGTCTCGAAAAACCAAAAAAAAAAAAAAAAAAGAAATATTTTAAGTCTTTATCTCAGGATTTGTAAATTCATTGGGTGTGCTTAAAGAACCTGTAACTAAATTTGGCTTTAAACTTATAACAAAGGCTTATAATGAAAACCTATCCATAGGAATTTTAACTTGCTACAACATCCTATATATGTGATTCAACTATGGTTAATAATATGTAACTTGGATTCAGTTCTTTTTAAAAAGTAGATCGACTGGAAAACATGTTTTAAACACAACCATATGGCTTGCCTCCATCTTAGCTGATGACCTCATCAAGATGGAAGCAACCACATGACTGGCAGTCATTTTTACTAAGGTTAAGAGTACATGCCACATGACTCACCATCTTAAGATTACCACGTGGCATAAAGCAACATCTATAAAACTTCTCAGTCTTACTGAGCCCTTAATTTACCATTTTGTCTCTTTTTAGACTAAAGAAGCAATAAGTCTCCAAAATGTTTTGTATTGGCATGGATTTTTGTAGGATAAAAATTTAAGGTTATAGTTGCTACAGCATACTATATATGTGATTCAACTCTGGTTTAGAAAGAAGCAACGTTTGTTTAATTTAGATATACTTAATAGATAGGTGGTCCTCAAACTATTCAGAGATCTGCCAACCACGGCATTTAAAATGTTTAGTATAAAAGCTTCCCATGATAGAGAGGAAGTGCCAGCTTCTGGCAGCAGCCCTAAGATCTCCTACAAAGAAGATGGCAGGGCACAGAACTCCACCAGGAGCCTGCTTTAAATGTGGCAAAGCAGGCCACTGAGTGAAAATCTGTCCTTCATCTCACCTGGTGTCAGGACCCTGTCCAAACTGTGGACAAGAGGGACACTGGAGAGTTGATTGTCCCACTTTGCCTAGACAAGGCAGGCCAATCCCTCAAGTTCCTCCCTCACAGGAAAGTCTCTTGGACTTTTGGGTCTAATAGCCAAAGACTGACAGTGCCCTGGGACCTTTGCCCGCAATGATCATGGAGGAACCTAGGTGACTGTCCAGGTAGCTGGTAAGTCTCTGCCGTTTTTAATGGATTCAGAAGTTGCTTTGTCTGTACTTCCTGTTTACTCAGGTAAAATTTATTCTTCTCAGATCTCTGATGGTATTGATGACTAGGCTGGTGACAGCTTTGCCAATTTAATAGCAGCAATTTAACAGTTTAACTGAGCTGCCTGCTCAGTTCTCTTCATATGTAAAAATAAGGCTTTATGCCTCACTTTCCTAGGTCTCCAGCTGAGACAGTTTACTTTGCTACCAGTCTCTGAAAAGAGATAAAGTCACCAGGCTAGGTGGTGGTGGTATACGCCTTTAATCCCAGCACTTGTGTGTTGTGGAATAATCTATCTGTACACTGTCAATATGCATTACACTCATTGATTAAAAAAAGCTGACAGGCCAGGAGCCAGGCTGGAAGTTAGGTGGGAAAGCCAAACTTAGAGTAATGAGAAGAAGGAGGACAGAGTCAGAGAGGGTCACCAGCCAGACAGGAGTCAGATACACAAAATTGGGGTAGCACATAAATTACTAGAAATGGGCTAAGCTGTATGAGTTAGTTAATAATAAGCCTGAGCTATCGACCAAGCATTTTTAAAAAATATTTATTTATTTATTTATTATGTATACAATATTCTGTCTGTGTGTATGCCTGTAGGCCAGAAGAGGGCACCAGACCCCATTACAGATGGTTGTGAGCCACCATGTGGTTGCTGGGAATTGAACTCAGGACCTTTGGAAGAGCAGGCAATGCTCTTAACCTCTGAGCCATCTCTCCAGCTCCTTGACCAAGCATTTATTATTAATTATACTAATATTGTTAATAATTAATTAAGCCTCTGTGCGTTTATTTGGAAGCTGCTGATGTTTATTTGGAAACTCTGTCAACACTTGGGAGGCAGAAGAAGGAAGATTCTGTGAGTTTGAGGCCAGCCTGTTGTATAGAGAGAGGTCCAGGACAGCCAGAGCTACACAGAGAAATTCTGTCTTGAAAAACCAAAAAAAAGGAACTTTTTACTATTCCTTTATTTAAGGAAACCTGTTTATAATTACTGCTGTCAGTAATCAACTACCTGTGTCTCATGGTAAATGATTGGGAAAATTTTAAAGTTTATGTAAGTGTTCTAGCTGTAGTATGAACAATAAAAACCCTGAGACAGATATTGGGGTTCAACCTGAAGATCAGAAAAAGCAAAGCAGCCAAGCCACCTCTACCTCAAACTAAAATGGCAATCCTGTCTCCACGAGTCCTCAGAACGAGACTGAGGCTGAAACCTGTTTTCTCCCATCACATATCCCTCTCTAGTGCTGGGATTAAAGGCATGCACCACCACCGCCCGGCTTCTAGTGCTGGGATTAAAGGCATGCACCACCACCGCCCGGCTTCTAGTGCTGGGATTAAAGGCATGCCCTACTAGCACCAGGCTTCTATGGCTAACTAGTGTAGCTACAGGGATTAAAGGTGTGTGCCAACATTGCCTGGTCTGTAAGGCTGACCAGTGTGACTATTTTACTCTCTGATCTTCAGGCAAGCTTTATTTATTAAAATACAAATGAAATATCACTACATTTCTCCTTTTTGTCTAAAAATAAAAAAGGCTATAACTAATATAAGAGAAACTATATGCAATATAGTACAATGACTATATACGATATATAAGGCAATAAATACATCAACAATGTCTAGTCCATTTGCATTTGACAAATTCAGAGAAAATACTCCATATCTAGCCTATCTTGGTGAGTCCAAAGTCTTGTACCTAATTTATTTTCTATTATAACTTGCTTTCTGTATCAGGTAAACAAGAAAAACTATAACAATCTAGTCTTCAGCTCCCTCAGAGACCCAAGAAGAAAATAATGTTAACTGATTAAGCAGGAAGTGCAAGCAAGTGACTTCCAAAAAAATGTGAGAAACAGCAGGCTGCCTGGACAGTCACACAAAGTTCCTCTACAAAGTCGGGGCATCCATCTCTGGCCTACAGGCCTAGCATATCTGACAGACTTTTCTGTGAAACAGAATATTCTGATGGACTGTTCCTCCATGTCTTGACAATGTTTGGCAGTCACTTCCTTTTTTTGTCCTGCTTGTCTAATTAGGACAGCATACTGTCAGCAGTAGAGGCAAAGGAATTTTCTTGCCTGGTGGCTTACTTTTGCCACAAAGAAAGTAAACTCTATGTGGAGTTTCTTCAATGCCCATTATCATCTCTGAAGTAGATTGGTGCTGCCAGGAGCAGACATGTCTCATTGTCATAAAAAAGAAAAAAAAAGAACCTGTTATAAAAGCTACAGAGAAATCTTGTCTCAAAAAACCAAAAAACCAAAAAAAAAAACCCTTAAATTCCATATACTGTAGAGCTCTGAAGTGTTTGAAGATCTACCTAAAATATCTTTGTTTGACTTTGAAAACATACCTAATATAACTACAAGTTCAATTGTAATAGGTGACTAATTACTAACCTGCATTTTCTTATTATCCTAAACAGTTGGTAATAATAACTTTCAAGGGCTAAAAATTTGCTCATTGTTTAAATGAGCTGTATAGGAACAATATCTTGAACAAGATTAGAAATGTATGTATAGTATGTTTTAACAAAATTAAACTCATATTTATCTCAATATACAAAATTTGTATACAATATACAAAAGTCCAATCCAATGTAAAACATTTAAAACTAGCAGTTTCTTTTTAAAAGTAGACGCAATAATCTACCTTTTTATTTTATCATGTCTACATCCTTCCTTATTTCTTTCCAGAGTAGATTCAATATTCTACCCTTTTATCCTATCATATTTATATCCCTTCTTTTTCTTTTCAAAACAAGAACTCTGAATCTAATTTTTTTGTTCAACTTTCCCCCTGACTGTAACTAATAACAACTTGTAACCAATCTCCATAAACAATGACAATATCCATGACCTATCAAATGACCAAAAGCAACACACTCCACCTCTTGGGAATGTGGGTGTTGTATTCTTAAATTTTACTTCTTGCTGTCTGGAAGCAACAGTATCTTTAGGGGATCTTGAAAAGAAAAACTTGGGTTGTCAAGTCCTGAAAGAGGTAGCTGTATCATTTGTTGTCCAGTTTCTGTGTAATGGGAAAGTACAGGGCTTATCTCAAGTCCTTGCTAGAGTAGTCTGTTAGGCTGGATCATCTCAGCTAGCCACCTCAAAATTTTTCTGAGAAGTTTGTAGTCCAAAGCTCATCTTTAGGTGGTGTTTTTCAGTTTAATAGTGTTATTATGATCTTGGAGAAATCATTACTGTGGGGCCCTATCCTAAGGTCATTGTTAGGCATGATCATGATTCACCGCAGAAAACTGATAGAGACTCAAACCCGAAATCATGTAGTACTTAAATTTTTGTTTTTCTACTGTCCCATATCAGGTGGCTCTTCTGACATGAGACAGAGATTTTGAATTTTCCTTTAACAAGCATGCTTGGGTTTAGAGAAAGAACCACACTCCAACTCCAAAGCCAGCTTTAGTTTTTATTTAGACCAGGACTACAAAAAGACTATTTGTCTGTAGAGAACAGCAGAAACAAACATTGGGGAAGATTTATGAAATTTTATCAAGTTGGAAATGTGGTAAATAGGTCAATTTACTCTCGACACAGTTTTGTTCTGGATGATTTTTCCTTTTTCTTAAGATGCCTCATTTGTCCAGTGGTCTTCAGATTCCTTAGCTGGCTACCTTTATTCTCTTGAAAAGACAGGAACAAAAAACTTTCCCAACCCTAATTTTGATGAGATTCTTTGGCAAGTTATATCTGATCAAATGAAAAGTATTTGTTAGTGTTATAGGTTAGTTTAGAGCAAACAGCCATGGTGCTTAATGAACTATCATCTTTTCCAATTAAGAGGTATCTCTTGCTCAAATAGAATTTTTATCAATTTTGATGGTATCCATAGCTTTTCTTCTCCTTGTGGAAACAAAAACAAAACCCCTTCCCCAATGTAACACATGTTCTGGTTTCTTTTCTGAGATCAATACATTTTGAAAATATATTGACTGATTAAATTCTATAGTTTTTTTTCTACTATTCAATGTCTCTCTGCAGCTGTTGTTCTTTTTGTTGGACCCTGAAGTCCAATTACCAAGGAGAAGTTGCCCCACGAGACCACTCTCACACTGCAGTTGATGTAAAAGCAAGAGGATTTAATCAATTCTGTTGCAGCAGGGTCCTTCAGCATTTGAGAAGCCAAAAGACCCTGAATGACTGTCACAAGCTACTTCTAAAGTAAAAAGCCATAGAAACAAGGGGGGGGGGGAGACTCCGGGGTTCTTTAACTATTAGGATTGGCTTATTCAAAAGGCTATTAACAATAATTGATTTGAGCCAGGGATGGAGGGCTGTTGCCAGATCAGGTGAGGTAAGAGGGAACATCTGAGGGTTACTTTGGCCCCTTTCCCAGACTGAGTCAAAACATCTGTGGACATCTGTGGGTTATCTTGTCCTAATCCCAGGAGCGGAGCTATTATTTGGAGAACATCCAGGAGGACACAGGGAGATAGAGAGTCTCCAACTTTCCAGTACGTGCATGTGTAGTTGTTATGTCCCAGGGGAGGGGGGAAGCACTAAGGCTGACAGGCCTCAGAAATGGCCTGAGTTGTCAGAAATGGCTTCAGAGTTATCCTAGAGTTTTACGTTTTTCTCATTAGAAGTTAGAAAATTCAAAATTAATAAAGCATTACACAATTTATTTGGGGGGTTATTTATTATCCCTTTCTGTTTACTTAACATATCCCTTAGAGTTTGATTTGATCTTTCTATAACTGCCTGCCCTGTAGGATTGTGTGGTATACCTATAATATGCTTTATATTATAGTAAGCAAAAACTGTTTCATTTTCTTAGAGACACATGCTGGAGCATTGTATGTCTTTATTTGTACAGGTGTACCCATGATGGTCATAGCTTCTAGTAAATGTGTGATTACCAAATCAGTCTTTTAAGAACTCAAAGCTGTAGGGCTCTGGTCTCCCTTATTCCTGGGGTGCATTCGCGGGGACAGTTTATGATCAACTAACTAAGCTTCCTGTGTGTTTCTGTGCTATCCCTGCCCCGCCTGGTGGTTAGCTGCAGGGCATTTACTCCATTGTTAATATGGTAATTTCCCACCTGCCTGGGCAGAGATCCTTGTGCTGCAGTTAGGTAGATAAGGACTCCCCCAATGCTGAATAAACTGGCATTCGGCTGATCTGCTTTTGAATGACCCTGGTCTCTCTGTGTGTTCTTTTCAATATCCAGGCCCTCGCTCGACTCGCGTTCGGTACAGGGTACAGGGGCATGCGAACTGTGCCGAGGGTGTAACACAAAATCGGGTGTTACACAAGTGGTTGCCTACTGAAAACCTGAACATGTATCAATGGTGTGGTATACATATTTTAGTTTTCCAAATTCTACAAAATGGAACACATCTCTCTGCCAGATTTCATTCTTTTGAGTACCCTTTGGGTTACTTCCTGAAGGTAGTGATATTTGGTTATATACAGAACAAGTAGGACATTTCCTTATACTTTCCTTAGCTTTCCGTCATGTGACAAAAGTCTTTTTTTGAAACCTTTGCTATTAACATGTTTTTTATAAAATTCAGAGTCCTCAGCACATTTTCAATCAATAATTGATTGATTTCTGCATTACCTTGTGGTAGAGGATCTCACAGACCCCTATGGGATCAGATATGTATTATGTATATGGGATAATGCTTATTCCAGATTGTATTTTATAACTGAATAAATAATGAAGTCAAATCTGTATCATCTGGTATAAATTCAGCAGTTTCAATATACAAAACAATTCTCTGCATATTGCACAGTGGTACTATGTTGAGTCTTTAAAATTCTTTAGTATCATGAGAATAGCATACAATTCTGACATTTAGACAGAATTATAAGGACTTTGATCCACTATACTTAAAATTTCTCATTTGTAACCTGCCTTTTCTGATTTATTTGCATCAGTATAGAATGTAGCAGATCCAGTTATTGGTATTTCCCATACAATGTGAGCAATAATTCAGTTAGTTCTCTTTATAAGTTGAATTTTCTTGTTTTTTGGATAGTGCCTTCTGTAATTTCTCTTCAATCAAAGTCAATTCTCTCTCGGCTTCAGCTGATAATTCTCTGGGACTATTTAAGTCCTTGTCACCATCTAAGATTTTGTTTAAATCAATCAGGTCATCAGGACCTATCCCAATAGTGGGCCATATATGGGAAATATCTCCTAGAAAACATTGAAAGTCATTAAGAATCTGCAAATAAAAGCCGGGCGGTGGTGGTGCACGCCTTTAATCCCAGCACTTGGAAGGCAGAGGCAGGTGGATCTCTGTGAGTTCGAGACCAGCCTGGTTTACAAGAGCTAGTTCCAAAACAGGCTCCAAAACCACAGAGAAACCCTGTCTCGAAAAAGCAAAAAAAAAAAAAAATCTGCAAATAATCTCTCCTAATTTGCACCTTTTGGGTCTAATTATTTGTAAACCTATTTTATGACCTAAATAATTAATAGAATTAATTCTTGATATTTTTTTCAGTAGCAATTTGTAATCCCCAACAAGTCAAAAATTTCTTTATGTCTTCAAACATTCTTTCTAAAGTAAATACATTTGAATCAGATAGCAAAATGTCATCCATGTAATGGTAAATTATAGATTCAGGAAATTGTTTAGGTATCATTTCCAATGGCTGACTTACAAAATATTGGCACAGGGTAGAGCTATTTAACATTTCCTGTAGGAGAACCTTCCATTGATATCTTTTAGTAGGCTGAGTAGACACTGTGAAGGCAAAATTTTCTGTCTTTTTTTTTTTATAAAGGTATAGTGAAGAAATGGTCTTTGAAGTCTATAACTATAAAGGCCGTTCTTTAGGCAATAGAGAAGGCAAAGAAATACCAGACTGTAGAGAGCCCATTTGGTGTAGGTCCTTCTATATTTGTGCTGCTTTTATTGGTTGAATAAAGAAACTGCCTTGGCCTTTTGATAGGGCAGCAGCTTAGGTAGCCGGGGAGACAGAACTGAATGCTGGGAAGAAGAGTCAGAGATTGCCACCATGGAGCCAGCCACCAGGTCAGACATGCTGAATCTTTCCCAGTAAACCATGACCTCATGATGAAATACAGATTATTAGAAATGGGTTAAATCAAGATGTGAGAGTTAGTCAATAAGAGGCTAGAGCTAATGGTCAGGCAGTGATTTAAATGAATATAGTTTCTGTGTGGTTATTTTGGGGGTTAAGCTAGCCAGGAGGCAGGACACAGCCTACTGCTCCTTCTACAACACCCATTGAATGAATCACCCTATTAACAGCTCTTAAGTCTGTTACCATTCTCTATTTTCCAGATTTTTTTAAACAACAAATCCAGGATGATTTCAAGGGCTGGTTGATGCTTTAATGTGCTGAGCATCTAGTTGGTCCTGTACCAGCTGTTCTAAAGACTGCAGTTTTTCTATTGTTAAAGGCCATTGCTTAACCCATAGAGGTTTGTCAGTCAATCATTTTAAATATAGGGCTGTTGGTGCCTTTGAAAGATCAGCAGCTTTAATGCTCTTTTCTTGTGCAACCTGAGTGATTAATGACTGTACTTTATAATACCTTCTAATAGTTTTCTCAGAAACGTACATTAGTTCATACTTTGTTTCTAAGATTGAGGAGAATGTTAATCTGAGTATTCCATTGCTGTAGCAAATCAAATTCCCACAAATTCATTGCTATATTAGCCACATATGGCTTTTTCTATATATCCTTCTGGCCCTATACATTTGACCCATTTTGCACTCTGCTTTACATGAGATAAAATTCCAATCCCTAAAAGATAAACATCTACCATCTGAAAAGGCCAATTTGGACATCAGGATTCTGTTGCAATTATTGTTATATTTACACCTATGTTTATACAAGACCTTCAATGACAATATCATTTATTCCTATTTTTAATTTTGGTCTTTGTTCATTTATAGAAGTTTGCCAAAATACTTGTTTTATGGTTTCATCTGAACTTTTCTGTCTCCTATGGTTGTTCTATCATCCAGGGCAGTATGGTTTCTTACAATAGGCATTAGGTTCTTTAATTGCTCTTGGAAGGAGTTTCCTCTATAATGGTGGAACAACTGAACCGGATTTGGCATAAGGGCCTGATAGGCTCCTTATGGAGTTTCACAATGGTAAAGGATTACCATGACTATTCAACACTGACCTACATTCAATAGTCTAATGCCTGGCTTTGCCACACCTTCTGCATAATCCAGAAAGAAGCAATGTTCTGAATGTTCTTAGAAAAAACATTGTTTCTAAGAATTCCCTGTCTACAATCCCTTTTGACGTGACCTTGTTTGCCACAATTATAACATTTGATTATGGTACTGAAGCATGGGTAGAAGAAGCAATTTCCAATGGTAAAAGGAGACACCAGAATACCAAATGTTTTAATTGTGGAAAAATGGGTCATATGAAAAGAAATTGTAGACAACGGATTTTCAAAAATAATAATAATAATAATGATAATAATGCATCTTTCAGAAATAATAATAATAATGCATCTTCTAGAAATAACAGAAATAGGAGGACTCAGCCTTCAGGTTTATGTAGAAGATGTGGAAAAGGCAGACATTGGACGAATAAATGCAGGTCTACAAGAGATAGACAAGGCAACCCAATACAGTCGGGAAACGTGAGAGGGGGTGCCTCCCTCACAGGCCCCCATGACAAACATGGTTCAGTCATTTCCAGTTTCTGCAGAGAAAGTGCCTCATCAGGACAATTAGGAAGCCCCATGCCTACTGTTACAAGCAATAATGATCAGAAAGATAAGTTATGTGTGTGTTGGCAAACTTCTATAAATGATCAAAGACCTAAGCTGAGAGTGTGTGTAAATGGCATTTTTATTACTGGCCTGCTGGACACAGGTGCTGATGTAAGTATCATTACCCCAGAATCTTGGCATCCATATTGGCCTCTTCAGAATGTAAATGTTCAGCTCCTGGGAATTGGAACCCTATCTCGAGTAAGGCAGAGCACGAGATGGGTTGAATGTATAGGGCCAGAGGGACAAATAGGAAAGTTAAAGCCATATGTAGCCAATATCGCAATGAATTTATGGGGTTGTGACCTATTACAACAATGGAATACCGAAATTAACATTCCTGCTACTTCTAGAGCTTATATTTCTGAGAATAATATTAAAAGATATTACAAACAGAGAAAACCGGCCATTCGGGCTGTACAAGAACAAGCAATTGATGTCCCTTCAGAGATACCAACAGCCTTACCTCTAAAATGGTTGACTGAGAAACCAATATGGACAAAGCAATGGCCTTTAGCTGAGGAAAAGTTACAGGCTTTAGAACAGCTGGAACAAGAACAATTAGATGCTGGACATATAGAAGAATCTACCAGCCCTTGGAATTCTCCTGTATTTGTGGTTAAGAAAAAATCAGGTAAATGGAGAATGGTGACAGATCTCAGGGCCATCAACAAGGTTATTCAACCTATGGGCCCTCTGCAATCTGGAATTCCTTTGCCCTCTTTATTACCAAAAGGATGGCCTCTCATAGTTATTGATTTAAAGGATTGTTTTTTCACTATACCTTTGCAAAAAGAAGATAGAGAAAAATTTGCCTTCACAGTGCCTACTTATAACAATTCTCAACCTTTGAGGAGGTACCACTGGACCGTCCTCCCCCAGGGTATGTTAAATAGCCCCTCCCTGTGCCAATATTTTGTGAACCAACCATTGCAAATAATACGCAAGAAATTTCCCAAATCTATAGTATACCATTACATGGACGACATTTTGTTATCCGATTCAAACATGGATACCTTGAATAGACTGTATGAAGAAATAAAGATACTTTTACCTACATGGGGATTGCAAATCGCTCCTGAAAAGATTCAGAAGGGAGATTCTGTTAATTATTTAGGTTATAAAATAGGTTTGCAAAAAATTAAGACACAAAAAGCACATATTAGGAGAGATCACCTTCGGACTCTTAATGACTTTCAAAGACTGTTAGGAGACATTTCCAGTCTACGACCAGCTATTGGAATAACACCTGATCTAATAATTCATTTGAACAAAACCTTGGATGGTAATAAAGATTTAAACAGTCCCAGAGAATTAACAGCTGAAGCAGAAAAGGAACTGACAATGATTGAGGAAAAATTACAACAGGCACATGTGGACAGGGTGAATCCAGAGCTCGATTGTATTCTTGTCATACTACCATCAAAAATTTCTCCTACAGGAATTTTAATGCAGAGAGATGATATTATTTTGGAATGGATCATTTTACCACATAAACCAAGTAAGAAACTGAAAACTTATGTGGAAAAAGTCTCTGAGTTAATTAAAAAAGGCAAGCTGAGACTTCGTCAACTAGCAGGCATAGACCCAGCAGAAATTATAGTGCCTTTCACTGCTGATGAACTAAAGAAATTATGGGAAGATAATGAACCATGGCAAAGAGCTTGTGCTAATTTTTTGGGAGACATTAATAACAACTATCCAAAAAGCAAGAGGCTTAACTTCATAAAGAGAACTTCTTGGATCCTTCCTCGAATCGTCCATGATGCTCCAATAACTGGGGCCCGTACATTCTATACTGATGCCAATAAATCAGGGAAGGCAGGTTACAAATCAGAAGACTTGGGTAAGGTGGAACAAAGTCCGTATAATTCTGTCCAGAAGGCGGAATTATATGCCATTCTTATGGTGCTAAGGGATTTTAAAGAACCTATTAATATAGTTACAGATTCACAATACGCAGAAAGAGTTATTTTAAATATTGAAACTGCTGAATTTATACCTGATGATACTTGAACTAACCTCATTGTTTCTCCAGGTTCAAGATTTGATCAGGAACAGGCTTTGCCCTATGTACATAACACACATCTGATCCCATACGGGTCTGCCAGGTCCTCTAGCACAAGGTAATGCAGAAATTGATCTACTATTGATTGGTAGCATGCTACAAGCCTCTGAATTTCATAAAAAACATCATGTTAATAGCAAAGGTTTGAAGAAAGAGTTTTGAATTACATGGCAACAAGCTAAGGAGATTGTAAAGAAATGCCCTACTTGCTCTTTCTATAACCAAACGCCACTGCCTGCAGGGGCTAATCCAAAGGGCACCCAAAGGAATGAAATCTGGCAGACGGATGTGTTCCACTTTGCAGAATTTGGCAAATTAAAATATGTTCATCACACCATTGACACTTATTCAGGCTTTCAGTGCGCAACTGCTTTAAGTTCAGAAAAAGCTGATTCAGTAATCACTCATTTATTAGAAGTCATGGCTATCATGGGTATACCTACACAAATAAAGATGGATAATGGTCCTGCTTATGTCTCTAGGAAAATGAAACTTTTTTTGATTATTACAATATCAAGCGTGTTACAGGTATACCATACAATCCTACAGGTCAAGCAGTCATAGAAAGATCAAATCGAACTATAAAGGATATGTTGAACAAACAGAAAGGGGTGGAAAACACCCCCAGAAATAGGTTACATAATGCTTTGTTAACCTTGAATTTTCTCAACGCCAATGAGAAGGGAACAATGGCTGCAGAAAGACATTGGATAATGTAAAGTCTACTGAACTAAATCAACCAGTTTATTTCAAGGATGTGCTGACCTCACAATGGAAGCCAGGAGATGTGCTACGTTGGGGAAAGGGTTTTGCTCTTATCTCCACAGGTGAGGAAAAATTGTGGATACTGTCAAAATTAATAAAGGTTCAGTTTGAAGAAGAGAAGCCACTTGGAAAAGATAAATAACAATTCTTTCATAAGGATGGCGAGCATACTGATGGTAAGAAATACAGATAGGTTGGAGGCAGGGTTCTTTTCTTATCTCCACAGGAAAATACTCATCTTCAAAGAAATTAAGGGACCCTGAATATTTAATTACTGATGGATGGACACATTTTGTAAGTATTAATTTATATATATATATGTCTTATTAAACATTTCTTTATAAATATGTAGAGCTGGTTTTGAAGTTGGACTCTGGCTCAGTCCCTCTCCAATTCCAAGCCTGTTAGTAAGAGAAAAACCCAGAGTTTCTGTCTCATGTCAAGAGCCATGATATGGGACAGAAAGAAATATGAGTTTAGAAAACATCTTTGCTTTTCTCCATATCTATCATACCTTTAACTGAATATATCTATCATGCCTTTCATTGAATATATATATGTATGTCTATATATGTCTATATGATTAATGTTTAAGCTTTTCACAATGAACAATGAGTTTTTCCTGAAGTGACATTTGAAGTTTCCAGGAAGAAGATGGGGCCCCACAACAACAACTCTACGTGGTTGATATGACGTCATGATACTGATAGCGCTACTACAAGACCTGTTTTGGATACCAGCTACACAAGACGATCCCAACTTGGTTAGCTGAAATGGTGCACATCTTGTACAACATTCTGGCCAGACCTCCATAAAATACTCAGAGATTATTTGCAATTTTAAAAGACATTGATCTTGAAATTTAACCATCATTTTACTTTCACAGGATCCCCCAGAAAGAACGTTGCCCCTATGACAGCTGGAAGTAATTCTAGAGGACGACGTCCCCTCTCCCAGTAAAGTTTACCCCTGGGTTTAGGGTCATCATTTAGGGGTTGGGAGGTTGGGGGAGGAATTTTATAAGCTCAGGGATCATTTTGGAAAAAAAAAGAGGGAATGATGGGATAATAGATTTATAATTGTGAGTTTCTGCTTTTAGACAAATATATTGGTATCCATTCTTGTATATTGATACAAAGTTAAATTATATTGACTATTGTATGCATGCATGTTTCTCTGTTTAAAACATTTTTATGTATTGACATATATTGTATTGATAAATATATATTGTATATATTTACCATATTGCAGTGTACATTTCTACCTCTGATTAAGATACTTATATAATGTTTGTGTATTGATATATATTTACCTACTGCAATGTATATTTGTACAGTGTTTATATTTGGAAGTCATTATCCTCATTTGTTACACAGTTGTTTATTGTCTTAGTCTTTAAGTTAGATAGATATTGAGAATTATATAGATAGTCATCTTAGTTTGTCATTTATAATTAGACTAATCAGGTTCTCTAGATATATAGAGATTATACTCAGTATAGATAGATAATCTTCAACCTCTTCAAAGAGCTGTAGAAAATGGCCTTTAATCTAACTCAGAGTTTCGTGATAGTGAGACACAATTGCTCCTGGCATCACCGCTCTATTCCTGAGAGAATGTTGAGCACCAAAGACACTCCACCTGGAGCCTTTCTTTTTGGCAGAACTGGCCTTTGGGCAATGAAATGCCCATACCTCAACCACTGACAGAGATACAGAGCGTGCATCAATGGATAAAACAGGACTGTCATATCCTGCCAAGACAGGGTAAGATAGTTTTGAAATGTTCCTTGCCTTTAATAATGGTATGTCAGTTATGTTAGGCCTTAACCAAAATTGGTTGACTCAACATTGCAAACGAGACTTTGGGTGATTGCCCAGGTAGTCAGTTGTCTCTGTCAATTGTTGCACATTTTGGATATATCTCGTTTGTTGAGTAGTGTTTATTCCCTTCTCAGATCTTTGACGGAGTTGAAGATTATATAATTGTAGTTACTCTCTACATTATTTGGACTCCTTGAGATAGAATGTTTAGCAAAGCTTTTGTTCTCAATATTGTTTGTTATATTTATTATTTGTTGTTATTGTATATAGTTGTATTTGGTTTGGTTCTGTCTTATTTAGACAAAAAGGGGAGATGTAGGGATAAGTCCCGCCCCTTGGGGGGCGTGTTCACCTCGGGCTAATGTTTGCCTATAAATTTGGCAAGCGTGCTCCCAGCCATCACTTCTGCTTTCCTGGTCTCCGCGGGAACGGTGGTTCTGTAAGTCTATTTCTCCATTAAAGCTGTATATATATTTTTACAATCTGTCTGCATTCGCTTACGCCGTTACAACAGTGGAAATACTAACACAGCTAAAACTGTCATCTCTTTTTACAAACTTAAAAATTTCTTGTAAGCTTCAGGGGATTGACTTGAATGCAGGTAGCTGGTCAAATAGACTCCCGATAAGTACTGCCCATCGAATAGCCTGTTTCACCAACCTGCCTATTCCTGAGGGTGCACTCTTCCTCTCTCATGGTCTTGGGATTCTCCTCCCACAACTGCCAGGAAGTTTCAAATGTACATATAAGAAAAAAAGTGCCACTAAACTTCTTATCTTCTATCCTTAATATATACCTGTTTCAGCAGATTTCCAATCAACTAAAGACTGAAATTTGCTCCAACTGCTACCTACACCCCAGAAGATCCTGCAGAGCCTGGACAGTGAGTGAGACAGCCTGGTCTTCCCAGACTTAGCAAGCATTCCAACCTTTTTTGGTCTCCAACAATAATACCCCAATGGCAGCAGGAAGAAGTCATAGAAGATTATATCATCCCTTATCAAGTATTATCAACAAAATGACTGGAATGTTAAGTTTCAAACCCAGGACTACTACAGACCAAAGTATTACACAGAAGTCAAACCACCAGAGATGCCTATCTCATGGAGACAGATCTTAGAAAGTCGATGAGGAACACTGTCAGCAAAGATGCACATTTGGTGGACCTTACTTAGTAGGGTGAAAAGGTATATGCCTTTTGAATGTGTTAACTGTCCTCATTGCATTTTGTGTGTGTGTGTGTGTGTGAAGAGCTCTTACCTTCACATTACAGCAATACAGTGTGTTAATTGTTTCCCTAAGCATTGGTATATTAGATGACTTTTCCCAGCAATGTGTGATTCTGGCGAGAAACTAATCACAGTCAATATCCTTACTCTCTCAACCTGGTCTTCGTATAAACTTAGAAGCCTGCCCCCTGCAGTTATCCTCGTTGGCAGATAGTTGGTCAATATTAGTATCCAGGCCAAAGAAACCTCTACTGAGATATTCGCAGATGTCCACAAACAAGAATTATGGCATGTCCGAAGCTCTTGGAGAGATAGAGAACAAGAGTGTCCTGAAGAACAAGAGTGTCCTGTCAAGAAGAGAGGGAAATGCTGTTCCAAGCTAACCTCACATTAACCTTAAAGCAAATTCTTAACTCTGTACTTATTTTTACCTTGGTCTATTGAAGCAAGAAATTTACTGCTTGTATTTTACCCTGAGAGATAGCATAGGGTGTGTAATCCTTAGAGCCAAAAGGTTCCTTCCAGTCAGGTTAACAGTTGGTGAAAGTGCTAACATGAACCAAATGTCACATGCTTCCCATTTGTTTACATGTTGTCTAGTTACCCAAACACTCCATCTGATGGAAAAACATGGCATGCTGAGAAAAGGATGGTTCTTTTCTTGCTCCTGATTTTTACTATTATAACTTTTAGCTTACTTACCCAGTCGTTTAGGAAAAGCACTTTGTTCCATCTTAGATTTCAATAATGATTTCTCTCTCTCTCTCTCTCTCTCTCTCTCTCTCTCTCTCTCTCTCTCTCTCTCTCTCTTAACCCTCTTTTCCTTTAAATTCTTGATTTTACCACTCCCACTTTGAGCCATAAAGAAAGGCTAACAGCTACCACTTTTTGTGAAACTTTTATCTGTTTCTATGACCCTGAACAACTCTAGCCTTGCACCTGGCTAGAGCTAGAGAACTGCTGATGCTAAGTGCACAGAAGCTAGAAACCTTTGCAGTGAAGAACAATAAAGAAACTGATGTGGAAAAGCACCTAACAGATATTTTTCAGTTAGTTCCCTTGCCGGCGTGGCATCTTAGCTGGATCCTGAAGCAGTCTAAGGGACTAGTACCAGGACTCCAATATAGGACAGGTGCCTATTTAACATATCAAAGTGGACCTGGCCACCACTGTTGGCCTCCCAGAATTCCGGTGTTGGATGGCCTGCTTGTTTGTCCTGACTGCCTGGTTAGCTTAGCCCCAAAATAACCACACAGAAACTATAAATAAAATCACTGCTTGGCCCATTAGCTCTAGTTTCTTACTGACTAATTCTTACATCTTAATTTAACCCATTTCTATTGATCTGTGTATCACCATGTGGCAGGGGCTAACCAGGTAAAATTCCCAGTGTCTGTCTCTGGCGGATCCATGGCATCTCTCTGCCTCTGCTTTCTTCCTCCCAAAATTCAGTTCTGTCTTCTCCGCCTACCTAAGTTCTGCCCTATCAGGCCAAAGCAGTTTCTTTATTCATTAACCAATACAAGTAACACACAAAGGGGACTCCCACATCACCACAGTCCCTTCTTGTTACAGGGTATGGCTGGGATACCCCATCTTCTACCCTGAACTCTCCAGCCAGGAGTTGAGCTGCCCTTACCCCAAAGGCTCTTCCCTATTTAATCCATTTTGATTACCTGCCCCTTTTGTACCTCTGGCTGCTGTACCTCGTTCTCCTCTCCTCACATGGCTCAGGGACATGAGCACTCTGGACTCCCCCAGATGTCTGCCTATGTTCTCACTTTTATCTATAATAAACTTTTTCCTCCACCATACCTAGGAACAGTTATGTTCTTTCCTTCTTTTTTCCATTCAGGAAGCAGTGCAAATAAAAGACTCTAATGACCCCTTGTTTTCTTCTAGGGACTGAAACAAGCTTTAGGTTTAAATGGGACTGGGGTATAGGGTAAGAGGTGTGCATAACTCAGTAGTCCAGGTCTTCAGCTTCAGCTCTCAGCCTGCAAGGTAGTCTGAAGAAGCCCTTATTGCTTGAGAGGATAAGGTTGCTGGGAGTAAGGGATATTATTCCTGCTCCAGGGTGCCGTCTCCTCCTCAATACGTGCCTGGTCTACAGTGTGAACCATTCTGTGATGTTTTGTACTTCCCAGAATCCAAGATGACTAGGCTTAGAACAATGACTTACCTTTGTGCCTTCAAGAGAGATGGGTAGACTCAAAGTGAAGGAGTGAAGGCAGGCCTTTACCCTGCATTTAGTTACCCGTATTGGGCCAAATTGAAGAGTCTATGCTTTTTAGCAAAACACCTTCAAAGTGCCAGTTTCAATTCTCCCCTTGTGTTTGAAAACATCTCAATATTGAGGAAAGTTGGGTGTTGGCTCATCACGTTTTGCAGACTATCTGACCTAATGATAAACTAGTACACAAGAAGGCACAGGCAGTAATGACAGAAGCATGTAAGTAGAAAGTCAGCTGTTTAAGCCTGAAAGCAGAAGTAACACTCCAGAGCAGAATATAATAAGCCAAGGTCAGAAGGCATGCAATTAAAGAAATTCCATGGGAGCCATCTTTTCCTTCAGAGAGCACTGAGTTCTAGTGAGAGGGACTGGGTATCAGGTACACATAAGAACCTCTTCTTCTCTTGGCCTTAGTTACTTTTGGAAATCTAACACAAGTGACTTCATGTTCTGTTGCTGCCTTTGAGAAAGGGTCTCACAGCGTGGCCTAGGCTGTCCTCAAATTCATGATTCTTCAGTTTTGACCTCTCATATATTGAGGTCACAAGTGTGTGTCACCACGCCCACCATGGCTTCACCTTGATTCTTACTACTACTTTCCCTCTGACTGAACACCCCTAGTTAACTATCTAGTAGCTAGGTCCAGACTGTCCCCTATCACCAAGATGGCTATTCTGGCCGGTCTTTTCTAAACTCACTTTGTAGGATATGTGGGGAGGGGAGCAAAGTGGGAGAAGTAGCAGATGCCAAGGAATCATTCTTAATCAACCTTCTTTGGGAAGGGCAAAATTCAAGTAGCTAAATGATATGAAAGGAATGGCCCTTAGGCCTTGCTTCCCTGGGGTCCAATCCCAAGTTTCATTTTGTTTGTTCTGTAGGTGGTATTTAGAATCTTTAGAATACTGTTCACATGCCGGGTGATGGTGGCACACGCCTTTAATCTCAGCACTCAGGAGCAGGCAGATCTCAGTGAGTTTGAGGCCAGCTTGGTCTACAAAGCGAGTTCCAAGATAGTCAGGACTGTTACACAGATAAACCCTGTCTCGAAAAACCAAAAATTAAAATAAACAAATAAAATAAAAAAAATACTGTTCACAGGGTTTGGGAAATGGTTCAGCAGCTTAGTGCTTTTTCTGCTCTTGCAGAGAACCTGAGTTCAGTTCCCAGCACATACATGGTGGCTAACAGCCATCTGTGTCTCAGATTCCAGGAGATCTGTCACCCTTCTGGCCTTCCCAAATAACACGCATACATGTGCATTTACACTAAGGCAAAACATTCATACATATAAAATACAAAATTTTAAATTCTATTCAGATTATATCTGTTAGAAGGTATACTGTGAGAACAGACATTTAAAGAGCTAGTTGGAAAAATAGTCATTAGAGCCAAATTTTCATGAATTTAATTGTAAAAAATAAATCAAAACTACAGACGACAAAGACTTAAGATAACCATGGCAAGCTAGTCTTTCAGAAATTTTAGCAGCCGAAAAACAGTTATTTCCATTACATTCAGCACTTGAAGAAAATAATTATGATTGACAGCATTATGAACCAAGTAGTTCTCATTTTCTTCCCAGGCATACATTCACATTCTTGTTTCAGGTTAAAGGATGACATAATCTGTCAATAACATTTTAAATCTCCATTTAATTTTGTTTTCTAAGAATAAGCAAAAATGTGATCACTTTGCACATATCCAACTCATTCATAGTCCTTTAACTCAACTTTTGTATAATATTTAGGTTTAGACATACAACTCTACACATTTCTAGCCATAGCTACACAGGACATACATTGTACTAGAATCACGGTAGAATATTTTATTATGAAGTGGTCTTTCAAAGGCTTTGACATGGACATACAGAGTTATGACCATACCTGGTCAAGGTATGGTCTGGTTCTGACTCTGCAAGGTAGGTGTGAAATCTTTACTGTTGTCATTGCTTGAGGAACTCAGTCTAGTTCTTGAAAGATCTCACTTCTGTGATCCTCCTCTTCTAGGGAATGGTCTGTACCCGAAGGTTTTCCTTTTCCTGGAATTCAAAGCAACTACAGGCTTAGAACAATGACTTTTCTCTATACCTTCACTCAATATATAGGAGACAGATATATAAAATGAAGGCGGAGATGCCATGCTTTTCTCCAGTGTTTAGTCACCCCAAATGGTCCCCAATGAGAAGTCAATACTTCTCAGTAAAAATAGCTTCTAAGTTCTGTTTTAACTGTTCTAACTCTACAGACCATACGGTAAGAGAGTATAAACTTCCTCTACTCTTAGATCTTCTGACTGGAGCCTATTAGTGCAAGATAACCTGTAGCTGAAGTCATAGCCTCAATCACTAATATATGTGTGTGTGTGTGTGGAAATAAATGTGGTGGTTTGAATGAGCATACCCTTCATAGGCTCATATATGTGAATGCTTAGTCGTTAGAAGTGGAACTGTTTGAGAATGGTTAGAAGGTGTGGCTTTGTTGGAGTAGGTGTGGTCTTGCTGGAGGAAGTCACTGGGGGTAGGTGGGCTTTGAGGATTCAAAAGCCCATTCCAGGGCTGGAGAAATGGCTCAGTGGTTAAGAGCACTAGCTGCTATGCCAGAGGTTGTGAGTTCAATTCCCACATGGTGGCTCACAACTATCTATAATGAGATCTGGTGCCCTCTTCTGGCATGTGGGCATACATGGAGGCAGAATGTTGTACACATAATAAATAAATACATCTTTTAAAACAAAACAAAACAAAACAAAAGCCCATGCCAGGCCCAGTTTTTTTCTCTCTCTCCCTCTCCCTCCGCTCCCCCCCCCTCTGCTTTCTGCTTGTGGGTCAGGATGTAAGGCTCTGTTACTATTATAGGGCCATACCTATTTTCTTCCTGTCATGATAATCATGGACTAACCCTCTGAAACTCTAAGCAAGACCCCAATTTAATAGTATTCTTTAATAAGAATTGTCTTGGTCATGGTGTCTCTTCAGAGCAATAGAGCAGTAACTAAGACAGTCATAATTTAGACTTTTCTTAGAACACTATAGGTACAAAACTCCTGATAAGTCATATATCTAGGGTAAAGAAATTGCAGTTAAGGCACAATAAAAGTCTTTTCTTGTTTGGAAGTATGACAAAGAGAAAAATCTTACACTGTTGGAAATAATATTATGAATAAAATGTCACAATTTTATAAAAAAGGTGATTTTGTGCTGATGGTGGATGAGGAGTCACCTAGGATTCAGAAGAAATAAGGTAGGCATGTGGAAGGAGTAAGGGTTAGAGTAGGCTGGTCTTGAATTTCTGAGCCTCCCACTTCCACCACCAGTATGCTGGGATTACACACTTATTTTATGTAGTGCTAGTGATCAAACCCTGGGCCTTGTACATGCTAGGCAAGCACTGTATTCAGTGAGCTGCACCCTAAACCTGAAATCATTTAAAGGAGTGGTGGCTGTCATAATATTGAATTTTGACTGGTCTTGATTATTCAAGCTCAGAAGCTGCAAGAGTGAAAAAGAAAATTTATTTGGGTCTTAGAAACTGCAAACAGACTGACCAAGTGCTCAACAATGACCTGGGTTGTATGACACTTTTAAAGAAAAGAAATAGAAGACAGAGGCGACTCCATAAGTTACAAGAAAAGGAAGGTGATGGGCACAATAAAGTTACCTTGAAACTTGGCTAGACTTGATGAATTGCTAGGATTCTAGATGCCAAATTTGTTCTCAGCAGTTATATCTCTAATAAAATGGCTTCATGAACAATACAACATTTCATACCGAGATAAAAAGTTGTCTTAGAACAGTTGCAGCTACATCCTTCAAACTTGTTAAGTTTGTGGCCTTTGCAAACTCTCTAGGCCTGCCAAACTTTACAACAATCCTCACAACTTAAAAACTCACATTCCCATACCCTGGCTCAACAATTTACATGATCAGGCTGTGGCTTAAGCTGTGCATAATTCCTGAACCTCGATGCTTCCTGGTTCTACTCTGAAATGCTCAGTAAATGTTATCTTTCGATATAATTTCCTTCTGGTGTGGGAAGTTCTTCTATATGTGTTGCTTTTATCTGTTAATGAAGAAAGCTGCTTTGTCCTACAGCAGGGCAGAATAGGTGAGAATTCCAAGCAGATAGAGGAAGAAAAAAGGCAGAGTTGGAGAGACACCATGTAGCTGCCGAAGGATAAAGATGCAAACTGCCAGCCAGAAACTTGCAGGTATACAATGAGTCTTGTGGTAAAATATGAAATAATAGAAATGGGTTCATTTAAGATTTAAGAGTTAGTAAGAAGGCCGAGCTAATTGGCCAAGCAGTGTTGTAATTAATACAGTTTCTGTGTGATTATTTTGGGTCTGGGAAGCCAGGAATGAACACGCAGTCTCCATCTACAAATTGGTGCCAATGTGGGCAACTATATCAACATAAAACCTCAGAGAGCTTGGAAAGTAATTCTAGATACAAAACAAAAGAGTTAAGCACAACTTCTTGGCATTTTTTTTCAGATGGGCTCTGTTACTGGTGGCAAGCCACAGCTTCTTTAAGAAAGGTCTTCCTGACTCAGCACTGGCAGCAAATTAAGTATGGCTTCTTTAGGGAAGGGTTTACTGGTTTGTACATGTTGCATGAACAGCTCTGACTCTTTTAGGAGACCAAGCACTTAAATGGGGTCTGTGAACAGTGTGCTACAAATTGCTTAATGGTGACACAGACGTATTTTAAGAAGTGGTCCTAATCAGAAAAGGATGACAGATAAACAATAAAGACAGATTCAGATGAAAAAGATCTCTAAATGGGTCACAGTGTTGGATAAATGTACGTAGGCTTGGGAGAGAGAGAAGACAGTTATAAAAAGAAGTAAATGTTTTTTTTTTTAAAGTAAAACAAAGTCTTTAAAGGACAGAGTACAGATACTCAGAGACTAAAGGAGTAAAGAAAAATAAGCCACTTAAAGATGGAATATACACAGAGAGTCTGGATTATGTATACTATTGTGTTTTCTTTGAATATTCTGCCTGTGAATGAGCTAAGTACACAGAGACATTTCATTGTACAGGCTAATAAGCTAAACAAATATATATATATATATATATATATATATATATATATATATATATATATATATATATGTATGTATGTATCTTGACTTCAAACTTTGGGTCCAAGGATATGTTGCTTTGGAAAAGAGATTCTGCTTTTTTTCCACAGAAGATGAGAACCTATGGATTCCTTCCAGGCTAATGTGGTTTGATGGACCAAGACCCCCTAAAAGGTCTCTACAAAACCCCAAAATTACTTTGCCCAACAAAAAGCAGGAAGCAGTTTGAAAAGAACTATGTTCAAATTCCCAAATATTGTTTATAAATTTTTGTTTATATTTAAAAGGGGATATGTTATAGAGATATATACTTTGTATTGGTATGGATGGATCTTGGTCTATTGATACAATTTTGTTATATATATATATTTCTGCTCTTGGTTAAGGTATTGTGTTTGTATAGCTAATTTAAAAATGTAATGTATAATTAAGAAAAAACAGGTTAATAAATAGTCATTTATATTAGTCAAACTTCTAGTCATGTTAGTTTTCTAGATGTACAGAGATATAGTTCAGATGTGAAAAAATGGGTATTCTTCATACCTTTCAAAGACTTACAGAATATGGCATTTAAAATGTTTGAGAACTTAGGACTTTTCATGACAATGAGACACATCTGCTCCTGGCAGCATCAATTACGTCAAGAGGAAGATGGGCACTGAAGAGGCTCTTTATGAAGTTGGTTAGTCATTTGGGCAAGAGACTGCTCTTTCCTGGACTGTTTGATGTTATGCTGTATGAACTGGACATGCAGGACCCATAGGAATTTTCCATATGCTGAAGTTCCATAAAGAAGGTGAGACAGTCTTTCAGAGTGCCTGCGTTACAAAAGAGTCAGCTAAACATTCTGCAGGACTCAGAAGAAAGCTACTGACAAACTGCCAATATAGAACTGTCTTTGAAATTTCCTGCTTCATAGAAAAGTCTGGCAGATGCTATGGGCCTGTAGGCTGAAGGAAGCCCCAACATTACATAAGAACTTGGGGTGACTGTCCAGGGAGTGAGATATTTCTGTCAATACTAGAGTTTTGGAAGCTGCTTACAATGCACTTCCTATTAACTTATGTAATAGTATATCCTTCTGAGAGGTCTTTGATGGAGTTGAAGAAAGAGAGTTATAAAAGAGATTATATATAAAACTTTAGACTCACAAAGATAGGATAGATGATAGAGTATTTCCCTTAACTTGCCAAATGTAAATGGAATAAATATTAACTATATTCTCACTTGATAATTGTTTTGTTGCATATGATTGTGCTATGTTAAAATTAAAACATTTGGACAAAAAAGGGTAAATGGTGAGGGAAGTCTTTCGGTATTATGTGTTTCTTTTATTGGTTAATGAATAAAGATACTTTGGCCCACAGAAGGGCAGAATAGAGTAAGGCGGGAATTCCAAGCAGATAGAGGAGGAAAGGTGGCGGACTGGGGAGAGACACCATGTAGCTGACACAAGTTATCAGGCAGAACCTTGCTGGTAGGCCACAATCCTCATGGTATCATATAAAATAACAGAAATGGGTTAAGATGTAAGAGTTAGTTAATAAGAAGGCTGAGCTAATTGGCCAAACAGTATTGTAATTAATAGTTTCTATGTGATTATTTTGGGTCTGGGCAGCTAGGAACAAAGGAGTAGCCTTTATATACGTCTTTCTAGACTCAACTTTACTCCCAATAATTCAATTCTCCCTCTAAAAAGTGAAAGCCTGGCAACTAGAGCTCAATCCTGGAGTCCACACAGAAAAGAAACTGACTCCTGAGAGTTGGCTTCTAACCTTCAATGCCTAAAGGCCTGGCATGCATGCCCCCCATAGTAATAAATAAGAATTTTTTTAAAATAGAAGATGATCCTCAGCTTTGTTCCAGGCTCTCTCCCTGTTACAGAAAGTCTTTTTTTGTACTGTCAGACAAGCAGAATTCCAGTTGAAGGAAGGGAAGGAGAAAAATAAGCAATCAAACAAATAAAAAAGAATAATGACCAGAGAAAAATATCCAATAATATGTTAAAGTAAAGTTTCTACACGTCAGTAGTCACCTGTAAGTGGAGACTGCTTGTTCGTTTCCCAGCTGCCCAGACCCAAATAATAGCACATAAACTATATCACTCTTAGATGCTACAGAGACCTCAGAACACTCAGCTTCTTCTGAGCAGGTGCTCTGGAACTTTGGGAGATCTGAACTGAGAGACTTTGGAGGTCTGACATAGTACTCCCATTACTGTTGAGGAAACACGTCTAGAAAGGCAAAGTAATTTATTCTACAGTGTATGTTAAATAAAAGCCAAGGGCTAAAAATACAGATCAGTGTTAGACTATTTGCCTCAAACATACAAGGCTCTATAGGTTAAATTACCAATACTGCTAAATACAATCAACCAACTGATCAATCAATCCTCCAACTACTAGGAAAGACCAAAGTCAAACCTCTTCCAATACCTATGACACCTGTTTTTTCAATAAGACATTAAGATTAGTCTCAGGATTTGGGTGTACTGATGGATGCCTTTAATCCCAGTACTTTGAAGGCAGAAGTAGGTGGATCTTTGAGTTCAAGGCCAGTCAGTTCTACAGTGAGAGCCTGTCTGGAGAAAAATTAATCAACCAGTCAACCAATCTATGGAGTAAATACTAAAAGTTTCAATCAAACATGTAGATCTCATGGAAGCAGAGAGAATAGTGGTCACTAGAGGTAAGGAAAAACAGGGAGAGCAGTATTAGGAGGTTTGAAAATAGACAGGAACAATGTGTTCCAGTGTTTTATAGTACAATATAGGGTGACTGTGGCTTGTTACAATTTATTGCATTTTTTTATGAATGTTTAAGTGGTGTGGTCCTTCTGTCTATATGTTGCTTGTATTGGCTGATGAATAAAGAAACTGGCTTGGCTTGATAGGGCAGAACTTAGTTAGGTGGGGGGAAACTTAACTGAATACTGGGAGAAAGAAGGCAGAGTCAGGGAGAAGCCATGTAGCCCTACCAGAGACAGATGCTGGAAGTCTACCCAGTAAGCCACAGCCACATGGTGATATACAGATTAATAGAAATGGATTAAATTAATATGTAAGAGCTGGCTGATAAGAAGTTAGATCTAATAAGCCAAGCAGTGACTTAATTAATAGTTTCTGTGTGGTATTTCATGAGTCTGGGCAGCCAGGAAACAAATAAGTGGCCTCCTACAACATTTAAGGAGATGGAGATGCCAACTAACTACCCTGACCTTACTGATGAACACTACATAAATGCATCAAATCATCACACTGTACTCCTTAAAGATATGTAATTACATGTCAATAAAAATCATGAAGTGATACAAGAGTTCATCAGAATTAAAATCTTGCCTCACCTCAGCAATGAGACCAGCTTTAGGGGCAGCCATGGCCACACTTTGCTGGAGGTGTGGTATTCTACAGGAATAAATGAAATAAACTGCTAATTGCAGTGCCACCACCACAGATTGAGTGTAGAGTGAGGCTGTCCAAAGACTTTCAGTGCTTTGTCTGCAGTTCATGTATTGATTTTTAAAAAGCATTTCCTAGTCATATGGCCATATCTTGTGGCCTCCTTGTCCCAGTAAACTAGTAGCAGGAAATAAGACATTTCTCCCCGTTAGTCTCTATACACCCCCTTTCTGGCTAAGGGTTTACTTTTCCTTGATATAGCATCCCACTGTCACTCTCCTCTGAGCTACTCTTGAAGTCTCCCTGGAAAGGCTATTTATTCCAGCCCTGGCCTTAAGGGCCCAGGAGAGACAGTCATAGGACTTTATGGTGTACCTTTCACAGGAAACTTCTTCCTCCTGGTGGCTGGTTTGGTTCCTATCCGCTGCAGTCTGTAACTGGAAAGGCCCCCAAAGGCCCCTGTGTTGAAGGCTTGGTCTTCTGCTGGTGGCACTATTGGGAGATGGTGGAATCTTGATAAGGTAGGGCCTGGTAGAAAGAAGGGAAACCATTGAGGCATGCTCTTAAAGGGAATACTCGGACTCTGGCCTCGTCTTTAATCACATACTCTTACCATGGTAACAGGTCAAAACAGCAACAGGACAATGGACTACAGATTAAAACATCCAAAATCAATCTTTTTAAGTTGATCTAAGGTTATAGCAACCAACTGAAAGTATCCAGATGTCCCTTTAACGGGAAGCTTGTTTATGTGGGCAGACACCCTTGTGGCTCTGTATCACAATCAGTTTTTTACCAAGAAAGCCATGATCTGATTAGATGAATGAGGTTCAATTGTGGCCCAGAGGAGACAGCACAACAAAGTGCACAAAACAGAAACTTTATTATTCAGAAGTCTATGAGAGAAGTCAAGACTGATGGGAAGTCCAGAGAGCAGGATGTTCAGTCAGGGTAGAGAGAACAGGAAGGATCTGAGGAACTAAAGCCCTTACTGGCATTCAGGTTACCTCAAGGTTTTTGCTAAGTGGATTTCAAGCTCTAAAGTTCACACTGAGACGGTGACTACCGTGAGCATCTACACAGTACATGTAGGGTATAGGGCCAACTGAGGCCTATCTTGTCATCCCACGTGAAGGGAGGTCACAGAAGGAAGTCATGTAGCACAGACAACTAACTAGATAAACTATACTGAGACACTAGAAGTAGGTGAAAAACAGTAATTGCATCAAGGGTGACTGACTACATTCTGCTTCTGGTATGAGAAATTACAAACTACCCTTAAAATGGATGCCAGGACAACATAAGTTAGAATTTACTATAGGAAGCCTCTATCAGTCTAGGTCCCAAGTTCCATTTGGGAGATGGCAAGAAAAGACAAAGGGGAAGAAAGCTAGGCCAAAAAAAATAGCAGCAATGCCTTTATTTTGCAGAAGGAATGCAGGCACAGAAAGATGAAACAAGTCCAAACCCCAGTTAAGTGTCTTAACTGGCTTCCAGTGTTATTTAGTTCATTCCCAGGCTGGGTAACCCACCATCCCAGTCAGCTCCCCCACTGTTGTGTCATCTCACTCAGCAGGGCTGAACCAATGCTATAGAACAAGAAAAAAATAGGTTGAAACTCAGTCTATATAACCCTGTAACACATAACCCTCCAGTGTCTGTCTCCCAAATGCTAAGATTACAGTAATGAACCACCAGGCACCACAAGAACAAGGTATTTTGTACAGAGCAAGTGGAGGCTACACTAGCCTCGCCATGGCTGTTGGGTTACCTAGTCTATATAAGCCAATTTAGTAAGTCTAATAAATCCCCTTTGCCACCCAAATACCATCAGTTCTGTTCTAGAGCACTGCTTCTTAACTTTCCAAATGCTCCGACCCTTTAAATACAGTTCATGTTGTGGTGACCTCCAACCATAGTTATTTTTGCTATTTTGATAACTAATTTTTTGCTACTGTTATGAACTATGTGAATGTCTGTTTAGGCAACCCCTTATGAAAGAGTCACAACTCACAGATTGACAACTATTCTAGAGAACCTGGAATATACCAGACTTTAATTCAGCTTCTGTAACTGGGCTGTAACGTGGGACCCTATAGCACCAAAGATGATGTAAAACTTGTTCAATCCATCTATGCATGACAGCATGGTAAAGACATTGTGAACCCAGGAACCAGGATGTTGGTGTTGAGTGCTGGAATAATTTCCTTATTTATAAAAAGGTGTGCGGCACAATATAATTTTTATAAATCATCAGAAGTCTTAAGCTGTATAGGATGCTGCATATGCTATTTCGCCCTACTGCCTACTGTCCAGGCCTGATTCTCCAGGCTTCCTGGGGATTCTGAGGCACCAAGCAACTAGTTGAGTAGTGACCAAACATGCTCAGCGCTGGTTGGTTAGCAAGCTTGGCTGTTTACTGGCAGCAGAAGCACTTTCCTCTGAACTACAAGTACAAACAACATTTATGGGGTATTAGTTCTCCGTGCTGTGTGGCAGGAATTTCCTATCCTGAAGCTGGCATTATTCTGGCACCACTGAGACAGCTGGGAATTCCACTCCAGGTCCTTCAAAGGACAAGAAACAGAAATGCTGTTTTAGCTACCGCCTCTAAAAAGTCAGATGAAAAATCTTCCTCTGAGTATTCTTTGGCAGTCAGCTTTCCAGAGATTCTGTTGGTCAGTCATGGGCACATTGTTATCTGAAGTCTGGTACAGAGCCTCAGGAGATTCCAGCTTGTGCCATTTGCTACAAAATGCCTAAAGCAGGCAAGGCAGGTCAAGGCACCTGGAAGTAGTTTCCAAATCTGATATTTTTTCCTTAGTTCTTTGAGGCAGGGACTTGAAATGTACCATTGGTTTTCCTGGAACTTGATATGTAGACCAGGGTAGCTCAAACTCATAAAGATCCAATTGGCTCTGCCTCCTGAGTTTTGGAAATGAAGGCTACCATGTTGGACCCAAACCTGATTCTGTCACTCAGTCTTGCTATGCCCTTGAATTCAATCCTCCTGCATCAGCCTCCCAGATGGATTTGTGTATTATAACACACCTGGCTCACTCATGTTTCATGTAGACAAAACAAAACAAACAGAAAAAACCCTGACAGAATAACAACTTTATTTATGAAGATGTAGAGGCACTCCAAACCCCAGGGAAACTGTTTCCTGTCCATACCTCAAACTTCCACTGTGGAGTAGAAAAGAGTGTTACACTCTTAAGCCATGCTGCAAGCATTTTTTTCCCCCATTTACTATGTAGTTTGTCTCTCTTGGGTTGTAACTCAGGAATCTCAAGTCTCTCTTTACACACCATTTCTTGGGCTATTTGCACCCTACTTCATTGCTTCTTTGGGGAGATATACGAACAAGACCCTTCTATTAGAACCTTTAAGTACTACATTCTCAGAGTACTGAAGGAAGAAGTTGGCAAAGGATGGCATTTAGAGAAATTAGGAATGAACAAATTAAAGCCTCCAACGTAAGGGATTAATCCATGGTTGAAACAGCAAGTTGATTTTTTTTTATAAGCACCATGCATTTTCATGTACAAAATTTTTTTTTAAAAACAGCCTGTTACATAGCTCTGGTGGTACTAAAACTTTCTATGTAGGACCAAGCTGCCTTGAACTAAGAGATCTACCTGCCTTTGACTCCCAAGTGCTGGGATTGGAGGCATATCCCAGAATGCCTGATCTAACAAATTGTAGTGCTTAGCAAGACCACCCAAGATATTTCTCTCAAATGATTGCTAGCCAAACAAAGACGAAGAGCACACATCAATAGTCTTGTTTTAAACAACAGGAAGGAATTCCTATGTACTAGATCATGACAGGGATGCATCCCAGGATTACAGTTGATTGTCAAGAATGGGGAAAATGGCTGCTTGTACATGAGAGCTTCTGACACAGCAGCAACTCCATAGCCCCCAGAGTAATATACAGTGGCAATACGGGTCCACGATAAGGTATGTGTGAGAACACAGATTACAGAAGTACATACTGAATGTAAATTAGAAATACACCAAATTCCAAGACACTACACTACATGTAAGACTGCTCCCATACAAGACACACTACACTACATGTAAGACTGCTCCCATACAAGACACACTACATTACATGTAAGACTGCTCCCATACAAGACACACTACATTACATGTAAGACTGCTCCCATACAAGACACACTACACTATATGTAAGACTGCTCCCATACAAGACACACTACACTACATGTAAGACTGCTCCCGTACAAAAGGTTCACAAATGGAACTGTACAATGTTACAATGTGCAGTGTTAAGATAAATGCTGTAAACAAAGCATTCAAATATGAAAAGATGACATGTAAAAACATAATTACTGAGGATTTTTAGGTAAGGTTTTCAGAAAACCCAGGAAGAGACTTTATATTACAAAATGGTCCATATCGCCCAAAAATGTCTTTTGATTGAAGAGTAAAATAGTATCTGTTGGAAGCTAAAAACTGAGATACAGTGCAGGCCATTGGGAGAGGTAAAGCTTGAATTTCTGCAATTTTTCTCCAAGTCAAATGATTGGAGTTCTCGTAGCACAGGAAGAGGTGGTAGCTCTCCACAGGAGCACACTTGGGGTTGACCTTAGGGACGTTCCATGCCAGGGCAATGCCTGGGGGCTTCAACACCCGCTTCACTCTCAGCTCAGGCTTTTGGGGAGGAAGAGTGTCTTGGATTTTGTCTGCCATCTCAGAGAGTGGTGGTGACGGCTCTGGGAGAGGTGGCAGGTGTTCAAATGAATCAAAACCCTACAAATACATTTGCAAGAAAGTTTATGGAGATCATTTGGTGAATACAGACAAAAGCAGTAAAACTCAGGTGTACAAATCTACTTCTCATTCTTCAATCCTTCATCAAAGCAATGAAAGGTTATTTCAAAAAAAAAAAAAAAAGAAGCTGTATTAATGTTTTGTGTGTATGTGCTGGTACATCTGTCCATGTATACACACATGTGGGGAGGTCAGAGGACAATCTCCCGTGCTATATTCCATTAGGCTAGTCTGTCAGGACAGCAAACTCCAGGAATCCACTGTTTCTGCCTTCCCAGCTCTGGGATTGATTATATGTGAGTGCCACCTAGCGTGGCTTATTTAGTTTTTCAGCACCAAACTCAGGTCTTGATGTTTGCAGTATACTTTAATGACTGAGTCATCTCCTGGCCTCTAGATCCAATCATTCAAAACAGAAGGTTCTTTTGGAGCTGAGATGTGTTCTGAATGATCCTAGGAACTGGACCCAGCACTTTGCACATACTAGGTAAATGCTTTACCTCTGAGCCACATTCCAAGCTGAGAGTAGAATAATTTCTACACTGTAAAATATTACTAATCCATAATAAAGGAGGTATCAGGCCTTCAGGATCATATCATTTTAACATTGTGTTTCCAAACATAGTAATTTCTCCTAACAACCTCATCAACAATGAACATTACTCCTAAAATAAATGAAAAACTATGCTATCATTTCTATAGCTTTTGAAAATTGCTAACTGAACTCTTATTATTATGTAGGGGGTTCAAAAGAGCACTTTATGAGAAGCCATCAAGGTGTTCCTAAGCTGAAATGTGGCTCAGATGCTTCCAGAGTAAAACAGATAAACCCACTCTGCTGGATGAACATCCTTTACACAGCATTTCAGATTAGTACCTCATCTCCATTTTCTGCCACTGGGATTATTTCGTTTGATCTTAAAACAGCTTTCGAAGATGACTTCAGGGTGAATGCTGGGCTTTCTGTGAACAAGACAGTATAATTTAGAGCTGGGAGTGTTTCTCAGTGAAAAAGCACTTGTCTACCATAAATGAGAAGGCCCCACACTACAAGAAAATAAAAGTAAGTAAGTAAAATTTACCTGGAACAAATTCCACGGTGTTTAAGCAGTTTTACACCTTGGGTAGTAAATACACTTACAAGTATGATATTCGTATAAATATACAGTTGAGAAAATACATAAAATTTTCATTAAGGTGACAAAAATTTCCTCTAAAAGTAAATCCTTTATTATGCACCAGAAATTTGGTATTTTGGAGAGGGATTCAGGAGATAAGAGGTAGACTTTCCTGTTAGATCAGGACATCTAAAAACACTAAGCTACTTATAAACACACATGGATATGTAACATACACAAGCTGAGGAATTTCAAAAGTCCCACAAGTACTCTCTCCTGAGGTATACATTCACATGGAAGAAATAAAACAAAAGATTAAAGAGGAAAGGAGAGGAAGGAAAGACATGGTAAGAGAAGAAAATAAAGAGGTGGGGAGGGTAGAGAAGTTATGGTGGGAGGGAGGGAAAGGTGTACAAAGGTTTGGCAAATGGCTTTAAACAGCTAAGTAGAGAACACATGGAGGAGATGAAAATGCATGGATAACACTGGAAAGTACAAAGACTAGATTAGTAATGACCAGTCAATACCTCCTGCAATGATTTGTCTATATTTTTAATATATAAATATCTTATAATTTTGTCCATTTTTCAGGTCTGTCTTACATTTTTATAGTCCCCCCCCCTTTTTTTGCATGTGTGTGTCTGTCTATTTTGAGACAAAGTCTCACTATATAGCTCTTGCTACCTCCGTCTCCTAAGAGCCAGCAGTTCCAGGGCTACAGAGAAACCCTGTCTTGAAAAGATTATATTTAGATTAGATGTATCTCAGTGACTTGACTAGCATGCATGGCCAAGGGATCAATATCCAGCACTGCAGAAGGATCTGCTTTCTCTAGAAGCATGCATCTACTGGATCAGGCAAACATAGAGCTATTGTGTCATACACTGGTTGCATATATAGACATTTTGTTTCTTGATTGTTATGGCATATAAATAAGTAATCTACATATTTATCAGCTGGTAGACTTCTAAATAAAGCTGTTATGAGAAATTATGTTTTTACTGTGTATAGTTGAATGTGGTTAGCTACAGTCCCAGGATTTGGAAAACTGAGGTAAAATTGCAAGTTAAGGGGCAGATTAGATATTTAATGAGAGCCTGTCAAATAAAGTATGTTTGAATGTGGGTTTTCTTTTCTCTTGGAGAAATAAATGGAAGAGAAAAACTTAGTAAAACAAGATAAGTAATATTTTAAGAAACTGCCAAGTTAAGTTGTTTAGCCATTTTAAATACCTATTAACAAAGAATCCTAAATTGATACATACCCTCACCAACATCCACCTTCTGTTCATTTTGCTTATTCTGTTGGATACACAATAAATCTCATTATGGCTTTACTTTCCCTACTAAGAATACTACATAGGCCATCTCTTTTGATCACTCCTTATTTATATCAAAGTAAGTCTTCCTGCTTTGGAGTCAGTTTTATTTGTTGTGGAGTCTCTTGGATGAGTATTGAAGATGGCATTTTATTGCCACAACTAGTTTATTATTCTTCAAGTATTCCTGAAATATTACCATATCCATCCTTATTGTACCACAATCTGGTTAACACTTTTTAATATGGAATCACTTTTCTTTCAGTTGTTATCTGATTCCTTCAATGAACTTCCTTTAGGGCTAGGGAGATGATTCTGTGGCTAGCATGTTTGCTATGCAAGCATGAAAACCTCAATCTGGATCCATAGCACCTACATAAAAACTGGGCACAAGCACCTGTAATCCAAGCACTGATGATATGGAGATAGGTAGATTTACAGAGCTTGCTGAACAGTCAGTCTAGTGACACTGCCTAAAAACTGCTAACTTTTGGCCTCCATAATATTCACAAGTGTGCATGTATACACACATACACATACAATTTCCTTTATTTCCAAAAGTAATCTGTTGGCAACAAATTTTGCTTATCTGAAAAACCTTTAATTTTGCTTCTGTTTTTGAGACAGGGTTTCACGTGCCCAGACTGGCCTTAACTCCCAATCCTCCCTCCTGTCTCCAACTGTCAAGTGCTGGAATCACTGGTGCTCACCATTACTGTTTAACTTTTGAAATATATATTTACTATATTAAGACTTCCAGGTCAATACTTTTTTCCTTGAAATTTCTGCAGTTCATCAGTTACCTGTATGACAGGGCAAAGGTTCCTCCTTCATCTTGTCTCATTTGGAACCATCTTTGGTTTAGCCTGAAACTGATTCTCTGCCCCCTTCTCTACTCCCACCACAAAGAGTCCTGTGGGAAAGTGTCTAACCTTGCTCTAGAAACTCAGGGTTGAAAAGCCCCAGCTAACTGGATATTTTTGGCTTCCGCTAAACTGCTTGTTTGCTTTTCTCCTGCAACTGCCAACAACGATGTAATTTTTCTATGCCCTTTGCTTAAGGCTATTCTGTGAGAATTGTTTTTACCTAGGCAGTACAGGTCAGCTTAATACAAATGCTCAGTTTGATGGTCATGCTAAGTGGCCTTTGGTTCTCTACTCCACAATATTTTCCTTAGACATCGTGCCACTTTAGCACATCAAGTCACCAAAACAATCTTTCCGTATCTTGCTTTTTGCTGCACCAGTGTTGGCCTTTGTGGCTGCCCCCAGCTCCCTTTCATTCTGATCTTACATGCCTTTCATAGTTTTCTTGAAGTCTTTTTTTGCTCATATAGGTTATGTCTTGAAAATTTGAAAATCTATGTTTGGGTTTGTTTTTCTTTGCATAGTCCAAAGAATCATAAATCGTGCCAAAGCCATCAGTCTTTTTGCCACCAAAGTGAGTTCTGATTCCAAATAAGTACAAAGATAATAACACCTGATGTGGTTTTATACATTTTAGTTTTCTTTCCTGAATTTTTATGTTCAGTTCTGTTGTTCAGTCCTGTTGCTTGCGCTGAAGAAGATAGAAGGTTATAAACTTCCTGATCTAGATAGTCTCACTCATGATGGCAGTGATTCTCTTTCTCCAGCCTTTCTTTAATGATGTGATTCAACTATCTTTTGGCTTAAATGGTTCCAGCTGAGAATTCTGTGAAACCTTTGTTCTTTCTACTTTTCTTGCATCATTTTTTTTAAAGTATGGGAACTTCATTCATTTGCATACTATCCTTTGTACAGAAACCATGCTAATCAATTTTGCATTGGTTCAATGCTAACAAATGTAATTTTTTTTCACTTGTTATCAAGAAAATGATTATGTGCTGATAAAGTATTCTTAGTTTTGATTCTCTTTGAAGATGATTGAATTTCTTGGCTGTGTGGATTATACTTCTCGGTATTCAGAATGAGACTGTATGACTAACTTCCAATACTAGAAAATTATATATCTTTTGGTTCAAATGGGAGAAACAGCATTCTTCATTTTCATATCATGTACGAATAACATTCCTCTATTCCTGATTCTAGGTACTTCCTCTCAGGCACTATTGTTACGGTTAAGAAAAATGTGTGCTACAGGGAGATGGAGAGACTCAGAGTAGTCCCAGAAATCCAATGTCCTTCAAAATGAGAGTAGATAAAGAGATCAAGAGACTTCCATACCTAGGCTATTATTTAACCACAGAAAGGAATACATTATTGATACAAAAAAAATATAAATAACCTGCTAAAGAACCATATTGAAAGAATCCAATTTCAGCTGGGCGGTGGTGGCGCACGCCTTTAATCCCAGCACTCGGGAGGCAGAGGCAGGCGGATCTCTGCGAGTTCTAGGCCAGCCTGGTCTACAAGAGCTAGTTCCAGGACAGGAACCAAAGCTACAGAGAAACCCTGTCTTGAAAAAAAAAAAGAAGAAGAAGAAGAAGAAAAAGAAGAAAGAATCCAATTTCAGAAGAATGATTATTGCATAATCACACTGAAATTACCTAATCAAAGAAAAGAAAGCAAATTAATGGTTGCCAGGGCTTGGGGACTAAGATAGTCATATGTGTGCCTTTAAAAGAGTAATACAGGACTGGAGAGATGGCTCAGTGGTTAAGAGCATTGCCTGCTCTTCCAAAGGTCCTGAGTTCAATTCCCAGCAACCACATGGTGGCTTACAACCATCTGTAATGAGGTCTGGTGCCCTCTTCTGGCCTGCAGACATACACACAGACAGAATATTGTATGCATAAAAAATAAATATTAAAAAAAAAAGAGTAGTACAAGGCAGCCTTACAATGTAAATTCTGGTACAGTCACACAAACCCATATACGTTTTCTCAGAAAGGAAGATGTTAATGTAACCTTTACCTATGCTGTTGCTGGACAGGCCATCTCTTGTCAAGTCAATAACAAAATCAGGTTTCTTCTCTTCAGCCTGAAAAGTTTTGTTAAAAAAAATTGTTTAATAGCAGATTTTTTTAAAAATATAAAAACATATTTATTTTTCAGTGCTGAGGATTGAACCTTGGTCTGGTACACATTCATGCTCAAAAGTGTATCACAAATGAGCTAGTCCAAATCCCATCTAATAGGTAGAAGCTGGCAACTCAACAGTCTCTAAATAAGTTATGGTTTAAATTAGCTCTACTAGATGAGGCATTAATAAGATACTGCAGTGTCTGAAAATATGGTTAAAAGTCTCAACAAGCCAGGCAGTGCTGGTTTAAAACTTTAATTCTAGCACTAGGAAAACAGAGGCACAGAGATCTCTGTGAGTTCAAGGCCAGTCTGGTCTACAGAGTGAGTTCCAGGACAGTTAGAATAGTTACACAGAAAGACCCTGTCTCAAAAAAAACCAAAGAATTTCAATGAATTGAGGGTGTGTGTCATTCTGAAAAATGTAGCTGCTTTTTTTTTCAGTGTGCAATTTGGACTAGAACCTGGACATGCAAACTACTCCTATATTTGTTTGTGTCACCCCCCTCCCAGGAAACTTTGCGTGTACCTAGTCAAAGAGTGGATGACAAAACTCCTTCCTCACAACATGCTCAAATATTCAGAGACAACACCTGTTACCTACCCCAAATTCAATTATGGTATTAGATGAGTTGCTCAATTTCTTTGATCTGTTTTTTCCAAATTCTGGAAGAAATGGAAAAAAACAAAACAAAACAAAACATGAATATATCCAATTAAATTTCTTAAACATTTAAACATGTTCTTTACAATACAAGACACTGAAACACAAATGATAGGGATTCTAATATACTATAAAATAAAAACTAAATTAATATATCCCTAAAACTGATAAGCTAGCTAAAATTTTGATTTGGGATTAAGACACACTTTCTTTCAGCAGCTTACAGTTATACCAGTAGTTCCTGTTTTTCAAAGTCTGAAACTATGTTAGCATCTACAATTGTGATATTTTGTTATTCACAGTATATTTAAGAGTGCCTGAGGAGCATCTTCCTGGAATGTAGAGTTCTGCACTTCTTTGGAACGCTTTAATTACCAATTGTTGAGATAAATAATTTCATATGCAGGGTGGGAGGGAATGAAAAGCCTTCAGATATTAAAATATAAACATTTCAACACAGCAAAACATGATACAAACAAAGGTAATTCTGGGTAAGAAATTATGTGCAAGCAATTTTTAAGTTAGAAAAAAGTTTTCTACAAAACCAGGTGTGGTGGTACATGCTTGTAATTCCAGCATCTGGAAAGCGAAGACAGAAAGATTAGAAATTCAAGGTCTTCCTTACCTGCACAGAGTGTCCATATCCTGTAAATGAGATTTAACATAAACAAAAGAGCAGATACATTTTAAGCTGAGCTCTACGAAAACAATCTATCTCATCTAAAAAGATTTTTTTTAAATAAAGCATTAGACTCAAACTCTAAAACTGAAAGTAACTTTAAAAATTTTAAAAAGATAATCAAGAAGAAACTTTAAATCTAAAATAAGCTATTTACTAATAGATAGAGACAAATTACCACTACCGTTAAAGAAAGACCAGGGCAAACAAAATGGATATACATGATTTAAGTTGTAAATCATTAGAGCAATACAGAAAAGAAGCAAAAGGCTTAAGCTGATAGATTCAAAGATTAAAAGAAATGTCAATTTTATTAATGAATCATCATCGATTAATTAGGTATCAACAGTTTATAATCCTAGTTATAAACTAGAAGATTAAGCAGACAATTTTACATCTTATTTCAAGATAATGGGGCTGGAGAGATGACTCAGGGCTTAAGTACTTGCTGCTGTTCCAGACAATCAAGAGTTCAGTTCCCAGCACCCACATCAGGTGGCTCACAACTGCTTCAACTCCAGCTCCAGGAGGATCAAGTGTCCTCTCTACCTCTCAGAGCATCCACACATGAGGTATATACTCACACAAATACATATATACATAAATGAAAATAAAAAACCTTTTAGATACCTGTTGAAACTGATGTAATTGGAGTTGTCAAATTGGGTTTTTCCACAGAAATTAACATAACATCATCAGTGTTACTAAAATGATAAAAAAACAAAGAAAGCAGAAAAACTGCAGTTAACAACCAGAATTCCTCTAACTTATTATTTATTAATGTCATTTATCAGAGGACAACTTGTGAGAATCAGTACTCTGGGGATCTGGGACACAAACTGAGGCTGGAAAACAAGCACTTTTACTGCTGAGCTGTCAGGTCAGTCAGTCCTCATAACACGCTGTAACTGAACAACTGTGGGAAAAGAGGAGATAAAATCAAAAACTGAACAAAGCCCATGTCCTATCAGTTCATTTATATGATTCACGAGCTCAAGGAGGGCAGGGCAAGATGGCTCAGCAGGTCAAGCTTGATAGCCTAAATTCAATTTCTTCAACCCAAATGGTGGGAAGAGAGAACTCCTATGTGCTGTATGCTGACCTCCCCAAGTGACACAGTACACACAAACACCCACAAAAAACATTCTTTTTTAAGTACAGGGAGGGGCTGAAGAGATGGTTGAGCATTAAGAGTACTGCCTATTGTTCCAGAGGGCCTGAGCTCAATTCCTAGCACCCACATGGCAGCTGGCACCTGTCTGTAACTCTGGCTCCATGGCTTCTGACATCCTCACAGACACACAAATATAGGCAAAATACCAATGGATATAAAATAAAAATAAATTATATAAAAAAGCACAGGGAAATCCAGAAATAGATAAGTAAAACTTAGTAGGGACATAGTTACAATATTTACAATGTAATATACAACTATACCAAACACATAGGCATATATCACATATAGTCTGTTCATAAAATACTTATAAATGGAAAAAAAACTATTAAGACCCATAAGAACACTGATTCTTAAAAGATACATGACCCTGAGGCTGGGCATGATCCCAGTGAGGCCAGACTGGAAGAAACACAAATTATTTACATAGCTGCCACTATTTTACCACTAATTCTAAGCCCAAAGGCTATGTTTTGCTGCCATTTCAACCCTCATCATAAGCCTTTTAATAAGGATTTTTTTTTTTTTTTTTGGTTTTTCGAGACAGGGTTTCTCTGTGGTTTTGGAGCCTGTCCTGGAATTAGCTCTTGTAGACCAGGCTGGTCTCGAACTCTGTATTAATTCAAATGAAAGATTAGTTTTCCATAATTCAAAACTATACCATCTTATGAGATGTCTTACATTTTTAGTATCTGTATTCAGGATTCGCTTTTATTTAAATTTTATTTACCAGGGCCAGACGTGGTGGCTTATGCCTTCTTTTATCTCAGCACTCAGGAGGCAGAGGCAGGCAGATCTGAGTTTGAGGCCAGCCTGGTCTACACATAGAAACCCTGTCTCAATCCCCACCCCCCCCAAAAAGGGGGGGCTAAAGTTTACCTTTTGAAAATTATTATTTTTATTATTATTATTTAGCAAGGATCTTATGTAGTTTGGATTAGTCTTACTAACTAACTTCAAACCCTGAGAATACAGGCAAACACCACTTTGATCCCTGCAGTTATTCCAACCAACATTTTTTTTTAAATAGAAAATTTTTTTCTCCATAAATCACCCTGACATTTTTCTTACAAACCAAGCTTCCACAGGTACCTGTTAGCTCGCACAGTGACCTATATGCCTCTCCTTACAACCACTGTCCTAATCACTGCAGCACTAGCAGGTTCTGAATATAGGAAGTGAGTCTACCAACCTTGTTTCTGAATTGTAATATCATTATTCACTATTCAGTTCTTTTCTTTTCACAAGTTTTAATCAGTTTGCTACTTTCTACAAAGTATATGCCATAATCTTCTTTTTTTTTTTTTAAATATTTATTTATTTATTATGTATACAATATTCTGTCTGTATGCCTGAAGGCCAGAAGAGGGCGCCAGACCTCTTTACAGATGGTTGTGAGCCACCATGTGGTTGCTGGGAATTGAACTCATGACCTTTGGAAGAGCAGGCAATGCTCTTAACCACTGAGCCATCTCTCCAGCCCTGCCATAATCTTCTTAAGATTACATTAAACCTATATAACAATCAATATATAACAATATCTTAACAATGATCAGCTTTCTAAGTCATGAATGTAATACCATTTATTTAGGTCTCCCATAATTTGGAATTACTTTGCGGTCTAATTAATGTTTATGAATATTTTGGTTTACCCCTTATGTGCACTGATGGTACTTAAATAGTATTGTTTCAAATTGTAATAGGTTTTTTTTCAGACATACATGGTGATACTTACCTTTAATCCTGGCACTCAGGAAGCAAGGCAGCCTGGTCTATATAACAAGTTCCAGCTCAACCAGGACTATACAGTAAGCCTTGTCTAAAAGTTTTCCCATGTGCATTATATATAAAACCAAAAATATATTTACCCATGCTTGTCTAATACTGGAAGTCTGTATTAGGAGGTATGGCCTTGTTGGAGGAAGTGTGTTACTATGGAGGCTGGCTTTGAGGTCTCATATAGCCTCAGGCCATGCCCAATTTCTCAGGCAACTTCCTGTCAAGATGTAGGACTCTCTCTCAGGTAGTTTTCCAGCACCATGTCTGCATACATGCCATCATGTTGCACCATGATAATGGACTAAACCTCTGAAAATGTAAGCCTGCCCAATTAAATGTTTTTCCTTTATAAGAGTTGCCATGGTCATAGTGTCTTCTTCATAGCAATAGAAACAACACAAACACACACCCATACACACACACACACACACAAAGATGTAATAAAACAGCGACATGTAACCTTTATGAAGTAGTACTATTAATTGCTACCAATAACAGAATTCTGTGCATGGGCCATAGCTGAACAGGGTATCCTGATGAGTTTTCATGGTAGTGTGACTGTGTTGAATGTTTTCTATCTATATTTTACCACAGAGAAAAAAAAATGTGTATAAAATTAATAATTTCTTCAGGAAATATTATACGGCAGATAAGAACATCAATTCTAGAGATTAAATGTCTGGATCTCAATCTTAACTTGCCATTTACTAGTATATTTGGTTTACTTGTCTGTAAAATAGGTACAAATTTTAGAGATTAAATACGAGTTAGAGATATAGCTAAGTGGTAGAGTACTTGGCTAGCATACTCTAAGTCCTTGGCTCTAACACCAGCAAGATGGAAGGAAGGGAAAGGATGAACAATTGAGTTTAAAGCAGTGGCTTTTTATGCTTTATATTTTTTTAAAGTTTTTTTTAAAGTGTGTGTTTTGCCTTGCATGTATGTATATTTACTATATGTGCCTGATGCCTGTGAATGCCAGAAAGGGGTGCTTAGTCCCTATAATTAGAGTTACAGATGCTGGTAAGATGTCATGTGTGTTGTGGAATATTTTTTAACTATGCAAAGATGTATTGCATTTGTTTATGTTGAGAAATATTTGTTTAACTATGTAAAGATTGCTGCACTTGTTTAATTATGTAAAAATGTGTTGTTAAAAGCAGTTAATAGTGAGGAAGCAGATAGAGGCAGAACTTCCAGGCAGAGAGTAAGGAAAAGAGAAAAGGACAAGGGGTCAGACAGACAAACCTGGAAGAAGCAGGAAAGTAGGGCATACAGAATCAAAGAAAGGTCAAAAGTCCTGAGGTAAAACCTAGATGAATAGAAGCAGGTTCAATTCAGTTAAAAGAGCAGTGGGAGGAGCCTAAGTTAAGGCTGAGAAAAATCTTAACTACACATGTGCACGTTGAAAACTGAATCCAGGTTTCTCTGAATGAATAGCAAATGCTATTATCTGTTGAGCCACCTCTCTAGCCCTAAGCTTTATTATTATTGTGTGAGTGTATGTGTATGCTTGTGAATACCATGCTGTGCCTATAGGTCAGAGGGCCAACTCTGTAAAAGGGATGTTTCCTTCCACCTTTATGTGGGCTCCAAAAATCAAACTCAGATCATCAGGCTTTAGGACAAGCATGTTTTTACCATTTTGTTTTGTTTCAGAGAGAAGATCTTTGTAGCCCTGGCTGGGAGTAAAAGGCAAGTGCTACCACGCCTGGCCCTCCAATCCTGTCAGTTTCCACAGAAATGTCTACACATGCACTGCAAGATTTATTTCTTTGAGCAACAATAGGATGAGTAGTGTGGCCTGTTCTGGGTTGCTTTAGATCTTTACGCTTAATTTTCATCCTGGACATTTCTTATAAACCAGACTTCTTGGGTTCTCCCCATCCCCTCTCTCTCTTTTCTTTTTCCAGACAGGGTTTTTCTGTGTATCTCTGGCTTTCCTGGAACTCACTCTGTAGACCAGGCTGGCCTCAAACTCAGAGATCTGCCTGCCTCTGCTAGGATTAAAGGTGTGTGCCACCACTACCCAACCCAAATTTCTTAAAGGTATATACACTTTGACCTATATATAAGCCTTCTCTGTGAGTGTCTTCAACTCAGTTTATTATTGCATTTCCCAGTTTCTTCACATTCTAAACATAAAATGCTTAAGCTAAATCTAACCATAAGAGGCATGGAAAAAACTAATTTCTCCAATTCTGGGTCATCAGAAACAAAAACAATTAGAAACCTTCAGGCTTCTTCTAGTGGCAGTATAATACTATGGAGCACACACTCATTTCCTTTTGCGTATCTTTAAAAGATCATCTTTGAAATATTTTAAGAAATAAATTGTATTTATACAAAATAAATATAAATTGATATTTAGACTAGCTTACAGTGGGGCCCTAATTCAAATAATTTTTTAAAACGCTGTATTTAAAAACAATTCAACTAAGAAAATTAACAAAAAATATTTTTGATGATATAAAATGTTGCTAAGCTAATGAAAAGATGATGGACCAAGGCACTAAGGAAAAGAGGATACAGGAATAAGGCTCTGATGCCCATCACTGCTGTCCCCACAAAGCATTTGTCTTTGCCATGCAGAAATGCTAAGAAACAAGCAGAAGGTGCTTAGAAATCACAATGGACTGACATGGAGACCAAAATCACAATAAAACATTTTAAAGGGGGCTATAGGATACACCTGAAAACTTATGTGAAACTTTGAGGTGTGTCACAAGAATAGGGGGAAATAGAAGATTAGATGTGTCTTATAAGGACTTAATTCTGCTCAGTTCCTGAAGCTTGAGTGTTGCATACCTCATCTAATTCAACTAAGGTTATATAACAATTTATCGAAGACCACAATGACCTTTAAACAAAACAAAACAAAACACATATCCTTGCTTTCTTTGGTTGCAGAAGTAAAGAGTAGTATAGTTGAGGGATCTTGGCTCGGGGTGTCTCTTGAGGAATTTTACTAGAGCTATAATGACTCTAGTCTAGGATTTGACCAACACTACTAAGACAGAATCAACTTCTACAGATTGTCCTATTTGATCTATTAGAATTTTGTTTAGGATAATGAATCAATTTTGAGGGTAATTCTTCATCTATACAGCATTTTAATATTGATTTTTATCATCAAAGTTCATTTCTCATAAAATGAATTTAACAAGCTTCTTTCTTTTCATATTTTTTGGCAAAAGTTTATTCAATGTTTCTATTATCACTCCCTTAAATGTTTTATAAAACTCACCTTCTAAGGTGAGGTATAGTGGCACATGCCTTTAATTTTAGTACTCCAGAGGCAGAGGCAAGAGGGTCTCTGAGTTTGAAGCTGTCCCAATTTACACAGCAAGTTCCAGCTAGCCAGCTTATAGAGAGCTGTCTCAAAAAAACAAACAAGTTAGGCACCTTCAATCTCAGCACTTGGGAGGTAGAGGGAGTGCCAGCCTGATCTACAGAGAATTCCAAGACAATCAAAGATACAGAGAAGAAACTCTGTCTTGAAAAAACAAAATCAAAAGACAAAAACATCAAAACCACAAAGAAGCACAAGGTCATCATGACCAAGTTGCATGTTTGCTACACTATCCGTACACTTTGGAAAGGATGCTTAACTGCCAAAAACAGCTACATAATCTACAGATTGTTTCAGTATACAACATAAAATGAGTGCCTGCACTTGACAGTGTCCACTGTTGAGCAGACACAGCTGCCTGTGAAGTGACAGCACAGGGAAACTTTCTGCTTCTTCACTTGCACCAGCAGCACTTGCTTTCCTCTTCTGGTTTCAGAATGTGTTGTCAATAAGTGGTGGCGGCAGACTCACTGAGTGATGACTCCTGCCTTCAACTAAGTGCCTGCTTCACAGATTCTCCACTTAACACTAAAATGCAGGCCTCTACACATAAGTAAAAATAATAAATATGCATATTAAAAACAGGGGCTGGAGAGATGGCTCAGAGGTTACAAACACTTTATTATCCAACTCGTGTTGGATAGCTCACAACTACTTAGAACTCGAGCTCCAAGGAGATCTGACATTCTCTGCTCAACTGCATTTTTTGGGCAAATAATTTCACACAGACAACACAAACATACACATAAAATTAAAAATAAAAATGAATGAAAATGCAGAGCTAAATAGTATGGGTTACTGGGGCAACTGCTAGAGTCAAAACTGTATGTTAAGTCCCAAATACCCAGTCCAGCCAGGATAACATAGAACCTGTCTCAAAGATATGAAAACAAAAAGACTTTATCAGTATGTCCCACTACACCCCTTGGAACAGCACTGATCTAAGTCAAGCATGCTTCTTTGCTTCAGGCTACAGACCAGTGCTTTATGAAAGAATTAGACAACTAAGTTCACCCCAGTTGGCTGGTATCACGATAATACTTTCAGAATGGAGAGCACCAACAGTGATCACTAATCAGCCCAAAGGAAGTGGGAAGCAGTGAATCAAAACCCATCATCACCTGACAGTTCAAAACTGGATTGCTCTTCAACAACAGAAGCTCAGGGAACCAGCTGGATTCCTTCACACTGTTGATGTGAATATGAATTTTTAAGCTACCTTATGCTTAATATAACTAGAAACATATTTAGATGAATAACTTTATGCATTTTTATAGAAATGCCTACCTTTCAGAAACAAACTGGACACAAGCTGAAGATAAATTAACCCTTCTAGTTGCTTTTTCTGAAGAGTTACAAGGATCAGGGTTCACAGAAGGTGTTCTTTTACTTAGGCTTTTAACTGACCCTTGGGTCACGCTCCAATTCATGGTCTCTGAATCTGTAATCTGTTAAATGCACGAGGAAAAAGCAGATGAGTAGAAGGTAGAATTTCACATGGAAGAGTCTTGTAAATATAAGTTAAAATATTAAGCCAGGGGGACACACCTTTAAGCTTAGCACTTGGGAGGCAGAGGCAGGCAGATCTTTGTGAGTTCAAGCCCAACCTGGTCTACAGAGCAAGTTACAGTACAGTCAAGGCTACAGAGAAACCCTGTCTTGAAAAAGCAAAAAAGTCTGTACTTCAATGGCGGATGACCATAAAGGTGATTTCTCTGCCAAAATGCGTCAAGGAAATTAACAATGACATTACAAATCTAGACTTTGAAAACAGGGCAAACAAATACTGAGATACTTGGACAACATCCTATAACTAGTAGTCTAAATTTAATATTTTAGAGTGACTTTAACTTCCAGTTGTTAATTTATTTAAATCTTGGATTTAAAACATGGATTCACTTCCTCCTCCTCCTCCGTGTAAATAACTGAATGGTAATCACAAAGCAACTGAAAATTTAATAAAGGGAGAGAGACTGGCTATAGACCTCATGACCACAGTGAGTATACTGTATACACCATGCTAGGTTATAAGGACACCAGACATCTCTACAGCCCTCATTTCAAAAACGTAGTAGTGATTGGTCACAGTGACTCAATCCCAATACCAGAAGAATCAAAGGTTCCATTTCATAAACCACAGTAGCAGCTGGATGAACACTGGGGGCAGACGAAGTCTAAGTGGCTGCAGCAACAATAGCAAGCAGAGCCTAACTATGGACCAATACCCAGAGCTCCATTCCAAAAAAGCAGCCAGTCAAATCTTCTTCAAAGGCAAAATTGCCCTCTTCCCACGCGTAAGCCAGCAGCAGGGCACAGACTAGCAACAGCACTCACTCAGCTCTACACCAGACACAGCAGGTCCAATCCACTCTGAGACCAACAGCAGTCGGCAGTACCAACAGCAGTCGGCAGTACCGGCAAGGACCAACAGGTCACCACGGGGAGCCCAAAGAACAAAGCCAAGCAAAAGAGCACACAAAAGCCATTAAAGTGAACTGTTATGGAAACTACAGCTCTGAGACGGCAAGGTGTATATACTAAGCCTAAGCAGAGTAACAAAGGGAGTCATGTGACAAACCCCACAACCTTTGGTCCTTTCAAAGAACAGCAAAAGTAGTAGGTGCTTGTATCCTTATACCCCAGAGCTCTATTTCTGACCACAAACCTAATTTTAGAGTTGTATTCTGGACATGCTGAGAATTTCCCAGATCATCAAATACCGGCTTCTTTTCGTTACAGTCCCACCTTCAGTATCACTTCTGTATTTTTCACATTTAACTTTAAAAAACAAGAAACCAACATTGTTATCTAAGCTTTCTGTCCTCATTTGGAAGTATATGCACATCTTATGATCCAATAAGTCACGCAGATTAAAACCTCTGTGTATTTATACGAACCTTACAGACTGTATTATTGGGTAATGTGTTTGGTTCCAAACAATTTTCTTGAGATGATAATACTTTTTTAATACGTCTTTGAAGCCTTCTGATTTTCACCTAGAAGAAAACTTAGGTATCACACCACAGTTCTAAACAGTACAAAAGAAAAATGCAAACTATTTGACAAGTAGTCTTGTGAAATGTAGGCACCTACTCTAATAATGAAAGGTCTTCTTTTCCTTCATTTCTTTTTCATCATGATTCCAGGCCCCAATAACTCCCAGCAGAGAATGCTTCTATTCTTTCATTCCCTTAGCTTGCACCTTTACTTTTTAAATTTACTTATTTATTTATAAATATGGTCTGATATATTTCAGGCTGGCTTTGAACTCCCTATGTAGTTAAGGTTGTCCTTGAATTCCCAGTTTTTCCTGCCTCTATCTCTGGGTAATGAAATTGTACATTAGCATACCATTTTTATGCATGCTACATAAAGATGGAATCAAACACAGGACTTAACTGCTAGCTCGGCCAGCACTCCAATTTAGCTCCATCACCAGCCCCAGTAATAAACTCTTACACAGTCAACATTTGCTATCCATGGAGGAATGATTCCAGGTCTTATAGATATGAAAACCTGCACCTGTTAAAAACCATACACATCCTCTTGTTCACCTTAAAATCTTTAGATTACTTATAAGGTCTAATACAGTGGGAATCCTATTACATAGTTACTACAATGTACTGTTCAGGGAATAATGATTAGGCAAAAAGATGGTACAGATTCATTTGAAACACTTTTTTCCTGAATATTTTCGGTCTGTCTGTGATGACACACGCCTTTAATTTCAGCATTTAGGAGGCAGTGGCAGCAGGCAAGCCTCTGGGATTGAGGCAATGTAAATTAATGATGAAACAACAAAAGAAAAATCAGTCTGCAGTTAGTTAAGTATAGACACAAAACTCAAAATGTGGAAAACTGATAAATGAGGGGGTTAGCTACTTAAGATATTTAAGGATGGAAAAGACTTGTTTGGATGGTTCATGCTTCCAATTCCAAAATTAAGAGGACTTTAAAGGAGGAGGATATAGAATTCAAAGCCAACCTGGACTACATATAACCACATCCAACCTCAAAAAGAAAAAAAGCATGAAAAAAACAGTAAACTTAATTTGTTTGCAATAAAACTGATGCTGAGAAAGAAAGAAAGAAAGAAAGAAAGAAAGAAAGAAAGAAAGAAAGAAAGAAAGAAAGGAAGAAAGAAAGGAAGGAAGGAAGAAAGAAAGAAGAGGAGGCGGAAGAAGAAAATGGTATGGGAAGTCCTTCTGTCTATATGTTACTTTTATTGGTTAATGAATACAGAAACTGCTTTGGCCTGTGATAGGGTAGAATAGAGCTAGGCAGGGAAAACTAAAATGAATGCTGGGAGAAAGAAGTCTGAGAAACGCCATGGAGCGCCAGAGGGGAAGAGGCAAGATGCCAGCTAGAACATTGCCGGTAGGCCACGAGCCTCATGGTAAAATATAAAATAATGGAAATGGGTTAATTCTAGATTTAAGAGCTAGCCAGAAATACGCTTAAGCTATGGGTCAAGCAGTATAGCAAGTAATATGATTTCTGAGTGATTATTTCCGTTCTGGGTAGTAGGGAATGAATAAGCAGCCTCCTACTACAGAAAAAGAAAGACAGTAACCCTAGAAAACTAAAAGAACAAGAACAAAACAAAAAACAAAATAAGCAGAGAGCTTGAAAGATCTTAAAACAGATTATGTAAACTCTAATAAAGCACATATTAGAATAGAAAGAAAATGCCTACATACTATGGATAACCATAAACAGACACAGAATGCCAACTAGGACTAAGACTTATTTCTCAAGTCTAAAGTTAAACTAGTAGGTCTCCTTTTATTGCAGTGGTTCTCAAGCTAGGGGTTATAACTCAGATAGCCTACATATCAGATACATTGCAATTCATAACAGTAGCAAATTACAGTTACAAGGTAGCAACAAAAGTAATTTTATGATTGGAGGTCACCACACCATGAGGAACTGGATTAAAGGGTCAAAGCACTGGGAAGGTTAAGAATCACTGTATTATTACCTCCCTTTCCGAACATAAAGGACATGACATGACCACATTCCACACATAATAAAAGGAAGAAAATGAAATCAGAAACTTACAAAGAGCTCACCAGCTATTGCTTCATGCTTATGCTTGCACTGGGTCTTCCCAATGCGTTCATTAAGTTCATTCAGTTTTTTATCAAATAGGTTACAATTTATCATGTAGATTTCCTGTCGAATCCAATGTTTAACCTAGAATTTAAATAAAAGCATGTTTTAAATTTCAAAACAATTTTATTTCTTAATTTTTATTTTTATGTGTATTGTTTTGCCTGCATGTATGGATGTGCACCATGCAGAGGCCAGAAGGGGGCATCAGAACTCCTGGAAATAGAGTTACATATAGTTATGAGCTGGCATGTGGGTTCTGGAACCAAACCAGGGTCCATTAGACGAACAGTCATTGTTCTTAACCTCTGGGCCATCTCTTCAGTCCACTCCTACTTTGAGGCAAGATTTTTCACTAGTCATCTCAGCTTGTCTGTAGCAGACAAGTCTATCATCAACTTCAAAAAGATCTGCATGCTTTGTATCCCGGGTACTGGAATAAAGGTGTGGACTACCACACCCAGCTTATTTTCTATAGCTTAAAAATTACTTTACTCTTTCTTAATTTTTTGTTGTCATTGTTTTTGAGACAGGGTTTCTCTGTGTTAACCTGGCTGTCCTGTAACTTACTCTGTAGACCAGGCTGCCCTCCAACTCACAGGGATCCGCAGGGATCAGCCTGCCCCTGTTTCCCAAGAGCTGGAATTAAAGGCGTTGGCCACCACCACCCAGCCTTCTTGATGTTTTATAATGACAAAACTGCTACATACTACACCACTAAGTTTTATAAAAACCTGAATAGTAAATTTTCCACAGCACATCTAATAATTAAGTACACAAATAGACATGTTAGAAATGAAGTTCATCCTCAAACATTGACATCTATACATACAGTTCCAACTGACTGCTGTATCCATAATGTACATTAACTACAGTACATAACAATTGAATAACATAATAACCATAATGAACTGCAATCAGACCCATCAAAACAGAACCTGAACACAGCTACTCCACTAGAACTTCCCTTTTTGGTTTGTCTCTTTGAAACAGAGTTTCTATATAGTCCTGCATGGTTGCCCTGGAACTCACTCTAGAAACCAGGCTGGCCTCGACCTCAGATTCACCTACTACATCTGCCTCCTGAGTGCTGGGATTAAAGGCATGCACCAACACACCTAGCCTGGAAGAATATATTTCAATTCCTAGTTAATCAGACAGATGGACCACAAAGAAACACATAATTGGGCAAAAATAAAAGCACTAAGGATATTTAACAGCATTAAAAAGCAGTATACCTAGGTTAGTCTGGAAGAGGAGATATGTAATTTTAAAGTATCAAGATTCCAAAATGGACAACAAGGTTGCTTGAGCCTATAAAATTCTGAGTAACTGTGATGTAGTCAATAAACAGCTATTACTACTGGTCAAAAAACCCATGACCAATACAAATGTTAGACTGTCAAGTAAAGCTCAAGGTCATCCCATGTTTGACTTACACATTTGGCAGCCTATTAATTAAAAACTCTCTTTCTACAAGACTTTTACAGATATGCACTTTTATAGATTACTTGGTCTAGAATCATTCCAAAAAACAGAAATATCTTGGTAATATAGACAATTTAATGTCTTAATGTTTCTGTTTGAATTATGACCTGGCTAGTTTATGTCAACTTGACACAAGCTAGTTAGAATCATCTGAGGAGGGAACCTCAACTGAGAAAATGCCTCCATAAGATGGAGTTATAGATAAGCAAACCTGCTGGGGATTTTCTTAATTGGTGATCCATGAGCAACCCATTATGGGCTGGGCCACTCCTGGGCCAGTGGTGGGTTCTTATAAGAAAGCAGGCTGCTGGTTAGTACTGATGGCATACACCTTTAATCCCAGCACTCAGGAGGCAGAGGAAGTGGATTTCTGTGAGTTGGAAGCCAGCTTGGTCTACAGAATGAGTTCCAGGACAGTCAGGAATATGCAGAGAAACTGTCTGGAAAAAACAGAAGGCTAAGCAAGCCATGTGAAGCAAGCAAGTACGGAGCGTCACTCCATGGTCTCCATCAGCTCCTGCCTTCAGGCTCCTGCCTTGACTACTTTCCTGGATGATGAACTATGAATCAAAATATAAGCAAAATAAACCCTTTCTTTCCAAGCTGCTTTTGGTCATGGTGTTTCATCACAATAACCTTAACTAAGACATATTGTAAAGGTAGGTGTGTGTGTGTGTGTTGGTTGAGGTTATGTTCGAGGGAGGGAAGAGGTATCACTGAACTGGAGTTATAGATTATGAGCCACCAGAAATGGGTACTGGGAATTGAACTCAACTTTGCAAGTGCTCTTAACTTCTGCTGTCTCTCTTGCCCTTGCAACATTTTTTATAAATCAGAAGTTTAAGTTCCTAAAGCAAATATTTAAAACCCAACATTACCTGTTCTAGTAGTGCTGTATGCCTTTCCAGAGCTACACAACCATTTTCTTTAATTTGATCTGAAGCTTTCATGAGCTTAACATTTTCTTTGTTTTCTGAAAACATCTTCTTTTGATTATGGCCTTGGGGAGATAGAAACATTACAAGGTAAAACTATTCCTTCTTAAGAAGGAAATAAAAACTCTAATTAGAAAAACTAAAATATGACAACAGTAGTACTTAAAAATTTTTTAATTAGTAATTTTTTTTAGCTAGGTATGATGGCTAATGCCTTTAATCCCAGAATTCAGGAGGTAACGGCAGATAGATCTTTCTTTGTAGGTTCATAGTCAGACTCTATCTTAAAATACATATATTTAAAGTAAATGTAACTACATAAAAACATTTTCATAAAATATTTTTTAAAATAGAAATTTTGGATAGTTCTCTGGTCTCAGATATAAACCCTTTCCAATCTTGTTTCACAGGGATAACCACTGGGAAGGAGGCATACAGTTCAAATTACAGCATTTAGGAAGTGGCAAGAGAATCAAGAATTCGAAGCCAGATTGGGCTATATAGTGAGACCTTTCAAAAACCTTTCAAACACATAAACAAAACACAAAACAAAACCCTAAATAAACTGTATAATAAGCCACTCTATATAGTCACTAAAAGAACCCATTATTTTGATGAAGTTATTCAGCAATTTAAATTATATTTAAGATTATTATGGAGTCTAAACATAAACAAAAGATTTTAAAAAAATTTATTTATTTATTATGTATACAATATTCTGTCTGTGTGTATGCCTGAAGGCCAGAAGAGGGCACCAGACCTCATTACAGATGGTTGTGAGCCACCATGTGGTTGCTGGGAATTGAACTCAGGACCTTTGGAAGAGCAGGCAATACTCTTAACTGCTGAACCATCTCTCCAGCCCCATAAACAAAAGATTCTACGTAGTGGGTTCATGTGTACGTGTACACGTGTGTGTGTGTGAATGCCATGACAGAGTGTGGAAGTAAGAGGACTTGTGTGTGAAGTCATTTCTCTCCTTCCACATTTATGTGGGTCCCAGGCAACCAGGCTTTTAAGAGAGCACCTTTATCTGCTGATACATCTTGCTGGCCCTAATCAGCATTTTAGTCAACCAACATAAAAATCCTAATTCAAATGGTATTTGTTATTTAATTATTTTGTCTCCAGCACTTCTTTTTAATTAGTTGTTTTCTCTCCAGGTGGCTCTCTGCAGTTAGGCATATACATAGACACACGTATATAAATTAACTGCATCAAGCATCTGTTATTTGGCATATGATCTAAAAATCAATTTTATGGAAATAGACTCACCAATAACTTAATGTACCTGTTCTCTAGAGGGACTTACAAAGCTCCACCTCCCAAGGAGCTATTGGCAGTTAATGTTTAGAGAAGGAGAGGGAGACGTTTAATTTATTGGTGCATCCACTAGCAAGATACACGTTACTTTAAGAAACACTCATTAAATTCATTGGGTGACAACAAGCAAACACAGAAAAGGGATTACTTGGTTTCAACCCTTTCCCACTTGCTGGGCTGGGAATCATCAAGAGGATAAGAGATGGTAATGGGGTAGAGGGCAAATATGTCCAAAGTACTTCATGCATGTATGAAAATGTCAAAATGAAATCCATTATGTATAATTAATGTTAATAAAAATCTACAATAAAACAAAAAAATTTAAAATAACAAGAGATATAGCTAAAATGAGCCATCTTCCATAAATTTCCTTTTGAGATTTTCTGAACTTTCATGGAAAAGTTTTTTTGGGTAACATTTCATTTTCCTTTTGATATGTTAGATATCATTAAATTAAATCAAGTTTGACCTAAGGCTCCCTGCATACTTCTTTGTAGTTTGACTTCAACTTACTTTATTTTTTTTTCAACTTTATTTCTGTATGTGGTAAATTACAATTTTAACTTGATGTGTAAAACAGACTGCAGTTTACTGTTTTTGGCATGTATGTTTATGTATCATCAATGTTATATATGTATGTGCCTGATACCCTGGGATCTGATCTTCTAGAACTGGAGTTATTGGTTGTGAGCCAATATATGGATGCTGGGAATCAAATCGAGGTTCTCCAGAAAAGCAAACAGTGCTCTCAACCACTAAGCCATTTCTCTAGCCTCTGTAACATACGTTTATGGAAACAAACTTTCTTTCTTTTTTTTTTTTTTTTTTTTTTTTTTTGGTTTTTCGAGACACAGTTTCTCTGTGGTTTTGGAGCCTGTCCTGGAACTAGCTCTTGTAGACCAGGCTGGTCTCGAACTCAGAGATCCGCCTGCCTCTGCCTCCCGAGTGCTGGGATTAAAGGCATTAGCCGCCGCCGCCGCCGCCGCCGCCGCCGCCGCCACCACCACCACCACCACCACCACCACCCCCCACCACCACCACCACCACCCTCCCCCCCAGCATGGAAACAAACTTTCAAAACACAAAGATGTCTAAATGATCAAGTAAAACAAACACACACTAACTAGCCAATCAGGTTGCCTCTTTTCTGTATCTAACTTCCTTTTCTTTAGCTATACTTTTAAGCTGCCCATGTGATAGGAAGGTTTGTTGTTGTTTAGATACAGGGTCTCATGTAGCCTAGAGTGGTCTCAAATTTGCTTTGTGCATGATGATGACCTTGAACTTCTGTCTCTACCTGTTTAGTGCTCTGGATTACAGGCATGCATAAACCACAATGTAGTTTTATGTGCTAGGGACTGAACCCAGAGCTTCGTGCACACTAGGCAGGCACTCTACCAATTGAGCTACACATACTTCCAGCCTCAGAAAAGAGCTCGTATGAACAATATTTGGTCCTGCCTGTTGACCAGTTCTAGCACTGCAAATAAAGCCAAGTGATCAATCATAACTTTCCCCTTTAACAATGTATCTTTCCATCTCAGAATCAAGAACAATTTACGAACAAAACAGTTTGAAAACATGGGCATCATTTACTTTTTGTCCTATCTATATGTACTCCACTTTGTTTGAGACTTTAAAAGACCCCTTAGGAAAAGTGACTATTTGAATTTCTCCAAAAGACAGAGGAATACACTTACTTTACTACCATCAAGGCCAAGTAACGACTGCCACTTGAGTATGCCCTTCACAATTTAAACGGCCAGAGTGACAGGTCCTACTGCATTCTTCAGTTTTCAAGATGACATCAGCACAATTACTAGAGCAGACCGAATTCACCTAGTTAGGTGCTTAGATTCAGCACAGGAGTGTGAACTTAAATATCTAATTTTGATTGTTAGCCTATAAAGTAAAATTTGATTCTAAACTGAAAGCTATCTTGTTGATTCCCTTGCCATCCAAAGTATTCTAGGTTAGTGCACTTAAATTTAACTGAGAGCCATCAACTTTTTAGTATAAAGTCACTGTAATTCTATTTATGTTCAGAAAATGATCTTCATACATTAAACTCCAGTTTAAAATGAGTTTCAGAAGTGTTCTGCAACTCTGTTGCCTCTTGTGTGGAATATTTGCTGTAGGAATCAGTAGATGTCTTGGCTTTGTGTAAAAACACACAACCTGTTCATCAGTGGTTCTTGATCTTATTTCTGAAACAATTTCTTCTACTGCATTAATTAAATTCTAGAAGAATGGTATACTTTTCTGTGAAAATACTGAGTTATCCTGAGGGGCAAATGAGGAATCAGCATTTTTAGAATGTGGACACTTGCTAGCTTTAAGTTCAGGACGTAGACTCTGATTACCATTTTCAACAGTTCCAACTGTTGATTTTGAAGCTTCAAGATTCTTTGACATGTTCAGGATCTCCAACTGCTTCCGGCAACTTGCAGGCATTGTTTTTTTAGCCTTTAAAACTTTCTGTCTTTTTCTTTCTGGACTTTCCATATTTTGTATCCTAAAATTTAAGATATTTAACATTATACTTTGCCTCAAAGAAACAGATTTAAATGCATTTTCCAAGTTAAACAGTTATCCTATTAAAATAACACTCAGAATATCTCTCCATATTAATTACTTTTATGTGAAAGTTATATTCTAAACAGAAATAATTACAGTCAAGATTTTAAACAGGTCATACTATAATCAAGACAGTGATATCAACAGGACAGGCTCAAAATCAGAAAGAGCCTCACATACGACCATTTGACTTGTCTCAAAAGTATTATCTGGACAAAGGAGAATAAGACTGGTATTATTAATATAATGATATTTCAGGTATTTTAGATAGGCACATGGAGAAAAACATACTTTAATCTTTACCTCACACCTTATCTTAAAAACAATTCTAAAATAATAGGTAATAGAAACAATAGCAAAGTAACACTTTGTAAACGTGAATGGTGAGGGTTTTTGGAAGAAAACCAGACCACATCTCTTTAAAGTGGGTAAGTCTTGTTTCTGTAGAAAACTCTAAGGCATAAATGAATATAATGTGTCCACATATTCACTAAAAATCAAGTATATGGAGAAAGTTGATAAAGAGAAAAGCAGGAAAACAGTGGACATGTCTACTTCTTTCCCCAGTGGGAAAGAAGCCTCAGGCACAGAACAAGTAGACATGGTGACACCAGACTGGCAGTATTAGCTACAGGAGAAACCTACAGGATAGACTGGCTGAGATAGTCAGAATCCTCCTGTCTCTCTTCTCCAATCTGGGATTACAAGCATGCACCACCACTCCCATCATTTTAACAAGGGTCTAGGGGTTGAACTCAGAACCTGGGAAAAAGATAGCGACTGAGCCATTGCTCCTGCCTTGTACTGTTTTCTGATACTATTATACATGAGCTCTTTTCTTAACATCTTTTTTTGGACTTTTCATTTAAAGTCCTATGTTCCATGATGAATGGGGTTATATCCTGATGTAGGTGGGTCTTCTATCTATCTGTTGCTTTTATTGATTAATTAATAAAGAAAACTGCTTGGCCTGATAGGGCAGAACTTAGATAGGCAGAGTAGACAGAACAGAATTCTGGGAGAAAGAAAGCTGAGTCAAGCAGCCGCCATGCCTCTCCTCTCTGAGACAGAGGCAGGTTAAAATCCTTCCCGGTAAGCCACCACCTCGTGGTGCTACACTCATTAATAGAAATGGGTTAATCAAGATGTGAGAGATAGCCAGTAAGAGGCTAGAGCTAATAGGCCATGCAGTGTTTAAAAGAATAGAGTTTCCGTGTAATTATTTTGGGTAAAGCTAGCCGGTGGCCGGGAGCTGAGCGGTGGGAAGCTGCCCACAGCTCCTACTACAATACCCTGATAAACCCAAGTTTAAATGCACTTAACACCCCAAATAAATTCACTTTTAAAGCTGCCATTTTTTTGTTGTTTTGTTTCATTTTTTGACTTTTTCAAACAGGGACTAATCTAGTCAAATTGGCCTTGAACTCGCTATGGAGCTGATTCCTGAACTTCCTGCCTCTATCTCCTCAATTCTGAGACTCCAGATATTTATTAGACATTCAGTTTCAGGAGATGCCAGGAATCAAACCCAGGGTTTCCAGGGTTTCCAATGTGTTACCATGCTAGATGAAAGCTGAAAGACATAAGTCCAACAAACCCAGTGTAAATTTTAAAAAAAGATTTGAGCTAAATCAAATGAACTACAGACTGAAAGACATGTTCATATGCTAATCTTGTATCTTTTAACTTTGATGATCTTGATTTGATCTTCAATCATTTTTATGTATTTCTTACAATTTTGTATTTACTTATTTTGAAAAGACTAAATTTTTTTTCTTTCTAATCTCTATACTTTTAGTTTACTTTCATATCTAACTATCCACCCAAGATCCATTGGTACAATGATGAACGGGAAGCATCTCACTGTGTTCCTGATGTAGAAAAACTTTTAGCTCCTCATCATAAGGTATCATGTTATCACTGATGTTTAACAGATTAAGACTCAAGTATTTCTTTTAACTCATTAAATGGTGTTGCAGACTGATGATAAAATGCAGCTTGTAGAGTGCTTGCCTATTCTGTACACAGCCTCAACTTTAACCCCCAGCACTTCATAAAATCCAAGCATGGTGACACAGGCCTCTAATTCCAACATTTAGAAACAAAGGAAGAATAATCAGAACTTTGTTATCCTTAGTTACCCCAGGTGGGCTGGAGAGATGGCTCAGAGGTCCTGAGTTCAATTCCTAGCAACCACATGGTAGCTCATCTATACTGGGATCCAATGCCCTCTTCTGGCATGAAGACTTCAATGCAAACAGAGAACTCATTTTTTAAAAAAAGAAAAGCAACAAAAACAGCTAAGTGGTGGTTAGAACAAGATAGCCCCCACATGCTCATCTTTTTGAATACTTGGTCCCCAGTTGGTGGAAATGTTATATATCCCTGAGGAGACATGTTACTGGGGATGAGCTTTGGGGTTTCAAAAGTCCAAGATATTCCCAGGTAGCCCTCTCTGTCTCTTCTAGTGCAATACCTGCCTGCAGGCTCCCATGCTTCCCCACCATGATGGTCATAGACTCTAAACCTCTGAAACCGTAAGCCCCAAATAAACACTTTATTTTGTAAAGTGCCATGGTTATTGTTTCTTACCATAGCAACTGAGAAGTAACTAAGAAAAGTTGGTATCAGGAGTGGGGTATTCATGATACAGACCTGATCATGCTGCTCTTTGGAGGACTTTGGACCAAGAATGCAGACGAATGCTATAAGTGGGGCTTAACAGACTATCCTAGTAGGATCTTGGAAGACAGTAGTGCTGAGACCAATGTGGGCTACTGGAGGTTCAGATGATGAGGTTTCAGAGCAATATTAGCAACTGAACCAGAGATCATACCTGTGATACTTTGGCAAAAAATGTGGCTGCTTTTTGTCCATGTCCTAAGAATCTGGCTTGGCTGGCTGGGTGGTGGTGGTGCACATCTTTAATCCCAGCACTCAGGAGGCAGAGGCTGGCAGATCTCTGTGAGTTCGAGGCCAGTCTGGTATACCAGAGCTAGTTGCAGTGCAGGCTGCAGGCTCTGAAGCTACAGAGAAACCCTGTCCCGGGGAAAAAAAAAAAAAAAAAAGAATCTGCCTGAGCCAAAACTGAAAAGCTCCTTGGCAGAGGCTATTCCATGACAGCTTAACACTAACTGTTGAGTGGCTATTAGTAATCAATCTTATACAGGCTTACAATGAAAAAGTACAAAGATAGCAATATATATATATATATATATATATATATATATATATATATATATATTATGAATAACTAACTGTTGGGTGGCTATTAGTAATCAATCGTACACAGGTTCACAATGAAAAAGTACAAAGATAGCAATATATATTATGAATAATAATAAAAAAAGAGTGCCAGGAAATTCAATTTTGGAGCCAAGGCTTGATTCAAAGATACAAGGTCTGCTGTGAAATGTAATGAAGGGAATATTCTCTCTACAGGATAAGACCCTATCCATATAATCTTGCAACTTGTAAAAGGAAAAGTCCTTTAGCTTTTTTTCTGCTCCTAAAAAACAACAAACCAAAGTTCATGTAAAGTAATTTAAGGGCACCATGATTCATCTCAAAGAGGCTACTTAACCTGGCAGTGTTGACCATGCGGTTCTGACTTTAGAGTAATGAAGGAAACAGGAGATAAGGGGTGCAGAGGTTTGAAAGAAAGAAAATGGCCCCAATAGGCCACAGGAAATGACACTTTTTTTTTTGAGTTAGTGTCTCAGGTAGCCCAGGGTTTGCCTACAACTGTTTAGTGGAACTCAGAACCATCCTGCCTCCGCCTCCTTATATACTAGAATTATAATCTTACCCCCATTACACAGCATTTATGTTCAATTTGTGTAAGATACTACCAATAAAAGCTTTCTTTTTTTTTTTTTTTTTTTTCGAGACAGGGTTTCTCTGTGGTTTTGGAGCCTGTCCTGGAACTAGCTCTTGTAGACCAGGCTAGTCTCGAACTCACAGAGATCCATCCGCTTGCCTCTGCCTCCCGAGTGCTGGGATTAAAGGCGTGTGCCACCACCGCCCGGCCAATAAAAGCTTTCTAACATATCATCATGTAGTACTGTATAAGTTTCTTCCCACACAGAAACACTCCATTCTGCAGGAAAGCTCCATTAAGTAGTAAACAACTGTTTAAGAAGTAAACAAAATAGCTTCAGAAATTCCCAGAAACTATCCAGATCTCTGGGATCCTCCCTGCCAGGATAATAAAAGCAGGGAGTCCCTCCAGAACAAGCCAAACAGAGCTGCAAAGAAGATTCTAAGACCAGACCAGCTTTCTGGAATAAACAAAAACCAGGTGAGCTGCCTAGAAGAGGTGGACACCAACTGTGGCACCTGGAAAAGCCACTCTTAAACATGTTGAGCTGCCTGCATGGTATATCGTGAGTTCCAGGTTTCCATGCTGATGTAGACTTTGGTGATGCAGCTGTCTTTGAGTCATTTCTATTATATGTAACCCATTACCCATATTCCTGTAACTAACCCCATTAAATCTCATTGGTTCACCAAACTGGACTTTGGTGGTATTCATAGTTTTATCTGTCATGAGTTCCCTATCTGGGTTGACTGGACATATATACTGACTCTGCAGGAAAGGTTTCTGTTGGAACCTCTGGCTCACTTATACATGGTCTGAGAAGCCCCATCTCTCTCTCTTCAAATACCACCCTCTCAGAAAATCTCCAACCAAGGCACCAAAAAGCCAAGTACCACATTCTTGGAGGCTGCAGTAGCTCCTCCCATGAAGTTGCCAGCCCAAGTCTCCACCCAGTGTTCAGGTTTTGGCCATACTTGGAAAAACCTATTTTGTCTTACATTATGTGGTAAATGTACACCCATATGGCCCAAAAAGATTTTCTTAACTGTGTTATTCATGAACTTCTAACTGTGAAGTGAAATACCAAGAGTCTATATTTGTGTTCCTATTTTAATTTTTATATTAAAATTTAAATAGCTCACGTGTATGTGCCTGATTATATGTATGTACACCATGTATAGGTAATACCAATGGAAGCCAGAAAAGAACATTTGATCCCTTGAACTGAAGTTGATCCCTTGCAGGTAAAATGTATCATGTGGATGCTGGAAACCAAACCCAAATTTGCAAGAACACAGAGTTCTCTTAACCACTAAGCCATCTTTCCAGTCCCTAAAAGTACAGATTTATCTGTTTATTTGATGTGTGTGTGCCATGCCGTGAGTCCAGTACTGTGAGTACATCTTGTGGTACCCTCCTACTATGTGGATTCTAGGAATTAAACTCCATCTGCTGAGTTATCTTCTTCAAATGTATTTTTAAATTCTTACTATTATTAGTTTTGCTATTAAAACAGAAAGTCTTTACTATTCAGTTTTATCTTTGAAAAGTAAAAACTTTAAGATGTTAAAGCCTCATAGTTCAGAACTAATATTTAAAGCAGAGTCTTAAAGCTATAGGCTATTACAGCACCAATCAGGTAAGTACTATTGAAGAAACAGGATTGCTTTAGTAGGTAAAAAATTGTCAACAAGATAGCAAAAGCTCTTCTTAGAGACCAAGTTATGGTAGGTGGTAACCAGCTTTGTGAGCACTGTACTGCTCCTTACAACAAAATCTGGTCCAAGGACATCATACGGCATCATGACCATGTGAGCACCAGCAGACCTTTGCCTTTACTTTTATATTCATCAATGCAAGAGTATGAAAGGAATACAAAATGTTCATATAAAATAAGTTACTTTCCAGCACTCCTTAATGTCTGATGACAGTCATTTTAAACTAATTTTAAGATTTTGTTTGGGGCCCAAGTATGGTGGTTCAGGCCTTCATTTAGTCCCAGCACTCAGAAGACAGAAGTAGGTAAATCTCTGCAAGTTAGAAACCAGTCTGGTCTCCATACCAAGTTCCACGTTAGCCAGGACTCCAAAGAGAGAGCCTGTCTTTTAAAGAATTTTTTTTTCTAATGAGGTCATCAAACATGCCCTAGTGTGTGTGTGTGGGGGGGGGTGGCGCAGTGGTCAGAGGACAACTTGTGGGAGTTGATCCTTTCCTTCAATCATGTAGGTCCAAGGGATGCAAGTGAGGAGTCAAGGCTGGGCAACAAGTACCCATGGTGCTATCTTGCCAGCCTTATGTTTTTTACCTTTGTATATGTTTGTTCAAATTTCGGAGGTTAACTGAGCATCTTCCTGTGTCACTCTCCATAAATATTAAGGCAAAGTTTCTCAATGAATTTGGAGCTCACCAATTTGGCTAGTCTTATTTGTCAGCTTGCTCCCAGAAGCCCATCTGAGCTTCCCAAGTGCTGGGATTATAGGAACATCCCCACACTGGACCTGACATTTACTGGAGCTCTGACTTCAGTTCTCCATGCTTCTAAGTGCTTTACCCACTGAGCCACCTTTTTCATCCTCTAAAGCTGCACGCATAAATGTATGTATGTATTGGCTTTTCAAGGCAGGGTTTTTCTATCTAGTCCTACCTGGTCTGGCATTCACTCTGTAGATTAGATAAGCCTGGAACTCAAAGATCTGCTTGCCTCTGTCTCTAGTGCTGGGATTAAAGGCATGTACCATTACCACGACCCAGCTATTTTATTTATTTACAACCCTGGCTGGCTAGGAACTCACCATGTAAATCAGGATGGCTTTGAATTCAGAGATCTGACTGCCCAGGTACTATGTTTAAAGATGAATATCACTACATCTGGCCAGTGAATCTGTCATTTATTTATTCAGATTTTGAGACAGGGTTTCTTTGTGTATAGCTCTGGCCGTCCTGGAACTCAGTCTATAGACCAGGATGGCCCCACTCTCACAGAAAACCACTTGCCTCTGCCTGGGATTTGCCACCACCTCTTGGCAAATCTTCAGTTCTAAGCAAATTGCCATTCACATTTCTTGAGCTACAATTTCAGCCGTATCTATTTAAATTCTCATACAATTGACCCTTCATATACCGGTAGGTTTCAAATCCACATCTTTCACAGTAAAGAATTTGGGGTATGTATAAGACCACTGCTGATAACAGAATACTTCTGAGTATCATAGAGAGGCTCATTAGTTTTGTTTTGTTCCTGTATCTTGTATTTTTATGAGATAAGACTTCATGTATGCAAGACTACCATAGAACTCGTGGCAGCTCTGGCACAACCACCTAAGTCCTGGTATTAAGAGGCATGAGTCACCACTCATGGGACAATCACATTATTTGGAGGGGTTTTTTTTGTTTGCTTTTGAAACAACGTCTTACTATGTATCCCTGGCTGGCCTGGAACTTGATAAGTAGACCAGGCCTGCTTGGAACTCAGAGATATATCCGCCTCTGCCTCCCAAGTGCTAGAATGAAAAGTATGCAACGCCACACAGGGTCCACAATTAAAACCAATTTTTCTTTCCTACCTTTGGTTGACTGGAGAAAAAAAGAAATGGAGTACTACAACAATCCTTAACAATTTACCATGGCTATCTAAAGCTTTTTCACAACAGCACTGAGCAGATCAGTGCCTCAGTTAGAGGTATACTAATGGAAATTACACTTAGTAGAAGAATGAGGGCTCTACCCAGCTGGTGGCTACGTTTAGAGCCATAAGCCACACTCACACTTGTAACTGCTCAGATTCAAAACTTAAAACTGTATCTGAGCCAGGCGGTGGTGGCTCAGGCCTTTAATCCCAGCACTCGGGAGACAGAGGCAGGCGGATCTCTGTGAGTTCGAGGCCAGCCTGGACTACAAAGGGAGTTCCAGGACAGGCTCCAAAACCACAGAGAAACCCTGTCTCGAAAAAACGAAAAAACAAAAAACTGTATCTGATTATCTTCTCTCTTTTTTATATACTGGGCATTGAATCCATGGTCTCATTTATGCTAGCACTAAGCTACATCCTCGGCTCTTTTTCTAGTCTGAGAAAAGGTCTCACTATGATGCCCAAGCTATCCTTGAACCAACTCTGTAGTTCCCAGGCAGGCCTTTAAATTGTTATCCTACTAGCTGACCTGCAACACAGCCCTAAAAGCTGTAAAACTCATTGTTTTCTCTTTACACAGTGTTTAAATGCAGAATGATTTACCTATACTTAAAGATAAAAAAGAATTATCCAAGTCTATTGTTATGTATGTTATAGTATGGGTCCGGGCTTAACTCTCAGAGAATAACATAATTTAGTAGGTAAAAAACTTGCCATGAAAGCCTGATCCAGGGAACCCGTCTATGGATATAATTCCCACACAAATACAATAATAATTTTATTATTATGAATATAACAGAGAACTATGGTATAAACACAAACAGATCAAGGGACTATTATGTTTCATAACAAAATTCAAAATATTAAGTAAGAAAATATAGTGGAATTCAAGACTGACATTAAGTACAGGGTCACGCAAAGCCAAAAAAATTCAAGAGTTAGCTAGATTGCACTAGCTGCTACAATTTTTTTAAATGCACTGCTTACATATTTCTGCTGTGGTAGAAGTTAATCTTAGGGTGCAGGTGATCTGTATCTATACTGTTATGGAGACTAATTTGATTAAGGTTAGATTCAACCTTTCTAAAAAAGTTGAGGGATAAGCAAGATAATTTAAAAGGCAACATTCACAAGACTTAAATTCAGGTATTTAATGAATCCTTCATTTCATCCCTTTTCATATTTTATTTATTCATTTATTAAGACAGGGTCTCACTGGCTGACCTTGAAACTCACGAGTCATCCTGCCCCTGCTTCCCAAGTACTAGGATCTAAATCAAGTCCCACAGCAGACAGAGGTCAGTTTTCTTAAGAATTTTAAACAGAGAGAGGCCATTGTTTCCTGTGCTGAGGCACATTCTTTAACTTGTTTGCCAAACTGGAAAAAGATGAAGGAGAATAAGCGATTGCTAATTTTTTCTTTTTCAGGCACCACAAAAATAAATAAATAAATCGACCTCTACCTGACTGGAGTTCAGGCGCCGGTGAACGTTGCAGCTGACGTTAACTGGGCTAAACTGGTTACAGGAGACCAACCCAGGATTCCTAAGCCAAGTGTCCTTGACCTTAAGCTTAGGAGGACAGGCCGGGGGCTTCACCAAGACCAGACAGCCCTGCCTGAGGTGAACAAAGGCCTCACGCCGCGACCCACTCGGGGACGGGATCTTTCCTCAGGTACCCCACACACCCGGAAGAGCGAGCTCCCGGCGCCAGGCTCAGCGGCGGCACCTGCGTCGCCAACTGTGCACCTGCCGAGCGGCTGCAGACGTTGGCAGCGGCTGCCCCCACAGCTCACCTGCGGGACGCGAGGCGCGCAGGCTCCCGGCACGGGCCGTCCCGCCGGGCCGCGGCGACACTTCCCCAACCGCCGGCGCTCCCGGCTCCTCCGCCCGGGGCCGACCCGTTCGCTCCGGGTCGCGTCCGGCCCGGGGTTCACGCGCCGCCATGAAGCCTGCCGCTCCTCCAACCGCCGCCCGCCCGCCCGCGGCCCGCCCGGAGCCACCGCCGCCCGCGACCTACCTAGCGCCGCGCCGCTTGCGGCTGCCCTCACAAAACAGCGGACCAGCTCCGCAGACGAAATGACCCGACGGCCGGCTGCAGCCAAACTAAATCTCCCTCCCTCCGCCCCCGGGCCTCCACAAGCCAATGGAAGCGCGAAGGGCGAGAGCGCAGCCAATCGGGGCGACGATGGGCGGGGAACACAGCGGCAAAGGAAAAAGTAAAAAAGCAGGCAAATGGGCGAGCCGGGCTAGCAGGGAGGGAGGGAGGGAGGGAGAGAGGGAGGGCGGGCGGACTGGCAAGACTTGGATGGTGTTTAGGAAACTATTACTAATAAGACTTTGTTCGCAAAAACAAACCCCGGAGAAAAAGGGTTATAAATTCCAATTGTGAAAAATCTGCTGGGTTAGAACCTGGAATGGCGTTCGGCCAGTGACCTTTACTGGAGTCCTAAGGAGCCTCTGAAGAGAAGGGGCTGAGAAACCATGAAAAATAGTATTTCTCATCACTATCACCAGATGTGCTCTGGACACAGAAGGTCTCTTGGCCAATAGGGGCAGTTTGCAAAATGTCCTTGAGCGGCTAAGCTGCGTTGCTGAGGTAGAGAAGGACCATCTTGCCGCCATTCCTCCTCCACAGGCTGCCCACAGCCTGGCAGTATGGAAAAGTCTGTTGTTTACACTCTACACCTGGTGACCCACTCCCCTAATCCCAGCAAGCCTGAGGCAGGGGCTGGTGGATCTGTGCGAGGATAAAGGCAAACCTGAATGAACTCCAGGCCCACCAATCTCTAAATAAATAAATAAATATCGCATTACAGTAGTATGTCTCCTTATTACTGAATTTTCAGATGTTAAACCCCTTAACGTTTGCCGCGTCGAGTGGTCCTGTGGGCCGAAGAGATGACTCAGAGGTTTAGAGCACGTGCCCTCATGCAGAGAATTCAGATCCAGCACCCCACAACAGGCTCACAACTGCCTATAATTCCAATTACAAGGGATTCAACACCCTCTGGCTTCTGAGGTCGTTTGCCTGTAAGTGATGCACATAAATTCATGGAGGGACACTCACATATTTAAATACATATATATTTTTTAAAAAAATATGGCCCTGCTATAAAGAACTTAGAGACCATTGTGTGTGCTGCAACAAGCCAGGTTTGGCCACTCATCCTCAATGAGCCAAATGCTTATAGAAAAACAGAAAAAAAATTATTCAATATGGCCACATTGGGAGGAGGGACAGACAGATTCTGAAACTTCCCCAAGCCAGTCTTCAGGGTATAATGAGGATGTGGCTGTTAGCTCAGCTTGATCTGTGAGATAAGCAAGAAATTGACTGTCTTGGGAAAACAATAAACGAATATATAAGAAAGCCAGAGGGGGCTTGGAGAGATGACTCAGCAGTTAGGAGCTCTTCCAGAGGTCCTGAGTTCAATTCCCAGCAACCACATGCTGGCTCACAACCATCTGTAATGAGATCTGGTGCCCTCTTCTGACCTGCAGGCATACATGCAGACAGAACAGTATATGCATAATAAACAAACAAACAAATCTTAAGAAAGAAAGAGAGAGAAAAGAAGGAAGGGGGGGCTGGAGAGATGGCTCAGTGGTTAAGAGCATTGCCTGCTCCTCCAAAGGTCCTGAGTTCAATTCCCAGCAACCACATGGTGGCTCACAACCATCTGTAATGAGATCTGGTGGCCTCTTCAGGCATATATATATAGACAGAATATTGTATACATAATAAATAAATTTAAAAAAAGAAAGGAAGGAAGGGAAGGAGGGAGGGAGGGAAGGAGGGAAGGAGGGAAGAAGGAAAGCCAGAGGATGATCTTCTGTCAGGATGAGAGAGGAAACCCCAAGTTGGGAGTCTGCCCAGGGCATGCTGGGTCCTTGTACTTTTCTTATTGTCTCCCCTAGATGTGTATTGCTAAGCAGGCCCTTTTCTTCTCACTGCCTTTCCCCTGAGAAAGACCTTAGGAAGCGTGTCCCAGGGCATCTTGGAAATTCTCCACCTTTATTACCTAGTCATGGCCTGTCACCCTATCTGCCTGCCTATCAGGGAGTCTGCCTAACTGTTAGTCTCCCCATAGAGTTAAATAGAAACATTCTGGCCACAGTGTGGTCCTGCCCACGGTAGTCTCAGCTCCAACGACTGCTGGAAGAGCATTTGACAACTGTGTTTCTTCAGGAGACAAGCTCCTTTTCTGGATGCCCCCAGAGCTTCAGTTGTTTCTATCCCTGCACATTCCTGAGGTTCTAATTTCTTGGGTTCCATAGTTTCATGTGGTGAGAGAGTCAAAGACTGTAGCTTCAGAGTCTCTGTAGACAGGCTGGCCACAGTCCTAGTGCCCAGATATCTGTCATGCTAGGCAGAGTCACATTTGGTGAAGCTTGGTGTTTAACACTGTCCTCTTGGGGAAGGGACATGCCCTTGTGGCCTGTTGCCATATTGTTGTATAGGAGTTACCTCAGATATTGAAAGATTCTGTCCTGTAGAGAAGCTCATTAAACAGGAAGGTAAACAAATCAAATAGTTTTAGGAAGTCCCTGAAACTGACCAGATTTACTAGGCCCCGCCCTACCAGAATAAGCAATAAAAGCTGAGAGTCCCTCAGAGACTCACTGAACATAACTGCAAAGACTCAAAAGACCGAGCTGCAGCTCAGCTATTACAAATATAAGTATTACCACCACCCTCTTACAGCCATGCCTACTTCTATTATCCCCTACAGAGTACCTGTTTTGGTTATCTCATACATAACTGATGCTCAGTAAAGTTCTATTGGCCTTCCAAAGGACCTTAGTTACTTCTGAACACCCATGTACAGCTCTACAGACTGTAATTAATTCAGCATTAAGTGATACAACAGAAATAAAGTGTGGTGGTTTAAGAATGCCCTCCTATAGTTGAATGATTTAGTCACCAGGGAGTGGAACATTTTGATAGGTTTAGAAAGAGTAAGAGGTGTGACCTTACTGAAGGAAGTGTGTCACTGGAGGTGGGCTTTGATATTCCAAAAGCCCATGGCAGACCCAGGTCTGTTGTCTGCCTATGGATCAGGATATAAAACTCTCAGCTACTGCTCCATGCCTGTCTTCTTCCCATAATGATCATGGACTCACCCTCAGAAACTGTAAGCAAGCCCCCAATTAAATGCTTCCTTTTGTACTTTTTTTTTTTTTGGTTTTTTTCGAGACAGGGTTTCTCTGCAGCTTTGGAGCCTGTCCTGGAACTAGCTCTTATACACCAGGCTGGTCTCGAACTCACAGAGATCCGCCTGCCTCTGCCTCCCGAGTGCTGGGATTAAAGGCATGAGCCACCACCGCCCAGCTAAATGCTTCCTTTTGTAAGAGTTGCCTTGGTCATGTCTTTTTCACAACAGCTGAACAGTGACTAACACAATGTATGATTATTATTATTATATTAAATTATAATTTCATGTTCCAGCAGTAACTTATGTTACCAGCTTACAAAGGCTTGTATGAATAATACATTAAATGATAGGATAGAAATAAAGTATGACTTATGGTTAATTTTATGCTAACAAGATTATAGTGTCCAGATACTATTATGGAAGTATTATATAGACTTACAACCTATGGTCATCATCTCTTCTGACATCAAAAGGTGGTCCTCAATAATGTGGGTGACACTCAACCAATCAATTCAAGGCTTTCAGGACAGAAACAGTTTCCCCAGAGAAGTGCGATATGGGATTCTCCTCTGTCTTATTACCATTGGTTATAAAAGAAGCTGGCCAATGGCTAAGTAAAGCCAGCTAGGAAATCTGAACAGAGATATGGAGAGAGAATAGGTAGAGTCAGATATGCCATGTAGCTGCTGAAGGAGAAAGACGACAGCCAGAAACTTACCTGTAGGCCACAGCCTCGTGGTGATTCACAGATTAATAAAAATAGGTTGATTTAAGATGTACGAGTTAGCTAGAAAGATGCATAAGCTATTGGCCAGTGTTGTAATTAATATAGTTTCTCTGTGATTATTCCTGGGCGGGTGGCCAGGAAAAGAATGAGCAGTCTCCTCTTACAGGAGTGGGACTTCTGGTGAGTTTCCAAGTTGCTAGGCTTAGCCAGGCGGTGGTGGCGCACGCCTTTAATCCCAACACTCGGGAGGCAGAGGCAGGCGGGTCTCTGGGAGTTCGAGGCCAGCCTGGTCTACAAGAGCTAGTTCCAGGACAGGAACCAAAAGCTACGGAGAAACCCCGTCTCAAAAAATCAAAAAAAAATCAAAAAAAAAAAAAGAGCTAGTTCCGGGATGGGTACCAAAGCTACAGAGAAACCCCGTCTCGACAAACAAAAACAAACAAACAAACAAACAAACAAAAAAAGAATCCAAGTTGCTAGACTGCTGTACAAAGTTCACAAGACCACAGCATCCATTTTTGGTTTTGTATTTTTAGTCTTTTTTTTTTTTAAGTCAGTGTCTCATTGTGTAGCTCAAACTGTCTTGGAACCCATTGTGTAGACCAGGCTGGCCTCAAATCCACAGAGATACATCCATCTCTGCCTCCCAAGTGCTGGGTTAAAGGTGTGCACCAGCCACTACACCTAGCTCACAGCATCCATTTGTTTGAATCTATAAATCTGTAAATTTGACAGTCCCCATAACCACGTAAGCCAATTATTTCTAAATCTCTTCATATATGAATATATAATATGTAGTATATTTAATCGTGTTTATACGTATGTCCTGTTTTTGTGGGAAACTTTTATTTTTGTGAGGTAGTGGAAGGAGGTGAGTACATGTGCCACATGATACCTGCTCTGGAGTCAGAGAATGGTTTTGTAGAGTTTTAGGGATCCAATTCCGGTCAACAGGCTTTTGAAATACGTGCCTTTCTTTACTCACTGAGCCATCTCACTAGCATTCTTTGGGGTGTATTGACTGAGAGAATTCTAAGCAGCTAAGTAAAGCTAACTGTCTTTTTATCAAAGGGATAGACTGATCTGAACACTTGCCCTAGATAAACCAGGTATATCCAGAAATACAAGCCTTTATTTAATAACTTGCCATAATGGATCTCTGTATTACAGTGAAATGTTTAATGCTTCTTACTATTCCATATACTGTCCTCCAGGTCTGACATGACTGTAGCCATGCAGAAAAGCCTGTATGACGTGGGGCCAGTTCACAAGGCCAAACTCCTTCTCAAGACACAGTTAACAGTTGACTGGGAAGAACGACTCATGAGGCTCCTTCCCTTCCTGAAGATATATGGCAGTTAATAACAGTTGGTGGGGGCAGGGAGAGCTTACAAGGCCCCACTCCACTGTAAGAATCTTGACAGTTGACAGTTGCTGGGAAAGGTGGTTTTGTTTTTTCTTTAGTGGTGAAGATGCCTCAAAGTCACGTGTGCTTTTGTAAGTAATTCCAACTAAGGGGATGTTTGTTTTCGTTGCTGGTGCCCTCTGTAGAGTGAGAAGGCTTTTGTTTACATCTCCTCGGGAAAAGCTCATATTACCAGATAATAACTGGCTATTAGAATTGCTTGTTATGAAATTCTTGATAGGCAGTATTTACACCAAAAGACACAACTTAGGAAATATTGTAATGAGGGGATTTCCCATCTGTCTGCTGTGAATATGTTTTATTACCAATGATTAGTAAAGAAGCTGCTTTGGCCTATGGCAGGGCAGAAGATAGCTGGGCTGGAAAACTAAACAGTGCAGGAAGAAAAAGCAGAGTAAGACAGAAGCCATGAAGCTGCCCAAGAAGCACAAGCCTTGTGGTAAAATATAAAATAATAGAAATGAGTGAATTTAAGATGTAAGAGTTAATAAGAAGCCCGAGCAAATACTCCAAAGAATATGTAATTAATATTAAGCCTCAGAGTGATTATTTTATAAGTGACTTTAGAACAGGCAGGTGGAGAAAACTGAGTACAGTGAGACTGGCCAGATGGAGAATATTTGTAGCTATAGTATTGACAGGAAGGTGTAAAAGATTGGTAAGGTCTTCCATGTTGTAAAATACAGTCCAGGGCTGACCACCTATTTTGATAAATAAAACTTGTATTATAACAGAGCATGCTTATTTGTAATTATGAGGTTGATGGAGGCAACTTGGGAATAGAAGAAAAGCATCTCCAGAAGCAGAATCGTCCCTTCAATCAGAACAACTCTGAGTCGCAGTCATTCGATAGGAGAGGCAGTACATACATGGCATAGGGTTCTTGCGGTTATATAGTGTAGGGGAAAAGGGCCAGCCAAAGGAACACACTTAGACCAGAGCTAAAGAAACGTTCCTTGGCCCTGTAACCAGAGCCAGTGAGAGAAAAACACCCTGTGCCTGAAACTGGAGCCAAAAGGCTAAGAAGGACCAGTGAAAGAAACACACTTCAGCCCTGAAACCAGAACCAAACCACCTTGATCAACTGAGCACAAAACCAACCAATCCCTGAGCAGGAAATCTAGCTGATCTGAGCTTGCCCAAGATCAAGGGGATTGAAATCTGATCAATTGCCATCCTGGAAATCTTCACCCTGTTAGAACTCCACCCCTAAGAAGCCCTATATAAGCCCTGTGCCTGTTCAGTTTGCTGCTGCCTTTTTCCACCCTGGCAGAGGCGATCACTCCACTCTCCTGGATTCCTCTCTCCCAATACATTTCTTGAACGAGCTTTGACTGAGACCTTCTTTTGCTGGGGCAGGGAAGGAGCCTGGGCTGAGCATGACAAGGAGAGTGGAGCAGGATTCTAACATGTTCACTAGGGAAAGTTTCTAAAGAGTTGTTACACTCGGGGGACCTGACCAGGGGAAACCCTCCCCTGCCAGGATAGAGTCCTTACATTGGGGAAACCTTGCCCAGGAGCTGGGCTGTAAGCTGCTACACTTATGAGTGACTTTGTGATATTCATTTTCTCCCAATTGCCAGAATAGTTTTCCATCCAACTTGCAACACTTAGAATAGCGTAGGGGTTAGTCAGCTATAGTTATGTGTGTCTTGTCAAAACATTTTTTTAAAAAACAAAAATTATCTTGTGTAAATTGGTCACTGGTCACATAGACCGTCATAAATTTCTATACAATGTCCCTGATCTAAAGGTTTCAAGACCAGCCTGATGGCCTAACTGCTGTCTTTCTGCTTCTGTAAACGATGCTTGCTTGCGGCAGCCGTTCACAGCTGTCTTTCTGAGTATGTCATACAACTGAGGTTTTGCCTTTAAAAGCTCAAACAAATTGGGAGGTCAAGACTCCCTATCATTTGACTTATTCAGATCTCTCAGTGGTCTCCTAACAACAGGACAAAAAAGGAGAACCTGTGGGGAAGGATGAGGGCCAAAGGTCAGTTCCCTGCAGTCTGGAAGTGACAATAACCAGGTTTGGTGTGTGGCTCCCACGTCAGAAGCACCCACAGGTGTCAGTCAACCACTGTGTCCAGATTCTCAGTCCAGAGGCATTTAGGTCATCAACCCTTAAAGACACACACAGTCTGCACCTGTCTAACGGAGGCAATGCACAGGCACCAGAAAGCCTTCCAGGAGACAGCAGGCTGACCGCTGCACATCACGGCGGGCCACCACCTGGGGAAAACTGCGAGAAATCACTGAGGCATTGAAGAGCACCGGAAGCAGGGAAACGCAGAAATGTGCTAAAGGATTTAAGTCCAGTTTCAGAGACAGCCTCATTTTCATTTGTAGCCCTAGCTGGCCCGGAACTGGCTTTGTAGGCCAGGCTAGCCTTGAACTCAGAGATCCGCCTGCCTCTGCCTCCTGTGTGCTGGGAATAAAGATGTGACAACAGCCACTTTATATCATTTGTTAAATGAGACACATATTAAGGATCAGAGAGCAATTATTGGTTGAAAAACATCTAATTTCAACACTCATGTGAAATGACTGACAAAGTGAGTCTCGATAAAGTTTCTACAGCTTCTGTCACTTAGTCTTGCTGGAGTCCTCGGAGCATTCACAAGGCTGAGGAAGAAGGATCATGAGTTTGAAGACAGTCTGGACAGGTCTCAATACTCAACTTCCCAAACAAGAGCTAGAGATGTAGTTCAATGATAGAATATTTCTCTATTATGCAAAAGTCCTGGTTTGAACCCCAGAACCACCAAAGTAAGTTGTAACACACAAGCAAATATTTTTCTTCCAAACAAAAGGTTTCACATATTTATTACTGAACTATTGAATGAACCTATCAGAGCACAGAAACAAAGAAAAAACTCATATCCCCAATAAACACACTCAGATATCCAGACAATGGTAAGGTTTTAAACTTGATGCAGTAAGTTAACGATGACCTTCAAACAGCATCAATACACATGGCTCCTTAGAGACCCAGTTTGGTTCGTCTCCAGTGTCTCCTCTTGGAGTTGTACATGATTTTATTGCCAGTTCTCATCTGAATCCATTGTGGAATGGGACGATTTTGCTTTTGTTTCTTAGCCAGGACTCGCTTGATCCTGAATGTCTTGTGAGAAGCCATGGTGAAGAAAAGTCAGACAGGCACAGACTGTGTGAGAGAGAAAGGCAAAAACGTATAGTCATTAACAAAAATGGATGATGGTACCTGGGCATGGTGGCTCATGCCTTTGATCCCAGCACTCGGGAGGCAGAGGCAGGATCTCTGTGAGTTCGAGGCCAGCCTGGTCTACAAGACAGATTTCAGGACAGCCAGAGTTGTTACAAAGAGAAACCCTGTTTTGAAACAAAACAAAAAGAGGCATTCAAGAGGAAAAGCAAGTGAAACAATCACAACAGTTGATCTAGAAATGGGGGTTAAGCACCAAAAAATTCCACCAAGAATTCAACCAATAATTGAACATACAGTTCTCAAGGTCGATCTGAACTATACGTGACCCTGTCTAAAAAAACAAAACAAAAACCCACCAGAAAAACAAAACAGAGAGTGTAGGGAAGGGAAAGAAGCTGCTCAATTAGCTGATTCATTCCATCAAAGAATTTAATAGCCGGTTGTGGTGGCGCACGCCGGTAGGATTTGCTGAAGGAGGCAGAGGCAGGAGGATCACGAGTTCGAGGCCAGCCTGGGCTACACATTTAAAAAAAAAAAAGAATTTAATAATTGGGAAAAGGTTTCACTAAGTAATTTTCTTCCTACATCAAAGAGTTGGCAGAAATATATTGTTAAGACTGACCTAAGTAACAGTCTCAAGCCTCATGGGTTAAAGATTTGTAACCACATATTTATGACATTTTAAATCCTTCCTCAAACAGCAGTGCCATGCACATGTGGGTATAAATGTTTGCTGGAAATTTAATTTCTTTTGCTAAAATTATCAACTATCTTTCTTTTTTTTTAATTTCTTGCACCAAAAATAGTTTTTTAAAATATTTAGCTAGATCAAAGACAAAAAACAAAAAAACCCTAATTTTGATAATGCAATCATTTAATTTGAATAATTCAGGTCTGCTACAAAAGCAAAGATGAGCCAGACATGATAGTGCATATTGTCAATCTCAGTACTGAGGAGATAGTCATGGGAACAGTTCAATTTCTACCAAGTTCAAGTCCAGCCTCGTCTACACAGCAAGATCTCAGTCATCTAGCCAGTGAGAGCTACAAAGTTAGACCCTGTCTTGGAAAAAAGAAAGTGAGAAAGAGAAGCTTTTTTTTGTTATCAAAAGAAAAAAATATTTTACTAATGTAAAAGACAGTTTAAAAACAGAGACAGAGAGCTGGAGATGAGAGTATGTATTCTTCCAGAGGACCCCAGTCCAGTTCCTAGCATGTGTATCAGTTCACAGCAGCCGACACACATCTGTAACATCAGTTGCAAGGGATGGATGCCCTCTTTAGATCAGGCACACACATGGTACACATACATACATACAAGCACTCATACACACAAAAATAAATCTAAAAATAAAAGTTAAAGGAGACAGAACAGCTGAAATTCTCCATTACAAAGGTCTCTTCACATAAATAATTTTCCCACACATTGAACTCATGACCTATTTTATCTTTGAAAACTTGTATGCATTTCCCAGCTTTTAACACCGGGGGGGGGGGGGGGGGGGTGACTTACATACCAACCGTAGACTCCCCTAATGTGCCATCTGAAGTGGTTTGACTAAGAATGTTCCCTTCCCCCCACAAGCTCAGCACTGAATGAGCTTAGTCACCAGGGAGTGGCACTATTTTGAAAAAGATTAGGAAGTGTGTGGCCTTGTTGGGGGAAGTGTATCACTGAGGGTGGTCTGAGTTTTCAAAAGCTCAGTCTTTCCCCTCCCCCTCTTATCCCCCATCCCCCACCACACCTCCTGTGGATCAGGTTCTAGTGCTCAACTGCTTCTCCAGCTCCTGCCTGCATGCTGCCATGCTCCCTGCCATGATGATAATGGACTAAGCCTCTGAAACTGTATGCAAACCACCAATTAAATGTTTTCCTTTGTAACAGCTGCCTCCGCCACAGTTTCTCATCACCTAAATATTATTTCCTATGCTGATTTGGTGTCTAAAGTCTGTAATCCCAGCATGTGGAAAGTAGAGACAGGAAGATCAGGAGCTCCAGATCAGGCTGAGACTTGAGTGAGGAAAAAAACAAAAGGATTAAGTGGAATTAAGAGCTTGGTATATAGTGCCTATATGTAATCACAGCCCTTGGGAGGTAGAAGTATATGTATGAGAGACTTACTATATAGCACTGGCTAGCCTGGAACTTGCTAAGTATGCTGACCAGGCTGGCACTGAACTCAGAGACATCTGCCTGCTTTCTGCCTTCTGACTGATAGGTGGGATTAAAAGTACATGCCACTAGGCCTGGCTCAAGGGTCTATTTTGAAACAAACATAAATTTAGTCATTGTATCACTCTTACTGTTTAGGATTACTTGTGAGAGGGTCTCGTAAAGCTGGTATGACCTTAAATTCTCTAAGCAGGTAAAGGTAGCCTTTAACTAGGGATCTTCTTGCCTCCCTATGGAAGACAGTTTATATGCTGTCTGGTATTTGAGTTCATGTAAAACAGTGATTTTCAGCTTGTTCCTTGCCTTGAGAGATTCCATCTGAGTGCAGCCTCAGAGGCATCTCCTTTGGACACAAAGATACCACCAACCAAGAAGCACACACTGATAACTACTCAAAGGAAACAAAGCACATTGGAACCATATGGGCACGAGGGTGTAATAAAACCTTCTCAAAAACAAAACAAAGCAAATGAAAACCAGACCCCAAACATACTGGACACATGACATCAACAAAAGCCTTCTATTGGATCCCATTAAGACTCAACACCGCCATGGTGCCAGTACCAGTGACATGCTATCTGACCACTAAGCACGTAGGACTGATGGGAACTCCAGCCTTGTCCATCTCACCTTGAAGGTGCTATGCCTCCGTTGGTTAGCTCTGCTCACCCTAAAGCTCAGCTCTGTAAGCCTCTAGCAGCTCTTCAACTGTGTTCCTTAACATTTTATCTGACCAATGGGAATGACCGTATCAGCCACTTGACAGATCCTACTACGTATCAAAACCATGAAGAGTTGTCATCTCTGACTTGTATCTTGTCAGACTCCTGCTGATCCCAAAGGCATGGTGATCACATCTTTCAAAGATGAGGCTGGCAACTAGTTAGGTATTAACAAACTCTGGAGAGCACTGAAGTCAGGGGCCCTAGGAGCCACAAAATCAACCTCGTGTAAAGCAAAGGCCCGAAACTGCAGTACTCTTAATGAATGGCCCCAGGGACAGAACCTGAGTCACACCTCTGGCCCTATGGGAAGATACGATATCCTGAATTGTTCAGAAACTTGTAACTAGATTTCTAAACCAGGTGCAAAGCCCCAAACACTATAACTATCAAAGAAGAGACTTTCTAATAAAGAACAAGGGACTATCACTGTTTCCATCTGTAAACAGGGCTGGGGATGTAGCTCAGGTGGATAGCCGTATGGCATACAGGCTGCCCTAGGTCCAAGCACAGCGTTGTGTAAACCAGCCGTAGGATTTGTAATTCTAGCGTTGCCGAAGTAGAGGAGCAGGAATTGGTAACGTCTTGCTGGGCGGTGGTGGCGCACGCCTTTAATCCCAGCACTCGGGAGGCAGAGGCAGACGGATCTCTGGGAGTTTGAGGCCAGCCTGGTCTACAAGAGCTAGTTCCAGGACAGGCAACAAAGCTACAGAGAAACCCTGTCTTGAGAAAAAAAAAAGAAAGAAAGAAATTGGTAACGTCTGAAAGGGAAACGGAGGAGGCCAGAAAGGGAAGGGGGAGATGGGAAGGGGTTACAACCTGAACTCAGGAAATAAAAGTACAACCATGTTAATCAAACCTACTTATTTTGCAGATTGAGTTACAATGAACTAAAAGGAAGTTGTGAGTTTTTTTAAACAATTAACTGAGAAATAGTGTTTCCTCTTACCTCCACTGAGTGTATAGGTGGAGACACAACAAGCTGAGAGCCCGACTCTGCTGGGTTTCCTAGAAAAAGAAGGGGATATGTCAAAGAGAGTTTTTCTAGGAGTAGGGAGGCACAGGCCACACACGGGTCACACACGGGCGGCAGTGGCGCAGGTGTGGCCCAGGCCGAGGCCTGCGACACCACACAACAGCCAAGTCCACCCCACCCACCTGCGAGCGCTACACAACGGGAGCCCCGGACGCACAACGGGAACGCTGGACCGCACAATGGGCGCCCCGGACCGTACACCAGAAGCGGTGCCCAAAGCCTCTGGCAGTTAGGATAATGGTGGCCACCGGAAATCCCGTCAGGCCTCGTGGCTAGGAAGAGGCGTTGGATGTTAGTACGCATGCGCAGAGTGTGCAAAGCCCGCAGCGTCGGCTTCAGGCCGAGGAGAACCCTGGGCTGGGATGGGGTGAGTCTTGCTGTCAATCGGGTGGATACTCAGCAGAATGCCATTGCTTGCTAATCTGTCCAGGATGGCAGTTGGAACTCTTAATGCCGCAGGAGCGGGATCCAGAAACTACACATACCGTTGCGCAGGAGGGAAGTGCTCACTTCTCGAGTGTTACGGGAACACCGCTCTCCACCCGAAGACTCAAAATTGTTACTAGTTGTGGATCATCGACAGATAAAAGGGTTGCAGACATGAAAAGAGGAATAACATGTCATGTGCCGTGGTGACGCTTGTTCATAATCCTAACACTTGAGAGGTAGAGGATACATTAAAAGAAATTCAAGCTTATCCATGGCCACATAGCAAGTTCCAGGGCAGCTTGGGATACGTGAGAGACCTTGTTTCAAAAATGTAAAATCGCAGCCGGGCGATGGTGGTGCATGCCTTTAATCCCAGCACTCGGGAGGCAGAGGCAGGCGGATCTCTGTGAGTTCGAGACCAGCCTGGTCTACAGAGCTAGTTCCAGGACAGGCTCCAAAGCCACAGAGAAACCCTGCCTCGAAAAAAACAAAAAAAAAAAAAAAACAAAAAAAAAACCAAAAAGTAAAATCGCCGGGCAGTGGTGGTGCACGCCTTTAATCCCAGCACTCAGGAGGCAGAGACAGGTGACTCTCCATGAGTTCTTGGCCAGCCTGAGCTACAGAGTGAGCTCAAGGGCAGGCTCCAAAGCTACAGAGAAACCCTGTCTCAAACAAACAAAAAGTAAAAATTACCCATCAAAGCCAGGTGTTACCATCAGTTACTTATGACTGTAACTAATCCTAGCAACTCAGGAGACGGAAAGCTGTTGAAGAATCCAGCCAAGGCTTCTGACCTCAAGTTCATATTTATTCAGTACCCACATAAAAGGTTTTGTTGATGTTGGAGTTGTGTTCTTATTTTTTTTCCACATTGTCACAGATCATAAAAGTTAAAGAGTTGTGGTCATGGTGTCTCTTCACAGCTATAAAACCCTAACTAAGACACCACCCTAGTGCTCAACTATCTTGGGCAAGGGCAACTAATTCCTAATTAACCCAGTCTGTAGTAATTCCCAGGCTGTTGTGACCCGTACTCCTCCAGTTGCTACCTACCCCCTTAAAACTGACAAGGCTTCTCCCACTGCCTGCTCTTCTTTGTCACCTGAGAGACAGCCCAGCAGTCGCTTTACTGTGCCTTCAATTTGAGATGGAAAGGCTGATCTGTCCTAAACTAAGCTGTTGGTTATTGCCAAGCAGTGAATGCCACTATTACCCATTTAGAGATGTCTTGCCATGCTGGATATTGTTGTGCTTCTAAGGCATCACAGCTAGGTAGGTGTAGAAATTTCTTCCCCCTCTTGGCAGCTTACATAGCACTAGTAGTATGAAAGATGACCCTTACGGAGGAGTTTTTCGGGTCAGATACAATCACCTGAATCCTGTGTCTGAAGTGTATGGTTGTAACGGTTTGCTCTGTCCCTTTAAGAGACAAGCCATGTCTACTCCCTCCCAGCCTCCCAAGGCAAGCTGATGTTCAGCTTCCAGCCTGAGTCCCCTCTCTTTTCCATCTCTCCCTCGAAGAGGCAGCTTCTGCCTCTCTCCATTTCCTCCTCTCTCTCTCTCTCTCTCTCTCTCTCTCTCTCTCTCTCTCTCTGTTCTTCCCCCTCCTTCCCTTACTCCCTCTCCCCTTCCCTTCCATAACCCACTGAATAAATATCCAACCTCACTCTGCATTGCGTGCCTATCAGTCTGTCTCTCACCCACCGGAGCTATGGCTCCTCGTGGGACTGGCTGCTCGACTGAGGTCTCTCACCCACTGCATGGCTCCCTGCCTGGGACCTGCTGCCTTCATGGCCCGTGAGGCCTGCTGCCCACTGCAGCCACTCCGGGAATGGCGCCGTTTTATTTTTACCATAACACTTTAACCAGAAATGAGGTGATCAATCAAATCAAATCTTATGATGACAGAGAGGAAATTCAATTCTTTACCCCAGTCCTTTCTCTGTGCAAATCTAAAGCTCAAGAAAGTCATGCTTAAAATCATAGCACTTGGGAGGCAGAGACAGGAGGACAGAGAAGTTCAAAACCAATCTGGTCTACAAAATGATTTTTAGGATAGCCATAGCAATATAGCCAGATTCTGTCTCAAAAATCAACCACCTCCATAAAAGGTTTATCTACTGACACAGTAAGTCAGATCAAGCTGAATGGAAAAAGCATAACAGGTTTATTTGATCAAACAACTCCAAGGCAGGATCTCCAGTCAGTGCCTGAGAAACGGCTCCCACAGAGGAAAGCAGGGAGACATTATAGGTTGTTGGCAAAGGGTGATCACATGTCTTCTGCAAACTGGGTTTGTGCCCAAGTATGGTCAAAAGCTGAACACTTCAGGTGGGGACTTGGGCAACTGGCAACTTTAGAGTTGCCAAAATGTGGAACTGGGCCTTGGGTGCCTTTCCTCTCTGAGTGGGCAGGGTTTGGAGAAAGACTGGAACAGGGTTTTCTGGATCTTGCAGGGGAGAGCTGGAGGTTCCAACAGACCACAGACAGACACACAAGGACTTTCTGAAGGTCAAAGCTCAATTATGAATTTTATTATTCTTTCTGGTGCTTTGTCCTATTCTATACTTTTTCTGTTCTGTTCTTCTATCCTGATGTTTTCCTCCTTCTTACCTTTATTTTTTTCCTTTGCAGCTTATATACCACAGTAAAATCTCTCAGCAATATAAAAATTGCAATGTTGTTACATTCTATTTTTCAGGTGAATGATTCCAATAAAAACAAGTTAAAACCTGCATGTAAAATACCTTACATGATTAACACTTCACATGTTACAGTCAAAAACCAAATTATCTCTAAGAAAACCCATACATTCAAGACCAAGCAATTTGTTATAGATTAACAAAGTCTAAGCATGCAAGATATTTTTCTCAGCCAGTTCTTTTACTGGCAGGCTACATTTTGCTGTTATAAAGGAAAGATCAATCCTTTTATTATTTATCTCAAAAGGTAATCTTAAAAAAAATCTTGAAAGAATCACAAATCTAAACTTTTACATGTGAAAACAAATCAGTCTGTTCTATGTTAAGTCCTCAGGGTGCATACCCACTGTAATGGATTAAGTAAAATGCTGTGAATTCCCAAGTGGCTGTAGTGGGAAGCGGGTCCCGAGACCATGCCGCAGGTGAAAAGCAGGTCTCTGAAGTGGAGGCAGGCAGTGGGCAGTGGGTCCCAAAAGCAGCCAGTCCCAGGCAGGGACAGCACAGTTCCTCAAGTGGCTGCAGCGGGCCCTGAGTCCCAGGCAGGGAGTCCCAGGCAGGTGTGGTGTGGGAGAGACCTTGATGGGGCAGCCAGTCCCATGAGGAGCCACAGACAGATGGGCATGCCATGAGACCATGCTGCAGGTCTCTGAAGGTGGCTGGTTCAGGGCAGGGAGCCATGTGGTGGGCAAGAGACACGGTTAGGCACACCATGCAGAGTGAGGTTAGATATTTACTTAGTAGGTTATGGAAGGGAAGGGAAGAAGCTGACAAGGGGAGAGAGAGAGAGAGAGAGAGAGAGAGAGAGAGAGAGAGAGAGAGAGAGAGAGAAATGGAAGGGAAGAAGTAGGGAAAAGGGAGAGACAGAAACTTCCTCTTCAAGAGAGAGATGGAAAAGAAAAAAACTCTGTCCCTTTAAGAGACAAGCCACGCCCACTCCCTCCCCAATCCACTGAAGCAAGCTCATCTTCATGTGGCTAGCATAGATAAGAACAATGGGTTAATATAAGCTACAAGAGCTAATAAGAAGCCTGAGCTAATGGGCCAATCAGTTTTATAACTTATGGAGATCTCTGTGTGATTTTCTCTGGGACTAAAGGGCTGGGAGACTGGGCAGGACAGAAACCCCAATGAGCCTGGCCCTCATGTTACACGGTACTTCCCTTTAGATGCTGGACCTCCCTGGGTGGTGTCAGCTTATTGCTTTTCCTGGAAGCTGGCGCTGCCTGCCATGGTAGCTGTAGAGCCTGGACCCCATGTGTGGCCAGGCTGCCATGGGCTCCACATGGTCTGGTCCCCATTATGTGTGGCCAGGTTGCCCTGGTCTCCCCAAAATTGTTCCCTAAGATTTTCTACCTCAAAGTCATTGACAAAAACATCTTAACATAACTTTACTAACAATCTACATGTCGAAATTCTTTCTAATGGTGGTGTTTGGATCACTAATCTGTTCCAGAAGCAATGCTTGGAAAAAGTCAATCACTATTATTGTAAGTACCAGTAACATGGCCCAGAGAGGAACTAGAACCCCCCTGAGAGTTTTTGTACAACTCATAGATTATGAAGGACATGGTGACCATGAAGATAACAACCAGCGCTATGCTTAATAACAGCATGAGGTCCTTAGGACACATAGTCCTCCAGGTTCTGCCTCTCCAAGGCTCACTCAGGTGTGACTTTCCTGATTGCTCGGTCATGTCCTATGAATTCCATAGCTGTTTGTTGGTCCCATGGCATGACTCCTGACAGTGCACCATTATGCCCGGCTCATTCATTTTGTTGTTGTTCGTTGTTATCTATCTATCTATCTATCTATCTATCTATCTATCTATCTATCTATCATCTATCTATCTATCTATCTATCTATCTATCTATCTATCTATCTATCTATCTATCTACCTATTATCTACTATATATTTTATGAATATGAGTATTTTTTCTGCATGTGTGCACACTAGAACAGGGTATCAGATACTGAGACTATAGTTACAGACAGCTGTGAGCCACTGTGTGGACACTAGAAATTGAACTTCTGGAAGAACAGCCAGTGTTCTTAATTGCTGAGCCATCTCTGGAGGAACTTTTTGTTTTTGTTGTTGTTGTTTTTTTAGGCAAAATAAAATGGAATGTAACAGCTAAGCTATGAGCCAGGAGCCCAATTTGCCCTTTAGCATGCATACATTTGATAAGATCTATTGAGTTTAACTATAGGATGTTGCAGCCTGACTAACGGGATGTCTACTCCCACTGGTACTAGTCTGGACCTACTAGGAGTAAAGGGCAATAAATTAGTGAATGGACAGATATATAAGATTATTGCAAATTTATCCAGTCATATAATAAATATAAACAAGCTGATGATTGTAAGGTGAATGGGCTTAAAGACCTATGGAATCCAGGCTCACAGAAAAGGTCTTTCTGTGAAAGTACAAGATATTCCTTCCCACTGAAAGAGAAGCAGAAGTCAACCATGCATGATCTGGAGGATGAACAGAGAGAGGGAAGAGCTATGCAAAAAGATACAGTTTCCCAGTGATGAGACACTGGTTCAGGGGAGACCTGCCCATAAAGGAGAGGTTACATAGTTAAGGATCATGCAGTGTGACGGCATTGGTAGGTTCTTCTGATTAGGAGTGTGATGTAGATACGCCTTGTCTTATTCAAGATGGTGCTGATACAGGGTTACAGGAATGACTCAGAGAGTTCAGTACTTGCTGCACAGCATGAAGACCTGAGTTTGAATCTCCAGGACCCACATCAAAGATGGACACTGGGCACACACCTGTAAACCCAGGACTGGGGAGTTGGACACAAGAATATCCTTTTGCTCACTGGCCAGCAAGCCAGCCTTGCAGAATAGTTCCAGGTTCAGTGAGAGATCTTTTCTCAAAAACTAAAGTAAAGAGCAATGGAGAAAAATTCTTGACCTCAATCTCAACCAGATGTTGACCTCTGGCTGCCATAGATGCATGTCCAGGTGAAAACACTCTCTCTGTAGGGGTCTCTGCACACACTATGGCCAGCAGAGTAATGATCCATATGAGGCGAGAAAGAAATCTGGTTCAAGAGAACTCAGAACCCAGTTTTGGCTAAAATTTCTTGAACCTCTCAGAACCTGGTTTTGGTTCAAACCTCTTGAACCTGACCCCAGGCGGTTTATTTTAGGCACATTTAAGCACAACACAAATTTGAAGGAAAAACAAAAGGGTTCCTGATGATAACTGTTGTGGTGTGAACGGGAATGGCTCCCACAGGAATGCTTGTCATTAAAAAGTGATGCTACTTGCCAGGGATTTGAAGATGTGACCTTGCTGGACTAGGTGTTGAAGAAAGTATGTCACTGGGCTGTGCTGTGGAATAATCCTTTCATATACTGTAAAGATTTGTCATTAGAATTGGTTTAATAAAATGCTAATTGTCCAGTAGCTGGGCAGGAAGTATAGGTGGGGTAACCAAGCTAAGGCTGATGGGAAAGAGAAGGGCAGAGTCAAGAGACACCAACCAGCTGCCAAGCAAGCAGGATGTGTAAAAAATGAGGTAAGAAGCCATGAGACACATGGCAAAGCATAAGTAGAAATGTGAGTTAATTTAAATGTACGAGTTAGCTAGTAACAAGCCTGAGCTATTGTTTGAGCATTTGTAATTAATACTGGCCTCTGAGTGATTATTTGGGAACTGGTGGATGGGAGAGAAACATCTGGTTACAGGGTTGGGCTTTGAGGCTTTAGAAGCTCAAAGCAGGCCCAGTGTTACTCTCTTACTGCTGCCTGACAATCTGGATATAGAACTCTTAGCTGCCTCTCCAGTGCCATGTCTGCCTGCATGCTGCCATGCTTCCCACCGTAATGATAATGGACTAAACCTCTGAATATAAGCCAACTCCAATTAAATAATTTTGTTTATAAGGCTTTCCATGGTCATGGTGTCTCTTTGCAGCAATAGAACATTGACTAAGACAATAATTAACTCAATCCCATGTGTACAACAAAGTTTAAGACATGTTTATATTGAAACTCTTTACAAAGTACACATGACTTCTTCCATAAAATGGGTTCTGTCGACTGAGAAACTATACTCAAGATAAGGGTCTAGGGAGAATGACTGAGATAAACATAAGAGTCTGGTTAGGAGTGACTCCTCCCTACAGTTAGCATGGAGGTCACCAGAGCTATTGTAAAGTACATGTGCATCTTCCATAGAGATGGGTTCTATGGACTGAGAATGCTTCTTAGGGAAGAAGGGTCTGGGACAGACATAATCGTCTGGGGATTCAGCTATGACCTAGCCCTACGGGAAGCACAGGTCACCAGACTATTAATTACATCAACTCTCAGCCTTCTGTGTAGGAAACAGATATCATCACTTGGGTTGAAAAAGACAACACTGCATGTTTAAATTCCTGGCTTTCCTAGTACTTATCTGTGAGCACAAGGACTGCATGCTTTCTCCCTCTCCCCCTTCCTCCCTCCCTCCTTCCCTCCCTCCCTCTCTCTCTCTCTCTCTCTCTCTCTCTCTCTCTCTCTCTCTCTCTGTATGTGCATGTTTGGTGTCTCCTTTTTCATGACAGAGTCTCATTAATCCCATGGAAGTCTAGAATTTAGCCAAGGATGACCTTGAAATTCTGGTCCTCCTGTCTCCACACCCTGAATGCTAAGATTATGTGTGTGACACTACACCTGGTATCTGTTCCCTTTATTGACTTTGTACAATGTAACCATTTTTCAAAATGACAGGTGCCAATATCTTAAGAATTCAGGGACCTGGGACAGTCACTTGTTCTTGTGAATGAAGCCTAAAGTTGGTTTCCAATTGCAGCGCTTCTGAATCCTGTGTCTTCTCTTTTATATAAAGTGAACAACCATATACTTGGTGGATAATATTCAAAGCTTTATAGTTTGTCTCATTTTCTTTGGAATATGTCAGCATCAGAGCTTATAGCAGAATTTCCATTTGGTTGAAGGAAACTGGTTCTTCTGCAGAGACAGTGGCAGCTTAAAGAGGGTATGTGGGAGTCTATGTCCTGGTGGCAAAAATACTGAAACCAGGCCTTTCAACTAATCCCTTGTTGAGACTGCGGGTAGCTTTCTGAACACTGTCTTAACTGCTTGCCTGGATTCAGACTCACTCCACACTCATTTCATGCTAGTAAGAAGTGAGGTCATGGGCAGTTGCACCACACACCGACTAGCTTCAGAATGGAAAAGGGTGCAATTTTCTGTTCCTGAGTTAAATGATGCTGAGACCAGGAATGCTTTCAGTATCCTTATGTTAAATAACAGAGGGATCAGGCACCAAACGCTTGGATTCTTGTTCCAGGAAATGTTTGCTCCTAGAAGGTATAACCGAGAGCCAGTTCAGGCAGGTAACAACTAAAAGTTCCTTCCAGAGCCAGGTGTAGGGATTGGTGCTCAGTAGGTAAAGTACCTTCGGCATAAACATGAGGACCTGAGTTCAGATCCCTGGAAAAGGAATGGCAGCAGAGGCAGGAGGATCCCAGGGAATCACTGGCCAGCCAGTCTAGCTTAATCAGGGTGAGCTCTAGGTTCAGTTAGAGACCCTGCTTCAATAAAAAAAGGAAGAAAAGGATAAAGGGGAGAAACATGACCTCCATCTCTTGCCTCCACACACAGAGACACACACACACACAAACACACATACATGTGTACACATGTGTGAAAGAGCCTGACTTGGTGGTGTAAGCCTGTAACCCTAGGTTAAGGGAAGCTGATGAAGGAGGCTTATGAATGCAAGACCAATGTGGGCCTTACCCAAAGAAGGTTTTGTTTTTCTCTAAGTATTTTAAAGCAGTTCACTTGCCCAAAGCTACTATATCATAAACTGCTTGAGCTATAAATACTCACTGCTATTGAAGGCAGTCAGAGTGTGCCTCTCCCAAATACCTTAGGTTATTTCAAGCAGAAAGCAATTGAGACTCATTCCTTGCAGAGTGAGTTCTCTTCCCTCAACTTCTCTGTCTGAAAGCAAACCATAAATTCCCTTTGAGAAAGGTGTCCTTCCCCCAATCCCACCCCAAGAATAGACTGTTTTCATGGAAGACGAGAGCCAAGATCCAAGATAAATTTGCACAAGCAGATCTTACCCAACCTTTCACTAGTTCACTGGTTTTTCTAGTCTCATCCTGCAGTGTCTTGTCTCTTGAATCATATACTTATTCTGTAGAAAATCCAGGCCTTGCCGGGCAGTGGTGGCGCACACCTTTAATCCCAGCACTCAGGAGGCAGAGGCAGGCGGATCTCTGTGAGTTCGAGGCCAGCCTGGTCTACAAGAGCTAGTTCCAGGACAGGAACCAAAAAGCTACGGAGAAACCCTGTCTCGAAAAATCAAAAAAGAAAAAAAAAAGAAAAAAGAAAAAGAAAATCCTGGCCTCTCAGCCTCACTACTGCTTCTTAGAGTTTTCGCCTCCTTCTGTAAATAAGAATTTACATATCAGTAAAAATTGTGTACCTTGTTTTCTTGTTTGGTATTGTCTTTGTTTATTTTATGGTTCTGAGGATCAAAGCCAGGGTGTCCTTTTTCTTCCTGTTTATTCTTTTGTGAGTTTAGTGTACAGGCTCCATTCACTAACTGTAAGAGGATAAAGAAAATAGGTTTTTCATTGTTAATTTCTCCCCATCTTGAGATATTATCAAGACTATACTCCTCTACTGGGCTGGATCTAATAAATTCAGCTCTGTGTGGTCAGCAGATTTTCCTGGAGATCATTAGGAAGTTGACAACACAGTCTATGTGCGTGAATGTACGGTGAACACAAGACTCCACACACGCCCTCATCGCCATCCCCACCCCAACAAGCTAGAGTCATCTGTGCTGCTGCACACATGCCATCCTAGGACTCTTGGGAGGCTGAGGCAGAAGATGATGAGTTGGAGATCAGTCTGACATACATCATGAGGCTTACATAAACCTTGTCTTTTATATATATAGAGAGACACATAGACACAGAAAGAGACAGAGTGTAATGATTGTTCTGTCTCTTTAAGAGACAAGCCACACCTACTCTCTCCCCCATCCACTGAGGTAGGCTGATCTTCAGCTTCAGGTCTGAGCTCACTCTGTTTTCTGCCTTCCTCTCAGAGAGGCAGCTTCTGCCTCTTTCCCTACTTCTCCCCTTTCCCTGATTCTGTCTCTTTCTTCTCCCTTTCTCTTCTTTCTCTCTCCTCTCTCTCTCTCCCTTTCTCCCCTTCTCCCTTCCCCCTTCATAACCCTCTGAATAAATATCCAACCTCACACTGCATGGTGTGCCTATCCATGTCTCTGTCTCTTGCCCGCCCGCTACGTGTCTCCCTGCCTGGGACCAGCCATGGCTTGGGGACTGGCAGCCATCTCTGCCTGGGACTGGCTGCTCTCAGGGCCTGCTGCCTGCCACCACATGGCCCGCTACCACCGCTTGGGGACCTACAACATTTGTGCTGCCTACTGCCCCTGGGGATCCTGCAGCATTTTTAATTTTTCCATTACAGAGAGGGAAAAGCAGTGGTCTAAATCAACATGCTAGCAAAGTCTGTAGAGACAAAAATATTTATTAAAGAAAAAAAAAGGGGGGAGTGGGAGGGATATGGGAGGATGGGAGGAGGTGGAATTTTTAATAAATAAATAAAAAGAAAAAAAAGAAGTAGAGGAGAGAGGCAAAAATACCTCCCCCACACCATTTAGGGATTGATCTGACTAACGTGACAGAGAATAAAGAAACAATGGGCATGCATACAAAAAAACTGGGTGCACTTTGATGAATACCCATAAACAGCCCAGAAACTCTGCCTTTGAACAAAGAGGTGGGTTGGACAAAAATTGAGATGAGGTAAGGAGTGCATGGAAGAACGCAGATTAAAAGATAGGAGTTAATTTAAGTTGCAAAGGGTGCTTCCTGTTGTCTGGGGGCAATGATATCTATAGGACACTCTGAGAAAATTAAGGTGGTAATCAAGTCCTGAGAAAACTAGCTGTTGCTAGTCTCAGTGTGATGGGAGGGTACAGGGCTTATCTGAAATTTGGCTGGCCTAGTCTATGAGGCTGGACCATCTAAGCCAGTGACCCTGAAGTTGTTCTGGATGCAGAACTCTGAGGAAACTGCAGCAGAGGCCCTCTGAGAGACTGGATCACCTGGGCCACCCATTTTCACTGGTGTTTGGTCCCCCAGCTCTGAAAACACATAAACTTTCAAAGATAGCATATATATTTGCATTAACACGAGTACAGATTGTGTGTTATATACACATCAGTCAAAGATGACTTTTTGTTTCATCCACTGTCAGGAGCCAATTTCCTCCTAAAATCATTACAGGAACCATCACCCTGGGAAGTCTGCAGAGAACCCCACACCCCTAATTGTGTTAAGAATGGTTCTATTGACAGAGCCTACCCCACACCCAAATTGGTTGTTAATGAGAGCTATCTGTTAGCGGAACCCACCCCGCATTCTAAACTATCTAGAGAACTAGGTGTGTCAACTTCCAGGCCTACTGTGACTTGACTGAAGATAACCTCCTGCCTACGTGACCAACGAGGACCATGTGACCAACGTGAACCACGCGGCAAGAGCCCAGAACCCTGTGCCCATCCCCCCAACTCCTTACCCTATAAAAGGTTGTATCTCGTCCCTAATAAACGGAGGCTTTGACAAACTTTGCATGGCCTTCTTCCTGTCTCCTAGCCCATATCTTCCAGGTAGTGCCTCTCCGTGACCCTGGAATAACTCAACTGCCAGGCGGGCTACTAACCCTAGACTAAGTAGCCCGCCAAGGCAATCGACAATCCACCACCTGTCCTATAGTTTTTCTAGCTTTATGTCTTTATGTCTGTAGCCAGGATTTTCAGGGGATCAAATCTGATCTCTGTCAACCTTGAATGAATCCACAGCCTTTCATTTCCTGTGGAAATAAAAGCATAACCTCTTCCCCAACATAACATATTTTGACTTCCATTTTCAAGTTCAGACATTTTAAAAATATATAGAGTGGTTTAATTTAGAAGTCTTTATAATCCAGTGTCTCTTGGGAGTTATTGTTTGCTCATCAGCAATCAAAAAGATACCATGCAGGATCCAGACTCTTTGTGTATTTTCTATCTTTATGTGGTTTATCCATTTTTATATTATTTTTTTCTTTAAAGACTTTTATTATTTGCAAATTACTTTTCTATGACCACCTACACTATTTTTTTAAGCATACAAACATTTTTTAAACACACTGTAACCAGTTTAAGACAAATCTTAATCTGCTATGTCAGCTGCCTGTGTGGTAGTTAAGCACATTTTGCTGGCACATGGCATTCATGGTGGGTTCTAGCCCACTGGCAGCAATTGATAGCCATGCCTCTGTATGCTGCCGAGCCAGCCCCTCAGCTCAACTGTGCCTGGAGGCCCAGGGTCTCCAGTTCTTCCTCTTTTTCTCTTTTCATTCCTTTTCTTCCTTCTTTTCGTCGTAACTGCTGCTACGGTGCAGCACGCCGCTATGGTGCGGCCTGACCTTGGCTGAATCCCTCCTGTCTGGGAATCCCTCTCCCGTAGGAGGCTCGAGTGGATTCAGCCAGGTTATAGCCCCCCCCCCCCTCCGTGAGCTCGGACGCCTGTTCACAGGGCCTGGGTGTTCGTGCCATCTGCATCTCGCCTTAACGGGGAGCCGTTCTCGTTGTAGGCTTGAGGTGCCACAGTTCTTGCAGGTGTTTTCATGGCCTTGACCATGGGAGCCAAGCCATCCAGACCTATCACTCCGGCCTCATGCTTTAATGCCTCACACTTATCAATCTCTGTCCAAAATGGCCCCAACTACCTTAAAAACATTTAAATGGCCGGTTTCTTCGGTTCCAGCCTTTTGCCCCTCCCCTCTGCGGCTTTTGTTGTGGCATGGCGGGCTCTCTAACAGAGCAGACTACATGTGGTGGTTGCCATCTTGGCTGAAGGCCAGATGGGTCAGGTGACTTTTTCCGCCATCTTGGCTGAGCGCCAGATCACGTGACCACACTCTCCTGGTTTTACTCTGCCTCTTCACTCGGTTTTCACTAAACTTCTCATGCTAACTCTGTTAAATGTGTTTTGAGCAATGGTCAAATGCCTTTGATAGGGCCCGTCAGAGGCATCCACGTTGCCCAATTCTTGTTCATTCTTTCTACGTATAATATTTATTTATTACATCTCATTTCAGACTACAAAGCATGAGTCTTATATTTTAGACTGGTATGTACCTTTAAGTCTCTTAAGCTGTTCTCTACCATTGTCAGTTCTGCCACTAACCTTATATTACAAGCAGTTCTTTCCCTCTCTCTGCCTTTTTACAAATGTAAATCTTACCTGTTGAGAGCCAGTGTGGTCAAGCTCAGACCCAACTTTCCAAACAAATTCTATACTATAGTTATACCTGATAAACAGCCCTCAACTGCTCAGAGATCTGGGGAATGTGATATTTAAGTATTTAATTATTAAAAACTTTTCACAACAACAAAAAAGAGACAGGTTGGCTCCTAGCAGCAGCTCTCTGCTCCCTCCAAAGAAGACGGAAGACAAACACGCGCAGAACAACGTCCTTCTGCATTTCACTTTGATTGCAGAGTGCTAACCATTGGGTAAACCTGCCTTTCGTCTAAAGTAAAGACCTCTCTAGACGTGGACGGAATCGCTGAAATCGACAGCCTAGCTGCTCAGGTCAAGGTAGGCCTGTCTTCCTACAGATTTCTTAGCCCACATGGCCCGCTACCACCATTTGGGACCTACAGCATTTCTGCTGCCTACTGCCGCGGGGACCTTGCAGTATTTTTTTAAAAAAGAATAACACTGTCTCCAACAATATTTTAATGAATATATAAATACTTATTGTAACAAACCCTTAAAAAATACAATAGCTCTGTTCATGTGAAAGTTTCACCCCAGGCCCTGGCGTCCATATACCCAAAGAGTCCAGAATGTTCAGGTGGAAACTCCAGCCCAAGCCCCCTCTTCCATCTCTCTCCAAACCCTGCTGCATCTCAGAAAGCCTGCCAAGTGATGACCTCTCCTGTAGAAATGATCAAGACCACTCCCACAGGATATTTAAACTGCCTCCCAGAAAACAGACACGTGGTTTTCCAGTCTACCTTTCCCATCTTCTCTCTAGGGGACTGGAAAATCATCTAGGGGCATTGTATCAATTAAACCTGGGATTTTTCTACTTTGGTTTGATTTGGTCTGATTTGGATCATTGCATGGGTGGAGAGGCTTATTGGGTTGCAGAAACTTTCCATCTCTGGTCATGACTCCCCAGATTATGTCCTATGGACAACAAGGAATGAAGCCTGTGCACAAGAAAGGGAATATCAATTTTCTTCCTTGGGAGATGCAATATCCATGTCTACTCACTCCAGATAGGTGACCCATGACAGACTGTTAGATTAACAGCAAGAACTCCATTCTATTCTGGTTTGTTCTTCTCTGAGCTGTTAGCTACCCACAATGTCCTGAGGCTAGACTACACCCCCTGAAAGACCTGGATAAATCCAGTCCCCTCTTGCAGGAAGAGATGAGCCAAAAAATCTAGGATTAGCTGGTTCAGTGACTTGTTTCAGGAACTATCTGAAGATAACGTTAGATTGTAATCTTGAGAATAATCTTGAGAAACAGGGAGTTATCCCCTTGTGTTTATCACTGGTATTTTTGGAATACTCTGTTTCAGGAACTAGCTGATTATAATCTTGAGAAACAGGGAGTTGCCCTCTTGTGATCATCACTGGTATTTTTGGAATTTTCTATGATGCCCTCCCTACCCCCTTTGGATTACTGGGTTGTGGTTTCTTCCCTTAAAAACCCCTTCTCCCAGTTACTTGGGGTCAAACTCCTCCCCTGCAAGGGTTATGAGTCTCGGCCCCAGAGCACTGGCTCCTGTCAATAACCCTCGTGTGATTGCAACAAGGACAGTCTCTTGTGAGTTACGGGGGGGGGGAGGGGGCTCGTGTTATCCTGAGACTTGAGTGAGAGTCTCCCTAAACCGGGGGTCTTTCACCCCTAATCCCCAAACACAGGTGTCAATCCTCTTTTTAGAATGGCGTCAAACCACAAACATTCAATCCTCTTCTGAGTGATCAGCCTAGAGCCAAGTCCGTGTCGCTAAACCAGATGACTCCCAGACAGGCTGAAAGTGTACCACTATGGAAAGTCCTCAACCACTGCTCCCTCGTATTACATCATGATTGGATGTGACTCAGAACTTTTTTTTTGTCGTTCTTCCCTTTAAAATTTGCTGCCGACCCTGCCACCTCAGTGATACGAGTCTTTCTAAATAAAATTTTGGCTAACTTGAATCCGGTGTTTTGTGATGTATTATTCCTAGATTCTTGGACCCTAACAAGGCTAGAACAGATACCACCAAAGTCCAACTTGGTGAACCAGTGACTTTTACTGGGGCTAGGATATTGAGTGAAGGGTTACTTGCAGTGGAGCAGAATTGACTCAAAGACAGCGGCATCATCAAGATCCAATGGTGACTGCTGAAAAAAACCTGGGAAATCTGGAACACACTACACAGCTGCAGACAGCTCAACACACTGAAGAGTGTCCTTTCCAGGTGACTCTGGTCTAAGCCTCTTCCAGGCAGTTCATCAGGTTTCTGTTTCTTCCAGGTTGGTCTCCAAGTCTGCTGTTTGGCTTCCTTTGAGAGGAACTCTCAGCTTTTATGTATACTATGGCTGGGCAGGGCCTAATAAATCTGGTCAGTTTCAGGGACTTCCTGAAGCTATTTTTGAATTGTTTACCTTCCTGTGTACGGAGCTTTCCTTCAGGAGAAATGTTTCAAACTCAGGGAAACTGTTACCCGCTGCTCAATCAGCCTGTTTACTGAAAAGTGTGAGATAAATTCCTGCTGGTCAAGGAGCTGGAGGGGATGGAAGAGATGACTCAGCAGTTAAGAACACTAGCTATTCACCAATAGCAACTGAGTTCAATCCCTGGTATCCTCATGGCAGTTTATAACTGTCTGTAACTCTAGTTCCAGAGATTAAATGCCCTCACATTGACACACATGCAGGCAAAACACACCAGTGCATACAAAGAGGAAAGAAAGAAAGAAAGAAAGGAAGAAAGAAAGAAAGAAAGAAAGAAGGAAGGAAGGAAAGAAAGAAAGAAAGAGAAAGAAAAGAGGAGAACTTTGAAGACAAGTGATCCTCCAAGGTAAGCCTTGTAAGAACAGGGGTTGTGAATGAAAAGGCTTGAAAAGAAGCTGTGTCTGCAGAGACTGATGGACTGATCAGAATTCCAGCACTGTGGAGAGATTGGAATGTTGCAGGCCCAAGGGCTAGTTACCTTACCTCTGGCTACTTCTAGCCCTCCAAAGAAGCCATTTCATGCCTTTCTCAGTGTTGGAACTAGCATCTTGTTATTTACAGGTAGAAACTTTTTGGAATCTATTAATTTAGCAGACTACTAACTTCCACCAATCCAAAAGCTACAAATAATATCAGACAGCATCTTGGGCCTATAGAAAAGCTTCCCCCTTCTCATTCTACCTGCCTCTCTGGTATATCCCTCAATGTATTTTAAACTTGTCTTGATTCATAGCTCTCTTCTGTATAGTATAAAAAATTTTATAAAACTGTCCACGTTGGTACATGGAATTAGAGGTAACCTAAATCTGTGGTCTTGGGCCTTGGTTACTCAAAATGACTCCAGAATAAACTTTGTTTTGTTTACTTTAAAACAAGAGCTGTGATTTCTTTTCATTAACAGTAGCAAAAGGTGACTTGTCTTTTCCCAGGACACAGCACGATTGATGAAGCTAACACAAAGGTTGTAAAGTAGAGGGGTTTGGATCCATGAGATAACTACAATTGATATGAGTTTGCCCAGACTGTCAGACCCTGATGAGGCCAGTTCCTAACTGCCTAAATCCCTAGTGTCTCCAGCCTCAAAAGGATCAAGGCCATAGACATTAAAGGAAGAGTGAGAGATTGCCATAAATTGGACAGAGAAGATTGGGAAGGCATAACTAAGGCCAGCAGATGGAGCACGTCCAATGTTATAATCTGCTGGCCTGATCTCACCTGGGTACACTGTCCCTTTAAGAGACAAACCCTGTCCTCTCCCAGCCTCTCCCATCCTGTACTCTCAGTCTCTTCTGAAGAGGTAACTTCTGCTTTCTCTCTCTCTCCCTCTCTCTCTTTTTCTTCTCCCCCTCTCTTTCCATCTCTCTCTCTGTGCCCCTCTCTTCTTCCTTCTTCTCCTCTTTCCCCCTTTCTTTTCCCTTCCATAACCCACTAAATAAACTACCCACTTTCTCTGTATGGCATCCATCCACCTCACCCGCCATGGCTCCTTGTGGGTCTGGCTGCCTGGTGGCTAACCACCAAGGTCTCTCATTTCCAGCCGACCACCCGCCTGGGACCCACAGAGGCCCAGGTGGTGGGATCGTCTGCTCCTAGTGGCCTGCTGCTGCCCCTTGGGGAATGGTGCTGTTTTGTCAAAATCATAACATTCATCATCCTACTACACATGAGGCTGAGGCGGGAGGATTGCTATAAGCTAGAAGCCAGCCTGAGCTAAAGGCAACACTGAATCCAGAGCTACATAGTAAAAAGCAGGGTCCTAGCTTGGTTTTGAAAAACAAAGATGTCCTGAGGAAGCCTTGGTTGCTTAACAATTACTTTGAACAAAAGGCATCTGATTGAGTTCCTGGATTTCCTCCCTGCTAAAAGGAGAGTAAGAAAATGTCTGAACCCCTGACTTGGTGTTAGGGTAGTAGGCAGGTGTTAACTCACTTGGGGACTACCAAAGATGGATCTTCCTCCACCATCAGCTTCAGATCCCAGCTGCCCCTCCTCCTGGAGACAAACTAATTATTAAAAGGAAAGGAAGCAGCACAACTGCCCACCTTTGAATTTGAAAAACCCACGTAAAAGAAGGAAGAAAGCACACATGCTCCATCTTTAAGATTTAAAATACAGGGGCCTGGAGAGACCACATTATAATTATAAAGACCTAAGATCAGTTCCCAAGACCCATGGAATAGCACTTGTGTGCACAAAGAAATTATAAAAACAAAGCCAAAAAATTTGAAAGAGAGAGGTAGTCAGACATGTCAGGGCTTTGTTTCCTTTCGGTAAAGCAAGGCTCTTAATTTCTTTCTTTTAAAAATATCTTTTAATTCCCTTTAACCTGTTCTCACTAGATTGATGTTCAAAAGAATGAGATCAGAGTTGCAACTCTTACTGTGGATGGAGAGATGGCACCCTAAAGATTATAAAGATATGCCCCGAAGGTTATAAACTCACAAAATCTTGCTGTTGTTGATCTAAACTGGCCTGCCCATCACCTGAACATGAAGATGCTCTTCAGAATACTGTAATCTAGATTAGAGAGAGGCGTGGCTGTTGAGAGTACTTCCTGCTCTTGCAGAGGCTTACAGTTCTGGTCCCAGAGCCCACATCAGTCACCTGTGACTCCAGCTCTTGTGGATTCCTCCAGTTCCTGCACACTCATGCATGTATCTCCTCCATATATCTCCTCTTCCGTATACACAGTCATTTAATTGAGCCTAGCTTACAGTGTCAAAGGGTTAGACCATGGTCATGGCAGCACATAAGCAGGCATTGAAGCAGTAACTGATCTCTCTCTAAGCAGAGGTGAAAGACCAGGCATGGTATGAGCTTTTAAAATCTCAAAACCCAGCTCTTGTGACACACTTCCTTCAACAAGGAATTCCTTCAAATCCTATCAATGTTCTTCCTTTTGGTGACTAAGTATTCAAAGAAATGAACCTATGAGGACCATTGTAATGGAAAAGTAAAATGCTACAGGTCCCTGAGTGGCAGCTGGCAGTGGGCAGCGGGTCCCAAGACCATGGCAGGCCACGAGGGGCAGCAAGTCCCAGGCAGGGAGCCACGTGGTGGGTGAGAGACCTCAACGGGGCAGCCAATCCCATGAGGAGAGACAGATGGATGGGCATGCCATGAGACCATACCACAGGTCTCCAAAGGGGGCTGGTCCTAGTCAGGGAGTCACAAAGCAGGCAAGAGACAAAGGCATGGATAGGCAAGTCATGCCGACTGGGGTTGGATATTTATTTAGTGGGTTGTAGAGGGGGAAAGGGGAGAAGAGCAGAGAGGCAGAGAGAGAGAGAGAGAGAGAGAGAGAGAGAGAGAGAGAGAGAGAGAGAAATGGGGGGAGGGGAGAAGTGAGGAGAAGGGAGAGACAGAAGCTGCCTCTTTGAGAAGGAGATGGAAAAGGAAGGACTCAGGCTGGAAGCTGAAGATCAGCTTGCCTTGGTGGACAGGGGAGAGAGTGGGCTTGTCTTGTCTCTTAAAGGGAAAGAGCAGACCGTTACAACCATTCTTTTTCAAATCACCACAACACTTAATTAAAACAGAAAATTACATCTTTGAAAAATTACCTGTGACCTGGATTAGCAAGCTGGCTCTCTAGCAGGAAAATGCATCTTTATGGGAAATGTCACATAGACGCTGTGACCTGCTGGCTTCTATGCTATCCATCAGGGACTACATTGCATTCTAGGCCTTTCAGCTATAGAGCCCACCCTCATGGCCATGTGTACTTTGTAAAGGAGTTTCTATGTAGTCACCTGGAATTGGACTGATTGTTGCCTGGAAACCTTCCTCCAAGTGGTACTGTGTTTTAAATCTGCTGACAGTGAAACTTCTGGCATTAGACTTCTGAAGCCTGATCCAAGTTGATGAAGTTAATCTGAACCACGATTCCACTCTCATCTCTTCACGCAGTGTGCTTCCCTGTCTGACACCTGCAGGGACCACCTCAATTTGAGAAGGGGGAATCTCAATTAAGAAAGTACTACCAGCCGGGCGGTGGTGGCGCACACCTTTAATCCCAGCACTCGGGAGGCAGAGCCAGGCGGATCTCTGGGAGTTCGAAGCCAGCCTGGTCTACAAGAGCTAGTTCTGGGACAGGAACCAAAGCTATAGAGAAACCCTGTCTCGAAAAACCAAAAAAAAAAAAAAAAAAAAAAAAAAAAGAAAAAAGAAAATACTTCCATTAGATTGCTGTATGCAAGTCAGTTTTCTTAATTATTGATTGATGGGATTGGGCCCGGTCCCTTGTAGGTGTTGCCATCCATGGGCTGGTCGTCCTGGGTTCTATAAGAAAGCAGGCTGAACAAGCCAGTAAGTCATGTCCCACAATGGCTTCTGCACTGGCTCCTGCCTTCAGGTTTCTGCCCTGTTTGCTTTCCTGTCTTGGTGTGGACTGCAGTGGTGACCATTGCTGCTTGACAAAGTTCCAGCATTTCGACTTTGTGGATCAGGATTCTCCAGCACCCTTTCACTTTCATTTTTTGTTGTGATCTGGCTGCCCTCACTCCCCCTGCCCAACAGTTAAACTTGCTTGTACTCTGTAATCAACAAGGAATGTTGGTGTTCTTTCTGGCTGGTGGTTTTCTGCATAAGCATTCCCAGTACTTGATGCCCTGATCTTGACTTCTGGCTGCTCAGCACCTCTCTGAACCAACTGCCTGAAGATATAAGAGGCTCTAGCCTTGGTAACAATAAAGGTTGCTGTTCTTCCTAAAGCATTAAAGCCTCTGAGTCTCAATCCCAACACCCCCACCAGTCTCAGCATCCAGGCTGCACCAGTGTGGCAATGTTCAATTATTCTCACTATATGTTATGTCTCTTAGGGAAATTTAATGTGGGCTTTGGTGAAGGATAAAAATGAATAAAATGGCAGCCTCTTTAAACGACACAATTCTTTGGGAAAAAAACCCTGACACCCTGGAACCATATAGCTTGATGACTCTGCACATGGGGATCCCATTGTCCCCTCCTGGTTAAACCAAGAACAGGAAAGTTAAAGATTTGCTAACTGGGCACACCTGACCCGAAGGATGAAAAGCATACAATCCAGATCCAGAGCCTGAGGCCATTAAGGGAAGATTCAGTTAATAATATAGAGAGATCAGAATGATACAGTATATGAGATCAGCACCTTCCCTTTTGGGAGCATATGAGGGGAGCAGGCCCATAGAGTGAGACCAAGACACAAAGGGATGCAATTAGGAAACAGCTCAGTGTTGATTATACTACCTGGAGCAAACATAGATCATGTCCCTTGAAGAATGAAAGTTGCTCTTAAATTATAGTGAAGTGTCTGGTTCCCAGAGGAAGTCTTTCTCCCAAGTTCAGGCATTTGGATAAGGACCTCCATTCCCTCAGGGGTTTGAAGAAAGTTCCAGCTTGCTAAAGGGAGTCACTCTCCTTATCTCTGGCAGGAAGAGCTTGTAGAGGGCGCCTGGTGGAGTTACTGAACCTTAGAGAACAATAGGCAGTGCTTGCTGAACTTGTTGCTTTTGTCTCAGGAAAATGTTGTACTGGAGTTAACAGCTGCTTTCATCACGGAATCATTGAGCCTCCATTCAATCTTGCCTGGGGCTAAGCTATTGTAAACTATAGAATGTAAAAGACCTAGACTTTTCCCAACAAAGTGGCAGCAATCTCTATTAATCCTTCAATCCTGTCAGTATCCTCCTTCCTTTTGCCAACTCCACACCTCCTCCTTGGGACCTTAACTCTACTGGACTTCCTTAGATGATGAACAGAGGTGTGAAAGTGTAAGTCAAATCAACCCTTTCCTCCTTAACTTGCTTTTGGTCATGGTGTTTCATTGCAGCAATAGAAACTCAAACAAGACACAGACTAAGACTAAAGATGGCAAACTAGTGGAGAATAAAGCATTTTTAAGTTTTTAGGGCCATCAAAGGTTGTTGGGGGGACTGATTGTCATGGATCTGACCCTCTTACTACTGTCACCTACCACTAGGGAGTTTCCCAGCAGACATTCTGTTCCAATGCAGCAAAAGGTCTTCACCTAAAATTCTTTCAAGAGATTTATTTGGGAGGGAGGAAGCCAGGAGACCATTGGAAAGAAGTCTTCGACTGAGCCCAGAACTAGTCGGTTGAGGTGCGAAAGAAGAAATCGCAAATTTTCTGCTCCTTGCAATGGCCCACCTTCGAGGTTGGCTGGCTGAGGGACGGAACTTTTAATCTCAATACTATCTTGCAGATTAAAGAAAGAGTCTTTCAGGCGGGACCCCATGGACACCCAGACCATCGTTACGTGGGAAAGCCTCTCCCGGGATTCCCCATCTTGGGAGCCATTTCTCCCTCCACCAGGGGCGCAAGCCCCAAAAACTGGTCCTCTGGCCATCTTCAACACCCCTCACACCTCTTCCCTTGGCAACACCTTTTCTCTCTTCCCTTCTTCCCTTGAACGAACCTCCAAAACCCAAACTGAAACTCAAGACTCTGGCTGTCCTCCCAAATGACCAGGAGGATTTATTACTCCTAGATCCCCCTCCGCCCTATCTCCAGGGACCTCCTCCCCAGGGAGCTTCACCACTGGCACAGGGCCCCCGAGGACCTGAACCCCCTTCCCCTGATTCTACAGAGATGGAAGCTGCAGGACCCGCCTCTCCTCCTCCCTCCAGTCAATTGTGCCTCAGGAGGGAGGAGGGTGGAGCATCAGGCAGAAGGCGTTTGGAAGTCGCAGGCTTTCCCCCTCCATTCTGTGGCAGGGCAACTCCAATACTGGGTGTTCTCTGCCTCTGACCTTTACAATTGGAAGAAGACCCATAACCGTTTCTTTTCACAGGACCCCAGGCACTGACAGGGCTGATCGAATCCATCTTACACATTAGCTCACATGGGATGATTGCCAACAACTTTTATAGGCTCTCCTCACCATCGAGGAGAAACAGTTCATCTTCTTAGAGGCTCACAAGAATGTCCTTGGAGCAGACGGTGGACCCACCCAGCCGCCAAATGAGATCGAGGACACCTTTCCCCTCACCTGACCAGACTGGCATTACAACACCGCGGCTAGTAGGAAGCGACTTCTTTTTTATCGTCAGATTCTCCTAGCGGGTCTTAAAGGGGCTGGAAGACGCCCCACCAATTTGGCCAAGGTATGTGTGATAGTTCAGGGTATGGAGGAGACGTCTGCAGGGTTCCTAGAGCGTCTGATGGAAGGATACCATATGTATACCCCGTTCGACCCATTGGCCACTGATCGCCAACCAGACGTGATTACGTCCTTCATAGGGCAGTCTGCACCAGATATCCGTAGTAAGCACCAATGACTGGAAGGGTTGCAGGGGTATACCCTCCAAGATTTAGTCAAAGAGGCAGAAATGATTTTTAATAAAGGAAAGACTCCTGAAGAGAAAGAGGAAAGATTGTGTAAGGAACAGGAAGAGAGGGAAGACAGAGGGACAAAAAGCATAGCCAAGAATTAACTAAGATCTTGGCCACCATAGTACTCAGGGCAAACTAGAACAGGTCAGAATAGGAACCTGGGAGACAGAAGAAAGCCACGGGTGGACCAGCACCAATGTACCTACTATAAGGAAAAAGGACACTGGGTTAAAGACTGCCCAAAGAGACCTCATGAACCGAGGAAGAAATCAGTTCCCATTCTGTCACTAGAGGATGATGACTAGGCAGGTCAAGGCCAGGAGCCCCCTCCCCCTGAGCCCTGGATAACCCTTGATGTGTGGGGGGGAACCAACAACTTTTATAGTGGACACTGGAGCCCAACACTCTGTCCTAACCCAGATAAAGTGGCCACTAAGCTCCAAGACCTCTTGGATCCAGGGAGCCACTAGGGGAAAACTGTATCGATGTACTACCGAAAGGAAAGTCCACCTAGGCACTGGGCAGGTGACACACTCATTCCTGCTGGTACCGGACTGCCCATACCCCTTATTGGGTAGAGACCTCCTCTCAAAGTTGGAGCCCATATCCATTTTCACAAGGAAGGGGCCACAATTACTGGGTCAGATGGATAGCCCTTCCAGGTGCTAACATTATGCTGGAGGATGAACACTGGCTGCATGAAAAGCCCCCAGCTGACCCCCCTTCCCTGGATCCCATCTAATTAAAACATTTTCCCCAAGCATGGACAGAAACGGTTGGAATAGGACTGGCTGTTAACCAACCACCGCTGGTCATAGACCTAAAACCATCTGCCACCCCCCATCTCTATCCAGCAATATTCCATGAGCAAGGAGGCTAGAGAGGGCATACGGCCACACATACAGAGACTATTACAGTTGGGTATCTTGCGGCCCTGCTGCTCACCCTGGAACACTCCCCCTCCTCCCAGTAAAGAAACCAGGGACAGGGGACTATAGATCAGTCCAAGACTTGAGAGAAGTCAACCAAAGAACAGGAGATATACACCCCACCGTGCCTAACCCCTATAATTTCCTGAGCACCTTGCCTCCGAGCCACCTCTGGTACACTGTGCTAGACCTTAAGGACACCTTTTTCTGCTTGAGATTAAGCCCCCAGAGCCAGCCCATGTTCGCCTTTGAATGGAAAGATCCAGAGACAGGACTTTCTGGACAGCTTACCTGGATGAGACTGCCACAAGGCTTCAAGAACTCTCCCACCCTATTCAATGAGGCCCTGCACCAGGATTTGGTGGACTTCCATATCAACCATCCGGAGCTTGTCCTTCTTCAGTACGTAGATGATCTATTACTGGCAGCCAAGACAGAGCAGGATTGCCTGAAAGGTACGAAGGCTTTGCTAAAGAGACTGGGGGAGCTGGGGTACACAGCCTCTGCCAAGAAGGCACAGATCTGCAAAAGACAGGTGGCCTACCTAGGTTATCTCTTGGAGGATGGTCAACAATGGCTTACAGAAGGCCGCATGCAGACTGTAGCCTTGATCCTGCTTCCAAGAGGTGCCAGAGGTGCGAGAATTTCTAGGCAGCACAGGTTTTTGCAGACTATTGTAGTAATATGAGCGGCGGGGCTGCGTCCCCAAACACCCCAGCCGCCTGCCCTGCCCGGCTAGCTTTACCCGAAATAATTACACAGACACTGTATTCATTTAAACACTGCTTTGGCCCATTCCTATCTAGCCTCTTCTAGGCTAATTCTCACATATTAATTTAGCCCATTTCTCATCATCTGTGTAGCGCCCCTAGGTGCGCTTACCGGGAAGATTCTAGCCTATGTCCATCCTGGGTCGGAGCTTCATAGCGTGCGTCTTCCCTGGAGCGGGCAGCATGGTGTCTCTCTGAAGGCATCTGCTCTGGAGAGGAGAGCTGCAGAGTCTGACCTCACTTCCTCTTCCTCCCGGCATTCTGTTCTGTTTACTCCTCCCACCTATCTCCTAATCAATGAGAGCCAAGCAGCTTCTTTTATTTTAACCAATGACCTTCCTCCATCAGACTATGGATACCTGGATTCACAGAGATAGTGGTGCCCTATATACCCCCTCACAAGAGCAAATATCCCTTTCACTTGGGGAGAGGAACAACAACAGGCATTTGACCAAATCAAGTGAGCCCTGCTGTCCACCCCAGCCCTCAGTCTCCCGGCCATGACTAAGCCCTTCACCTTGTATGCTGATGAGAAACAGGGTATGGCAAAAGGGCACTAATGCAGAAACTGGGGCCTTGGAAGAGGCCAATGTCCTATCTCTCAAAGAAACTGTACAATGTGGCCACAGGATGGCCTCCATGCCTTTGCATGATGGCAGCCATGGTAGTCCTAGTCAAGGGCACAGATAAGTTGGCTTTGGGACAGCCCCTCACTGTGGTAACATCACATGCCATAAAAACGATTGTCCACCAACACCTGGACCGATGGCTCTCAAACACCCGAATAACACACTAACAGGCCATGCTGCTCAGTCTGGAGGAAGTATGGTTTGGGGCGGTGGCCTCCTTGAACCCAGCTATCCTGCTTCCCAACATGGAACCTGGAGCCTGGGTGCCTCATGACTGTCATCAAATCCTGGCCAAGATGCATGGCACCAGGGAGGACTTGACTGATCAGCCTTTCAGATGCCGAGCAGACCTGGTATACCAAGGGGAGCAGTTTTCTGCAAAACGGTGAGCGGAAAGCAGGGTGGCAGTGGTGGATGGACAGACTATTATATGGGCCAGTGCCTTCCTGCCAGGGACCTCGGCACAAAAAGTGGAACTCATAGCCCTTACTCAAGAACTAAAAAAGGCCCGAGGAAAAAAGATTAATATTTATATCAATAAATATATAAATAAAGGCCACTATGCCTTTGCTACCGCCCACATACATGGGGAAATATACAGGAGAAGGGGACTCTTGACCTCAGCTGGAAAGGACATTAAAAATAAGACAGAGATCCTGGCCCTTTTAAAAGCTCTCTTTTTGCCCAAAAGACTGAGTATCATCCACTGCCCAGCACATCAGAAGGGCAACGGCCCCATAGCCAAAAGGAAACAGAATGGCTGATGAAGCTGCCAGAGAGGCTGCATTAGGCCAGGAGATAATGTGTATAGACTCCATGAGAAATGCCCCTTCCAAGGAGGCCCTCTTCCTCTACACTGACCAGGACCTAGATGGGGTCCAGAAGCTAAATGCCAACTTTGACGGTCAACTCGGAGTATGGAAACATCGGGGAAAAATAATTCTACCTCTCAAGGATGCCCATGAGCTGGTGGCCCACCTCCACAGGTGGACACACCTGGGACTCAAGAAATAAAGACGCTCCTACAGAAAGAAGAACAGTTTTACTTTATTCCTAAGCTTAACTCTTTAATCCAGGAGATCAGTGAGTCTTGTGTCCCCTGCACCAAGGTAAATGCAGGACACCTTGAAATACCAGAGGGTGCCAGAATCCGAGGGGACCGACCGGGCATCAACTGGGAAGCTGACTTCACAGAAATAAAACTGGAAAGATATGGTAACAAATACCTCCTAGTTTTTGTAGACACCTTCTCTGGATGGACAGAAGCATTTCCCACCAAGAGAGAAACCGCCCAAATGCTAGTCAAAAAGATATTAGAAGACTTCTTCCCCTGGTTCAGCTTGCCCAAGGTAATCAGGACAGACAATGGCCCAGCGTCCGTCTCCCAGGTAAGTCAGGTGGTGGCCAAGATATTGGGGATTAATTGGAAATTACATTGTGCATACAGGCCCCAAAGTTCAGGTCACGTAGAAAGAATGAACAGGACAATCAAAGAGACCTTAACCAAATTAGCAATGATACTGACACTAGAGACAGGGTATACAGCTCCTCCCCCTAGCCCTGTTCTGAGTATGGAACACCCCTTCCTGGCATGGGCTGACTCCATACAAGATCCTCTATGGAGGGCCTCTCCCCCTCCCCCGGCTTAGGACTTGATCACTCCTGCAAATGACTCTTTTGTTGGTGCTCCCAACTTGCAAGCATGGCTGAGGGCGCTCCAGATCATCCAAGCTCAGGTCTGGAAGCCCCTTGCAGCAGCCTACTGGACGGAGGGTACAGAGACTCCTCACCCGTTCCAGATTGGCGACTCCGTCTACCTCTGGAGGCAACAATCTAAGACCCTCACTTGGGCAAGAAACTGCTCTTGCCTGGACTTATTGATGGTATGTTGCGTAAACTGGACATGCAGGACTCACAGAAAAATGACTGCTGGACTTGTCTAAAGATGAGATGGGTCTTTGGGGTTACTGCTTCATGAAAAAGTCTGCTAGATATTTTGCAGGACATAGAAAAAAAGTGACTGACAATATAGGCAAAACTGTCTTTGGATTTTCCTGCTTCGTGGAAAAGTCTGCTGAATAGTATGGACCTGTAGGCTGAATATGGATGCCCCAATGTTACAGGAGAACTTTGGGTGGCTGTGTAGGCAGTGAGATGTCTCTGTCAATTCTAGAGTTTTGGACATTGCTTACAATGCACTTCCTGTTAACTTAGTTAATATTATATTCTTCCAAAGTCTTTGATGGAGTTAAAAAATAGATAGTAATAATTATAGTTTCCCTTAGATATAATAAAAGATAAAGTAGATATAAATATTATAACTGTAATTCTTGCTTAATACTTGTTTTGTTATATGTAATTTTACTATATTAAAGATAAAGCCTTTCTTTTTTCTTTCTTTGTTTTTTTTTTTTTTTTTTGGTTTTACGAGACAGGTTTTCTCTGTAGCTTTGGTGCCTGTCCCGGAACTAGCTCTTATAGACCAGGCTGGCCTCGAACTCCCAGAGATCTGCCTGGCTCTGCCTCCCGAGTGCTGGGATTAAAGGCGTGCGCCACCACCGCCTGGCTTAAAGCCTTTCTTTTTACTTAAACAGAAAAGGGGAGGTAATGTGGGATTCCCCTCTGTATGAGGTAAATACCATTGGTTAATAAAGAAACTGTCTTAGACCTGTGATAGGGTAGAGTAGAGCTAGGTGGGGAAAACTAAACTAAATGCTAGAAAAAAAAGAGAAAGAGTCAGGGAGAAGTCACGGAGCTGCCACCAGAGACAGAGAACGAGCACCATGGTAAAATATAAAAATGAAAATGGGTCAAATTAAGATGTAAAAGCTAGCCAATAAGAAGTTAGAGCTAATAGGCCAGCAGTGATTTAATTAATACAGTTTCTGTTTGGTTATTTTGGGAGTCTGGGCAGCCAGGGAATGAACAAGCTGCCTCTTACTACGCCTCTGTGTGATTTAACAGCCAGTGACCATTAGGAATGTACAAGTTGAGCTTTAATCTTTTTTTGGAATGTATTAAAGTCAGAAGATGGTTATCTTCTGTAGGGCCCAGTCATGACAAGCTCAATAGAGTCCTCAGTTTCAGATCAGACCACCCAGGCACCACCTAGGAATGGACCATCCAAGGGGGAAATACCTACGATTTCAAAGGAAATCCCTAACATTCCAACCTGTGTAGATTGGGTCACCTGATCTCCCTTAGCCCAGAAACACACCCATCCCCTTTTCACCAGGGCACCACTTGACAAATGTCAGCCAATCAGGGGCCCTTATAAATCTTAGAAATCTTTCACCCCAACATCTAATATTATACAAAAACTCACCCCAACTAAGCTCAAGGCTCTCTGATTGTGCCAATGCATTGGACACACAGAGAGTCCAAGTTCGAACTAGAATAAGAATAAGGGCTCTTTGCTTTTACATACATACTCCATCTCCTTGTTGGTTTTGGGGGACTCTGTGATCTGGGCATAACATCTTCCACCAACTGGAAAGCTAAGAGAGTGTCCCTAGATGGCACGGGACACTCCCTGTGATAGAAGATTTCCTGTTCTGCTGTACCTCTCGGATGTTTCCACCAAAATATTTGAAAAGTGTCTTTGTGGTTTTTGCTGTTCTGAAGTTTTCATGAAAGTGAGTGATCTGTGTCTGTGTTCCCAGGCCATGATCACTCACAATGGCTCCAGAATAAACCATTTCTTATCCCCCTTGAGGGTAGGGTAGGGCTGTGGTTTTGCATCAACAAGAGCAACTGGCCATGCTTAAGGCATGGGAATGTCTAGGGACATTTTTCCTTTCCCATCAGTAAACCTCCAGTTTCTAGGTAGTTCACTAGAAATCTCATTTATGTGCAAAACTATGTCTATGAAAGACCTGGATAAATCCAGACCCCTCTATCAGAAAAAATAGAGCCAAAAAATCTAGGTTAGCCGGTTCAGTGACTGTTTTAGGAACTAGCTGAAGATAAAGTTAGACTATAATCTTGAGAATAATCTTGAGAAACCCCCTTTTGATTATCACTGGTATTTTCGAAGTTTTCCAATGACGCCCTCCCTACCAATTTTGGATTACTGGGCTGTGGTTTCTTCCCTTAAATACCCCTTCACCCAGCTACTTGGGGTCGAACTCTCTACCCCTGCATGGGAAATGAGTTTCGGCCCCAGTGCACTGGCTCCTATCCTGTCAATAAACCTCGTGTGATTGCAGCAAGGACGGTCTCTGCTGCGTTCCTGGGGGGGTCGTGTTATCCCGAGACTTGAGTGAGAGTTACCCTGCACCGAAGATCTTTCATCTGGACACCTTTGTGTAACCCTGGCAACTCGTGGTCTTATTTTATCAGATGTTAATCTCATCTGGGCTACAGTTTCACTTATCTAAGCAACACTTTGAGATGTACATTGAAAGTCACCAACATCCGGCATATGATTGCTGTTGAGGTACTTACCCTATTACCATGGTCCTAATATGGTCTATAAGATGCCTACAGCCACACTTGAGTATGTCATGTTTCCTGAGCTTAAGTCTACCCAACACTCACATCTATTATTTGTTTACTTTTCCCTCCTGCATGGAGTGGATGTAGCTGTCTTCTTGCAGCACCTTACTTTTGGAGGCGGGGTTTCTCAGTGAATCGTGAGCTGGCTGTGTCAGCACAAAAACACAACTGTTACCTCAAAAGGAGGAAGAGAGACTTTATTCTGGAATCAGATATGAGTGGCCTGACCTGGGAGCACAGCTTTAGTTTGCTACAAATTCCATGTTCCAATGTAGAGTTTTTTTTCTTTTATAGAACAGCAAAGATGGTCATGAATCAAGACACTTCAAAATGTTGGTGGAGACAGCAGAGAGGCAACTTAGCCAAGTGGAGCAATCTCATCTGTAAACTGCAGATATTATCTGCCATCTCCTTGGCTTTTTAACCCTTGTTAAAATTAGGGTTTTGTTCGGTTAGTACATTCCAAAGGTTTTTCTTTTGATCACAGGATGTTAGGTCTGACTTTATCTGTTAGTCATAGGATGATTGTGTATCTAGAGGGAAAAGATAGTGCAAGGTAAATTGTACTTGGGCTTGGGACCTGCAACAGCCCAACCACTCCACATCAACCAGTTAGCTTTTGTAGATACAACTTCTCTCCGGAAATTCCCCTTCAACCAGCATGCCCAGGGATCCCTGTTTCCATCTCCCCAGTGCTGGGACCAGGGTGCACACTTCTGTGCTGACATTTTATGTGGGTGTTGGGGATTCGACCTCAGGTTCTCATGCTTACTTAGCTACCAATTCAGCCATCTTCAAAACCACAGATTTTTGCCTTAATAAACCCCAACTCTGATTCACATTGCTCATTATGAAATTCTTTTCTTCAGTAAAGGCAAGGATCTGGCTTCACCCGAGTGACCTCAGGTTGCTGGCTGAACTTCTGGGGTGTCTGCAGCTGCATCATGTCTGCCAGAATGAATACACAAACACCAGCACTAATAAATGAATACATGGTCACTAATGCTAATAAATGAATACATAATCAATAACACTAATAAATAAATAAGTGACCACTGATGCTAATAAACAAATACATGGTCACCAATGCTAACAAGTGAATACATGGTCACCAACACTAATAAATGAATGCATGGTCACCAGTGCTAATAAGGCTGGGTCTTAAGAGCTTGCTGTTTCCATCACGTGTAAACATCATTATCTGGTGATGTTGGTGGCCTGGTCACATCCCATCTCAAAATACCTCCACATCTATTTTCAGTTTTTTACTTTATTTGTGTGCACAAGTATTTTGCCTACATGTTTGTCTGTGCATCAAATATATGCAGTGCCGTCTGAGGCCCAAAGAAGGCATTGGATCCCTTGGTGCTGGAGCTACAGACAAGATAAGCCACCATGTGCATGCTGGGAATCAAGATAGCTTCTCTGTATACCAGTTCGACCTTTTGACTGCTGAGCGCCCCCTCCAGCCCTGTGTCACAGTTTAAAGCACTCCTCACTTTGCCCTAACACTGGCTTCTTGTTTCCAACAACTATTAAATCGGAGACGAAAAAATTAAGAAATTGGTTTTAGAATTTGAAAAAGTATTTTTTATTTTTGAGATTCCAATATGAGAACATCATTTTCCCCTCCTTCTCCTCCCTCAAAGCCCTTCCATATACCCCTTCTTGCTCTCTTTCAAATCCATGATTTCCACATTAACTGCTGTTGCATGCATGTATGTATGTATGTATACATATATATTCCTAAACGCATAAATACCACCTGCTCAGTCTGTGTAATGTTACTTGGCTAACCAATCTGCATTTTTTTCATAATTGAATTTTTCAGAAACTCAATGAATACTTAAAAATCGTGGGTTGGCAAGATGGCCCAGCAGCTAAAAGTGCTCACCGTGAAAACCTGAAAAATTTTGAGTTTGGTTTCTTGATCCCACGGAGAAAGGAGAGAATTGACTCACATTGCACACAGGATAATATGTTAATATTTAAATTTATTATTTAGGTGTAGTGTTCGCGTGTGTGTGCCTGTGCACGTGTGCGTGGGTATCCGCAGTGTGGAGTTGAGATCAGAAGACAGCTTTTGAGAGTGAGTTCTTGACTTCTACTTCCTTGAGGCAGGGTCTATGTTGTTTCTGTGAAGCTAGAGCTACATTGTATTGAAAGCAGGACCTTCTTTGTGTTAAGACAAGGCAGCATGCATCCAAGGCTGACTTCAAATTCTCTTTGTAGCTGAGGTACTCACATGACTAATTTCTTTTTTTTATTTTTATTTTTTTTTTAATTTTTTTCCCCACATGACTAATTTCGTGTCAGTACCCTGATGACAGGGGTTGGGCTGCTGACCTAAGTAACACAGAGAGGTAAACTGATTTTCATCATTGAGCATGCCAGTTGATGGATTGGGGTGAGTGGCTAAGCCTAGTTTATTGAGGCTGCAATAGCCTTGAATTTGGGGTTGGGGAGATGACTCAGCAATTAAGAGCACATTGTTGCTCTTGCAGAGGACCTGGGTTTTCTGATCTCTGTGGGCACTGGGCATGCATGTGGCACACACACTCACATGCAGGCAAAAACACTCATGCACATTAATAATAGAAATAAATCTAGAAACATTTTTTTAAAAAAGCTTTAAAATTTCCACTGAGTTCTCCAGTTGACAGAATCACCATATTCCACAAACAAATAATAAACATATAACATATTTCTACACTGTAAGTGTAGAAGTTTTCTCCCAAAGAGGACTGCCTCACTTAATGGTTAACATGCTTAATGACTGAAAACTCTAAGAGGTAGTAAATCTTCAGATGATGCTCATAAAGTGTCCATCTAGCACTTAGTGAGACGGTGGATGCCTGAACATTTATACTGAACTGGAGATGTGGCTCAGTGGGTGAAACACTTGCTGTACAGGTCTGGGGACTTGACTTCACCCCTACAATCCTTGCGAAAACCAGATGTAGTGTCATCAGTACAGGTGGCACCTGTAACCCCAGTGCTCCCATGTCAAGTTGGAGGGGGTCAGGAGACTCATCAGGCTGCCCTTGAGAGTATATTTCCCTTCCCAAATCAGCATACTAGGTGCAAAAGTTACAAGACTGCATGACCAGGTTTAGTGGTTATCAGTCAGATGATGGCTGCCCTTCAATTCTACACATAGAGACTTGTAGGAGGAAGTTTCTCTCCTGCTCAATCCCACCTCCATTCAATCCTAAAGAAACACACAGAGGTGTTTATTAATTTTAAACTGTTTGGCTTATTATTGCTCAGGCTTTTTACTAACTAGCTCTTATGACTTAAGTTTACCCATAATCCTCGTCTATGTTTAGTCATGTGGCTTGGTACCTTTTCCCAGTAAAGCATTCTCATCTTGCTTCCTCTGCTTCTGGATAACAACTGCATCTCTGCCTTTCTTTTTTCCAGAATTCTCTTGTTCTGGTCACCCTGCCTATACTTCCTATCTGGCTACTGGTCAATCAGAATTTTATTAAACAATACAAGCGACAAATCTTTACAGTGTGCAAGAGCATTATCCCATAGCATAGACCATCGGATAAGTGAGAAACCTTTCTGGTGAGGGCAGTCTTGGGCACTGGAACAGTGAACCCCCAGAAGCTGGCCTGATGGATCCAGAAGTTCAGGGCTGTGAGAGCACTGGGCCCATGGCTCCAGGCTTCAGAAGACAGAAACTCATAGCTCTAGACACTCAGGATCGTGGGTGGGTCAGCGCTGGTCCTGTCACTTGGCAGCTTTTAGTCTTTGGAAATAGCAGCAAGGAGCAGCAGCAGCTGGTGTCTTTCTTCCTTCCATCCCTCAGGTGCTGGACCCCGTAGTCCCCCATGTTTGGCTCTTGGACCTATTGTATGGTGATACCCAGCACTGGGGATCCCAGGACTCTTGGGGCTTGTGTGTCTCAGATCCTTGGCCCTTGATTACCCCCTGAAACACTTCTGGTGACCCAGACCCACAGTTTCACAGCTTTGGCTATTCAGAATCAACATTACCATCTCTGCTTCACATGGTTGCTGCCCTGGCCACTCTCTGGAACTCCTCAGCTTCTTGCTTTCTCAATGCTCTGCTGCTGTGGCGGCTTGTGGCATCTCTTCTTCTACAGCCTTTCTTCCTGTTACCAGCTTGGTCTGCTGTGGTACAGGGAACAGGTCAAAGGTAGGCAAGAAAGACCATTCATGGAAGCCTTTTCGGGTTCAGTGTTGCAGTCTCAGGTGGAAACCTGGTGGGAGGCATGTAACTAGCTCCCAAAGTGCTTGAACAGTCTGCTCATATAGCCGGAAATGGGAGTGTGGCAAAGGTGTGTATGCCAATGACAGCAGTTCTTCGTGTAAGAACTTCAAGTCCCTCATGCAAATGATGAAATGTATACCTTCAGACCCCATGGAAATGCCTGCAGAGTCATCCAGAATTTATGGAGGCTTGGGATAGTAGATAGATTGGGACAATGGGCTTGAAATTGCCATGGCTGGGACACTGCTTTTTGGAACCGGGATGATCTCTCTTTCCCTCCCTACCTCTCCCTTCCCCTTCTTCTTTCTTTCTCCCTTTCTCTGCCCTCTCTCTCCCTACCTCCTTCCCTTCCTTCCTCCCCCTTCCTTTCCTCCCCCCTCTCTCTTTCTTTCTTTTCTTCTTTTTTTTTTGATGAGTCTCAATCTAGTCCAGATTGATCTGGAACTTACACTATAGTCCAGGCTGGCTTTGAAATGAAGACAATCATTTTACCTTAGTCTTCCAAGTGCTGGGTTACTAGTGAACCACCACACTCATTTTTGTCTGTTTTTTAATTTTTTTTATGACAGCATTTCTCCATGAAGCCCTGGCTATCCTGGTACTAGCTCTTGTAGACCAGCCTGGCCCTGAATTCACAGAGATCTGTTTGCCTCTGCCTCCACTACCCAGCTACCACTGCTACCACTGCCCAGCATTTTTTTTTTTGTCTTTTTTGAGAAAAGGTCTTGTCTTCAAGTTTTATTGCTGTGAAGAGACACCATGACCGTGGCAACTCTTTTTTTTTCAATTTATTTATTTATTAAAGATTTCTGCCTCCTCTCCGCCACCGCCTCCCATTTCCCTCCCCCTCCTCCGATCAAGTCCCCCTCCCTCATCAGCCCAAAGAGCAATCAGGGTTCCCTGCCCTGTGGGAAGTCCAAGGACCACCCACCTCCATCCAGGTCTAGTAAGGTGAGCATCCAAACTGCCTAGGCTCCCACAAAGTCAGTACGTGCAGTAGGATCAAAACCCATTGCCATTGTTCTTGAGTTCTCAGTAGTCCTCATTGTCAGCAAGTCCAGTTTTATCCCACGATTTTTCAGACCCAGGCCAGCTGGCCTTGGTGAGTTTCCGATAGAACATCCCCATTGTCTCAGTGTGTGGGTGCACCCCTCACGGTCCTGAGTTCCTTGCTCGTGCTCTCTCTCCTTCTGCTCCTGATTTGGACCTTGAGATTTCAGTCCGGTGCTCCAATGTGGGTCTCTGTCTCTGTCTCCTTTCATCGCCTGATGAAGGTTAATATTCAGGAGGATGCCTATGTGTTTGTCTTTGGGTTCACCTTCTTATTTAGGTTCTCTACGATCACGAATTATAGGCTCAATGTCCATGGCAACTCTTATAAGGAAAACATTTAATTGGGGTGGCTTACAGCACAGAGGTTTATCCATTATCATCATGGTGGGAAGTGTGTTGGCACACATGCAAGTATGGTGCTGGGGAGGGGCTTGAGAGTTTCACATCTTGATCCACATGTAGCAGGAAGAGACAGTGAGCCTCTAGGCCTGGCTTGAGCTTCTGAAACCTCAAAGCCCACCCCCAATAGACACACTTCCTCCAGTAAAGCTGCACCTCCAATAATGCCATTTTTGAGTCTATGGGGGCCATTTTCATCCAAACCACCACAGGTCTTGTGCAGGTTGGTTTTGAACTTGCTGTGTACCTGGTCAGCTCTCAATTCTCAAGCCAGGCTTAAGAGTTTTTATTGGGATGGTTGGTGAAGACACTGGGTCTTTCCTGTTTAAATGGCTGAAAAGATGTGTAAAGCCTCCCCCATCCCACTACTCCTGAAGAAGGCATCCTCAGTAGCCCCTTGGATGTCCCCAGTGATGCCTGTGGTGTTTTGTCTGGAAGCTTTACCTTCTGAAGGGATGGACTCAGTCTTTGATAGACTTCGGTCTCCCCAGAGAAGTTTCTCTGATGAAGGCTGAGAACAACACTAATCTATAGGTCTGCACATAAAGATTTAGGAGGCAGTTTGAAGGAATGAATGTTTAGGAGAGTCAGCAGTAGATACCCCTAGGGCCTATGTTCTTCCTAGTCAGGGTTTACAGTGCCAGGCAGGAATTCCTTCCTATGGAAAAGGCCTCATGTGTAGTCAGAAAGCAGTATGGCATGCCTCTAATGCACCGGTGACCACATTGCTTGGCGGGTCATGATCACCATGAGGTTCTGGCCCTGGAGAAGACTGCTGATGACTTTTCTCCTTATCTTACCAGCTCATGAATAAATTCTCTCTATTAAACTACTTAACCAGAGCCTGGATGCTAGAGATAAAACAGAAGGAATTGAAAAGTGCTTAGATTCTCTCCATTTTTAGATATATTGCCTTTGTCTCCTTACTAAAGGGTGGGTTAAGAGCATCTTTGCAGTATCAATAATTTCAAAACAAAACAGGAAGAGACGTCTTGGGCCAAAAGAGACAGCTTGAGTTTACAGTGTCCCAGGGACTCCTCCACTTTGGTTCTTCTCCCTTTAGTGTAATACATTATCTAGATGACACCTACGTATGTGCATTTATATCCTGCGTGTGATTTAAAATGCCAAACAGGATCATAGCAGGCAAACGAATCTGCTACTTTTCCCTTCCCCTCTCCATTTGTGGTCTCTGCTTGGGTTATGAAGAACTTCATTTAACTCTCTTCCAATTCTATTTTTGCACTTCCTGACTCTAAACTTATTCTCTGTATTGTCTGAGTTCTCTTATTGTTTCATAGCGAGTCCTCAGCTTTATAAGAGAAACACACCTACTCCACACTTCCCAGAGGAGGGACTTCCATGCCCTCCAGGCCTCCTTTCTTTCTGCAGTAGTTGCATTCTCCAGGTGTGCTTGTGGGAGTTAACCCTTTCGCCTCCAGGACAGTATCCTCTGCAAATACTTACCACTTCCACAGCTGATTCTTTCTTCTATAGAAGGAGGGAACTGACTTCCTGCAAGCCTGGCAAACTCTCCATCCCTGAGATGTAGTCCCGGTCTTAAACATCTTGTTTGTGCAGGTGTGCTTGCCTGTGTACAGGCACAGAGACCAGAGGATGTTGAGTGTCCTGCTTTATCAGTTCCCACTTTATCCGGAGAGATAGGCCCTTTCACTAAATGTGGAGCCTGTCAGTTTAACAGGTAGAAAGACTTTTTCTAAATGTGAGTGGCATCTTCCAGTGACGGCCTAAATAAAAGGAAGACCTGGGTAGGGGGAGCTTTTGCTTTTTGCTGTTTGTCTTCACATTGTGCTTGCAAGTTCATTTTCTCTGCTGCTGCTGCTCCCAATGCTGTCGCCGCCATCCTGATACCACCAGAACCAGCTTCTCCAGGCTCCCAACGTAGATTAAGGACCAGTGACTCTACAGGAGTCACCGAGGCCTGCAACACTGGTCTGGGACTGCTGAAACAATTGGTCTGATAGAGCAGCTACCAATTCTCAACTCCTTCAATGGAGACAGCCACTACTGGGCTGCCCAGACGCTATTGTGTAAGCCAATCTAATAACTCCCCTTTTCATATACATTCATTCCATCAGTTCTGTTCCTCTAGAGAGCCTTGACTAACAAAAGCATGTTTATTGCCAAGGTTCCTTCTTACATATGAAAAAATTATATTTTACAATTGTTTGATAGAAGGATGGTTTCCAGCCATGTACTCACACTGTCGAATTGGTGAGTGTTTCTTGTTGTTGGTTCTTGAGACATCATCTTCCTATGAGGTCTGGTATTTGAAGTATGTGGGTCCTGGGCATGATTTTAATGTACCTAATGAGAATTATATAGTGCATAGATACACACATATGTAGATTAGCATACATATACACATATATACATAGATGCACACATCATACATTGTAACACGATTAATAAAAACCCGGAGACAGATACCGGGGTTCAACCTGAAGGTTAGCAAAGCAAAGCAGCCAGTCACTGACTCCTACCTCTATTTCAGTCTGAAATGACGTCCTGTCTCCAGGAATCATTTGATAATTACAGATAATATCATTGTTCAGGAATTTAAAAACTTTTTTGTTTATACTAAGGAGGAAATTCTAGAAGAGGTATATGATCTACCTGGGATGTACACATTCTTAGTCATAGCTGCTATTAGTTTGATACTCCATATTATTTTCTTAAAGAAACAATTTGATAGCAGAGTCAAGAATGAGAAATTTTTAGAAATTATACAGACTTTACAGACTAGTAATGAGAAGTTGGCTGAAAGGATTTATACAATTGAAAATGATAACGATAATTTGGCAGGTAAAATTCACTTCATGTCAATGGGTTATGAAATCTTACAGAATGGTACTGAGAGATTATCTGAAAGAACTCGTACTATAGAAACTGACAGTCAAAATCTGTTTAAAAATTATGACAAGCTAGCAGATAGAACATCCCTCCTGAACAATGACAAATATCCATAATTCATAGAATGACCAAAACCCACCCACCCCACCTCTTGGAAATTTACTTCCTGTTGTCTTAGGGCGATGGTCTCTCTCTCTCTCTCTCTCTCTCTCTCTCTCTCTCTCTCTCTCGATAGGGTTTCTCTGTGTATCTTTGGAGCCTGTCCTGGAACTCACTCTGTAGACCAATCTGGCCTCAAACTCACAGAAATCCACCTATCGCTGCCACTCAAGTGCTGGGATTAAAGGTTTGTGTCACCACCACCTGGCAAGGGCAAATGGTATCTTTAGAGGATCCTGAAAAGACAAATTTGTGTTGTTTGTTAAGTCCTGGGAGAGGTAAGTGTATCATTTTTGTCCAGTCTATGCATAATGGGCAAGTGTAGGACTTGGCTCAAGTCCTGGCTTGAGTAGTCTGTGAGGCTGGATCATCTCAGCTAGCCACCTCAAAATTATTTTGAGCAATTTGTAGCCCAAAACTAACCTTTAAGTTGTGCTATTAGCTGAATGGCAACATATGAACCAGGTGGAATCTTTGTTGTGGGGCCCTGTCTTCTTCCTGGGGACTTCAAAGATTACTGTAGGAAAATTCATTGTTCACTGTGGAAAACTTAAACATTATTTATATCAAAAAAGAAAGTTTGAATTTCGATAGGCATGTATTCAAGAAAGGTATCATAGAGACAAAAATAGGTACGGGCAGAAGTAGATTTTTTTTTCGAGACAGGGTTTTTCTGTGGTTTTGGAGCCTGTCCTGGAACTAGCTCTTGTAGACCAGGCTGGTCTCGAACTCACAGAGATCTGCCTGACTCTGCCTCCTGAGTGCTGGGATTAAAGGTGTGTGCCACCACCGCCTGGCTCAGAAGTAGAATTTTTGAAAGCAGAGATTTGATAACCTTAGTCCCTACATTTTTATTTTCCTTCTGTCCCACACCAGGTGACTCTCCTGATATGAAACAGAAACTCTGAATTTTTCTTTTAATAACAAGCTTGTATTTAGAGAAGGAGTGAGCCACAGTCCAACTCCGAAGCCAGCTTTGCTTTTTAAATGAGTCAGGACTACCATTATATTGAGAAGTAAGGAGATATGTATGTTTAGATAGTGAGATTTTACCCTGCAGAGAATATTGGTATTGTAAGTCAGGGTTTTCTTTGCTTGGTGATTCTATCTTCATCTAGATGTCCAAGGTTTCTTGACTTCTCGAAGATGGGTATTTTCTATTTTCTTGCAAACACAAGAACAGAACCTTGCCCCACCTTTGTAAGGTTTCCTTACATCTTGTAGGATTGTTACCTTTGTGGGTGAGCTGTCATTTCTCTTTATCAAGAAGTTTTTCCTTTTCAAACCAAATCTTGAATAATTTTGATGGCATCCATAGCTTTTTTTTTTCTCCTGTGGAAACAAGAGCGAAATCCCTTCCCCAATATAGCACATCTCCTGGTGTCCACTGTGAGGCCAGCACATCCTTGAAGTACACCTGCTGATTTAATTCAGAAGTTTTTTTCTAATGACCAATGTCTCTCTGTAGCTGTTGCTCCTTTCTCATTAGCATTAAGAAAATCAAGGCTAATAAAGCATTATGCAGTTTATTTCTGGTGGTATTTATCATCCCTTTCTGTTTACTTAACATATCCATTGTAGTTCAATTTGATCTTTCTATAACTGTCCTCCTTGTGGAATTGTGTGGTATACCTGTAATATGCTTTATATTATAATAAGCAAAAAAAACCCTGTTTCTTTTTTTAGAGACATATGCTGAACATATGTCTGTCTTTATTTGTACAGGTATACCCACGATGGTAATAGCTTCTAGCAAATGTATGATTACCAAATCAGTCTTTTCCAAACTCAAAGCAGTTGCCCATTTAAAACCTGAATAGGTATCAATGTTGTGGTGTACATATTTTAATTTTCCAAATTCTACAAAATGGAACATATCCATCTGCCAAAACTAAAACTCTTGGTAAGCCATCTCTGACTCTGAGAGGTACTGGTGATGCTAAGTCTTTACTGTTGTCTTTTGTCTGTGCCTTATTTCCTTGCTTATCAGTTCTGATAAGTTCTTCAATGGTTTAAGATCTATGTATCACTGTCTTTTGTAGAGTCTGAATTTCTTGACCTGTGCATATTTCTAATGACTTTATCAAATCAATTAATCTCTGGTTCTCATCATGTACATAGAATTCCAAAACTTTACATTTTTCCATTAATGATATATTCCCATCAGATTATATCATTATTTGGATTATTTGGATGGCATGTATGTCACCTTCCAGGATGAATTCTACCTGCTAGCTTGTCATAACTTTCAAATAGATTTTTATTGTCAATTTCAACAGTATGAGTCCTTGAGATAATCTCTCAGCACAATTATGTAAAGTTTCATATCCCATTGACATGGAATGAATTTTTGCCTGTCAAAATTATGGTTATCATTTTCAATTTCAACTTCTCATTACTGGTCTGTAAAGTCTGTATAATTTCTAAAAGTTTCTCATTCTTGACTCTGCTATCAAACTGTTTCTTTAAGAAAATAATATGAAGTATCAAACTAATAGCAGCTATGGCTAAGAATGTGTACATCCCAGGTAGATCATATACCTCTTCTAGAATTTCCTTCATAGTAGCAACAAAAAAGTTTTTAAATTCCTGGATGGTGATATTATCTGTCATTATCAGATGACTTACCACCATTAAAATCCTGGTTCAGGATGGGTGGTGGTGGTGTACACCTTTAATCCCACCACTCGGGAGGCAGAGGCAGGCAGATCTCTGTGAGTTCAAGTTCATCCTGTCTACAAGAGCTAGTTCTAGGACAGTTAGGACTATTACACAGAGAAACCCTGTCTCCAAAAATCAAAAACAAAAACAACAACAACAAAAAAGAAAGAAAGGAAGGAAGGAAGGAAGGAAGGAAGAAAGAAAGAAAGAAAGAAAGAAAGAAAGAAAGAAAGAAAGAAAGAAAGAAAGAAAGAAAGAAAAATATTCCTGGTTCAGATGAGAATTTTAAGGTGTAATAACCATGTGGGCCAGCGGGTGTCAGAATTATACCACTAAAGCAGTTCAGAGATGCTGGAGCTCTGGTTTTACTTGTTCCAATGTGGCTGACCTGTGAACTTTCTAAGCAGAACTCAAAACCAAACTGTGCAGATGTTTGTTAAAGAGATGCTGGTCAGGGCAACAGTGCGGTGGGTGCATGCAGGCTATGGGGGCCACGGGAGGACTGGTAGCCACATGGAAGCGGCACTTGGGTTCGGAGGCAAGCTATGGGGGCCACGGGAGGACTGGTAGCCACATGGAAGCGGCACTTGGGTTCGGAGGCAAGCTATGGGGGCCACGGGAGGACTGGTAGCCACATGGGAGCGGCACTTGGGTTCGGAGGCAGGCTATGGGGGCCACGGGAGGACTGGTAGCCACATGGAAGTGGCACTTGGGTTCGGAGGCAAGCTATGGGGATCACGGGAGCCACAGGAAGCTGTGTGGGTTCTGTGGGGTGGCAGTGAGCCACAGGTGCCACTGAAAGCCACAGAAGGATGGGTGGGGCAGGAGAGGAAGCTAAGCCAGGTGGATGGGGCTTGGGAGAGCTAGTTTTTCTCCCAAACCCAGGTGGCTAGGTTTGGGCCCAGTTCTGACCTGTGCCAATGGCTAAAACCCTCAGGTAATTTTTTTGTGTGTGTGTGTGAATTTGTATCCCAAACATTGGGCACTAAATAGAGAATGATTAATAAAAACCCAGAGACAGATATTGGGGTTCAATCTGAAGGTCAGAAAAGTAAAACAGCCAGCTACTGGCTCTCACCTCTGCCTCAGTCCAAAATGGCGATCCTGCCTCCAGGAATCCTCAGAATGAGACTGTGTCTGAGAGTTGTCTCCTTCCCTCCTATATTCCTCTCTAGGGCTGGTATTAACAGTGTCTACCAATACTGCCCTGTTTCTATGGCAAGCTAGTGTGGCTTCTGGGTTAAAGGTGTGTGTCACCATTACCTAGTCTGTAAGGCTTACTAGGGAGGCTCTTTTACTCTTTGATCTTCAGCCAAGCTTATTTATTAAAATACAAATGAAATATCACTACAATATATAGGTGCACATGCATATACACACATATAAACAGAGATACACATATAAACACAGAGACACACACAAACTCACACATACACATACATACACATGCTACTGAACACATCTGAATCTACAGTTTAAATCCACTAATGTTTTCTTCTCTCTCCCTCTCTTCCTACCTTTCTCTGTCTGTTTCTCTTTCTCTTTGTTCTGGAACAGGAGAGTGAACCTAAGGGCCACAAGCCGGTCTCCACCCAGGTGGCTAGGTTTTTACATTTTATTTTTTTTACATTTTATTTTGAGACAAGATTTTCCTTCTGTTTGCTCTGTCACACAAACAGGCTGGAGCTTGTGATCCTCCTGTTTCATTCTCTCGAATAGCTGACAGCTCAGCTCTGTGATACAGACCTCGCTTCTTTCTTTTTTATAAAGTATGTAGTCTGGGCAGTCCTCCTGCTTCAGCTTCCTGAGTGCTGGGAGTAATGTGGGCGTGTGCTACCACTCCCTTCTTGAGGCAGCTTGGGTTGGCTTGGGGGTAGCTCACGCAGCCCCTAATCCCTAACTTCCTCTTTCAGCCTCCTGAGTGCTAGCATTGCTGACACATGCTAGCACGCACCTGCTCCATTCTCTCCTTTCTCAGGTCTCTGAGTCTTTGCACATTTGCCCTAGTACTCCCGTCTTCCCCGTTGCTACGGCTAGCCCCTGTCCCTACCTTCCCAGCTTCCTTTGCACATAGCTGAGGTCAGGCTATGCACCCAAGCTTCATTTTCAATCCTTCAAATTGTTCCATGATGTGTCCAGTGCCTTAATTTAATTGCACCCCTCACAACTGCATGTTCGTGTGTTCCACACAATGCACACTTAGTCATTGCTGGGAGCTGACAGCCAAGCAGCCTGGAGACAGAGCATTAATAACACAGCAGAGAGGCACAGAGAATAACAAACTCTGGCATCTCCTCTCAGGCTGCCAGGACACTTGGGCTTGGGCTAGTGAGTGCCCCTTGAAGACCATTAGAGAAAGCTTCACAGACAGTGTAGAAGGAGACAAAGTCATGGTCATCAAGGGCCTAGGTCACCCAGCAGCTTTTCACATTGCTGAGAGCTACATACAAACCTTGTGTACAAGACCCTGTATTACACCAACAACAAAACCTTTCCTGGAGGGAGCCATCTCCTTCCAGAGGGGCTCCAAAGCCTGTCTGATTTACTCTTCTCCAGGAGCTGTTTGCCAAGTTTCTGAGGAAAGAGAACACCATACTCTCTGCTCATCGGTTTGATGGTACCGGGAACAACTGCCCAAGCTAACACCTTACAAAGAGAGGACATTCACTATGACTCACAGTTGCTTGGGCCTGTGGCTTCATAGCATGTCAGGGTGGGAGCGTGTGACAGAGGAGGCCTGTGTACTTCATCATAGCTGGAAAGCCAAGAAGAGGATGGGTGGGGGGTCTTAGTGGCCTCTCAAGGGCTTACCTCCATGGCAGCTTTCTTTCATGGGCTCAGCCTTGAACAGTTCCACCACAGCTTTTTTATGAAATTGTTTTTATCTTTATTTATGTGGTGGGTGTTTTGTTTGCATGTCTATCTCTGTATCACTCCTGTGCCTGGTGACTGAGTAGGCCAGAAGGTGATTGTTATATCCCCTGGAATTGGAATTACAGATAGTTATGACCTGGGAATCAAACCCAGGTTCTCAGGGAGAGAAAGCAGTCAATGCTCTCAACCAATGAGTCATCTCTCCAGCCCCTCCACCACTTTTTTTTTTATTCTTCTCTCATACAATACATTTTAACTGCAGCTTCTCCTCCCTCCCCTATTCTCGGCCCTTCCTGTACGTTCCCCAGATCTATTGCCCCTCTATTTTCCTTCAGAAAAGAACAGGCCTCCCAGTGATATCACCTGAACACGGCATAACAAGATACAATAAGACTAGACACAAACCCTCTTTATCAAGGCTGTACAAGGCAACTCAGGAGGAGAAAGAGGGTCCCAGGAGAAGGCAAAAGAGTCAGAGACACCCCCCCATTCCCACTGTTAGGAATCGCATAAAATCCCCGAGCTAAACAACCACAACATGTATGCAGAGGACCTAGCTCGAACCCATGCAGGCTCCCTGATTGTTGTTTCAGTCTTTTAGTTGATTTTATGGGTTGTGTTCTCATGGTGTTCTCAACTGCTCTGGCTCCTGTAATCCTTCCTTCCCCTCCTCAGTGGGGTTTTTGAGTTCTGCCTAATGTCTGGCTGTGGGTCTCTGCATCTGCTCCCATCAGCTGCTGGTAGAAGCCTCTCCAATGACTCTGATGACAAAGCACCAATCTATGAACATAGCAGAGTGTCACTCCACCACCTCTTTTTTACTGTTTTTATGGAGCTATATATTTTTCTCTGCTCCCCTTCCTTTCTCCCACTTCTCCTATTCTCTCGCATGATCACCACACTCCCAATTTACTCAGGAGATCTTGTCTTTTTCTACTACCCATGTAGTTTAGATCAATGTATGTGTGTCTTAGGGTTTTTTTTGTTGTCTAGGTTCTGTGGGATTGTGAATTGTAGGCTGGTTTTCCTTTGCTTTATGTCTAAAGGTAACTTATGAGTAAGTACATACTATATTTGTCTTTATGGGTCTGAGTTACCTCACTCAGTATAATGTTTTCTAGATCTATTTGCCCACAAATTTCAAGATGTCATTATTTTTTTCCTCTGTGCAGTAATCCATTGTGTAAATATTCCACATTTTCCTTATCCATTCTTCAGTTGAGGAACATTTAGGTTGTTTTCAGGTTCTGGCTATGTCAAACATGCTGCTATAAACATAGTACATACCACATGTCCATGTGGTATGATTGAGCATCCTTTGTGTATATACCGAAAAGAGATATTGCTGGATCTTGAGGTAAGTTGTTTTCTAATTTTCTGAAAAATCACCATACCAAAGCAGCTGGACCAGTTTGTACTCCCATCAGCAATGGAGGAGTGTTCCCTTTACCCCACATCCTCTTCTGCATAAGCCATCATCAGTGTTTTTGATCTTGGTCATTCTTACAGGTGTAAGATGGAATCTCAGAGTTTTAATGATTTGCATTTCTCTGATGGCTAAGGATGTTGATTATTTCCTTAAGTGTCTTTCAGCCATTTTAGATTTCTCTGTTGAGAGTTCTCTGTTTAGGTCTGTACTCCAATTTTTTATTGAATTATTTGTTCTTTGGGTGACCCATTTCTTGAGTTCTTTGTATATTTTGGAGATTAGCCCTCTGTCCAATGTGGGGTTGGTGAAGATCTTTTCCCATTCTGTAGACTGCCATTTTGTCTTGTTGACCATGTCCTTTTGCTTTACAGAAGCTTCTCAGTGTCAGGAGGTCTCATTTATTAATTGTTTCTCTCAATGTCTGTGCTACTGGGGTTATAGTTAGGAAGTGGTCTTCTGTGCCGATGCATTCATGCAAACTTCTCACTTTTTCTTCTGTGAGGTTCAGTGTGGTTGGTTTTATGTTGAGGTCTTTGATCCACTTGGACTTGAGTTTTGTGCATGGCAATAGATATGGATCTATTTTCATTCTTCTACATGTTAATATCTAGTTATGCCAGCACCATTTATTTAATATTCTTTCTTTTTTCCATTTTATGTTTTTTGCTTCTTTGTCAAAAATTAGGTGTTCGTTGGTATGTGGATTGATATACAGGTCTTTGATTTGGTTCCATTGGTCCTCTTGTCTGACTTTATGACAATATTAGGCTGTTTTTAGTACTGTAGCTCTGTTGTAGAGTTTGAAGTCAGAGACTGTGATGCCTTTAGAAGTTCTTTTATTGTACAGGATTGTTTTGGCTATTCTGCTTTTTGCTTAGAATTTTGCTGGGATTTTGCTGGGCATTGCATTGAATTTGTAGATTACTTTTGGTAAGACTGCCATTTTTATTATGTTAATTCTGCCTACCCAAGAGCATGGGAGATCTTTCCATCTTCTGGTGTCTTCTTCAATTTCTTTCTTCAAAGATTTAAAATTCTTGTCATACAAGTCTTCCACTTGCTTGGTTAGAGTTACTGCAAGATATTTTATGCTATTTGTGGCTATTGTGAATGGTGTTGTTTCTCTGATTTATTCCTTAGCCCTTTTATCATCTGTGTACAGGAGGGCTACTGATTTTTTAAAATTAATCTTGTATCCTGTTACATTACTGAAAGTGTTTGTGAGTTGTAGAAGTTCCTTGGTAGAATTTTTGGGATTGCTTATGTAAACTATCATATCATCAGTAAATAGTGAGAGTTTGACTTCTTCTTTTCTGATTTGTATCACCTTGATCTCCTTTTCTTGTCTTATTGCTCTAGCTAGGACCTCAAGAACTATATTGAATAGACATGGAGAGAGTGGACAACCTTGTCTTGTTCTGATTTCAGTGGGATGGTTGGGAGTTTCTCTTCATTTAGTTTTATATTGGCTGTTGGCTTGCTGTATATTGCCTTTATTATGTTTAGGTATGTTCCTTTTATCCCTGTTCTTTCCAAGACCTTTGGAAAGGAGTGTTGTATTTTGTCAAAACCTTTTTCAGTATCTAATGAGAAGATCATGTGATTTTTTTTCAGTTTGTACATATGATATATTACATTGACAGATTTTTGTGTATGTTGAACCATCCCCTCATGCATGGGATGAAGCCTACTTGGTCATTATGAATGATTTTTCTGATGTGTTCTTAGATTCGATTTGCCAGTATTTTATTGAGTATTTTTGCATCAATGTTCATGAAGGAGATTGGTTTGTAATTCTCTTTCTTAGTAATGTCTGTGTTTTTGGGTATCAGGGTAATTGGAGCCTCATAAAAAGAGTTTGGCAATGTTCCTTCTGTTTCTATTATGTGGAACAATTTGAGGAGTATTGATATTAGTTCTTCCTTGAAAATCTTGTAGAATTCTGCACTGAAATACCTGGCCCTGTGATTTTTTTGGTTAGGGGACTTTTGATGATCATTTCTATTTATTTATCAGTTATAGGTCTTTTTAATTTGTTTATCTGGTCTTGATTTGATTTTGGTAAATGACATATATCTAGAAAATTGTCCATTTCTTTTCAGCTTTCCAATTTTGCCTCCAACACTTCTTAATACCACCATAGGACTTGTGAGCATTTGAGAGACATGTATCCCAAAACAGCATGTATGTTAGTACCTTGTCTAACATATAGCAGGTGCTCAAAAAATATTTATTAGATGAAAAGCCTGGAATTTTGTCACTATTCATTCACTTCCTAGGACTAAGTATTCTCTGACTCCTTCTCTCTGTCTCGCTCTCTTACTGTCTCTCTATCTCTCTCTATCTCTCTTCTGTGTGTGGATGTGCAGATTTGTGTACACACACATATGGTTGTGTGTGTATATGGAGGCCAAAGGACAACCTCGGGTGTCATTCCTCAGGCACAGTCCACTTTTGTTTGTTTTTGAAGCACACTCTCTTAGTGCCCTGTAACTCATCGAGTAGTCTTGGTTGGCTGCCCAGGAAACTCTAGCTGTCTCTGCCTCCCAAATGCTGAGATTGCAGGTATAACCCCCCAACACCTGAATTCTGGTGATGGAACTCATGGCTGCAATGCAAGGTATTTTTCCAGCCAAACTGGGTGTGGCAGTACATGCCTGTAATCCCTAAACTCAGGAGGAGGCGAAAGAATCAAAAGTTCAAGGCCATCCTCAACTATGTAGTGAGATTGAGGCCAACCTGATATCAGTGAGACTCTGGAAAATGAAATAAAATAAAATAAACTGGGAAAAGTTCTCTTTGCTCAGGTAGACATTGTAGGTCACCCCTGCCATTCGACACCAGCCGCAGTGGTGCATGGGAGGTAGCTCTATGCAGGCGCCTGCGGCAGCCTGGTAACTTCTCTCCAGACATTCCGCTCAGGTGAAACTGAGATCCTTCACTGTAGAAAAGCCTCTCAGGGTGAGCCAGCATGAAGCAGAGTGGGATTTATTTGGAAGAGTTAAGCTCAGATGTAAGCAAGAAAGTGGCAGGAGAAGCGCTCAGGGAAAAGCTTGCACACACCTGAGTGTGGGTGTGGTCTTCTCAAGTCACATCTTTACAGTAGATGGCCAATTATAACGGCTCCCGCGTTTCACTTCTAAGGATTGACAAGAGACCCTCTCCCTTTTTGATAAACACAATGTGGTCCGATGTGCGTGCATACAGTTACAATCAGGTAAGGCAACTGCACGACTCAGTAGAGTTTCACAGGGTTTTCACTGTAAGCCAGGTCTCTTGTGAGAGTCTAGGAAGTTTCAGTTTTACAGTTGGGAAAGCTCAAAGGTTATGCTTGGTCCTGTACACTCAGGCAGTAAGCACGGAGCACTGCTGATTCAACATTCATATCGGAAACATCTCACATAAAAGAAATACTGTTTTCACCTAGGGGACTTTGCAGCAAACCTTAACTATGTTTGTATTTCTTATTCTCAGCTAGTAAAAAGGCTTCAACAAGACTCCAGGATGAAGGGCTCTTTTCTCTTACTGTGCTGCCTCATTTTCCTTGTCTTTCTGGATGACGTCATTAAGGCGTCCAGAAGTTCAATGTCATCGTCAGCAGTCTGCCCTTCATGAAACTCTGTTTAAAAAGAAGGGAAAAAAAGGTCCTTGGGTCAGCAAGATGGCTTAGTACATAAAGAAGTTTGCTGCCAAGCGTGATGACCTGGGTTCGATTCCCAACATCCACACAGCAGAAGAGAGATCTGACCCTGGTAAAGTGTCTTCTGGCCTCTACTTAAGTGCTGGCCCCCAATAAATGTAACTTATTTTTAAAAAGTTCTTTAACACTTTTAAAAAATTCCAGTAAGTTGCATGGGGGGGCGGCATTTGCTTCAGAAATGGTGTTGGCAGAAGGAGCTGCCTTGCCGAGTTCAGCTGTGAATCACATGTCCAATCCAGCGCTCCCCTGAACCTACGAGCAGAAATGAAAAGCATATGTAAGGCACCAACATGCATCCTGTTATAGACGAGCCCAGCCTGTCAGATGGAGCTGCCTAATTGCTCAGAGTTACTTTTGGATTGATCAACAAATTCTCCCCCTCCCCATGACTATGAGTCATCTCCCCTGGGAGTATGCGTTTTGGGCTTGTGTCTCCCATTTTATCCTTTGATTGCAAAGACTGGAAGGAATGTCTTGATGATTCCCCATTGTCCAGGCACTTTAGGTAGACCAGGTATATTCTGCTGAATGGATTTTAGAGACAGAGCCCTTAGTCCCTTGCTGCTGGCTTTCGGGGTCTGGGGGAGACATTCACTTTCAGGTTTGCTTTGCTTGGGAAAGAGTGAGTCATGGCTCTTATAACTTTTCTTCCCATAAGCCATCTGGAAAGAACAAAATGTAATATACAGGAGAGGGTAGGGATTATCATATTTTTTAGAATGATTGTTCAAATGTAATTCTCAATATGTTACAAAGCATACTTCTTATACAAAGGCATCATAACTGTGCCAGAATTTCCTTTAACTTATTAATGAGCGAAGCAGTGAGATGCAAAAGGCTGGTCCAGAGGAACACATGAGAAACTGGAGTCTCTGGACGCCTGCTTGGGCCTTGTGGAGCTTGCAAGGCCTGTGACATGGCAGAGATAAGGGGCCAAGCAAGCGTGGGATGAATGAGTGAGTGAGGGACATGAATTAGCAAGTCAGCAATCTGTACAGATGGTTCAAAGCCTGGAAGCGGGGCGTCTGCCTGGATTTAACTTGGTTAAACTCATCCAACCTTTATGCTGTAGAGCAGTGGTTCTCAGCCTTCCTAATGCTGCCGCCCTTTAATTCAGTTCCTCATGCTGTGCTGACCCCAACCTTAACATTTTGTTTGCTGCCACTTCATAACTGTAATTTTGCTACTGTTATATGTTATGTAAATATCTGTCTTTTCCAATGGCTTTTGGGGGTCACAAGTCACAGGCTGAGAATTTCTACTCTAGAACATTGAAAGAGGACTGGAGGGCAATGAATCATATCCAGGGTTTATTGCTCATTAGAACATACTTGTGGGAAAGAATTCAATATAGGATGCAATTCTGTGCGGCTGCCAAAACAGCGAGGCGCATGCAGCATTGGATATGGTATTATTCACCTATTAGCAAAAATATCTGAGAATTCTTTCTTAGTTTGCAGAGAATTTACCAAAATAATACTTAGAGAACTTTTTATATCCAGTTCATGTGATGAGATTTAGAAATGATTCTTGTGTATGAATTTCATGCAATTATAAACACCTCTAAGTGTATTGTGTGTGTTTGTGGGGGAGATATGTGTGCACAAACATGTACATATATAGGTGTGTGTGTGTGGTGTATTTTTGCATGAACTATGTGTGCATGTGGGGTGAGGTATAGTGCATTGTGTATTCATCTGTAGGTGTGTGTATATATATGTATGAACGTGTGTGTGTATGTGCTGATGTGTATGTGTGGGGGGTATGTATGGATGAATGTGTATGTGTGTGCAATGCAGGAATGAGGGGAGCTGCATGCTCACTTGTGTGTAAATACAGGTGGAGGCCAGAGGTTAATGCTGGGTGCCATTCCTCATGAGCAATCCACTTTTGTTTGCTTTGTTTTGAGACATGGTCTCTCACTGATCTGCAGTGTGTCAGTTAGGCCAGGCTAGCCATCCAGTTAGCCCTAGGGATCCTCCTGTTTCTACTTCTCCAGCATTGGAATTGCAAGTATGTGCCACTGTGTCCAGCTCTTAAGAAAGTATTATTCTTAACTTTGTGTGTCTGTTGTGTGAGTATGTACATGTTGTGGAGGTGCTTGTGGAGGTCAGAGACGTTGAATCCCTTGGAGTTGGAGCTATAGGTGTTTGTAAGTCACCTGATAGGGGTGCTAGGAATTGAACTCTGGTTCTCTGGTAGAGAGTGCATGCTTTTAAGCACTGAGCCATCTCTCCAGCCCCACACAACCGGCTTTTCATGTGGGTTCTGGTGTAGCAAGCATGTTACCAACAGCTGCCCCACGGGCACTTTCTAATGGCTTTGATTGCCTTCTCATCTCATTGGCAAGGGAAGACTCTCCTCTTAAATGCCGTGAAATTTGACCCCTTTTCTTGAACAGTGTGACCTAGAGCAATTGATACTCGAAGCTCCTTGGAGGAATGGCACAGCCTACAGGAGGTCACCACAGAAAATGACGGACTGGGGCTGTGGGGTCTATGGTTGGAGCCAGGAGAAGGTTGGTCGATCCTGTTCCTGTGGGTAGATTTGATTGGCTCATTCCTGGGAGAACTTAATCTTCCTGGCTCATCAGTGGCTCTCTGGTTCCCTAAATAACATAATGACCTACAGGGAGCTGTGTTTTCAGACTCTTCGGGTTCTGTGACGCAGCACCTGGAGAGGCTGCTTAAGGAAGGTAGGCTTTATTTTGCCCACGATTTTAGAAGTTTCCACCTGTATGTGACTAGGAAGGGACGAAGGGAGAAAGGGAGGGACGGAGGGAGAAAACACAATTGCACTTATGCATGTACCTTGGTTATTTTTTTGCTGCTGTGATTGAACACCATGATTAGAGGCAACTTAAGGAAGAAGGAGTTTATTTGGGCTTACAGCTTCAGAGGGAGAGTCCACAGGGTGGGGGAAGTCTGCAGCAGGGGAATCTGCATGGTGGGATGTCTGCAGCAGGAGGGTCCACATGGGAGGGGGCTGCAGCAGGAGAGTTCATATGGAGGGTGCAGCTGGGGAATCTGCATGGTGGGATATCTGCAGCAGGAGAGTTCATATGGAGGGTGCAGCCGGGGAATCTGCATGGTGGGATATCTGCAGCAGGAGAGTTCATATGGAGGGTGCAGCAGGGGAATCTGCATGGTGGGATATCTGCAGCAGGAGAGTTCATATGGAGGGTGCAGCTGGGGAATCTGCATGGTGGGATATCTGCAGCAGGAGAGTTCATATGGAGGGTGCAGCCGGGGAATCTGCATGGTGGGATATCTGCAGCAGGAGAGTTCATATGGAGGGTGCAGCCGGGGAATCTGCATGGTGGGATATCTGCAGCAGGAGAGTTCATATGGAGGGTGCAGCAGGGGAATCTGCATGGTGGGATATCTGCAGCAGGAGAGTTCATATGGAGGGTGCAGCTGGGGAATCTGCATGGTGGGATATCTGCAGCAGGAGAGTTCATATGGAGGGTGCAGCAGGGGAATCTGCATGGTGGAATGGATATTTGCAGCAGGAGAGTTCATATGGAGGGTGCAGCAGGGGAATCTGCATGGTGGGATATCTGCAGCAGGAGAGTTCATATGGAGGGTGCAGCAGGGGAATCTGCATGGTGGGATATCTGCAGCAGGAGAGTTCATATGGAGGGTGCAGCCGGGGAATCTGCATGGTGGGATATCTGCAGCAGGAGAGTTCATATGGAGGGTGCAGCCGGGGAATCTGCATGGTGGGATATCTGCAGCAGGAGAGTTCATATGGAGGGTGCAGCAGGGGAATCTGCATGGTGGAATGGATATTTGCAGCAGGAGAGTCCACATGGGAGCTGCATCGGGAGAGTCCATATTGGGGGGCTGCAGCAGGAGAGCCCACATGGGGGCTGCAGCAAGAGAGCCCGCATGGGGGCTGCAGCAGGAGAGTCCATATGGGGGCTGGGGGGGCTGCAGCAGGCAGCCAGAGCAGGAGACTAAGGAGTCACATCTTCAGTCCAAAGCACATAATAGAGGAAGCAAAGTGTAAACTATCAAGCCCAAGGCCAGTTACACTTACTCAAATGTTACTTTCCCCGCCTTTGGAAAGTGAGCACCCTTTGATGTTGAGAATTAAAATTTTATTTTATCTGAATTAGTGTTTTGTCTGCATGTATGTCTGTGTGCCATGTGTGTACCTGGTGCCCACAGAGGGCACTGGTTCCTTTGAAACTGAAGTTATGGGTAATTGGGAGCCACCATGTGGTCCTTTGGGAGAGCGGCCAGTGCTCTTACTGCTGAGCTGTGTCTCCAGCCTGAGATGGGTACCAGGGGATTTTACATAGTCCAGACTTTTCTGGAACTTTTCAGATGACTCCTATCCCAAGCCATTCATTTCTTTTTTTCTTCCTCCTCTTCCTCTCTCCCCTCCCCCTTTCCTGTCTTTCTGTCTCTTTCTCAGAGCATGTGCCCCACTCTCTGGGCTAGAACTCACTGTAGAGCAGACTGGACTTAAATTCACAGTGATGTGCCTGCTTTTGCCTTCCAAGTGCTGAAATTTACAGGATGTGCCACCAGCTGGGCTGCTCTTTCCTTTTCCTTTTCTGAGACAAGGTCTCATGCATCTCTGGCTAACCTTGGAATGCGTGTGTAACTGAGGATGATTTTGAACTCCTGATCTCTCTGCCTGTCCCTTTAGTGTTGGGAAGATAGATGTATGCCTCACTATTCGGATCAAACCCAGGACCTCATGCATGGTAGGCAAGCAGTCTACCAGCTGAGTTACATTCTCATCCTGTGCCATCGTTTCTGTCAGTATGATGTTGTTCACTATGTCTGGACCATAAAAGAGGGTTATATGTAAAATGGGAATAGTAATATGAGCTTTGCGGGGCCCTTGGGAAGGTTTACCAAGGGTACACAAGGTACTTGGTGATTGGTTCACAGCAAGCGGTGCCTAAATGATCATGCAAACAAAGACAGAATGTACACAAATCAATGCTTTTTAGTCTGACTGATATTTGTTAATGAAATTCTCTACAAATTGTTCTTGTACTTGCTTGAAAAGTCATTTTCTAAATTGTTTATCCTATTTAATGTAGTCAGCTGTTTTTGGAGATCCTGATTAGTCAACACGGTGATCCACAGGAGTTTGAAAACTTCAGAGGCTTTGGCAGTTTCCTGATCCCTTAAGGAGGTTGCTAAAGTTAAAACCAGCTCAAGATGAGAGGTTCCTCACTACAGCGAAAGGGGGAACTCATTTCCTGATTTGATATTCTTACATGCTCTTATGGGGGAAACCGTGCTATGTAACATTTCTGTAATTATGACCTGCATGACAGAAGTAAGTTTATTCCATGTGACACCCTTGCCAAATCCCACCAAGATAGGATCTAAGGGATCCGGGGAGATGACTCCGTGGGTAAGAGTACTTACAGAACAAGCAAAAGGAACTGAGTTCTAATCCCTGACATCATGTAAAAAGCTGGGTATGACAGCACACACCTGCACTCCAGCACCATAGGGGCAGACACAGGAGGACCACTGGACCTACTGGCTTCCAGCTTAGCTTCTGGTTCAGTGGGAGACTCCATGTGAGTGAACAAGGGAACGAGTGATAGAGCACGACACCTAGCATGTCAGCACCATTTGTGAACACACACATACACACATACACACACATACACACACATACACACACATACACACACATACACACACATACACACACATACACACACATACACACACATACACACATACACACATACACACACATACACACACATACACACACATACACACACATACACACACATACACACACATACACACACATACACACACATACACACACATACACACACATACACACATACACACACATACACACACATACACACACACATACACACACATACACACACATACACACACACATACACACACATACACACACATACACACACACATACACACACATACACACACATACACACACATACACACACACACACATACACACATACACACACATACACACACATACACACACATACACACACACACACACACATACACACATACACACACATACACACACATACACACACATACACACACATACACACACACACACACACACACATACACACACATACACACACATACACACACATACACACACATACACACACATACACACACATACACACACATACACACACATACACACACATACACACACATACACACACATACACACATGCATGCACATATCTACACAGACACAAACATCCCCACACATGCAGACAGACAGAGAGGCAGACACATACACACATGTATGTACATCCATACAGACACAAACATCCCCACATATGCAGAAAGACAGAGAGGCAGACACATATACACATGTATGTACATCCATACAGACACAAACATCTCCACATATGCAGAAAGACAGAGAGGCAGACACATATACACATGTATGTACATCCATACAGACACAAACATCTCCACATATGCAGAAAGACAGAGAGGCAGACACATATACACATGCATGCATATCTACACAGAAACAAACATCTCCACATATGCAGACACACACACACACACACACACACACACACACACACACACACTGATATGATCTAAGAACTCATCATTTGCAAAATAAGAAAGTTCTTTTTAAAATAAACATTTCTTTTCTGTGTATGCACATGATAGATGCATACATGGGACACATGTGTGCTACACTGTGCCTGTGGGGACCAGAGGACTTTTGGGGACTGTGTCTCTTCTGTTGTGTGGGAGCTAGGGGGGAACTCAGGCTGTCAGGCCTGCTGGCTGGCAGAGTCACGTTACCAGCACCCAAATTCCCTCTTCTTTTAATTTTTATTTGTGTGTATGGTGGGGTTTGGTATGTGCATGTGTGTGCAGGCACTCACAGAGACCAGGAGATCACCTGGAGAGGGAGTTGCAGGTGTTTGTGAGCAGACATGAGTTCTGGGAGCTATACTCAGTCCTCTGTGCACGCAACAAGTGCTTGTATCCACTGGGCCATTTCTCTAGCCCACTTTCTCCTTTTTTTATCCATCTATCTATGGTGTGGGATTTCCCTCTGTATGCTGTGAATATCATTGGTTAATAAAGAAGCTGCTTTGGGTCTATTGCAGAACAGAATAGGGTATGGCAGGAATTCCAAGCAGACAGAGGAGGAGAGAATAGGCAGAGTCAAGTGGAAGACACGTAGTGGCCGAATGAGACAGAACTTTACCGGTAAACCACGATCCTCGTGGTAAAATATAAAATAATAAGAAATGGGTTAATTTAAGATGTAAGAGCTAGCTAGAAATATGCTTAAGCTATTGGCCAAACAGTATTGTAATTAATACAGTTTCTATGTGATTATTTCAGGTCTGAGAGGCCAGGAAGTGAACGAGAAGCCTCTGCCAACAGAATGATGCCTGCTGTCTGGAACATGGATCCATATAGAACCTAAAAAAGCCTTTTTTTCAAAGAGGACTTCTAGGTTCACAGAAATGGGAGCCAAATGCAGCTTCTTGGCAGCTGTATTTTTTTTTTCCCGGATGGGTTCTGTTTGCTGGCAGCGAGCAGGAGTTCTGTGGCTCCTTTAAGAGGGTTCCTGACTCAGTTTTAGCGGCAAGAACTGCCCGTATTTTTTTAAGGGAAAGATTCCTGGTTCATGCTGGTTGAAGGATCAGTTCTGGCTCTTTCAGGAGACAGAGCATTTAAATGGGATATTTGACTCAGAATCCCATACAGCTCAGGCAAGCATTGATAACTCCCACGAGCTAAGGACCTTAAATGCCTGATTCTTTCACTTCCACCTCTCGAATGCTTGGTTTACAGTCTTCTGCCACCATGCCTGGGTTTGTTTTTCCACATAGTCATTCTGAAGCTTTGATTTGTATTTTTATGGAGGCTAAATATATTTGGTTTTGTTTTAGTTTTCATTTGATTTTGTTTGCTTTTGAGACAAGACCTCAATACGCAGCCTTGGTTGGTTTGGAGTCCACCATGCAGATCAGGCTGGCCTTGAACTCATAGAGGTCCATCTGTTCTGTCTCCTGAGTCCTTGGACCAAAGCCTCATACCACTCTGCTCTGCTGGACAACGTTTAATTGGGGTTGGCTTACAGTTCAGAGGTTCAGTCCATTGCTGTTACGGCAGTCAGCATGGCAGCATGCAGGCAGACATGGTACTGGAGGAGGAACTGAGAGTTCTGCATATTGATCCACAGGCAACAGGAAGAGACAGACACACCGGGCTTGGCTTGAGCTTCTGAAGCCTCACAGCCTGCTCCCAGTGATATGCTTCCTCCAACAAAGTCACACCTATTCTAACAAGGCCACACCTCCCAATAGAGCCTATGGGGGGCATTTTCATTCAAACTACACAGCCTCCAATTGACTACATAACTTGAGGATGATCTTAAACTCTTGAACTTCCTGCCTTTGCCTCCGTAAATACTGGGATTCCAAGCATCTGTTACCAGGTCCAGTAGAGCAGAACTTGTAAGGAGATAGTATTCTAAACCCATTCTAGATGTCTTTAGACAGGGTCTCACACAGCCCAGCCTGATCTCAAACTCACCATGTAGCAGAAGTAACGCTGTGATGTTTCATGCTTCATCTCCACCATTAATGTTTCTGAAAAAATTTTAAGACTGATTTTTTTTGTAGGTGGAAGCCACCCATTCATTCCTGGCCGCTTAGACCTGAGATAATCACTCAGAAAATATTATTTGCAATACTGTTTGGCCAATAACTTAAGCATATTGCTGGCTAACTCTTATATCTTTGGTTAACCCATTTCTATTAATCTGTGTATTGCCACGGGCTGTGGCTTACCTGCAAGGTTCCAGTGTATCTGTCTGCGGCAGTGGCTCCATGGCTTCTCCCTGACTCCACCTACTCTCTCTATATATCTTTTCCAGCCTGTCTATATTCTGTTAAGCCTTTGATGTAAAGCAGATTCTTTATTCATTAACCAATAAAAGTAATACATATACAGAAGGACTTCCCACACTACTTCCCCTTTTCTGTTTAAATAAAAGGAAGGTTTTAACTTTAACATAGTAAAATTACATATAACAAAACAGGTATCAAGCAAGAATTACAGTTACAACATATATATCTACTTTATCTTTTATCATAACTAAGAAAAACTAAAATTATAGATATCAATTCTTCACCTCCATCAAAGTCCTCAGAAAGATACAATATTACCTAAGTAAACAGGAAGTGCATTGAATGCAACTTCCAAAACTCTAGAATTGACAGAGACATCTTGCCACCTGGAAGTCACACAAAGTTCTTTTGTAGCATTGGGGCACCCATCTTCAGCCTATTGGCCCATAGTATCTGGCAGACTTTTCCATGAAGCAGGAAATTTCAAAGACAGTTCCACCTATATAAGCCAGTCACTTTCTTCTGTGTCCTGCAAAATGTCTGGCAGACTCTTTTATGATGCAGGAACCCTGAAGGACTGTCTCATCTTCTTTAGGCAACTTCAGCAGTCATTTTTCTGTGGGTTCTGAAAGTCCAGTCAAGCAGCTCAGGCAAGAGCAGTTTCTTACCCAAATGGCTAGCAGATGCCATAAGGAGCCTCTTCAGTGTCCATCATCCACTTGATTGGTGCTGCCAGGAGCAGATGTGTCTCACTGTCATGAAAAGTCCTAAGTTCTTAAAACATTTTAAATGCTATATTCTGTAGTCTTTGAAAGATTTGGAGAATGCCTACCCATCTGACATGTATCTCTGTACATCTAGAAAATCTAACTAGCAACAACTACAAGCTTGACTATTATAGATGACTATCTATTAACCCATATTTCTTAATTATACATTACATTTTAAAATGAGCTGGACAAACACAATGCCTTAATCAAGAGCAGAAATATACATATAACAAAATTTATCTTAAATTTGTATCAATAGACCAAGATCCATACCAATGCAAATTATTCATCTCTATATTATTTTTTCCTGCTTTTTATTTTATCCTATATATATGGGGGTGGGGAGGAGATGTGTGGTGTGGTGTGTGTGTGGAGGTTAGAGGACATATTGTGGACAATGGATTTATATAGTGAGTTCCTGGCCAATGAGGGCTAAGAAACAAGACCATGTCTCAAATAAACAAACAGCAACAAAACAAAACAAAACAATACGCCCCCCCCAAGCAAACAACAAGAGGCAGTCAGGATGATTCAGCAGGTAAGATGGCTTGCAGCCAACCCCATGACCTGGGTTTGATCCCCAAGGACCAGTGCGGTGGGCGAAGAGAAAGAACCACTCCCATAGACTGACTTCCACCACGTGCACTGTGACACGTGTCAAGTGTGCACTATCACATGGGTTATACCCACAACCAGGTAAATGAGTAAAATATAATAAAACTCAACAAAGCAAAGACAGAACTAGCTAAAATAAAACCATTTGGATTAAACAACTGAAAATGAAAGCCAAATGTTTATTTCCCTTAAGTACTGTTGGTTCCCAGCATTTAGCTGCACCTGTGTCCAGAGTTTCGGAGAGTGCCTGTAGTTCCGGAGAGCTGGGAGGCTGCGTGTGGGGAGACAAACTTCTGGGTTGTCTTCAGTACGCTCGCTCGCAGGCAATGCTTGCTCACTGCTGGGCTCTGCCCGCATCCATCCTCAGGGCTCCTAGGCAAATCCAGGTGGAACCCACGAGCCTTAAGCTTCCACCCTCCTAAAGGCTAAGAATAGCCTCGGATCTGCGGTCTTCCTCTCTGTAACCCGCCCGCCCGCTGTCCCCACCACACGCCTTTGAAGCATGTCGAGATTACGACTTTCTTTGTTATGTCACGATAAAAAACTTCACAAAACCAGTTCCGCCTTGGAACACAGGGAGTGTGGTGTTTAGGGTGCTTAGACTGTGGCCACTCGTGTTTGGCTCTAGAATAAACGTCCTATTGCTCCTTTTGAAGTGGGAGGGCCGTTTTTTCCATCAACAACATAATGCCTTGCGTCCTGACGTGCCCTTCTTACTTTAACCATGGACTGTGTTTACGTTTTTAAAGTTGCATTTATGAGTACATGTGTGTGCCACAGCACATGTATGGAGGTCAGAAGGCAGCTTGCAGAGTTGGTTCTCTCCCTCTACCACGTGGGCACGTGGGTCCTGGGTTTCACAGACGGGACCTTTATTAGCCCGGTCCCCCCTCCCCTTCCCCCCCCCCCCCCCCCCCCCGCGAATTGTGTTTAATATCTAAATGACTCTGCATGGTCAATACTTGGCGCAGATTTGGAGGGGCCTTCGTCTGCTCTCGCATGGCGAAAGTCTTGGTACAGTGGTTTTTTTGGGTCTCAGGAAACACTGGCAATTTGGGGGGATGTTTTTGCTCATCACTTGTTGAGATGGGAGAGAGCAACTGGCATCTATTCAGTCTCCTAGGACCTGCAGAAACCGTCAGCCCAAATGGGAGCAGCCCGGAGACTGGAAGCCACACTTTAGCTGACATAGTTTAGATGGCTTAGTCCCTCTAATAGAGCAGTGGTTCTCAACCTTCCTAATGCTGCGACCCTTCATGCTGTGGTGACCCTCAGTCATAAAAATATTTCATTGCTACTTCATAACTGTAATTTTGCTGTTATGAATCTTAATGTAAATGTCCATGTTTTCTGATGCTCTCAGGTCTCTGAAAGGGTAGTTTCGATTTCCGAAGGGGTTGCGACCCACACATTGAGAACCACTTCTCTAGGACCTTCCAAGGCTCACACGCACACATGCACGCACACAAGCATGCAGGCATGCACGAACAGGCCAGGAAACCTGCCGCAGAAATCAAGTGAATTGCCCTTCTGGGTCTCATTATAAACTATTCTCGCAACAGCTTCTCTGTGAATGTCATTCAGGGCCAGCTTTCTGCAGTTTCCAGGCTGGCCTCTAGCGCCTCCTTGTGGCCACAAGAGAAACTTCAGCCTTCTCAGAGACCTTGGGAAATGAGGTCTTGCCTCAGTTCTGCCCTCAGCGGCTTTGCACCACCCTCTGCCAGGAGACCATCAGGGTTCCTGTCCCAAGGATTCTTCCAGTTGCTTTTGTTCCTACTTGGGCTCCTTCTTGTTTTTCTTTCGCGTTGTAAATGCTTCTTACTCTTTCTGAGGATGTTTAAAGTCGGTCTCTTCCTCGAGCCCTCCCTGCTTTCTCAGAAAAAGTGAATTTCCGGTCTTTAACTTCCAGCTCCCTGGGCCGAGTTCTAAGAGTCATGATTTTTTGTTGCTATTGTAGATGAGGAACCCAAACTATCCTGGGCTGTCTTTAGTTCTCTTAGTAGCCATTGCTATGTGTGCCTGACCCAACACCTCTGTGAAACATTTAGAATGTGTGGTGTAGCCAAAAGCCAGCTTCCATCAACCCTCAAGTTACAAATACCATCAAATAGCATCTCCAACCTGCCTGTCTGGTTCCCATCCATGTGTTTGCTAAATGATCTGCTGTATGTCTTACAGTTTCTAAGAGACACCATGACCAGAGGAACTCTTTCAAAGGAAAAGGTTTAGTTGCTGTGGCTTGCTTACGGCTCAGCAGTTCAGTCTGTTATCACCATGCAGGGACATGGCCGCATGCAGGTAGAAATGGGGCTGGAGAAGTAGTTGCTGGCAAAAGGACTCTGGGTGGTGTCTTGCACATACACGAGACCACAAAACCCACCTCCACAGTGACACACTTCCTGCAACAAGACCACACACCTCCTAATAGTGCCACTCCCTGTGATCTTATGGGGGCCAATTGCATCCAAACTACCACACTGTATGACTTTCTTCTGTTCTGCAACGTGGAAGGTCAGTGGGACCTGTGATGGGGACAACTGGACCCCGTGTGACCCAGTCACTCATCTTCGCCACCTCTCTTCTTCGTTTTGAAGCAAGGACTGTTTCGTGTCCGTCCTGTCAAGCAAGTGAAAGCTCGTCTACAGACAGAGTGCTGAGCCGTTTGTGGCGCAGCTTCCTCAGGCGTGCGGGCCCAGCTCTGCAGTCACTCTGCTATCGCCGTGTGAAGTCTGTCCTGGTGTGTGCTACTGTGCAGTGTGGGTCTACTGAACTCGGTCCTCGTTCTCACTGGCTGATGAAGTGCTACAGGCTGGTCTCAAACCTCTGGACCCTCCTTCCTCTGCCTCCCTACTGCTAGGATTACAGGTGTGAGCCACCACACAGGGTTTGAAGGGACTGTTTTTGTGTAGGTGAGTTGTTGGGGGATGTTCTTAGGAGGAGGAGGGGTGAAGTGAAGGACCCAGGCAGAGATGGGGCACCAGAAAACTGTCTTTGTCCATTCCAAACCTACCAGGACTCTGAAGTGTGACTGTCCCACCAGAGAGGCCTGTCCCTCAGCAGTCATCATTGACCACCAGGAGGGTGGATCTCCCCAGGTGCATCCAGGCAAGGCAGCTGAGGATAAGCTGTGCAGTGGGCTGCTAGTGTGCCCAGTTGGCTGCCTGAGTCCCCAGACTGCTAACACTGTCCCCTAATGGTCAGGGAAGGTCTCCTGGAATAAAGACAAGACAAAGCTCCCTCCTCTGTAATACGCAGGAATGTGCTTGGTGTGTTTCATACTAAATTTGAAATCAAATTGTTTAATTTGATGCATTAAATCATTTATGACTTTAATTAATAGCTTAAATTAATATTTGATTTTAAAGAAAGAAGTGTGGTTGGGATTTTCTGAGTCAAGGGGATGACAGCTCACCCGGAATGCTTGGGGCTTGGAAACCATGGTGATGGGCACTGGGGATTTTTTGGAGCGGGTTTTTTTTTCTCTTTGCTATTGTTTGCTTTTGAGACAGGGTCTAAAATCTAGCTTAGGCTGGCCTGGAACACAAGATCTCCTGCCTTACCCCTGCTGGCACCAGTGCTGGGATCCCACGTGCTCCACTCTGCCTGGCTTGGCAGGGATTTCAACAGAGAAATTACCCAGAATTAACACGGTCTCATGTAATCCTGTTGGTCTCCTATTTACAATGTAGTTCAGGATGAACTTGAACTTCTGATTCTTTTGCCTCCACCTCCTAAGTGCTGGGATTATGGGTATGTGGTGCTAGGGGCTGAACCCCAGTGTTTCATGCGTGCTAGGCAGGCACCCCACCCCTTCAGCTACAGTGTCAGTTCCTTGGGTTCATTTTGGTTGCAAGACAGAAAATGGATAGGATGAGGCACAATCAAGAGACTTTGGCCCAGTTCCACAACTGAATTCCATTTTGCAAAGATGGCGAGGGCAGGCGAAAGAGGACCAGCGAGGGGTGGGCAAGCTACCTAGTGGCATACAGCCTGCAATTCAACAGAATTGAGACCTGGTGGCAGGCTGCAGCTGCTGCAAAATCTTCTCTCATGCATTGTCTCCTTCAGGCCCTGCCTGCTTGGCTCATGACCCCGCAACGTTCAGCACAGGTTAGCAGGGTGTTAATAAATACTTACTGAGTCAGAGTTCAGGGTGAGTGTATTTGAACTGGGTGTGTTGAGGGTCAGGAGAAGCTGATGGAGGAGCGAATAAGGAGAGAGTGGTGGCAGGGAAGCGTAACAAAATGGTAGAAAAGATGCGAGCAGAAAGCAGGAGTCATGTTGATTCGGGCCCGTCAGGACCAGGTAGCTCAGGGAGAAAGCATGTATAAAGGAATCAGGATGAAGGGATGGCAAGGTTGGGGCTGTCTCATCTTAGCAGGCTGCTCCCTGGACCCAGTAAGCTCCTATGCATCTTCCGCTACAGAAGTGCGAGTGCCCCCTTCCCTTCATGCGGCTGGGCAGGAGGACTCAGGCCTCCAGGCGGGCCACTGTGGATGGAGGGCTGTGAACTGCACTGCACCACGTGTGTGGAAACTCCTGTCTGAGTTTTGCATGGCACAGTGGAGCATGGCAGTGGATTCCCTTGAGGCTGGGACGCTTCATTTGGGGGAGTAGGGACGAACCACTTCGCTGGGCATGAGTTTTGAAAAGGAGGTCGCTAAAGTGTCAGTGGATGCTAACAGTTAAAATCTACTGAGGCCTACTAAGTGCTAGACACCATGAGACCTGTGCCTTGTAGTCTTTGTAATCTCAGCTGGGTGAGGAATGCGGAGGGAGGTGACTGATAGGCTGCTGCAGACCGGGAGGCGTGGCTCAGCCTGCCACCGGGCCAGTCAGGCTGCCATCATAGTAAGGGGTAGTCAGACGCAAAGTGCATGCTGCTAACTCCTTTGTGGCTATTTTGAGTCATGGTCTCACATGTAGTCCAGGTTGGTTCTGAACTTGGCATCTGCCTGCCTTAGCCCTGCGTGTGGGTCCTGGGCTGCAATGGGGCCTCCTAGACTTCTCTTCAGTCCTGCTGCTTTCTCCACTAATGCATTATTTACTTGTTTATCTTTGAGGACTCCACACACGTATTCAATGTATTTTGGTCATTTTCATCCTCCATTCTTTCTCTCCAACCTCTCCCAGGATCTCGCACACCCTCTCAAATTCACATCTGTTTCTTTTCTATTTTTTCTTTTCTTTTCTTTATAACCCACTGAGTCCAGTTAGCACTGTTGTGTCTGTGTTTTTGGAGTTGTAGGTAGCTCAGGCTGGCCTTGAACTCCCTGTATAGCCAATGGTTAGCTGGAGCTCCCGATCTTCCTTCCTTCACTTCTCCACTGTTGGGACTGGAGGAGCACAGCACCGTGCCAAGTATGTGTGGTGCTAGGGCTCTAACCCAGGCTTCCTGCGTGCTGGGCAAGCGTTCACCAACTGAGCCACAGCCCCTAGCCCCATTCGCTCAGCTTCACCTTCTGACGGAGCACCCAGCCTGGCCCATGTGCTCTGCTGTTTTCTAGGATTGCAGTCATGAGTTAGCAGCCTGTGACATCATGGAGCTTAAATCTGGTGGAGAGATGGGCTCTGGACCATGAAGTAGGTGGTACAAAGAAGGCCATGCAGAGAATGGAGAGAGGAAACAGAATGGCTAGGGACCTTCACAAACACACGGCTCACAGATGCTCCCGTATTTGCCCCAAAAAGAATGATTCAGGAACGTCATCAGAAATGTGCCTGGATGATGAATCCATCCAAAGGTGGTGCCAGGGTTGGGCCGTAGCTTACTGGTTGGGTATGTGTCTAACATCTATAAGGCCCTGGGTTCATTCATGAGCAGTGGAAAAGAACGTGAAGGACAATTAGAGGTTTGGGATATGAAGCCCTCTTTTCTCACTGGCTATACAGAGAGGTTCAGTAGCTGCCTAAACACACACAGCTGAAAAACAATGGTGCTGTGGTTTGAACTTGTACAACTCCATTTGGATACGGTAACATTAACTACTGGGCCGCTGGGAGACGGAACACTTTGTTAAAATGCCAGTCAGTGTTAGGGCTGGGGATGTTGCTCGGGTGGTAGAATGCTCGCCTCATATGCACAAGGCCTGGCTCAGAGCTTCAGCACCACATCTATGAGGTGTGGTGGCACACACCTGCCAATCTAGCGCAGGTATGAGGTGGGAGAATCAGAATTTCAAGGTCATCCTCAGCCCCATAGTGAATTTTGAGGGATATATGAGAACTGTTTCAAAAACCAAACCAAACCAGAAGTCATTATCAGTAGCTCTTCTAGTCATCGGTATAAAGATCAGAGAAGTGGTGCCCCTTCCCAAGGCCACACAGCCAGGCAGTGGACCCTGTCTCTCTCCAGCCTGGGGCTCCAGTCAGATGGCACTTGTCAGCTGATCAGCCCTACATTGTTGGCCACTCTGGCTCCACATAGCAGCTGGCCTTTACAGGTGCAGATGATTTTATGCCCTTCATTAAGGCAAAACTCATTCCAGAATCTGAGTAACTTTGCATCTGGGGCCAGTCTTCGCAGAGCCCCAGGCATCTCGTAGGCTCACACGGGATGAGGATGACTCACTTTTACTGTACCTCTCTCTAGCCTGTGCCTGCTATGGATAACCTTTGCAGGAAGCTGCTGCTGTCCAGGAAGATGGCCGTGGTTCCCCTTGCCCCCGTCAACAATGCAACAGAAGTGCAATGCTGTTCCTCCTCTGTCGTCTCCCTTTTCCCAGCTTCTTCTCCAGCTCTGGGGAAAGGAAACCTGCCATCGTTTGGGCCCAGGCTGAGCATGGGTACATAGAAGAAGAAGATGCGGAACATGTCCACACATCAGTCTGAACTATGTGCGCATTCCTTCTGGGCCCAATTTCATGTGATCCAGAGTGTTCTAACTTTCTCAAGCATCAACTTCCACATTGCTCTCTAGTCTGGGAGTAAGGGCAACCCAAAGTAGGCAGAGGGTGAAGTTAAGTAGGCAGGGGGAAAGATGATTCATCCTGGGTGTTTGAAAGTAGCCTCGATTTCAGCCATCCGCCAGGCACTGGAAAGCCTCATTCCCTGGTTCTGATATTGTGATCATCACAGTCTACTCTTTTTCACGCTGTAAGTCACACACAGCTCCTGCTTGCTGTTGGAGATGCTGCAAGGGGCAGGACTCCCGGTGTCCAGTTGTACTGGAGCTTATGGTCCCACAGGACAATTAAATGACAACCTTAACTGTCATGGAATCACAAACATATCAGGCACCATGCAGAACACTGGGACATGCACAAAATAAGACCCAACTTGCGGGGTCTCCATCCCGACCCCTGTCCTAGCTGTGCACCCCCAGAGATGCAACACTCACCCCCACGCCCGCCTTTTAGAAAGGGGCATGAGAGGAGGTCGTGGTGTGACAGACAGGTGCAGCCAGATATCCTGCCAAGTGGTTGGGTCTGGGAAGTGGTCCTAGCTCTCTTCTACAAGAGCTGGTAACTTGCTCTGGAATGTGCTGGGTCCTCAAAGTGGAACGGAAGAAGGCTTAAGCGGGAAGTCTCTCTGGTACAGGCGTGAACTGCTGTCTGAGGTGCCTTGGTGCTCCAAGTGTCCCTCAGGTCTTCCTGTAGATTTGCCATGATGGTAAAAGCATTATCGTTTCTCTCTGTTCCTCTCATCTTTCTCTATAGTTATTATTATTATCCTCTCTGTATCTTTATTTATTTATAGTTATTTTTCTTCCATTCAACCATCTATCCACCCACCTATCCGTTTGTTTTAGTTAGGGTTTCTATTCCTGGGATAAAGTACAATTACCATTAACAATTTGAGGAGTATAGGATTTATTTGGCTTACAATTCCACATCATCTGTCATTTTTCCCCCTTTCTTTTTCTTTTCCATGTGCCAACTCACTTATTTTCTACTTCTTCCTTCCTCTATTCTACTGAAGTTTAAAAAGCATTTTGTGTGTGCGCGAGTGTGTGGATGTGTGTGTGCATGTGTGCACATGTGCTTGTGTGTATATTGTCGATGCCAGAGGACAACGAGAGTCAGTTCTCTTCTTTCGGAGCGTGGGTCCCGGGGATGGCACTCTGGTGCTCAGTCTTGGCAGAAGCACCATTATCTGCTGAGCCATCTGGTTGGTTCCCTCCAGTCCACTAAAACTACAACAATAGTAACAAACAACAAACAACAAAAGCGAAGCAAAACACCAATAAACAAAAAACCTGTATGCATTTGAACTGTAGACCAGGGATATTAAAATTCAGTATGACTGTCATCATGAGTCAGAGAATTCTTTGTCACTCACGAGGGTCCTACGTGTTAGAGGATACTGAGGAGCATTCCTGGGATCCACCCAGTAGATCCGTATCCCAAAGATGCCTAAGACCTGGCCAGTCTCGGGATCCCCCGTATGGACTGTGTCCTCCCCAAAACCTTCCTCCTACAGATTCCTAGTCTCACACTTGACCTTCCCACTGCTGAGTTACCCAATTCGTCTCTACTATCATCCCCCAGATCTCAGTCTTTTCTTGTTCTTCCATAGACCCTGAGGTTCAAAAGATGTTTTCTTTGATGTTGACGGTGTCTGGGGCTGGCCTGGCCCTTGGGCTGGCCTGCTCATTGGCACGTGCTAAGACTCCTGAGAATCACCAGGCTCTGACATCTTCCCAATAGATCGTTTGCCAGCTCTCTTCCAGCCCCCACCTTTCCCTCTTCTCCAGGGACTACGCTGCTTTTCAGTTCCACACACTCTACAGAAACCCATGTGACACTGGAGATTTCCCAACTTTTAAGGGAGCTTTTGTGACTCCATGGAGTCCTTGATACAAAGTTAATTGTTCTATTAGATTCATAGCCTCAGGGAACTTAATGGGACATAGGAAAGAAAGCCATATTTCATGAGGCTGTTTGGAGCCTATGTTCGCCACTCTCCAGTTCCACGATAAAACAGCTGTGGAAGTCACCTGATGGAAGAGAATTCACCTCAACTCACAGTTTCAGTTTGAAGGGTTCAAGAATAAGAATATAAAAATGTACGTTCCAGAAATAAGAGTGTAGAAATAAAGAAATATAAAGTTGTAAGCCCAGGAGAATGAGAGCAGACTGTCAGCTGCTTCTCGGCAGCTTGAGGATTAACTATTAACACTGGGTTACTCCGCTTTATAACCCATAGTTTTGTTTACAAGGCTGAAGCATCTCTCTGCAAACTGAGAGCCCAACACCCCCAGCAATCCTTGATTAACATGGATATAAGCTGAGTTAACCTTTAGGAGATAGATACATGACCTCTGGGTTATGTATTACCCCTGCTATGTGAAACTGGCAGCATCAAAGGGGAGAGCACAGGGCTTCAGAAAACACCACCTGGAAGTACCAGGGAAGACAACAGATTAAGTACAAACTCTAGTTTAACTGAAAACTCTGTTAATGGAGATTGTAAAGTAAGACAATCTGTATCTGAGTTTTACCTTGAGATTGTAAAAATTCCTTTGTTCAGACCTAATGCTTGGTTTGGTGCCCCTTACTATAAGAAGGTGGGCTCAGAAACTGGCCTTTGCCACAGCCATCCTCACAAAATCCATCTCTGGCTGTGCTCTCAGCTAGCTAAACAGCTTTTTGTGCCCCACGGAGATTTTTTATTATATATTTTTCCTAGAATCTGCCTTTACAGGCAAATAAAACCATTATCCCACAGCATGGTTCCCACGTAGCCTAGGCTAGACTTCAATTCACCAGCTGAGGGTGATCTTGAACTTCAGATCCTCCTGCCTCTACCCCTCAAGTGCTGGAATTACAGGCATGCACCACCACACTGGGGCTATGAGTTGCTGGGAACTGGAACTCGGGGCTTCAAGTGTGTTAGGCAAGCAGTCCAGCAAACTGAGTCACACCCGCAGCCCTGGTTGCTCTGTGAGTTTGGGGATTATTCCAGAGCTGACTTGGGCCTCACTTTGCTCATCTTCATAAATGAGAATGCTAACATTACCAGCAGAGTTCAGTTGAGCCAGGATGGAGTAGCTGCTTAAACAAAATAACAGCAGCCTCCTAAGTTCACTGCCCATGCTTTTCCTCTTTCCGAGGCCTGCTGCCGGGCAGAGCGGTGTGGCTTCCTTCCGCCTCCCCGAACTCCTTCTCTCCATCAGTTCACTAGTCCTCAACACTTGTTCTGTTCTGGAAACTTGGCAGGTAGCGTGTGCAGTTATTTTCAGAGGAACGAGTGGGTAAGTCAGCAACGTTTCCCCCGGAATGTCTGTGCCCAGGGATTAGGAGTTGCTGGTGCATCTGCTTTGTGTATAAAAGACTTCTCCCTCCCCCTCCCCCCCAGCCGGCACCACCTCTGCAGAGGCAAGAAAGCCAGGAGCCAGCTTTTGCCTGGTTCTTCCTTCCCTGCTCAGGGTCATGTTTGCTGATGGGCCATGGTGGTCAATAGCAAGGCCACAGATGACTTTCCTTTTGGATCTGGGTGGGGAGAGGGGAGAAGAGGCTACTTTTGGGGGTTATACTTAGATCAGGCTTCAGAGGTTTCTTCAGTCTGCAACCCAACATGAACAAAGACATGGTTAACGGAAAGGTGACACCCACTCGTCCCTGTCTCAGCTTAGAGTCCCCACGCTCATACAGGGCAGGGTCTTTCTCGCTGCCCTTCTTGGTGAGCTGAGTTTGCTTTGGCTCTACTGTTTGTCCGGTGCTGAGGTCACACTGCTGGGGAGGGGAGTTGAGTGCGTGCGTGTGTGTGTGTGTGTGTGTGTGTGTGTGTGTGTGTGTGTTTGCTGCCTCGTGCCTCAGGCATGTGTTCTATTACCCAAGTTACACTCTGTTCCTGGCACAGTGGTAGGACTGAAAGCCTCGATCTGGGTCAAGGCTATTCCTGCCAGAGAGGACCATCTGAGGAGGCCGCTAGCAGGGCAGCCTCTGGCGAGCAGAGCCTTGGCTGTCTGAGGGGATCTCCATCACTGCTTCACCTTCACCTGGGTACTGATTCTGCTTTAATGCTGCTCTGGGCTCCAGGCCTCTCCTGGAGTGTCCTCCCTCATGTTCCTCCAGCCTGGCCTCTCTCCCGGATGCCTTCCTCCCTCCAGTCCCCAAGGCCACACACCTTCTTGTTTCCCACAATAGGCACGGTAGTGAATGAAGAAGACCCCTTGCTGACAGAACCGATGAAGTGTGAGCTGTTGAAAACACATCCCTCTGTGCTCTGAACCCCAGAGCTCTTTGTAATTACAGAAGAGAGCTTACTTCCTAAGTCTCTATTCCAGTCAATTTCCTCATTTTGTGGGAGATGAAACTAAAATTCTGAGCGAAACAAACATCTCAAGAGTTAGATTTGAGTGTGTACGTGCGTGTGTCTGTGTGTGTGTTTGTAGGACAGAGGTCTACACTCGATGTCTTCTTCAATCCCTTCTCTATCTGAATTTTTAACATTCAGTTTTTTTCTTCCCTTCCTTCCTTCCTTCCTTCCTTCCTTCCTTCCTTCCTTCCTTCCTTTCTTTCTTTCTTTCTTTCTTTCTTTCTTTCTTTCTTTCTTTCTTTCTTTCTTTCTTTCTGTTTTAACGACTTCATGTAGCCCAGGCTCATCTAGAACTTGCTGTGCAACCAAAACTGACCTTGAATTTCTGGTCCTCATGCCTTTATCTTTCAAGTGCTGGGATTACAGGCCTGGACCACCAGACCAGGGTTATGTGGTGTGGGGGAATCAAGTCCAGGCCTTCAGGTCAACTACTTTTTCCTCTGTCTCTCAGTGAACCAAAACTTGCTGATTGAACTATGCTGACTGGCCAGTACATCCCAAGGAACCTTCAGTTCTGCCTCCCAAGAGCGCACTGGTGTGGGCTGCTATTCCTCGTCGGTTCTGGGGATCCAACTCAGCACCGCATGCTTGTGCTGCAGGCACTTTACCAGCTGAGCCATCTCTTCAGGATTCAAATAAATATGGCAGTTTGGGGCCAAGTTCTGTGTCTTTAACCAGTCTATGCTCACTCTCCTGTGAGCTTGCATGAGACAGCTTGTCAGTACCTTAGTTTTCCCTGTGGCACCGTGAGGACAATATGTACTTTTTGGGACAGTAGCAGTTGCAGTGGGAACACTGATGGTGGTGGCAGATGCTTGAGCATTTCTCTGTTTGTCCCCTTCTCAGCCACTTTCCCGTGTCGATGACACATTCCTACGATTGGGTAAAGACAGCAAATGCCAAGACTTTAGGGCGGAACCGAGCACTCAGCGTGGTGATCTCACTATCATTGTGTCGGAAGAGACCTGAAGCCGAGCCAGTCTTGGGTTTGAAAGGTCTCACACAAGCACTGCCTTCCTCAACCTAAGCTTCTGCCTTTTGGAAGCGTTTCTAGAACATTCTCTCCAGTTTGGCTATTGCTTTTCTTGGTCCCTTCCAAAACCTAGGCAGTCTCAGACAGCAGAGAGATTCTTTTTCTCTTTAAAGAACTCTCCTCTTGGCCAATGCTTCCTTTCCCTGCCTGTGTTGGGTCACAGAGCCTTTGAGGGCAGCGTGAATCTGGGGCACTGACGGCTTCATGCTTCTTAGTGGAGGAGCTGGGAAGAGTGTCTCTTCTTGAAGAGGGGAGCACTCTTAGGGATCCACGGCCTGCCCCCTCCAGGTCACACAGGTGACTCAGTAGTGGGGACATGGGCAAGGCACCTCCTTCCCAGGAAATGCTGTGGCCTGTCTCCTGAAGCACCAACTCCCCCCTTGCAGGGGAAATCTGGCACTGGAGCGGCAGCCCACTGGTTTCTAAGCACCAGCTGGTCCCTGGAACCAGCTACAAACTTCAGTTCTTTCCTGAGGATGGTGGGAGGGAGTCTGGGCGAATCTGGGCTCCAGCACCAGGCGATGGGAAAAATAATAACACATTACAGCCATTACCATGGACCTGCAGTAGCTCCATGATGCCGTTGTTCCTCCTACTTCCCAGACAGGGAAATATGGACTATGGGGTGAATATTGACAGGTGAAATATGAACTATAGCTCGGTGCCTGTCTAGTTTGCATGAAGCTCCGGATTCCACCACCACTACACGAACCTGGGCGGCCATCTCAGTGTTAAGGAGGCAGAGTCAGGAGAAGTTCAAGGTCATTCTTTGCTAAGTAGTGAATTTGAGGCCAGCCTGGGCTATGTGAGACTCTGTTTCAGAACACAAAACCAGGCTGGACATAGTGGTGCGTGCCTTTAATCCCAGTACTCTGGAGGCAGAGGTAAATGATTTCTGTGGGTTTGAGGCCAACTGGGACTATACAGTAAGGCCCTATCTCACACAACACAAACGAAACAAAAAATCAAAAGGACTGAGTGTTGCTTTCATTGGTTAATGAATAAAGAAAATTTCTTGGCCTGATAGGGCAGAATTTAGATAGGTGGAGTAGACCGAACAGAATGCTGGGAGGAAGAAGGCAGTGAGACAGAAGCTATAGCTCTGCTCTCCATGATGGATGCAGGTTAAGATCCTTCCTGGTAAGCCACCACCTCGTGGTGCTACACAGATTATTAGAAATGGGTTAATCAAGATGTGAGAGTTAGCCAGTAAGAGGCTACAGCTAATGGGCCAAGCAGTGTTTAAAAGAATACAATTTGTGTGTTGTTATTTCGGGTATAAAGCTAGCTGTGCGGAAGCTGGGTGGGAACGCAGCCCGCCACTCCACAACAACTGAGGAGATGGTTCCATGGGTTAAGTATTTGTACAAGTACAAGGACCTGAGTTCAGATCCCCAGCACCCATGCAAAAAGCCGGTATGACTGTGTGAGTCTGTAACTCCAAAGCAGTGGAACAGAGGCAGCCCAGCCAGCCCTCTAAAATGGCAGACTTCAGGTTCAGTGAAGAGATCCTGCTTTGATAATAAGGCAAGAGTGATTGAAGAAGAAATGTGACCTCAAACCTTGGCCTCCACAGGTGCATGCCTGAGCATATACATGCATAAAACAACACACACAACACACGCACACACACGAACACATACACACACACACAAGAACACACACACACACATGAACACACACACATTAAAACAAAGGACAACCAGACTGGAAGCGTTGCGGAGTAACCAGTGAGGTTTCCACCGAGGTCTGGCAGGTTCTTACTGTCTCATTACATGGGCGCAAAGGCTGCGCATGGCGACCACTCCGTGTGGGCTCTGGGGGTGGAGTGGATCACTCCCACCTTTGGCTGGTCATAGAACTGAGCTCCAGTTTCCCCTCCACAGCTGCCATGGCTGGGGACAGTGAGGGTGACCACAGGGCTTCACTCATGCCATCATGGGGAGTAAATGGAACTTAAAAGTCTCTGTCTCAAAACAGCTTCTCATCCTGTTAGTATTCCAGATTAGATAGGCCCCTTAATGTGTATGTGTTTGTGTGTGTGTGCGCGCGTGCATGTATGTGTGTGTGTGTTTGTGTGTGCCATGCAGGGTTCAGAGACAGAATTCAGGTCTCAGGCTTGATTGCACGTGCCTTTACCTCCTGATTCATCTTGCTGGGTTTATTTATTGCAGGGCTCTCTTGCACCCATGTTAGGGATGAACAAAATGAACAGGTTCATGTGTGGGAACACTTCGCTCCCAGATGGTGGCACTGTTTGGGGAGATTGTGGTGGAACATTTTACTTTTAAATGTAATTTAATTTTTACATGTGTAGTGTACATGTTAAAGAATCAGTGCCAGTGTTTACATGTGTGGTATACAGAATACATGTGTAGGAGTGAGTGCCGGTGTTTACATGTGTGGTATACAGAATACATGTGTAGGAGAGAGTGCCGGTGTTTACATGTGTGGTATATAGAATACATGTGTAGGAGTGAGTGCCGGTGTTTACATGTGTGGTATAGTGTACGTGTGTAGGAGTGAGTGCCGGTGTTTACATGTGTGGTATAGTGTACGTGTGTAGGAGTGAGTGCCGGTGTTTACATGTGTGGTATAGTGTACGTGTGTAGGAGTGAGTGCCGGTGTTTACATGTGTGGTATAGTGTACGTGTGTAGGAGTGAGTGCCGGTGTTTACATGTGTGGTATAGTGTACGTGTGTAGGAGTGAGTGCCGGTGTTTACATGTGTGGTATAGTGTACGTGTGTAGGAGTGAGTGCCGGTGTTTACATGTGTGGTATAGTGTACGTGTGTAGGAGTGAGTGCCGGTGTTTACATGTGTGGTATAGTGTACGTGTGTAGGAGTGAGTGCCGGTGTTTACATGTGTGGTATAGTGTACGTGTGTAGGAGTGAGTGCCGGTGTTTACATGTGTGGTATAGTGTACGTGTGTAGGAGTGAGTGCCGGTGTTTACATGTGTGGTATAGTGTACGTGTGTAGGAGTGAGTGCCGGTGTTTACATGTGTGGATAGTGTACGTGTGTAAGAGTGAGTGCCGGTGTTTACATGTGTGGTATAGTGTGCGTGTGTAGGAGTGAGTGCCGGCAAGTTTGCATGTAGAGCGGGAACTCAGGGCTGACTGCTGCTTCTGTTGCTTTCCACCTTCCCATTTTATTATTTGACAGGCAAGTGGGCAGGTTTTTATTGAGGCATAGATTAGCAACTCCCTGCAACAGGGAGGGGTCTTGAAAATGAGTTTCCTTTCACTTGATTTTTTGAGACAAGATCTCTCATTGAATCTGGTCATCATTGTTTTGGCTAAACTGGCTGTCCGGGGAATCCCCTGGAAAGGAAGCTGGGCCTCAGAGCAGAAGATGAAGATGAAGATGGGCCCAGAACAGTATAGGTGGGAGGCTGAGCAAGGATAACTTGGAAGAGCATCTTCCTAAGGGAGGTTGAGCCAGTCTCCCAGACCAGGTGATGTCAGCACTGACAGTAATTTGGCTCCACGGATTGAATGTTTAAAATCCTAATGTCCGGAGGCACAGAAATATGCAACATACATGGGATAAACACGTCCAAGATAAGGGCATGAGATGAAGCATGTTGGAGCATGAAGCTGGGTGCGACTTCAACGGCAACAAGAGGAGGAGCGAGGCAGTCAAAGAGACATCGGTTCTTGTGAAGTCTCCCGGGAGGAGCAGACAGCAGAAACAGGTTAAAGCTGAGGTACAGCAGGATGTGTATGTTGGGCTGAAAAATGAAAACAGCCGCTGCCTTTAGAAACGTTGACTGAAACACTCCAGGAGTTAGGCTGGATGCCAGGTTAGCAGGCATGGGCTGTTTGGCTTGCTGACTCAGGCCTGCTGGACTGCACAGTTTCAGGGCACACCCTCTGCTTCATGGTCGAGGTCGGCAGTGTGAGAGCCACGCTCTTCCAGGGCACTTTCCGTGGAGGTGGAACTCCTCCGCGTCTGTGTAGCCCAAGTTCATATCCCACGCCCCACTGCCTCGTGTGTGTGTGCGCGCCTGTGCTCACATGCAGAAGCTAGAGGACAACCTTGGGTATCACCCCCAGGATGCTATCTACTTCTTTTGAGACAGGGTCTTTGTTTGAAGTCCCCAAGGATCCTTCTGTTTCCTCTTAGTGCTGGCATTGGAGGCCAGTGCCACCACAATTGGCAGATTTACCTGGGTTCTGAGGATTGAACTCAGGCTATCACACTTGCAAGGCTGAGACATCTCCTCCACTCTATGCTATCATTTCTGGTGGCTTTTAGTGGCTAGGACCTGCTTGAAATGTAGCTAATATGACCAAGGAACTGTAATATAAGTTTTACTTAATTAAAAAAGAAACTGTGTTTGATGAGAACGTTGGTAGACTGCTTGTCTGGTGTCCATGAACTCTGGATCTGATATAAACTGGATATGGTGGCTCACACCTTCAACCCCAGCACTTGGGATGTGGAGACAGGAGGATCAAGAATTCAAGGTCAGCTACATAAATTTCGGTTGCAGCTTTCGCTGCCTGTGTTTAGAAGCTTCCACTTGGACAGAATATCCCTGGGGAGTTCAGTGCCCAGTCTGTGAACAGCATGCTTCAGAACACGGTTGTTTTCCTTTGTGTCGCTGGAACAAATTAACAGGCGGCTCAAAGATAATTAATGGTTTGAATGATGTAGAAAAGCCAGAAGCAACCAACTAACAAACCAGACAACAAACAAACTCAAATGATCAGTCACTGAGAAACATGCCGCTCCTGAGGGTTGGTGGTGGGGGAGAGGGGACTCTGGCTAACTATACAGGAACATCCGCCAAGTCGCGGTTTCCGACACATACCCCATGCAAACATCTTTCAACTAAGGTGAAGGCAGTTTGCTAACTGTGTGAATGTCCTCAGTTCCTCCCCGCTCTCTGCTTCTCTAGACTGGAGCTATTGCAACCTGTGCCAGTTCCTTCCCTCGCTGTGATAAAATGTCCAGAAGGAAGGGTTTAAAAGCTTTGACTCAATGGACAGTCCACCAGGGCAGGGAGATCAAGGCAATTGGACTCTTGACACTGCCTCTGAAGTCAAGAGAGAGCAATGAATGTGTGTGCTCAACTCACTTTCCTGACCCCTGCCCGGGGAGTGGGGTCACCCACAGTGACGTGCATCTTCCCACCTCAATGAACTGCAATCAGGATAACTTCCCCCAGGTTCGCCTGTAGTCCACCCCCTAGGTGATCCGAGATCCTGTCAAGTTGATAATCGATAGTAACCATTACATGACTTTCTTCCCTTAAAGAGGCAGATAGTCTTTGATTTGTATTTCCTTGTTGTTGTAGGAATCTCCTTGTTTGTTTCCTGACCGCCCAGACTCCCAAAATAACCACACAGAAACTGTATTAATTAAATCTCTGCTTGGTCAATCACTATAGCATAGTCCTAGCAAGCTCTTACATATTAAATTGGCCCATTTCTATTATTTTATATTTTACCATGAGACTCACAGCCTACCGGCAGGGTTCCAGCTAACAGTTTACATCTGTCCCTTCTGGCAGCTACATGGCATCTCTTTGCCTCTGCCTGTTCTCTCTATGTATATATCTCTTCCAGCTTGGCTATATTCTGTTAAGCCACTGGCCGAAAGCAGCTTCTTTATTTATTAACCAATAAAAGCAACACATATACAAAAAAACTTCCCACACCATTTCCCCTTTTCTGTTTAAATAAAAAGGAAGGTTTTAACTTTAACATAGTAAAATTACACGTAACAAAACAGGTATCAAGCAAGAATTACAGTTACAACATTTATATCTACTTTATCTTTTATCATAACTAAGGAAAACTATAATTATAATTATTCTTCAACTCCATTGAAGACTCCAGAAGGATATAATATTACCTAAGTAAACAGGAAGTGCATTGTAAGCAACTTCCAAAACTTTAGAATTGACAGAACACCAATGTGGGCAACTACATCCATATAAAACCTGAGAGGGCTTGGGAAGTAATTCTGGACACAAAAGAACAGAGTTAAACACAGCTTCTTGGTAGTAGCATTTTCTCAGGTAGGCTCTGTTTGCTAGAGGCAAGTGCATCTCATTTAAGAGAGGCTTCCTTAGCTGCAAAAACCTTGCAGCTCTTTTCAGAGACCCCCACCACCAAACACTTAAAGGGTGTTTATGAATAGCTGACAGCATGCTTCTTGGTGGTAGAAGGGACCTTGAAATGCCATAAAGTTGTGGCAATAAATATGGCTCTGGTGAGTACCTCGGCCAAGAGGCTAGACTCTCAGAAAGCTAAGGAATGGGGTGGATCCAACCGTCAAAGAAATGGCTTTAATCGTAGCCATACCACTTAGCAAATCAAAGACTCATGTGATCAGAAAAAGAGAGACAGAGATATACAGTAAAGATAGATTCAGATGAAAAAAAACCCTCTAAACAGTTTACAGTGTGTTTAAAAATATATGAAGATTTGGGAAAGAAAAGAAAAAGGATAAAGTCGAGAGAGAGAGAGAGAGAGAGAGAGAGAGAGAGAGAGAGAGAGAGAGAGAGGAGAGAGAGAGAGAAGTTGGGTGCAGTGGTGGCACACACCTTTAACCCCAGCACTTGGGAGGCAGAGACAGGCAGATCTCTGTGAGTTCAATGGCAGTCTGGTCTACAGAGTGAGTTCCAGGACAGCCAAAGATACACAGAGAAACCCTGTCTCAAAAACCCAAAAATTATAAAGAAAAAAAAAAAGAAATAGAGTTTAAAATAAAGCCACATTAAGATGGAAAATACACAGAGAATCTGGATACTGTATGTATGTGTGTGTGTATATATATATATATATATATATATATATTTGTTTGAATGCTGAGAAAAGAGCAACAGCTGCTAAAAGACATTTGATTATAAATGCTGCTGGATTAATCCAACATACATATTTTGAAAATGCCTTGATTTAAAAATTTAAGTAAAAAAATCTGTTACTTTGGAGAAGAGGTTTTGTTTTTGTTTCCACAGGAATGAGAGGCCTTGAATTCATTCTGGGTTAAGAAAAATCAGGTTTGATCAAGGAAGACCCCTTGAGAAATCTCTGATAGGAGCCGATGGCCCAGATGTCTGCGTTCCACATCCAGAACAGCCTCAAGACTGCTGTATGAGATGATCAAGCCTCACAGAATATTCCAGTCAGGACTTGACCATAATTTTCAATTTTCTTTAGGTCCCCATAAGATGATCAGTGCCCCTAGTCAGCAAGAAGTATCCTAGAAAACTATGCCCACATTCCCCAAAAATGGATTATGGATGTTTTTCTTTGTTTAGAGAATTGGTTACAAGTTGTTATGAATAATGTTCTGGAAAAAAGCTAAACAAAGGAGATTAGATTCAGAGTTCTTGTTTTGAAAAAAGGGGGGGGGAGTGCTGTGGGACAATGGTCTTGTACCCTGTAAAGATTTGTTATTTGTATTTTAGTAAAATGCTGATTGGCTAGTACCCAGGTGGGGTGGAGAGAAGAGGAGATTCTGGAAAAGGAAAGGTTCTGCCTGCAGTCATTACCCAGCCACAGAGGAAGCAAGATGAGAGTGTCTCACTGATAAAGGTACCAAGCCACATTGCTAACACAGACAAGAGTTATGGGTTAATAATATAGGATGTAAGAGTTAATAAGAACCCTGAGCTACTAGGCCAACCAGTTTATAACTAATATAGATCTCTGTGCATTTCTTTGGGACTGAATGGCTGTGGGACCGGGCTGGACAGAAACTTCAGTTAAAAGCAGGACACTAGGTATATCTGAGCATGTGGTACGAATGGAAAATGCTCTCTACAGGTTCCTGCTTTTAAACACTTGGTTCTTAGCTTGGTGGTGCTGTCTTGAGAGGCTTATGTGGGGCCTTGCTCACTGACATAACCATCGGGTACTGGGCCTTTGAAATTCCTACCGAGTGAGCCCAGAGCTTTCTAAGGTCTCTAAGCTTTGTGAATGTGGGTCAACCTGGTTCTTTGTTTGTTTGTTTGTTTTTGAGACAGGGTCTCATTTATAGCCCTAGCTGGCATGGAGCTGACTATATAGACCAGGCTGGCCTCAAACTCACAGAACTCCTCTGCCTTCCAAGTGATGGACTGAAAGGCATGTGCCACCATGACCAGCTAGTACAGCAAGTTCTTGCCCCTACCAAAGGACTTTTACTGTCTTGCCTCCCTCATCACCATGAGGCCATTGTTCACTAGACCCAAGGCAAGGAGCTGAAGCAAGGGGAACAGAGCTGAACACCCCAGCTCAGCCCAGCCTTGGCCATCCAGTACCATGCATCCCAGAGAAAGACATAGACGAATTCAGCCTAAATGCACCAACCTCAGCCAGCTCACAGGCCCACAGGCAAGTTTGCATCCTCTGTTATAAGCTCTTATTTGCTAGCTGCCACAGAGCAGAGGCTCACTAAGACATGGCTGCAAGTTGTTGGACTTGAAGTGCAAGTCTGTGAATATTTGAATTTGTTATAGGAAGTGGGATGATAAAAATTATGTATCATATCATCCTTAGACATAACCAATCTTGACATTATACTGTATATTATTTTAAAGATTATATTTTTAAATTATGTGTATGGGTGTGTGTCTATGTCTGGGTCCAGGTACCCAGTGCCGGAAGAGGGCATTAGGTCCCTTTTGAACTCGTTACAGGTGCCAGTGAGCTGCCTGACATAGCAGCTGGAATTGAACTGAGGTCTTCTGCAAGAGCAGCAAATGCCCTTACCTACCGAGCTATTTCTCTAGCTTTTATGTTCTTTTAGGTACACACAAGTAGAGCTGCAGATAATGTACACACAAATGCCTCTACAAGCAATCAATATATGGAACTCTGACGTCTTTGCTACTTACTCAGCATAGGCAACAGCGGTTCATTACAGCCTCAAAAGGCTGCCTCAGAACATGACTTTTAGCAGCTTCATGCTAATATTCTACGCTAGAGCTACACTGTTTTATTTAACCACTCTTTTCTTTTGGGCATTTCAATTCTCCGCAATTTTTCATTGTTACAAATGATCTGCGGTATTTTTCTCTGCCCATAAATCTAAGTGTGGCTTGTGATTGCTCTCCAGGCTGTGTTCCTACTGGTAAAACTCCTTGGTGAGAAGGTCTGAGCAATTTAAATAAGGTGTTTCCAAGTCATCCCCAGGAAGGGTAATTTAAAGTCCTACCACTGGGCTAGGAAGGAGGCTGATACTGTTATTCATTCAAAGGCATGCTGGGAAATACCAAGAGGACAGACAGAGACTGAGGACTTAACTCTGTGCTTCACACGGTGTCACTAACTTATAATTGTGTGATTCCATTAAACACAGCGTAAATCCTGGAGAGGGAGCTCTTTATAGCCCTGCTGTGAAGAGTGAGGACCTGAGCTTTGCCCACAAAATCCACAATAATAATAACAGCAACAATGGTAATGATAGCCAAGTGTGGTGGTGTGTTTGTGTAATCTCAGCGTTAGGGAGATGCTGACAGCAGCCTAGCCTGTACTTGGTAAGTTACGTGACAGTGAGAGATCACGTCTCAAGAAACAGGTGGATGGCTCTTAAGGAATGCCACCCATTCTGGTTCTCTGGTCTTCATACGTGTATGAGAGACATATGCACGCACATGATGTTGGGAGGTAAGCCTGCAAAGAACCGGGGGATGTCTTCATCCTTGTTCCCACTTACAGACCCCATTGCTTCTAGCAGTGCAGTTTCTGGCAAAGTCTTAGGGTTGTTATTATTATTTTTTCAACTGGTCATTAAGCCTAGCGTGGCATGTATTTGAGGCACACGCTCTGCCACTGAGCTGCAGCCTCAGGCCCTGGCTTTGCCTTTGGTAGAATTGTGTGTAAAGAAAACACAGGATATGGTCTTATTGCTTAGGGGGCAGAAGTCTTGCCTCGCCTCTGGTGAGCATCCAAGTCACTGAAGGGGAAACTCTATGCTCATTGCTTTGTGACTTATGAAACTTTGCCATCCAAGTTAAAACTGTGATTTTTGCCTGTCTACATAGTGAGTTCCAGGCCAGTCATGGCTACATAGTGAGACCTTCCTCAAATCTAAACCAACAAAACAAAACCTTGAGGTTTTGACCTCGGGAGTCAGTAGTCTAGCAAAGGGCTTGATGACATTAGAAGGAGCTCCTTAAAGACTAATTTTATTCTAATGAGGGAAACATTTAAGGTCAGATCTGTAGGTGAGGTGTGGTTTTTGACTCTTTTATACCTAGGTGAAGTTTCCACAGGTTTATGACAAAATGAGAAAAATGGCAATGTAAGCACTTATTATTATAGATTTTCTTGTCTCACAGGTCCACAGGTTGCTCCTCTGTTATAAACTAACACATTTTTTTTGTTTTTTTTTGAGATAGAGTTTCTTTTAAAAATACTAGTTTTTATTTATGTGTGTATTTTGACTGTGTGTATGTTTGCATGGGTACCACATGCATACCTGGTGCTCACAGAGGCCAAAAGAGGGCATTGTTTCTCTGGGAATTGGAGTTACAGGCATTGTGAGCCACCATATGGTGCTTAGAATTGAACTCAGGTTCTCTGCAAGAGCATCAAATGCTCTTGGCCATCAAGGCATTTCTCAGGTTCTGGGCTTCATGCATTCTCCTCAGGTCTTGATTGTGCTGTGTAGTTGAGAATGTCATTGACCTTTTGATCCCCTTGCCACCACACCCACTCTCTATGGTGATGGGGATTGAACTAGGACTTCATGCATGTTGTGCAAGCACTCTGCTAGTTGATCCGCATCCCTGGCCCACTTTTGATGTTTTTTTAAAGACCTGAAAACCTTTTCCACAGTATAAATGAAGAATTTTCTTTCATGTAATGGCCAAGAAAGGGGCTCGCCTTTCCATAGATAACAAACATATTTCCTAGAAAAGTATTAAAAACTGAACTACTTTAGAGATTGGCTGTGGATGGGGCTGGAAAGATAGCACCCAAGTTCAGTTCAGCTGACTCACAACTGCCGGGGATCATACACACTTTTCTGGCATCCACAGCACCTGCATTCATACATGTACCCTTCCCCCAATACACATGAACCTAGAGCCAAGTGAATCTTAAAAACAGCAGCAGCAGCAGCAGCAGCAGCAAAATCTCACACCAAAAACCATGGTAGTGGTGACCAAAACCTCAGTAGAAAACTTCAGTCTTGGCTGGAAGACCCAGACTTTCACGAAGCCGATACTCACAGACATGAAACTAACAGGAAATTCAAGGAAGAGTAGAGGAGACAATGATGTCAATTCTGTATAAATACTACCCGAGTCTTGACTGACCTGTGAGGCGTTTCTTCATTGGACAAATCTTGGGCCCAGATAAAACTAGCAGGGTGAGCTGAGAATTGAGCAGCTGCCTAGCTGGTGGTGAAGTTTGCAGTCTGAGTCCATGCAAGTAAATTGCCCACTTAATAACTTACAAAATCAGTAACAACAATTCACTGGAGGAAAGTAGAAAAGAATCCAGTTGTCATAACTAACACTCTCAACAGCTAGAGTATCTAATATTCCTCAAACTATGACTCATTCCTGCAGGAAGACAACAGGCTCAGGTCATCAGGCTTGTGATGTGGGCACTTCACCCACTGAGTCAGCTCACAGTTTTTTTTAAAACAGGGATTCTGTGTGGCTCTGGCTGTCCTGGAACTTCTTCTGTAGATCAGGCTGGCCTTGAACTCACAGAGATCTGCCTCTGTGTGCCACCACTGCCCAGCTAGAGCAGTTCCTTTTAATAAGGTGATATAAAGGAAGGCATGCCCACGATCAATGAAACTATAACAAAGTTTAGCCAGAATGTCAACAATAAGAAAGAAGCAAATAGAAAATATAGATTGAAAACATATAGTATCAAAAATGAAGCATTTGCAGGAGAGTTCACAGGATGGAAATGACGAAGGGGTGGTTAGTGCTTTTTACAGTATTAACTACTGTACTTTTCGGTCTCCCGCCCCAATCTTTCTCTACACTAGTCTAAGCAGATGTCTGGGTAGCCTCACGGGAGAGAAGAGATGAGATAAAGAACAAAAGAAGGCAGGCATGGTGCCACTTACCTATAATCCCAGCCCTAGGAAGGTAAAGTCCGAATAATTATAAGTTTGAGATCAACCTGAGCCACATAGCAAGACCTCAGCTCAGAAAAACCCAAGGGTTGGAAGCAGTGAGATGCTTGGTGGGTAAAGGTGCTTGCTGCCAAGTCTGACAACCTGGATGTGATCTCGGAAAGATGCACAGTGGAAGGAGAGCACCAACTCCTGCGAGTCATCTTCTGACCTCCACGAACCATGCCTCTGCAATGAGCAGGTGGATGTTTAGAACAACTTGGGCCCAGGGTGCGGCCCATTGGTGGTATCCTGTGCAGTGTGGATAAGGCCCTTAGCTGGATTGTCAACCAATACCTCCAAATACACAAAAGTCCTAGAAAATCTGCAAGTGCTCGCTTCTGGTGTCTCAGAGTTCAAGCTGGTGGGCAAATTAAAGAGGTTCAGAGGGATTCTCAAGTATTTGCAGTTTGAGAAGAGTGGGCTCATCTTTATATCGAGGGTTGAGGGAGAGCAAGGGGGTAGTGATTTAGCAGAAACAGCAAAGACAAACAACCTGACAAGGACCAAGGTCGTGAGGCTATGTCGGGCATTCCCCTGTTGTATGCTCTGGCTCGCAGCCACATGGGCCGCTCTACTTATACATGGAAATCTGGACTGTGGCTCCCTTGGATACCAGGATCTTCAGTTCCACATTCTCCCCTGGCTGGGGCGGTGGCTTCTGTGTTAGGCTTATTGTCACTCCTCTCCAGTTTTTAACACTTTCCGCCTCCCTGTGCTGCCCAATAAGGTAACCACTCGTCACCTGTGGCTATGAAGGCCTGGCTTTTCTGATTTAAATAGCTCCCGACATTTCTAAATCCACGTGGGGTTCCAACTGGATTCCTTCTGGAGCATACACTGGTTTCTAGTACCCTATATGGGTTTCTTACTCTCCACTTGACATTGGAAACATGTAGGTCTATAATCCCACCCCCACAAGGGGACCCAAGGCCTTAGTTTAAGTCTGAGCTTTGACATTTAGGTGACTTTTGGAAAGCCACTCTTGTCTCTGGGCTTGGTGGCTTCGTTTGCATGGTGAGAATGTTGGTCTGTGAGAGGGACCTTGGCATATTGTAGCTAAGGGGCCCCATGGTGGGCGAGAGGCAGATGAAGCACAGGCTCACAAAGAGGATTTGTATTGGGACAGAGGAAATGGGAAAGGGGGAAGGGGAGGGGGCAGACTGGCCTCTGGGGACAGGACCCTGGGAATAGAAGGGAAGAGGGGTTGAGAAGGGGAGAAAGGGGAGGAGGACAGAAAAGGGTGGCCTGCCTCTTCAGAGGAGCACCAGAAAGAGAGGAGGTGGGTGGGCGGAGCTTGCCTCTTAAAGGGGCTTTTGGCACCTGCTTACAGACTACATAGTGCTGTAGTAGTCACAGGACCCTGGGCTGGCCAGAGTACTGCCTGAGTGCATCCTGCCAGATGATGGGGCAGGCCAGCATAATGCCTGAATGCTAACAGTCTGAATTCCTAGTTTTCTGCAGTGGAAGCCTCCTCTCCCACACACCTCTGAGTCTACCATTTAAGCGGGGAGGTGCTTCCCCTGATGAGGTTTCTGCTGGGCAGCCCCCTCCCTACCCTGATTTCCTCAAGTCCAGCTGCTTCTAAATCTTTAGGGAGCCCTGTATCCATTCAGGCTACCCCCCTAATTCCACAGGGGGCTGCATCCCAGTTCATTCCGCTTAGCTTGCTGTTTACAAAATGCCAAGTCAATCATGTTTCTTTTTCTTTTTGAGTTAAGATCTGCAGTTTGCCCTCATTTAAATCACATGTTTCAGCTCACCTTCCACAATTATTCTCCTGCACCCTTAGGCTCATGGGCCATTGTTCCAAGTGGTGTGCACCTATTTTAAGAACTCAATTTGTTTGTAATGCATATATCAGCTTTGTGGTTTGTTTCTTGCTTGTAATTAACTCTTAAGCTAATACCATTCCCCCACCAAAGTTGGAACTCACGGCAAAGTTGGTGAGATTAGTCATGCTGGCTGCATTCGGATCTTCCGATATCCTCCTTGGACTCAGCAAGTTTTCCTCCACGTCCATCGGTTACCTTGCCCATCTTGGAACCAATGCATCCATTAGTAGCTTGAGCACCAGAGTTAGAATAGGATGCCTTTTGGTTTTGCACCAACATGGTTTTCTATAAACCCCCTTACTTTGCAACTTCAGCTGGACTTTTCTTGAGAGAATCACTGGATGTGGAGGCAGTGGTGAGTCAGGGGTCACGAACTTGCTGGGGTGTGTGTGTGTGTGTGTGTGTGTGTGTGTGTGTGTGTGTGTGTTGGGCCTAGAGCAATCAGTTGTTGATTTCAGGGTAGGTCTGAGGGAGTGCAGATGTCCAGAAATGAGCTCAAGTGTACTGTACAATGATTCCTGGCAGTTAAATAAAAGCCTGATGGAGGAAGGTTATTGGCTAATAAAGAAACTGCTTGGCCCTGATGGGTTAGAACATAGGTGGGTGGAGTAAACAGAACAGAATGCTGGGAGGAAGAGAAAGTGAGCTCAGATGCCATTTCCTCTCCTCTCTGGGGCAGATGCGATGAAGCTCCAACCCAGGATGGACATAGGCTAGAATCTTCCCGGTAAGCTCACCTTGGGGTGCTACATACATTATTAGAAATGGGCTAGTCCAGGTGCGAGAGTTAGCCGAGAAGAGGCTAGATATAATGGGCCAAGCAGTGTTTAAAAGAATACAATTTGTGTGTTGTTATTTCTGGTGTAAAGCTATCAGTGCGGGAGCCCAGCGGGATGAAAAGCAGGCCCGCAGCTCCTTCAACACTCAGGAACTTGTGAAAGAAGTTCTGGCTGCCAAAAGGAATCTTTTTCCTCACTCCTGGCAGAAAGGACACAAGGCTCTCCATTGAGATGTACCTGTGTTTGCAAATCAAAACCCATGCTCATGGCCAGGCTCCCTCAGTCCCTATTCACAACCATTGGTTATGCATTTCAAAGTCCACACTAGATCCTGGCCTTCCCCTCCCTCCCCTAAACTCCCAGGTCTGCTCCAGTTCACAGGTTCCCTCTCCATCAGGTGCTCATCCTTTTTATAAGGTAACCACATATTATTTTTCTCCACCCTGCTCCTCTCGCCCTGACCATGTCCTTTTTGTTTCTTCTTCTCTCAGCTCTGGATTCTTCAGATGCCTCTGAATGTTCTTTCTATCTTATCCACAATAGAAATGTTTCTCCAATCAAGGAGTGGCCATCTTCATGGTTTCCTTACTGTGCCCCTCTCTAATAGCCAATTTACAGATCAGACATGTCTAGTTTGTAGTCTGAAATGATGGGCAAAAGTTATCAAATTAAATATAAGTAACTTTATCTGTGCGCGCGTGTGTACGTGTGTGTGTGTGTGTGTGTGTGTGTGTGTATGTGTGCATGTGTTTGTGTGTATATTGAAAGACCCCTGGTGCGGGGGAGACTCTCACTCAAGTCTCAGGATAACACGACCCCTCCCCCCCAGTAACTCATGAGAGACTGTCCTTGCTGCAATCACACGAGGCTTTAATTGATGAGATGAGACGGGAACCAGTGCACTGGGGCCGAGACTCATAACCCACGCAGGGGAAGAGTTCGACCCCGAGTGACTGGGAGAAGCGATTTTTAAGGGAAGAAACCACAGCCCAGTGATCCGGAATTGGCAGGGAGTGTGTCACAGAAAATTCCGAAAATACCAGTGAAGATTACAAGGGGACAACCCCCTGCCTCTCAGGACCACTCCCAAGGTCATAATCAGCTAGTTCTTAAAACACATTACAATGACAATCACAAGGGGGAAACTCCCTGTTTCTCAAGATTATTCTCAAGATTACAACCTAACTTTATCTTCAGCTAGTTCCTGAAACACAGTCACTAACCGGCTAATCCTAGATTTTTGATTCTTCTCTTCCTGCTTGGATTTTTGGCTATTTACTTCCTGCTGGGGAGGTCTGGATTTATCCAGGTCTTTCAGTATGTGTGTAAAGAGGGGTAATCTTGGATGTTATTCTTCAGGAACTATCTGTCTTGTCTAGAGAGACAGGGTTTCTCATTGTATAATCCAGGCCTGCCCATGAACTTGGCATCTTCCTACTTTATCCTCATGAGTGCCAGGATGAGAAGTGTGTACCACCTCACCTGGTTCAGAGAATCTGGGAGATAACAAACTCAAACAAGATCAGTTTTCTGGCCCAGGATCACACTGTGAGAAGTGGGTTCCAGGCTGTCAGCCTCAGGAAGCTTGGAATTGCACCTGTCTCTATTTTGATTGGCACATAGATATTCTCAGCTATTTGGGGGCCAAATGACTGAACGCGGGACTCTCAGAGATATGAATGACACAACCAGATTAAGTTTGCTGGAATGAGATCTCTTCCTACATATTCTCCACATTAACACAAATGAAAAGAAAAAGTAGGGATGTTACATTTTCTCCAATTTAGGAAAGGCTAGATGTCACCTGCAGATGTTTCTCATATATATATATATATATATACATATATATATACATAGTGTATATATATATATATATATATATATAGTGTGTGTGTGTGTGTGTGTGTGTGTGTGTGTGTGTTTGCACACACACGTTTGGCTTTTGGAAAAGAATTTATAGTAACAGACTCACCAAGCATTCCCTTCTAAGTATAGCCTGCCTGCTTCCATTGGAAAGGCCTGCTGCAGAGAGCCTCGCAAATGGAGAATTCCTTATTCTTATTTAAAATTCTGAGAGTTACAGTATTGTGCCCAGTCTGTGGGGACCCCAAAAGACCACCAGGGAGACCAACGCACAGAAATGCAAAAGCAATGTTTATTGTGTGCACAATACAAGCCGGCAGGGACCTCATCAAAGCAGCAAGAGGAGGTGCCCGCCCTTCTAGAGGGCATTGTTTAAAGCTAAAACCCAGAAAAGTTACCTTAGCAGGGTGTGGGTGACAGGTTCAGTCCTAATGGCTCGTGTCTAGGGACTTTTCAGAAATTTTATTTTCAACTCTCGCCTGTTGTTGTCAAGTTTTCTTATTGGCTGACCTTCAGGTGGGGACGTTCTACCGCTGTCTGTACTTTCCAGATGGCTCCCCTATTACTTTTGCCCCAGCCATTTCTGAGGACTGGAATGTTTTACGGGAAATAGCTTATGCAAGACACAAGATGGAGGCGGAGGACAAAATGGAGGAACTTTGGTTCTTCAACAGCTTTTCTGCTAAAGCTCTGGCTTTCCTGCTTCCTCCTGGTGCAGATTTCAGCAGGGAGGGAGCAGATTAAGGGCTTCCTCACTTTGGAAACTTTCCTCCTGAACCCCCCTGATGCTCCTGTTATTATTTTAAAATTATTATTGTTGTTGTCTATGAGTGTACATGGTGTGTGTGCTCATGGGTGTGCACACGTGTGTGTGTGTGTGCATGCGCATGTATGCCCACTCAAGTGTACATGCCAAGGTACATGTATAGAGATCTGAGGACAACTTGGGGGAGCTGACTTCTCTTTGCTCTTTCATATGAGTTCTGGCATTGAGTTGGACAATGGCTCTGTCCTTCTCTAAATCCAGGAGTGTTGTTAAAATGAACATTCAGAGTTTCTGTCTCATATCAGGAGCCATCTGGTATGGGTCAGATGGAAGACTTTAGGAGAAATTTTACTTTCTCCATACTTATTTTGTTTATATCGTATTCTTCATTGAATGTATGTCTATATAAATAATGTTTAAGTTTTCCACAATGAACAATAGAGTTTCCTACAGATCCTTTTCCTACAGTAACCTTTGAAGTTTTCAGGAGGAGGATAGGGCCTCACAACAGCATCTCTACCTGGTTGAGATGACATCCTGAAGCTGAGAGTCCTACTACAAGACCGGTTTTTGGGTACCAGCTGTTGAAATGGTCCATCTTCTTATGACATTCTGGCCAGAACTTTAAATAAGAACTTTGGAAAAAGCCTTATCAACTGTTCAAAAATCGTTTTCAACTATACTAGACAGTAATCTTAAAACTTAACCATCATTTTACTTTTACAGGATCCCATAAATCACCCCCATGACAGCTGGAAGCAATTTTAGAAGACAATGTCCTCTCTCCCAACAAAGTTTGTCCTCAGGTTTGGGAACACTGTTTAGGAGTTGTTGATTAATACTTGTATAAGGTACAGGATTTGGGTGAAAACTGTGTAGGCCCAAAGGAAAAAAAAGAGAGAAAAATTGAATGGGATAATAGATAATTTAGTGTGAACTTATTCACACAAGCAATAATAGTAATAGAGTGAATACTTGTGAGCTATTATTTATGGATAATTTACATTGGTATAGTTTTTTGTATACAAGTTTAAATTATATTTGTTATTTCTGTTTGCAATATTTATACACCTATGCAAAGTTATTCTGTCGGATTGTATACATACACATTTCTACCTCTGTTTAGGACATTTTGTATATTGATACAACTTTTAGGATATATTTTCATATTGCATTATATATTATTCTTACCTCTGATCAAGATACTTACACATTGTTTACACTTTGAGGTCATTGTCCTCATTTGTTGCACATTTGTTTACAGATTATTTACTATTCTGACATGAAGTCTTAGTTTTTAAGTTATACAGGTATTAAATATTATAGGTAAATAGTTGTTCATGTTTGATATATATATATATATATATATATATATATATATATATATATTCAGATTAATTAGGTTCTTTAGATACACAGGAATTGTATTCTGCCTTGATAGGTAATCTTCAGCCACTTCAAGGATCTGTAAAACATGACATTTAAATAACTTAGGGTTCTGTTGACATGAGACATGATTGCTCCTGACTGCACCAATCTATTCCTGAGAAAATGTTGAGCACCAAAGACACTCCACTTGGAGTTTGTTTTCTTCTTGGTACAATTGGCCTTTGGGCAAGGACCTGCCCATGCTTCAACCACTGACAAAGTACATGGTATCCAGAAATGAATAAGCAGGACACAAGGAAAAAGACTGTTAAACCTTGCTAAGACAGAGTAAGATGGTTCTGAAAAATTCCCTGCCTCTGAAAATGATCTGTCAGTTACGCTAATCCTTAGCCAAATTTGGTTGCTTCAATATTGCAAATGAGGCTTCGGGTGATTGCTCAGGTGGTCAATTGTCTCTGTCATATACTGTTCATTTTGGAAGCTGCTTGATTGTACTTCCTGCCAGTTCAAGTAATATTATCTCCCTTCTCAGCCCTTTGATGGGGTTGAACATTAGATAGTCGTAGTTACCATCCTCTTATGATTTAGCCAAGCCTAGTTTTGATGCAAGACTTAGACTCTTTGAAATAGAATGTCTATTAAAATATTTATTATGTGTTCCTTGCTTAATATTGTCTATGTTGGTTGTAATTTTATACTTAATATCTGTTCCTATTGTGTATAGTTTTGTATTGGGTTTAGATTGCTCTTATTTAGGCAGAAGGGGGAGGTGATGGGGAATATTTGCCAACCAATTATCTTTAAGAGGTGGGACCAAGTTAGGGTGTGGCTTTCTGGGACCTGGAAAAAAATGGGTGCGGCCCAGGTGCCGTCTCTCTGTGTGGTTCCTTCGCAGCACAGCTGAGCTTGGGCTTCTTGTTCCTGTTTCATGTGTTTTCCTCTTATACTCAATAAAAATATAATTGTTTTATCTCTTAGCTATCCTGGTTATTTCCTGAATTGAGCTGACTTCTACACAGAATGGGTTAACTTTTGATGAGGTCATGATTTTAAACACACACATACCACACCCATATACTCACCCCACTCACCCCACACATAAACACACACCACACACATCCCACATCCCACATACACAGACATCATACCATGCACATACACACCACACCCACCATACACATACATACTCAACACACAATATACATACACACCACACCCACCATACACATACATACTCAACACACAACATACATACACATATACACCTACCCTAACCCCACCCACTCAGCCCCCCACAAGCACACACCACATACACACATCACATACCATATCACACACATACACACCACCAACACACCCCCACACACCATACACAAATAACACACTTACCACACAAACACACACACACTACACCACAGGCACACACTCACACACCCTCAACCTCAGTCCATACCCACACTCAATTGTTTGCGAGTGGAAGGTCCAGTCATGTGGCCTTTCAAAAGATGTCTTTAAAGAGACAGAGGGCAAAGCATTTTGAAGACAGGGCATCACCTAACTTAAGCTAGCCTTGAACTTGGCTATATTAACTGAGGCTGACCTCAAACTCTTGCTTTTCCTGTCTCGGCTTCCCAAGTGCTGAGTCACAAGTGTGTGCCATGAATCCTAAAGTGCAGATAACACCCATGGGCTTTGTTTCCTGATACAACACGTGCAGATTTCTTCTTCCTCAGGAGGTTTTCCACAGTTCTTGAGTCTCTTTCCATGGTAGGTAGTGAGTGTCTTGCTGCTGCCCCCAGAATTCCTGGACCACTACAGAGTCCTGGGACTCCCTGTGGATATGATCCAGCATAGAAAGGAAGACCTGAGGAGGCCTCGCAGCAGCAGATATACCCCACAAACACATTCCGAGCCAGGGTTTATGTGTTATTTTTGTTGTTTTGTTTTTTGAGACAGGGTCTCACTATGTAGATCAGGCTGGTCTGGAACTCACAGACAGCATTCTGCCTTTGCCTCCCGAGTGCTTTGCTAAAAATCGTTTGTGTCACCAAGTCGGCTTCAGAGGTGCTCCCCACCCCGCCAGGGGAGGGCTGCTTGCCAGACATGCTCCCACGCATGCAAGCCACAGAACATATGTGTAAGTCAGAGGCATTTGCTTTTGCTGTGGCCTTCAGGCCATTACCCTGTCTCTGCATCGTTCTCCCTACAGGACTGCAGTTGTAGATTCATACCACCTAATTGGGTTGTTTAATTTGGGTCCTGGGGATCGGACTCGGCTTGTGTCAGTTTGCTTGGCGAGAGCCTTTGCCTACTGAGCAGTCTCCCTGGCCTATGGGCACTCTCAGCTTTCCGACTTCACTAGACTCTTGGGGATCTTGTTCCTAGGCAGGTTAGAGCCCAGAGGTCTGCACTAAAGCCGTGACTCTTTCCACCCTGGGGGCACTTGGATGATTCCAGTGCTGTCAGGTCTTGAGTTCTGCTGTTTTGGATCTCACCCCCACCAGCACCCGGAATCACACAGGAAGCTTTGCAGGCCAGCCCCCGAGCTCAGCCTAGGTGCTCTGACTCAGCTGCAGCTGACTGGGCATCATGAGCTCTCAAAGCTTCGTGGGTGACACTTGCGTGTGTAGCAGGGCAGAGGACACAGTAATACTGATTTTCCAAGGTTTCATCTGTCCTGGGACCCCAACCCAGCTGCCAACCAGCTCACCCTCCTTGGCTGGAAAGACTTTTGTTTGTCCTTTAACTCTGTCCTGTCCTTTGCCAGTTAGTTGGACCTGAGGTATTCCGGTACCATGCAGTGTGGAACAGGCAGGCATGGGTTAAATCTGTCAGGGCGCCAGGAAAAGAGGAACCTTGAAGACGTAAGTCATAAACAATGCCACACCAGTTTGGAATTATGATTAATAGGGTGGTATTTATTTAAAGGGGAAAAAACTTACAGATCACTGTCAGCCCTCTGCGTAACCAGGAAGGAAGTCAAGTCACCGGCGGAGCAGGAAGTGAAGAGAGAGAGGAGAGGGAAGTGGCCGCTTTTTTAAAGGGAGAGAGACCACGCCCCAAGGGGCTGGTATCTCAGCGGTGATAGGCTGGAGGAGTGGGAGGACCTCCCGTAACAGAACCTAGGTTCCACTGGAGGTCTGTAGACACAGCTGCTCTGTGCCAAAGGCCTCATCTGCTAAGTAGAAAATAGCCCCCACATTGCTGAGGAGAATGCCTGGGTTTCCCTTCCTGCTAGGTAAGTGTAGATGGCCAGGTCAGGCAGGTCAGCAGCCATGGAATGCTTCATAAGCAGAGGATTGGCTGTCAGTCCCACCTGGAACTTCCCAGCCTGTCGTCACAGGCCTGTGAGGATAAAATTCGGGATGACCAGATGGACTTCTCTGCCATGATCTAACTAATTGCTGTGCTCTGAGGAGCCTTATGAGGCACAAATGTCGGCAGCTGCAGCAGTGCTGGTCTCTCAATGGGGCAGAGATAGCCCAGTCTCTGAGTCTGAGGCCAGCCTCATCTCCACCCAAGCTTCAGGCCAACAGAGGCTCCAAAGTGAGACCCTAAATTCTGGAGGGTGAACGCTGGGCTCAGGTCTTAGTGGGGCTGACATTGAGGTGTTACCCTTTTCCAGAGACTGGAGAGGAGAATCCATCTTCTAGTTCCTTTAACTCCCAGAGGCTGCCTGCAGCCCTAGGCTTTCGGTCCCTTCCTTCATCTGCCAGCCCAGCAACAGTGAATTGACCTCTTCTACCTCCTTCTTCCACTTTTAAAGACATTTCCGATTAGATTAACCTTAACCAGACAACACAGGGCAATCTCCCGATTTCCACATTAGGTGGTTCACACTTGTATTCTCAGGCAGGAGGCTGACCTGGGCCATAGAGTGAGAACCTGTCTCAAAAGTCCAGTGCTCAATCAATCTTAATTTCACTTGAAACCTTAATTCTCCTTTCCACAGAACAGAGCCTTCTCCTAGGTTCTGAGGATTGTATCCACCTCAGGATGGGGGTCATGGTGTAGCTTGAGTGTGAAGTGTCTTTTACAGTCTCATCAACCCTGGGGTTAGGGTCATGGTGTAGCTTGAGTGTGAAGTGTCTTTTACAGTCTCATCAACCCTGGGGTTAGGGTCATGGTGTAGCTTGAGCATGAAGTGTCTTTCACCGTCTTATGTGTTTGAATGCTTGGTCTTGGTCTCCAGCTGTGGTGCAATTTGGGGAGCCTTGGAATCTTTGGTAGCTGAGGGCCTAGGGGAGAAAGTGGATCATGAGCACGTGGGTCTTAGGATAACTAGATTGTGGTTCATTTCTGGTTGGATCTTCTGCTTCCTTCCTGTGGAGATGTGAGGTGGTGAGACCCCCATACAAGCTCCTGCCTGTCTTTGCTCCCAGTACTGCAATGGTAACTGTTACCACATTTGACTTTTATTTAAATATGGTTCTAGGGACTGAATTCAGGGAAACACTTTACCAACTGAGCTATCTCCTCAGTCCCACAAAGTCGCCCACCCACACTTCCTGGTCTTCATTCTAGTTGAAATAGATCCTTGGGTCAGCAGCACAATCGCTGCCTGGATGTTGTTATTCTGCAAAACAAAACAAAACAAAGAACCAGGTTTAACCTGTCTGTCCAACTTTACAGAGATGGTCAGAGGTGGAGGGGGCCAACGCTGGCCTCCGGGTGTGTGGGCAGCAAGGCTTCCTGTGTTTTCCTTTGTTCCTTGTCTCTCCCATCAAGACTCTTTGGTTGAATCCCAGCATTGACTCCTTGGTTGAGGGGCCCTCACCATGGAGACATCGTAGACATCATCATGTCTCTTTCACCTTAGTTTCCTCTGGGAGGCTCTGCTTTTCTTCCCGAAGTGCTGGAGCAGTCTGCAAATAGTTCCCCGAGGTGCTGGAAGCCTTGGGTGGAGAAACTCACTATAAATACCAGACATTTATAATTAGCCTTCCTGGCGGCTCAGCTCTGCTTGTGGAGGAGGCAAACACCTGCAGGGTAGAAAGTCAAGACTCGGGGACATAGGGTTCTCAGGAGCTCCCTTCTAGGCTGGAGGTGAGAGGTGACCCCGCGAGGACACAAATACAGCAGAGCTGAGGCCATCTTGCTGCAGCCTCAGAGTAGACAGTGGGTGCTGGTAGGTTACCCACACCATTGCTCCTTGTTGGGGAGACCTCTGCCAAGGAGTGTGATGCCCTGAGCCTTCACGTCATGGCTGTAGGGGGTGTCATGTGTTGAAAGAGACACATGGGAGTTATGAGATTAGTGGCAAGCAGGTGTGGTGAGCACATGTGTAACCCAGGCACTGGAGGGTGAAGCAGGAAGATCAGAACTTTCAGCTCATTCATGGCTACATAAAGAGTTCTAGACCATCTTGCAATAAACAAGACCATGTCTTTAAAAAAGGGGGGCGAGTGGGTAGGTGGGTTGCAGCGATGACTCAGTTTGTAAATTGTAAGCATGAGGATCAGATCCCCAAAACCCAATTAAAAAGCAACTCTCACCTGTGATCTCAGCTCTGAGGGGACAGAGATGGGAGACCCTGAGGCCTATCAGACAGCTACTCTAGAAGAATTGGGTCGTCAGGTTCCAGGTCTAGGTTCAGTTGGAAATCCTGTCTTAGAAAATAAGGAAAGACACTGGATATTGACCTCTGCCCCCACCTCTCTCTCACACACACGAGAAAGAGAGAGAGAGAGAGAGAGAGAGAGAGAGAGAGAGAGAGAGAGAGAGAGAGAGAGAGAGATTGATGGCTGTCATGCAGCCCCACTCTGGCTTCTCACAGGACTGTCTAACACAGCTCGCCCAGAACAGAGTCAACTCTACTTAGGACAGAAGCAGACAGACCATACTTAGGTATAGACAAAGGAGTAATCATCCCCACAAACTTCGAGAATAGTGTCTGGATGGATGATGTGATGATCACACAATCTTCTGGCCCCCTAAAGTGTGTTCAGTCCACACCTCTGGCATGCTCACAGTATACATTTTACAGAGTGCTGCCAGGAGAAACTCTTCATCCTCAGATGGTGTCTGAGATTCCTCTTTAGGGTGAGCTGAAGTGCATTAGTGAAACTGGCTAAGCGGGATCCCTTGAGCCACCGGCTGGGATGTCTTTGTGGGGAAGCACTAAGGTTTTTGTGTTGGGGCAGATGAACCCTTACTCCCTCTGTGTGCACAGCTGAGAAGATGCTGTCTCTCTATTTTTTTTTTAAAAAAACCCACCAAGTCCACTTAGTGCCCCTGATATGTGCATAGGTGCATAGACATGGGGCCAAGCACTCGGTCCTGGAAAGCCTGCCCGTGGCAACACCTCCAAGCAAATTGACTCTGCCTTCCCCTATCAACCCCCAAGCAGCAGTGGGGCTCCAGGAGTCCCTCCCCCATCCATGCTGGAATTCTTGACTGGCTTGATATTATGCAGGTCCTGTGCAAGCAAATGCAACTGCCACGAGTTCCTGAGTACAGCAGCCATGTTATGTCCAGGAGACGACATGTCAAACTCTCCCAGCCTCCAGCTCTTAGATTCTCTCTGCTCCCTCTGCTGCAATGGCCCCAAGCCTTGTAGTGGGCATGATACAGACATCCTGTCTATGGCTGAACAATCACAACTGTTTATTCTTTGGAGACGTCATCTGCCATGTGAATCAGAAGGACTGGCTTTACTTGAAGCCTGTTAGAGGCTTCCGGCTGGTAGCAGAGTTTTCTGCATGCTAGTGTTGGTGTCTAACTTCTATGACCGTCTTCTGAGCTGACACTCAATTTCCTGTTACAGTGGTGACCACGAGAGCACGTCCCACCATGTTTCATGGATGTGGCTTGACCTTGATCATCCTGTGCAAAAGTGAAGTCCAGACGTGATGGGCTAACCACCCAGAGAATGGCCGTCAGCCAACGGAAAGGCAAACTGTGGCTTCTTCCTCAGAGTGAAAGATGCTGGGCAGCTTCCCAAGCATCTCTCGGGATTTCTAGCAGCATTGTGCCTCCACACCCAAGGTGGTCCCAATAATGAATGCATCCCCTAACATTCCTTCCGTTTGTTCTGTCTTCCAGAAATAACTTCTCACATGATCACCTACACCCAAATTCTTGTCCTGGGCTCTGCTTTCAGAAAACCCTGGAGTCATCCAAATTCCCTGCATATTTCAGGACTTTGCCTGATGCTCTTCCACTGCCCCAACCTTCCCATTGCTCTCCACTATGCCTGCCATCTTCCAGCCACACTGGCCTCTGACCAGTCCTACCTTGTCCTCTGGATCTTTGCACGTTTCATTCTTTCTGGCTAGAATGCCCTTTCCCTTGCTCTTCTGTGTCTTACTGTCACGCTGCAATCTCAGCTTCAATGTCAGCCTCTCAGAGATTGTTACTCCCTCTTAAAATTTTCCTAATTAATTAGTGATTGATGGTCACCCCACTGTGGTTGGGGTGACCCCTGGGCTGGTAGTCTTTCCTGGGTTCTATAAGAAAGCAGAGCATGAACAAGCCATGGGGAGCAACCCAGTGAGCAGCATCCTCCATGGCTTCTGCATCAGCTCCTGCCTCCAGGTTCCTGCCTGCTTGAGTTCCTGTCCTGACTTCCTTTGTTGATAAACAGTGACGTGGAGCTCTAAGCTGAATAAACCCTTTCCTCTCAGACTTGTTTCTGGACATAGTGTTTCATCACAGCAGCATAACCCTAAGTAGGACAGAAGTTGTATCAGGATAGTGGGGTATTGCTGTGGCAGGCCTGACCATGAATTTTTGGGAGGATTGTGGATGGACTTTGGAAATTGGGGCTGGAAAAGCCATTGAGTATTTAACTCTGAACTGTTCTGTGAGAGCCTGGAAAATAAGAGTGTTAAGAGAAATACAGAGGATGGAGGCCAAGGTTGTGAAGATCCAGAGGGAAGTTTGAGAGTCACTTGAAGATTCTACTTGGGCTATTGCCTATTTTGAATTAGAAACAGGGACTGAAGACTCTGCTGTGATCAACAAGAGGCCAGCACCATTAAAGCAAAACCTTTGCTTTACCAGGCCAACTGATGTAATAGCTGGAGCTGAGAAGTAGTGGTGACTTGGAAGTGGTGACTTAGTGGGAGGGCATCGGAGGCTTGGCGTTGTGTGGCATGGCTAGCGTTCTTGAAGAGAGCCAGGAGAGGCTACTGGTGAAAGTGAAGCTCACCTGCAGCAGAGACCCTGGTATTTTGAAGATGCCAATACCACGGAGTGACCGCCAAGAACAGCGGCAGCCATGGAATGGAGCTGGCCTGGTGTTAGGAGGCAGTCTGTGTTGGCTGCAGAGGGTGGAGCTGGAGAAGTGACCCAGGCCCTTGGAGGCACCTAGACAATCATGTGCAGACCCCAGACTTTGGACACTGAATTTGTTTTAACACAGTTGGAGTTTTGTTTTGATTTAATTGTAACCGTGTCCTGGTTCTTCTCTCTTGAAGTATTTAAGTTATTTTTTATTTTATGGACTACCCTGGTTGAGAGACTTTGGATTTTCTAAAGGGATTTTTAAACTTAAATGTTTTAATTGTTAAATATTGTGGGATTTTTAAAACTTGGACTATTTTACATTATGTTCATATTAATGTGTGATCTTGGGGATGAACAAAAAGGGACGGTTATGGCTTCACGGTGGTATGTCTGTGTGTCAGGCTGACAACGGGTCAACTGTACTGGATAATTTTATGTCAGCTTGATAACTATTGTCATCTGAGAGCAAAGAACCTCAGCTTAGAAAATGCCTCCATAATATTGGACTGTAGACAAGCCTATAGGGCATTTCTTAATCACTGATGGGTGTGGAGTGCCTAGTCCATTGTCCGTGGAGTCTTTCATGAGCTGGTAGTCCTGGGTTCTATAAGAAATCAGGCGGGGCATGTCATAGAGCACGCACCTCTCCTTAGCTTCTGCATCAACTCCTGTCTCCCGGTTCCTGCCTGCTTTGACTTCCTTCAGTGTTGAACAGCAATATGGAAGCGCAAGCCAAATTCACCCTGTCCTCCGCAAGTTGCTTTCATCGTGGTGTTTCTTCACAGCAATGGGAACCTTGACTAGAACAGCCTGCACGTATGCTTGTGTATCACGTATGCGCAGTGGGTAGAGTCCAGAAGAGAGATCATCAGATTGTCCTGAAGCTGCACTTTCAGACAGCTGTGAGCTGCCCCATGGGTCCTGGGAGTGGAACCTGTTTTTTCTGCACGAATAGCAAGTGCTCCTAACTTTTGAGCCATATCTCCAGCCCGCTATCTTATTTTAATTAACTTATTAATTTTTGAGACAAGGTCTTACTTAATTTAGAATTTGCCATTAGGGCTAGAATTCATGGTCAGCAAACTTCACGAGTCCTCTTGTCTCCACTTCCCAGAACTGGGATTTGAGCAGTTTGCCACCGTGCCCTGATTTTTATGGGCTGCTGTGGATCCAAATGCATATCCTCATGTCTGTGTGGCAGGAATTTTACTGACTCAGCCAGCTCTCCAGCTCCCTGGATATTTATTTCTTAATGATCTGTCTCCTGAAGCATGGTTAATAAAAACTTAGAGAGAAAAAAATGGGGTTCAACTTGAAGGTCAGAAAAGCAAAACAGCCAGCCACTGGTTTTTACCTCTACCTCAGTCTGAAATGGCGATCCTGCCTCCAGGAATCTCAGAATGAGACTGAGACAGAGAGCTGTCTCCTCTCTAGTCCTGGGATTAAAAGCATGCACCACTGGGATTAAAGGCATGCGCCATCCAGTTTCTATGGCAACTCGTGTGGCTACTGGCATTAAAGGTATGTGTTACCACTGCCTGGTCTGTAAGGCTGACCCGTGAGGCTGTTCACTCTCTGATCTTCAGGCAATCTTTATTTATTAAAATACAGATGAAGTATCACTACAGTGTCCCACGGGACTATAACTACCCCGTGATGGAGGCTAACCTCCACCTACTCCCATGGGGGTCAGAACACCCTGCAAGCTCCTGGCATGTGGGACAGGAACATTTATTCAATGAAGGCGGAAATTGGGTTGGTTTGTTCCCCCTCATCCCGTTCTCTTCTCTGCATCGCCGGGCTGTGGATGCTGGCAGGCTTGTGGAGAGTAGGAAGGGAGATGACTCAGGAGTGAGAGGAGTGGAAGGTACACTCCCCATCCTGACCTTCCCTCTCCCACTCCAGGATTAGCGCTCCAGTGGACCCTGGGGGAGACACGCCAGGGAGACAAGCCAGGGAACTTCCTCCTGGCCCAGAAAAGTGGTCCCACAGGCACCCACGCTGAAGTGTGGCTGGGGTATGACCCTGACGGGAGGATGACAGACTTCTATCATTAGCCTTTTTGGGCAAAGATCCATCTTGCAACTGGTCTGCCTAACTATGCAACCATCTCCGAAGGTGCGAGAACCACAGTCTTGTTCAAGAATGGAGGGGATGTACTAATTAGTGGTTTATAACATGCTGGTGTCACCCAAAGCTGCTGCCTGGCGAGGACTTGAGCCAACTCACTCCATGGTTTATTGGGAAAACACAGATAGATGGGCTGCATCTGGTTGCTCTTATTATGCCTGGTTACTTAGCCAGGTTTTGGCTATGTGACCAGTGGGGAAATAAAATGAACAAATTTATATCCAACTCGCACCTTGATGTCACTGAGGCCCCACGCCCCCTCCAACCATCTCTGCATTTCGTGGCTCAAGGCCAGCAAAGTCCTGTGAGACTCAGGGGTTGATTTGGAGATTGCTTATAGATGCTGTAGATCTTTCCACAGTCTTCCTGGCTTTTCTTGCTCTTGCCCTTCTGTGTCCTCTGCTTGCGATAAACCTTTCATGACCTTAGGAAGCCTTGAGTGGCTTTGCTATGATCTGGTTCAGTGTAGCAGTCATCCTCTCTGGAACCTGGGTGTTGGCTTCTGGCAGTTACATTATAGATGTAACTATAATGTTACCCACGGTTCCTAGGTCCCGGCAGTTACATCATACATAACCCGCGGTTCCTAGGTCCCGGCAGTTACATCATACATAACCCACGGTTCCTAGGTCCCGGCAGTTACATCATACATAACCCGCGGTTCCTAGGTCCCGGCAGTTACATCATACATAACCCACGGTTCCTAGGTCCCGGCAGTTACAACATACATAACCCATGGTTCCTAGGTCCCGGCAGTTACATCATACATAACCTATAGTTCCTAGGTCCTGGCATCTTCTCAAGAGGAGGAGGCTGAGAAAATGATGATGATGTAGCCTACATCTCCTAGAAAAGCAGAGCCATAGAGACACAACTTGGGAGTCTAAAGTGCCCGTGGCTGCCGAAACCCAGAGTGAGGTGCTCAAAGATGCAGGACCCGGTCTGAGGGCATGAGGTATCCATAGCTGCAGAGAGCTAGCTTAAAGAGGTGAGGTACCATATCTGCAGAGACCCGATGGTTAGAGTTAAAATCAACCTCAATTGTAATTCATTACCTTTGAGTCCTACGTGTGTGTGCATAAATTGAGTACCTCAATGTTGCAGTATAAGTATTAATTGATAATCTTATGAAGTCTCAATTTCCTCGTTTGTGAAATGGGAGCTATGATAATAATACTGATGTTGACAAAGCCAGTACAGGAACCTACATTATAGGGTTATTGTGGGGGATTAAATGAGATAAAAAGCATGTAAAAGCTTTTAGCTCAGTGTGTGGTATATTCTGAGAAGTTAAAGTTATTATTATAATAAAACTCCTTAAGGTTGTAAATGGCTGTAGAGTACCATATTGAGTGAACGTATCATTATTCATGGAACTGTTTCTTTATTGAGTCTACCGGGAATGTTTACATATATATGTATCTTGGGCTGGGAATATAGCCCACTTGCCAGAGAGCTTGCCTAACACACCCAAAGCCATGTGTACCAGCTCTGCACAAACCAGGTGCTGTGGTGCATGCCTGCAATCCCAGCACTCGAGAGGTGGAGGCGGGAGGATCAGAAGTTCAATGTCATTCTCAGCTACAAAGGAAGCCTGAGGTGAGCAGGGGCTTCTTGAAAATCTGTTTCAAATTAAATAAACAAAAATAAGCAAACCTTGGTGTCTTAGTTCTCAAGTCTGTGTCTGTCTTATACAGGCTTATATTATTGTCTAGAAATATAAGATGTCAATGTAGAAGTTTCTAGAACCCGTATCCCTGCTTTACAATAATAACTACAATAAAAATAAAGGAGGGGGTGGAACTCCCAGCCCCAGTGACTGCTCATGTCTTTCTCGGAGATGTGAGGCTGGGTGGGTCACTGCGCAGATTTTGTTGCCAGATCTTGAGCAGAGTGGGAGAGACAGGATCAAGGAGTTGGGAGGAAGGTCAATGATGACATCTGGACCAGGAACTGAGATGGGCAGGTGCAAAGTACAGCAGGCAGAGTGGATCTTGGAATGAGGAGGGAGCCCATAGAAGCTGTGTTAAAAGGCATGGAGACTGAGGACGGAGCCAATAGAAGGCATGGAGACTGAGGACGGAGCCAATAGAAGGCATGGAGACTGAGGACGGAGCCAATAGAAGGCATGGAGACTGAGGACGGAGCCAATAGAAGGCATGGAGACTGAGGACAGAGCCAATAGAAGGCATGGAGACTGAGGACGGAGCCAATAGAAGGCATGGAGACTGAGGACAGAGCCAATAGAAGGCATGGAGACTGAGGACAGAGCCAATAGAAGGCATGGAGACTGAGGACGGAGCCAATAGAAGGCATGGAGACTGAGGACGGAGCCAATAGAAGGCATGGAGACTGAGGACGGAGCCAATAGAAGGCATGGAGACTGAGGACGGAGCCAATAGAAGGCATGGAGACTGAGGACGGAGCCAATAGAAGGCATGGAGACTGAGGACGGAGCCAATAGAAGGCATGGAAACTGAGGACGGAGCCAATAGAAGGCATGGAGACTGAGGACGGAGCCAATAGAAGGCATGGAGACTGAGGACGGAGCCAATAGAAGGCATGGAGACTGAGGACGGAGCCAATAGAAGGCATGGAGACTGAGGACGGAGCCAATAGAAGGCATGGAGACTGAGGACGGAGCCAATAGAAGGCATGGAGACTGAGGACGGAGCCAAATAGAAGGCATGGAGACTGAGGACGGAGCCCATAGAAGCTGTGTTAAAAGGCGTGGAGACGGACTCTTCGTGCTTCCCGGTACCGTGAAGATCTATGAGAACAAGGCTCCGGAAGAAGCTCCCATTGTCTCCTCCACGGCTCTCAGCCATTAGTGAGTGAAGGCTGCCTCGTGTGCACCTCTGCAATCCCAAGCCTCCCTGGGCATAGAAGCTCAGCAATGAGCATCCACAGTTCCGGGAAATACCCTGAAGAACACTGTAGAAGGACAGAAGGTCTGGGAAGGAATTGTGGTGATGATGTTTACGGACTCAGCGTACACCTGCAGCCAACTAGGAAGGTTAAGCCAGGGTGGTCATGGGATGTGGTTCACAAACGAGAATAAATCAAGCTGCAGAGCCCAACCCCAGTTTCATGGATTCCTTAAACTCTAAAGTGTGCGAGTCTTCCTTGCTTTGCTTTCTTCCTGCTTCCTCTTCTGTAAGGGCTAAAAGGAGGTGTAAAGCAGCTGCCCACGGCCAGAGGGAAATGCTCGGAAAGCTACGAATTCTTGGCAGCCCAACCCACCAGGTTCCTTTCCGGCTAGACGATGCTCTCAGGGGATCTTTAGCCTTCCCTCGCTCTTTCTCACCCTCGGTCCTCACCTGTGTTCACCAACCTGCCCCAGTGGAAACCCTGGGTGTGGCTAGATTATTTACTACATCTGTTATTTGAACACCCTCTTTATATGTACATATGTATGCGTAGGTATGGATGCATACATATATGTCTATGCTACTGTGTGTGTTCACCTCTGTGTGGAGGCCAGGGGTCAATCCTTGAGGGTCCTTCCTCAGGAGTTTCTCACCTATGTTTTGAGAAAGGCTCTCCCACTGAGACCTGGGGGTCATCAATTAAACTAGACCGGCTGGCCAGGGCACTGCAAAAATCTTGTCTCTGCCTCCCCTGCACTAAGATCACAGGCAGATGCCACCATATCCAGCTTTTTATGTGGGTGTTGGGGATTGAGCTCTGGTTGTCACGTTTGCAAGGCAAGCACTTTACTTACTGAAGCATCTCCCCAACTTCTAGCCCCTGCAAGTCCCCTTTAATCAAAGCAGCAGCTGATGTTTGTTGGAAAGCAGGCCCTGAGAGAGGTCCTCACCTTGTCTTGTGGATTCTGATACTTGTCCTCTGTTCGAGGGTCCCCTAACATGTGGTTCTATGAGGAGACAGAGTCCCAGGTTGTTCCATTTTCTAGAACTGGGCTGCAAGCCCTGAGCACATCATGTGTGACCGCTCTATGAGCAGATACCCACTCACCTGTGCTTCCCGCATAGCTGAAGGGGCCACCTCCAGTCTCTTGTAGTTCCAATGAAGAAGGTACTTGGACATCTTACTGCTTTGCTTGGTATGAAGGACTTGGTGCCAGGTCTAGGGCTGAGGAAAATGGCAATCAAAGTTACCACTGTGTCCTGAGTAGCCATTGGCAGCTGTCATCTCTCTCCCCACTGGACAGACAGGAAGCCTGGAACCAGAGCAGTGGAGGTTTCCCCAAAGCACAAAGTGTGGGCAGCAGTGTTGGAACTCAAGTTATTGGATTGCCAAGTCCGAGAAATTTCCCTTTAATGTTTTTAGAGTGCTGTCTCTAGGGTGGGCAGGAAAAAAGGTCAAATGGTTTGTTGGCTTATTTTCCTTTCATTTCCCTCTCCTTCCTTCTTTCTTTCCTTTCTTTTTTTCTTTTTCTGAGGCAGGATCTCATGTATGTAGCACAGGCTGGTCCTGAACTTACTATGAGGCCAATCATGTTTTCTTTCTTTTTATTTTTTCCAGGCAGGGTCTTATGTAGTACAGGCTGGTCTTGAACTTACTACGAGGCCAAGCGTGGTTTGAACTCCTGATCCTCCTGCCTCCACTTCCTGAGTTCTGGGATTACATAAACCTTGCCTGGTTTATGTAGTGCTGAGGATGGAATTCAGGCACCAGGCCTACTAGGCTGGCTCATGTGCCCTGCCCCTGACTGGTTCATTAATCTTGAAGTGTGTGCTCTAATTCAGTGGTGCACCAGGCAGTGCCATCCCCTTCTTTCTGCTGGGCCCAGGGACCAAGGAAGGGCTATGGTCCTAAATGACGGCCATAAGTCCTAGGTTGTGAAAGCGACAGAAAACTAGAGGCCCTTTGAACCAAATGCAACCAGCATACTCTTTAGAAGGAAACACTGGCAGTGACCTGAGCCACTGTGAGCTCACTTCCCCTGACTTCCATCCTCAAACTTCAGTGTAGTCACTTTCAGGGTGGGGAAACTGAGGCCAGGAGAAGTAGCCAATAGTCTAAGATCCCACCACTATTTATGGTATCATAGGGACAGACCCTCTGTCTCTTGATGCTCTGCACACCATTAATGTAGGCTGTCCACCTACATCAAGTTACGTGCTTCCTGGGAGATTCCTGGACCATGGTTCCTCCCTACCCCAGCCATGGCTGTAGTCTGATGCTTCCTGGAAGATTCCTGGACCATCGCTCCTTTCCATCCCCCAGCCATGGCTGTAGTCTGCTCCCCCTCAGTTCTCCAGCTCTGTGACTAAGAGAACCCCGAGGCCCCATTTCTGTGAAGCCCCATTTCTGCCAGCCCCCAGCCACCCCCTTGCCTTGGGAGCCCCCAGGCTTGTGAGCCATGGTTCCTTAGACAAGCAGGCCCGTGGGTGGGGCATGTGGGATAATTATAATCTTGGATGGCTTGACTCTGAGGCTGAGAGGCAGGGAGGCAGTTCCTACTTCAGGCTCACCGAGTTGAGTCTGAGTCAGAAACCAGCTCCTCTAGCTCCCCCACCCCTTGAGGGTCTGGACCAGTGGTCTCATCTTGCCTATCTACTTTCAGATTTACCAGCTTTTTCATGCTTTGCCAGCTGTTCTGACATGCTGGCTATGTACTTACTTAATGCATATACTAATGTATGTATATGAGCTTGGGGAATGCAGATGGGGCAGAGGGCAGACGAGCATGGCCTGGAGAGGTTAGCAGTCCATCCTGCCAGCCAGGCTCTAACTTGGAGCCACTGATTAGCTGCAGCAGTCTTTGCCATGTCCTTGGGATATTCCGAGCTTTCCTCTCCTCCTCTGAGAGGTGAGTGTAATAAACATCCTCTTGTAAGATAAAGGAAGGAATGCACGCCCCACTGAACACCACTCACGTGAAGCATGTTATCAAGTGTTGGCTGTTGCTCTTGCGTTACCATTGAAAGCTGTTAAAGAGACGCAGGGAGACGGCTGTGGAAATGCTCACACCTATTCTGGGGACAGCAAGAAATTTCATCCCATATGGCAATGCCTGCTTAGAGCATTGTATCAGGGAAAAGGAAGCTAGGCCCTGTCATACTGGCTATTAGGAAGCCTGAGGCAGGAGGATTGCAAGTTAAGGGCTGCCTGGGCTATGAAGTGAGTTCAAGACTAGCTTGCATAAGTTAGTGAGATTTTGTATCAAAGTAAAAATGTAAAGGAGGGCTGGAGAATCCATTTGTATTTTAATAAATAAAGCTTGCCTGAAGATCAGAGAATAATACAGCCCCATTGGTCTGCCTTACAGACCAGGCAGTGGTGACACATACCTTTAATCCCAGTAGCTACACTAGTTTGCCATAGAAACCAGTGGTGCACGCCTTTCACCCCAGCACTAGAGAGGAATGTAAGACGGGAGGAGACAGCTGTCAGACACAGTCTCATTCTGAGATTCTTGGAGGCAGGATCGCCATTTCAGACTGAGGCAAGAGTCAGTAGCTGACTGTTTTGCTTTTCTGACCTTCAGGTTGAACTCTGATTTCTGTTTCTGGGTTTTTATTAATCGTGCGCCAGAAGAACATGACTGAGTGGTAGAGCACTTGCCTAGCACCCAATCCTTGATGCGTCAAAGAAGGGAAGAAAGAAGGAAAAGGAAGGAAGAGTAAAGAAGGAAAAGGAACAAGGAAAGATTGATTGACTGATTGATTCTGAGCTTTGGTCTAGACTCACAGGAAAAGGATCAGTGTTGATTTGTATCAGGTTCTGGAGGAGAGAGGGGAGACACCTGTTGTCTCCTGTCACAATATGAGGTAAACCAGAGTGGAGACAAGGTGAGAGGGCAGGGTGGTAATGACAGAGAAGGGTGGACTCTGTGCTTCTCCCACACCCAGGTGCCTACTACAGAGCCAGGGCTGTCCTATGAGCATCTCTCAGCATCCAGAGGATGAGCATGGTCACTGCTCCAGAGTGGTGGGAACTTTCTGGAAGTTGCAAATGTGTGTCCTGACTCTAGAGCTGCAGGCTCTGCAGCCTAGGACAGACAGAGCCCCAGGCCTCAGTTTCCCCATCTATTCTCAGCTCTGCACCTCAGGACAGGCAGAGCCCCAGGCCTCAGGTTCCCCATTTATTCTCAGCTCTGCAACCCAGGACACACAGAGCCCCAGGCCTCAGTTTTCCCATTTATTCTCATTTGTTATCTATTGCTGTGATAAACACCGTGATCAGAACCAACGTAGGGGAGAAAAGGAAAGGGTTTCTTTCATCTTACCACTTATGGTCCATCATCCAGGGGAGATGGGGCAGGAACTCACGGCAGGGATGGAAGCAGACGCCATGGGGTAGCACTGCTTACAGACTTGTTTCTCGTGGTTTCCCAGCTTTCTTGAAGTGCCCAGGACCATCTGCCCCAGGGCAGCACTGCCCACAAGCAAGCTGGGATCTCCCACATCAATAATTAATCAAGGTATGCCCTCAGGCTGACTGGCTGGAGGCATTTTCCCAGTTGAAGGTTCCCTTTTTTGATGACTCTAGCTTTAGTCAAATTGACAAAAGAGCAGTCACTGCACTATACGAACCCTCCTATCATCCTGAATTTGGGAGAGATTTAAAGGAGTTTATAAATATGGAGAATTAGATTCAGCACAGGAAGCGGACAACTAAAGGACCAGACAATCTGCGTCATGAGAGAAAATATTTGTGAAGTATGTAGTTGGCCCTCTGGTTCCATAAACCTTGGTTGAAAATTGGGCACGTACTGATTTGTTTGATCACTCTATTCCAAAAAAACCCACAACTATTTATGCTTCATTTGCTTTGAGTCTGGCATTAAAAGTAGCCTAAAGGTTATTAGAGTATATGGAAAGATGAGGATGTTATAAGCAAATAACATGTCATTTTATTTATTTATTCATTTACTTGATAAGATCTCATGTAGCTTAGGCTGGCCTTAGCCTTGAACTCACTATGTAGCTGAGGATGGCCTTGAACTACTGATCTTCCTGCTTCTGCTCCATAGTGTTGAAATTATAGGAATCCATCACCATCACTCTGCCTGGGATCAAATCCAGTACTTTGTGCTTGCTACAAGCACTCTACCAACTGAGTCATGTTCCCAGATAACATGGCATATTGTATAAAATTTTTGAGCATCTGCAGACTTGGGCACCTTTGAGAGGTACTGGGACAAATCTCCCAGGTCACCAAGGAATTACTGTATTTGATAAGGGAATAATAATATATAATCTATAAAATCTATAAAAATATCATGTAAACAGAGACTATGTGTTCATTTTCCAGCCGCCAAGACACACAGAAACTATATTAATTACAACACTGTTTGGCCAAAGGATCAGGCATATTTCTAGCTAGCTCTTACATCTTAAATTAACCTATTTCTATTAATCTATGTATCACCATGGGGCTGTGACTTACCTAGGATAAGGTTCTGACATCTTTCTCCTTTGGCAGCTACATGGCATCTGTCTAACTTTGCCTTCTTTCCTCCACTATCTCTGCTTAGATTTCCCACCTTGCTATATTCTGCTTTGCCACTGGCCAAAGCAAATTCTTTATTAACCAGTGGTAATAAGACATATTCATAGCATACAGAGGGGAGTCCCACATCAATATCACAACTTAGCAGCTATAAAACCCTGAGTAACCTGATTTGAAAAATGAACAAAGGACTCAACTAAATATTCATCAAAGAAAATATTTAAATATCTGAGAGTTGATAAGTTAGTCACAATCACTAATTATTAAAGAAATTAGAATCAAATGTATAATATCACTTCACATATGCTGATAACATGTATAACTGTATCTCCTTTTTTTTTTCCTTACTTAGTTTTTATTCATAATCATAAACTTAACTCTGCAATCCAGCTAGACTTGAAGGGGAATGAGGAGAATATGGAACCCAAAGAACTTCAGTGAGAGCAGAGATTACAGGGTACTGCGAGCAGATGGGGCTGGGGTGCTCTCCTGAGCTACAGAAGGAATGGTCTGGTGGGTAAGAAGCCCGCAAGTCAAAAGAATTAGAGTTGTCCACAGTCGGAAATGGTGATCTTCTTGCTGGTCTTGCCATTCCTGGACCCAAAACGCTCCATGGCTTCCACAATGTTCATGCCTTCTTTCACCTTCCCAAAGACCACATGTTTGCCATCCAGCCACTCAGTCTTGGTGGTGCGGATAAAAAACTGGGAACCGTTTGTGTTTGGTCCAGCATTTGCCATGGACAAGATGCCAGGACCTGTATGCTTCAGGATGAAGTTCTCATCCTCAAATTTTTCTCCGTAGATGGATCTGCCGCCAGTGCCATTATGGCGTGTGAAGTCACCACCCTGGCACACGAATCCTGGAATAATCCTGTGAAAGGAAGAACCCTTATATCCAAATCCTTTCTCCCCAGTGCTCAGAGCACGAAAGTTTTCTGCTGTCTTTGGAACTTTGTCTGCAAACAGCTCGAAGGAGACGCGGCCCAAGGGCTCGCCATCGGCCGCGATGTCGAAGAACACGGTGGGGTTGACCATGGCTGCAGCAAGCGGTGAGAGGGGACAGCGGCGTCTGCAAAGCCCTGTATCTCCTTTTTTATCTGACTGTGTAAACTATCCATTCATATCCATCCTCCTATCTATCTATCTACCATCATGTATCTGCCTGCCTATCTATTTATCCATCTGTTATCTCTTATCTAGCTGTCATCTGTCTGTCTGTGTATCATCTATTAGCATTCGGGAAACTGAGGCAGGAGAATCATGAATGTGAGGCCTGCCTAGACGACATGAGTTCCTGTCCCCAAAACAAAAGCATAATGAAAAACAAAACAAAACAAAAGCAACTCCCCAACCCCAAGAAAAAAGCAATCACCAGCGGGGAAGTGGAAGAGATAAAAGTCCTGGAGCATTGTTGATAGAATTGTAGAATGATTCAAGTGTTATTGAAAACAGTGCAAAAATCCCTCAAAAATTAGTAATAAATGATCATCTGCTGTAGCAATCTCACTGCCTTGTAAATAGCCTAAAGAACTTGGACTGATAATGGCTCAGTGAGTAATCACACTTGCTGCAGAAGACTACAGTATGAGCTCGGTTCGCAGATTCCACTACGGAAGGAGAGAACTGACTAATGAAAGTTGTCCTCTGACCTCCACACAGATGCCATGGCAGGCATATGCCTGCAGCATATTCACACACACACACACACACACACACACACACACACACACACACACACACACAGAGAGAGAGAGAGAGAGAGAGAGAGAGAAAGAGAGAGAGAGACAGACAGACAGACAGAGAGTAATAATAAATAAATAGGAATATTTTTACATTCTCTGCAGGTTTATGTACAGTAATAAAAAGGTAGAAGAAATCTAAATGTCCAGTGAGGGTGAATGGACAAAGAACAGCAGATGTTATTCTGCCTCTAAAAAGAAGAGATTCCCTTCATGCTACAACATGGGTAAACATTGAGGACATTGTACCAAGTGAGATGAGCCAGTCACCAAAAGACAGATACTGCATAATCATACTTACAGGAGTGATCTAGATGGAGCCAGCCATGGTGGAGCATGTCTGTAATTTCAGCACTCAGGAGCTGAGGTAGGGAGGTCAGCAGAATGAGACCTTGTCTCAAAGAAAACAAGTTTTTGGAGCTGGAGAGGGAGGAAAGAGGAACCATGTGAGACATTCTAGTCTTCTAAGAGGAAGGTTCTAGATTAAGTGTCACAGTCAGGAGTCAAGGAATACTGAGTGTTACATTTCGGGTGGATAAGTATTCTGGCAGTCAGGAGCCAGAGAATGCTGAGTGTTACAGCTCAGGTGGAAAAGTATTCTGGCAGTTGGGAAGCAGAATAGCACAGGTCCCAGTAAGTGTAGCAGCTTACAGCCCTGCTCTAGGGAAAGGCTTCCCCATGGCAACAGCTCTGCTCCTTCAGGAGAGGGCTTCCCCACTGAAGTTGTTATAGCTGGGCTCTGGCACTCTGGGGTGCTGCTCTGCTAGGGGAAGGTTTCCTCAGTGAATGTGTTACAGTCCCACTCCACTCTGTCCCTGCTCGGTTGAAAGGTCTTCACCCAAATCTTATTTAAGATACTGGGAGGGGAGATACACGAGAGTGGCTGCCTCCACCAGCGTGGAGGAAGAGCAGCCGCAAACTGAACAGGCACAGGGCTTTTTAGGGACAGATTTCCAGGGAGAAAATTTTCAGAGTGGGAATTGGTCAGGTTTTAGTCCCTTTAGCTCATATTGGCTAGATCTCATCTCAGATATTGGTTGGTTTTCTGCTCAGGAATTGGTTCATTTTCCTTGCACGGAGATTGGTTAGTTTTCAGCTTAGTTGGTCAGGGGCAGATTTGGCTCTGGTTTCAGGGCCAAACTGTGTTTCTTTCACTGGCCCTTTTTAGCTAAAGACTCTAGTTTTGGGGCCAGGGCATATTTCTTTCACGGACACTGATTCTAGGGCCAAAGTGTGTTTCTTTGGCACTGGTTTTGGAGTCAGGGAGTATTTCTTTGGTCCTGGGTTAAGGGCTAAAGTATTTCTTTCACTGGCTCAGTTCTCTGATCCAGGGTGTGTTTCTTTGATTGGTTCTGATTTCAGGGCCAGGGTGTGTTCCTTTGATTGGTTCTGATTTCAGGGCCAGGGTGTGTTTCTTTGATTGGTTCTGATTTCAGGGCCAGGGTGGGTTTCTTTGATTGGTTCTGATTTCAGGGCCAGGGTGGGTTTCTTTGGCTGGCCCTTTGACCCTACACTAGATATGCATATGGGCCGTCTGGTGAGCACATACAGTGTGACCATGTTGCTGATCGTGTGCAAATGAGCAAGGTGGTCAGTTCTGCCAGCACTGGTCAGGCTTCTGAGTGCTGGACGTAGACTTGCTTGAGAGCAACAGACGTGTAGAAAGGAAGGACTTACACCGCTTGAGGCTTCAGAGGTGTCAGTCCAGCATGGTGAGGAGAGAGTATTGCGGCGTGGAGCAGGAACACAGTGAGGGAGAGGGGTAGCTGTTTGCCTCCAGTTTTCCTCCTATCTCTCTGGTCCTTAACAGTGGGACAGACCCACACACCCTCAGGGTAGGTCTTCTCTTCTTAGTTACTCCTCCCTGAGAGGCCCAGAAGTGACTTTTTAAATCTCCTAGCCATTGTCCAAGCCAATCAACTTGACAAGCATAGTTAACTGTCGTATACCGTAGTTAAGAGAAAAAAATCAGAAGTGTCAGTCACACAACAAGCACTCAAAACCTGGAAGTGAATATTTAATTTGCCTTAAAGAGCTGGGAGGTGGGGGAGGGATTCCCCCTTAGAGTCCACTCTCAGCCAAATGGTTCTACTCTGCGAGGGAGGTGGAAAGCAATCAGGGATTATTTGGAACAAAGTGTTTTTAAAAAAATACAGGATTACGTACAAAGAACTTATTATTCAAACAACTGGTGAGTGCTGAGTTGTGGTGAAGCATACGTTATGTAAAACATTGATTTTTTTTTTTAATGAAAAAGGTTTCATATGAGACCAGAAACAGGTTTGGGATTTGAATACTTTGGACTTGACAATGATTGCTCTTAGTTGTGAGCGTGTCCATTAAGATGATGGAGACAAGGCGGTGGGCTAGTTAAGCAGCAAAGGAGTTTGTTCAGAGGACTTTGTGGTTCTCAGTGACTTCTCAGCTTTAGTGCATGCCTACCACTTAGACTTCTCTCCCACCAGAAGAACAGAAAGCTCTGGTTTGCATAGAGCGTGTGTTCAAGGAAGTTGACCCTGCAAACTTGTAGCCACCATAATTCTTGTATATGGTAGCTCAGCTCTTTGCACTTGATAGAGACCCAAGACCAGTAATTCTTACAATTACTTGCTAACAGATAATGTACAAACGAGTTCTTTCAATCTGGAGTCATGGCCAGTGTTACAGCTCTGGAGGGAAAGGTATCCTGATTCACTGGGAAGTAAGATGGTAACCAAAGCTGCAAAGGGACAACTCTGGAGGGAAAGGTTTCCTGACTTGTTGGAAAGTCAGGTGATACCTGAAGCTGGAGTGTGGTGGGGGATGGTCTCCCTACAGGATGTAGCAATCCTGCTCCTCGGGAGAGACTTTATAGTGAGCTCTGCTCTGTTCCTCTAAGGGAATGTCCTAGCTGAGCTGAGCTATCTGCTTCTTCTTCTGCTCTGGTCCAAGATGTTACTTCTGCTTCACTCTGCTAAAAGGGAAACCCCTGCAGAAATGTAGCAATCTCCTCCCACTCTGGCGAAAAGTTACTTTTTTTTCTGCTTAGCCTCCCTAAGGGAGCATCTCAGCAAATGTTCTTCTGCTCAGAGCCGGTAAAAGAAATCTTCACCCAAAACTCTTTTAAGAAAGAGATTTATTTGGGGAGAAGAGTGGCTGCCCCTGCCAGGGTGAGAAAGGACAGCCTGAAACCGAACAGGCAGAGGGGCTTATATAGGGCTTATTAGAGGCAGAGTTTTCACAGGGAGATTTTCTACTCAGGGACTGGCTAGTTTTTCTGCTCAGGGATTGGTTGATTTAGTTAGTCAGGGACAGAGTTGACTCTGGTTTCAGGGCCAAACTTTAATTCTTTCACTGTCCCTCGTTGTCTTTGGCTCTAGTTTTAGGGCCAGGACATATTTCTTTCACTGGCTCTTGACCCAGGGCCCACGTTGTTTCTTTGGCTCTGGTTTCAGAGTCAGGGTGTGTTTCTTTCGTTCTGGGTTCAGGGCTAAAGTGTTTCTTTCACTGACTCAAGTTTCAGATCCAGAATGTGTTTCTTTTACTGGCCAGGGTGGGTTTCTTTCAGTAGCTCTGGATTCAGGGCCACAGTGGGTTTCTTTGGAGGAGGGGGGGGTCTTTTTTCCCCTACAGCCATCTTTCAGATTGAGGAATTTACAGGTGGGTAGCTTCCCAGTCCAGTTCATGGTGGTCCCTTATTGTAGAATATTATTTTAACTGGGCAAAGATGTGTTACATTTGTTTATGTTGCAGAATATTACTTTAACCTTGTAAAGGTGTGTTAATTTTGTTTATGCTGCATGTGTTAATTAAATAAAGACATGTTGCATATGTTTTAACCTTGCCTTCCTAAGGCACTGATTGGTCTAATAAAAAGCTGACCAGCCAATAGCTAGGTAGGAGAGGCATAGGCTGGATTGCCAGGCAGACAGAATAAATAGGAGGAAAAATCCAGACTAAAAGAAGGACTGAGAAAAGAAGAGAGGAGAGAATGAGGGACACACCTGGGGCCAGCTAGGCCTCTGTCAGCCAGTAGCAAGAAGCAGTAAAAGTGAGATATACAGAAAAAAAGTAAAAAGCCCCAAGTCAAAAGGTAGATAAAGAGGAACATGTTAATTTAAGGTAAATGTGCCTGTCCAGAAACTTGCCCAAGCTAGGCTGAGCATTCAAAACTAATATTAAGTCTCTGTGTCATAATCTGGGATCTTGTTGGTGACCCAAAAGAAAAAGTCTGGTCCAGTCCCTACTCTCAGGAGGGAGAGCAGGATGTTCTAGTAGAGGTCCTAGGGTTCTCAGCATGATGAAATCTCTCCATCATCAAGGACTGATACCTTCCAGCCTTTGTTCCTTTTCATTGGTATCTGTTCACCTCAGATAGGGTACCAATTATAGACCAAAGAAACAATCCCATTCAAGTCCAGCTTGGTGAGCTAGTGAGTTTGCTTGAGCTGCTTACAGGAGCATGAACTCCAAGGTACCCCTGTCTCCACTTGAGCCCTGGTTAAGGTGTATCCCTGAAACTCCCTACATAGCTTGTGGGCTGTCCCACTGAAGAGTGGCCTCTTCCTCATCATCATTTACTGCTTTGTTACCATGGGGAGAGCCATGTGGATTTTGTGACTTCCTGTGTCTTATGAATGTCCCCACTTTGTTCTCCCTTCTCCCTCTGGGGATGCTTGGATTTGGGGGAGGTAGCTTCATAACTGCTGTTGTTGAGACCCAGCCCCAGTGTCCAGGTCATTAGATGCTTGTCTCTCATGTGTGTAGCAGCCTTTAGCACAGAAGGATCCTGGGAGAATGGGTCTGTGAGTGAGTACTCTCCTTAGAGACTGGGTGACTCTAAAATGCTCCATGGAGGCAGATACTCCAAGGAAGTATAGTTGGGATTTGACAGTCATGAACAGAATGGGGAGGAGAGGACTAGGGCTGCTTGGTGACTGAGATGGGCGAGACAAAATGAGGCTGTCCCTCCTATCATGTCAGTGTTCAGACAAAGTACAAACATTCCCAAACCTACAAAGTGGTCTAACACTCCGCTCTGGATTTTCTGAGCAATGATTGCTTTCCATCAGTTACAGTTTAAACTTCTCTTCTTCCTGTCCCTCTCCCTTTCTTTCCTTTTCCCTTTCTTCTTAGATAACTTTTATAAAAATATTCAGTCACCACCACTATTATCACTGCCATCATCATCATCATCATCACTGTCACCACCATCATCACTATCATCATTACTACCATCATCATCACCGTCACTATCATATCACCACCATCACCACCACCATCATCACTACTATCATCATCATCACCATCACCATCATCATCATCAGTATCACCACCATCATCATTACCATCATCACTACCATCATCATCACCATCACTACCATCATCACCATCATCATCACCACCACCATCGTCACTACCATCATCATCACCGTCACTACCATCATCACCATCATCATCATCACTATCATCATCACCATCATCATCGCCACCATCATTATCACCACCACCACCATCATCATCATCACCAACATCACTATCATTATCATCATCGCTATGCCATCGCATTGTGTTAGGACAATGAGACTAGAGTCAGCAGTCAGTAAATGCTGGTAGTACCCTGTGATGTAACCCCTTCTCCTCTCAAATGAAGACTGTCTAAGCTCCTGTCATGCAGCCTTTTCTGGGTGGCTGGGGCATGGGTCCTAGGATCCTCCTCAGCCCCTTTCTCTCCTGCTATTGCGCTCCTTATCTGTTTACTATGCTGACCACACTGGACTAAAAGCATATTAAAGAAAGGTATTTCATGGGTTTGAAGGGTTGACTTCTGCTGCAGTAACAATGCCCCACCCCTACCCCCAACAGATGCTGCCATCTTCCTCAAGTCACAGTCCATCAAGGGCTGGCAGTGGCTCTGGTCCTTGTCATTGTCACTCTGGGATATGGCAGTCAGCCACTAAGACAACAAAGAATATATTGGCTATTGAATCAGCTGAGAAGCGACATGTGTCGGTTCCTTTGATGGTCAAAACAAGTCATGTGGCCATTGCTGCGTTCAACAGATGGAGACACAGCCTTTTCTTCCAGGAGATTCTCCAGAATATTTGGCAGAAAGTTAAAATCAAACATGGAGACTTTAAATAATCCGTTTTTATGAACAACAAGCCTAATAGCTATAGAGCCCAAGGAGGAGATCTGAGCTCTTCACTCAAGCTATGCCCATTTGAACCCTATGAGGAAGAGATCTTTATTTTACATAGAGGTAAACTGAGGTATAGAGTTAAAGTCAGAGTCCCAGATTCCACCTACACAGCGACTGTGATAGAAACAGAGTAAGAGGGCTGGAGAGATGGCTCAGAGGTTAAGAGCACTGGCTGCTCTTCCAGAGGTCCTGAGTTCAATTCCCAGCAACCACATGGTGGCTCACAGCCATCTATAATGAGATCTGGTGCCCTCTTCTGGCATGCAAGCATACACGGAAGGAATGTTGTATATATAATAAATAAATAAATCAAAAAAAAAAAAGAAACAGAGTAAGAACCAAAAAAGCTCCATGAGGGCTGGAGAGACGGCTCAGCTGTTAAGAGTATCTGTTGCTTTTTCAGGGGTTTAGAGTTTGGTTCCTAGTACCCAAGATGGCAGCTCACAGTTACCTGAAACTCCAACTCCAGGAATCCACCACCCTCTTCTGGTCTCCATGGATACCCATACACACATATAACAAACAAACAAGCAAACAATCAAACAAATAATAAAAACTAGGAAGAAGTCTCCATGGTACCAATTTCCTATAGATTCGAGTAGAGCCATGGAAGCTGTGCTTACCTCTAGCTCAGTGTCTTTACACTCTGTGCAGAGGTCTACATGGCCCATACAAACCCCTAGTTCTTATGCAGCTTCCCAGCTAAAGATGAACACCATAAAAATGTCAGTTAAGTTGATCTAAGTGCTCCCAATCTCATTAACAACAAACTTAGCATTGGTGCAGCCAGGCTGGGCTAAGAATAAATAAGATGAATATTAAAAGGTTCTGGTGTCATTAATTATCAGTAGTCTATTACCCCACCCCCAGCTTTCCCTCTAAGTCAGGGACACTTTCTTTCTTGACAGAGAGAGTCTTCAGAAGTCTGAGGTCTAACTTGTCATCTGCTGTGCTGAAGGAAGGATCAAGGCTGCAGTCCAACAATGGCTAGTTGTGAATGGAAAGTCAAAGAGTCCAGTAGTTGCTCAGTCTACAAGGCTGCCTGTCTTAGTTGGTCTTCTGTGTGTGCTGGAATCCCAAAGTAGGCTCCAATGCCAGTGAAGGAATGGATGTGCTGTCAAGGCTAGGACAAGCAGGCAATGAATGAACACACCCCTTTCTTCTTCCATTGTCCTGATAGAGGCTTCCAGCAGCAGGTGTGGCCCAGATTCATGGTGTGTCATTCAGCCTCAAGATCCAGATTGAAGGCATGTGTTGTCTTTCTGCCTCAAGATCCAGATCGCAAGTGTGCCCTCCGTTTCTGGATTGTCGTTCATTCCAGATGTAGTCAGGCTGACAACCAAGAACAGCCGTCACAGAGTGACAGGCTGAAAGTCAGAAGCTTAGGCTGCATGTGACTCTGTCCTGTGAAAACCAACTGACCAAACTGTGAAAGAAAGAAAATAAAACTCCCTTCTATAGTTCCTAGCCCCTTTCTCAGCTGCAGAGACAGTAGGAAGGATCACATACTTTAGAGTACTTTGTTTTACTGCTTTATTTAATTCTCACAATAACCATATGAATATCCTTTTAGTCAACAATAGGAACAAAGCACAGAAGTCAAATAATTTATTAATGGAAGTTTGGAAAGAGATGCTGCAAACTGCACAGGAAGGGAGGGGGCCGCTGCCCTCCCTGTGACACTCAGCAAACACCAGAGTAGAGATCCGAGGCTGAGGATAGAGCTGAGGGAGATCTGGGCACCGCCTGTGAACAGGTGCATCTGTCAGACCTCACAACTGCTCTTGGTTGTCTTAAGCTTCCTCTGCTCCTGACCCTGCCATCCCCAGTTGGGTAGGAGGGTTCCTACAGGCCTGCACTTCACTTGGGTTGTGTATGAGAGCCCCAAGGTTGATACTTCAGGCTAGGAGAGAGACCTCACACACAGAAATCACCCCTCTGATGTGATGTGATGGCTAGTTTTAATTGTCCACCTGACACAGTCTAAAACTGCCTGGGAAGGGAGTCTCAGTGAGGACTGACCAGACCAGGTGGGCCCTATGGGCGTATCCTTGGAAGTTGGTCTTGATCACCTTAGTTGATGTGGGCAGGCTCAGGCTGAAAGTGGGCAGCTCTGTTCCTTGGTTCTGGGCCCTGGATTGTGCACCACTAGAGAAAGCTAGCTAAGCATGGGCACAAAATGTATTCATTTCTCTCTACTCTTGATTGGGGATGTGACGTGACCAGCTATTTAAATTCACATCACTTCGACTCCCCTGATAGGATGGACTGTAACCTGGAACTGTGACCTAAAATAAATTCTTTCTCCCCTAAGTTAGTTTTTGTCTGGGATGTTTATCTCAGCAACAGGAATGAAATTAGAGCGGTAAAAACCGCCAAGATGGCTGCCAACTTCAAACTTAAGCTTCTGCAGCAGTGCGCCCTGCTTCCTCAGGCCCACAGGCCCTTCTGAATTACATTGTATCTAAGGCTGTCAGTTTTGTTTCCATTGTGAGCTCATGATGAGGTCACACGAGGGCCAAAAAGGGGATTCTTTGAAAAGCGCAGTGGAGGGGAAAGAAGTTCCCTGTAGGCTAGCATGTCAGATTCACGAGTTGATTTGCATGGTCTGGTGAGCCGGTGGGAGCTGCCAGGGTCCTAACACAAACTCCTCCAAAGCCACTTGGAATTGTGGGCCAATGCCAGTGAGTTTCTGCCCTGGCACCCAGGACTTGGGACGTCAGGGGAGCCACTCAGTCTCCTTCCATTGCCCTTGGGTCTAAGTCCGAGCTGTGAAAGGGAAGCCCTGGCTGAGTCTGGCTGTGGAGGAAGTCAGTTTGATGGGTGAGGGTGACTGTGGAGATCCAGTGTCGATCCACTGTCGCAGAGGAGGAGGTAGGGAGGAGGGAGGGAGGAGAGATCTCAGTTGTTCTCAGATCTGTTTGGATCTGTGGGTATGTGTGATGGGTCGTTGTGGTTGTCATGTTAGTGCACTTTGGGAAAGGGAACCTCAATTGAAGAATTCTTCATCAGCTGGCTATGGTAATGCTCAACTTTAACCCCAGCCCTGGAAGGGTCAAGGCAGGTGTATAGCTGTGAGTTTGAGGGCAGCCTGGTTTCCACAGAGAACTTCAGGCCAGCCAGGGCTACATAGACAAGTCTGTGGGGCATTATTTTTTTGACTGTTAATCGATATGGGACTTATCAGCCCACTGTGGGCAGTACCATCCCTAGGCAGATGGACCTGGGCTGTATTAGAAAGCCAGCTGAATGGGAACCTGGGAGCAAGCCAGTGAGCAGTGTTCTGTAGTTCCTTCTTCAAACTCCTGCCTTGGCTTCTTTCCGTTATCTAACTTGTAAGAAGAAATATCCCGCCCCCCCTCCCCCCACTGGGCTGCTTTTTCATGGTGTTGTGACCACAATGGAAACCTAACTGGGACACTGAGGCTTGTCATGCAATCCCAGCTTTGGATTCTCAGAGTCAGCTGTTTCTCTTATCTTGGCAAAGGCTCCCTTGGGACGTGTTTCTGGGGTCCAATGCTAAGGATCTGTTAGACTAGGCAATCTAATTCTTAGCAAACCAAGGGGCTGGGAGAACCTCCCCCCTCAACACCCTCCATTTCAATTAGAAAGCTCAACATTACCAACCACCGTGCTTCAGATGTCTAAGCAAGTAAGTTACAAAACCAACTCAAGAACTCAGGTTCTTCGCCTGTGCTTCAAAGCCCTTTCTCATCTCTCTCATTTTCCTCTTTCATACCTGAGGTAGTATACAGTAATAAAAACACATGGCAAAACAGCAATGGTTATTGTTTATTAAGCATACATACTTATTTCTCCCTGTACAAGACAGTTGTAATTAATTAAATTATGTACTTAATTAAAAATTGCTTAAAAATGAGAGCGCATGTGAGCATAGATGGGTACCCCAGTACCTGTGTGGAGGCTGAAGGACACCTCCCCTACCCTGTGGTAGGAATGGAGTTCAGGCCATCAGGCTGGCAGCAGATGCCTTTACCCACTGAGCCATCTCACCAGCCCAGCTGCATCACTTCAAGAGGCTCCCACACTCCGTCTGCACAATGGGAGACTGAAGTTTTTAGCAAGGTTTAAGCAGCTTGCTGAAGAAAAGAGTTAATAAGTCATTGTCAGGGGTCAAGTTCAAGGTAAATGGCCCGTGAATGCTCACATTTGATCAGGCTACTGCACCCCACTCTGTATCCTGCTCTGCCTTAGAGTCACAGTGCCCCCACGAGCCTTGCGGCTGAGTAGTCCCAGGAGACCTGTCATTTTCTGTACCTGTGGCTACTGGCCTCCAAATGTTGTTCTTGGACTTGCGTTATTTACCTTAGAATTTGCAAGGCTGCTTCTTGCTTAGGTAGCAAATAACCTCTGCAAATACAGACAGGAAATTGGATTTGCTTGCCCCAGACTGAGGAGCGCCTCAGATACTCTGGGAAAGGCATTGATGAAATCATGAGGCCACAAAACATGCTCTGGGTTTTCACTGTGTACGTGTGTGTGCATGTGTGCACACATGTGTGTACATGCGTGTGCATGTGAATGTTTGTGCACATGCTTATGAAGATCAGAGGACAACCTTGGGTGTTTTTCCTCAGACATTCTTTGCTTTTCTTTCTTTAAAGATAGAGTCTCTCATTGACCTGAGACCAAGTAGGCTAGGCTGACAAGTAAGTACCGGGGTCCTCCTGTCTTCACCCCCTCAGCCCTAGGATTAGAAACAAATACCACCATGCTTGACCTTTTTATATAGGTTCTGGGGATTGATTTCAGGACCCCGAGCTCTGAAAGTGGACCCTTTAATGACTGAGCAGTCTTCTTAGCCCTGGGTTTCACTTAGTAATCTAAAGAGACAGAAAGATCTTCTTGTTCTTCTTGTTCTTGTTCTCGTTCTCCTTCTCGTTCTCCTCCTCCTCCTCCTCCTCCTCCTCCTCCTCCTCCTCCTCCTCCTCCTCCTCCTCCTCCTTCTTCTTCTTCTTTTCTTTCTTCTTTCATTTTCTTCCCCCCTCTTCTTCCTCTTCTTCTGTTTGTTTTCAAAACAGGGTTTTTTGCGTTGTTGTTGTTGCCCTGGCTGTCCTGGAACTAGCTCTGTAGACCAGGCTGGCCTCGAACTCACAGAGACCCGCCTGCCTCTGCCTTCCATGTGCTGGGATTAAGGTGTGCACCTCCGCACCCAATTTGAAAGATATTCTTTAAAACTAGCTTTATTGAGATATAATTACATATAAAATAACTGTACATATTTAATGTACATAATTTTATCATTTTGGACATATGTACACCTCCTCAATATTATTACCACAATAAAAAATAATACCTATCTGTGGGAAAGAATTTTTACTTTTTGATATGCACAGGACCTTGTGACAGGTGAGGTCTCCAGTACTGAGCTATATCCTTCCTGGGCCCAGAGGTTTTCAAGGTCTTTCCCTATTATGGCTGAACAGAGCCTCCAGTGTGGTGGATGAGGATAGTCAGCTAATCTTTCCTCCAAGTTCACAAGGAGGGCAAAGAACAGCCAGTTCCAAAGCTCCTACTGTGACCACCTGTGATGGCATTGCCTGAGGAGGCTTCTTACAATGCAGTGCACCCATCACCTACCCACCTATCGCACGGTCTCCATGCTATAAAACAGCAACCACCTTCTTATGAAATCTCTAATTTTTAAATAAAATATTTTACATTATTTTTAAATTATGCATATGTGTGTGTGTGTGTATGTGCCCATGAGTGTGGGGGCCCCTGGAGGCTAGAAGAGGATGTCTGACGCCCCGAGCTGGAGTCACAGCTGGGTGCTGTAACCACTTCAGAGGGCTTATCCGCTGAGGATCCGGTCAGAGTTCTGCTCTGTAACTCTCCTCAGGGTTGGTTGACCATCCTTATAGCACGGTGACTGGGATCCATGAGTGTCCCGCGATGGCGAGGTTCAATCACGCTGCATTTTCCTCTTGTACTGCTGCATCACATTGGTTGAAAGAGTGGGCAGAAGAGGGGCTATACAGGCTGGCCTGGAATTTGCTCGGTAGCCAAGGATGATCTTGAACTCTTGATCCTCCCGTTTCCACTTCTTGCTGCTGGTGTTACAGGCGTGGACCATCATGTCTGGTGTTAGGCCCACGGTTTTTAAGAGCTCATGAACTCGAGCTCTTGTGTGTGTGGTATCTGTGCTATATGTGTGCATACGCGCACTTGTGCACTCACAGAGTCCAGAGGTAACGTAGGGTGTCCTGCTCTGTCACTCCACCTCACTCCCTTGAGATGGTGCTTCTTACCGTCTCTGCCCCAGCCCAGCGATACGGAGATGACGGGCATTTGTGTGGCCATGCTTGGCTTTTTACATGGGCGCTGGAGACTCGAACTCAGGCCCTCTCGCTTGCTTAGCCATCATTCTTACTCATAGACTATACCTGTAAACTGTTGGTGGGACGAGTGACACGGTCCTAGGAAATGGGTGGGAGGAGGGACACTGCCGTGTCCAACACAGGAAGGTGCAGTCTGTTAAATACAAATCCCAGCACCAAGTGCAGAAGCAGAGTTTGTGGAGACTGTACCCAAATCTGCATTTTAATCCCTGCCCACTTTAGAACTTCTTCGGTGTCTGAACTTTGAGAGCTGCAGGGCACTGTCTATATGACACCAGGACAGAGCAAGGGAGCCAGCCAGCAGCTGCAAAACAGGCTTTGTGCAGGCTATGCAGCTGCATTCTTGGGTGAGTTTGGCAAGTGATTTACTATTTCTGGGTTTATTCTTCTATGTGGTAATTATTACATAGAACTCAGAGGCTATTCTGAGGTCTGTGTGACAGAAAGCAAAGCACGTGGGTAGCTGGGTACCTGCTGCAGTCAGCATTCAAGTAACATTGTAATTTCTGCAGAGGTCTTTGTAGAGATGCCCCTTGATTCACTTGCTGTAGTCAGAGGGAGGTTATGGTCCTTCCTGAACCAGACCCATTATTATTTGGAATTTTTGAGTATTAAAAATCTCATTTCACAGAGGATAGCAAGGGTCAAAACTTAACTGTCTTGTCCCGGGAGAGAAGAGGAACTGAGTTCATTGTGACCTGCTTATGAAGCTTCTGTCCCCCACACCACACTTTTGTTCATAGGAAATTCAGGTTGTCTTTTTGTTAATGTCAATCTTCTCTCATTTCACTTTCAAAACACGGTGTATAATATCTTAGTTGCTGGAAGGCTCGTGTGTGGGTCTATTTTTCTAAGTGGTTGGGTCCTGGCTGCTGCCCTCTATGGGTCATAGTAGGAACTGCAGTACCAGGAGCAAACCTCTTCGTATTCAACAGGGTCAGGCCCAGTTGCTAAAAATCAGCTCTACCATATTCCAGAGAGACAGCAGCTTCCTACTGAGGTTCACTGGCCTCTCTGGGCTTCTCTGAGGCTCATTGGCCTGGACACCAGAAACTCAACCTCTATTAACACAGTGGACCTCACCTGGGAGATGCCTGCACCACTTTGAGCTTCAGTGTTCACATGGGAATGCCTTTTCCAGCCTGTGGGTTTGCTCTGTGCTTTCAGTGAACTCAGGCAATGTTGGTGTTGGGAAAAGATTCTGTGCATGAAGAACTGGGTTGTTCTTGCCATCACCAGGGCCTTGGACTTTTCAGACACTTGGCTCTTTGCATTTGAAGAGATTGGACAAGTATGGCTGAGAACAACCCTCTGAGGGACTTGGGAGCATGGACAACTTACAACCCAAGACCTTGCTTGGCTCTGGAAACCAAGAGATTTTATTTATACAGGTAGCTTAGACTGGCCTTGGACTCACTATGTAATGGAGAATATTTCAGTTCTGATCCTCCTGCCTCTGCCTCCTCCATTTGATTTACAGATGTGTGCCACTATGTCCCTTTCATTCAGTCTGGAGGTTGAACCTAAGGCTAATGCACAATGGGCACTCTAGCAACTGAGCTATGTGTCCAGGCCCTCTTTGTTTTTTGTTGACTTTATTTAAATTGTGTTGTTCAAAATACTGGACCATGTATCCAACACCTATGAACAAGCCCACCTCCTTCTCCTTGCCTTTCTTTGGTCCTTCAGCATGCTGCTGCACATCGTGACAAAGTCAAAGCAAGCACCACAGGGAGACACGGGTCTCCCTTTCCTCGGTGTCTGCCTGATGGCCTTCACTCCCTCTTCTGTACCTCAGCCACCTAGCGTCCCTCAAGATCGCCACTGTTACTGGTTTCTATGGGTGCTTTCAGAAATATGCAAATATATATAAGCACACAGTTTTATCCATTGATGCATGCTCTGTATCTGTGTCAGTGGTTGAGGTATGGGCATTTCTTTGCCCAAAGGCCAGTTCTGCTAAAAAGAAAGGCTCCAGGTGGAGTGTCTTTGGTGCTCAACATTCTCTCGGGAATAGAGCGGTGTTGCCAGGAGCAATTGTGTCTCACTACCACAAAACTCTGAGTTAGATTAAAGGCCATTTTCTACAGCTCTTTGAAGAAGTTGAAGATTATCTATCTATACTGAGTATAATCTCTATATATCTAAAGAACCTGATTAGTCTAATTATAAATGACAAACTTAGATGACTATTAATCTATATAATTCTCAATATCTATCTAACTTAAAGACTAAGAAAATAAACTACTGTGAAACAAATGAGGACAATGACCTCCAAAAATAAACAATGTACAAATATACATTGCAGTAGGTAAATATATATCAATACACAAACATTATATAAGTATCTTAATCAGAGGTAGAAATGTACACTGCAATATGGTAAATATATACAATATATATATATATCAATACAATCTATGTCAATACATAAAAATGTTTTAAACAGAGGTAGAAACATGCATGCATACAATAGTCAATATAATTTAACTTTGTATCAATATACAAGAATCTATACCAATATATTTGTCTAAAGACAGTAACTCACAATTACAAATCTATTATCCCATCATCCCTCTTTTTTTTTTTTCAAAATGATCCCTCCTACGCCATGCCCCGCTCCCAGGCAGACACACGCGATGAAGCTCCGACCTAGAATCTTCCTGGTAAGACCGGTGCTCACAGATTATTAGAGATGGGTTGATCGGTATATCAGAATTAGCCAGTAAGGGCCAGAGCTAAAGGGCCAAGCAGTGATTAAATGAATACAGTGTCTGTGTAATTATTTCGGGGCATAAGCTAGCCGAGCAGGTGGCTGGGGTGTTGGGGAAGCAGCCCCGCCGCCCATATTACTACACTTAAGTATATGGTACCTTCTAAAAATCATTTGCATTTATTTTGCTTTTTGTTATTTTATTTATTTAAATTGGTATTTAATAGTGTGTGTGTGTGTGTGTGTGTGTGTGTGTGTGTGTGTGTGAGAGAGAGAGAGAGAGAGAGAGAGAGAGAGAGAGAGAGAGAGAGAGAGAGCGCAAGCAAGCACAGAGGCCAACTTAGGGAAATTTGTGTGTTCTGAGGATTGAACTCAGGCTCCAGGTAAGCACTTTTACTCATAGATCCATCTCTCTGGCCCTTATTCTTTTTTAAAAACATAAATTCTTAATTTAAGAGTAAGTTTAGATTTATAGATATATTGAACAGTGGGCACAAGAGTTCCTACAGACACCTCACCCTATCTCCCCTAACATAGCAGGTCACATGACTCTGGGGCTATTGTCAAAACTGAGGCATGAACATTGCTTCCTAACCAAACTCCAGGCTTGGATCCTAGGGATATAACTTAGTTGGTAGGATGTTCATCTAGTATGCACAAACCTCTGGGTTCAACTCCCAGGGCAGCATAAATCGGGTGAGATGGAATATTCCTATAATTCCAGCACTTGGGACTGGAGGCAGGAGGAGCAAAAGTTCAAAGCTATACTTTGCTACATAATCAGTTCAAGACCAACTCGGACTGTATGAGACCTTGTCTCAAAACAAACAAAACAAAACAAACAAAAACTTCAAGTTTTGTTCTGATGTGTAGGATTTCCCAGTAATATACTGCTGGAGGATTCAACTCCCAACTCCATGCCTGGGCTATATTGAGACTGTGTCTTGAAAGACAGATAGAAAGGAAGGGGTGGGATGGGGGAGAAAGAGAAAAAGAGAAGAAAGGAAAGGAGTCTCAATATAGCCTGCACTTGAACTCATGATCTTCCCGTCACCACCATGCCTAGCAGCAGATACGCTTTTACATAGATGAAGATCATACCTAAAGAAAATCCTTCATCTCTTTTCAAAGCCCAAACCACACAACTATGTTAGCCAGTTCACAAAAACCTCACACAACAAAGGGAGTCATGAAGCCAAATACTACTTATTACTTGTTGAACTACTTTAAAAAGTTTCATTGAATTCTATTTGCACTACAGACCTGTTGGTTGGTGCAGATGGGGAAACTAAGGCTTGGGAAGGTAGGAGACTCACCCACCCTTGCTTGAGAGGAGGTGTGCCACGGTAGACCCAGCCTGTAGATCCCTGCAAATTGTGGAAACTGCATGTTGGTTTCTTTCTCTGTAGCAACCAAGTCCTTGAGCAGCTTTGTCTACTGAAGAGAGACATTCTTTATGTGATTTCGATTTGACCATTGGATGTCGTGACAATTTATTATGTGACTTCCTGGTATAAATGGAGTTCTTTTTATAGGAACCAGGACTCTCCGAGTGCAGATCCAGGAATTTTAATTGGGTGAGAGGAAGCATTGAGCAGCGGCGTGAGCACTGAGTGGAGTCAGTAAGCACCTGCTTCTGTCCTGGTCGGCTTTGGCAATGATCCCAGTGCTCATTAACAATAGCAATCGCCTCCATTTAGTGACGTCTCTCAGCCCGTGTCAGGTGCTGCCTGACCTGCGTTAAGCTTTATAGCAATACTAGGCTAAGTCACAAATGACATTCCCATTTTACATCCAAGAAGACAAAGGCTCTATGTACCAATATATTTGCTGAAGACTACACACGTAGGTAGAAAAAGTTCATCTTGAGCATGCACACGTGTGTGCATGTGCATGTGTGCATACATGCATTGTGTGTGTGTGTGTGTGTGTGTATACTTGTATGTATTTATATTTAACCCAGCTAGGCAAGTACTCTACCACTGAGCTATCACCTTGACCCACACATTCCAAATTTGAACTTGGATGGAAAATTCCAAAGCTTTTATTGTTCACACTATGGTTTATTATATTTGCAAATACAAATATAACAGGAACACAGAAAGTGACTAATATTTAGTTTTCTATGTGGCATGAATTACTCCAATTTCTGTGTGCAATTGTCGTCAAATTCCACTATGATTCTGTGAAGTCAGTATAGTCATCCCTTGGTACCCAGGGTGGGAGGGGCATTAGATTCAGGATCCCTGCAATACCAAATTCCCAGGATGCTGTAGTTCCTTGGTATCTCTGGAGAGCGGATCCAGGAGGCCCATGATTTCAAATTTGTGGATATTCTTTCTTGTCCAAATTTGAGGATACTCTTTCTTGTCCTTATGCAAATGGCATGGCACTTGCATATCACTACATACCGCTCCCCTGTGCTTTGAGTCATCTGTGGATGACTTTCAGTGCTGAGCGCAGGGCAGGTGCTAGGTAACTGACTACACAGTACTGCCAGGGGATAATGGCAAGGGGTAAAATCTGGACCTGGTTAGTATCCAGGCTTTCCCCCTCGGAGAGTCTCTCTTTGCCAAGAGTTCAGTCTGCAGATGTGGATCTGGTGGGTCCAGAGGGCTGACTATTATCAACACCTCCGATGTTCAGATGGATAAACTGACTTTCGCTTCTCTGCTGTGTTCCAAGAACACTTACTTTCGGAAGGGTTGTGACAGACTCAGGGGTGACTGGTCCAGGCGACTCTCAGGTTTCGGCATCTCTTTCCTCTCTGAGAGAGGCTGCAGGAGCAGCAAGAGCTTGGAAAGGTGGCTGGGTAAGTCCTGCCCCTGGGCATCCTCTGGAGGCTGGAGGCAGAGGGTAAGTTCCTGGGGTGAGCCAAGCCTGTCTTCCACAGGTCCTGGCAGGGCAGCCTACCTCCTTGGCAGAACAGGCTGCAGTCACAGGCTTCTGGGCACTGTGTGGCTCTGTAAACTGAGCAAGGAAAGGAGGCTTGCCAGTGTGTCACAGGCCAGCACCCCTATGGACACCATCTGGGACCCACTGAACTGAGGAGCTGGCATCAACCAATGGCTGCCTCCTCCACCCGCAGTCACACCTTCCCGAGCACACACCGGAGCACTTGGCCTAGAAATGGCTCCACGGAACCTCTTCAAGCTCCAGAGGGCTATAGGGCAAGCACAAGCAGATTAACAACTGATATAGATCACGTTTCCTCTTACTGGACGCCATGGGCTGTCTCATCTGGTTAGGTCCATCCTGGCATAGCAAGTACTGCTAATATCACTGGGGAGTATTACATTAAGTACATTATCATCTCTGTTTTATGGATGAGAAGTTGAGGTACAGGGAGCCTAAGAGCCTATGTTTTTACATCTGGTGAGTGATCTTTCCCTGGGTTCTAATCTTTGTCCCTTCTTTTACTGATGGGCACTTCTATTTGATCAACTGCTCTTTCCGGTACCAAGAGTTAGGACTGGCACATATGTTCCAAATATGCCCACCAGACTTCCAGGGACACAGCATGGGCTGTGGTGCAGGAAGAATAGGTGTGAAGAAAAGACGAGGAAGAAGGCGAGCCTACCAGATTCCTGCCATCTGACCTCTAACCTGAGTTCAAATCTCTAAGTTTAGCTGCTCCCTGTATTAGGTTCAATGAATGAGAGCTGGCTTGCAAAAAGGGCCCCGCTGCTTGAGACAAGTGTGAACACTAGAAATTATAATTTGTCATTTTGCCATCCACAGGGATGGAAAATAAATCTCAGAGAGATAACATTCTTGTCCCTGTCCCTTGCCCCATGAGACAGGGTTTCTCTGTGAAACAGTTCTGGCTGTCCTGGAACTCGCTCTGTAGCCCAGGCTGGCCTCGAACTCACAGAGATCTACTTGCTTTTGCCTCCCAAGTGCTGGGATTAAAGGCGGTGCCACTAAGATTACCTTCTAAAGAGGCAAAGTAATGACCAACACAAGTCAGGCAGACATTTGCAGGTAGACATCCACAGGTTCAGATCCCACCTATGGAGTTCGGGGTTCATGCACAAAGCCCTTTTAGTGCACGCGTACATGTGTATGTGTACAAGTATGCATGAGTGTGTGTGCAAGTGTTTATGCATTTATGTGTGCGAGTATGTGCATGTGTGTGCGTGAGTGTGTTTGTGTGTTTGTATGTGTGTGCGTGCATGCAGGTGCACATGTGCCTGTATATCTACATGTGGAGATCAGAGTTTGATTTTGATGCTGATTTGTTACTCAAACTTTCTCTACCCTATATTTTGAGTTCAGGTTGACCCTGGAACCTACTGGTTGTCAGCTTCAGGAATCTGTCTTCCTCTACCTTCCCCTCCCACCATGCTGGGATTACAGTACTCTGCCGCCATGTCTGGCTTTTTAAATGTGTATGTTAAGCATTGAACTCAACTCCTCATGCTTCCAAAGCAAGTGTTTTCTCTACAGAGCCATTTCTCGGCTGGTTTAGTTGGTTTATCTCAAGTATTTGCTATGGTAATGGGAAACGGATTAACACAGCATCCAAGGATTTCCGTCCCCCAGGGAACAACTTTTAGTTGTCAACACTTCCTGGAATTTGAGTCCCAGGGTATCCTGTACTTGTGGACAGGGAGCAGGGTAGGCTTCTGACAAAAAGACATGAACAGAAGGCTATGTTCCTCTTAGCAGCTGGGTGACCTCATTTCATGGCTCCTGACTTCACTGTCCTCACCTTCAGAGAGTGGCCTTGGGGTTTTGATGATCCTCGAGGGCCCCTGCAGCTCCAAGTGGCATGCTTTGACAACTCTGGGTACCAGAAAACAAGATTATGTCCTTGGGATCCAGACATTTCCCCGGAAAGCCCTCTCCCTCTGCACTGACCCACGAATCAGACAGTCTTCTCCCTGCTGGTGACTGATGAGACGCTAGAGCCCTCCTGGCCATGGGAAACTAGCTTGCTAAGATCTGATACTAGAGCTCTTGCTGAACCATCCTGACCCAGCCACAGCAGAGCCAGAGGGCCTTGGGCAGGGTGAGTGTCTGTGCGGTGAAGGGTGAACCCTGCCAGAGGACAGCTCCCAGAGGAGAGGATGCTCTGCAGGGATGACTGTGAGCACAGTTCCCAAGGCTCGCTGGGGGCAGAAGCAATGCTATCTAAAGGGGCTTCTGAAGTGACCCCTCTGTGTGCAACTGCTAGTTTGGTAGGTCAGACTGTAGAATGCTGGCAGTTACATCTTTTATTTATTTATTTACTTACTTACTTATGTATACAATATTCTGTCTGTGTGTATGCCTGCAGGCCAGAAGAGGGCACCAGACCTCATTACAGATGGTTGTGAGCCACCATGTGGTTGCTGGGAATTGTCTCAGGACCTTTGGAAGAGCAGGCAATGCTCTTAACCTCTGAGCCATCTCTCCAGCCCCACGGCAGTTACATCTTTAAAATTAATTTGATTTAGTTTTAAATTTTATTTAAGGGTGGATAGAATAAATCCCACTGTGCTGGTATTACAGTCCCTCCGTCATTATGCCTGGCTTTTTAAATGTGTGTGCTGAGCATTGAACTCAACTCCTTGTGCTTCCAAAGCAAGCGTTTTCCATTCAGGGCTATTTCCCTGCCTCTCCTTTTTAGCTGTTTTATCTCAAGTATTTGTGACAGTGATGGAAAACAGATTAATACAGCATTCAAGGACTTCCCTCCCTCAAGGAAGAAGGGGGTGGGGACTCCTTTCCTTGACAGAGGGAAAATAAATATAAATATAAACATTATTTGTTTCTTCCACCATGTGATTGTTAGAGATGGAACTCAGGTCCTCGGGCTTGGTGACAAGTGTGTTTATCCGTGGAGTTATCTTGCAGTATGTGTGTACACGTGTCTCTGTGCACACAGATGCACCTGTGTGCTTGCACGTGTGTGTGTGGAGGAAAGAGAACAGTGTTGGGTTGTTCCTCAGAAGCATCTATGCTGACTACCCAGAGAGTCCCACAGATCTGCATATTCCCACCTTTCCAGTGCTGGGACTACAAGTGTCACCTCACCTTGCTTAAAAATGTAGGTTCCAGGGGTTGAACCCAGAAACTCATGCTTGCAAGCCTTTTCCTGCCCCAGCCTCAGGTCCCATTTTGCAGTAGGCAAGTGACAGACTCATAAACTTGGCTCTGAAGCCTGGGGTAGAAGACCCAGACTCTCTTCACAGCAGGAACTTGTCCCCTTTGTTTTCTATTGGCTTATGTACTTCTTGTGTGTTAATGGTGTGGTCAGAGTCCCACAACAGCTCCTTGGCCCACGGTCATCATGTATGCAACAACTTCCTGTCTCTCTGAGCATAGCATCATCTGGACCATAAACATTAATGGATGATCCTTACCAGTGCGGGGTAGAGTGGAGAAACTGAGGCCTGGAAAGGCACTGACTCTTTCTAAAGTGCTGGAATGCAGGACCACCGCCTCTCACTTCTTTCCTGTACAGGATGTCTAATTGTTCCCTAGGCTGCCCTCTGAGTCAGAGAGGACACCAGCTTTCATCATATAAAGACCTAACAAATAAGAGAATCTGTCTCTGTTCATCCCAAGATTGGCAGTGCATGGGTCTGAAGATATGCTAGAATGGGCCATAGTTGTCTGGGAGATAATGTGGAATGAGAAATCGGAGTCTTGGTTGAGCCAGGAGTCTTCTCTCCAAGAAGAGCCACCGAACCCTAAAGACCAGAGAAAAAGGTAACTTGAGCTCATCTTGACCGGTCTGAACCTTTCTCTTACAAGTGGGGAAACCGAGATCTAAGGAGGAGAAAGCCAGGCTGATGGCACAGCAGTCGGGGTGTGACAGACCGAGGCATGAGAGTCAGAATGTGCTTAAAACAGGAGCCCATGAGAACTGGAAAAGGCGCAGAACTGCAAACTGACACAGATTCTGTTCCTCTGGTGAGGATGCATAGAACATAGACCTAAGCATGTCTGTAAGGTCCACATGAGTTTCAGTGCAAACAGTTAATGAAAGAATCAATCAGTGATGTCTACCTCGGCACAAGCTGGAGACATTATATTATTATTATTACTACAGGGAATTACACCTAAGGCTTTACATGTGTGTGTGTTACACAAGCGGTCCACCACTCAGCATTATTCCTAGCCCCAGGATATGCAGGTTATCTGTCCCCAATGTAAAGAAATGGATCAGAAGACCAGGGCTGGGGCTGAGGCAGTAAAAAAAATCCTGGGAGTTAGAATGTGCTGGCCAGAACTGGCAGGGTTGGTGACGGCGGGCCACCAGGGACAAGTGCTGGAGGCCACGACTAGCCAGCTACTCAGGCTACTCAGCCACCCTGACCTTAACCTACCTTTTGCTCTAACCTTGAGTCTCAGGATAGCAAGTTACTGTTTTGGAATCTTCCCAGCCTACAAATGTACTGTACTTTACCCAGCAATTACATGCTAGAGTCCCGGATCTTACTCATCTTGTCTCCACTGTTAAACTCGATTGATCCTGCCTGACTTCAGGTTTTTCATATGCAGAATAAAGATGCTATTCCAATACAGAATCTCTCAGAGAAAGGGCAGCTCTGCAGGTTGGTAGGAGCTCTCGTGGAGTACAATAGGTTCCTGTGATCAGACTTCTTTCTGTCTCTCTCTCTCCCCCCTTCTTTCTTTCTATACTGCCAGATTAAAAAAACTTTTTAAACTGTAGGATTTTTCATACCATGTAACACAAGAATTCATCTTTTAAAAATGTTCATTGTACGCAGTTCTGTGTTACATAAAGACATTTCCATACAAGTTGAGCATATTTCCTCTCTTCTCCCCCTTCTCATCACCCATGAGTTCTCTTTGTTTCTTCTGACATTTTTGCTTCAAATATCATGTCATTCATGCACATAGGAGAGAAAACATGATAACTGTCATTGTGATACGAGCTTACTTTGCACATATGATCATCTCCAGCTGCATCCATTCTCCTGTAAATGGCATAACTTGGCTCTTCTGTGTGACTGAGGAAACTTCCCTATCCATGCCTGTGTTGATGGACACTTAGCTGTTGTGAATTGGGCTGACTGCTGATGTGCAGGTGTCTCTGCGATATGTTGACTTCGAGACCATTGAGTAAATGCCAGGAGTTGTGCAGCTGGCTCATATGTAGATCTATGTTTTGTTCTTCGAGAAACCTTCATATTGACTTCTGTGGTGGCTGGACACATTTCTACATCCACAAGAGATGTGTGAGCACTGCCCTCTGTCTATAGCCTCTCGAGCTGTTGTTTTCGCTCCAACACAGTTGCTGCGCCTTAATCTAGTACCTCAGCCAGCAGTTGCAATTCCACAGTTACTGGCCTGTTTCTCTGGCCTGGCTGCTTAGGTCCCAGCCCAGCGGGAATCCTGTTCCTACAGGCACTGGCTCTGCCACTGCTGCTAAAGGTAACTCTAACTAAATCTCTATCATTCTATATAAATAAAACTTGGGACTCAAAGGCTGAAGTGAAAGCCTGATATCTCAGAGAGGTGGAGTATCAAGTAGCTAACCTTCTCTCCTTCCTGATGTCTTCCAAAAGCTGGCCCTTCCACTCCACCAGAACAGAAAACCTGCACCACTCAAAACCGCTGTCTACTACTCACAGTACGTCTCTTGTCTCTCTCTCTTCCAGAGCCCTCTGATGCTCTATGATTACCTTCTGCCAACTAGCTGCTAACTCAGCCTCCTGACCCAAGGTTAATTTTATTTAACTAACACAAATGCAAACTTGGGGTTCACAGTGTGGTCGAATATCCCCCAACAGGTTGGTGCTTGTTTAGGAATTTATCTTAAAACAATGCCAGTAAGCATTTTCTCAAACAGTAAAGACAAAAACCAGGATAGATCAACATTACTCTCCATTTCCAAAGTGCTATATAATTCACTATCAATTTTCCCTGTCAATAGATACATAAAAAGAAGTATAGTTCATAATTGGCTAATTTTAGTTCTGTCTTGTAGATACAATAGCATTTAACCAGCTCATGTTATTTCCTTCCTTCCTTCCTTCCTTCCTTCCTTCCTTCCTTCCTTCCTTCCTTCCTTCCTATCTTCCTTCCTTTTCTTTCTGTTTTTTTTTTTTGTGGAGCGTTAGAAGATAAATCAATAGGATTGAAAGCAGCTGAGACAACTTGTTCCTTATGAGCAGACTAGATAATTCAGTCTCTTTAATGATGTGGCTTATGGTAAACCCAGCTGGAACAATTGACTGAAGAATGGTATTCATCTGGGCACCCCTCCCCCCTTCCCTTTCTTCCCCTCTCTTCCCCTTTTCTCTTCTTCTCTTAGTCAGGGTTGCTTTTGTGATGAAACACCATGACCAAAAAGCAACTTGGGGAGGAAAGGGTTTATTGGTTTATTTGGCTTACACTTCCACATCACTGTTCATCATTGAAGGAAGTCAGGACAGAGCAGAAAACTGGAGTAGGAGCTGATGCAGAGGCCATGGAGGGGTTCTACTTACTGACTTGCTCATCATGGCTTGCTCAACCTGCTTTCTTATAGAACCCAGGACCACCAGCCTAGGGATGGCACCACCCACTGTGGGCTGGGTTCTCTGGCATCAATCACTGCTTAAGAAAATGCCCCATAGGTTTGACCACAGCCTGACATTACAGAGGCATTTTCTCAGTTGAGGCTCCCCCCATCTGATGACCCTAGCTGTGTCAAGCTGACATGAAACAGTCAGCTTACCCTTTTTGTCCGCTCTTCCTCCTTCTTCCTCTTCTTTGTCTTTCTCTTCACCTTTCCTTGTCCACCCCCCCTCCTGTCCTCTTCCTTTTCTCTACTCACTATTCACAGTCTTGGGCAGGACTGCTACCGTGAAGACAGCATCAAAGTCGGTCTCAGCTTTTCTGCTGGGAGAGAGCTGCGACATCAGGTCAGATTCTGAAGAGTCCACGGCCACATTAAGTGTGTGGAGAAGTTTTTAGTGCCTGACCGATGACATCTCTTTGCAGTGGTAAGATGCCCACCTCAAGAAAATATCAGCTTTTTGTGGTTTTAGAGACAGACTGTTTCTTTGAATAAATACCTTCTTCCTGCATTTACAAGCAACCACGCATGCTTCACTCAACCTTTTACAGGTTAGACGCCATACCTGTAGTTTGCATCAAATAAGAATCAATTCTAAGCTCAGCATTGATATATGTGTAGGGATATTATCAGAATCACCCCCAGAGTCAACTCGAAAGTCCCACAACACTGTTTATAATTGCTAGGATGTGGATCCACTCAGGTGTCCGTCGGAGGCTGAACAGAGAATGCAGTACAGACATAGAACAGTCTTCAGACATGAAGAAGGATAAAAGTCTGTCATTTGCAGCAAAATGGATGAGACTGGAGGACATTGCACCAAATAAGCCAGACACAGAAGGCAATTACTGCACGTTCTTGGCCACACATAGAGGGCGAAATTTTGCTATGATTAGTTAGAACCTGGGAAAGATAGAAGGTAGAGAGGGTAAGTGAGAACCCAGGCACACCTGGATAAATTCTAGTGCTATAAAAGTAGAGCGGGAGACTATAGCTCAGACTAACCTGTTACTTATTTCATGAAGATGTTAAAAACAGGAGCTTACTGGCTGCAAAAGCCGAGAAACATTAAGAGTAGGGGATACTAGTTACCTCATTCGGTCAGCTCACGTGTTGAAACAACATGCTGCATCCTGTTATATGTGTAAAAATTGCAGTCAATGAAATTCAAATTTAAAAAAATATGGTTTCGATGCAGCTCAGTTGGTCCAGTGCTTGCCCAGCATTCCCAAAGCCCTGTGTTTGATCCCTAGCACCATATAAACCAGGTGTGGTGGCACACACCTGTAATCTTGACACTTGAGAGGTGGAAGGAGGAGGTAAGAAGTTCAAGGTCATTCCCCAATTCTAGTCCAGCTTGGGATACGTGTGACTCCATCTCAGGAACCAAATCAAACCCAAAGAAACCTAAACAAAATGAAGCAAAAATACAAAAACTAGCTGTGCTTGGCTCCACTTCTGAGATTCTGATGGAATAAAGCGATTGTAAGCATGAAGCTTTTAAAAAGAGATTTTAATTTTACTTTTAATTATGTATATGCATACGTCTGCTTGTGGGTCTGTGTCCATGAGTGCAAAGCCTGAGTAGTGTAGAAGAGGAAATTAGATCCTCCGGAGTTGAAGTTCCACGTGATTGTGACCTGCCTCACATAGGCTCTTGGTACTGCAAGAGGCTGAGCCATCTCTTCTTAGACCTGAGGAAAAACCAATTCCACCACTGCCTGAGTAAAGCAAACTGTGTTCAGAACTGGTGCTCAGAGCCTCTCCCAAAGTCAGGACTGCAGAAACCAGCCCTCGCTGGCTCCTGAGGCCCCTCCTTCGCTCCATCAGGTAGATAGAAAAGAGCTGTTGAGATAATTGGCTATTAGGACCTGTATAGAAGGGTGGAGGACACGGGGGTAGACGACTCCAGCCCAAGGCTGCTGTGGGGTGGGTAAATGCAAGGGCACACGTGTGGAAGGGGAGTGAGTCATCAAGATGTCTGGGAAGATGTTTTCATAGGCGAAAGGACAATACTGTATCACAGGGACAGGAGGTTAGCAAGGCTAAGGGGCGGGCATACATCATGGGGTCACAAGTTCAGCACAGGTTGAAAAACATGGCTTGCAAGATACATTAGGTTTAGGAAACAGAAACTTATTCTTGTAAGGTAAGAAGACTTAATGACAATGTATAACAACGTGGCCCGGCTCCTGAATATTAACCTTCATCAGGCAATGAAAGGAGACAGAGACCCACACTGGAGCACCGGACTGAAATCTCAAGGTCCAAATCAGGAGCAGAAGGAGAGAGAGCACAAGCAAGGAACTCAGGACCGCGAGGGGTGCACCCACACACTGAGACAATGGGGATGTTCTATCGGGAACTCACCAAGGCCAGCTGGCCTGGGTCTGAAAAAACCTGGGATAAAACCGGACTCACTGAACATAGCGGACAATGAGGACTACTGAGAACTCAATAACAATGGCAATGGGTTTTTGATCCTACTGCACGTACTGGGAGCCTAGGCAGTTTGGATGCTCACCTTACTAGACCTGGATGGAGGTGGGGGTTCCTTGGACTTCCCACAGGGCAGGGAACCCTGATTGCTCTTCGGACTGATGAGGGAGGGGGACTTGATTGGGGGAGGGGAAGGGAAATGGGAGGCGGTGGCGGGGAAGAGACAGAAATCTTTAATAAATAAATAAATAAATAAATAAATAAATAAATAAATAAATAAACAACGTGGCCCAGTTTGTGTTGCTGTCACACTCTCTAGCCCGGAATGCTACTTTTAAACATCCTACAGCCTGCAATTCATGTCCACCTATAGGAGACTGGACACACAATGTGTTTATTCATACAGAAAGCCAGCAATCCAGTAATTTCAAATAATCAGGAGCAAGGAAGACGGTTCCATGGGAAAATTACTAACCACACAAGCCTGACAGCCCATGTTGTTCTCGGAAGCTACATAAAAAGCCGAATGTGGCCGTCTGAATCTGTAATACTAACATTTTACTGTGAGGCAGAGTCAAGAGTGTCCCCTGGAAGTGTGCGGGCCAGCTTGCCAGCTAGCCTGCAATACATAGAAGCAGATAACAAGAGAGACCCTGCTTCAGTGGTGGCAAGAGCGAGTGACTTATGCAAATTGCCTTCTGACCTCCACAAGCCATGGCATGTGATGCCCTCCCCATAAATAACTATTTGGAAAAGGCAAATAGAATGCTACCAACACATGCACACATGTAACAAAACAGGTGAAGCTTTGAGTCACCCGTTAAAAAACAAAAACAAGTGACTGGCGGATTCCATTTATATAACGCTAACGGAAGGGACAGAACAATTGTATGGCATTAGAAATCAAGATTATAGTTCCTACCGCCGAACCCCATCCCTAGCCCTGTTTCCACTCTTTACTTTGAGGCAAGGTCTCATCACTAAATTGCTCAGGTCTGCCTTGAACTCACTCTGTAATCCACAGAGACTCTGAATTTATGATCGTCCCACCTCCGCCTCCCAAGTAGTTGCAGCACTAGGCCTGGCTTTAGCATTGCACTGTTGATGAATGATTGCCACTTGAGGCATTTGCCCATTTGTTAATCACCTTTTAAAGACTGGGTCTTCTGGGCTGCTCAGGCTGCAGAGCCCCCCCACCCCGGGTGGCTGAGGCTACAGGTGCGTACTTACCTGGCTGCTGATTTATAGCTCCTCGAACTAAGTCTAACCTCTCCATGAGTCCCCAAGGGTATCTTACACAGGGGAGAGACCTGCGCAGTTCAGCCCATCCACAGCCTCAGGAAATGGACCATTGCCTTATTTTCTGTCTCAATCATATCACGGAATCCTTCCTACATTTTACTTACCTTCTTCTGCTCTCTTTTGTGTAAGACCCCAAGGAATTCCATACAGCAATCAGCAAAGCAGTAAATTCACAGGTCTCTTGGACCAATATCCCTTTCTTGCCTGCTCTCCTGTGGCCATACCAATGTATCTAGAAGTACCCTCCTGGAGGGGTCACTTTAGAGGCACTTATATTTTCTGAGCACCTACTATAGCTAGGTCTGTTGGCTCTGACCAAGGCCATTGTCTTTTCATTTCAGATAACCCTGAATAATAGGCATTCGTATTACTGTTGCCTACTGTTTCCCCAGATTGTCCAGTCATAAAAGGGAGATGCTAATGTCTGAGTTGGGTGCACCTGCGATAGCAAAAGCTGCGCAGTTTATGAACCACAAGACGGTTTTCACAGTTGTTTCTTTGAAATCAACATGAGGGCTGCTTCTGGCTGGGCAAGGAGCTGTCTAGCTGGCTAGCTCTTTGGAACGTTTTTTATAAGGATACTAATGACATTCTATTCTATGACTTAATCATTCTGTGAAGGCCAGCGCTCTTAATTTTATCCCCTAGGGTTTAGGATTTTAACATATGAATTTGGAGCATAGGCATTCAGGTGACATTAGGTGTCAATTGGAATGTAAGACCTTTCTCTTGAGGGGAGAAAGGTAGAGGTGGTGTTAGGACACAGGTGACTATTCAAAGGTCAAATGTGGATATCTAACAATGAGCCTCCTGTTTAGTCGATAGAATTAGAGCCCGCTAGCTCTCAAGTCCACTTGGTCCCGGGCTCTCTGCTCATCCCTTCTGGTGACTTAGTGGCAACCTCAGGGTTACTTTTTGTCTGGTACAACTTAGAGAAGAAAGCAGCAAGTGTGTGTGTGTGTGTGTGTGTGTGTGTGTGTGTGTGTGGTGTACGCGTGCACGCGCGTCTGTGCATGGAGGGAGTGTATATGTTTTTGCTTTTAGGTTCCTGGTTCCCTGACATCAGAGTGGGTTCCCATACCAGGGTGGTGAGGCGCTGAGAGAAACATCCGAGCAGACTCTCTGGGCGGGTGTGTGCGTGTCGGCGTGCCTTGCGTGGAGCAGGGATTGCTGTACCCAGTGCGAAGCACTGGAGGAGGAAGCCGTAGCAGAGATCTGAATAATTGATTCTCCAGCAGCACCAGACGCCCGGGAGCGGGCGGAGAGCGTGGTTTCAGCACCAAGGTTGCGCGCCACCGCAGGCTCCCCCCCCCCGCCCCCCATCACCAGCCAGACACCTAGGTTGGCCTTGTTCGCTACCGCCTTGCGCTCCAGAAGAGGGTGGCCGCGTTCCGCGGACGCCTTGGCCCGCCTCCGGGGTGGGCGGCTGCAGGCGGGCCAGAGCTCCAAACATCCTCGGATTGCGCGGGGGTTGCTGCGTTGCGTCTCGTTGGCAGGAACAAGTCCTAAGTTGGTGTGGTGGGTGCCTCTGCCTTCCTCTATCCTCCAAGGCGACCGCGGAGAAGCGCGCCCCAGGATTCTGGCTTCTCCAGTGCTGTGATTCGCGGTGGCCAGGCACTCTCTTGGGCTCCCGCTGATTAAGAGAGGGACCGAACGCCCGGCGCCGAGCTGACCCCTCAGTGAAGGGCCCGGAGCGAGCTGCGGTCCTCCGCCCGCAACCTTCTCGGCCAGGGACCGCGGGGATCCCCGGCCACACGCGCGCGCGCGCTCCCACACTCACTCACACACACACTCGCTCTTCCGCACGTCAGGCTGGAGCTGGGCTGCGGAGAGGGTGTCCAGGCGCGCTCAGACGACCCGGCAGCTGCTGTCCGGAGTGGAGCAGGAAGCTGAGGCAGGGCTCTAGGAGAGAGGCACCCGGGGTGCTGTGCCCGAGCATGGGGCCGGATGAGCTCTGAGAGACGCGGCCGCAGCTATCAGCCCTGGAGATGACCAGGGGCGGTCACTGCTGAGAACTATGTGGAGAGAGGCTGCGGTGAGTGCTGGCGCGGGACGCCGAGCCTTGGAGGGCCCTGTGAGAAGCGGGTTGGGGGAGGTCTGGATAGGAGGGGGCGGCAGGACGCACAAGAGGGTCGCTACGTGGGAGTGATCACACCTCCCTCGGGGATCCGGGACCGCGGGAGCCCGCGTCCTTCCCTCCCCCTCTTCTCCCCCCGGCTCGTCGGCTCGTCGCAAACTCAGCCAGCGCCCCCTCCTTCCCTCCTCTTTTTCTCTCCCTACCCCCAACCCCCCTCGCTCAGCAGCTCCTGGTCGCACAACTCCCAGTAGCCGGCGCCTGGGTGGTGGTAGGGGTTGAGGGTGGAGGTTCCCACTAAGCTTCTCGTGGGTGGCCAACCTGGGGCTCCCACTCTCCGGTGCGTCCCTGAGAGGAGCTCCTGTTGTCAGCCACAGGGACTGAAGATCCGCACCGAGGGTGTTGTGGGCACCAAGCTCCAGCTCCCTCTCTGGTCGAGCCCCCAGGGTGCCTAAGGGGGCTGTGAGCACTGCAGACTGCATCCCTCCCCCCACCTTCCCCCGCGCTGGTGGGCTGACCCTGCCTCTCCATCTCTCCTCCGCCCCGGTAGAGCCCTGCTGCAGAGCCTCCGGCTGGGATAGCCGCCCCCCATGGGGGCGATGCGGACAGCGCGGGACAGCCAGGGGAGCGCGCGGGGGCCGCAGCATGCGGGAACCCGCTAAACCCGGTGGCTGCTGAGGCGGCCGAGATGCTCGTGCGCGCAGCACGCCCCATTGCATCCTCCACCTTCTCCGGCTACAGGTACGTCCTGGTTGGTGAGGAGCTCTGTGGGCCTGGGAGGAGACAGGCTCAACCGGTGAGGAGAGAGCAGGAGATGGTTCAGGAGGGAGAGGGGGGGAAAGGAGCGAGCAAGAGAAATCCGGAGCGAGAAAGCCGGGGAGGGAGAGCCCTGTAGCGAAGCGCTGGAGGAGCACCAGGTGGCGCTGCGGCCCTGCACTCCACCTTGCTCACCCTAAATGCCAGGGTTGGAGTTTGCCCCAACTTCCCCCGGGTGCAATAGCACCCGGGCCGAGGGGCACACGCTTTTACACGCGTGCACGACTGTACAGGCATTTGCAGGAACGCACCGTTGTGCACCTGGTACAGTACTTGTGTGAACACCACCCGAGGACGTTTGAAGGCTCCAGCTGGCCGTGGGCATCTCCAAGGCGGCCTGCGGATGTTCGCAGAAAAGCGCGCGTGTATGTTAGCGTGTGCAGCCCACTGCCCACGTGTATCTAAGATTTGGCTCCAGGCTCTGCAGTGGAAAGACTGGGGAGGGGTTGTACACTCCACGTCCACCTGAGAGCTTTTTGGGAGCCTATATCCCCAACCCCCGGACGTTCTTTGTCAGCTCCCACCTTCTGGTTGGCTTGCTGGGAGGTGGGGGGCGGCGGTGTGGGGCAGCGCGCCTACTCTCCAGAATTTTGCATTTCACACGGAGTGAGAGACTTGTGTGCGCGCTTGGTTGTGTGTACCTGTGTGTAGCAGGCGGGTCCTGGGACATCTAGCCTTAAAGTGAAAGCCTCTCCCAGCAAGATGGGGAGGTCAGGGTTCCAAGTTCCCCCAAGCACCTGGGAACCTGGGGTCACAGAGAGCATCCTCACTTTCAAGCGCTTGGGTTTATACTTCAGGGTAGGAGCGGGATCTGCAGCCAGTGGGTGCCACTATGGAGCGAGGTCTGTGGTGCACTGGGCGAGCTCCCAGGGGGTGGGGTCAGTTAACCATTTAGGAAAGGGACAGATTCAGGCTGCGGTATTCAGGCACCGCCTCTCCCGTTGGGGCCGGTTCGGAGTTCACTGAGCTTAAGCAGGGGGCGGGGCCGATAACTTGGTCCTTGCACTTGCGGAGGAACAGGGTTGGAGACCGCTTGGTCTGGGCATCTGCTTGCTGGTGGTGGTGGGGTTCATGGCTCTCTGGGCGCTTAGGAGCTGTGGTCTGCATCAAATTTGGGGAATATTGTGTAAGATTTGGACCCAGGTGGAGTTGGGGACAGTCGCTGGAGACAAGAGAGGAGGAGGCAGGATGCCAGGATGGGCTTGGGGACAGGGATGGAGAAATAGCCTGGATTGGAGTGGTAGATGGACGTGGGTCGAGGGATGCGGATGGTATCAGCGATGAGGACTCCAGTGAGTGGCCAAAGCAGCCAGTGCTGGTGCCCTGTTTCACACTTGCCTCCTAGAGCAGGTGCTGGGGCAGTCATTCCTGTCACTTGGGCCCTTCACTTACCGTCATCCTGCTTCTCGCTCTCCTCCACCTCACAGGGACCCTAAGTGGCAACCATGGGCAGACTGGGCTACTGGACCTTGCTGGTACTGCCGGCCCTTCTGGTCTGTCGCGGTCCGGCGCAGGACGCGGCGGCGGAGAAGGGTCCCCCAGCGCTGAACATTGCGGTGCTGCTGGGTCACAGCCACGACGTGACAGAGCGCGAACTTCGAAATCTGTGGGGCCCGGAGCAGGCAACCGGCTTGCCCCTGGACGTGAACGTGGTGGCGTTGCTGATGAACCGCACTGACCCCAAAAGCCTCATCACGCATGTGTGCGACCTTATGTCTGGGGCGCGCATCCATGGCCTCGTGTTTGGAGACGACACTGACCAGGAGGCTGTGGCTCAGATGCTGGATTTTATCTCCTCACAGACTTTCATCCCCATCTTGGGCATTCACGGGGGTGCATCTATGATCATGGCTGACAAGGTAAGGCCTGGAGGAGATGGGCTGCCAGGGTCCTGGAGGGGCGGATTCTACAAATGGCAGCCTCCACGGGGGGCCTAGGGAGCCCCTAGCATCTACTGGGTGTGAAAACAGGATAAGTGGCCTCTGGTCTAAGGATCGCGCGCGCTTTATCTCTTTGGCTTAGACATAAATGGAAACGCTGTTTGCTTTTGGATTTGAAGACGGGGTACTCAGACGCTCCTTGAGTGCCAAGATGAGTACAAAAAAGACAAGAACAGGATGGGGCGTGGAGATGGAAAGGCAGAGGCTAGTGGGGGAGCACTGGGGCCAGTACACATCTACAGAGTCAGTTTTCATCAGCATCTCCGTTTTTTTCTTTTGATAAAGTTATTAAAACTGCTTAAAAATACTAAGGATGGCTATGTGAGGTTTTTAGCAAACGCAAAAAGGGACAGATTCGTGCTGGCCCAGACTTAGAGGAATGGAGGTGGGAGCTGGAGAAGCCCAAGGCTAGAGGCATGTGGGTGGAACTCTGCCTCTAGGGAGTAGGCGTGTGCCAGGAAGTAACTCCAGGCCTAGTGTTGTGTTGTTCCCCCCATTCCGACCGCCCAGGTGTCCTAGGTAGCCCTTGTGTGAGCTGATCGCTTCAGAACAGGGCTTCCAGAGACTTTCAGATGGAAGGCATTGGCTCTGGAAGATTGACCTTGTGTGGAAGTTGGATTTCAGAATTGAGTGAAAATATGTCTTACCTTCTGGGCTTTGTTCCATGTTTTTTAGGAGCATAGGGAGGATGGGGGAGGCTTGAAGGTTGAGTGGGATGTTAAGAATGATGCTGCAGTCAAGAGGGGGAAGAAAGTTGGAAGAGAGAACTAAAACAAAAAAGGGGGGAGGAAGGGGAGATAGTGAGTTAGTGTGTTGTTACTCCACACAAGCCCCAGGAGGGCCAGGAAGAGCTTTCCTTAGGTAGCAGGGTACAGCTGGGGAATGGTGGATATTCCTAACAGCACTTTCCTTCTGCCTTTCTTGAAACGCTGCTGTGCTCATCAACCCAGCTTCCTCTCTGGGCATTGCATCCCGGCAGCTCCTCCGGGGACTGTGTTAGTTCTTCTGGGTCTCCTGGCTGTGGCACATGCAGTGAGAACACACAGAAGGTGCAATACCTCGCTGAACACTGGTTTCAGATCGCCCTCTGTCTGCAGGATCTCATGTGGGGCGAGCAAGTGTCTCCCAGTTACCTCTCTAATGAAGCAGAGGATGGCTGGGCTCTGCTTACTGTGCCATGTCAGAGCAGCAAAGGACCTAAAGATTACAAAAACTCTCCAAGTGGCTAAAGCATGCAGCTGTTAAGGGACTTCCCCAGAAATACACAGTGAGTGATGAAAATAGAATCTTGTTTTTCTGGTCCCAAGCTGTGATCCAGGGAAACCAAACCTAACCTTTAACATTCCTTATTTAAGAGGGACAGACATTTGGTTTATTGCATAGGCGGCACCAGGCCATGGGGGAGAGGCAGTGAATCAGCTTAGAGGGCTTGTTAATTAAGAGAAGCCATCGTATTAAGTATAGGGGAAAAGGGGATTAGATTGTGAAACTATTTTCACTGACTTTCCCTTTTAAAAGTTTTGATTATAGAAGCAACACATAAAAATGAATACGTACAGCAGGGCATATACAGAAAATAAATTAGGTACATGCATTTGATGGCAGCATTCAGGAGACAGAGCTCTGTGAGCTCCAGGCTGTCAGGGCTACACAGTGAGAGCCATCAGAGAACTCAGGAGGCCTGGGAAGGCCGGCTGAGCTTGGGAGGGTTGTGTAACTTTCCTGACTATGAGTTGGAAGTGTGTGGGGCGGTCTCTCCTTCACACAGTACAGGTGGAAAAGTGGGTACAGAGAGGACCCCAATGTGAGCATTACTTGATATGCTCTGACCTTGACTATCAAGGAACTTTGATCCATAAAAGGGTGGTCTCTGACTAGCTAGTTCAAGCTTCCCTTGAAGGAGAGTTTTGAGAAGTCAGAGGAATGGATGAGTGGGCTTTTTTCTCCTGGGGTGAAATTGCCTTTTGGAGACAGGGGTAAAAGTGCATTTAAGTCAACAGAAGCCTGTGCTGACAAGTTGGGGGGGGGGAGGACCTGGGAAATGGTAAGAGGTTGCTGAGAAAGGGACATTTCCAGAGAAGACAAGATCAGAGAGAGATTGAAAGAGAGGGCTGGCGTATCTGTTGTTCAAGCTCACCATAGGGGCTGACTTGTCTTGAATTGGGGCTCTCCAGAGTTGGTCTAGGAGAGATTTCCAATTGTATCAGAAATGGGAAAAGAATTAGGACGGCCAGAAGTCACTGAAGGGGGCAGACAGGCGGGGTCTCTGTACAGCAGGGGCAGGGAATGTGGGAGGAGTGGGTTCGGAGGGTGGTATTTGGAGAAACCTGTGTGCGTTTAAAAAGGAAAGTTGTCTGAAATGCAAACAGCCTTTTCTTCATTAGGAATGCATATGTTTGGCGTGTCTCTTTACCACCTGTTTGGGTTATTGCTTAGCATTCAGAAGACTTTATTTAGCTGTATGGAACTAGTCATGAGATGTTGTCTAAAACGGCCTTGCTTAGGTGTGCTGACAGCATTGTGACAGAAGGGCCTTAACCTCCCCAGACTGACAAGTTGGGTAAGGTCACCCAGAACAAACCTAGGTTTTCTTTACTTCTGACTTGACAGTGTGATAATGATTGATTATCAGGTAAACAGAATATATACACACTCACACACACACACACATGTGCACACAGGAATCCACACACTTAAGCTTTGAGGCACACGTCACTTTCTACCTTTCTCTTAGTCGACTTGATCCTTGAACAAAGCCTTACCCCAGTGGTTCTCGACCCCCCTAATTCTTCAACCCTTTAACGCAGTGGTTCCTCATGTTGTGCTGACCCCCAACCATAAAATCATTTTTGTTGCTACTTCATTACTGTGATTTGACTATGGTTCTGAATCATAATGTAGATATCAGTGTTTTCTGTGGTCTTAGGTGACCCGTGTGAAAGGGGTGGAGGCCACAGGTTGAGAACCGTTGCTTTATACTGAGTGCAGTGGTGTCGAGTGGCAGGTGTTTGGGGTATTAATTTAATTTATTGTGGCCACTGATTTCGGCTGGCATCAGTGAGTGTTCTTGCAATATCCCAAGTTGGAGGTGAGCATAAGGCTTGGTGTAGATGAAGCTCTCACCTCATCTTGGCTTGTTGAAGCTAACAGACTCTTGCTGCCCAGGAAACCCAGCAAGTTACATCTCTGCTCACCACCCTTGAATTCCTCCTTCCCCTGGCCTCTGATGGAAAAGGCTGGGTTCATATTTTACCTACATCTGTCCATGCCTGTCACTGTGTGGATTTGTTTAGTATGTTTATTTTTAATTTTTTATTTTGAGAGTTCAAAAGGACTTGTTTATTTTACTTTATGTGTGTGATTGTTTTGCTAGCATGCATGAATGTTCATCACATGCATGCCTGTTGGATCCCCTGGAGCTGGTTGTGAGCCACCATGTGGGTGTTGGGAATTGAATCTGCGTCCTTTGCAAGAGCAACAGGTGCTCTTAACTGCGGAGCCATCTCTTCAGCCCTTGCGTGTTTACTTTAAATGTGTGTGTGCAGCAGCATGTGGAGGCAGAGGAAGCCTTGAGTGAGCCTCATGTGCCATCTACCTCCGCCTCTTACGATGCAATCTTTGAGGGCAGATCTGAAACAAGTGCTTACGTGTATGTGTGTTTTTTGAAATAATGAATTCTTCTCCACAGACACTATAAAAATAATGTCTTTTCATTGTAGAATGCTTAGAAAGTACATTAAAGTTTAAGGAAGGAAATAAAAAGCTCGCCATAAATTTTATCAGTGGGATTAACTGTGGCAACACGTGGATGTATTTCTTCTAAGAACAGTTTGCTGTGTTACAATTTCAGAATTAGACTATTTTTTAAAAATTTTCAAGACAAGGGTTTTTGTGTAGCCTTGGCTGTCCTGAAAGTAGGTCTGTAGACCAGGCTGGCCTTGAACTCACAAAGATCTGCCTCTGCCTCTGGAGTGCTGGGATTAAAGGTGTGTACCTCCACTGCCCAGTGAATTATACTATATTTATGCTATTATTTTTGTACTTTACACTCTGGGATTTTTGACTCAAGTGTCTTTAGTTCTGGAAAACTCTCTGGCCTGTCTGCTGGACACTTCCTCTCTTGTCTTCTTGTTTGTGTTCACGCTCTTGAATTATCCTTTCTTCATTGTGCCGTAGTCTCTCAACCAAGCCTCCCTATACCTTACTTTTTTTAATATTTTCTTCATGAGCTTATTTTCAGAATAATTATATTTTATTTTTAATTGAAATAGAATTATATCACTTCCTTTCCTCCCTGCAGCCCTGGCCAGTTGCCTTCCCCTAAGCCACTTACTTTTCCATACTTTTCCTTAAAGTGATAGTCACCACTTTGATTGTCTTTGCTACATACATATATACGTATTCAAAATCTATATAACTAGAACCCATTGAGTCAGTTTTTGTTGTTTGTGTGTATATTGTTTCATAGCTGATCACTCTGCACTGGGCACCAATGAGAGGTGCATCAGGGTCTTGTGAACCTTGAGTGGCCTGGACCTTGTTATATAGTTTACTAGTAAACTCAAACTTTTGATCCTCCTGTCTCTCCCGACCAAGTGCTGAGATTCTATGCACTTGACACAACATCCAGTTTGTGCAGCACTGGGGATCCAACCTCAGATTTTGTGAATGTTGGGTAAGCACTCTACCAACGGAGTGACAGCCCAGCTCCTAGTCTTTTATTTTTTATTTTTCCCTGTGGTGTTGGGGATGAAAGCCAGGGCCTTCTGTGTGCTGAGCCAGTGCTCTCCTGCACTACACCCCAGGACTAGGGTTTCTAAACCAGAATTCCCACCAGCAGCTCTGCCAGGAACATTCCCTTTTCCTTTCATGGCTTACAGTGCAGGTTGGACTTGTTTACGTTGGCAATTTCCTATGGCTCCTTGACACAGGCAGGAGCCTCCTGGAATTAGCACAAATAATAAAAACCCAGAGACAGAAACTGGGGTTCAGCCTGAAAACTAGAAAAACAAGGCAGCCAAGCCACTGGAGAAGTCTTCCCTCTACCAAGCTGGGCGACCTCAAAACTAAGCAGATCTCTCGCCTCATTTTTTATTCCCGCTAGTGTTGGGATTAAGCGCGTATGACTCCCTAGTACTGGATTAAAGGTGTGAGCCACCACCACCTGGATTTATTTCTGCACTGATTTTGTGTAGCCCAGGGTGACCTTGAACTCACTGAGATTCATCTGACTCTGTCTCCCAAATCCTGGAATTAAAGGTGTATGTCACCATTGCCTGACCTTTAGAGGTGTTAGCTTTGCCTCTGGTCTTCTGGTAAGATTTATTTATCAAAATACGAAAAATACACCACTGCGCTGGGACACAGTTCTTAGAGGGTGGTGTGGATGCCCAGCCTCACTCATTGGGAGGGACACAATTTCTGTGTCTGTTCCCTCTCCCCAGGTGCTTGTTAGCACCTGTGCTGGATTCATTTCCCAATGACCCACATGGCTCCCATCTTCCTGTTTGCAATGGTGAGATCTGGTCTTCCCTCTTCCCTTTCTTTTTTTCTTTGGTCCCTTTTTTTGTTGTTGGGGATGGAAAGCCTAAAGGTTCAGCCTATGCTGCACCATGGTTTCAGCTCTCATCTTTCAATTCATGCAATTTTAGGGACTCCTCTTTATCTTTCATTCTTTTTAAAAATATTTACTTATTTATTATGTATACAGCATTCCTTCCATGTATGCCTGCAGGCCCGAAGAGGGCACCAGACCCTATTACAGATGGTTGTGAGCCACCATATGGTTGCTGGGAAATGAACTCAGGACCTTTGGAAGAGCAGGTAATGCTCTTAACCTCTGAGCCATCTCTCCAGCCCCTTTATCTTTCATTCTTAAGTAACTAATATTTGTGTGTATGTATGTGTGCATGAGTGTTTGTGTAAGAGTGTGTGTCTGTGTGTGTGTGACTGTGAGAATGCATGTGTGCATGTGTGTGTGCATACACGTGTGTGCATGCACGTGACTGTGTGTGACTGTACCACGGCATGTATGTGAATCTCAGAGGAGAACTTTCAGGAGTGGATTCTCTTCCACCTTGTTTCTACCACAGTGTATATTCCAAGACAGTGGCCCTGGCGTTTCCAGCTGATGTTCCTATCTCTGTCTCCTTCCTCTGCTCCTCATCCTCCTGTAGGAGTGCTGGGATTGCTGGTGTGCACATCAGGCTTTTCACGTGGGCTCCGAGGGGTGGAGTTCGGGCCCAATACTTTACCTGCTGAGCCAGTTCCTTGACCCAGTCCTCTGTCCTTCTGATTTGATCTTTGATTTCTTGTGTGTTTTTTTTTAATTCCTAGGCAAAACTATACAAATAATAAATAGGAAGATTTCTGTATAAATTTTGTGTCTTAGAAGAAGCAGAAGGAAGGGACTTAAATGTGTTCCCTCTGGTGTTGAGCTAGTTTTATTTCCTAACCTGCTTTTATGTTTTTAAAACTCGATTATATATTCTTGGGATTTTTCCTTATAGTGAACTGGAGTTTAGGTTTGACTTTTAAATGACTGCAGAATGTTTAGACCACACAGAGCTGAACTGTTCCTCTATCTCGCACGTCCACCCACAGTCACTTTGGGTCATAGGTGTGTCTGCCTGATGTCTCTTTGCTTTGATTACTTGGTAAATGTTTGTTGATTGAATGAATCAAGTCATCGACTCTGATTCCAGCTTGATGCTGCTTCCGGATGGACAAACATGTCACAGTATGCTTCAGGGCTCCTTTTGTTCCCTAAGTGTGGACTGATTTCATATATGTGTGCCAACTCTTTGTCTCTCGTTAGCAAAAGATAATTATTAGCCATCCTGGGTCCTAGCATGAATTAGGGGTTGCACTTGAAACCCCCTGGAGCAGTGCTAAGTGACAGCGCAGTGGTAGGCAGAGGAAGTTGGTGCACTCGCAACCTGGCAGCTCCGGAGTTGGATGTGAATGATGGGCCATTAAACACCCAAGCCTCAGGGAAAGGGCAGACATGCAGATCTGAGTGTTGGAGGAGCCCACTCAGCGGCTGCTGCAGCATCGGCAGGGAACTGGAGAGGGTGGGAAGCCTACCTCTAGCCGCATGGAGAAGGCATGTCAGAGGCAGTCATCCTCTCCCTCCTACGTAAATCAGCAGGGAGCAGCAGGCAGCACCTCAGAAGGCATGACTAACTCACCAAACGGCCCTCCAGCTCCCTGGGAATGGCTTTGACCCTTCATGGCTGTGGGTTCCTGCTTTGAGGGTCGTGTTTGTCTTTATTCCCTTAGCCTCAGATGGGAAGCACTGCTCCAGGCAGAGTGAATGGGAAAAGCGAGGGAGGGAAGAGGGAGAGGGGAGGAGCAGGACTGAATCTTGGGTCTGCAATGAGAGAGTCAGTGGCCTCAGTGACTCATCTTGCAGCGAGGTCATCTTGTAAAGGAGCAGCTGTAAGGCCATTAGCCGGGCTTCTTGATGCGCTCGCACTTCCACAGTCTTTATGTTTCCAATTTCCATTAGTTACCAACACTTTAAAGTTCAAATCATAGCTTAAAAAAACTCAAAGGCCTGGCCATACTGCCACTTCTCCATGGCAACTGTTGGATGGATAAGCCATGCTCTCCACCTCTCCATTTCACAGGATAGGCACTCTCCCTAGGCCCCACCTTCCCACTTCCCTGCTTTGAAATGACGTTGTTTCTGAAAGCTTCGGAAATGGAGACCTCTGATGCTTGTGAGGAAAATATTTACACTCCACTAATGTCCCTCCCTCCCTCCCTCCCTCCCTCCCTCCCTCCCTCCCTCCCTCCCTCCCTCCCTCCCTCTCTCCTTTTCTCATTCCTTCCTACCTGCCTTCCTGCCTGTCTGCTTACCTGTCTGCTTGCCTTTCTCCTTTCCCTTCTTTTTGCAAGGACAGGAGCATGTGAGAAGAGCTCATGTACTTGTACACAGATGCAAAGTTCAGAGGGATCTATCAGGTCTGCCCTATCGCTACAGCTCTTCACCTTGTTCCTCTTACACAAGGTCTCTTGCTGAATCTGCAGCTCACATTTTTGGCTGGATTGGCAGGCCATCAAGCTCCATGGAGCGTCTTGTCTCTCTCTGCCCAGAGCTGGGGTTATGGATGTGGTTATGAAAATGCTAGGGACCAGAACGTAATTCCTCATACTTATACAGCAAGTGCTCTCGCCCTGGGCTGCCTCCCTCAGGGCCTCCCTTCCTGGTGTTTGTGTGTCGTGCCGATGCCACTGTTAACCTCTAGGGACATCTGCCTGGCTGTTGCACAGCGCTCTGGGGCTCTGGGTGCTGCTACCAAGTAGCTTGAGTTGGAGCATGTCAGAGAGCCTTGGGCCAAGAGTCTGAGGACCTGAGCTCCATCCCCACATACCTGTGTGATCTTGGGACACCCCTTCATCTCTCTCAGTCTCCTGCTCTTCTTGGCAAAGTTAGAGTCTGGGTGAGATCATCTCTAAGACCCTGTTTAACTCAGGAAATTTTCTCTGCCTTCAAGGAAAGATTGGCAAGAAGTTCATCAAAACGAGACTGGGGGCAGAAGATGTCTGTCTTTATCTTTTAGAGAATGCTGCAATCGAATGGTTAGAGTGTTGACTCTGAGCTACATCGCCGGTGTTTACACTTAGGCTTCACTACTGAGCTGGGAAACTGTGTGTGTGTGTGTGAGCCTCAGAGCCTTTAATTGCAGAATGGGACGTGTCTGCTTTTCTGTAACTGAGATCCAAATAACACTATCAAAAACAATTTAGTGGGGAAAGGGTTTGTTTTTGCTTCTGGTTCCAGTGGGAAAGAGTTCATCACGGCTGCAAGGCATGACAACAGTTATGTTTTCCTGGTGGCAGGAACAGGAAGCTAGCTAATCACCTTCTAATCCACACTCAAAAGGGAGTGGGAGAGAGAGAGAGAGAGAGAGAGAGAGAGAGAGAGAGAGAGAGAGAGAGAGAGAGGCTAATCAGTGAAAACTCAAAAAACGCACCGACAGCGACACACTTCCTCCAGCAAGGTGGTCCTCCTCCTGAAGGTTCCGAACCTCCCAAACAGCACCACCACCTGGGACCAAGTGTTCAAACACTCGAGTTTGTGGGGGACAACTGCCACAATGGAACAATGCCGAATGAGGTCATGGATGAAGAGTGTGCCTCGGGTCAGTGTCTGACTCATCCTGGACTCAAGATATAACATACGGTGTTTACATTTTGTGTATTTTTAGCAGCTGCAGACGGGGGATTAAAAGTGATGTGAGGTTCTAAAGGCATTTCCTGTGAGAAACTGAGTCCTTAGAAATAAGGATCCAGCGTGGAGTGATTCATTCTTCCTCCAGGGCCAGCTAGGACCGGGTCTGCCTTCTAAGGACCGACTGTGAAATTTTGTCCTGGTGTGAGACACGGCGATGGATACCCCACTTCATGACAAGAGCACTGGAGACTCAGAACAGGGAAAGGAAGTTTCTTTACGACTTTGTGAAGTCGAGAAACCGGCTAAGAATGGCTGGTGCACCGACTTGCGTGAAGAGAAGTTTCTGAACCCTCCTGTAACAAGAGCCCTCCTCCCTTCCCAGTCCCGCTGAGTGATCCGGAGGGTGCAATCTTACATGCTGCGCTGTATTAGATCTTCCTTTGCCCTCTTCCCTGCTTGTCTGCATTTTTCTCACTGAAGCCCCATACCTGTGGGCTCATCTTTCCGCTTGACATCCTGTTTGTTTTAAAGCCAGTTGGTTGTATGAGCTTGTGTCTGCAGGTCATTAGCTAAGCTTGGCTGTTGGTTCTGGTGTGGAAGGATCGTAGAGTTGGGGTGCCTGGGAGCAGCTTAAGTTGTCACCAGGGGTCTAGTGTTTCCAGGTCACCTGTGTCTGGACATAAACTGGCTCGAGGTCCCTCTGCAGATGAACCATCGGATTCTATTTCTTACATTGGTAAAGCAGAAGTGAAGTGTGGGTGATACAGGAACAGCTGAAAGTGGAGGTGATCTCTCTGACCTTTGCACTTACTGACTCCACCTACTGGACCGTATGTCGCACTGGGCACTGGGCCTTGCGGAGTGGAATGCAGCATATAGTATCTCATGTAACCCTGCCAGGGATTAATGTCTCAGTGGGAACCTGGGGAACCTGGCAGCCCCGGAAACATTTGTTTAAACATCCTCTATGCTCGTGTGAGGGAATAAAGACTTGGACGGCTGCAGGGATTTGTTGAGAATCACATCACACATCTAGAAAGTAGGTCTATTGTTCATATTCTTTGGCTTATTTTATTTCCCTTCTAAGTGCATAATTTTAAGTTCAGTGGGTTTGGGGACTAGCATCAATGCAGACACTAAGTTTTATTGTGGACGACAGATTTAAAAAACTATTTTCATTGTCTTCTCTTGCATGATTAAGATGCTGATGATGAAATTAAAATTCAAACTTTTTAAAAAATTGATATAATGGACTTCTGCTATAGTCTGTACTGCAGGGGTCAATGCCCCAGTTTTATTAATATATAAATGATAAATAAAAATTGTGTGAATATATGTGATATTTCTATTTACTAAATCATGGTGAAATGTACAGCCAAGCCAGCAACAGATCGTTGTCTTCACTACACACACACACACACACATACACACACACACACACACACATCTATATATGTGTATGTATATTTGATGATCTTTGCTGGGTGGTACTTCATCTCTACTTCCAGCAATTTTAACACATTAGAATTTTAATTTCTTACTGATTGATTATGCCTATGTGCATGGGCATGGGCAGGCCATGGCATACTCGTGGAGGTGGGAAGACAGTTGCTCAACCTGTGAGAGTCACTTCACTCTTTCTACCACATGGGTCCCAAGGATCAAACTCAGGTCATTGGCCTTGGCAGTCAGCATCTTTACCTGCTGAGCCACCTGGAGCTTTCTTCCTAACGCCAGCCACCACAAAGGCCTCACTGGGGCACAAGCTTTGCAAGACCTTGAACAGCGAACTGTGCTGAACCTGACTAGACGCATTGTTCAGTAGCACAATATTTAAAAAAAAATGTGTATGAACTTTAGGGGCTTATGAGGGTATTCATCTATAATTCCAGAACTTGAGAGATACAGGCAGATCAGAAGTTTAAGATCATTCTTGGCTATATAGCGAGTTAGAAGATAGTCCAGGTTATGTGGAAAACAACCTGCGCTATGTGGGACCCTGCCTCAAACAAAACAAAAACCTAAGCAAAACAACAATTATAAACCCAGAAAGCAACAAAACAACACCCCCAACAGTTCAACATATTCTAAGTAGTGATCCAACTCGTAAGTGAATGAGGCCTGTCTTAGAGTTTCTATTGCTGTGAAGAGACACCATGATCATGGCAGCTCTTACAAAGGAAACATTTAGTTGGGGTGCTTCATTTGAAGTTTAGATATTTAGTCCATTATCATCATGGTGGGGAGCAAGGCAGTGTGCAGGCAGACGTGGTGCTGGAGAAGTAGCTGAGAGTTCTACATCTTGCAGGCAACAGGAAGTCAACTGAGACATTGGGCAGTATCCTGAGCATAGGAAACCTCAAAGCTTGCCCTCACGTGACACACTTCCTTTAACAAGGCTACACCCACTCCAATAAAGCCACACCTCCTGATAGTGTCACTCCCTATGAGCTTATGGGGATCAATTGCATTCAAACTGCCTCAGGGCTGTGTTTCTCAAAGTCTAATGTCCAAATAGAGGGAACAACTCCATTATACACACACTGTTGCTAGGGGTGCTTTCAGCTGCAAGTGACACAGTATTTGATCAATGGCGGCTTAAAATCCTTAGGATATTTGGCAGTTTATTTGCAATGGAGTCCCATCAACGACCCCTAAAAGACTCAGGTCCTTCCTGTCTCTAGTTTTTTCTACTTTGCTTTCTTTGGTAGCTGTGTCATCTTAGATGGCTGCTTTTGTCCCAGCCTGACTCTACCCCCCACAGTTCTGATGTTACAGGTAGGTGGTCAGACCAGTTTTTTATGAGGGTGCTAAGGATTTGAACTCAGGTCTTCATACCTGCACAACAATTGTTGATACCCAGTGAATTAGCACCCCGGCCCTCTGACTCTTTGAGGCAGAGTATCACTCTCTAGCCCAGTCTGGTCTTGAGCTTGACGTTCTCCTGTGTCGACTTCCTGTGCTGGCCTTATATGCGCACACTGGCAAATGCAGAATCTGTCCAGAATCTGACTTTCTCCTGAGAACAGGCAGCCTTGCCTGAGTAAAACTTGTTCTGTGAGCGGTGCTGGAAAGGCCACCTAAGCGCTACAGCTGCCCTGCTTTCCGGGAGCATGGATGCCGGCATCTGTAGAGGTACACTTGGTTCCAGAGGACAACTCCCTCTGCAGATGTTGTGCTGAGTGCCAGGGAGGCACCCTCAGCATTGTGCGGACTCCAGATGGACTGTGTAAAGGGTTCCAGAGAGGACGTTTTGGTGTATTCCACCGAAGATGGAGGTCGGGGCGGCGGGGAGAGTTTGAGAGAGATGTTCAGACCCCCGTGGCCGGTTGCGGGGTTGAGGGTTTTACTCTGCATCTTTGTTGTTTCATCTGGAGACAGCTGAGCGGCAGAGTTTCAGCTTTGGTAATGATTGGGTGTTGGCAGTCGGGGTCCACAGCGGCAGAAGGGCCTGTAAGAGGCGGCTGAGGTAACAGTGACTGGCGTCAGGGAGAAGGCAGAAGCCTGGGCTGGGCCACCTCTGAGTTTCTTTGAAATTTTTTTTTTGTTACGTTCATTTATTTATGAGTGGGTGAGAGTATGTCACTGGAGGTCAAAGGACAACCTGTGGGCGTAGTTTCTCTCTCCCCTGTGGGTCCTAGGGAGTGAGTTCAGGTCATTTGGTTTGGTGGCAAGAGCCTTTATTTTGTGAGCCCTCTAGCTAGCGTGTTCAGACACTTTGGACCTCTCAACCCCTTTATCTGTTTTTAAACCCCTGCGCCCTGGTGCTTCAGGGCTTGGAATCTGGCTGAAAACCAACACACTCACTTTCTCCAAGTGTGTGAGAGATTTGGTCTAGATTTTACTGGCCCTGGAGAGGAATTTATGATCCCTGTATTCTCATTGTGAATCCTAAAGGTCTTTACCTCTCCCAACGAGCAAATGCGATTGGAAAAAGAAGAGACCTATGTCTGCATCAGCCCAGCTGGCTCACATACATAGACAGAGGCACAAGCAGGTTGGCGGCCCCGTAGTCAGCACCTGAGACAATGTTCTGCGTGATTAGTGGCCAGGGATCTCTAAGTGGGCATTTGTGCAACTGTTTCCATTTAATCAGTACTTTTTTTTACATATATGCATATTTTCACCTCTTAGTACAGTAATATGTTTATGTTCTAGGGACAGATCCATTCTGATTTTCCCAATAGTCAGATTATTATTACTACGACTCCCCTTCCTCCTCTTCTTCCAGTTGTATTCCCTGTGTTTGGGACATTTGCTTGTTGTAGCAAATGTTGGTTTGATTCTGTTTCTACCTATTTCACCTAGCCCCCGTGACTAGCTCCCCCAGAGAGTAAAAACAACCCAAAAATTGCTTTCTGAATGAGTTACCATTTTAGATGTTATAACTTTCCATAGAATGGAAATGTCTTTCTTTTTCTTCTTCCTTCTCCCCCTCTTCACTGTCCCCTCCTTTATTTCTCTTCCTCTTCCCCTTCTTTATTCTTTGACAGAGTCTCAAGTACCCCAGGCTGGCCTTAGCTAATGTTGTAGCTAAGGATAAGTTCCTGATCTGGTGACTCTAGCTCCCAACTTCACAGGTCACAGGCATATGCCTAGTTGGGAAATGCCATTTTAATTATTTATTTGAACAGAACAAAAAAAAAATCCATGAAATGCAATACAACATTGAGAAAGAAGTTTTTAATTAACTAACAAATAGAATATTTCCATATCTCCCTTATCTATCATGTTGCTGACTTGAAAAGGAAAAATATGAGTTGGAATGGAAGTTTATTTTTATCCATAATTCTGTCTGAGCTCCTTTTAAATTTCAGCCCTGACTTGAGTGTAGCTTATCACTATTTGTTTTGTTTAGATTAAAAAATTAATTATATGTATGTGTGTGGGTATCTGCAGTGCCTACAGAGGCCAGAAGAAGGCATTCGCTCCCCTGGAGTTGGAGTTGAGCCACCCACCGTGGGTACTGGGAACTGAACTTGGGTCCTCTGTAAAAGGGCAACTGCTTTTAACCCCTGAGCCGTCTCTTCAGCTGCTAACCGTTAGTGCTCAACAAAGCCTGTTTTGTCAAAACAAAATAAGCTCATTTAGGGACATGTATGTCTTAGTTGGGTTTCTATACTGTGACAAAGCACTAGGAGCAAAAGCAACTTGGGGAGGAAAGAGTTCATTTGCTTTACAATTCCACACCGTAGTGTATCATCAGCAGATGTCAGGGTGGGCGCTTAGGGCAGGAACCTGGAGGCAGAACCACAGCAGAAGTCATGGAAGAACTGGTTTGCTTCTCATGACTTGCTCAGCCTGCTTTCTTACATCAGCCGGGACCACCTGCCCAGGGAGACCCTGCCAGGACCACTTGCTCAAGGAGCCCCCCCCCCCCCCCTTGTGATCTGAATCTTTCAATCAATCACTAATTAAGGAAAAGCTGCACAGTTTGTCTACAAACTGGTCTTACAGAGACCCTTTCTCAGCTGCCGCTCCCTCTTCACAGATAACTAACTTGCACCAAGCTGGCAGGAAACAGGACAAAGTACTTGGCTCACAGTCCGTCAGGGTTTGAGACACATACAGTGATGTGGGTCAGATTTGCAGACCACCGTATGCTGAAGGTGAACTCCTGCACACAACTTCAGCAGGTGTGATTTCAGGGTTCCCAGCCCCTCTGATGCCAACCTAGCCCTCCTAGGAACTGATTCACAGTGCTCCCCACTTACCTGTGTCCCCCCTGCACTTGCAGTTACCAGTCAATTGTAGTTTGAGAACTGTAAATGGAAAATTCTAGATATAAACAACATGTAAGTTTAACATCTTGTATTACCCTGTATGCTATGGTGAAACCTGTGCTCTTTTGTGCACTTCCTGGGCAGAAGCCGTCCATTGCCCCATGCATCTGTGTATGTGTGTGTCTCTGTGTGTAGCCTTCACGGTAGCCAATCAGCAGTTGTTGTCTTCATTGCCATCATCTCTGATTATCTGTTTTGTGCATGAGATATAGAGGATGGGGAATATAATTGAATTTATATAATTTCGATTATAGGGTATTAGCATATGTTCCATTTATTTAGTTATTGTTTTTAGTCTCTTCTGCTCTTAAAGTAAAAATTAAATTTTATTGTAGGTATGTTCATATAAGAGAAACACATAGTATATTTAGGGTTTGTTAATATATATACAAGGCTGAACACTATTCATGATCTCCTGGATGACTTGACTGTGTCCCCTCGGATAAGTGGATACTATCCCATCTATTGTTTAATAGTATTTTCATTTCTTATAGTTTAAAAGCTTTATTATTTTTGTTTTATGTGTGCAGTGCTTGCCTGCATGTGTACCATGTGTCTGCAGTACCCTTGGATGCCAGAAGAGGGCAGAGGATCTGGAGTTTCAGGCAGTTGTGAGGTCCCTATGTGGATGCTGGGAATTGAACTCAGATCCCCTGCTAAGGCAGCAAGTGCTCTTAACTGCTGAGCCATCTCTCCGGCCCACTTCACAGTTTTGCAACTACACTTTGGGTTAAAATGTTTTGTGGACATGTGATGAATGTTTGCTTTGATGTAACCCATAACCTGGTTGGTGGAGACTTGGAACTGCAACCCAGCTCATGTGGCCCATCAGCCTGGTCCAAAGGCTAGCATTAGGTAGAGGAGGGGCTGTTGAGTCTAGAATCAGACTGAGGAACGGATGCCAAACAGGCTGCTGTCCTCTGGGGGTCACCTTCTGCTCCATTCAAGGATGTGCAGAAGGCAGAGAAGGCTGGTGTGTGGAGACTGGAAGCCAGTCTCCGGTCAGAATTTCTGTCTTCTTAACCAGCTTCCTGAGGCTGCCAGGCATGAGTGACATTTGATGGCTCTCGAGTTTTCCTCAGGATGGCATTTCTTCCAACCCAAATGCTGAGCTTTTGACTGCTTTCTGTTTGTTGTTACAAATAGCTGAATGTCTCCCACTCTGTCTTCTCTCTTCAAATCAAGATAACCCAGCCTGAAAACTAGGTGCTGTAGAGTCAGATGAGTAAGAAAGGGTGAAACTTTCGAAGCTAAGATTTCAGAAACACACACACACTAGAACAACCCTTGCCTCCAAATCAGGGCATGAAAGAAAAACCCCACAATCAGCCAAGTCGATAATCAAATGCAGGCACATTGTGAAACTCAGATATATAAAGATGATGGCTGTTTAAATCCCACCATTTACAGATACTTGTTTCCACTCTGTGCTCTTTCTAGTTCTTTCCCTTACACTGCAGATACAAAGCACACACGTCTACATATATAGTTGCAGGGGTCTCTACAAACACCAGGGCCATCAGAGTAAAGATCTAAGAGGGGCAAGAGAGAAATCTGGCTCAGCACGACTCAGGAGATGGTGTCGGTTCAAACTAGAGTCTGACACCGGGCAGCTTATTTTAGGCATGTTGAAACACAGTACAGTTTGGAAAGATGTTTTCTGATGCAACACAATCCTGTTTGAATAACAAGGCATAATTTATGTTGAAGCTATTTTCAAGGTACATGCTACTTCTTCCATAGAGGTGGGTTCTATAGATATTGTACATATGTTATCCTAAGGGCCTGGGGAGGATTTGGTGTGGACTTGGTCATACAGATAACACAGAGGTCATGTGGGCTATTATTCACCTCTGGTTTTGGCTGTGGGATCTCGAGGGAGCTCCTGGTCATACAGCTAGCGCACAGGTCACCTAGACTATTAGCCATCTCCAGTTCTGCTTGTGGAAGTTTGGGGGGAGCCATTTGTGGTCTGGCCCTACAAATAGTGCAGGAGTCACCAAGGCTGCGGGTCACCTCCATTCCCAGCCTTCTGAGTGGAAAATAGATTATATACATATCTTCATTTGAAGTGACAACCCTGTGCATTTAACATTCCTGGTTTCCCTAATACTTATCTGTGAGCACAAGGACCTTTGTGCTCCCAGCATATACACAGTTACAGGATTTCCTAGGGAGTTTGTAATTTTCTATGCCAATTTCAAATTACATTACAAACAAACATGCGTACATACATCATACATACATACATACATGTGCGTGTGTGTGTGTGTGTGTGTGTGTGTGTGTTCGAGGCCAGGGGGGAAGTTTTGGATTCCCTAGACCTGGAGGAGTTACAGGCAGCTGTGAGCCATCTGACATGAATTCTGGGAATGGAATTCAGGTCTTTTGTAGGAGCACAGTGTGTTCTTAATGGCTCAACCATCTCTCCAGCCCCATTCTTAATGGCTCAACCATCTCTCCAGCCCCCATTCTTAATGGCTCAACCATCTCTCTAGCCCCCATTCTTTTTTTTTAATTTATTTATTTATTAAGGATTTCTGCCTCCTCCCCGCAACCGCCTCTTATTTCCCTCCCCCTCCCCCGATCAAGTCACCCTCCCTCATCTGCTCGAAGAGCAATCAGGGTTCCCTGACCTGTGGGAAGCCCAAGGACCGCCCACCTCTATCCAGGTCTCCTAAGGTGAGCATCCAAACTGCCTAGGCTCCCACAAAGCCAGTACGTGCAGTAGGATCAAAAACCCACTGCGATTGTTCTTGAGTTCTCAGTATTCCTCATTGTCCTCTATGTTCAGCTAGTCCGGATTTATCCCATGCTTTTTCAGACCCAGGCCAGCTGGCCTTGGTGAGTTCCCAATAGAACATCCCCATTGTCTCAGTGTGTGGGTGCGCCCCTTGCGGTCCTGAGTTCCTTGCTCGTGCTCCGTCTCCTTCTGCTCCTGATTTGGACCTTGAGATTTCTGTCCCGTGCTCCTCTGTCTCTGTCTCCTTTCATCGCCTGATGAAGGTTAATATTCATGAGGATGCCTATGTGTTTGTCTTTGGGTTCACCTTCTTACTTAGCTTCTCTAGGAACATGCATTATAAGCCCAATGTCCTTTATTTATGGCTAGAAACCAAATATGAGTGAGTACATCCCATGTTCCTCTTTTTGGGTCTGGCTTACCTCACTCAGGATAGTGTTTTCTATTTCCATCCATTTGTACGCAAAATTCAAGAAGTCCTTGCTTTTTACTGCTGAGTAATACTCTAATATGTATATATTCCATACTTTCTTCATCCATTCTTCTGTTGAAGGGCATCTAGGTTGTTTCCAGGTTCTGGCTATTACAAACAATGCTGCCAAGATCAACTCCAAAAAATCAGTTGCCTTCCTTTACACTAAGGATAAGGAAGCAGAGAGGGAAATCAGAGAAGCATCACCTTTCACGATAGCCACAAATAGCATAAAATATCTAGGGGTAACCCTGACCAAGGAAGTGAAAGACCTATTCAACAAGAACTATAAGTCTTTGAAGAAAGAAATTGAAGAAGACACCAGAAAATGGAAGGACCTCCCTTGCTCTTGGATTGGGAGGATCAACATAGTAAAAATGGCAATTCTACCAAAAGCAATCTATAGATTCAATGCAATCCCCATCAAAATCCCATCAAAATTCTTCACAGATCTGGAGAAGACAATAATCAACTTTATATGGAGGAACAAAAAACCCAGGATAGCCAGAACAATCTTATACAATAAAGGATCATCTGGAGGCATTACCATCCCTGACTTCAAACTCTATTATAGAGCTACAGTATTGAAAACAGCCTGGTATTGGCATAAAAACAGAGAAGTCGACCAATGGAATCGAATAGAAGACCCTGACTTTAACCCACAAACCTTTGAGCACCTGAGTTTTGATAAAGGAGCTAAAAGTATACAATGGAAAAAAGACAGCATTTTCAACAAATTGTGCTGGCAAAACTGGATGTCAATCTGTAAAAGAATGAAAATAGATCCATATCTATCACCATGCACAAAACTCAAGTCCAAATGGATTAGAGACCTCAATATCAGTTCGAACACACTGAACCTGATAGAAGAGGAAGTGGGAAGTACCCTACAGCACATGGGCACAGGAGACCACTTCCTACGTATAACCCCAGCAGCACAGACACTAAGGGCATCATTGAATAAATGGGACCTCCCGAGGCTGAGAAGCTTCTGTAAAGCAAAGGACACTGTCACTAAGACAAAAAGGCAACCCACTTACTGGGAGAAGATTTTCACCAACCCCGCAACTGACAAAGGTCTGATCTCCAAAATATATAAAGAAATCAAGAAACTAGACCGTAAAAGGCTAATCAATCCAATTACAAAATGGGGCACTGAGCTGAACAGAGAATTCTCAACAGAAGAACTTCAAATGGCCAAAAGACACTTAAGGTCATGCTCAACTTCCCTAGCGATCAGGGAAATGCAAATCAAGACAACTTTAAGATACCATCTTACACCTGTCAGAATGGCTAAAATAAAAAACACCAATGATAGCCTTTGCTGGAGAGGTTGTGGAGAAAGCGGGACACTCACCCATTGCTGGTGGGAATGCAAACTTGTGCAACCACTCTGGAAAGCAGTGTTTCGGTTTCTCAGGAAATTCGGGATCAACCTACCCCTGGATCCAGCAATACCACTCTTGGGAATATACCCAAGAGAGGCCCTATCATACAACAAAAGTATATCTAGCCCTCATTCTTAATGGCTCAACCATCTCTCCAGCCCCCATTCTTAATGGCTCAACCATCTCTCCAGCCCCCATTCTTAATGGCTCAACCATCTCTCCAGCCCCCATACTTTGGTTTCCAGAAAACTTAAAATAGTGGACATTTCATTTTCTTCAGTGATGTTTTGAAGTACCTGTCATCTAACCCATCAGTGCTTGAAACACAAACATTTCTAATTGGCTAGAAGAAAATGTTATCTTGGGATCTTAATTTGCTTCTCCGGCACCTGCTGTGGTGGGCATTTTCCTTTAGTCATAGTTTCTGTGTTCCCCGGGTATTTCATGCTTCAGCCTCTCTGATATTTCCTATTGTGTTAATGGAAAAAACTCGGATAATGCTGGATTCCAATATGAAATACAGTGAAATAATTTCAAGTTTTAAAAATTTATTTTGAGGCTGTCAGGGAATCCACTCTGAGTCACCAGGTCTTGCCAAAGTCTTGTTCCTGCATCCATACTGTTTGTATTCCATGTCTTCCCAGCAGAGAGTCATCTGGGACCAGGCATGAGGCCAGGTAAGGAGTCATGTCTGAGTGGACCTGCAGGGTCCAGGTCACAGGCTTTGTGGCACATTGTGGAGAAGTGCACCCTCCATTTCGTTCCTTTCAAAGGCTGCACACGTGAGAGGGCCTTCCACAGGAGCAGCTGCAGCCTTTAGTGTCTGTGTCTGTGGTGGAGCCAGGAGGCATTGAGGTGTCTGTGTGTGCACGCGTGTGTGTGTATACGTACATGCAGGTGAATGTGTGTGAATGTGTGTGTGTATACGTACATGCAGGTCAATGAGCGTGAGCATATGAACATGTAGGTGAATGTGTGTGTGTGAGTATACGTACATGCAGGTGAATGCGTGTGAATGTGTGTGTGTGATGAAGGTTGATCTTGGGTATCCTCCTCAGTGACTTGCCCTCTTACTTGTTTAGATAATCTCTCACTGAACTTGGAGCTTGCCGATCTGGTAGATTACTTGGCCACCAGGCTTCAGGGATCCCCCTGTTTCTGTTTTCACAGTGCTGAGGTGATAGACATATGCCATCATGTCTGACTATTAGGTGGGTACTGGGGATCTGAACACAGGTCTTTGTGCTTGCGAGGTAAGGACTTTACTGATTTTCTTTACTTCCACCCTCCCCCCCGAAATAAGCTTTAAATAATGGCAGCAGGAGAAACCAGATGTTGAGGTTACCAGCATGAGAAATACAGTACTTGGCAGTATGATTATGGGCCACTTAGTGAAGACACTTTCTTTGCCACATCTCGGAGCCCAGGCTGTGTCAGGTATGAACCTTCCAGAGTCTCAGTCTGAGGAAACCTGGATCTGGAGGTTGTAGACAGTCACAATAGAAGCATAAGTGTTCCATTAGTTTATTTGTTTATCAGTGTTGAGAATCAAATCTCAGTTCTGTGCATGCTAGGCAAGTGCTCTACCACTGGGTCACACTCCAGCCCTTGCTTTTCTGACTTTGGGTTTTACTGTGTAGCCCAGGCTTGCCTGAAAGTTGAGATCCACCTACTTTTGCCTCCTGAATTCTGAGGTGACATATATGTGCCATTCTGCCAGTGTTCCAGCATCTTAATAACAAATCAGGTGTCATGAGGGTGTTACTGAGAGCTCTGTGTCCTTCATGCTGGTGTGTGTGCATGAGGACAGCCCAGAACAGGACCTACGATGGCTAACGTAGGTTCAGATGCTAACGATGCCCTGAGATGCTGTTTTAGTTTCTTTTCTGTTGCTGTGTTAAAGCACCCTGACCAAAGCAACTTAAGCAATAATAAAAAAAGTTTATAGACTCACAATTTTAGGTTACAATCCATTTCAGGGAAGCCACGGGGCAGAAACATGAAGCAATAGTCATATGATGCTCAGTCAAGAGCAGAGAACAGTTAATTGAAGAATGTGTACTAGTCCATTCTCTCTCTCTCTCTCTCTCTCTCTCTCTCTCTCTCTCTCTCTCTCTCATTTTTTGAGACAGGGTTTCTCTGCGTATCCTTGGCTGTCCTGGAACTTGCTCTATGGACCAGGCTGACCTCAGACTCACAGAGATCCTCCTGCCTCTGCCTCCCGAGTGCTGGGATTAAAGGCGTGCACCACCACCACTCTTACACAGTTGAGAGTCTCCTTCCTAGGTAATGATTGCCAACCACAGTGAATGGGTCTTTCCACCTTAAGTAAATGTTACTGACACACCCACAACCTGACATAGACATTCCATCATGGAGACTTCATTCTCAGTCGATTCTAGATTGTGTTAAGATAATAATTAATACCAACCATTGAATATGGAAAGGTGAGGACCAACACATTTTGAAAATATCCTTTCCTAAAATACATAAACAGAATTGTGCTTCTTCTTTCCTTTACCTGCTATACCTGGTGCTTCAGCCTTTCTCCTGTGATCTGGTTTTCTAGCTGTCTGGGTACCATGCTCTGCACCCCAATTCTTCATTTCCTAGTGCTGGAGCTCCCCCAGAAGTTCGTTTCCATTTTGGTTGAACCAAAGGGCTCTGTTTCAGTCTCTGATCTGGGGGTTCAATGTGGTCATCTTCACAAGCATAAAATTGTGTAACTCTCAAAAAATACTTCACAGACATTTAAAGTCAGCTTGGGATGTGCCTTAATGGGCTTGTGGGCTTGATTTCTTTGTAGATATCTTCTTTATCTCCATAGAATCAGGACATTCACATCTTGGTGGTGGTGTGTGAAGAATTTCCAATGATAGTTGTTTCCGGGGTGGGGGTGGGGTGGAAAGTCACTTTTCCAGAGTTTTCTGAGAGCAGAAGATTGAAATATATAGGCATTTGTGATTGGGAGGTGCTTCAGGATGAAGTACTGCACTAAGATTTGAACTCCCAGTTGGGTATGGCCATGCCTGAAACCCCAGCTCTTGGGAAATGGAGACAAGCTATCAGGAATTCAAGGCCTCTCTTGGCCACATAGAAAATTTGAAGCCAGGCTAAGGTACAAACAAGAAAGCAACAAAATCAAATGAAAAAACAAGAACAACAACAACAAAAACCCTAATGAACCAAATATATTCAATAAGATGTAACTTCCAGAATCTTAGAGTATGAATGCATTTGGGAGTCTTAGATAGTTATGGTATAGTGCATGGGTTGTCCATGAGGAAGTTTGTAGATGGAAGTTTCTGTCCTACCCAGTCACACAGCCATTTAGTCCCAAAGAAACACACTGAGGCTTATAAACTGTTTGACATCTTAGCTCAGGCTTATTACTAACTAGCTCTTACAACTGAAAATAACCCATAATTCTTATCTATGTTTAGCCATGTGGCTTAGTAACTTTTCTCAGTAAGGCATTCATATCTTAATTCTCCTGTGTCTAGCTGGCTGACAACTGCGTCTCTTTTCCTCTTTCCAGAATTCTCCTAGTCTGGTTGCTCTGCCTATACTTCCTGCCTGGCTATTGGCCAATCAGCATTTTATTAGACCAATATGAGTGACAAATCTTTACAGAGTACAAGAACATTATCCCACAGCATATTTCTGGGCCTATAATGAGATGGTAGTAGGTCTGAGGTTGGGAAACATTTTCAATGGTGGGCAGGATATTGAAAAATGGGAAATACCACCATTTAGCTGGATTTCTCTTCTCTCCCTTTTATTACACCTGGACTCCTAGTCCATGCAGTGGTGCCCCCCTTCTCCAATTAACTCTCTTCAAAAATGCCCTCATGAACACTGTTATGGTTACTTTTCTATTGCTGTGATAAAACATCATGACTAAGGAAACTTATAAAACAAAACTTTGATTTGGGACTCATGGTTCCAGAGGGTTAGAGTCCGGGACCTCATCAAGGTAAGGAGCATGGCAGCAGGCAGGCACATGGTGCTGAAGCAGTAGCTGAGAGCTCACATCTTGATCCAGGGTCATATCCAGGATGCCTGTGAGACCAAACTCTGAAGGTGCTCTAGTCCTTTGATACCCATGGAGGGTCCGAGGACACTCTAGTTTCTTATGCATCATGTAGCATGCACATGTAAGTTATGTACAACCTCCTATATGTATTAACTCATCTGTGGATGACCTATGTACAATACCCAAAAACCACAAATGGTATGCATAAGTAGTTGCTATACTGTACTGCTTAGGGGATAATGATGAGACAGTCCCCATGTGTTTAGTACAGATATGTATTTCCCTGAACATTTTTGACCTACAATTGGTTAAATCTGTGGATGGGGAGAGCTGACTGTGGTAAACAAGGCTCCTCTCCAAGATGTAGAAGATGAAGTTGCCGAAGTGCATTGTTCGTGGGTTCCAGTTTGGGGGTCTCCTGTGCCATCAGGTGGTGATTACTGCTGCTGGTGAGGACACCAGCCACAGATATTCATTACTCGTGATGGGGGTGGTCATGAAACCTCTCGCTCATCAGCTGTCTTCAGAGGAAGTGTAAGCTCATTGGCCGCCACGGGTTCATTCACTCCAGTGTCTGACTCTGGACGGCCTTTCCAGCTTCAGTTCCCTGGTGTCTTTGCTTTGAGATGTGTGCTAGCCTTATGCTTCCCAAGGACAGCTCTCCACAGTTCTCCTCTTTTCCTCTGGAAAGTAGTTCCGCCCCAAAGAGGCTCAGATTTCAAACCTCTCAGGTATTTACAATTCATGGTGGCCTGGTTAAGGCACAGGCAAATCTTCCCCAGCACAGTGTGTTTGAAATAACGTTTCCCAAGTCTATTTGGTATGAAACTCTTTGCTTGTTTGTTCATGTGCACACACATACAGAGGCCTCTTTGAATTAATTGAGATGTCTTCCTTAGTTGCTTCTCACCTTATTTTTCTGAGACCAGGTCTCTCTCTGAACCTGGAGCTCACTGGTTAGTCTAGGCTGCTGGCCTCCCCAGTTTCCCCTTTCCCAGGGCTGGGATTACTGTAAGCATTGCCACCTGGTCTCTAACCTGGGTGTGGGGGCACTGGCAGAGGTCCTCATGTTCATATGGCGAGACTTTATGTCATAATTGGCGAGTGTACGCTGATGTGACATATCCTTCTTGGTGCTGTACCTTCTATAGATCTGGACAATTTACAATGATGTGTTCACCATTACAGTACCACAGAGAATGTTTGCATCACCATAAAAGTCCTTTGTGCTTCATATGGTGCCTCCCTCCTTTCCTTCCTGGCTTTGGTGGACATTGAGGTTTATACCGTGTCCACAGGTCTCTTTCCCACAACAACATTCAGCGGGAATCACAGATACATAGCCTTTTCAGATTGGTTTCTTGTACTTATTATTACACATGCAGGATCCCTTCATGTCTTTGCATGGTTTGATAGCTAATTTGTTTTTAATGCTGGTAATATTCCAGAGTCTGGATGTACCATCTTTTAAAGTATGACAGTTTCAGGACCATTTTCCTGTCAAGAAAGAAAAATGGATTTGACTAGAGGAAGAACAAGCTAATCTGGTAACGCCTTTTATGAACTGAACACCAAACCAAGAAAGGTGACGGCACCGGAGGATGAATAGGGAAGCGATGGCAGAGTGCCGCCAGTGAGAGTCTGGGAGGAAGACTGACTTGATGGACATACAGATGTCAAAAGAGTCCTTCCTTCTCCATGTGCATGTGAGTGCGGGCATCCATGCACCAGGGGGCACACAGAGAGATCAGAAGAGGACAGCCTCACATGCTGGCTCGCACTTGCCACTGTTTGAAGCAAGGTCTCTGTTTTGTTTTTCATTGTCATGAGGCCAACTGGCCCATGATCTGCTGAGGATTCTCTTATCTCCACCCCTTATCTCCCATAGGATTTCAAGGCTTACAGATTTGAAAGCGACTGTGTTTGGCTTTACGTAGGTTCCAGGGATTTGAACTCATGTCTCCGCGCTTGCCCAGCAAACACTTTACCCACTTCTCCATCTCTTTAGCACTTTATAGGGTCTTTAATAGTGGAGATAGACAGATTGACACATGACATCCATGGAGTTGAATGATAATTATATCTATGTTAAATGTTAACTTTGGCAAAACCAAGCAATTTCCCTGAGCTTATCCAGCTGGAGAGAACAGACAGCATGAATAAAGAAAGACATGTGGGCGGCCGAGTACAGGGTGCGTATGGGGAGCCATATGTAGATGGTTGTGGTTGGAACATGGGGTGTTTTCATTTTAACCCCAACTCTTCTTGATGTGGATGCTAATTTGGGGGTTATGGAAACGGTGTGGGCCATGTTCTTGGCTTTGCCAGGTGTCCTGTTCTAGCCACATGTCTCAGTTTTCTCTTCTTCAGACCAACACTGTGCTGATGTCTTGGAGGTCTCTGGTGGGGTGAGAGGTGTCTGCAATGAGTTACCTCTAGCACACTGCGACTCCTCAGGATGGAGGACAGATTCAGTGTCTCTCTGGGGTGGTTGTGTGCTTGGCAGGAAGATCTGGACATGGTGCTCTCAGCCTTCATCTTCCTGCTTGTTTGGATGAACCTCTTACAGCATCTGCCTTTGAACCAAGCCTGCAGGGAATCTCAGAATTCTGCTGGAATATGTCTGAGAATGTTTTCTATCCATACACCATTGTTCCTTACTGCTTTCGGTTTCAGTATCTTGGAGCTATGTCTTATTACTTCTGTCCGGAAGGTCTCTTTCTACCTAACAAGTAATATCAGTCTTTCCTCGCTTTTAAGTCCATATTATTGAGGATAAAGTTGAAAAGGAAAGAAGCGTTTGAGCTCGTAAAATTAAAGAGTTCTGAAGGGGCAAGATGAGGCCTGCTCAGGCTAGAGGAGCTCAGCTGACTAATACATCCAGTTAGGAGTTTGGTGGGGTGAATTGTGCTAAAGATTAAAAAGCCCTTTAAATGTAACTTGCATCTTGTGTCTGGGCCCCTGATGGAAGGAAGGTATTTAATAGATCTTCCAAGATGGTAGCCAGTCCCCAGGAGACTGGCCAAACCACTCAAAAGCATTTATTGAAGTGGCCCTTGCTTCTCCTCAGAAGAAACAAACACATACTCATTTCATCATTGGCTGTTCAGGTTTCAGCTTAACTTTGATCTCTAGGAAGCAGCCTTGACTTCCCCAGGGTGGATTTCATTCAATAAATAGTGCTCAACAGATGGGTCAGTATCTGCCATGAGCCTTGGATGTCGTAACTCAGAGATCTTGAAGGGGCTCCTAAGTTAATGCATTTGAATGGCCTTTGAAAGCTGAAATTAGAAAGCAAGACCAAGATGGTTCACGGGACTGGATACAGCAATAAAGAAGGTTTCTGTTACGAGGAAGCGTGCCTTCCAAGTGGGAATGTAGAAAATATGGCAAATAACAAATAAGATAATTTCAGGTAGTGATGTGTACCAAGCTGGGAAACAAAGCAGAGAAAGGTGAGAGGTCAGCACTGGGCTGGGAGGACTGGAGCCTCTTGGTAGGATGGTTAATAGAGTAGGTGTTGGGAGAACCCATGGAGTCTGGGCCCAACATGATCAGGATGACAAGTGTTTGAAGCCTGAGGGGGCAGGTGAAAGTGAACAGCAGGAAGGAAACAGTAGGCAGGTCTACAGGAGGCCAAACGGGGAGAGTGAGGAGACAGTACCTACAAGGTGCAGTAGAGGCCATCTCCCACAAGATTTGCGTACAAGGAAAACATTGGATCTTATTCTAGTGGAAAAGGAAGCTGTTCCAGGGGTTTGAGCAGAGGATAGGCAAAACTTTACTTACGATTTAAAGCAATGCCATTGTGATGATGCATTTATAGATGGGAGTGGGGAAAAGGATGAGGGACATTTTGGATGTACCGGGAGGTTCTCCTGGATGGGGTGAGGACACACACATTTGGGATGTTCTTGGAATGTAGAATGCTCCGAGTTACTGATTGGATATGAGGAATGAGAGAAGAAGAAATTAAGAGTGAAAAAGAAAGAATGGCTCCTGAGATTTTAATTTACCACATTTTTACATTTGGGGATAAATTTGTAGGCTGGTGTGTGGTTGGTCATGTGGTGGCAACAGGGAAGTCGAGATCTCCAGCTGGAAGTGGGCCAAGCTATAACCCTCAAGGCTGACCTCTTGTTTTCTGCCAGCTCAGCCCTACACCCAAAGGTTCTCTAGCTTTCCAAATAAGGTCAGCTGGCTTGGGTTCCAGCGCTCAAATCCTCGAGCCTGTGGGTGGTGTTTCTCATTGAAAACAAATGGCGGTGAGCTTGTTTCTGTTCCCCCTCGGGTGCTGAGGATCTAACCAGGGCTTTCCACATGCCAGGCAGACAGGCAACTCTACAGCTCTGTTTCTGAGCCATGGGATATTGAACTTCAGAGTGGCCCTGCCTCCTATTGCTCACTCTGTTCCTCCTGAACCCACGTCTCTCATTAGACCTTCCACAGTGTCGGTGATTGAAACCTGGGCCATTTGTTAGCAGGCTTTTGATACACTCAAATTTTAGGTCACGTCATTCCTTGCAATGAACCACTATTTCGTGCTTTCCAGGACGCTTGGCAGTATCGCTGTCTTTTTTCACTAGGTTGTGATAACTAGAAATATTCCTAGAACTGTCTAGGCACCACTGTTCCCAGCAGAGAGTCACCCAGAATCAGTGTGACCTTCTCATAAGCAGGGCTGAAAATCTGTTCTCTCTGCCTCTTTGGTTGTTAACATTGTGCAAGGTGTACCCTTAGGGAATTGGGAACCATTGTGTTGAGTGAATGGATCACAGATGGACGTCTTTACAAAATTCATTTTTGGTTATCTGCTGTTAAAACTGCCTCATCCCTGGGTAACCTCATTTGAAAGAGTGAAGGAGTTCGGTGTGTTTGATCTTTGGTGGGACACAGAAATTTGTCACTGTACTTGGGATGTTCCCATAGTTGTTGAAAGGATATGGCCATGTTTGGCTGTCATTTTTCATGCAGTTTTTGGACTACGGCGGCAGGCTATGTGGCTCGCGGATCCCTACTTTCTTCTTCGTGCATTATGCTGTTACCTAATGACTCCAAGAGCCAGGAAGATGCAACTTTCACAAGCACAGTCCTTAAGATTCTATTTTTCAGGCTAGAGTTGCCCCGAGAGTCCCGGAGCCAGCCCAGCACCTGCCCTTCACCTCTAGATGGAGATTCAGAGTTGAGGGGTCTTTTCCAGTTGGAGCCAGAGTAGTGTTAATAACTCCTCCTGTGAAACAGTCGTACCAATTCACACTCCGCGGGGAGCCTTTATCCCACACTGGTTGGAGGGTACCAGTGTATGAGTGACTCACAGTGGGCGCTGACATGGCGAGAAAGAGATGACGCACTAACTTCCCTCCGTACTGCACCACACAGGACAGCCTCCCACTGGGGTTCTGTGAGTAAGTGTCTAGTCCTCCCCGTACCCATCTTGTTGCTATCTCCTTTAACCATGTCAGCACTGGGCATGTCCTCTAGCTGCCTGCCATGGAAGACAGAATTGATAAGGAGCCTCTGGGTCCCCTGCACTGAATAATCTTCTCCCTTTTAGTTTTTATTACTTTACATCTTCATGATTTTTGTCGTATCCTGGTAGCACTTCTTGCAAGGGTTTGCAAACTAAAGCCCATGATCTGATTTAGTACGTAAAGTTTTAGTGGGACAGAATTGCACAATTTGTAAATGTAATCGATGTTTCTGTGGACAGCAGTTGAATTAAGTCATTGCCACAGAGACTGTACGGCTTGCAGAGCCTAAGTTACTTCTTATTTATCCTTAAGGGAAAGTATAGTGACCTTTAACTTACATTATTACTTAGTCAATCTCTTCTTAAGTTGAATTCGTTTTAAAATTACTTCATTATTATGGAAATTATCAAGCTTTGAGAAGGGAGAATGCATAAAGGTTCTTTATGTTCCATTATCCAGCTTCACCTTATGCTAAATCTTCTATTTTGTATTTCATATTATTTTATTTTAACCTTTTAGAGACCGATTCTTACTATGTAACTCCGACTGGCTTGGACTTCATGATGTCCCACCCCAGGCTGCTGAGTACCGGCATGGCAGGCGCACATTACCGTGTCTAGCAATGTTTGCTTGTTTTAAGCAACATTGTTGATGTATAATTAATATTCAAAGCCCCACCTATTTAATCCATGTAGTTTGGTGACTTTGGACTTACCTGTGACACCATCGCCATAACCGAGGCATTTCCCATTATCTCCAAACATGCCCTTATGCCTCTGTGCTGCTTGAAGGAGCACCTATCATGAGTTTTCAGGGTTCTAACACCCAATAGTGTCATCAGCCACCCACACCGTGTTGTCCAGCCCTTCTTCAGAACCTCCTCATCTTACACGGCTACATGTCACATCCTCAGCAACCCCTCCTTGCTGCAGAGAAGCAGCTGCGGGAGCCCGTCGTTCTACTCCCTGCTGCTGCAGGCTCGAACACCTTAGGCATCTTGCATAAATGGAATTGTGTAGACTTGTGTAGTGTGTGTATTTTAGTTAGGAGAAGTCTTCCAGATTCACACATGCTGCGGCAAACTGTGAGATTATGTTGGTAGAGTTTGTCCAGTTGGTGCAGAGCTCTGGGCTTCATCCTCGGCACCACATAAAACCGAGCATGATTACACGCACTGTAACTCAGCACAGGGAGGTGGAGGCTGGGAGACAGAAGTTCAAGGTTATCCTCAGCTACATGGCATCTTGAAGCCTTCCGGAGTCCCTGAGATGATCCTCTTTTTAAAAGTCTGTGTAATAGTGGGGAATTCAGATCCGTGGCTGAACACTTATTTAGCATGCACTGATGGTCCTGGGCTCATCCTCAGTGCTACAAAATAAGTAAAAAAAAAAAAACACCAAAAGAAAAAAAATCCCTGTATATTTTACTTCAGAATATGCATTTTCCTTATCTCTTGGTGTGTATATAGTCCCCCCACCAATTTGGCTATTATGAATTATACTACAATGAAGCAATAATTGATAGAATTATTACAATGAGGTAAATAATTGATAGAATAAAAGGCATTCCACATAAGGGGTGAAAATAATTGCAAATCTATATCTGATAAGGGGCTACTATTCAAAATAAATCAGGAAAACACTAGAAATCAGTAGTGAAAGACAAATAGCTCAATTAAAAAAATGGTCAAAAGGTATTACATAGAGTGTTCTCCAGGTAAACAGGTCGGCAGCAGTACTGCGAGGCTCTGCAGTGGAGGCTTGCAAAGGGTCAGTCCATGTCTCTTAGGGTGTTCCTTACCAAAAAGACAAAAATGGGCAGCAGAGTATCAATACGGCCTTGATTCCCAGCACTCACATGGTGGCTCACGACCATCTCTAACTCCAGTTCTAGGAAATTTGACTCTGTGGGTCTCTGTGGGAACTGCATGCACACGGCACATAAGCACACATGCAGACAAAACACATAACAATAAATACATCATGGCAAGAATGCTAAGGAGCTGGGTCTTTTGTGTGTCAGTGGGAGTGTAAATGGTGCAGCGGCTGTGGAAAGGACAGTGTGGAGCTTCCTCTGGTTGTGATTCCATAGTTCCTCTTCTGGGTTCACATTGGAAAGAACTGGAATCAGGATCTTGAAGGAAGAGCTGCATCTCCAAGTTCATTTGTCATTCAGAACAACCCAACACAGTCTTGTTTTCTTTATATTCTCTTATTGGTATGTCCATGAATGCAATAGTGACATGGATGTCATGGGAGGCAACCAGTTGCTTTCTGATTGTATTTAAGGTCTACTTGACATAGAGAACTCATACCTACTACTATAAATCTTTCTAAGAACCCATGGTTCAAAGTTCAGAGGCCCAGAGGTAAAGGTGCTACTATTATTTTGCTAAGTGGTAACTATGTCCATAGGTTCAGACTGTCTTCTAAATACACATTTCTATACCCACAGATTAGTGTAACTCTCAGTCTGCATCAGAATTTTGTTTGTGCAATTAATAAACATTCAACTAGCCAAAATGCAGAGAATAACTGTTTGCAGCATGCTTAACAATAAATGGGACTTCTGTATCACCTGCCCCGCTGAAGACTCAGGGAAATCACAAAAGAGGGGGGCCAGGGGTCAGGAAGGACTAGAGTGAAGCAGAGTCTTCACTTCCTCCTGGGCATAGCAGGACCCTGCACTCATGAACTCCTGGAAACTGTGGTTGTCTGTGCAAGAGCAAGCCAGCCAACAAAAAAAATTCTCTCTTAAGCCAGGCATGGTGGTACATATGTTTAATTCCAGCACCCAGGAAGCAGAAGCAGCAAGATCTCCGTGATTTGAGGTCATTTTGGTCTAACATAGTGAGTTTCAGGAAAGTTGGGGGCTACATAGTAAGACCTTATCTCAAAAACAAAATTGCAACAAAAATTCTCTCTTGCTAATACTTTCCCTGTCCTCCTAATTATTTTAATGCAAACATTGGGGATTACATGATTTATTGCAAAACACCAGTAAGTATCTGTAAAGATAAGGGACTCTATGTTATGACTATAAAGACAACTTTATTGCCACACTTGAAATAATTATTAATAGGATCAAGCCATCCCAAATGCATCACGGTTTGGTTCAAGCAGCAATGATTTAGATATGATACTTATATGTATTTTTCTCCTATGCAATAGAATAACTATTGATTAATTAAAAGCTTAAAAGGAAATTGTGTTCATATACCCTTTAAATCGAACTTTCACACCACTGATAGACCCAAGTTGGGACACCAGGTTAAGGCGTTTGCACATTTCTTCTTTTCTTGGCATGGTGAGTATTGTGGTATTTGTGCTTTCTTCACTCCAGAAGAGTTAGTCAGTGCCTGGAGCAAACAGCAGGAACACAGCCCAAGCATGAAATCTGAAACAATCACAGCTATATAGTCACCTCCATCAGCTCAACGGGATTTACGAAACGACTGAGACCAGCAGATATAATTGGGTAAACAGAAAATAGAATTAAGGTAATCTATCCTAAATGTACCAAATCCCTGTAATGAGTCGCTTTCAGCAGTTGTGGAAACATATAATTACCAAACAAATTACATGTTATTTTTATCTAAGAAGCTAATTAAGTGTTCTGTGTAAATTATTATGTGGTGGTACAAGGATCCGAATTGTATTAAGTACCTAATTGGAAAAGGGCCGAGACCCGAGGATTTTCCTGGGAATAGGATCGGAGGAGAGGAGAGCAAGTGGATCTGATGGTGGAGCAGGGAGTTGTGAGAGGGTGGGTGGGAGTGGAGAGGGATTGGGCATCTCTAGTTGGGTTTGCTTGAACTTGGAAGGCTGAGTTTAAGTTGGTCCCTTTCACTAACCTTGAGCGGAACATTTGCCCCATCTAACTTGACTCCAGGTTCTGTCTTCTCCATAGAGGTTACATAACTCCCTGCCTTGGCTTTTATTTCTTGTGACTCAGTAAATCTCCTAACATCTCCTTGTGAATTGGTGTCCTTTTATACCCTGGAATGTAGGGAAGTGGACATTTGGGGACAGACTCATCTTCCTTCCCATAACTCCAAACCAGATAAACTAAATACATGTTTCAAAGAAGCTTTTAAGTGGAACTAGCGTCACCCAAACATCCCTGTTAAATAGCCAATGCAAACACCTGGCTCTCTGCAGGGCAAAGCAAACCAGGAGGAGCACAGTGTATAGATCAGAGAAAACATCAAAATCAGACACTATTAAAGCCCTGGAATCAATAAGATATTATGTGCATGAAATAATAACAGAATATTTTCATCACTGAAAACCAGAGAAGAGCTCTTACAAGTTATAAACACGAGTGCACGGATGCAGTAGATGCAGAATGAAAAGCTGAGGAAATACCTTAGAGTACTGGAAACTTGAGAGAAGAGACAAAGAGTTAGGTGGTTAACTAGGCACGGAAGTGCTGGGAGACAAAACCCGGCAGCTCTCTGAAAGGTCATCCTGGTCTACATAGTGAGTTCTAGGCCACCCAGGGCTACCAAGTGAGAGCATACCTCAAAGAATGAAAATCTTAAATGTTACATGTTAAGAATCATGGAAACAGTAAGATATCATGAGTGATTTGATGGAGCATTTGGGGCAGATATGTCAACAGACAATAGGGAATCCGAAAAACTCATGTTAACGGATCGGAGTTCTTGAGATCAGGGCCTCATGCTTATGAACTGAGCCATTTCCTCAGCTCCTACAAACCTAGTTTCTTAAAAATATTTATTTTGTAAATTCTTTGAGAATTTTACACAATATATTTGATCATATTTACCTCCTCTAACTTTTCCAAGATCCCCTCAACTTCATATGTTGAGTCCAAGTTGTTCTTTTCACATAGTTCCGGGGGTGTGGCCATCCACTGGAGCATGGCTGACCTATCAGGGGTTATAACCTTAACAAAAACTGATTCTCCATCTTCCAGTAGCCTTCCACAGCTCTGCAGCCAGGGGTGGCAGCTGGTAAACCCTCCTCTTTCATGCTAGAATGTCGACTGGCTTGATCTTATGCAGCAATCATAGCTGCTCTGAGCTCAGGAGTGCAATAGTCCAGTCACGTTCAGAGGACACAGTTTTGCTTGGTTTCTCCCTGACCTCTGGCTCCTAAAGTCTTTTTGTCCCCTCTTCCACAGTGCTCCTGAGCCTTGGGGATTGGTATAGATGTCCCTGTTGAGGTGGAGAAAGCAATGGTTGGCATCCTTTGCACTTTGATGAGTTGTTCACTTCTCTACCAACCACCACCCACTGTACAAAGAAACTTCTCTGATGAGCTCTGAGGCTGCACTCATCTGCGGGTATAGAGAGTTTAGAGGGCAGTTTGACACTATGTCTATTTGGTAGAATAGTTGTAAGGTAGCCATGAGTTCCCTAACCATGGGTTCTTGACAAATGTGCAGAGGCATTTATTTCCTCCTCTGCAACAATGTATGGCTACCTCCACAACATTTATGCCACTGTCGAACCATGGGGGTATCTTGCTGTGCAGGTAATTATTATAGTTTATAAAGTTCACATCTGGGTAAGTCTGTTGGTGACTCCCCTACCTCCCAGCAGCCTACACAGCACCCTCTAGTCTCTATTATGGAAGCTAGCCAGCATGGAGAAAGCTTCCTGTTCAGCACTAACTCTTGTTTATTATGGAAAGGAAGAAACCCGCAACAAGATATTTCTATTGAGTGCTAGTGATAGATTTTTATTCCTAAGTGGGTGGTGGTGGTGGAATTGCCATATTTCCTGTAGTCTATACTATGGTAGAAAGAGTGCTGAATTGGAGTTATAAGATAAGATTTATGGGCCCTGTCTTGCTGTTGGAGAACTGTCTGACCTTCCACAAAGCCCTGCTCCTTCCTTCCTAGCACTGGTATCTCATCTGTAAAATGTGGGAAAGAGGCCCTTGGCATCCTTAACGTCAAGAGGTGCTCTGAAAGTGACATGCCGTGTTGGGAATGGGCACCGTCAGTACAGCCAGAGTCTGGCTATAAGAAGGAGCGATGACAGCCACGGGCAGCTGCACAAAGGCAAAGCCTGTGGCACCCCTGGTGGGCTAAGTGGGCTAGATGCAGGCACAGTTGGAAAGCTGCTCTCTCTTGTCTTCCAGTTTGGTTCTTCAGTAGATTGGCATCATTTTCAAATGAAGCTGTCTCCTCACCTCCACCTCCAGGATGGCCAGGGTCCACCGGAAATGTCATGCCTCCATTTTTGTCTGCTCGGTGACTTTGAAGTAGAGAGTAGAGTCTCCTTGCTGTAGCACTATCAAAAATCCCAGGCAAGGCCACCAAGCTGGCTCAACAGGCAAAGTACTTGCCATGCCAACCAGATGACCCGAATTTGATCCCTGGAACCAACGTTGAAAGAGAGAACTGACTCCTGAAAAATTGTTCTCTGGTCTCTACACGTGTGCCGCCACACTCAAATTTTTTACATAGGCACGCGCGCGCGCGCACACACACACACACACACACACACGTTAAATGAACAAATGTAGATACAAAACTGTTGCTGGCGAGGCGACTCAGGGGGTAAGGGTGTTTGCAGGTACTCAAATTTTCTCTGAAACTACAGAGGACAAGAGGTGAATGCCATTGGTTTCCTGAACATTCCAGAAGAAACTTGTTTTGGATTGGATATTACTCTTGCCATTGTCTACCTAGTGAGCTATGCCAGAAACGTTCACTGAGTCAGGGAGGACTCAGTCTAGTCCCAGCAGAGATATCCACTAACTCTGTGACTTTAGGTGTATCTTTTAGGAACTTAATCCCCACATCTGTGAAGTAGATTTGGGCTTCAGTTATTCAGGAATCTCCCATCTTTCCTTCCTTAGACACTTTAAAAATTATCCTTTTGTTTTTTTCTCCCTATGCTATGCTGTGTATCTGTCAGCAAAATAAGACACATTATTAACTAAGTAAAAAATTTATTGTATCATAAAACATTAATCAACATGTAATTATCATTTAGAAATGTCTGTTCAGCAGGACTAAAGTAATTGATGAAGCACTGAATTACATCTCTTCTATCCCAAAGCCAAGAAACTTAGTGCTGATTTAGTATTTGTGGGTTAGTTAAGACAGCCTGTTACAGTGTTATTTCCATTAGGTGTTACAATATATTATAATATAGGTCTCTATTTCTCATCTATTAAATCCCAGAAGTCACAAATGATTATATATAGATATATTTGTTTTTCTTAAGTAGATTATTTTGTAAACAGAGATTTCTCTTTCATTCTTGGCTGTCCAGACCTGAATAATCACACAGAAAGTATATTAGTTATAACACTGTTTGGCCTGTTAGCTCAAGCTTCTTATTAATTAACTCTTGCATCTTAAATTAACCCATTTCTATTAATTTGTGTATTGCCACAAGACTGTGGCCTACCGGTAAGGTTCCTGTGTGACCTTCTCCTTTGGCAGCTACATGGTGTCTCTCTGACTCTGACTACTCTCTATCTCTATCTCTTCCAGCCTAGCTATATTCTGCCCTGCCATAGGCCAAATCAACTTTATTCATCAACCAATAAGAGCAGCGCATATACAGAAGGACCTCCCACATCATACAACTATAATACAACTCTTGCACCTCAGGCTCAGGGATCACAGTGAAGGAGGGGTAGAAAGAGTCTTGTTGTAAGACTCTGTTCCCCAGAAGTGTCAGAGAGTCTACACCTTGAAGTCTCATCAGTATGACCGCCGAAACAGGGATGACACCAGTGGATGTGCTAACATGGAATTGGGAATCGTGTGGAGCTTCAATCTTAGACAAAGAGCTAGAGGCAACTAAGGAATGTTGAAAGCAGGAAAAATAGTTTTCCTGAGGGGGGGAGAGTTCCTAAATTAGTTATCCAGCACCAATGGTCAAGATATGAAATCATATACATACAAATAACATATTGATCAAGCAGGTTGTACTTATATATTTAGGATATATATGTATGTGTGTGTGTGTAAAACAAAGAAATAGAGGCCATGGATTTGATAATGAGCAAAGGTATGTGTGTATATGTGTGAAGAGTTGGAGGGAGGAAAGGGAAATGATGAAATTATATTTTAATTTTAATAACTAACACAAAAAATAAATAAAAATAAGTAAAAACAAAGCAACAACAAAAACCCAGGCCAGGCCTGGGAGATGACCTCAGTTGGTAAATTGCATGTTTTTAGTGCCTTAATAAAAAGCTGAGCACAGCGGCATATACCTGTAACCCCAACACTGAGGATGCACGGAAAGGAGGGTCCCAGTGGCTCCCCCATCAGCCAGCCTAATCATTAGATGAGCTCAGTGAAAAACCCTGCCTCAAAAACTAATGTGGAAGTGGTTGAGGAACATACCCTCTGGCCCCCACATTCATGTGTGTGGTTAGGCCACACCAGTGGAAACATTTGTATCTGGGATTTCTGCTGAAAAATCAGAGATACATACAGCTTGGGTTTCCTTGTGGCATCATCTGATATGAGTAGAAAAATGGCTATCTCCTTCATTTTTGTTATACTGATTCAACCTTATGGATTTCATTTGAACAAGGTTTCTTTTTATTGTTATAGTGAGCTATATATTTTTCTCCACTCTTCTCCTTTCTTAACCACCTCCCCTTCTATCCTCTTCCATGATCCCCAAGCTCCCAATTTACTCAGGAAATCTTGTCTTTTTCTACTTCCCATGTAGATTAGATCCATGTATGTCTCTCTTAGGGTCCTCTTTGTTGTCTAGGTTCTCTGGGATTGTGAATTGTAGGCTGGTTTTTCTTTATGTCTGAAAGCCACTTATGAGTGAATATACATTATATTTGTTTTTTTTTTTTGGTCTGGTTACCTCACCCAATATGATGTTTTGTAGATCTAAACATTTGCCCACAATTTTCAAGATATCATTATTTTTTTCTGCTTTTTAGTAATTCATCATGTAAATGTACCATATCTTCTTTATCCATTCTTCAGTCGAGGGGCATTTAGGTTGTTTCCAGGTTCTGGCTATTACAAATAATGCTGTTATGAACATAGTTGAGCACATGTCCTTGTGGTATGATTGAGCATCCTTTGGGTATATGCCCAAAAGTGGTATTGCTGGATCTTGAGGTAGGTTGTTTCCTAATTTCCTGAAAAATGGTATTGCTGGAACTTGAGGAAGGTTGTTTCCTAATTTTCTGAGAAATTACCATACTGACTTCCAAAGAGGTTGTACCAGTTTGCACTCCCACCAGCAATTCAGAAGTGTTCCCTTTTCCCCACATCCTCTCCAGCATAAGTTGCCATCAGTGTTTTTGATCTTGGCCATTCTTACAGGTATAAGATGGAATCTCAGAGTTGTTTTGATTTGCATTTCTCTGATGGCTAAGGATGTTGAGCATTTCATTAAGTGTCTTTCAGCCATTTTAGATTCCTCTGTTGAGAGTTCTCTGTTTAGGTCTGTACCCATTTATTTTATTGGATTATTTTGAACAAGGTTTCTTACCTACCTCTCTTGCCCAAGGCCTTTCTACAACGGCCACTTTCTTATGTTTCCCCAGACCTGAGAGCATAGAGAAGATAGGTTGCCCACCTCCTCCCTCCTACCACTGAGATGGAACAAGATGGTGTTCTGTTTACGCCTGAGATCTGGCTCCCGAGGGAAGATAGGTTCGTGCTCCAGTTTCAGCATCTAGGTCTTGGAAGAAGAAAGCGTCTGTGGGCTTCAGATCTGCAAGCCAGAATGTCTCATGGTCTTGACTTTGAACTGATAGATCCCTGCTATCTTCACCAGGTGTGCTGAGTGCTTTTTGCATGGCTGGTCTTAAGCAATTGGACCAGACATGCCTTGTTATTTTTTTTTTATCAGTTTGCTTAATTGCATGGGTTATTTTTTGTTTGTTTGTTTTGTTTCTCCAATGAAGAACTTATATGTGAAGGATTCTAGAATCCAGGCATTACCAGGGCTTAGCAGCATTCTCTCAAAATCCATCCATCCATCCATCCATCCATCCATCCATCCATCCATCCATCCATCTATCCATCTATATGTAAATTTCCCTTAAGCAATTCTATGTTGAAAACACTCTGATAGCAAGGACATGGTGTTAATAACAGTGATGATAACAGTTAACATATACTAAAAAATGTATTCTGAAAGGCTGGGAAGATAGCTCAGTAGGTAAAGTATTTACTGCTCAAGTGTGAATCTAAGGACCTGAGATAGGATTCCTGATTCTACATAAAGCCAGGCATGAAACATGTACATCTATAATACAGACACTCCTACAGTGAGATGGGAGATTGAGTCAGAAGGACACATGAAAGCTGACTGGTCATCTATCCTGGCATACACAGAGGTGAAGAAAAGAGACCCTGACTCAAACCAACACCCATGGTTGTCCTCTGACCCCCCCCCCCCATGTGAACACCAGAGTATGTCCTACCTGTCAATACTACATTAAATCAGAAACCATGCTGTATTCTGTCAGTTCTTCATTTAATCCTTAAAGTGACTAGGAGATGTTTTTAATCCTTCCCCTACCCCATTTGATATATGGGGAAACCCAGGCAGATAGACTGAGTCACGGTGCCCTGCGGATGATAGCTGATAAGTAGCTAAAACTAGATTCCAACCCAAACCTCCCTGACTTCCAAGTCTTCATTGTCAACTAAGACCCATGGGAATACAAGTTATACTTGATGAAAAGAACTCCTTGGTGGTTTGTAGATGGAGGTTTCTGTCCTGCCTGGTCCCACAGCCGTTCAGTTCCAAAGAAACCCATAGAGGCTTATATTAATTATAAACTGTTTGGCCTACTAACTAGCTCTTACAACTTAAATTAACCCATAATTCTTGTATATATTTAGCCACATAGCTTGGTATGTTTTCTCAGTAAGACACTCTCATCTTGCTTCTTCTGTGTCTGGCTGGTGATTGACTCTCTGCCTTTCCTCTTTCCAGAATTCTTCTAATCTGGCCACCCTGCCTATACTTCCCGTCTGGCTACTGGCCAGTCAGTGTTTTATTAAACTAAAACAAGTGACAAATCTTTACTGTACAAGAACATTATCCCACAGCATTTTCCCATTTTTCTTTTCAAAACAAGAACTCTGAATCTAATCTCCTTTGTTTAGCTTTTTCCTGACCATAATCCATAACAACTTGTAACCAACACTTTAACCAAAGACAAACATCCATAATCCATTTTTTTTTGGGAATATGGGCATAGTTTTCTAGGATACTTCCTGCTAATTGGGGGCACTGATAATCTTATGAGGACCCAAAGAAAATTTAGGATTATGGTCAAGTCTTGACTATAGTATTCTATGAGGCTAGATCATCTCAGCCAGTCTTGAGGCTGTTCTGGATATAAAACTTGGTAAAAGTTACCAAGAAGCTGTGCTTGGCTCTGTTCTTGTCTGTCTAGAATCCTTTTTAAAAAAATCTTTCTCAGGCTTTATGTGGGAATTCTTGCCAAATATTAGGGTGTCATTTTATTGACAGAAGTTTCCATCGTGCCTGGTCCTACAGCCATTCAGTCCCAAAGAAACAAACAGAGGCTTATGTTAATTATAAAACTGTTTGGCCTGTTAGCTCAGGCTTATTATTAACTAGCTCTTACAACTTAAATTAACCCATAATTCTTTTCTATGTTTAACTATGTGACTTTGTGCCTTTTCTCAGTAAGGCATTCTAATCATTCTTCCTCTATGTCATGCTGGTGACTGACTCTCTGCCCTTCCAGAATTCTCTTAGTCTAGTCATCTTGCCTATACTTCCTCCCTGGCTACAGGCCAATAGTGTTTTATTAAACTAATATAAATGACAAATCTTTATAGTGTACAAGAACATTATCCCACAGCAGTGGTTCATCTTGATCACTGACTTAATTGAGTTGAGAAGCATCTAGATATTTGAAAGGCACACCCTGGGTGTGCCAGTGGGAGTGTCTCTAGGACTGACTAGATCACAGCTATATCTTGCCATAGCTCCTTTCTGTGTCTTCCTTTTAATTTGCTTCTTGGTTGTCATAATAGGAACTACTCAATTACTCCCTGTCCTCCCAACAATGATAGACTTGTTGATGTCTCTAAATTGTGAGCCAAAATTAATCCTTTCTAATTTTTTTTTCTTTTTGAACTGAAGCCTAAATCCCAAACTCCCAGTCCTTCCTACTTTTAAGTTTTTCTTTCAGGTGTTTGATGAGAGGAATGAAAACATGAATACCAGTTATCCACGGATCCTTTAGTTCCCCCTATTGACTGGGAAAGGTTCTATGTCTACCATAGTGATGACAAAATGGAAATCTGAGAGGAGACTGACATGGGCTGTCAGAACTTCTCATATTGAGACCTTGGCTTCTTGATGTGGACCCAGGGATCTTTTCATCATTCCAGGTACACAAGTTTTCTCAAGAGGCTAACTCCTCAGAGAGGGAGTCCATGCCTGACATTTGGGAGTGTATGGCAAATGCTGTGTGGCCCAGGCTTGGGGGATCAAACAGTAGTTCTTTGTTTTTATTGTTGTTCAGACAGGTTCTTATGTAACTCAGGCTGTCCTTGGTTGCCCTTGAATTTCTGATTCTCCTGCCTTTACTTCCCAAGTTCAGGATTCCACCATGCAGGTTTATGTGGTGTTTTCCAGGGCTTGCTTCATTCTAAGCAAGCACCATACGAACTGAGCTGTATATACAGGCTCCAAACAGTGACTCTTGGTAAACTCATGATAAAATCAGTTTGCAGAAATGCTGGGGGCATTTCAGATCAAACTACAGCAGGGCCCATAGACTCTCACCCAGGCTAGATGCTGAGTGAATTTTTTTTGAAAAAGAATAAAAATAGCATTTCATGTGATTAAGGGCTGATTATTGGCCTTGAGGAAAGCTCATGGGAAGAGCTGAATGCCTGAAGGAATTAAAAAATTAAAAAGGAAGCTGTCTGACACAAGGTAGGTAACCCCAAAGTTGTAGCTGCTGTCATACTCACCATCTCATGAAAGTTGAATGGACTTATTCAAAGAAAGATGTTACCACTGACAAGGTAGTTCATCCCAATGATGAAGAATAATGAGAAGGAAAGGATCACCAGAATAGATGAAGCAAAATATTGCAATGGTTTCTGTTTTTAGGAAGACAGTTTATTAATTTTTAAGCAGATGTTTAACCTTGTCTGACACCACACATAGCAGGTGTACAACTCCTTATGACTGGTAAGTATCTCCTGCTTCCTAAATTGGTCATTTGTGGTTACTAGGGCTGGTTTTCTTGGAAAAGGAACTGGATTATTAGCATCTCGTTGCAAATGAATGTCACTATTGAAGTTCCTCCTGTTGATATTCGGTCTTGCATTTCTAGCTGTGGGCATGAGAGAGAATTATGCCTGAACTTTGGGTGTTTTAGCTTTCATTTGTTGAAGAGGTAAAATTCTGGTGTGTGCGCTGTGAAATATTATGTTTCAGTATATATATATAAATAAAGCCTAATGTCTAAGTTGATGGCTGATTTGGGACAACCAGGAATCTTCAGAGCAGATGGGGTTGGATGGATGGACTGGGAGGGTGAAGGGAGAGTTATGCAAACAAGATGATGGGAGGACCAGTACATTTGCTTGTGGATCTCCTCACTTGACTTGTATGTCCTTATCAGGACCTGGGATGGGGAAGAAAGGATAGAGAAAAACACAGGGGGAAGGGAAATAGATATTTCAGTTTCTAATGTGCTTGCCTTGCAAGACACTGAGTTTGATCCCTAAAACCCATGTAAAAAAAACAGACATAGTGGCATGTGCTTGAAATCCTTAGAGCTGGGAATACTGAGATTTCTGGGGCTAATTGGTCAGCAAGTTTTATTGTGTCAAATTGACATAAGTTAGTGTCATCAAAGAGGAAAGCCTCAGTTGAGGAAATGCCTCCATGAGACCCAACTATAAGGCATTTTCTTGATTAGTGATGAGTTGGGAGGGCCCAGCCCATGGTGGGTGGTACCATCAAGTTGGTGCTCCTGAGTTCTATAAGAAAGAAGGCTGAGCAAGCCAGGGATGCAAACCAGTAAGCAGCATCCTCCATGGCTTCTGCATCAGCTCCTGCCTCCAAGATCCTGCTCTGTTTGAGTTCCTGTCATGACTTCCTTCAGTGATGAGCAGTGATGTGGAAGAGTAAGCCAAGTTAATCCTTTTCCCCCAAGTTGCTTTTTGGTCATGGTAATAGAAACCCTAACTAAGACATAGCCTAACCTGCTTGGTGAGGTCCAGGCTAGTGAGAGACCCTGCCTCAAAACAGAAAAGGTTATTATCTGGCCTCCCCATATCTGCACGCGCATGTACACATATATGCATACACATATGAACACACACAGGTGCAGGGGCATTACGGATACAGCATGGCAACACCTGTGTGATGGTCAGTTTTATGTGTCAATTCGACAGACTACAGCTCCCAGCTATTCAGTCTGACACGGGCTTAGCTGTGGTTGTGAAAGTGTTTTGTAGACATTATTAAAGTTTATATAGTCAGATGATCAGTTGGGAAATCATGGTAATGGTGTGGGTGGGCTAGACCCAATGGTGACATGACCTTAAGAACAAAGCAGAGGCTTCCCTTAAGAAAAGGACACTTTGTCTGGTGACAGAAGCTGAAGCTCATGCTCTGTGTGAACTATAGAGTTTAGATTAGCCTGTCCTTCCCCATGATCCTGAAAAAAATTGCTTATCATGAATCTCTTAATGGCTTTGTCTCCTATTCTCTCTCTCTCTCTCTCTCTCTCTCTCTCTCTCTCTCTCTCTCTCTCTCTCTCTCTCTCTCGATGAACTCTAATTTGGGTTTTGGATGCCAGAAATGGGATACTGACTTTAAAAAAAAGGAAAGAACACCTGAAAAGTAGAAGTGCCTTTGGAAATGATGGGAGACAGGGCCTGAACAAACAAACCCAGAGGCCCTTTGAAAAGCCAAGCTCTTCTTGACCCAGATTTTAGAAATAGGCTCCTGGTCCTGTCACGGAGGACTCAGAGGGAGCAGGGGGGTATGGTAGAGAAAACACGCATCATTTAGGAAAATACTTCAGGGTCGTGGACAGACAGTTCATACAGGTGTGGCATTAAAGACTCTCCGGGGTCTTTGTAGAGTGGCTGAGTCATGTCCTGTGTTTTGTGGTGATGTAAACTTGTCAATAATGAGCTTAGATGGGTGACTGAGGAGATTACCAAGGAAACCGCTGAAGGTGCAGCCAGGTGCTTCTTGCCTCAATAATTCTAACGTAATAGACGTGGTTTCTTTTGAGCCGTACTTTTGTAGGTGACTTATGTGACCTGTTAAATGTCAGGTCTTTTGCTAGTCTCTTGATGAATTATCTTGTTTAATTATTTCCATGTTCTCCTTTGAGGCAGCTGTTGTAATCCTACAGCATCGTGATGTGGAAGCTGAGACACTAAATGTTCTAGTGGCTTGCTGCAGTTGCTTCCCCTGTCTGCAGACTAGCTCTTAAATGGAGGGATGCCAGGGGACATAGAGGTGGCTTAGAAAGCCACAGAGGGATGTAAGTCAGTGTGAGGATTGCAGGGACTGTGCAGTGAGTTGTGGGAAGCGGTCTCACTGTTGCTTTATGGTGCTAAAGCTTTGTTGAACCATATAGTAACCAGTCGCAGCGGGCTCAAATCCATCTCTGTAACTCTTATTGATCGCGTTCTTGGACAAACTACTTCACCCTCTGGACTCTACCTTTTTCACCTATACATGGGAAGTCCAATATCATCTTTCCTATGGAGAGATGATGCTTAAAATAGAATAATCTGAGGAGAATGCTTAAGTCAGTATCTGACACATCAAAAATGCTCACAAGAGTGAGTAAGGAGGGCTCTGCTCTGACGGGATGTCAATATCACACTCCTTCACTTAAGGCTCAGGAAACAACACTGGCGTGGTGGGGAAGAGACTCTGAGTCAGAGGGTGGGGAGGACACTTGTGAAACAGTGTCTTCTGGCTGGCTGCCCAAGACCGCCACCAGATTAAACCAGTCAAAATCCCTGTGTATATATAGGGTAAGAGGCTCACAATGTCCCTGTCCCAGCTAGGGAGTTATTAGCAGTTGAAGGTTGCTGGAGTAGGGATGTTAGTTGGTTTTTTTTCTTCTGGTATGGTATGTGGACCCTGTTAGGTCCATGTTCAGGTGACGGCCCCCAGCTCACGCACACATGGGCAGCACTGGACAGACTCCATGGGTCAGAAAGAGACCATGAAGCTGGGGCAGGAGGAGATTTTGGAGGATCTGAAGGGGGTGGGTAATTTGTGCACATGTATGAAATTGTCAAAGAAGACATTTAAAAAATGCTTGTGATCAAAATAGTAGTAGAGGTAACAGCAGCCATGAGAAGCAGAAAGCATGACAAGAGCAAACACGGATGGTAGCTTTTCCTTTCTGCTGTGTATCTCTAGGCTGAGCAACCGGGCTGGGGGAAGAGCACAGGCCCATGGTTGGTTAGGGCTATAAACCTATCACAAGCCAAGCAAAGTAGGTCCTCAAGCTTTGCCTGTGCTGTGTTCTCAGCATATGGGTTTATAATGACCTGACTGTGGCCATCTTGAGTCATAACTGCTGTGGTTACCTAGTGTCATTGCCCTGTTTGGTTTTCTTTGTTCATCGTTTTCCAGAAGATTATCAATAAACAGAGCTGTGAGGAGATTTCTTACAACTGGACCCTGGTTCTAGGGACGTGCCTGTGGGTGGATCTTAGCTTGAGTCAAGCCAGGTGCATTCAATAGGATGAATTGCTTTTGTCTTAATCCATAAATGCACCCCCTTTTCTGACCCAAACTGGGCAGGGGGAGAGGGTTGCTGTGTTGCTGCTGCCGCCCAGGACTGGGATTTTGTGGGCAAGGCCTTGTGTTCTCCGGTTCTGGATCCGTTGACTTTTTCCTTCTGTCTCATAGCACCAGCACCGTGGGTCTTACCCTGACCCTGGTGTGGGAGCTAGGACCGACTGCTGTGGAATCCCTGTGGACCAATCTTGCATCTACTTTTCTGTTCTAAATGTACTTCACTCATGAGATCTCCTCTGATCCTAGGCAAAGGAACTTCTAACACCCGGTGCTTTCCTGCTGCGTTTGTTGATGTGTTTGAGGTTTCTCCCAGGAGCCCAGAAACTCTCTGCAGGATTGGGGTCCCCATGAACTCTCTCCTACTTCTGGCTAAATCTTGAACACACACACACACACACACACACACACACACACACACACACACACACAAAACAAAAACAAAAACACCAAAAACAAATTGGGTGGTGAGCTGAGCCTAGAGTGGCAGAGAGGATCCTTCAGCTTTCCTTGCAGCTTCTCGGGTCTGTTACTGTTTTCACAGGCCTTGGAGGCCTGAGGCGGTTGCTTAGCTCCCTTGTGGCCCTCACCACACGACCCACTCTACACACTGTTCCCTGGTCTCAGGTTTAATATTTACTGCTCACCCGTAGCACACAAGCTGGTCAGTCATGTGCAGGAGCCTCACTCCTTTCTCGGTGAGCCGGCCCCTAATGCTCCTTCTCTCACTGCAGCTGAGATCTCGGAGTCTTGACTCTTTCTGGAGCCTTTATAAGCGAAGTCCCAGCTGTGGATGTGCAGTAACTGAGTTTCCATTTCATTTGCCTCCCAAGCCTCGAGGGCACTGTTTATAAACATATCTGCCCCTTGCTGCCTGCGAGCCTTCATTCCCCACTCTTTTCAGAAGCAGTGGGGTGGGGAAGGAGGGTGGGATTAGCTTGGAGTCCCAGCTCCCGCTGTAGGTCCTCCTGCGAATGGCGGCTGTATTAGCATAATGTCTTTGGCTTTCTCAGCTGTTTGCTTTCCTGGGGAATCTGCCTGAGCCACACAGCTCTTGAATCTACTTAATGAAGACGTGGCAGGCAGTGGGTGGCTGGAGATGGGAAGCTGAGAGTGAAGGGGAGAGAAAGTCCCTCGGGTTAGATTCCTGTTACTCAATATTGTTGAGTTGGATCTTCAGCATTCCATCATGTGATATTTGGATGCTGGGAGGGGAGTTAAATATAGAATTCCTCCTTTTGGCATTTTGGAAGGTTTATATAATGTCCTGTTCCTTTTTGACAGCGGGGAGAAAGTGAATAGGTTGCTTGGAAGATTGGTCTGGGTCTCCAGCGCCTTTCAAAGCAAAGTCTACCAAGCACCCTGACCCATCTGCCTACTCAGGGCGCTCTGTGACTCATGTTTGCAAAGGCAGGTGCCTTTTTGAGCCTGAGGACCTGCTCGGCTCAAAAATTCTATTAATTCTATGATTCTACAAGTAGCCCTCACAAGAGTGGGTGCCGGAAATAGATCAGCTGTGTGGCAGACTCTGAATCTAACTGGTTTACCGGTTTTATTCTTCCTGCAACCCGTCTCCTAGCATGGCTTGGCAGTGTTGCTGGCTTTGCTCTGTGAACCCTGCTGTGGTGTCCTCGGGAGCCGGTGTTCAACCTGGAGCAACCATTTCCCAGCCCCTTGAGCTCAAGCTTATCTCCTGAGTCAATTTTATCTTCAGCACGTCCTCCACTCCTTGCCTCCTCTTTCCTTTCCTTAGTAAATGATGCTGCTTTTTACTTTGCTGTTCAAACTACAGATCCAGTACCCAATTCCTAACACTTCAAAACTGAGGGTGACTCCAGGGCTTTGCCCTCCACTCCTGATTTAGGTGCCAGGCCCGTTATTTATTTATTTATTTTTGGACACTGGATCTCATGTACTAAGAAGGCTCAGACTTCTTATATATGGAGAATCACGTGAAATTCTGATGCTCCTGCCTCCACCTCCGTGGTGCTGGGATTATAGGTATGCACACCACACAGTTTATGAAGTGGATGGAACCTGGCCTCATGCTGGTAGGCAAGCACACTACCAACTGTGCTAAACCCCCACTCCTAGAATTCACTTTGAAACAAGGTCTTATTAGGTTGCCCAAGTTGATCTTGGGTTCACTCTGTAACCCAGGCTGGCCTTGAATTTGCCATTTTCCTGCCACAGTCTCCAGAATAGTTGAAGTTACAGTCTTAGGCCATTAGGTCAGGCTTTTTAGAACTAACACAGTTTCTGCCTCTCTGTCTGTCTGTCTGTCTCTCTTACCCAGCTATATTCTAAGCACCAGCAAGTGCTGCTAGCTCTACTTTTGCACCATCCCTAGGAAGCATTTCTCTATCTTTGATGCAGCTGCCCCCAAAGGCCACTATAGACAAGAACAGCATCCATCTGCTGGGCTCTGCTTCCACTTGGATGTTTTGTCATCAATTTGTGGTCCAGTTGCTCAAATGATTAAGTAGAACAGAATCACAAGCCGCAGCTCCAACCTGCATTTATCCTTATGAAATTCTTCCTATAGCTTTCTGTTTTACCTAGAAGTAAAATTGATTGCTTATTGTGACCCGAAAGGCCTAACACAATCCACTGTTTATATCTTAGACCAAATCCTTTCCTCCCTTCCCATAGTACCTTCCTTGGGATCCCAACTTTGCGGTTATTTTCTTTGCCTGGGAACTTTTATCATCATCATTATTTTAAAATTAATTTGAAGCTAACGTACAAATAATGGGTTTTATCAGGGCGTCCTCATACATATATGCTATTATACATTGTTCTCATTCTGTGTACACTGTCACCATCTCTGAGTTCATAGCACATGTTAAACATAGGTTCTGCATAGGAGATAGATAGAACATTCGTTATTTGTCTTCCTGTACAGGACTGCCTTTTCTAGAAGCTGTTTTAGTTTTATCTCCAGCATTATTGCTTGTGACAGGCATTTTTTCATGTATGTTTGGGGTGCATGTGTGTTAACATATGTGCATGTGGAGGTCCAAGAGGGGCATCAGGAATGTTCCTCAGTTGTTCTTCATCGTAGTTATTGAGGCAGAATCTCTCACTGAACCCAGGTATCACTCGTGACATCTAGATTTCAGTGTCAGTGTGTCCCAGCTAGACATCCTGTTCCAGTAACTGCAGGTTTCAGCCTCTGAATTCTGGGCTTGTAGTTGGGCTGTCACACCCACTGGGGATTTATGTGGATTCCAGGGATGCAAGTTCTGGTGTCCTCACCCTTGCTGCTTGCATGGCTCTCACCACTGAGCCGTCTCTGTAGTCCACAGGTTGTTGGTCATCTAAGCTAAAGTCCCCCTCCCACCGTGATCACAGCCTTCAGCTTGCTCTTCTTCCACAGCTGAGCTCTACAGAACATGATTTTCTTAATGACTTTATCTGTGTGAAGACAGTGTGTGCTCTTTGGAAGTAGGGCGTTTGTCTCCATTACTCCTGGATCCTATGAAGGAACTATGCAATAGGTGCATTAGTAAAGACCTGGAGTGTATGGGCTGAAAAGACGGTCAAAATAATGACCTTTACAGGAAAATGGATTGAACACAGGATCACAGTGTTAAGTGAAAGAAGCCCAAATAAGCTCAGAAAGTAAAATATGACATTTTTCTCTCACAGATTACATCTAGATTTCAGTGTTTCAGTGTGTGTGTGTGTGTCTGTCTGTGTGAGTAGATCATAAAAATAGAGAGACTATGAAAGGGGAGAAAGAAATCTCAAATGAGAGGGTAAGATATGGAAATGGACTATGTGTTTGACATGAAAGCAGAGCAAGGGCTTTTGGAACCACTAAAGGAAGAGGGGAGTCAGTGGGAGAGAGACGAGAGTAAAGTATGAGGAATATGTGCAAGGAGATGCTGGGGCTAAACCCTGGCTTCTGTGCCAACTTAAAGAAATGAGTGTGAGAAGTGGCTACGAGCATGAAATGAGCACACGTGAACATACACACAAATATATAAACATTCACACGTCTGTGAACACACATACACAAACACACTGTGGTGGTTCAAATGAGAACGGCCTCCATAGGTTCATACGTTTGCCTCATCCCTACTTAGTGAAAATGTTTGGGAAAGATTATGAAGTGTGGCCCTGTTGGAGGATGTGGGTCACTGAGGTGGCTTTGAGGTTTAATAAGCTCACTCAGGGCCCAGTCTCTCTTACTCTGTCTGTGGATCAAGATGTAAGCTCTTAGCTACTCTCCAGTGCCATGCTTGCCTGCCTACTGCCTTGCTCCCCACCGTGATGGTCATGGAGTTGCCTTCTGAAATTGTACAACGCCCAAGTGAAGGATTCTTCTTATAAGTCATCTTCATGGTGTCTCCTCACAGCAATTGAATAGTGATTGACACACACATACAACACACTACACAAACACGCACAAACACATCTAACACGTAGCATGCACAAACATAGAACATATACATATACTCAGCACACAAAGTTATTTGCACAGATATACAACTAATACATACACACACCACACATACACACGCCACACATGCACACATACTATATAAACATACATAAACACACACACACAAACACATAATACACACTCACATTCTTGCAAACGTGCTGAAACAATCATGGTGAGAGCTTGAACTCAGGTAAGGACACAGCCACCTGTGCCAGGTAGTGCAGTTATGACCGGGCAGGCAGTGCTGTTGTGACTGCCTGGAGGTGGGCTCCTAGAACACTGGAGCTGGGTCAGGCCTCCCCAGCTACATTTTCATCCCATGCAATTTCTGCCTGGTGTTGAATCCAAACTCTTTCCTTCTGCATCTGCCCGGCATCTGCTTCTTATCAGATGAACTTGGCACATGGCACTTTTAGAGACATTTAGCATGTAAAGATATTTATAAAGGAGGGATTCTCTTCTATTTTTGCCCAGTCATCTGCTGGGGTGGGGAGAGCACCTATGAATCATTCTCTTGTCTGGAGAGGGCTGCCCATCTCTGTCCTGGATGGTCAGGGCTGCAGAAGACGTGAATTCAGGCCCACTTTTGGTGAATGAAACATCCATGGGGTGGTCTTGCCACGTAGGACATCCCATAATTTGGCTTAGTCATATGGTCCTTACTTTCCAGATAATTCTTCTTTTAGAATGTATATGTATTATGTATGCACATGTTTGTGTGTGTACATACACGTGCATGCACATGGCGGTCAGGAGTCGACCTTGGATGACCTTATAGATAGGCCCCACCCCACTGTGAGGTCATAAGTAGGCATCACTGAGCTTGACTCAAGAGGTGCTAGGCATGCAAACTCAGGTCCTCATGCCTTTGTAGCTGGCATCTGACTGAGCCATCTCCCCGGGTTACCATTATGGTCACTTCCTTCATATCATTCGTAGTACAGGTGTGAATTCAGAGGAGAGAAACCCAGCACACTGCCCCCATTTTTGTCACCTACGACAATTCCAAGTCTCTCTAAGGCAGGGTATAATCTGAGATTTCTGAAATCACTGATGGTTACACTCAGGGGCACATCCATAGTTATGGAGAGTAATAGCTTGTTACAGCAAAAAGACATCGCAGGGCTGGAAAGACAGCTCAGTGGCTAAGAGCACTGGCTGCTCTTCCAGAGGATCCAAGTTCAGTTCCCTGGTTCAGTTCCCAGCACCCACATGACAGCTCACAGCCATCTATTACTCCAGATCCAGGGGATCTGATGTGTTCTGTTCTTCTGGCCTCCACGGGTACCAGACCTAACCTTGGTGCATACATAAACATGTGGGTAAAACACATGCATAAAACTAAAACAAATAAACTTAAAAATAAAGGGTATCTGCTCAAATCAGCCAGCAAAGGGGACACAGGGAGGGCTCTAAGGAAGTTACACACGTGGGTTTCTGGTGTGTGCTGGTTTCCAAGCTGTTGTAGGTACACGACATGGGATTCCAGCAACTTTGGGTTCTGCAGTGAGTGCTCGAGTGGCTGACCTCATTCTCCAGGTCTCCCAGAAGCTAATGCCCCCACCTTAAATCAGTGTTAGATCACTCATGTGACTCAAGGCCCCAGGTATACAAATACTTCAGTCCAGGCACAAGACTCGGGCTTACTGAGAAACCAAGGGCAAAAAGGGGACCTGCCTTGGAGGCAGTGTTACATTGTTTGCTTTGTAAGAAGGGCTGGGCCAATAACTCTTAAATGGATTAGTTTTGCAGCTAGCAGAAGGGCTGGCTTTTTCTGAGGTTCTAACACCCAAAATGAACTGTGTATGTTTGTGTATGTGTGTCTGTCTGTCTGTCTCTCTCTTGTGTGTGTGTACAGGTGTGTGTGTACAGGTGCACTTGTGTGTGTAGGAATGTGTGCATGAGCAAGTGCACTTGTGTGTACATGTGTGTGCAGACACACTTGTGTGTACGGGTGTGTGTGTGTGTGCGTGCGCGCACATGCACGTGCAGATTTGATTTCTGTGTCTTCAGAGGCAGATAAAGAGTAATCTGGTCCACTGCGTGGAGCCGTGTTCATAATGGCAGCAGAGGTGACCAGGCATTTGGGGCCTGTGAGTAAGGATGGTGTCAAAATCACATTTCAAAGGCAGATAATATTTTGTACTGAATCCACTGACTGATTTTGTGATCTTTACAGAGTTCAAGAAATAACATAAAGGAAATTAAAAGAAGCCGACTTGGAGGCACAGGTTTGTAATTACAGCTGCTCAAGAAGGTGAGGCAGGAGAATTGTACATTCAAGATCTGTCCTCACCTGTAGAATGAGTCCAAGGCCAGCCTAGACAACTTAGTAAGACCTTGTCTCCAAATAAAAGGAAGGGTTGTGGTTCGGTGGCACTGTTTGCCTGGTATATGTGAGGCCTTAGATTCAAGCCACAGTGCTTCAGAAATAAATAAACCCAGAACGCCCAACAAAAGTTAGTGATTTTTGATACAGGGTTACCAACTGTAATATATAAAGGACACACACACACATACACACACACGCACGCACATATATACCCCACACTTATATAAATATATATATGTGAAGAAGAAAGAAACACTCCATGGTTTGAAAATGTTTCCCCAAATCCATGAGCTAGAACTTAGTTCCCAGCACATTGGAGTCAGTGGGCTGTCAGGTAGGACTGGGACTGCTCAGTGGAGTCAGGCCTTTCTCGCGGCTGTGGGATGTGCACTGGGAGAGTGGGTTGTTAGGAGGTGAGCTCTGTCTCTTCTTTGTGTGTGCCCATTTGCCCTCCCAATTTCTTGCCGTACCACACAACACAACCTAGAGTGTTCCTCAGATTCTGCTCATTTCGGATTCCACCTTCCAGAACTGTGAGCTAAACTGGCATCTTTCCTCTCTAAGCTTCCTGGTCTTGGGCATTCTGTGGTTGGCAGTGGAAAACAGACCACGATACCCAATGAGGGATGCAGAAGCTGGATGTGGTGTATCCTACCCACAATCTCAGAGTTCAATGAGGCTTCTGTGATGAGACCTTGTTTCAAAGAAACCCTTCTTCCCCAAGCTCATACGCGCGCGCGCACACACACACACACACACACACACACACACACACACACACACACACCACATGCACAAAAGGACAAAGGACTAACAAGCAGTTAGAGAATAAAAAGCACAAAGGTTAACAAATGCCTGAGGAAATGTTAAATCTGTTAATAAAGCACAAAATTTCAAAGTAAAATAATGAAATAGGCCAGGGAATACAAAAAATGCTAAGGGGATTCTGTATTGTTCTTATAATTAATAAAAGCAAGCCAGAGTGTAATCTCAGCACTTGGGAGGTAGGAGCAGATAAATCAATAGTTCAGACTGTCCTCCCCACCAACATGGTGAGTTTTGGCCATCCTGGGCTAAACAAACAAATGAAAAGCAGGCAGTGAGAAGTTGCTTTATTCAAGCCTTCTGTTTCGTTTTGGTGTGTGGGGTGCTGAGTGGGGTGCTGAGGAGAGGAGTGCTGAGAGACCGACCCTTTCCTTTGGTGTCTTCATCTTGATCCTCTCTCCAGATGTCACTGTGCAGAGCCATGGAGCTACTCTGAGCAGGGGTTAGAGAGAACTTGCTAAAACACCCCCTCCCCTTTTTTGTGGAACCTTGCAAATGCTAGGCCAGAGCTTGGCTGCAACAAGCTACAGTATCTGTCCCTCCCTGCCTCCCTTCCCCATCTCCCTTCTCCCCTCTCTCCCTCCCTCCCTCCCTCCCTCCCTCCCTCCCTCTCTCCCTCCCTCCCTCCCTCCCTCCCTCCCTCAATAACTGGGAACACACAGGTGTCTGAGGAGGCTAGAGGTCATCTTCTGGTATCTTTTCTCAGGCACCATTCTTACTTTGTTAAGACAAGGTCTCTCACTGGCCTGGGGCTCAGGAGTTGGCTAGGCTGATTGTTCAGAAAAGACCCTGTATCTGCCTCCACCTTCCTGGTGCTGGGATTTCAAGGCTCATTACAGCACCTGGCAGGTTTTGCTTAGGTCCTGATGACCTAAGGCCACTTTCTCCTGAACTTCTGCTGTTGAACCATCTCTCAAACCTTGAACCCAATATTCTCTGTAAGCTGAATTCCTAGAAAGCCTGTCTGACATCCTCAGTCCCAGCTTCCTTCCAGCCTGTGGGATGGAAGATCCTCCCCTGCCTTTCCATAGTAAAAAGACAGCCCTGTAATCTGACCACCCAGCTTCAGCTTAAGGGTAGGCCTAGGGCTCAGCTGAAACTCTGCAGCCCCTTCTCCCTACCAGGGCATAACCGGGGGATTATGCTTAAACTCCCTGCTTTGTTTGCAGCTCTCCGAATTGCTGGGGGAGAATCTTGACTGCTCTCTGACGAGTCTTGGATCTGTGCAGCCTAAGAAACTGCTGGGGGATTTATGTCAGAGTTACTCACTCCTCAGGAACACGGAGCTGACAGGGGAGGATTTCCTGGGCTCCTCCTGAGGGGTTTGGGTGTGTTATTGCTCTCTCCAACACCATTTAAATCTCATGAAGTTCCACCCTGGAGTTGTGTTCCCAGAGCCCAGACCCAAGTGCTATCCCTGTCAGAGAGGAAGCAGAGGTCTTAAGGGGTCCTTTTCAGACTCCACAGTCTCAGGCCACAGTGAGACTTGTTTCTTGCAGTGTGTGGTAAATGGTTTTGCAGGCCAGGTGTGTTTAAACCTTTGTGACATCTTTGGCTTTTAGAATGCAACCCAGTACTATTTCTATGGCGTAGGAGACTACTCTTCACTTAAAAAACTCTTTGGCAACTTTACACACACACACACACACACACACACACACACACACACACACACACACACACACCATAGTTTGAACATATACAGCCCATGACTCTCTTATTGCTCTCTCTTCTGCTGAACCCCTCTTTCTTTCACCCGAGTTTTCCTTGCCCCCCCCTGCTTACATCTGACTTTAATTAGTATTGCTTGCAGTCATCAGGGTCAGGTATTGTTTTCTAGAACGCGGGCAACTGCTCAGTAGCTACACCACTGAAGAAAGTGACTCCCCCTTCTCCAGGAGCCACTGACTGCCATGTGTGCTCAAAGAGCTGCTTCTCTGTTTGTCCACTTGCTCTTCTTCTGGTTCTTTCCAACCCCAGGCTTTGTACTTTCTCTTTTCTGTGTCTGGGATGCTTTCTTCACTGCTCTGTACTCAGCAGACTCCTTCCCTTCTCCAGGACCAGGTTTAAGCCTCTTTTCAAGGCGCTTTCTGACCACTCCCTCACGTCGTTCACAGGAGCCCTTCTGTCATTAGATGTACAGAAATTTTAACTTGATTTGTTTCTTTCGTGAGATGAATGTCTGTAGAGGGAAACACCTTTGTCTTATTGAGAATTGAGCAGAAGTGTTGACATAGAGACCCACTTGAAAATACCGTGACTAGAGCTGGGGGATAGCTCTATGGGTGAAACACTTGCCAGCGTGAGTGCAAATTCCTGAGTTCCGATCTTCAGACTCCATGTGAAGATGACTGTGGCGGCACATGTATGTAATCCCTGTGCATCTGTGGCGATGTGGGTGGGGTTGGCAGCTAAGAGAATCCTGGAAGCTCATGGGCTAGCTAGTTTGGCGTGTGCTACAATGACCTGTCCGAGCAAGGTGGACGGTGAGGACAGACACCCAGGTTGTCCTCTGACCTGCACGTGTGCACTGGGACATGCCCACCCCCACAATCACACACAGAAATGCACACACACACACACACACACACACACACACACGCACACACATCACACCAGCACAAAGGTTAAAACAGTATTATGAATGAATGGCTAATGGGTGGAGGGCTGTCCCTTCAGGAGCTGGCTTTCCTCTCCGCCATCTCCCAGCCCACTCTCAGCTGAGCTGTATTTCGGGTCTCCCGCCACATGTACACTAACATCAGTATCCCTGACTGTGTGTAAGGACTGGGCAGGCTTCCGCCATAACTTGGAGCCATTCTACCTCCACACTAGTGGTAAATAAACAGCTTCAGCTTCTCTGGGTTGAGACAGTTATCAGGAGGAAGTTGCTAGCTGTGCTGGCTCTCTTCCTTGTGTGCCACTGTAGGATGGAGTTCGGTGGACAAACAAAATAGCAGCCGCCAATTATTGAGCACCTACTGCATACAAGGCATGTATTTTGCAAACATCTGTTGTGGTTGTTGTTATCGTCTGCAGGTGGCAGACAAAATGGAGGCTCTCAGAGATCACCTTGGGTTTGGGGACACCAGGGTCAAAGACATTTGCTTTGTTAAAAATGGCATTGGGCATAGAGCCTGGCATACACTAAGCTGGTGTCCTGCCACTTAGCCATCACCCCAGATCCTCACTGGTGGATTCTAGGCACTCTCGTTACCTTCTGTTTTGAGAAGGATCTCTCTTGAATTCGCTGTGTAGTAAAACAGGCCGTGTTCTCCTCCTGCTTCCCCACCTCTGATCAGCTGGCATCACAGGCTTCGGCCTCCAGACCTGGGTTTGTGCTCTTTTCTTATGCAATGTGGTTTTGCCTTTTGGAAGACACATACTCCCCATCCCCCTGTTCCCACACGCATAGAAACAAAGAAAGCTAGATACATACAAGTGAAACAGACACATAGGCACAGACAGACAGACAGACACACCCATACATACACACACACTCGTGGTACTAGTAGATACAGGCTTCCAAGCCTTGCATTAAAAGACAAGGACAGACTCACCTGAGCTGGTGCTGCTATGAGATCAGAAACCTGCAGTTTTGCTTCCAAGGAAAGAGTGGATGTAAGGAGCCTGGGAGAGGCCACAGCAGCACCCACCTCCTGAGTGTGCCTGTGCCCTGCAGTGGTGGAGGGCCCTGGGCATGGCCTCATTACAGCCCCTCAGGATCTCTGCATGGTGACTGTGAGCTTCATTTCACAAGGTCGAAGCCTAGATACAAGGGAAGGAAGACAGGATACATGGCAGTGGCTGGCTGCAGGCTCAGCTCAGCAGGTCTGACTGCAGAGCTTGAGGCTCCACCACTCGGTACCCACTGACTGGCTCAGTGTCTTTAGACCCTAGCTGCTCAACATGTTGCCCTCGAGCCAGCATCTGCAGGATCCTCTGGGCCGACTGTGACTGAGTCAGAATTTGCATTTTAACCAGATGCCTGGTGTTTTATTAAAGCTGCTTCAGAAATTCTGCAGATAAAAAATAAGTGCCACTTTACTGAGGGCTGCAAGGGCTCAGGAACAACTTGTGGCTTCAGCAGCATTTTATGAATTATGGTGTTAAGGAGCAGTGGTTTTGTTTTTTTCGGGGAATTGGTGATGGCAAATTCATTTGTTCCCTTCTACACGGTCAAGGAATAAGGCTATTTTTGTAGCCCATAGAATACAGTTTGTGTGTGTGTGTGTGCTTGCGCGGTGTGTGCACACTCATTTGTGTATGTACAAGTGTGAACATATGTGTAGAGGTCAGGGGACCATCTCAGATGTCATTCTTCAGGCAATACCCATGTTTTCGGGCAGGTTATGTCTCTGGGACCTGGAGCTCACAAATTGGCTCTGCTAGCTGGCTTGAACCCCAGGCATTACCTGTCTCTGCCTCCCTGGTGCGAGATTACGAGTGTATTTCAGCACCATTGAACATCAAACTCAGTTCCTCACTCATGCACTTTAGCTGGTCCATATCCCTAGTCCCCATGGGTACCATTGATAGACCGTCACAGCATCTCAGCAGACCTGAAGCCATAGAACCAGGACAGTGAGCATGGCAATTTATGGCTTGAACAGACAATTGCTTCATCTGACTCCCACCCGCCTAAAGCTGACACAAATGCAGATGTGAGCAGGACAAAGGAGTCTTTGACCCCCGAGCCTGCCCTTATTTCATTGTCAGGGGAAGGACTTTGATTTCTCTCCTTTGATGTGAAAGCTTGCCTATGCTAGCTTTGTAGCTGATCCCAGGCTCCTGAGCGATCATTCAGCTCTCCTTCTTCACTTATTCCCTCCCCACGGGTGCTCTCTTAGACACCCGAGTCTTTGAACAAGGAGAGGGTTCATTTTGTAACCTTTTACCACCTAGAAACACCCTACAGGCCCCAAGGTGTCCCCACGGGCTCACGAATGCTGCGTGTGGTCATGTTGAGTCCAAAGGACAACTGCTCTCATGGAAGGTGATTGATGCTCCTCCAGTCTCTGAGTCACCTCCTTTCCCAGGGAGGATCTGCTGAGTCTGCACCTTGTCTTTGCCTTCGACCTTCCAGCAGGGGGCCCAGGAAGGTCGCCTCCATCTTCACAGTGCTTTCCTCCTCTTTTTCATCTTGCCAAGCTGAACTGTCTAGTTCCTTTTAAAAATTTAATTCCTTTAAAAATTTAATTTAAAAATAATCTAATATATATGGGGTAATATATATGTGCATATCTATACTGTATTTCCTAAAAGGATCTTTTAAAAAATACACACACACACACACACACACACACACACATATGCACACACACAAACACACACACATATTTTTTTAAAGATTCTTTTAGGAAATGAGTTCTAGGCTGAGCTAATCAAAGCAGAAACTTCCTGGGAGGAATCTGACAGCAGCATGCCTTTAATAACCTTCAGGAAGACCACACGCTCCAGGCAATTACAGAATTTGGGAGACAAGGGCTCCTTCTGAGTGCCCTAACCTGCTGCAATGTTCCTCGCTTTGTAGCTACACTTCCGCCTCCGCTGCCCCTGGAGCTCCCTTACCAGGTGTCCCCCAAAGGAGACCAAAACTTTCCCTGCTTTATCAAACTGCAAAACTGGACAGCTCAGGCTAGAAATGGGCATCGTTTACATGGTGCCATGATTCTTCCAAGGCTTCTGGCTCTACCTACGGGAGGTGCATAATGCCCTCTGATACAAGGCCAGATATTAGGGTGTGGTTTGACTGCTCATGCTTCAGAGTTTGGGTGTACCTTGGAAAATACGATATGCTTGTCTATAGCATATTACCTTCACAGTTGTAGAGCCCAGAAAGTTTGGGCATGAAATAAAAAGCCACACTGGGACTCAATGACCCTGACAGAACCTTCCTGCAAAAGACATTTAGGAAACTTAAGGTAATCATTCCTTTTGATTATAAACTGCATCTCTCTTTTGTTTGTAGGGCTATGAGATTCAATGCCAGTTTTTTTTTCTTGAAAGGACTTGTCTGCTAGTGTTTTCATTATGTGAAATACTTAAAAAAAACCTAAAACTATCCTTTGTGTATGTGTGTTTCACATGTGTCTGAGTGTGCTTGTGTGTGGGTGTGGGCTAGACACCAAGGTTGAGTGTCTTCCTCAGTCACATTCCACCTTGCTTTTTGAGACAGGTCTCTCACTCAACACGGAGCTGCCTGCTTCCCAGGCTGACTGACCCTCTAGAGAGCAGACATTTGTAGCCACTCCTACCTTTCCGGGAGTGCCACGTACTTGGGCAGCAAGCAATTTACCCATGAACCATCTCTCCAGCCTCTATCTGAAGTTTTTCAGGCTTAGTGTAACCAGCCAAGGCCAATGCTGTGCTGAGGTGTGGAAATGTCAGCATCTGCTTGTTCTCCTCTCCCAGGGAGATTGGTTTCCCTTCCTGGCTTGTCCGTATGCCTGGGTATATGAGTCATAGCAGAGAAACCCCAAGTTCCTACACGGTGGAAGAAGCTTTCTGATAGTGTCAACTCTAGCAGAATGGCTTGGGATTCAAGATGTGCAGTTGTAGTAAGCCGATGCCCAGCTTGTGTTGGCATTCTGGGGTCGGGCGGTGAGCTGCTGCCTTTGTGCTCCTGGCAGAGGTCTTGAGTGTTCTTGTTTCTGTGGTCACAGGGATCCCAGCTGTTGGATGGTGGGCTCTATCTGTGCTGAAGTGGGCACAGCCTATGGGGGATCTGATCTGTACTCTTGAATGTCCACCTTCTTACTTCTGATAAGCTTCTGAGTTTGAGAACCAAGACCTGTGGTCCTCTAAACAGATCTTCCCCAACAAAGCGTGAGACTTTTCCCTAGTGTTAAGAAGGATGCGAGGTGATACACAGGAAAATGTTTAATGATGCCCCTGGCCTTGGAGGAAGGTGTTCTAATCCAGACAGTAGAGCAGCATAGTTTCTGACCCAGATGAACCCATAGATTCCTGGAAAATATATGAAAGCATGTAAACAGCTTATCAAGTAAAGCTGGAAAACCCTTTTTTGTGTGTGAGAAGTGCCTAGGTACTCACCTGAGCAGAGTGGATAAAAATCATTCTAGCTCACAGAGTGTTAGGATAAATGGGGATGCTGTAATAAACATGTCCCAAACATCAGTGGTTTAACACGCTGTTGGATTCCTGCAGAGGTAATGGCATTCCTGGTTGGCAAACAACCTTTCCGTCTGCAGTAATTCAGGAATCCAGGCTTCTGCAATAATGTGGCTCTTCCAGTCCGCTGTCCTCTGTCTCCAAACAGAAGGGCATGGGAAGGGAAGGCGTGCCCTATCCTTCCCGTTCCGTTTTTATTAGAATGGAATAAAGGGTTAGCTCAAACTTGAGCAAGAGAGGTTGTTTTTTCTACATTAACTTTTTATTATGAAAAGTTTCTAATACACAGAGAAATAGCGGTGACAGTATAACGGGCAGAGCACCCTTCGAGTGCCCGCTCTCCAGAATCAGAATTCGCTGATTCACAGCAGTCTCCTTCTATTCCATCACCACCCCACTGTAGATGACTTTGGAGTCAGTGCCCAATGCCGTATCATTTCATCTGGACTGTTTGCAGTATGTGTCTCTAAAGATAAGAGCTCTTGGGAAAATGACTTGGTATTTCCTATTAAAAGTGAATCTGAAGAGACACAAGGGATAAAGTCATGTGCACCATTTTGTTCCCAGTGAGATCTGGGAACCTGTGCTTCCTGGAAGGCAGCAGAACAAGAAGAGAAACCGAAACCTGATGATGCCATGTTTTAGGTTCCGAATTGCTCTATGCAGGAGCTAAACATATTGGTTCCCCGCTTCCCCACTCCAGTTCAGGGAGTCAGAATAGTCTCTGTATCTGTGTGTTGATACATTGCTCAAATCTCCTTGCTGATTCTAAGGGGCATTTGAAGCTTGAATAAATAATTCCCTACATAGCATTGATGGCTTCTTGCCTTAAGCACAGTTGTCTCCCTGCAGAAGGACTTTCTGTGGCCCTAAGATTCTGCTGTGCTCTTGCATGTGCAGACCAGATGTAGCAGGAAATGAATGATCTCTAGAGCTGCCTTCAACCATAAGACAGAAGTCAGTATGAAATGTCCTGGCTTCCGTGTGGCAGGGTGGGAAGACAAGTATGTGTGTTCTGCACTGTGAGAGCCATGAAGGGATTGTGTCTTTGCCTCAGTGATACCTGTCTCCTAACTGTACCTACAGTTGGAGTTTTTTTTTTTCCCTTTATAACCATCATTTCCCACGTGGCACACTGCCATTCTCTCTTTGTTTCCTTTATCTTCCTCCCACTGCTTAAGCCCTGTGCACGCTTCGACAGCCCACAGGTTCATGCACAAATGCTCATTCCCCAGGAGGTTGCACTGCTTTGGGAGGAGACAGAATCCTCAGGAGGTGAGGCCTGGCTGGTAGAAATTGGCTGTTAGGGATGAGCCTCTGTCTCACTCTGTTTGCTGGTCCACCGTGACTGAACAGCGTCCACCATGAACGGCACCATGAACGGAGCTGCTCTGCCTTCCTGCCCCATGGACTGAAACTCTTGGAAACGACTTGTTTTGTTACAGTTTTACCAAAATAACTAATATAACCTTTATATATACCAAACATTTTCTATCTCCAATTAATATTATTTCATGTTATCTCTATCATGAAATGACAGAAAATTTTGAGAAACTGTATCCCTACCCTGCTTACCTGTAAGACTTGAAGTATTTCTGGCCCGAGGGTCAGGCTTGAGGCCTTACAGGCTGGTGAGAAGTTAACAAGGATGCTCAGGGCTGTGATAGCCCTGCAGCCTGGACCTCTGCTTCAGGTAGTGACTGTATATGGAGGTGGCCCTGGGTATTCACATGGAAGGGCACTCTTGACTACTTTTGCCAGGATGGACTTTGGGCATCCGTCACAAGGAGAGGTTGACGACAGCAAGGACAGTTCTGTCTCTACAGGGCCTTTGTCTGTCTGTGTGTCGGGGCTGCAGGTGCCTGAGCACATGCTTTTGGAGACCAGAAATCACCTCATGTGTCATTCTTCAGGCACTGTTCACCTTGTTTCTGGGGCCTCTCGCTGGCCCGGAACTTGCATATTCGGCTGAGGTGGCTGACCACTGAGCCCTAGGAATCTTATGCCTCGGCCTTTGCAGCACTGACATTACAAGCATGTGTCACTGTGCCCAGAGTTTATGCCGGTTCTTGTGATCGAAGTCAGGGCCTTGAATTTGCAGAGCAAGCGCTGAGATGTCCCTCACAACCCAGTGATGCCGTTTTTAAGTGTCGCTTGTATGATCTAGAGATGGGAACATAAAATACAAGTGGAATAAATAGTTTTAAGGAAGATCTTGAGAAGCCCTTCACAAATTGGAAGACCACTCTAGCACCTTGAGCTCATAAGGAAATCACAAAAAAGAAAGTAATCAATGAAACCAACAAAAAGCCAGCAGAGACTGCGTCAGCCTTCATATCCAGAAACCTGCTTAGGCTTCAGGCTTCAGGCCTCTGCTACTCAAACTTCACACAAGGTTCTGACAGAACACGAGACACATCACAGTTTAAGGAGGGAGGGGATTCATGCAGCCGAGGGGCTGCCATTTGAAGATGTTTAAATGACAAGGATGCTGAGTGGGTAGTGATGAGGCCAGTCACCTGATTCACATCTGAGGGAGTGTGAGCTGAGTGTCGTCAGTTCAGAGCTTTAGAAAAATGCTGCTAGTTGGATTTTTAAATAAAATAGCCTTACTTTTGTACATAAAATGTTCATAAACAGTATGTATGTAACATTAGTACCCTGGAGCCCGACCTTGCCAGTCCAGTGAGTCATGGCTTTCCCCTTCTGCTGATTTTGTTTCTGCAGGCCATTTTATCTTTGATTTCTTGGTCATTAGATTTCCACGCTTCTTCTGAGTCCAGGGTCTGGGTCTTGTTTTCTTCCCGGGAAGTACTTGTCAGAGAAATCAATGCACACAGTCATTTGCAGAAGTCACTCCTATTTTGGGTGTGTGGGTAGTGTTCCCAGCCGCTCAAAGCAAACTAGCTGTGTTCGTTCTTCTTGAGACCGGCGAGGCTGATGCCTGGGGGCTTCTGGGGACACAGATGACATGCCTTCCTTCTCTTTCTCTCGCTGACAGAGTCAGCCTGCAAAGGTTGCCACTGCTCTGTGGGTGGCTTCCAGTTTCCACTCTCTGCTTGTTTCGCTCAGCCTGGGTTCTCTGAGTCTAGAGTTCTCTGGGTTTTGCACACAAACACCATTTTGGGTGGATGAGAATAACCTCTTTAATGTTTCTTGAAGATTCAAGTGGCTTCACGGAGCTTCCCCAAGGGAATCCCAGCATTAGCCGAGCACAGTGGGATTTCGTCCTGTCTGGTGGCCTGCCCAAAGCCCAGAGCCCGTTCTCTTATTAGAGATGTTATTCAGGACTCTGTCTCAGGATCTTGAGATGGTTTTTGAAATAAAAGATACCTGTTTTGTTCATTTTATTTTGGTCTAATTCCCAAAGAGTAATACACCCATAGTTTTAGAAACATATAATGAAACAAAAATGATCACTGTGGCTGTCATACATATGAAGCAAAAATGACATTTCTTTCCTACTTCCTTCTCTCTATGTGTGCATGCACACGCTAGAGCACGCATGTATGTATATGTCTATATGTGTGCATATAATACGCAAATATCAGTAGATTGATATCTTTTCACAATGGGCTTTAGTCAAACTTTTTATTTGCTTACTATCACATTATCTGTCAACATCTCATTTTATTTTGCGTAGTTTGAGGGGAGGGTCCCCTAGGCAGCTCACCCTCATTTTATACCCCCATCCTTCTGCCGTAGCACCTTGCGAGCTGCTGTTTCAGGTGCATGCCATTATGCCTGGGCTCTGAGTCTCACTTTTAATGCTTGCATGAGGACAGACCGTGATGATGCTCATTTGCCGGTTTGCCTGAGTCACTTCGATGGAAACTTTTACTGACGTTAACAATGCTGTGATAAACAGCTCATGCATGGATCTTAGTTCTGTTATTCGTCCCTCAGCATAGTTCCTATTTGAAATGGTAGGAAAGGAACCTCTTTAGAGCCCCCAGACTGTCTATTGTCAAGCAATCCCTTTAAGAGGCGAAGAAAGAATATTTCCCACTTTCTTGGCCAAACCACTTACTTTGGTTTGATTTAGCTCTGGGTTAACCAAGAACCAAGTCCCTTTAGTGTAGAAATACTTTAAAATGAGTTTTCTCTCAATTGAAGACTGATGTGACTGCTTGTGCCCAGATGATGATGATGAATTCAGACACTGGGCTGTTTGCAACCTTCCTTCTCTGCTGTCTTGAGTTTGTGGTGACTCCCCCCACTTCTTTTTTTCTCTGTCTTCAGATAGGATCTCACACTGTAGCTCAGGCTGTCCTAGAACCCAGTGTATAGCCCAGGCTGCTCCACACTCGTGGTGAATTTTCTATCTTAGTCTTCTGCATAATGGGATTAAAGCCACTGCGCCCTGCTCTATGTATGTGGCTCCTAAGCCCACTGCTCTCTCCTGCACTGAGCTGTGGCTAAGCAGATGTGAGGAGGCTACTTCTCAGCCACATATCCCTAGGACAGAAAGGGACTTGGGTTCATGGTCACTTCCAGATCCTTCTCTATGTCCCACATGGCTCCAGAAAGTCCTCTTGGTTTGGGCTCACCTTGCTGTCCCTTGCCACTCAACTCCACTCCACTCTCCTCCATCATCCCAGAGCTTCTGAACTGGGCTCCCTTTTACTTCCTTAGTGGCTTGCTCCTCCATATTCGTTAAAGATATTACTGAAGCGTAAATCATCTCATGGTATCCTCCAATGCCATTCTTGTGGATTCCTGACAAAAGGAGCTCCCAGGGGAGAAGGCTTCTTTGCACTGTGGTTTCTGAAGGACTCGTGTCCACCATGGCGGGAAGCATGGCAGAAACAGCTCAGTTGTGGCAGCAGCAGAAGGTGGAGGCCCCCTCACATTTCAGTCAACAAGCAAGCTGAGAAAGACAGATCAGAACAAGGCCTGCCCCTAGTGACCTACTTCTGCCATTCAGGCTTCCCCTCCCAGTATCTACAGCCTTCAGAATAGCACCACCAGCTGGGGACTGTGTGTACAAGACACCATCCTGTGGGGGAAAATTTCAGTTTCAATCCATGACGACTGGGGGACACTGATTAATAGTGTTCATATTCGTAACAAAATCCAAATGTCTTCTCTACATCTGGGGCTCCTGTGTGTGACCTAGCCCTGTTTGCTATTTGGTCTGTCCCTTCACTCACTAAGAGCTGCACAGGTCTTCATTAAACTAGTTTTAATTTATCTTCTGTTACTTTTGTCCCCTCATTTCTCAATGTTTAATTGGCTATATGTTTTCCAAGATTAGCATAGGTTAATTGATTTTTTTTCCAATTTTTTGTTCTTTGAGACTTTGATACATGTGAACAATGAAATATGTTCATGCACACATTCAGCCCATCCCCTTCCTCTCCTGACGTCATGTCATTAAATGAGATAACCTTCTAAGTCCACTTAGTGTTGCTTGCCTGTATGTGCATGGTTGTGTTTCTTCTTCGAGTTCCTAAAAATTGTGCAATACATTTTATTTCTTAACTAAAATTTTTATTCTTTTTTAGAATTTCATTAATGAGAACATTGTATTTACATAATTTCCATCTCTTCCATTGCTCCTCCTATGTCCCCACTATCTCTCAAATTCATGGTTCTTTTATACTTATTATTGTTACATATATGTATAAATCAACATCTATCATCCACCTACCTACCTATCTCTATCTGTCATTTATCTATCCATTATCTATCTCTCTATAGCTATCTATCTATCTATCTATCTATCTATCTATCTATCTATCTATCTTCTATATATCTCTACAATCTACCCATCATCCATCCATCTATCTATCTATCTATCTATCTATCTATCTATCTATCTATCTATCTATCTATCTATCCATCCATCCATCCATCCATCCATCCATCCATCCATCCATCCATCCATCTATCTATCTATCTATCTATCTATCTATCTATCTATCTATCTATCTATCTATCATCTATATATCTCTACAATCTATCTATCTATCTATCTATCTATCTATCTATCTATCTATCTATCTATCTATCTATCTATCTATCTATCTCTATCATCTGTCCATCCATTATCTCTCTATTTGTCCATCCATCCATCCATCCATCCATCCATCATTTTACCTCAGTCATTTAGTGTTATGTGTATGTGCATATGTTTAAGGCTTACCAGTTTGGATTAGGTAATCTATCAGGTTCTTCCCTCAGAAGCCACTGACTGTCTTCATATAGAAATGGGATCTTGTGAAATTTTCTCCATCAACCTTGGCATATCGATTGGTATTGCCATTATACAATTTTGTGTGGGTAATCATATTAGTCAGATGTCCCTGTTGCATACCAAAGGCACTGTCTCACAGCAGGTCTGCTGATCTTCCTGCTCTCTTCTCTGCAGTGCTCTCTGAGCCTTAAGTGTAGGAGTGTAGGGCTGTGTTGAAGATAGAACATTTGGGGCTGGAAACCCTATGGTCACTTATTCTTTATACTTTGAGTAGTTGTAGATCTCTGTAGTAGCCTCTGAGGACACACACACACACCTTTATGAAGGTTGGGAGTTGTTTATTTATGGATAAGTATTTAGAGTACCGTTAGAAGCTGTATTGGTTTAGGAGAATGGATGCAGTGGGTTCTCCTCTAGGGTCTGTTCCCTTTGCAGGCATGGTAGTTAGTTTCCTGGGCTTATAGCTCAAGACATTGTGATCCCCAGGTCTAGGATTTGAGCTTTGGCTCTGTCACGTGATAGTGGTGTGACCTGTGACAGTGATTTAACATTGCTAAGACCTGTTTATCTCTTCTTTAAGATGACCCGATGAGGTAAGTGCCTATCATGTGGTCACTGGAGGTTTGTGTGAGACTGTAATCTGTTTGCTGCAAGCGGAGCAGTCTTTCAGGCACCATGGCCCCTCCAACAGTAGCTGTGTGCATCAGAGTGTTAATCATTTGCATGTACTGGCTACCTCTACATAAAGCTGCCTCCTTCAGTGTGACCAGATCTGACTCTTCTGGCTGGGGGTGTGGCTCTGTTGGAAGAGTGTTGCCTAGCACACATGGGGCACTGAATTTGATCCCTAGCACTATAGACACAGGGCATGGAGGTGCACACAATAACCCAGCACCTGATAAATAGGGTCAGGAAGATCAAGAGTTCAGGGCCATCCTCAGTTACATGGCCAGTTTAACAACAGTCTTTGTCACAGGAGACCATGTCTAATATAAAGAGATACTCTTCTCCTTGTTCCTTGTTTATGAACCTGTGTCTGTGACATCAGTACCCTAAAAATTGACAGGAAGACCAACCTTAAAAGACTGGGCATTATTGTAGCTGGTATCTCCTTGTATCAAAAGAGTTTTTCTTCCAGGATTCTTCTAGACTACCTGAATCTCTAGGGGAGGTACAGGACCTTCAGACATCATGTGAACACAGCATTATATCAGTTCTTCACACGATGTGTCTACCTTGCTCCAGTGCCAATTTGCAAACTCGAGACAAGGCACTGTGCTTTGTTAGCCCAGCCTGGCAGGATCCTGGGTGCCATTCAAGAGCTCCAGGATGCAAGTATAAAGTGAAACAGACCCAACAGGCTGCTCTAAGCACCCTCCATGCAATGACCTGCTGCGAATTTAGAGCCAGTTCTTGGCAGTGTTAATTCCAGAGCTGTGTGCATGCTTGTCCCCTGGGGCTCATTCTGTTATTTGTGCCCTTTGGTCGCCTTCACTGGAAGCTGGTCCATCCTGCTGTGCTCTTGCATCTCACTATGTCAACAACTGCATACACACGTTTGTGAATATGTGTGGGTGCTGCAAAGCATCCTGGCACGTGGGAAAGATGAAGTAGCATGTATCCCTACTAGAACCGGCCAAAATGGTAAACATTATGTGGGAATAAATTAATGGAGGGAAGTTGTTGTTTGTATTTGGTGTACACATGCACACACACACATCCATATATATATATATATATATATATATATATATATATATACACTTTTCTTTTATCCCTCTTCAAATCCTCTTTTAGTTAAAAATAAGGAAGACTACCCCACCCCCATGCTATAGGTATACACTAAACGTTTTATAATGGTGGACTTCTGTGTCTGTAGTTTAATCAAACCACAATCAAAATACAAAAACCTGGGCCTGGAAGATGGTCAAATGCTCATCATGCATGCGTGAGGAGATGAGCTTGGTCCTCAGGATCCACTTAAAATGAAGCCGAGAGTGGCACACGTCTGTAATTTCAGTGTTGAGGAGGCAGATTCGGGAGCGCTGTCCAGTCTACCTCAGGTAGTGAGAGACTCTCTCTCAAAAAAGCTAAGATAAAAGCGACAGAGGAAGACATCTGTGTCTTCACACACATGCACACCTGCCAACACACACACACACACACACACACACACACACAGAAAGAGAGATAGAGAGAATAAAAAGAAAAGAAAATAAACTCAGTTACCCCAAATTAAAAAGAAATATCTGACTCTGCTCTGAACAGATATGGATTTTTGAAACAGTTATTATTCTCTCAACAATATAGCACAACTATTTCCATATCATTTGTGTTTTATTAGGTACTATAAATAAGCAGCTGATCACTTATATGCAATGAGGGATGTAGGAGGATGTGCATGGGTTATATGCACACACTATGCCATCTTATACAGACTGGAGCATCTGTGGGTACTGAAGGCTGACTATGCATTATGAATGTTTGCATGAGTATATGTTTATTTAGGGAACAATAGGGTACTCCTGTCATTGAAATCACGTACATTTAGTATAGCTGCCAAGTACCCCATCATATGGTTGGTTCCATATGCATGGTGAGATGTTGATATTGGGGCCTGCCTCTGTTGCTTGCCACTTTATTGTTTTTTTAGAAAGGGTCTCATTGAACCTGAAACTTACTGAGTCAGTTAGATTGGCCAGCAAGCTCTGGAAATCTTTCTGTCTCTGCCTTCTGGTGATCAAAGGCATGTGCCACCATGCTAGCTAGGCTCTTCGTGTGGGCGAACTACTGAGGGATCTGTGCCTCCATCTGTGTCTTCTGGGTGCTGGGTCAGGAAACCCAGGGAAGCGCTTTACAGCCTGGAGCACTTTGCATGCAGTTGTATGATTTTCCCTCCTATCTTTCCATGTCTGCAGAAAGACCTGTGGGCATTGTTACCACTGAAAGATTTGTAGCTTTGTTAAGGGTCTGGCTTTTAAGTGCAGGATTCGCATTGGTCAGATGTCATGGGTGGCATTGCTGCGTGAGGATGTCTCCACCTTGGCTAGGGACACAAAGCCCTGTAGCTTCACCCATAGTCCTTCCCAGGACGTTTGTTCTCTGGAAGGTTCTGAGGAAACCAGGTTCCTTGGGAACCACGTCGGTAGTCCTACCACTAGATCCCATTCTAACACAGAAAGAGAATATTCAGCCAATTAAAAATCTGTAGGTGTCTTTTTTTCTGTGTTCCTATGCCGCTTAGCTATTGTCCCCCTCTTGTTCATCACACTGTGTTGTTATTTTTTATTAATTAATTAATTAATTAATTTATTAAAGATTTCTGTCTCTTCCCCGCCACCGCCTCCCATTTCCCTCCCCCTCCCCCAACTGTGTTGTTATTTAACTTTGGTTTTCGTCTGAGTCCCCTCAGATGCTCAGATCTCCTGGGGAATGTGGAAATCTGACCAATGCACTTGTTTCTTTATAGCTGTAGCTTCCCCTTTTTCTTTAGGGAATCAGAATCTGTGTAGGAACTTGGTATGGTCAGGTATTCAACCTGAAGAATTGAGTAATTGAGAAAGTAAGTGTATATACAAGGAGTACTGGAGAACACACGCCTGTGAGCTTCTATGTCAATTAAAAAAGAGCTTTTTAGTCTAATTAAGGAGGAAGCCAGCAGTAGAGGGGCATTACCATAACTTACATACTCACGTCTTAGTTACTTCATGACTTTACCTTCTTACCCTGACTTTGTATTCCAACTGAACTTTTTCTGATGAGTTCAGCCACACTTGCTTTTTGTACACAGCTGTCACATCTGTCACATTTCTGACTGCATCCTGATTCATCTTTGTGTTGGCCACTCCCTTTCTACAGCACCAGAGAAGGCTATGAGAGACTGTAGGAGTGCTAGGCAGATTATCTAAGCTTTCACCGACTTCTCTCAGAGAAGAACAAGCCAAACAATGAATTGTCTCAACCACAATGACATGTCTTAACCACAAGCTGCCATGAGGGGACCTGGGCTTGCTGTGGCGCTAGAGGCGTGCTTCTCCATAGCAGTGATGCTGGCCTATTAGGAGATGGAAGGATTTGGTCAGGCAAAGATAAGAGTTGGGGGAGAGAGGAACAGGAGAGGAGGGCTCTCTCACATGTGCAGAGTCAGAAGCCCAATAGTTCTTTAAAGAACAGAAAGAATGTGTTTTAGTTTGCTTTCCATTGCTGAGACAAAATGCTGACCCACAAACAACCTTGTGGAGAAAATAGTTACAAATTCCAATTACAACCAGTCACTGTGGGAAGTCACAGTCAGAACTCAAGGTAGGAACCTGGAGACTGAAACTGAAGAAGAATCTGTGGAGGAGTGCTATGTACTGACCTGCTCCCCATGGCTTGCTTAGCTTGCTTTCTTATGCAACCCAGGATCACCAGGCTATGGTTGGTGCCACCCACAGTGGGCTGGACCCCTTCATCCAATGAGCAATCAAGAAAATGTCCCACAGACTTGTCTTGAGGCTGGTCTGGGGTGGCATTTTTTCAGTTGAGATTCTCTCTGCCAAGATGACCCTACCGTGTGTTAAGTAGACAAACCAAGCAGTACAGAACGTCACAGTTATTATACTGTGGATGACAAAGAAGAAGGATTTTGATGCAGAAAACAGCCAGACCACTCAGGGCTAAGTGCACAGCTCTTGGAAGATCATGGAAGAAAGGTTCTATTTAAGCAAGAGACAGACATGCTCAGACAGTTGTCTTTTAAAAGACTGCACTGTTAGATGGGAGAAATGAATTGTAAGACAAAATTGGACTCAGAAAGAAAGGTGAGATGGTGCTGGACTTGTTCAGGTGACAGATGACAAGAGACCTGGGTCAGGAGGGAAGAAAGAGAAATGGGTAGATATGAGCTGTCTGTAGGAGGCAGAGGGAAAGGATGTGTCGGGAAAGAAGGGGCAAGTGGCTCAGAGTCTTGGCTTGGGTGTCTGGGAAAGGCTGGTGCTGTGTTCCAAGGAGGGCCTTAGCTTGTGGAGAGGGAGGAAGAAGCTTTGGTTGGACTCTGGACTTTTCAGACGGAAGCATCGATCAGGTGGGCATGTGGATGGCTTCAGGTCTGCGAATGGATCAGATCCGCAGGGAGAGAAAAGGGGAAAGAGGACAGTGTGGGCTGAGCCTGGTGCTTGATTAAAGATTGCCCCTCTCCCAGGCCATAGTTTTATTTTTAATTAAGGTTTTACCTAGCATATGTCAATTGTTTATACTATTGTGTTTCTATGACATTTTCATACATATGTATGATGTATTTCAATCATATTACCCACTGGTACCTTCTCTTGCCCCTGCAACTCTCTCTGATCTCCTTTCCATTCTTGTGCCATTTTAGTGACTCAATGAATTGGACTAGGGCTGCTGATGGTCACAGAGGAGTGAGGGGCTGTTTGCAGGAGCAAGGACGGTTGGCTGGTGGCTACATCAGTATTATCATTTCATCCCCCATTGAGCATTAACTTCCTTAAGATTCCTTAGGAAGGAGGGACCTTGGAGAGAGGAAGGAGGGGCCTTGGTGAGGCCAGAGTTTCAGAGTTCTCATGTATCTGTGAAATGAATACACAGCAAGAGAAAGAGCACATCTCATAGTTTCTTCAAACTGTTTTGTATCCAAAAAACTATATGTTTTTGTTTTGTCTTATTATTAACTGGATTTATTGTGGGACAATGGTCTTGTACCCTGTAAAGATCTAGCACTTGTATTGGTTTAATAAAACGTTGATTGACAAGTAGCCAGACAGGAAGGATAGGTGGGGTGACCAGGAAGGAAGTATAGGTGGGGTGATCAGAATAGGAGAATTCTGGGGAGAAGAAAGGCTCAGTCTGCAGTCATCACCCAGATGCAGAGGGAGGTGACTAGGGAGGTACTGGCTGCTAGAAATCAGTTCCCGGGAGCATCAGTGGAAACGATTAGGGATCATGTGCCTGAAAGGAGAGAAGAATGAGGATGACAGTGGATTCAGTTTATTGCTCTCCACACTTATTTGGAGGGTTTTCTTCTTGTTTGCATGTGTATGTGTTCATGTGTGTGCTGGTGCATATTTGTGGTGGTCTAAGGACAACTTTGGGTGTCATTATTCAGAAACTGTCTATATTTTTATCTTACTTTTTTGAGACAGGGTCTCTCATTGACCTGGAGCTTGCCAAGTAGCAAGCCCCAGGAGTTCACCTGTCTCTGTGACCTTAGTGTTAGAATCACAACCTGGCTTTTAAAAATTATTTTGCTTTTTAAACATAGGCCCTGGGGGTTGCAAGTCGGGTCATAGTGTTTTCCTTTCATGGCACTCTCTTTAAAGGTGAAAATAATGAGCTATCCTCACCCCCAGCCCATCTGGAGGGTTTTCATGTTGAACACAGAAAAAGTGTATTTCACATTGCAGTATAATGAAAAAGAAGGAACTGGAGGCCATAGGAAATAAAAGACACCTCTAAAAATGAGTGAGGAAGAACAACAAGCTGACTAATCAGGTTTAATGACATGGAGCTGGGCATGGAGACATATGTCTGCAATCCCAGGAGGCTGAGGCAGGAAGGTCTGGGCTAAATCAGATCTCAAAAAAGTGGTTTGGATTGAGTCTGACACATTTTCCTCACTCCTTGGATGCTGTGAGGTTATGAGGATTCCTGATGGTGTTCCTATCATGGGCATCCCCTCAGCTGCCTGATTCAGAGTCTCTGTGTATCCTTCCAACCTTCAGAACCGCCAGCACAGCTTCCAGAAGGGGTCAGTCAATACCCTTGATAGCACTTCTCTATGCAGCCAATTCTCCTCGCATCTATTCTGGTCTCGTTTAATGTGGCTGAAATGATTTATCATTGCTCTTCAGGGACTCCTGTATTTGTGCTCTGTGGAATGTCTGCAGCTCACATCCTAACTTGTGAAGAGAAAGCTCATCTCTGTCCCCGAGTATGCTATTTCATTTGACACTGTTGACACTAGTGGCTAGAAGCTGTAGTCTCGGGGTTCCCTGAGAGTGGGCTTGGCTCCATTAGCACTGGATGCAGGTCTTGGGAAAGATGTGAGCCTTGTCTACAGGGTCCTCATTCTTCAGCTGTCTGTTTCTCATGGAGAATGTGAAAGAATTGAACTACAGTGCCCTCCCTTTGTTTCCCCATACCACAAATGGAGAAAACGAGAGGATCAGATAAGAAATGCCTTTGAAGTGGTGCACATGTAAAGTGCATTACGTGTGTCTCAGCAGCCCTGGGAAAGAGTGGTCCAGGACTGTGGAGAAGTGATGTCCCCCACCTCTTTGTTCACGCATGAACATGTGGCATTCAAGAGGTATATTTTCATGTGTATGGGGGTGGCCATACCCTTGGGCACCCATGGAAGCCAGAGGAGGATGTCAGGTGTGTTCTAGCGCTTCCCACCCTATTCTTTGAGTTAGTGTCTCTCTCTGACTCTGCAGCTAGGCTTCCAGCCAGCAAGTCCCAGTGACCATCCTGTCTCTGCCCTCCACAGTGTTGGTGTTACAGGAACATATGGTCATGTCCAGTTTCATATGCAGGTATTGGAAATTTGGATCTCCCAAAATATCTCTTCCATTCTTTGAGAACTAGATTTGAAACCCAGATCTGTCACTTACCAACTCTGTGGCTGTAGACAAATTACCTCACCCCTCCGAGCTTTTGTGTCTTCACTGAAGAAGAAACCCAGCTCCGATCTGGGGAGTCTGTGCTGATGAACTGCTCTGAGGATGTGAAAAATATTCCACACGGTGCTGAGAACACACTCTTCCTGCTAACGCTGTTGCACTCCTTACACTAGTCTCGCATTGACAAGCACCTCAGGAAAGCAGCTTAAGGAAGGAGGGGGTCTCTTCTGGCTCAGCTGCGAGGGAGTCACTGAGTCTGGAGAGTGGAGACACATTGTGTCCACAGTCAGGAAGCAGGGAGACACCAGTGCTGTGCTCGGCTCACTTGCTCTTTTTGATTTGGTTCCTGACATATGGGATGGTGCTGCCCACGTTTAGGGTGGTTCTTCTCACTTTAAAGAACATGATCTGGAAACTTGTTCACAGACACACCCAAGGCCTTGTCTCTGCTGGTTCAAGTTGTCAGCCAATACTAACCATCACGTTGATTTTTAAGATAATCAGTTTTGAATCTTTTTTTTTTCCCTTGCATCAAACTGGTTTGATGTCCTGGAAATTGAGGCCAGGTCAGACTTTGAATGGATTCTCCCAGACCTGCCACAACATTCACAGCCATAATATCTTCCTCCCAGAATGCAGCGACTTCCACAGGAGGAGATGAGAATGTCCATGAGAGGTCTTTCTTATGCATGTCTGATTCTTTTAGCCTGGGGTCCACGCTGGGTCCAGGCTGGGTGAGGAAAGAAAGATTTAGGGATGTCTTTCTTTGGGAGATAAAACACTTGCCCCATGTTTATAGTTTGTATCTAAAATAAGGGGCTGAGAAGTTCTAGCCAGAAGAGGGAGGAGAGATGCTTACACCACATCCCTAAATGACCTCTGGCATTCTAACCTCAAACAGGCAATGATCTCTCTTAGAACCCCAGCATCTGCTATTACTCAGAGAAGCTTCCTGGTGATTTGAGCCAATTTAATTAAGTAGACAATTCACTTTCATTGGAGTTTTTATTCCTTTGAGACAGTGAACAGCTCTGAGTCACCTAACTTCCTGGGTTTGTCATCACTGGCGGCTTCTTCTTCTCTTCCTTTTCCTCCTCTTCTTCCTCTTCTTTCTCCTCCTCTTTATCCCTATCATCCTCCTTCTCCTTCTTCATGGAGCTATTCTTTCTCTTCCTTCTCCTCCTCCTTCTCCCTATCTTCCTTTTCCTTTTTCATGGAGCTATTCTTCTTCCTCCTCCTCTTACTTCTCCACCTCCTCTCTATCTTCCTCTTTTTCTTTCTTCATGGAGCTATTTTCCTCCTCTTCCTCTTCCTCCTCTTCCTTCTCCCTATCCTTCTCCTTCTTCATGGAGCTATTCTTTCTCCTCCTCCTTCTCCTCCTCTTTCTTCTCCTTTTCCTTTTCATCCTCTTGCCCTTTCTTTTCTCGGAATACCTCTCCCTCACTTCCCCACTTCTCCCCACTCCTTGTCTTTCTCCCCTCTTTCTTCTGTTTATTTTTCTCCCTATTCTCTATGTCTCTTTCTTCTCTTCCTTGTTCTTATCATTCTTATGACAGTATAGAGTCCTGATATATACTCTAGGCTGGCTTTGAACTTATAATCTTCCTGCCTCAGTCTGCTGAGTACTAGGATTGTAGGTGTAAATCCACCACATCTGGTTTATGGGCTTCTTTCCACTGCGGCTGCTGGCTTCTCTTATCCCCAGGGTGAGTGAGTGAAGAGTTCGAAGTTCAAGACATCACTGGGGAGAGGCTTCACATCCATGCGATACAGAGCGAGGGTCAGAAGAAGTAGAACTGGGTAAGGGAGAACCTCAAGCATCAACTGTTTTTGTGCCTCAACAGCACTGCCCTGCTGAGCTCCTGCCACCTCCTGGTCCCATTGCTACTCTTCCCCTCACTCTTCCCACACAGGCCTTCTGCACCTGTTCCTTTCTTCGCTATGATTTCTTGACTAGTAAACTCCTTTGAAGAACTTAAGTAGCACTTGCTGCAATGTGTGATGTTCTGTTTCCTTCTTGATTATTTGACTGACTCCTGCCCTTCTGAGATCTACAGCTCTGTAGGGTGTGAGTTGTCTCCCTATCCTCATGGTTGTAGGTTGCATCCAGCACCCAGCTTGGCACCTCATACATAGTAGGTACTCAAGATCTCTGTAAATGAGCATATTTCAATATGGCACTTGAGACAAGGGTGAACATCCTGCCTTTAATGTCATGAGGGTTAGCGTCTTGTCTTTCGTGTCATGACACTGGGCATCCTGCCTCTCATGTCATGAAGAGCACTTTCTCCTAACTGCAATGAGAAGAGGTTCCCACAGACATCTAGATGGAGTGTTTGAACCAATCCTCAAAACTAGTCACCTCTGTGCTGGCCCCGGTCCCAGGAAGCAAACCTGTGTGTCAAGACCTTAGGGGTATAGCTCAGCTTGTGCAGAGCTTGCCTGACATGCTCAAAGCTCGGGGCTTGATCTCCAGCATGGCATACATCAGGTGTGGTAACACAGGCCTGCGATCGAATGCTAGGGATGAAGAGATGGAGGGTGGGAGGGTTCAAGGTCATCCTTGGCTTCATAGTGTGCTTGAAGTTATCCTGGACTAAATGAGATTCTGTCTCGAAACCAAACCAAACCTTAGAGGTGTCTAGACCAGGTAGCAAGGTCTAAACAGATCACTCTTCCCCTGGGCACAGAGCAGCCCCAGCAGCTCTCTTGTGAAAAGCATGGATGTTCTCTGACTGGGAGCACTAGTGGGCAAGGGGAATGAGGAGGCATCGAGGACGACATCCTATTTCTATTTCTGGGTTGTTTGAGCCTGGGTACTCAAGAGACAGAGCCTTGAGTTCTGAGCTCTAATTGTTAGGATTTAATCAGGGAGGGTAGTCTTGTCTTATAAAATCCAAAAGCCATTTTGCAACATTCAGAGAAATTCCTGTTGGGATGGAAGTGCAGAGCTTTAGTGTTAAGTGTTTTCCTGCTGGACACACAGAGTCATCTCAAAACAGGTAGTTGTTAATGCTCCTAGGTCAAGGGAGGAATTGCTGGTCAGATTTACAAGGTTGGGAATATTAGAAACCCCTTTTCTTTGATCTGAATTACTCTACATGGGGGAGTTTTACAATTTTTTCATGTGTTTGTACGTGCTTCTTCATGCACGTATGCGCATACAGGTGTACACATGTGAATGAGTATGGGGGGGCAGAAGCCAACATCCACTGTTTCTCCCAATCCCTCTCCACTTTCTTTCTGGTTTCTCATTGGGCTGCAGAACTGGCCAGCTATTAGACTATTAGACTGGCCAGCTGGAGAGCCCTCAGGCTTCTTCTGTCTCTGTCTCCCGGTGCCGTGATTACAGTGTGCACCCCTTACGTGAGGGCGGGGGTACCAGCTCACGTCATCATGACTGTGCAGAGAAGCTCTTTATTGACTGAGCCATCTCGCCAGCCCTTGGTGAGGAAGCCACAGAGTTGTCTTTGCAGGGCACCTGGATGCAGTGTAGGATGTCCACACTCATGAGCCACCACGGTCACCTACTGCTGCCCACCTCTGGCTTGCAGGAACCAAAGTGTGCCAACAGCGTTAGGCTTGGTTAGGGTCACTTTCTGTTCCTGTGTTTCAGAACCAACATTGCTCATCCACTGGAGCCCGTCCTCTCTAAATGGAGGCTCTTTCCCTCACCCAGTGCCCCATGGATTAGACTGTAAGCTGATCCCATCACTGGGACTCCAGAGTGATATGGGGAGGGGGATGAAGATTTTGGAGGGAAAGAAACCTCGTTCCTTCTCTTGTTTCCTCAAGCACCTCTGCAGTTCTTATTCAGTGTGTGCTTTCCAGTCACTTGCTGTTGATGTAAGTGAACGTATTTTAAAGAAGCAACTTGGCACCAGAGTCAGATCTGGAAGATCAGTATCAAGTCCCACAAATAGAAGCTACGTGCAAAAATAAACACATGCAAAGGATACCAAGCAGGAATTCCCCTTCTGGCTGGAGACAGCCACTGCCAGCGGCTTTGAGCCCCAGGCCTGATCTCTTGCTTTAAAAGGGAGATTAGCAAGTGTTGTAGGGGGTTTGGGATTTTCTCGTCAAAGCTGCAAGGACTTGGAAATAGAAATAACTCTGGCCAGGCCATCTGATGCTATTTAATTCTTTACCCATTTAAAGGACATCATGGCTGCCCCAGGAGGGCAGCCTTGTTCAAGGACAGGATTCTAGGTTTTGTCTGTAAACACCTGGGAATCCACTCACTCTGTAGATAATTTCTTTTTCTCCCTAGTTGGATGCAGAGACAGGTTGATTTCAAAGAGTTAATGGTGGTCTTTTGGGGACCTTGTACTTGGTACTCACTAGTAGAGGCGGTATAAAAGGATGGGGTATCTGGTGGGAAATAAGGCCATCAGTCAGTATTGGGACTTGGAAAGCACAGGGAAGAGATACATTTTGAGGTTGTGTCTGGACTTTACTCCTTGGGGAATTTATAGGAAAGGCGATGAGGTCAGTTGTGCTGACCCATGCTATACAGAAACTAGGTAATTTACAGGGGAATTGATGGAACTGGAGATCATTATGTAAGTGAAATAAGCCGTGTTCTATTTTCATCATGTATATATATTTATATTCATGAAAGACACACGTAATAAAAATATATAAAAGTAAAAGGGGCCTGAGAAGATGGGATGAATGGGAGGGTAAACACAGGAAGAAAGGGTAATGAGGGGGGAATGTGGTCAGAGTATGTGCCTCTCTTCTTAGCCTTTATACACGGGTGTTGGGAACCCCATCTCAAGTCTCCTCTTGTGCAGCCCTTTTTGAGGAACCTGAAGAGACAAGTTCAGGAGCCTGGGAGAACTGTGGGAAGTCTGTCCACACTGATCAGCCACTGCTGGCCTTCACTGCTGCCCACCTTTGGCTGGCAGAAACCAGCATGTGCCCATAGCTGCAGAGCCCCCATGTGCCAACATATGCATCATAGACGATCATGTGTATGAAAATATCATGATGAAACCTATTATTTTACAATGCACGCACATTAGTAACAAAGAAAAACACACCCTAGCTGATTGTAACAGTCGTCACTAGGCTGTGGTCCCCAGCTGGTGACAGGGGAGAGAGTGAGGCTGACCCTGGGCTGCATGCTTTCAGAGGACGTGTTTTCCCGGCACCCCCAGTAGTCAGGGCTGTACTCAGTGTGGTCCAGAGAAGTGTGGGGCAGCCCTGTGGGAAGCACAGCACACACTCAGATATGCCTCTGAGTGGGATGCTCTGATAGGAGGTGTTCCTTTCAGGACTACGTGAGCGTCAAGTTCTAGTTTCCTAGGGAAACTTCAGGCTGGTTGCACAGTGGAGTCCCCCCACCTCCGCCTGCCATTAGGTCACACCACTCTGTCTGCAGTGCAAGAAATGGGACTTGTGTGATTCGATTTCTTTTCTATGGGTCTCAGGGCTGGGGATAGGAGATGGCATCAACAGGAACTTTTATTTTTCTTATCTCTTTTGACAACTTAGCACCTCTGTATGTGAGTAATAGGGATCTAGGCTTAGCTGCTTGGCTTCCACTGTTGCTGTGTCCCCTTGGGTAAATCACAGAACCTCTCTGCTTCAGTGCCCTTGTTTGTCCAAAGGGATGAGATAGAACTGAACTCACGGATTATTGTGAGTGTTAGGTCAGGAGATACACATAAGGTGTCTGAACACATAGCATGTCAGGAGAAACATGTAAGGTGCCGGACACATAGCATATTAGGAGAAACATATAAGGTGCCGGACACCTAGAAAGGAATCTAAAGGATTTGCTGTAATGATAAAAGACCAATGCATTTCTAATTCCCATCTGATGTCCTCCAGCAGAGAGGATTTACTGGGCACTCTCTCCCCTCTCCTCTGTTACTGGGGATAGAACCAAGTCCTATTGTGTGGACATTTTATTGATCCATTTGCCAGCTAATATTTGGGTTGTTTGTGCCTTTTATTTGCAATAAAGTCATAAGACTACCATGCATGGGTCTATTCAGACAAATGTTTTAATTTCTCTTGTGTAATACCCAGGGGCAGAGTTGCTGGATCAGACAGTGAGTTCACATTCACACTTGTAAGAAATGGACAACCTATTTTCTACAGTAACCACCGCATCTCACGCTCACATCAGCAGCACCCAGACGTTCCAGTTGTATTTTCTGTCTTTCTATCACAGTCATTCCATGGAGCACTTGCTCTCTGTGTCCCGAGTGTTTGTTTCCTTAGTGTTGGGTGATGCCAAGTACATTTCCATCGCTTCAGAACCATTTGTGTGCTGTCCCTTGGGAGTTGAGCATTGGGCTCCCATAGTCTAATCAAGTTGTGTCGTGTCTTAGACTTATAAGAGCATTTAATTTTATTCTGCTTTCTGGCAGCACAGAGGATAGAGTCTAGGGCCTCACACAGGTCCAGCAAGCGTTCTGCCACTGAGCTACACTCTCAGCTCAGTTCTGTAGGTGGTCAGGACTCAAGTCCTTTATCATGTGTATGACTTATAAATATTTTTATTTAGCTTATGGCTTGCCTTCTGATTTTCTTAGTGATATGTTTGGAATGTAAAAGTTTTTAATTGTTATGACCACTTTATCCCCTTTTATGGCTTGCAAAGTAACAAATAATGCCACTGCTAAGAATTCTTTGTCTAATCTAGGGTTGTTTCAGTTTTTCAGAATTATGTTTCTATAAGTTTTATAGTTTTATCTTCTTTTTAATCTCTGTGATTAATTCTGATGTTTTTGATTGTGTGTGTGTGTGTAAGTTTGAAATAAGGACTTAAATTTACGTCTCCACATATAAATATATAATTTCCTCAAAGTTGTTGTCTTTACCCCTTACCAAGGAAATATCCCTTTGTGACAAGCAGAAAACTACAACCAATCACAATGCAGAGTTGTGGAGCCCAATCTCAATGGCTTTTTCTACAAACACTTCTACACCCAAGGCTCAAAGAACATTGCAGAAGAATAGGCAAGAAGATTCTAAGAGCAAATGAATCAGGGAATTTGCTATGAGATTGTGTCTCCTAGTAATACCACAAGCTATTCCCATAAAATCTTACCAAAATGAATGCCCAAACATAAGCTAACCAAGGATGACACCAGTGGGCATGAGAAACCAGACAGGGAGACTCTCACGAGACCTCAGTCCTACATAAAGGACTATTGGTACTTGAGGAATGTTGGGAATGGGAGAGATGATCTTTCCCAGGGAAAAGCACATCAATTGTTGGTCCAGTGCCAAATGGTCAGCCCTGAAAATGAGTATATAGTTAACATTATACAGACAAGGAAGATTAAATCTAGGATTATATATGTACAAGCATATGCATATATGGCTGCTAATGATAGCAAAAGAGCCCATGGAACTGAAGGAGAGCAGAGAAGGGTATGTGCAAGGACTTGGGTGGAGGAAAGGGAAGGGAGAAATGTTGTAAACTTTATTATAATCTCAAAAAGGTTTCAAATGTTAAAGCAACAACAACCACAACAAAGCAAATGGTACACGAGGAAACACACCCTAAGGCTTGCCTCTGACTTCTGCACATACCCTTACACACATGTGTACCTACACAAGCATGCACACACATGCACACACTAATGACTCTGGGGAAACACGTAGTACTTTCTAGTACCGCAAAGGCTAGTCCTTAGGGAGGGGACATTCAGGTCAGTACTAGCCCTCTTTCTAAAGTGCATTGTGTCTTTGGCAATAGGAACTAACCTTGCAGCTCTGGAGGGTAACCAAGGGCAACAGCAATAGTTATTTTTATGTCTGATATTGGGGTTTTGGTAATTGGTATTTTGTCCTTGGAGGAAATATCATTAGTTAGCCTAGATGAGAAAAGTTCATTAAACCTATATATGTATATACATAATTATGTGTATTATGGGTTTTTTTGGGCAAACAGCAGTGTGATTCTTTGTGGCTTTTCCAGACATCATTATCGTTATATTATTCTTCTCCTTCTTCATCTGCATTTACCTTCCTTACCCCCCCCCCCCAAAGTGCTCTCCTCCTCCCATTTTCTGATCAGGTCACTTATACCTGTTAGTCCCCTCTCTGTTGCTTCCCAACCCCCCTATCCTGGCAATGGTCCTATTTTACTTTCCTGGTTTCTGTAGTTACTACAGGCTGTGTCCTCTCGACTGAAGATTTCCAGTTACCACCTTGTTTTTTGAGATATTGCCCTGGAGCTCATCAACAAATCTAGGCTGGCTGGCCTGTCTCCATTTCCAAGCTCTGGCCTTCAAGCTGTCAAACTTTTGTTTTTAAAGTGGTTTTTGGAGATCGAACTTGAGATATTTTGTCAAAATCCATTTCACATAAATGTATGGCTTTAGTTCTAACCCTTCGGTTGGATTCTGTTCATGTGTGTATCTGTCCTTACCTTCTCCTATGCCTTCCTGGTCACTATGGCTTTAAGGTAGATGTCAAAGAATTTAATCTGAGTGCCCAGAATTGTTCCTCAACTTGAGACGTTCTTTGGCTACTTTCTTTGTCTTTTTCATATAAACTTTATAATTATTCTCATCTATTTTGAGCATAGACAATCTGTCGGGATTTGGATGAGGACCGCATTGAGTGTATTGTGGATAATCCGTACTGACACCAAGTCCATGAATATGAGATGGCATTACGTTTATTTAGATTTTCTCCCATTCTCTTAGCAATGCTTGTCTTCAGGATATAAACATTTTGCTCTCTTTGCTTCCAAGTAATTTTTGTCTAAGTATTTTAAAGTTTTGCTGTTATTGTGTAAAAACAACTTTATTAATTTTATTTTTAATCAATTAGTTATTAAAGTTTTGAGAAAGGATTTAATTATATAGCCCAGGCTGGACTTAAATTTCTAATTGTCCTTCCTCAGTTTCCTGAGTGCTGGGATTACAGGTACACACCACCATACCTAACTATTTTTAAACTTTGCATAAGAATATCAGAATGAGCTGCATGATTTTTTTGATGTGTGCATGCATGACGTATACATGTAAAGTTTGTCTCTGGGAGGAGAAATGTGGTTTGTTTTATTTTTAACTTTGGGATTACCTCCTGTAGCCTTCCTAAACTGATTTATTATTTCTGTAATAGTTTATGGATGTGATGTATGGATCTTCTATGTGTGTGATCATGTCATACAGGAGTGAAGACACTCCCACCTTCTTTGCTATATTGAGATAATGCTAATTAATTAATGTTATTTTCTTCTTATCAAATTGCAATGACCAGACTTTTTCCTATCATACAACAATGAGGAGAAATTAGTAAGAATGAGAAGTCTTATCTTGCTCCTTACTTTAGGGGGGCTACATTTGCTTTTCCATGAAGCCAGACGTTAGCTATGGGTCTTGTAGATGCCATAACAGGTTGAAAATATTTCTTTCCCTTCCAAGTATGTTGATGGTTTGTACGATGAGTACTTTCTCAATTTTGTTAAGGACATGCTTTCTGACTTTTTCAAATTCGAGAGTTTTCATTTAGTTATTTGTTCTAACAGCATGTGGCAGAGAGGGACAAGGAATAGTCGAACAAGAATGAAATCTAAAGTCTTTGTAAAAACCAGTGCTGTTAAAAAAACAAAACAAAACAAACCAGTGCTGTTGATTACGATGGTTGTGCTTTTGCAGAGGAGGAAATAGGTCCGGTGATCTGAACTTTTCTGCTGGTGCTTCCAGGGTGTAAGTGGCCACCGTCCACCCGGCTCCTGCACTGCTCTGCCCTGATGTCCATGGGTGTGGCGCACCAGGCACCTGCTCTTCTTCCTGACTGTGGCATCCAAACATGCCAGTTCTCCTCAGGTGGCACCTGTTTCTTAGGGATGGGTGAAAGCCACAGTCCTCATTGGATCGTGTGCTGGCTGCCATCAGTCTTAGGACTCATTCTGGACAGTGCAGCTAAGCATTGTTTGGCCTGATGCCTGCCAACTGAGACTTTACCATTCGTGGCCACATTGGGAATGTGCTGGGTATTTTTAGAGCTAGGCAGCCTAGGAGAACTGCTTGCTCTTCCCCAAGGTCCGTGGATTAGCCCAGGAGTAGCATATGCCCACGCTTTGCCTGCCTGGTCCTGGAACAACGGCCTCCTTGCTGTTCAGAAAACAGATTGTCTCAGGCAGATATGTGGCCAGATTTTCTTTGCTGCTCCCCTATTTACAGAGCTGTTCCTCCCCTCTGTCTGACGTCTCTCAGGGACTCACAGTGGTGATCCAGCTGTTTCTGAACCGGGGAGATGGTGTTGCTTGCTCACTTGTACCTACGTCTGGCCAGAGAGCTTCTGGTTGCTTCTTACCACAGACATCCTGGTGATTACGACTTCACCTACCCTTCTGAGTGGGCAGGATGCACATTCCTGACTGGGGATCAGGTGGACTGAAAAGGCCTAGCAAAGCAGGTTGTTTTTGGCACTACAGCTCCTCCAAACTCATTACCCACATGTGTTGAACACTCCCTCCAACCCAGAGATGATGGCAGCATTCTGAGCCACTGTAGCTTCTGCTTCCTTATTGTCAAAACTCTCAATAAGATCCTCAAATAGGACCAGCAGTGCACCCTTTTGCACAGGTACTGCTGCTCTACCTAGGAAGGGGAGCTAGAGATTTGCATGACAAAATATTGAAAATTTATATAAATTACTCAGATGTGATTCAGTTCAACAAAACATTCCTGAACACCTACTATGAGCAAAGCATAGAGTTTTGCTTCAGGTAGAGACAAGCACCTGGTGTTCGTCTGCAGAATATGATGGGTAGGAAACTCCATTCTTCCATCCATCATCCATCCATCCATCAAACCATCCATCCATCCATCCATCCATCCATCCATCCATCCATCCATCCATCCATCAAACCATCCATCCATCCATCCATCCATCCATCCATCAAACCACCTATCCATCCATCCATCCATCCATCCATCCATCCATCCATCCATCCATCAAACCATCCATCCATCCATCCATCCATCCATCCATCCATCATCCATCCATCCATCCAACCATCCATCCATCCATCCATCCATCCATCCATCCATCAAACCATCCATCCATCCATCCATCCATCCATCCATCCATCCATCCATCCATCCATCCAGTGCTCTTTTAAACATTAAGTTTGGAGCCAGGCTATCTAGGTTTAATTCTTTCTCTAACTTGCTGACTACAAAACTAGGCAGATGCCTGAAATTCTTCCACCCTCAGTTTCTCCTGCCCTAGTTTGGGAATGACCACAGTGACCAGGTCCAGGTGCAGGTGCAGGGACCACACATAACTCTACATAAAGTGTGGGGGCAGCTGCTCTCGGCCAGGAAGTGCCATCCGTATATCATCATGCATTCAGCAGATAGCTGTGGAGTGCCTAACATGAGTCACCCAAGGACCCGGGTCCCGGTGGGAGAGTGGAGCCACATCCATGCTTGTTCCTTGTGGAGTTCTTGTTCAATCAATAGATAAAGAATCAGATGGGAAAAGTCAGACTGTAGAGTGGTCAGAGGGCAGGGCCCCTTACCTGGGACAGAGTGGAAAGCTCCCCCGAGCAGATGGTGTGAACTGACAGGTAAGCTGTGGGGCTGCATAGCATCCACTTCCAAATGGAATTTGCCAGGACATAGGCGTGGCCTCCTTAGGAGTCACATGGTCTTACCTCCTGGTTTTGGGCTGCATTTAAATTGACTTGTTTCTGCTTAATGACTATTTTGGGTACCGGCTTCTGGAGATTTTTTTTTCTTCTTCTTTTTTTTTAGCTCAGTGTATTGTGTGACGTCTCCATACAGTTAGTTACTTTTGTGTGTCATTGTGACAGAGGCTACTTGGAAGAAGGATTTGCTAGTTCTAGCTTTACCACATTTTCTAACTTACTTAATGTGTGTGCATGCGTGCATGGGTGTGTGTACACATGCATGTGCACATGTGTGCCATCACACATGGGTTCTGGAGATTGCACTCAGACCGTCAAGCTTGGCACCAAAGCCGCTTTCCCTGATGAGTCCTTACTCTGGCCCAGGTTTATTTTGATTCACAGTTTGAGGGTACAGTCCACCATGACGGGGAAGACATGGGTGGAGTTTGTGGCTGGGATGGATGGGCTGTAGCTAGTGCTCCTCACATTTTAGCAGAGAGACAGGAAGCTGGGCTAGACTGGAAGCCTCAAGACCCATCCCCTGAGGCCCACTTCCTCCATCTAGGCTCCACCTACCAAGTGTACAACAAGTTCTCAAAACAGCAGCAGTCAGCACATGCTGAGGACAGTGTCCACATGCCCGAGTCTGTGTGGCGTTTCCCATTCAGACCATAGCACACGTATGTAATGTAAATGTAATGTTTGTAATGTTGTCCTCACATCTCTCCTTACCCTCTCCTAGCTCCCACCCCTCTATCCCTGATCCCCTCATTGTCCCCCTTGGTGGATGCCTTTTTATTCCAGTGACAGATTCTAGTATATGGCTCACTTTTATTTTTAATTTTTAAGCATTCATTCCTTCCTTCCTTCCTTCCTTCATTCATTATTTCATTCATTCATTCACAGTCTCATGAAGCCAAGGCTGGCCTTAAACTCTCAGTGTAGCCGAGGCTGACTTTAAACTCCTGATCCTCCAGCCCCCAAGCTTCCGGATTAGAGAGGCATACACCACCATGCCTGGTACATATGGCGCTGGTTATTGAACTCAGAGCTTTGTGCATGCCAGGCAGGCACTCTACCCACTCAGCTACATCTCCAGGCCCACAATTAATTTAAATGTTTGATTGACACATATCTGTACATATTTATGAGTACCATGTCATGTGTTGATTTGTGTATACTTTGAGTAATGATCAACTCAAGGTAGGCAGCACAGCTAACGCGTCTGCTTTGATGATTTCTCCACGAGTTGTCCGTTCAGAATCCCCTGTTCTGTTTTGAGAGATGTTATGCTAATCTGGCTCCTCTGTGTTGCTGTGGCAAAACCTACAACCAAAAGCAGGGGAGGAAAGGGTTGATTGGCTCCTGAGTCCATTGTGGAATGAAGGCAGGGCAGGACCGAAAGCAGGAACTTGAAGCAGAGCCAAGCAGGACCATGGCTTGCTGACTTGCTCACAGGTCATCCTCAGCTAGCTTTTTCTCCATTTGTCTAGGAAATGATGCCACCTGAAGTGGGTGGGCCCTTCTATATCAGTGAACAAGGCAATCCTCCATGCCCACAGGCTGATGTGATCATGGCAATCCCTCAGTTGCGGCTTCCTTCTCAGGTGACTCTAGACAGTGCCAAGTGACAGATACGCTAACTAGAACAGTTACCTTATGGCTGTTTTTTCCTGTTAATTTTTTGTTGTTGTTTTTGTTTTCTCAGACAGGATTTCTTTGTGTTTCCCTGGCTGTCCTGGAACTCATTCCGTAGCCCAGGCTGGTCTTGAACTCACAGGAATCTGCCTGCCTCTGGAACTAAAGACATGTGCCACTACCACACAGCTAAACTTTTACACTATTAAATACCAGAGCTTTTACTTCGCTGAGATAACAACAACTTCTTCTCTTCATCCCCATCCTGTTTTGGGGATTCTACAGTGGACTGAGACACTTTTAAGATTGATATGAGTGGGTTGGTGTACACAAAGCTTTGTGCTGAGCTCCATGGCACTTTCCAGAAGGACATGGTCTGTGCTTATTTTGCGCACCACTGACTAACACAACATTTGGTACTTAGTGGATGCTCAGTAAACAACAGAGATGGTGCCTGCATGTTCCTTCCATGCTGCACCTGCTGCCCGCTACTCCTGAGCTTGCTCCTACCTGCCGCATGAACCCAGGGATTCATGTATGTCCTACAAGCTGACCTGCATCATAGCCCAGTAGAGAGTCCTTGAAGTGCAAAGGAGGGAGGAGAGGGCAGAAGACTAATCGGGAAGAGAAGCAACTTACTGAGAAAGTCCCTGAACCTGAAGCCCAGCAGCAGGACTGGAGAGAAGGCAGGAGGAGGGCATGCGTGTAGGCATGTGGTGGTTAATACAGATTGTCAACTTGTCAGCATCTAGGATCACTGATGGGGCAAGTCTCTGGGCACATCTGTGGGATTATTAGACAAGGTTAACTGAGACAGGAAGACCCACCGTAAATATGGCTGGCACCATCTTTGAATGAAAGGGAGAAAGAGAGCTGAGTGCCACTATTCATGTCTGTGGAGACAGTGTGCCCCCAGCCCCCTGTTCCTGCTGCCACGCCCTCTCTGCCACAGGGACTGTATCCTCACATGTGAGCCCTTTGTGTTTGCCAGGTGGTTTGTGACAGGAGCGTATGCCAGCTCTGAGTGCCATCCTAGTCATGGAGAATTCTCCTTCTCTGCACTGGTAGCCATGTGAGGATCTCAGGCAGAGGAGTGTCCCACGATCCAACTGGCTGTGTACAAGTGAGCAGCTTAGAACTTAACGCAATGCCACCTCTCCGTGTTTACTGCCACCTCCTGGGAGCCAGGGTTGGAAGGACTCACAGGAGCTGTTGTGTCTTGCACATCTGTCTGAGATTTGCATGCCTAGCCGGGCTCCCACTCTGCCATTCTCCTCCAACTCCTGGAAATGCCAAATGGTGGGAGTTTCTTCTTGGCTGAGGTTGTTGTTGGCTTTTTTTTTTTTTGGTTTGAGACTTGAATGTTTCCTTTGAAAACAGGTTCTTCCCCTTCAGTTAAGAGTAACCCGTTCCTCCCCTGTGTGCCCAGCTCTCTTTCCTCTGCTCTTAGAACAAGCTCATTTAATCACACTCTGATCAAGTCGGCCCAGGGTGCCCATGGTGGCAGGAAAAAGAAAAAGAAGTGGGCAAGGTAGGTTTGAAGTCCTTTCTCTTTTATTATTGTTAAAGGAGGCCCAGGGAGAACATACAGTGCTCATTCCTTGACTCCGAGCACCACTGATGTCATCTCTGTCTCGACCTCTTTAGAAATAATTGGCTTGGTGTCTGTGGTCCCGACAGTGGGTATGGTGCGGTGTCTGTGGTCCCGATAGTGGGTATGGTGCGGTGTCTGTGGTCCCGACAGTGGGTATGGTGCGGTGTCTGTGGTCCCGACAGTGGGTATGGTGCGGTGTCTGTGGTCCCGACAGTGGGTATGGTGCGGTGTCTGTGGTCCCGACAGTGGGTATGGTGCGGTGTCTGTGGTCCCGACAGTGGGTATGGTGCGGTGTCTGTGGTCCCGACAGTGGGTATGGTGCGGTGTCTGTGGTCCCGACAGTGGGTATGGTGCGGTGTCTGTGACTCCGACAGTGGGTATGGTGCGGTGTCTGCGGTCCCGACAGTGGGAGGCCGAGGATGGGTACGGTGCAGTTTCTGTGTCCCGACAGTGGAAGTCTGAGGCAGGAGAAAGATGACTTGAGGCCGATTTGGGCCACATAGTAAGACTCAGTCTTCCCATGCTGGTCTAGAATGGGGTCCAATGTGAGCACTGGGATGTGTGACTTTCCTGAAGCCAATGGGTCTGAGGACCTGTTTATTTTAATTAGTTGCTTAAAAAGACCCACATCCCATGAGCACTTGTTTTCAGGCAGGTGTCATTGTGAACTAGGTAGGTATTTAAGAGATGTGACTAGCCCCATTTGAGATATGTTTTTTTTTTTAAATCATGATTTCTGTCTAGAATCTTGTTCTGCACCAAGACATGCATTTACAGCTGTCCTGAGCTGTCTTGAGAATGAGCAGCTTAGGGGCTCAGGGTCCCCATGGGGTCACAAACTTAAAGCTGCCCTGAGCTGTCTTTGAGAAGGGACAGCTTGGGGCTCAGGGTTTCCACAGGGGACAAACTTTCTGCTTCTAATCAGAACAATTTTGGAGTATTTATCTCCAGTACTTGTTTCTGCCATTTCTAGGCACTCCACACTTTTTCATAAACAAAGTGACAGTTTTATTAAATGTTCTTTAACTACTTTCACTTGGAGCAACTTTCTGCACATGGGTAAGGAGCAGAGCTTAGGAAGCATGTGTGGAGATAGTGCTAGGCAAGCAGGGAGGGGGAATCCACTAGGCACCCCAATCCCCAATCCAGAACAGCAGCTCTCTCCCTGTCCCAGCTGCTCCTGTCCCCTGCCACTGATCTGGGTGACTCAGTCCTGCCTACAGGTGCCTTTCTCAGAGCTCAGGGTGAAGTGTGTGACATCTTAGGAAGCTGGTCATGCTGCACGGTGAGATTGTCATCACTGATGCCATTAGCAGAGTTCCACTCTCTTCTGGGACTTGGCCAAAACATAATAAAACAAGGTGCTATGACTCTGCCCCCAACTCAAGCCGGAACTTTCGAAGCCGTGTTGTGTTCTGTGGAAGATCTTAGTGCCAAACATGGAGGTGAAGACAGGGGGCAGAACATGGGATAACTTAATGGGCTGCTTTGGCATAAGAGTGGTGATGTGGGTGAGAGCCACCCGCAAGGTCTGAGAAGGCTGCACGTTCAGTGTAGGAGAACTGAGTGTCGCCTGGCCCTGCTTAGTCTCCTTCGAGGTGGACTTCTACTCAGTGACACGTTCTGGGCATCATCCTGCTATAATGGGGAGATTCAGGGAGCGGTCAGGGACACTGCTTTAGGCAGGACTGCAGCGGGGCTCCATCTCTGTTCTGAGGTACCCAGAGTCGCTCTGTTCCACCGAGGAACCAATCTTTCACCCCATCATGACTCATCTCTCTCCCTGTGGCGGGTGAGGTGCGTGGCTTCCAAGAATAGCCTAGCCTGAGGGATGCAAGCCTGGAATCCCTTCCAACTTTCTGGGCTCTGAAGTTTGGCACTCACAGAGGACTGTGCTTAGGTAACGGGGTGCAGATGGCTAGGCGTTTGCAGAGAATGGTAGCTAATAATGATCTCCCTTCCATTTTTCGTTCTGCAAAAAAACCATTGAGCCTGGCCAGGCCCCTTGCTTACAGAGGAAACCTGTTCACAAGGAGGTGTATGTACTTCGGTGGCTAAAAGATAAGGCAGCAAGCAAGCCCACACGTTCATTTATCTGCTTATTCGTCAATATTTGGCTGAAGCCTTGTAAGTGAGAACCACAACAGGAGCCTCTACAGGGGACCAGATCTCCCTGCACCAGGCTGAGTCCTGGCAGCTAGGCAGGGGGAAGGAGGTGAAGAAATTAGAACTGGCCTTTGTGGAGCACTTGCTGTGGGTCATGTATCGATTAAGTAATTTTCTAATTATATTATGTTATTTTAGTTTAGATGTATGGGTGTCTGACCTGCATATATATCTGGTCATCACATGCTGGTGCCAGAAGAGGCCAGTAGAAGGCATCTCTCTGAAGCTGGCATTCCAGATAGTTGTGAGTCACCTAGTGTAGGTGCTGGGAAACAAACTTGGGTCCTCTGGAAGAGCAGCAAGTACTTTTAACCACTGAACCATCACTATCAAGCATTCTAAGTGCTCCAGCTCCTCTGACTTCACACGGTGCTGTGAGTCCAGCTCTATGGCCCTCCCCGTGTACTGGTCAGGGATGGAGCAGCATCCAGGGGGATGTGCTTAGGCTCCTGACGGTTGGTGGGAAGCCACTTAGGTACCATGTTAGGGTTCTCTGAAAGGAACTCACCCACAAACCATGAAGCTCATGTTTTAGATACTGAAAGTCCAAGGTCACAGACTCAGTGTGTCACGGTGAGGGTTACTTTTGGTTCATAGACAACTGTCATTTTTTAATGTCCTCACATGGGGGACAATGGTGGGGACCCTCTGATGCCTCTTTCATAAGGACAGAAGTTCCACACGTAAAACCCTTGTTACCTTGCAAATGCCCTGCCTCCCCTCCCTAAGCCATCACCTGGGGGTTAGGATGCTAAAGCATACATGCCAAGGCAATCAGTGAGACCACAGCACTTTACAGTGACACATTGTCACCCCCCAGGGCTCAGCCTGCAGGCTAGCTCCCCAGCAGGTCTCCCTGGACACTGAATGTAGAATATTCTCTTCCTTTCTCGCTGAGCAGTTTTCACACTGAGACATTGCTCAATTCCCAAGCCCCGGGTACCTTCTTTATAGGGTGTGTGTGTGTGTGTGTGTGTGTGTGTGTGTGTGTATTTGTGTGTAAGCAAGTGCCAGTGTGTGTATGTGTGCAGTGGCCCATGGACAACATCTATGTCAGTCCTCAAGTGTCCTCCCCTTAGTTTTCCAGGCAGGGTCTCTCACTGGCTCAGAGCGCTGTGCGTACACCAGGCTGGCTGAGCAGCATGATCCCAGGACCTGCCTAGTCCACCTCCACAGCCCTGACATTTCTAATACATGCCACCACACCTGGCTTTGTGTGTTTTCTTTCCTGTGCATCTTCAGCCTGCAGATGGTTCTGGCCCACGGCATGTCTCCAGTGAACACTGGCCCAGTGACTACAGGGAGGGCATATGTAACGCCTGCCTTTCTCTCTCGGTACAGTTCGCGCGACACTGTACCATTTGCAAGCCGGGCAAGGGTTTGGAGAGTGAAAGAACACACCAGAGACCTGGGTCATTAGAAAGATCAGCCTAATGCCGTTTATTCAAACTTAGGAAAACCTTAAAAACCTAGCTACTGCACAATGAAATTCCCCCCAGGCAGGTGGGAATTTACCACACCCAAGGTGGAATAAACAATGGCCCTAAAGCTAACCACCAGGGGGGCAGAGGGAGCACAGGAACAAGCGGATGTTTTAGCTGGCCGGCCAGAAACTGTCCTCAAGATGAACCCTGTGAGCAGGGTGGACCCTACATGCATAGGCTGTCAGTCCTCACAGGTGTACACGGCATCTCTAGGGCTGTTGTTGGGGGCTTGTTTGGCTAGACAGAGCTGTGTGCTGTGTGGTTTTGTTTTTATTGTCATAGCTGTAGCTGGGGGGAGAATAGTGATATCAAAGGCCTGGAAAGCACGGTAGAACATCTATGGTCACAGTGTGGAGTCAGGGCCTCAGTGGAGAGCGTTGTGCCCTGTAAGCAGCTTCTTTGTAATTGGCAGTAAGGTAACCATAGTATCTGTTTCCCAACTAGGACACAAACAGCCACTTCTGTGTGCAAGTAAAACGTGGTTTCACCGGGGACAGCAAGGCCATGGTTACCCAGAGAAGGAACTGAGGATACAGCTCTATCCTTCCTAGGCATATCACTCTGTAGGCTGGCTCCTCTGCTTCAGAGTATGGAGCCAGGCCCAATCTCACGACTCTCCGATGCTCTCGTCTTCCTTGCCTTAATTCTTTAAAAAGAATTACTCTTGTAATATGGGGTCTTCAGCTTTGGCTGGCCTAGAACTTGCAATGTGACCAAAGAAGACCTTGAATTCTTGATCATCCTGCCTCTGCCTCTCAAGTGTGGGGATTATATGTGTGCACTGCAGCTCCTGTTTATACAGTGATGGGGGTTGAGCCCATCCCTTGCACGTGCTAGGCAAGTCTCTTCCAGTCCATTCAACCATGTCACCAGCCCTCCCTCTTTGAGTCTTCCTTTGGTCATGCCTATTCCCTTTGAGGGTCTGTGGGACAGAACACTCAGAGTTCGAGAGGATTCTACATGTGTGGCCTCTGTGTCTTGCTTTGTTCATCAGTGAAATGGGTACTGTACTAGATGATGGTGTGGTCATGAGGATTAGATGGACTTGCTCCTTCCCAGCTCAGTTCTGGGCACATGGTAGGCAAAGCTATGTGACATTTGTCCCATATGCTAATAATGGCATGTCATGTTTTATAAAGGGGTTTTGAGCACTGGACTAGACTCTGTGTGTGTGTGTGTGTGTGTGTGTGTGTGTGTGTGTGTAGGCTAGAAATCATCTTGGGGTATTGTTCCTCAGGGGGCTGTCCATATTGTTTTATTTCGGCTTTCTTTTTTGACAGCCTTCCACTTTTAGCTGGAGGATGCCAACTTGGCTAGGCTGGGTAGCTAGTGAGCCCTGGGGAGCTGCTGGTCTTCTCAGCACTGGGGTTAGAGGAACGGCTTTTTCTTGTCAGTTCTGGGGATCTGAGCTCAAGTTAGCATGCTTATGCAGCAAGTGTTAGAAGTGAGCATCTCTGTAGCCCCCATCTCATGGTTATTGTTGACATCATTCCTAGTAAGCTCTTGTGGTTCCAGCAGCCAGCCACACTGAGGTATGCCCGACAGATAGCAGACACTCTAAGGCCGCCTGTGTACCTTGGCTCATAGTCCTTTCCTCCACTCCCAAAGTGCTAGCTTTGTGTTTCTCTCTGGTTTGTTTCTGGAATGCTTTTTGGGGGGCAGGTTTAGGACCCAGGGGCAGCCCCTTGGATGCCATCCTGAGTTAATTTGCAGAGGTTGGCAGCCCAACACAGCAGGGAGGGTAAATAACCATTACCTGCAGGCAGAACAGGCTTCCCACCAGTGAGTCAGAGGAGGCCTGTGGGCGGGGGATTCTTGACCCACTTTGCAGGTCCAGAGTTAGTAGAATGGTCTGGTCAGCTCTCTGTTGGTGTGAGGAGCGTTCTGGTTCTGCTCTGCCTTCTCAGGGTGTAGCAGGCATGTTTTCCCCTCTCTCAGGTGGTCTTAGAAGAAACTTCTGCTGTGGTTTGAATCTAATGTGACCCACAGATTCATGCTTTGAGCACTTGGTCCCCACTGGTGAAGATGTTTCTAGAAGGCCATGTTTTAGCTCTTGGTCCCCACCTCATCACTTTGGGTGCAGACTTTTTGGAGGTGGGGCCTAGCTGGAGGAAGTGGATTACTAAGGGTGGGCCGTTGAAGACAAAACCTGGCCCCACTTTCTGTCTTTTTCTTTGCTTCTTGGTCTGCCATGATGTGAATGGACTCTGTCACTTCCCCTCTCTACTCCGCGAGAAGCAACTGTGATGTGGTTTTTCTGTCATGATGGATTAAAACCCTCTGAAAACATGAACCAAAGTGAACTGTGCTCCCCAGGTTTCTCCCGAGGTGTTGTGGCCATGCTGAGGCAAACAGCTAACACAGGTCCCTTGAACGTTCTCTCACTATAGCGTGAACCACCAAGCATCTCACCAAGTGAAAGCATCAACAGCCTCTCCATGTTGTTTGCTTCCAACACCTGGAAACTAGTAATTTGCTTTCTGCCTCTATGAATTTGCCTGTTCTAGATAGTTTATATAAATGGTATCATATAGTATGTAGCCTCTTGTGTCTGATTCTGTTAGTATAATGTTATCATTGCTTATCCATGTTGTAACACACACCAGTGTTTCATTCTTTTGATGGGTGAATAATATTCCATTGCATGGATAGATCACGTTCTAGATATCCCCCTGTTGATTAATAAATATGATTTTTGGTTATCACAGATAGTATTGCTGAGAACATCCATGCACAAGTTTTTGTTTGAACAATGGCTTTCAGTTCTGGGAAGAACTTACATCCTAATGTAATTGCTGGCTCACAATTTTTTTTGAACTTCCAGGCTATTTCACGTAGCAGTGGTGCTATTTCACGTTCCCACAAGCAGTATAGGAGGTTCTTCTCCCATGTCCTTTCAACATTGGTTATTTTCTATTATGCAAGTGGATAGTATGCTTTGGTTCGCATTCCCTAATTGCTGCTGTGCCGAACAGCTTCTTGCAAGCGCTCTCTCTCTCTCTCTCTCTCTCTCTCTCTCTCTCTCTCTCTCTCTGTCTCTCTGTCTCTGTCTGAACAATGGAAACTGAAATCCTTTGCCTATTATTTCAATGGAGTTTCTTTTTATTGTTGAATTGTAAATGCTCTTTGTATGTTCTGGATATTAGACATCAGATATATGAATTATAACATTTTTTTTTACCGTTCTAGGGGTTGTCTTTTCACTTCTTCATAGGAATGTTTGATGGAAAATTGAATTTTTAGAGTGTTATTGTCTATGATTCCATTCTACACATTTATTTACTTAAAATGTTTTAACTCTCTGTGTCTATATTGTGCATACCTATGTGAGGTCATGTGTGTGTTTGTGGGCATATGTGTGCCACAGCACACATTTGGAGGTCATAGGACAACTTTGGGTGTTAGTCCCCACCTTGTTTTCAGCATAGTCTCTTGTCAATTCTGTCCTTCAAAATTCTGGGCAATCCCCTGTCTCTGTCTCCCGTCTCACTGTGGTTGTGGTGGAATCATGGACACACACTGCTACGACCAGCTTTACTGTGTTCTGGGAATCTGAGCGCAGGTCCTTATATCTGCATGCCAAGCACGATATCCACTGAGCCACCTCCACAGCCCCCTTCTACATTTTTGTCTTTAGACATATGGTGGCTTAAGATCTATTAACACAGTGTTGGTTTTAGGGGTGTGGAAAGTAGTTTGGCCAGCCCACTGTTTGTTTGTTTCTTTGTTTTCAAACTCTAGGCTCAGGATGACAGTGGAGAAGGAGAAAGGACCCTTTAAATGATTTAACTGAGCTGGGATGTTACAGGTCACCAACTTTCCTCTCTTATTTCTTTCTGAAGAGCAATCCTGCAGGTTCCTGCTGTGCAGTGAGCACACCTCTGTCTATGGTGGCACTGTGTGGAAATGCTTCTGCCTAGATCCTTGCCTGCATGAACCTTCCATCTCTCTGGGCTTCAGGAAGGTTCCTAAGTCACCAGATCTTAACAGAGATTCCTTAGCCTGCTTTCACAGGGAACTTCCTCTGGGCCCCAGATTTCAGACAGTATCAGAATTGCACACAGAGCTTGTTAGGTATGCAGACTCCTGGGTCATTTCCCAGAGATGCAGAACTCAGAAGGAAAGCCCAGGGTCATATGTGCACACCGAGTCAAATTCCTGGATAGTTCTGACTGTAAGAGCCTCAGGATGGGCATCCAAATGCAGCCTTGTCCCAAGCTCACCAGAGAGGCACACCTGTTGGTTCTTCTACTAGACTGCATGTTAGAACACCCTGGATGAACTTACCCATCTCTGCATACAGCCAGAAGAGATACATGGTCTCAGTGGAAGCGGTGCCTCCCTCTGTAAGATTCTGGCTCTCCTGCCATACTCTTAACCGAGGTTATAAGTATGTGCATTCTACCCAATGTGTCCAGCCTGCAGCCCACAGGCCTTGTGCACCACCCGAGAGCTCTGAATGTAGGCCAACACATTTATAGGTGACAGTGTCATGTTGTAATATCAAAATTGGATACCTCTGCTCCTCTTCTCTGCCCTGGTCTGCACCCGAATTCCCGAGAGCTTCAGGTTGTCCCAGAACTAATGCATTTTCTACACAGCATTTCTGCTCACATCTTCTTATATCATCCCTGAGTGCTCACATCTGTGTGATTCCTTTATGGAACCCCTAGCCACAAATCTCAAGGTTGCTCAGCAATGTTCAGCGTTTCTATGTACCAGAGCTGGAGAGATGACTCAGTGGGAAAGAGCACTTGCTGTGGAAGCAGGGCGACCTGGGTTCAAATCTCCAACATCCACATAAAAAGCTGGGCATGGCTGCACGTGTTTATAACCTCACCGCTGTGGGGGCAGAGACTAGAAGACCCCAAGAACATGCTGGATGGTCAGCCTTGTCAAAATGATCTTTGGCCTCTCTATACACATGCACAGCCGTATCTACCCATATACTACACATGATACACACACCACAGACATAGTGATACATACACAAGACGCCATAGTAGCTACAGCTCTTTCATGTGTATATGCTATTAAAAATAAAATAATCCTCCAACTATAATATTTTTTTTTTGCTTTTGAGCAACATTTGCCATTGTCTAGCTTAGGCAACGTGCCGAACAGGAGCCGGTGATTATTCTATGGGCACACAGCATCCTCATGCTGACTTGGCCTAAACAATTATCATGTTGGTGCTGATGGCTTCCACAAAAGAGAAGCAGGGAGAGGAGGAGAGAATCAAGATTGAAGAGACAGAAGGGAGCAGTCTTTTTGGAGGGCAGTGTGTCCCTGACAAAAGTAGGCAGAGGAAGGGTTTGCTTGGAACCTGCCTCGCCTAGAAACTGACAGATCCAGATGGCTGGTAAGCGAGGCCATCTCCAGAGCTAACGAACTAGAGCACTGAACAGTTCTGAAATAGTCAGTTCTGAAACTGGAGGGAGGGCTCTAAGCATCCAGGCAGGAGCAGCTTAGAAAGGCTTGCTTAAAATGTAATACCCCAAGAACAGGCAATAAAAAGTGTGGTCAGAGAAGACAAAGGGGGATGTTCATAAGTCTTTCGGTGTCATTGGGATCTTGGGTCCCGAGTAGCCCTTGAACTTGCTGGAGAGGAATAGTAATGCCAGCTGACTTTCAGACACAGATGCGGCTTCTTAGGGTCTATTGTTCACCAGAGTTCTGGTTAAAGCACAGATTCCACGGGATGGAGAGGTAGGCTTGGTTGGAAACATGCTTGCTGTGCCACTGTGAAGACCCGAGTTCAAGCCCCAGGACCTATATTAAAAGCAGACAACAGAGAATGATAATGTTTGCTTGTATTTGCGGTGTTGGGGGTGAAGACCGGAGGATCCTTACGACTCACTGTCTTCTTTCCTCATATTTGGGGTTCTTCTCTGAAGAGGGCTTAGATAAGCCCTTTGGATGTAGCTGCTGTTTCTGAGCACCGTGGGTGGAGAGCACCCCACTAGCGCTCTTCATTCTGTGCGGCACAGTTTGCAATCACCCTTCAAGCGTACTTCTCAAATCCTTCTTCTCCCCATGCCACTACTGTCAGCACTGGGGTGGCTTCTGACTGGTCACCAGTGCCACCCGTATCCCTATCCACCCAGTTCCAGGACAGCCAGAGTCAGTGGCTCAAGCCGCTTCCTTCCTGCAAGGATTTCAAGGGCTTCACAGTCCGTCTCGACTTGAGCCCAGGTTCTCCTGACCTGAGAGACCCGCACTCACTCTCCATCTTCTCCTCTCTCCCTTTGCCAGCCGGCCCTCACCTGGAACCTGTTGTTTCTGTCAGACCCAAACACACTACATATCTCTGCTCTTTCTTAGTCTGTGTGTCTGTCCTCTCTCTCTCTCTCTCTCTCTCTCTCTCTCTCTCTCTCTCTCTCTCTCTCTCTCTCTCTCTCTCTTCTCTCTCTCTCTCTCTCTCTCTCTCTCTCTCTCTCTCTCTCTCTCTCTGTGTGTGTGTGTTAGACCAGAGGTAATCTCAGGTGCAGTCCACAGATTTTGAGACCATGTCTTTAACTTGGACTTGGGGCTGGATGATTAGGGGAGATGTTCTGCCCAGTGCATTGGACAAACACCATCTCCATCAACCTCCCTACCGTCAGGACTCCTGCAGCCCAGAGACATCCATTAACCCACCCACAGCCACAGAGCAGTCCAACTGGTTCGTGCTCTGCTAAGGGTTTCTGGTGTCATTTGCTACAAAATCATCCTTTGCTGTGGGCTGGAGAGGGTGGCTCTTCTGTGCCATCTGCTAGGAAATGTCCTATCTACCCACAGAGCATCTTTGTGTCCAAGTTTAAAAATTAAATAATTAAAAATTTTCTCACTGGTCTCCCCCTTTCTCTTTCCTCTCCTTTCTCCCCTTTTGTCCCCCTGGGCTATTTTATGTCTACTTTTCTTTAATATATCCACGCATGATGTTGTGTGACTATAAAATCTATGAAGCATGTATTAGAGCAAACATATATTTGTTTTCCTGAGACCCTTTGTTTGCTTAATATGGTTGTCTCTAGTTGCATCCATTTTTCTGCAAATGACTTCATTCTTCTTTGTGGTTAAAAATTCCACTGTGTATAAAACACATTTCCCCGTAGATTCCACCATTGTTGGGCAGGTTGTCTATAACCTAGCATCTGTGACTAGTACTTCATGGAACATTGGTTTGTATTTCTGTGATACGCTGACCTGGAGTCCTTTGACTGAATACCCAGGAGCGGTAGATATGTGTATGGTATATGGTGGTCTATATTGGATGTTGTATGTGTATTCCCATAGAGGTTAGATAGTTCACAGTCCCACCAGCAGAGTGTGGGGGTTGCACTTTGCCTATATCCTCCCCAGCATTTGTTGTTTCCTTAATGACTACTCTGTCCAATATTAGATGGTCAAATTACCTCCAGAGATTGTCGTGTCCCTCAGAGGACAGACATTTTCTGGCTGAGAACCACCGGCTTAACTTGTGGTAACTTCAGCCTCCCCATCTGCTCTGGTTCCTGCCTTCTCTGGTCCTCTCCGAGAGCAGCTGCTCCCTTGCAGATGTGACCCATCTTCCCTACTGTCATGACTCCCTGAGGGTAATGCATGGATTATCTAGGTTCTAGGTTGCACTGGACATCTGTTCTTTTGGATTATTTAACATCAGCCTCGTGTCCCTAGCATGTGTCATCAGCAGAACTCCACCAGGCTGATTGGAAAGTACGCAACATATATTGTTTCCCTTTTCCTAAATATACAGGTATTTAACATGAGATAGACTGGTGTCCTTGCAGGGAGATGACCTGCTGAGAAGCCTCATCCAGAGCTGGAATGTGTCTTTAAAGTAAAAATGTATTTCCTGGCACACTGTGTGTGTGTTTGTGTGTTGTATATGCATGTGCCTATGCGTGTGTGCATGTGTGTGTGTGGACAGAAAGTTGAGAGGAAGAACCTTTAGAAAAAGTTGCAGATGCAGCGTCCATAGGCACAAGGGATGAAGAGCGAGAAAAAGAAGAGAGAATGGAAGGGCTCAAGTCTGTAGCCAGAGGAGCAACCAGAGGTGAATTTCCCACTGTGTTCATTCATTCAGTCATTCATTCATTTATCCACTCAGTGCCAAGGCATGGCTTGAGGAAGCTGGACTGTGGTGTAGACATTTGTGTCCCTTCCTAGGTGTTTGGGGAACAAACCAAGCACTAAGGATGGAGAGCCATGTGGACCACTGCCTGATCCAGTCTTGAGGCTGTGATGGTTAGTCCTGATTGTCAGTTTGGCAGGACGTAGCATCACCATGGAGACAAGCTTCAGGGATACCTGTGAGGGAGTTTCTACTTTAGATTAACCAAGGTCCAAAGGCAGGGAGCACTACCCCATGGGTTGGGGTCCTGGAATGAATAAAAAGGAGAAAGTGAGCTGAGCCCCAGCATCCATGACCCTCTGCTTCCTGACTGTGGATGCCGTGTGACCAGCTTCCTCATGCTCCTGCCACCATACCCTCCCTACAGCAATGGACCGTACCCTGTGATTATAGGACAAAATAAACCTTCCCTTTCTTTGTCAACTGTTTAACAGATAAAGTAACTAATACAGGGTCGTCATAGGATGCCTCCAGGAAGGGTGTCAGTGGAGGGTTCCCAGAAGCCCTCACCCTTCTCATTTGTTGTGAATGTCTGTTAGTGAGACAGTGCCCACGTGTACCCAGTGGCCCAGGGGAGGGCATGGAGGAGCTGTGCAAGCTCACATCCCCACTGCTTGCCTTTGATGCATGCACCTGCTGTGGACACGCATGGATGGTCTCACATCACCCTCTCAGTCCCCCCATGATCAGCGCTGTTATGAGGTGATACCAGGGTCCAGAGGTCTAAGTACCCCCTTCTCAGGGTTGTAGATGCCATATGAAAAATGTTGGCACCCAGCACCTGGTTTATGCCATTACTGTTACCTGAGGGGATTCCCTTCTGTGAACACCTGGACAGTTGCTTGGCTCTTGGCCAAGTTTCTCTGCACTCCATCTCTTCTGAGAGAGTGGACGCTTCTCTCTTCACTGTCTTCAGATAGCATCTTGGAGCATCTCCAGCCTGGAAGATTCGGGTGCAATCGATTGGCTTTTGAGCAATGTGAACTGTTGGATGGGATCCATCTAGCCTTGCTTGCTGACTGCCCTCCTGATTCCTGCCTTAGACATCTTTGGCTTTCTGTTTTTGTTGTATGGGTAATTCAGCAAGGTACACTTGCACATTGCTCAAAGTGGGGGAGGAGAAGGAAGAGCCCTGGAACGCAGTCCAGCCTGGACCCTGGTTCCTTGACAGTGTAAAGCCACTGTTTCAAATTCCTTGCTTTTTTAGTCTTTCTAACCCTGTATATATCTTAATTATACACAAGGGTTGGTTTTTTTTTTTTTTAAGGGTTGGTTTTATTATGATGTCTTCATACACGAGCTAACGTATCTTGAACCTATTTGCCCTCCTTACCCTCTCTTGTCCCCTCCTCCTTCCCCGGATCTCCTTCCTCTTCACAGCCAGCTCCCCGCTATATGTATTTTATTTACTTATTTACTTTTGATGAATTTAATTAGAGTTGCTCGTATGCACATGGGTGAAGGGTTATTTACAGAGGCCCAGACACCTTACCTAACTTGCTACACCACTGAAAAAAATATCTCTACCTTCCTGTTAACTGCAACTAGCATCTACCTACCAATCCTCTGTGGAAAACACAGCCTTGTGCATCCCTCTTTCCTCCATGATCGGATGCTGCTGGGCCCAGTCTTGTACACATTTGGGGCAGATGGTAAGATATGCGTAGGCTCAGAAGCACAGCCACCATTTCATACCTGAGGCCAGCGTTTCCCAGCGTTCTGCCCATCCTCTCGCTCTTACGTTCTTCTGTCCCCATTCTGCGATGTTCCATGAGTTGGCAGAGGATGGCAATTAATTGTTTTAGAGATACAATAAGTGGTTGACAGTGGGGCCTTATTCAGTGACAAAACGGCATAGCTGGAAGTTCTGTCCCCTTGGCCATCAACCCCTGCTCTGTGTGTGTGTGTGTGTGTGTGTGTGTGGAATGGCTTATTTTCCAGTGCACATCTGCTTACAGTGCGTCTCTTCTGTTCTGCAGCCTCTGGCTAACCTTGAAGCTTTCTGCCTCTCTTTCCCCTCTCTTTCCTTATGACAGGGAGATAAATAAGTTGGTGATGGTCCTGGACGAAGGACATGATGTGACAGGCAGGAACAGACTCTGGGAAGGACCCTGGGGCTGCATCACGGACCGTGCACAGCCAGCCCTCCCCAGATGTGCAATGTAGCAGAAATAAAGACCCTGAGAGGCATGGGAAGAGATGAGAGGGAGACAGCTCCCAGACTCACAGGCTGTCAGGCACTGCCTGCTGCTGCTGGGAGACTCGGGATCCTGTGTCGCTGAAGGGGCTCGCCTGCTTCCTAAAACCTGGAGGACATTGACCCTGGGATCCCAGTGCAGGCTGGCTAGGAGTGGCTGTTCCAGGTAGCAGGAGGGCAGCAGAAGAGATTCCTGACTGTTGGAGCCATGACAATTAACTCAGCTTACCAATGCCCTGGTTGCTCTTAGGAAGCTATGTTTATTTTATTTTTTTTTCTGTGTGGATATGTGCATTCAAGTGTACGTACATGTGCATTCAAGTGTAAATATATGTGGGTTCAAGTGTACATACATATATATGTGTTGTGAGTGTGGAGGCCAGAGGGGTGGCCTGTACCCCTTGTTTGGGGTGGGGTTTCTCTCTGACTTAGAATTTTCTGAGTAGGCTAGGCCTGCGCTCCACCTCCTTAGGACTGGGACTGCAGATGCATGCCACCATGCCTGGCTCTTCATAGAAGTGCTGGGACCGAACTCGGCTTCTCGTACTTGGAAGGCAAGTACTTTGCCAGCTCGCAGTCACCTCTGAAAACCACTTTTGCCATGAGGCAGGTAACCTTTGCCATGCTGTTGGTGTAGTCTTGAGACGATGCCGGAGTGGATAGCAGATGCAGTATTCTTCCAGGGTAGCCATCTACAAGAACTTCCCATTCATTAACCAGAGCATCAAGCACCCAAGATGAGCCAGACTCCAGGCTGGGCACATCACAGCTGTGCTAGATTGAATTCTCTGAAATCCCTACTTACAGATGAGAAAACTTAAATTAATGGGGCTGAGGTCCCAGAAGAACAAATGGCAGTCATTAATACACATATTGCATGAGTTAGATTTTCATGCTGTAACACAAACCCAAGATGGCTGTCTTATAAGCATTGGTTAATTTCTGTTGAGGGCCTTTCTGCTGTGTCTCACCTGGAGGTGGCAATGGTGGGAGCCTGTTCAGGGCTCATTCCTCCTATCTCTGCATAGGAGGACAGAGGATGAGTGGGTGGGGTCAGGCTCGGGCTTTGCAACAGCGTGCTTATGAGAACTACCAAAGGAATATCTTCCAAGGGCGCATTTCCAGTTGATCTAGAGACCTCCCATAAGGTCCCCTTCTCCCAAGAGTCCACACCACCACCCTAGGAAATAAAACTCAACACTTGAACCTGTGAAGGTACCTTCAAGTCATGGCATGTATGAAATAACTTTTGGAGGACAGGTTCATGCTGGGTGCATTTTAAAGAGATGAGCAGTGATTCACCTAAAGTAGCAAGAGACCTCTGTAGACTGTTTAATTGCAACACATAGAGAAAGGAAATGGTGGCTTTGGCAGGGAACCCAGCTTTTCATGATATTCTAAGTCCCTAACGTGGTTCTTCCCCAGGACACACTGGTGAGCAGTGGTGGACAGCTGCTTTGACGATGGTGGTCCACTATACATGTTCCCAAGCAGTGCCAACCAAGCAAGTTACCCTAAAATGAGCCCCGTGGAACTTGAGAGATGGACCAGCTGGTACAGGGTCTGAGTCTGGTCCTACAGAACCCAAGTAATGAAATCTAAGTATGCCCACTTACGTTGTGATCCCAGCATAAGGGAGACAGGAAGACCCCTGGGTCTTACTAGCCAGCAGGGGTAATCAGATCAATGTAACGTACTCCAGGTTCAGTGCCAGACCCTGTCTCAAAAATAAGGTGGAGAACAACCAGGGAAGTCACCTGACATCAGTCTCTGGCCTCCACACGCATGAACACACACACACACACACACACACACACACGTACACACATGTGCACCCACACAAATGAGGCACAGTCCTTAAAGGCATGTGAGAACTTGGAGTTCTATTGGGGCTTGATTGGGGTTCTCTCTGTATGAGATTCTGTATGGAAGAAGATTCCCTCTTCCTTATAGCCATCAGAATTATCAAATTTCCATGTAATTTGTTGTCGCAGGGTCCTAACCCTTCCCTTTCATTTACATCCACATGGACTGTCCAGGTTAGAAGCGTCTGTCTACAGGATGGAGATGTTCAGAAACTCTTCCAGCTGATCAGGTGGGGGGACTAGTCTCTTTGAATAGATGCATTGACCAAATGGCAGCCATGGACAACTGGCTGGACATCAATCCTTCCCAGGCACAGTGAAGATTCTTGCTTCCTTAGTTCAGAGGGTCGAAGAGTTTGTGTCTTACTGAAGCATCCAGAGGAGGAGTTGGGACAAGCAAGCACCCTGGAAATGGCATGTCTTCTTGCAGTGCTGGGAATGGAACCCAGAGCACTGTGCTGGTGAGCATGTCCCTTGTCCCTAGAAAGAGCACCACAGGCAAGTCTTTAGTGGAGACAAGTGTGAGTTAATCCTGGGGGTGGTGACAGTAGCAGTGATTTTACAGTGACAGCATTTGATATATTTCGGCCATAATAGTATCCATCCAAAGACTTTGGGAAACGTTACAGGAACATGTGAGATGAATGTGTGTCAAGGGGACAGCTGGTTACAAATACCTGACGGACAGCAATAGGAGGGCAGATGGAAGGAAAAGGAATTAAGTTTGGGACTGACGAGGTGGCTCAACAGGTAAAGGCTTCATCAAGCCTAATGACCTAAGTTTGATCCCCGGGACCCACATGATGAATGGAAAAACTACCTCTGGAAGACTTTTGTCTGCTTTTCTCACACATTGGTAGCATGTGTGTACATGCGCGTGCACACACACACACACACTTTCAGTTTTCTGTATGAACTGGAGTACGGTGGTTGATTTTCATAGCTTGACTAGATTAGGAAATGCTCAGGCGATTGGTAGAGTACCAATATCTGTTGGGGTCTTTCCAGAGAATGTTAGGCTCTGTGGGCTCTGCTATAACCAGTGGGTATATGCCCCATGCCCCATGGGTTCATGAGAGCATAATTGGGAGGTAGGACTCTTTAGGGGAGATGGATCACTGGGAGCCTGCCTTTGGGGTGGTAGCTCATCGTGGCCTCTTCTGCATTGCTTCTGGTCCACTGTGATAAGGGGCATGCCATCTTCTACTTGCTGTCTACTGTCACAATGTCCTTCCTAACCTCATGGAGGTCAGATAGCTATAGATCTCTCAAAACTGTAAACCCAAATCTTTTTTTTTTTAAAATTGATTCCGTAAAATATTTGGTAACAGCTACAGAAAAGCAACAAGTATATGAACCAATGTATAACTGATCCTTTGGGTGTACATGCCTATGAGTTTGCATGAGTGTGTTTTGTAGTAGGAGCTGCGGGCTTGCTTTTCGTCCTGCCCAGCTCTCGCCACCGGCTAGCTTTATCCGAAATAACAACACACAAGTTATATTCTTTTAAACACTGCTTGGCCCATTATATCTAGCCTCTTCTTGGCTAACTCTCGCACCTGGACTAGCCCATTTCTAATAATCTTTGTAGCACCACAAGGTGCGCTTACCGGGAAGATTCTAGCCTACGTCCATCCTGGGTCGGAGCTTCATCGCGTGTACCTCAGAGAGCAGAGCTATCGTGTCTGCCCGGGAGAGGGGAGCATGGTCTGAGCTCACTTCCTCTTCCTCTCAGCATTCTGTTCTGTTTACTCCACCCACCTATGTTCTAACCTATCAGGGCAAGCAGTTTCTTTATTTAATTAACCAATGACCTTCCTCCATCATGTGTGGGTGTGTTCATGTGTCTGCTGGCTGGATAACAAGATCCAGAGACCCTACAGGACCTCCATTCCCAGTGATGGGATTACAAGTGAGAGCCACTCTTGGCCCTTATTTTACAAAGGTTTTGGAGGTAAACTCGGGTTCTCAGGTTTAACTTTGTCATCTGAGCCATCTCCATAGTCCTCATCATGTTTAGATGGACAGATAAGGTCCTCACTCTAAATGTTTGAAGGTCTGTGTTGCAGGGTTTGGGAATCACACAGCCTTCCATTCCGGGAGCGAGGATGCTAGGGTCCAGGGATGATGCCATCAAGGCACTGACAGGGCAGATGTGAGGGCATGTTAGGATGCAGTAAGCAGGCTCCTTAGGAACACCTGTGCATTACCATGGCTGCCTGGGGCTTATTTAGACACCGAAGAGCCAGTCCCAGCTGCCTACTGTTCCAGTGAGAGAAACGGAACACCCACTGATAAAGTCAGTTCCACAGCTAGTGGATGAGAGCTTGCCAGGGGGAAGAAAAGCTCTCTCTTCTCGCAGCAGCTTGAGGACTATTGAAAGATGGCAGAGCAGCGTGACTCGGGGAAGCAGGGCAGAACAACCCTCAAGTTCAGCCGCCTCAGGGAAGAGATGACCGGGGAGCTGAACACTTTGGTTGCCTTTCCTGGGAGCCTGAGAAGAGGCAGCTGTTCCATAGCTGCCTGGCTATGTGTGGCACAAGGGATACAGGTGGCCAGGCCATGTGTGCTGAAGTCCACACCGCCGGGTGAGGCTCTCTCTATTACTTTGGCTCCTATGAACACTGGACAAAGCTATGGGCTGGAATGACCTTAGAGGTACAGTGCTTGCCCAGCACGTGTGAGACCCTAGGCCTTATCCCCAGCACTGGAACAAATCACTGCTGTTTGGCCAGGTGTAGTGCTAGTGACCTGAACTCTTAGTACCCAGAAGGCTGACACAGTGACACTTTAAAAAACAACAAAAATAAATATTTTGAAAGGAGAGTTCTTTTTTTTGAGATTATCCAAGAAAACTTTGCATTTTAAATGATTAAATATAAATATTGTTAAAAAGTAGCACAACTTCAAAAAAGGAATCCAGCTCTAAAATGAAACTTTTTTTTCCCCTCTGAATACAGTAGGAGTTATATCACTCAAGGGTGCTTGAGCCTTCGGACCTGGTACCGACCCGTGCAGGCCGTGTGCTTGCTGCTTCGGTCTCTGTGAGCTAATATGAGCTTTGCTCAGTTGATTCCTCAGTTGATTGAGAGGGCCTTGTTCCTCTGGTGTCCTGTGTTCCCTCTGTCATCCGCACTCCTGCGGCCTCTTCTTTTGCAGGGTTCCACAAGCTCTTCGGAATGGGATTTGAGGAGACATCTCATTTACAGCTGTGTGTCCCCGAGGCCTCTCTCTCTGCATATTGTCTGTCTGTGGTCTCTGTATCTGTTCCCATCTGCTGCAGGAGGAAGCTTCTCTAATGACGACTGAATAAGGCGCTGATCTATGAATATAGCAGAATAGCATCAGGAGTCATTTTATTGATACTTTTTTTGACCAATAGTATTTGATTTTACCCTAGGTCTGGGATACCTAGTCTCTGGTTCTTGGTCTTCCAAACAGTATTGTGTATGGGTTCCATCTCGTGGAGTGGGCATTAAGCCAAGTTGGACATTGATTGGCGATTTCTACAGACTTTGCGCCACTATTGCCCTAGCATATTTTTCAGGCAGGAGATTGTAGATCAAAGGGTTTATGCTTACATTTCTCTTTTGTAAGCATGCCGAGTGCCTCCTGTCCCAAAGACACTAGAACAAGGGTGAAGCCTCTCCATGTTCAGTGAGTTCTAGGGTGCTGCTTTCAGCAATGGGGTCTTGCTGTGAGCTTGTGGAGAGCAACCTATTGTCTTGCCAATGGCCTGGATTGTCTGGGGATTTCCATAGACCCCCTATGACCAACAATTCAATGTAACAATTCAATTAACCCAATGTAACAATTGAATGTAACCCAGTCCCGGTACTGGAAGCTTTGTTTGGTGACAAGAGATGGTGGTTGGGGAAAAGTTTCTTACTAATCAAATATACTTATAAACTTGTCATCATTCATTGATTAGTCTCAGACTTGAGACTAAAACATTCCTTCCACAGGTCTGGTGATTTAGAGAGGAAACCCAAATTAACAATAGCTTGCTTAGGTGTGCTGGAATTTATCCCTCTCCTATGTAACAGGAGTTTAGCAGAAGAATTGGACATTGCAGTATGCCTTATATGGAGACTCAATGGCAGATCCTGGATTCTTCCACCCTGCTATTTCTTGGGGGTAGAGTTTTATTCTTAAAACTTACAGTGGCTCCAGCTGGATTTGCATTCAAGACTAAGGAATGAGAAGGAGGAAGTGGTTCCTATTGATAATCTATCTTTAATTGACTCATTGACCAGGATGTAATAGTGGGGCAATACCTGTTGGAATGGGCTGTTCGGGAGCCATCTTTATTCCTGGCCATGAATCTGGCTCAGTTTCGAATTCTCCTAGGCAGATGGAGAGGGCACAGAAGCTGGAGATGCTGTCACAGGCACCTCCTGGGAGTCCAACACCAGGTGATGTGCTTGAAGTGATGTTGCCAGGGATGGCTGCTGAGGACAGGGGGTTGCTAGCAGCCCAGTGCTTTTCATTTTCATGTGTGTGGGAGTCACCAGAGGGCTTGTGAAGCCATGTCTGGAAGCCATGTCTGGAAGCCATGCCAGGGCCTACTGAACTGTGAGGCCTGGCAGCCAAGGGGCTGAGAACCTGTACTTCTAGCCAGTTCCAAAAACATCTGTAGTTGATGTTGCCAGTTGTGGTGCAGGGGCCACTTGGATTCAGGGACTTGGGTCAAGGCATAGCAACCCATATCCTGCAGGCTGAGCCCACTACCTGCTTTTGTAAACAAACTGTTGTTGGGCATAATGCATGTGTGTGTGTGTGTGGACCAGAGGACACCCTCATGTGGTGGTACTCACTCACTGTCTACCTTGTTTTTTAGCAAGGGTCTCTCACTGACCTGGGACTCACTGATTGGGCTAGGTTGGCAGGGCAGTGAGCCCCAGGAATCTACCTGTCTCTACCTCCCCAGCACCGGGAATACAAGCACGCACCATCCTGCCCAGCACCTTTTCGTTTTTGTATTTTTAATGCTGTAAGGATGGGACTCAAGTCATTGTCCTTGCATGGCAAACACTCCATCTGCTGGACTGTCTCACCACAGCTGTACATGAATTTTCCTGGCACAGATTCGTGGGCTTGCTTGTCTGTGCACGGTGTTTCTCTTCATGGTGTTTCTCTCCCACCCGGGCGACAGAGTTGAGTTTGTAGTTTGTGTGCTAAACTGTTGCTGATACCTGACCTTCTGCGGAAACCCCTTTGACTTCAGGTTAAAGAAGTCGGCCCTCACAACCCTTAGAGGGTGTGTCCGCCAAAGAAAGGGGGCAGTACGAAGACCTGAATTTCCAGCCTGGCCCGGCTACCACTGGGTTACACGTCTGCTCGGACTCTAATATGACAAAGCCTCAGCGGGGCGAGGTACATCATGGGGATCAATGAATGACTTCGAGAGTCCCTTCCCGCGCTGTTCTGGTTTGAGCAGAGAAGCCGATGCAGTGACGGGTGCAGTGACCCATCGCTGTCTTACAAAGTGGCAGGTTTCACTGAACACCGCTTGCTTTGCTGCAGAGGTGCATTTGTCCTTGTGCTCTGCCTGTCCCCCCCCCCCCCCTGCAGCGACTGCTTTCCTTTCTTCGCCTTTCATTGGCACCTGGCATTTGCGGGAGCTTGTCCCTGCTTTCCAAGGCATCCTATTTGTCTTTTTTATTTCTTTGCCACTACTGACTTGTAAGAGTTTCGAGGAGAGGCACTTAGAGTTACAATGCTCAGAGTAGGTTCATTGTGAACTCGGAAAGCTTTTCATCAGAAGTGGTAAAGGAGGCACTCCTGTTTCCCATGACACCCGGTCAATCAAGTGAGACCCACAGTTACCCGAATCAGAGTGAGCACGTGGAGTGACATGCACAGAAGAACCTCTGTGTAATTGTTTGGAGTGTGGTAAACATGGCGGAAGGGGGTCAGTTTGGTAAATGGTTCCGGAGACAAGTTGCTAAGATACAACAGAGATTTTATTTTGGGTGAAAACAGTCTGGAGGGAGGTGGCCTGACCTGGCAAGGTACTTTTATGATGTCATCATAGGTTTTTCTGTATTTCATTTGAAATCCTCAGCACACAGTTTTTACATCATCAAAGTTGCTTCATGATCCAAGAGAGCTGCTGGGGCTCCAGCCAACACATTCATGCTCTAGGCAGGAAGCAGGAAGGAGAAAACAGCCAAAAGAGCATATTCTTGCTATACACTCATTCTTAATGATCTAAAAAAAATTCAGTTTATTTATCATTGGCCATCTTAACAGGAAGGGAGAATGGGAAAGATGTATTTTAACCAGAAACATGACCTTTAGAATGAAAAAAGAATTATGTTACTGAGGAAAGAGAGGAAGGCTTGGGGGTGGAGACCTGTGTTCCCACTTCCATGTTTGTGTGAGATGTCTTGCTATGGATGGCAGGGAATTCGAGCACAGAATGGCCAGATGCTGGCAGCTGGGGGTGAACTCTGAGTGGAAATCAGTGTAGTCCATGGCAAAGAAGAGTCCCCAAGCCTTGCTCAGCTGCTCTGGCTCCAGGTCCACCCTTTACTAGGTGTGGGAGCATCTTTGTAATTTTTTATTGTGTGTTTGTGGTGTGGTATGCATATGTGTTTACATATTCATGTTTGATGTCTCCACTGATCGCTATCCACTTTATTTATCCAGATAGTCTCTTTTGTTAAGCCTGGAGCTTGGAGAGTTGGGACATCTAACTAATCAGCTTGCCCTGGGGATCCCTGTATTCCCCCCCACCCCCCCATGAATACTGAGGCTACAGACAAGCCACTATGCCAGCTGGACTCTAGGTGGGTCTGAGTTACCTTCTCATTATGATAAAATACTGTGATCAGAGCAACGTAGAGGGGAAAGGGCTTATTGTGTTTCACAGTTCCGGAAGGATATAGCCCACTGTAGTGGAGAAGGCTGGCAACCGGCAGGGAAATCTTAGGAGCAGGAACAGGAGCTGGTTGTCATGTTGCATTCACACTCAGGAAGCTGAGAATGAAAGGGGGTGGGGCCTGGCGGTGAAATCTCAAGGTCCACCAGGACTGACTTACCTCCTCCAACAAGGCTCCTCCTAAAGGTTCCTCAGCCTTCTTAAGTAGAATCATCAACTGGAGACCCAGCGCTCAAACACGTGAGCCTACGGAGGCCACTTCTCATCCAGCCCAGCTTCCACAAGCCCACAGCATCCCTTGCTATTAAATGCATCTATCCAGTGCTCTCTGCTTCCTCATCTTCACAATCTCACTCTGAAGCCCGGCTTGACCGCACACATGTGCTATGACCAGCTGCTTCCGGCTTCTGCTACTCTCTCTGTCTTCAGTTGCTTCAGCCAGAGTATGTTATAACATCAGGTCAAGAAACAAAGACACATGGGCCCTGAGGATCCGAACTCAGGTCCTTATGCTTGCATAGCCAGTGCTTTATCCCCTGAGCCATCTCCCCAGCCCTAGCTGTACAATTTGGAGTAGGCTGTTTAACCTTTCGGAGCTTCCATTTTCTCGTCTGTAAATTGAGAATGATGATGACATTTCAGTGATAATGGGGGTGCAGATGGGACAAAGCATCAGGGTTTTCTTCTGGAGCGAAGCCTTTGTTCACGCCTGAGCACTAAGAACAGTAGAGCACTTAATGCGTAGCAGACACTGTTCTGCAAAGAATGGTGATTTTCAAAGGAAAGACTATAAATTCTTGGATAATCAAGACATAGATTTAGATGCCCACTTGGCAGCTACTAGCTGAGGAGCCTTAAGTGCGTATCTCAATTTTGATAAGCCTTAATTTCCTTTAGCAAAAGATTTATGTTTCAATTATGTGTATATTTCTGGGTGTCTTGCGAGGGTGCCATTTCCTTGGAGCTAGAGTGACACAGAAAGTTGTGAGCAGCTCGATTTGGGTGGCAGGGCCCCAGCAGGCAATGCTCTTAACTGTTGAGCTGTCTCTCCAGACTCTCACACCCAGGCTCCTTCACCTTACCGAGCCTTTGTCTGAGTTTCATTTCCGGAGTCATGTCTCCCAGCATCCAGAGCTGTCTCCTGACGGGTCTCAGCAGCACTGCTGATTTCTGTAATGTCACCCGTTGGTTCTCATCACAGTGGTTGCAGAATCTGCTCTCTCTCTCTTTTTTTTTTATCTTACCTGATTGTTGAATGTCTGCCCACTGGAAAACAAGCTCATTAGGGAGACCCCATCTGTCTTTTTGCCTCAGTGCCTTCCTAGCACTTATCTTCCTGGGAAGCCTTAAACAGCCAGGATTTAAGGGATAATGCACACATAAATGACTGGACAGATCCTCGAATACCTGGACACACACATCACATAAAGAGGCCCTCTGGGAACCGAGGACAGAGTTTGGAGAACTGAGAGCCTGGATGGGGGAAATCACTTTACCTCTGACTGAAAATTTCACGTGTTTCCATTTAAATGGCAGCAGCAAGCCACACACCTCCAGTTTCCCACCAGGAGAAATCTCGTACGTCTGTGTCACATTGCCATGGGTGCAGATAACCCAGAATCATTATTTCCTTAATTTTATTTAGAAACCATGGCAATTAGTAGATGTCATACAGATCTTGTGAGTTAGCATATTAGTGCCAACTCTATGATATTCAAGTTTAGTTTGAAAAAGTTTTATGACCCAGTTTGATCTGATCATCCTTCTTGGAATACATTTGATTTTTAGATAGTTTGCAGCTGTGCCCTGGGGAGGGCTCTGAAGCCTTCTCCATGGTCCTATGGTGGGAAAGTCAAGTCCCTTGAATGAATGGGTGACCTGTGCACTTTTGTTTACGGAGGGCCATCCTACAGATGGCACCATCACTACAACCTGGCTCCTTCCAGGCCCCCAGGTTCCCAGTCCTAGCAGAGCTCAGAGGAAGACAGTGGCTGGTTGCTGTGCACCTTCACTGTTCATCCATGGAGAGAGACTGCACTATCTTGCACTTCAGGTATCTCTTTGAAATCTTAACCCGAGATGCCAAATGAGTGTTCTTGAGACACATGCAGTTGCTTTCCTCATGGCACGCTTCACAGAGATTGCAGCAGCATCTGAAGCTCCAAGGTCTGGAACATTGGTTTCTGTTGGAGGTTCTGCTTTATTCGCCTGAGAAAGGGCACATAGGAACTGAAAAGCACCATCTTAATGCCGTTGATTGAAGTGGTCGGATTTGCTGGGGCTCTCACAGTAAGAGGGTTGTAGGTTGCTGCCAGCTGGACTCAGTTTCTCAGGTGTCAGAGGGTTCCTCAGACACTGTCTGCTTGGGGCATCCTTGGGCGGAACTCAAGATATCTTGAGTGAACTCTGCGATGTTAGAGAAGTCGTCGTATCATCGTGTTCGGAAACTTTCCTTTCTAAAAAGAAAAGACTCATGAATGCTGAGATATTTCTGGCATTCTGAGAATAAAATAACAAACACCCATGTACAACCCTCCAGATTTAACAAATGTTAACATTTTTGTCACATTTATTTCAGATTTTTAGAACATAAATAAAGATGCTGCTGAAGCCTGTCACTCCCCTGCCTCACCGCAGGAAACGGCCAACCTGGAGCCGAGAAGTGTGCTTTCCCATAAGACCTAGAAAGACATGGTGTTAATGTTGTGGGACTGTTATTTAAAAATTAAAAATGTTTTTATTTTCATCTGTATGTGTGTATATTTGTGTGTATGTGTACATGTCTCTGTATATATATGGCTATGATGTGGCTTTCCTACTGGCCCATTGGAATGATTCCAGGGGCTTCATTTATTTTTATGTTCACTTGGCAAAGGAATCAAATGACACCCTGGCCACACAGAACTTCATTATTTTCAATATAGATAGACAAACACACAAGATACCTGCAGCATCAGAAGAAAGTGGCTATAATGGAGAATAGCCCAGGAAGAGAGAGGGCTGGGTGAGCCACACAGGTGCGCCCCATTTGAGCAAGGAATTGTACAGGCAGGTTGTTCTTTGAGAAAGTGATTCTAAGGCAAGGAATGCATAGGCTGTGCACAGAACACAGCTCCCACGTGTAATCTAAGGACAAATTAGAATAAAAAACAGATATCTGCTCACTGTCAGCCCACTTCTCATAAAACAGTCTTAGTTTTTCAACATTAGAAAAACAGTTGAAATTGTGTGTGTGTGTGTGTGTGTGTGTGTGATATGTACCTGCCACAGCGTGTATATGGGGACAGAATAAAACTTTAAGGGATTGGCTGTGTCCTTCCACAGTGTGGGTCCCAGGGATTGAACTCAGGTTGTCTGACTTGGTGGTAATGCCATTTTTGACCCCCTCACTCTTTCAATATATTGAGTGAAGTTCAAAGGGCCTTTACCCAGAGGCTTGGAAGGCCTGTTTTACTGCAGACTGAGACGTGATAGGTAAAGGAGACACTGTTAGAGGCTTTTCTTCCCTTTGGGTCTCTTTGGGGTGCCAATAGCTAGGAAGCAAATGACTCAGGGAGGAGAGGGTGTCCCTGTTGCAGTAACCTGGAGACTTTTGTGCCTTCTCGTTCATACATGTCAGGAGAGAAGCTTCTTGGAGATGGCTCTGGAGCTCTGGATTGTGCCCTGGGGTCCAGCTGTAGTATAGAAGGGTGTGAGGACATGGAACGATGACAGGGCTGAGGCAGAAGGGAGGGGTGCAGTGAGAGATCTGTTAGGAATTGGAAGCTTCTGAAATGTGAAGTTAGCTCAAGGGCTGGTCTATAGGGCTTTGGATGCCTGCCTACCATGCAGCCTGGGGCTGGCCTACCATGCAGCCTGGGGCTGGCCTACCGTGCAGCCTTGGGCCTGCCTACTATGCTGCCTGGGGCTGGCCTATGCTGGCAGCTGGGGACACTGCTCCTGGTGTTCCCAAGGCCTCAAGGCCTCTCCAGCAGAAGCTGATCCCTGCAGGCACATCCGAGTGCTTCTTTGGGTTTGGGAGTCAGGCAGTTTGAGACAACATGTTTCTGCACATGTCTCCTCAGCAGAGTAGGAAACAGTGCTCTGGGCAAAGTCCAAGGAGCTTCCATATTGCTGTTGGCCATTTCAGGAAATCAGATTGTTCAATTCCTGATTAGGATGGGAGCAGCAATCTTGAGGGTTGGAAACTTGACAAGGCATCCGGGGAGATAGGGAATTTAAAACACAAACTCTCATTCGAAACTTACAAGGTGTCAATTACATTCTAAATAATTTATATTAAATATTTAAATCTTATATAAATATTGACTAATTTTGTCCTTGCAAAGCAGGTATCATTTAGCAAATGTTAGCCCCACACTTAGTCTTTGTGAAGTGTTATTAGCCTCATTTTAATTTAAATACTTTATTCCTTGATAATTTCATACAGGTGTACTATGTTAACATAATTTCTACCCTTCCCTCTCCAATGTCTCCCATATCCCCATATCAAACTCATGACCTCTTTTTCTTAAATTACTATAGTTACACACACACACACAAACACACAATACAAAATTTACTAAAGCCCATTTAGTGTTGCTTGCTCTTACATGATTTTAGGGCTGACCATTTGGGATTGAATAATGTATTTGGGACTTATTATTAGCTGCTTTTTATATAAACAGATAGCTACAGAGGTTAAGAATTTGTCCAATTTGACAAAGAAGGAAAAAATATAAAATGGAAAAAAGAAAGCACATTCAACAAATGGTGCTGGCATAACTGGATATCAACATGTAGAAGAATGAAGATAAATCCATATCTATCGCCATGCACAAAACTCAAGTCCAAATGGATTAAAGACCTCAACATGAAACCAACCACACCAAACCTCATAGAAAAGAAAGTGGGACATATACTTGAACACAGTGGCACAGGAGACCACTTCCTAAATATAACCTCAATAGCACAGACACTGAGAAAAACAATTAATAAATGGGACCTCCTGAAACTGAGAAGCTTCTGTAAAGCAAAGAACATGTTTAACAAGACAAAATGGCAGCCTACAGAATAGGAAAAGATTTTCACTACCAGAGATTTTCATCAGACAGAGAACTGATCTCCAAAACATACAAAGAACTCAAAAAATTGGTCATTCAAAGAACAAGTAATACAATAAAAAATGGGCTACAGACCTAAATAGAGAACTCTAGACAAAGGAATCTAAAATGACTGAAAGACACTGAAGGAAATGCTCAACATCCTTAGTCATCAGAGAAATTCAAATCAAAACAACTCTGAGATTTCTTCTTACACCTTTAAGAATGGCCAAGATCAAAAGCACTGATGACAACTTATGCTGGAGAGGATGTGGGGTAAAGAGAACACTTCTGCATTGCTGGTGGGAGTGCAAACTGGTACAGCCCCTTTGGATATCAGTGTGTCAATTTCTCAGAAAATTAGGAAATAACATACCTCAAGACCCAGCAATACCGCTTTTGGGTGTATATCCAAAGGATGCTCAATCGTGCCACAAGGACATGTCCTCAACTATGTTCATAGTAGCTTTGCTTGTCATAGTCAGAACCTGGAAACAACCTAAATGCCCCTCGACCGAAGAATGGATAAGGAAAATGTGGAACATTTACACAATGGAGTACTACTACACAGTAGAAAAAAATAATGGCATCTTGAAATCTGTGGGAAAATTCTAGAAAAATCATATTGAGTGATGTAACCTAGACCACAAAAGACAAATATCATAAGTATTCACTCATAAGTGACTTTTAGACATAAAGCAAAGAAAAACCAGCCTACAATTTACAACGCCAGAGAACCTAGACAGCAAAGAGGACCCTAAGAGAGACATAGACATACATGGATCTAATCTACATGGGAAGTAGAAAAATACAAGATCTCCAGATTAAATTGGAAGCATGGGTACCATAGGAGAGCGTAGAAGGGGAGGGGAGAAAGGAGGGGAGCAGAGAAAAATGTATAACTCAATAAAAACAATAAAAAGAATTTGAAAAGAAGAATTTGTCCAAGGTCACAAAATTAATGTGTTGAAAAAATGACTTTGTTCAGGCAGTAATATGCTAGAATCCAGACCTTACTGACGTGAAGGGAGAGGGATGCGTTTGGGTTTCCCAGGAAACAGACCGCAGCAGATTGAATGTGGATTTACCTGGGACACTAACCAGTGAGAGGGTTGCCAAGGGGAGGAGGCGGCCACTAGTATGTTACTAGGCCAGATAACAGGTGGACCGTTGAAATGACCCACGGGATTCTTTCAGCATCCGTGTAAAACACATGCATGAGAATTATCCTGCCAGTGTGGGAGAGAGCTGAGAATTTCACACTCTCCTCCTGCAGACCATTCTGGGTGGGAGGGGTGTGCTAATTCCTAGGCAGTTATGTCTCTCATGCTTGGTGACCATATGGGGCCCGAATGGATGCTCTCTGACCAAGATGTGTGGAGGTCAAGCTGACTTTGCTGAAATGGCAAGAGAACATAAGAAGTCAGGTGGAACACTGACAGCATCCAAATCTGGTGTGAGACTCGAACCTGGAAAAGGCCAAAGCATAATGAAGAAGTTAACGAGCCTAAGGTCTGTCTTCCCCAAACCAGAAAACAAACTCACAGTAAAAAAAAAAAAAAAAAGGCCCATGGAAGTGGCTCATCGGATGGAGAAGCTTGCCACCAAACCAGGTGGCTCAAGTCCAACCCCGGGGACCCACATGGTAGAACACAAACATGCAAAACATTTTAAAAGAACATTTAAAAGGAACACAGGAAGTACCGCTTTTGTGGAGAACTACAGGTAGGCCAGGCATTTAGTTGGGCATTTCTAGGCCTCACTGAATTTAAGCCTAAGAATGATCCAGAAAGATGGGCTTTATTTTCACCCTATTTTCTGCTTAAAGAGACTGAGAGTGGGCAGGTAAGGGCCTCAGGCTTGTGGTGAGCGAACAGTCAGCATTTAAAGTTAGATTTAGATCCAAATGTAGATTTAAATCTATTAACTTTAGATCAAATGATGCTTTTTGCTTATGGTAAGCCTGTGGCATAAAAAGCTGTGCCTTGAGAAGAGAGAACAAATATGTTCATCTGATCAATGGAACGTCTCCATCCCTGTTTTCAGGGAGATGTGACTGTCCATGTGGCACCGCCCACAGAGGGTTGGGCCCTCCCACAGAGGGTTGGGCACCACCCACAGAGGGTTGGGCCCTCCCACATCAATTAGCAATCAAGAAAATGCCCAGGGACATGTATCTGAAAGAGGCAGTCCTTCAATGTGGTTTCTTCTTCCCAGGTGACAATACTTTGTGTCAAGTAAACAATTAAAAACAACCCCAACTAGTAAGCCATGGCTTAAATAGACCACATTTCTTCATTTCTCTATCCTTTAGCTTGGCTAACTCTCAAAGTGGGTGTGAGCTACGTTCCAGAGCTGCAGGCCTGAGAGTGTGGCATGCCAGTAACCAGAGAAGAAGACTCCTTTTAGTTTTGTCTTCTTAACAAGGAGGGTCCATTTCCCAGAATTCTTCTAGATTGATATCTAAACTAAATCACGTATTCACCCCTGACCAGTCACTAACTAAGGCTGTTGTCTTGGCTTGGAGCAGTGATTTTTCAGCAAGGGGCAGCATTGCTTCCCATATCTTCAGAGGCCATGCCCTGAGATATTTTTGACTCCCACAATTCAGTGTGTAAGGGTGGGGTGCCACTAGGGTCTAGTATGTAGGGGCCTTGGATACTGCAAGGTATTCTGTAGTGCCCTGTTCAGTCTTCACAGCAACGAAGCAGCCAGCCCAAAATGTCTGTGGTGTTGAAGTTGAGAAACCAAACAAGACCAAGACTTAGCTCTAAACTCTTCTGGGGAAGCACAAACACGCAAAGAAGCTAGGGATGTCAGCAGCATGGAAGGGACGTGGGAGCTGTGTGGAGAATCTACAACTAAAGGACTTTGTGTGTTTGCATACTTGCAGTTGAAGGAGACACGTGCGGCTCTTTGCTGCCAGACAGCTGCAGCCTGAATGGGCCATCAGTCTGACCCAGTCTGGCATTTCGTGTCTCCATCGGGCTTCCTGCCAGACACTGGGGTAGGGTGTCACTTCCGGCAGAAGGCCAGTCAGGGTTAAGAGATGGTGAAGCTGTGTCCCACTCTGACCCTTACCTAGTTGAGCGCTGAGGACATGTTTGAGGGGGTCTGGCATGGAGGTTGCCGTGTGCAAGTCCGTGGAGTAGCTGGAGGCTCCTGGCAAATGCGGGGGAAGACAGACAATTCCCACACTTGTTTCTTTTTTGGGAAGGAGAATAATTCTCTGTGGGAGGACACCTATACTTTTATCAATACCTCATGATAGTGTTTGAATTCCTGGGACACATATTCCTAGGCCAAACTTAAAGGTCCTTGAGTCAGGTATGAAGTAGGTAATCTAAGGCATCAGACAATGCTTCAGCTGATGGGCAAGGAGCCATCCCAGCTTGGAGACGCTCATGATGGCAAGCAATGGTTGCTCAAATAATCATTTATTTATCTGTGGTTAACATACAAAGAAATGAGTTTCACTGTGACATTTTCATACATGTATGGCGTTATCTATTTTAATTTATTATTTATTTACATTTATGTATGTGCACTTGCTTATCTATGTGTGCCAAGTGCATGCAGGTGCCCATGGAAGCCAGAAGAGGGCACCAGAATTCCCAGGGCCGGAGCACGTGCTCACAGCTATGGAGCCATTTCTCAAGCCTGTGTCCTTTGTTCTTATTCATTGCCTTCCTCTGCATGCTCTTTCCTACTCGGGTCTCTTTCTCACCCTGTGGGTCTTGGGGATGGAATGCAGGTGTTAAGCTTGGCAACCAGCACTTTTACGGGCAGAGCGCTCCCACTTGCCCAGATTTCATCAACATTTATCAAGCATTTACTAAGCAGCAGCGGTGGGAGGCTAGGGAGTTTAGTGTGTTTTTGTCACTCTGTTGCTTCAGAGTGCTTTTCAGATGGTTTAGCCTAAAGCAGTAGGGTTCCCCTTCTATTAAAGATAGCTGGAGAATTTTGTGATAGCCTAAATGAACAGAGATTTAATTTGGGAATGTAAGAGTCATGTTGGGAAAGACTTCCCAGCACCGAGAAAAATCGGGGGAAAGAGGACCTGGAAAGGAAGACAGGTCCTGTGGAGCTATGTGGTGCCATTTAAAAAGTATGAACACAGACCTTTCCACCAGTGAACAGCCAGTAAACATGAGCTGAGTGTGAACACAGGCCTCTCCACCAGTGAACAGCCAGTAAACATGAGCTGAGTGTGAACACAGACCTCTCCACCAGTGAACAGCCAGTAAACATGAGCTGAGTGTGAACACAGACCTCTCCACCAGTGAACAGCCAGTAAACATGAGCTGAGTGTGAACACAGGCTTCTCCACCAGTGAACAGTCAGCAAACATGAGCTAAGTGCTCTCAATTTGCTAGACTCTGTGACATCTATACTCGGGGGACCGAATGAGAGGAGCAGGAAGCATTTGGTCTCAACAATCGGACAGCTCCATGATGGGGCCAGGTCAGAGTGCTGGAGCCAATTTGAAAACCCTTTAGCAGCGCACCGTGGGGTTTCAGCTGTCAGGACATTGCGATTCCAAACAGAGATCCTGCAGAGGAGCTTTCCCAGGAGATAATTGAAGCTCAGTGGTGTGTTTGCAGGGTAGTGAGAACTCTCCCTTCAACCATGTGATGTGGAAAATCACAGCAGATCTGCAGGGCTTTAGCCCCACCACAGAAGGAACTGCTAGGTCAGGTTTGGGCTTGCTATTGATATAGTACTGGCTACCTTTCTGAGTACTCTTGGGAGGCTTTTAAGATATGTTCTCTGACAGTTTCGTACATGTATTTAATGTATTTTGGTCATAGTTACTCTTATGAGCCCCTCTCATCTTCTCCCACACCCCTGAACCCTCTCTCCTTTCCAACAATTTCCTTCCCATTTCCATTCTTTGTTTTTCTCATGACTCATTGAGCTTGGGGTTGTTTGCAAGAAGGAGTATTTCACTAGAACATGGGCAACTAGCCAGTGGCTACACCACTGAAGAAAGACTTCCCTTCCCCAGGGACCACAGACTGCCTGTGGTTATTCAGGGAGGGGTGTGGCTCCCAAGCCACCATCCCATAGGCCATTGATAGGCCCTATCTCATGCAGGTAGTCACAGGTGAGCTCATGAGTGTGTTGGCATTGCCTCATCCAGGGGACAGTGTTTCAAAGCTCTCATCCCCATCCCCAGCTCTCTTCATGTGCTTTCCTGTGTTTCTCTTGTTCCAAGGAGGAGTCAGGCAGGGATCTAGGGAGTTATGCCACAGAAGAGTGGGTGTGCACTAGAACTGCATCACCAGCTAGAGATATAAATGAAGACAAGGATAGGCCCAGTGCTGAGAGCCAACTGAAGATCACAGGAGGAAATGACCTCTTAATTAGTATGTTCATGTAGATCTTCCCTGGGGATGAGACATGAACTGCCCTCTGCAGAGGGGGTTAGGTTTACACATTCAGTTGGTGTGCTGGTCAGTTTGTTACACTGCACAGCCTAGAATCACTTAGAGTCTTCGGGAGGAATTGTCTAGACCTAGAGGATCCAAGGGCATGCGTCTTAGTTATAATTTCTGCTACTGTGATGAAACACCATAGCCAAAAGCAAACCAGGCAGGAAGGGTTTCTTTCCTTCAGATTTCTGAATAAAATTTCATCATCAAAAGCAGTTAGGTTAGGAGCTCTGACAGGACAGGGACCTAGAGGCAGGAGCCAAAGAAGAAGCTGTGGAGGAAGTGCTGTTTACTGACTTGTTCCTCATGGCGGGCTTAGCCTCCTTTCTGAAAGTACTAAGGACCACGATCTCAGTGCTGGCCCCACCCACAGTGGTCTGGGTCCTCTCATATCACTAAGAAAATGCCTCACATCCAGGTCATAGGAGGCCGTTCTCTCTTCCCTCAGATGACTAGAGCCTGTATCAAGTTCAAAGCTGGTAAGAAAATAGCAAGCACAGTGTGTTTGTGGATGATTGTCTTGATAACTATTGATGTAGGATGACTCAACCCATTGTGGGTGGCACCATTCCCTAGGCAGGAGAAAACTAGCTGAAAGCGAGCAAGAAGGCAGCATGGGTGTATTAATTTCTCTCTGCCTTTGACCGTGGATGTGACCAGCTCTCTCAAGCTCCTGCCACTGTGAGTTCTCTACGGGACAGACAGAATTGTAAGCCTGACAAACCCTTTCTTCTCAAAGTTCCTTTGGTCAAGGTATTGTATCCCAGCAATAGGAGTGCAGCTAGGATGGAGCTGAGGAGGGACACAGCCTCAGCAAAGGTGTTGTGAGCATGTATTGATACCTAATGTGTACCAGACACTATTCTTACATTGGCTTTACTTCCTATGGTATTCTTGGAGATGGGCACTATGGTTGATCCCCATCTGAAAAACAAACGTGGAGACACTCCCCAAGTGACCCTTCTGAGACCAAGAGCTGCTGAGAGTCCCTGTCCAGAGCTCTGGCCTAAGAGATTCTTGCATTTCAAAGAACTTGGGGCCAATATCTTGCCTAAAGGAACTCTCCTGGTTTGTTCAAAGTGTGGCTTTTATATAACAATTTAGCTTCAGGGAACAGGCCCAGAGAATGAATAATCTCTCCACAAAAGAATTTGTCATTTTATTGAATCTTTACAGGAGATTCTCCCTAATTATCAAGCCTACACCCCACAGAAGACATGGGAAATATGATTCGAAATTTATTAAGATTTACTTTGTGTCCCTCCCCCTGGAATTCCTGCTCAGCGTTATATCTTTTATGCAATGAACTTGTTCTGGGTTTTTCGATGAATTAGCTGGTTAAAAGCTAACTTGTTAATACCGGCATGGCTTAGGAGAAGGGAGGCCTTCAACTTTACTTTTATTTTGTCTTTATTATGATGAAGGCATTAAGATTTATTGAAGCAAAAGAGTCATTCTCTGCTGTTAATTAACACCACCCACCTGGCAGCCCGCGGCTCCTGCTTGAGTGAGAGAAAGCTGTTTTGGCTCAGGTAGAGGCAGAGGAGGGCTCAGGGGAAGAAGCTCTGCGCAAAGCCTCCCATACAGCTGAGCCTGGAGGGAAGATTCCAGGCTGTGGCTGCTCCTATAGAACACCAGATGCCCCAACCAGAGCAACACAGGGCCAGTCTCCCCACACTGCACCTCTCTCAAGTCAGGATCCTCCCCAGACCTATCTCCCCACAGCACCATCTCCCCGAGATCCATCTCCCCACAGCTCCATCTCCCCCAGACCCATCTGTCTCCCCCACCACTGCATGTTCCCCACATCTGCTCCCTAGCCTCTGCCATGGCTTATAGAAGCAGATATGAAAAGAATGAGAGGTAGATGTGTGACAAATGTGTGTGTGTGTGTGTGTGTGGTTTCCTCTCTCTGTGTGTGAATGTATGTTTGTGTGTGTTGTATGATCGAATTTTTATATGGTTTTGTGGCTGTGCCTGTGCTCTGAGTGTGAGGGTTTGAGTGTCATCTGTGTGTATAGTCTTGATGGGCTTGTGTGTGTTTGGGAATCCATATTTGTGAATGTGTGTGGTGTGGATTGTTGTTTGCTATTTGAGGTCATGTGTGTGTTTGTGAGCATGTGGGTGAGTTGGTGTAAATGTTTGTGGCTTCCAGACACCACTGGCTTGCTGTGGGGTGGGACAGGGACTTCCTTTCCCTCTCTGCTGCCAGCGCCTGTCCTCAGAGCAACTGCTGAAAGACGTTCTCCCAGAGTCCTCCTTCACATCCTATGTGTTCCTGTGTCCCAGGCTGCAAAATTCTGCTGCCCTCTCTTCCGTAGGTGTTGCCTTGGGTAGCCATGCTCTACTCTTGCCTCTGGGAGAGGCGCTTCAGAACAAACTCATCTTTTAGATTCAGCTTTAAGAATAAAAGAAGACCTACCAAGTGAGGTTTCACCAAAGCCACATTGCCTGAAGAGGGAGGAGGGAGGACATCCCAGCAAGGGAGCACTCAGGGTTTGGATCAGCTTTGAGTCTTACCACCTCTTGCTGTGGAGTTACATCCATCCATAGCAAGCTGAGCAGTCACACCAGGTGCATTCGAACCCCTTTGACTCCTGGCGTGGAGGGCAGGACCACATTTCACTTCTACCTACTTTAGGGTCAGAGTCAGCAAACAACAGTATCAGCAATTGTCTTCGTTCAAGACACATGCTGTGTTAACTCCAGGGCTTTAGACAAGAACGCCCATCTCCAACCTGAGTGGGGGAGACCCAGAGAAGTGAATGGACGGTGTGAGAAATTTCAGGCCAGCGGAGGCGTGGGGAACTTCCGGGAGGATGGCATTCTACCCTGGCATTTAAAGGACTGGGTACATTTGCTGACATCTAGCAATGTTTTCGGTTGTCCAAGCCAGGTTTGGGGGTGATCTGCCACTGGGGAGGCCAAGGGTGCTCCTGAATTGCCTGCAGTACGGGTTCCATGTTACAGATCTCTTAGCTGGAAAGTGTCTGTCTGTCTGTACCTGATCAGCTGTGGTCCACACTAGGGAGGGAGATCTGTGAAGGGCAAAGCCATCAGCATCTGTGTCCCATCCCTTCTACCTCATCCATATTTATCTGCTAAAACCCTAAGTCCCAGATATGTGATGTTAGGAGCAGGGACAACAGAAGGCGATTAGGTCAGAGGGCAAAGTGAGACTGAGGAGCCCTTCTCCGCTCCACAAGAGCAAGCAAGCGGGTTCCATGTATGAACCAGAAAGTGGTCCTTGACTGGAAACCGTGCCTATTGGCATCTTGGCCTTGAGTTTTTTCCCTCCAAAACAGTGATAAAACATAATTCTGTTTATTTGTTTGTTTTGCTTTGTTTTTTAATCCCTGTATATGGTCTCTTGCCTTACAATTTGAATTGCAAGCATTCTGGGTTTGTCTAGGAGAACAGTAGGGTCATGGAAGGTGTGGAGAAGTTGCTGGCTCCAGATAAAGGCAGACCCTTGAATTGCTGTGCCGTAGAGTTCAGGTTTGATTACAAGTCGACAAGTAGGGGAGTAACACAGTCAAACACACTTTCTTTAAAAGTCATCTTGGATGTTGTGTGGCTAGGGAGGGAAAGACCACAGTGCCAGGCAGACATGAGGTGCCTGTTATTATATGTGGACAGAGAGAAAGGCTCAGATCAGTTCATGCAGAGGACAGGATCTTTTTTATATTTCCAGAAGAGACCTATGGCAGGAACAGCATCACTGAGCTGAGTGTTTATTGTTTAGCATGGCCACCAAGGCAGTGCCCTCTTGTTTAAATCACCAACCAGGTCAGCACGTTGCATAAGACGTTGAGCAACACTGCTGCTGACCTAAGCAGAATTCTCCAGGAGCCCAAATTGTGATGCTTTAGCGGGTGATGTGACATCCATTTAGATGACAGGTCATGGAGACAAATGGCTGTTACCGCCATGTTGTCTATCCTTCCTGGAATAGAAGAATGTCATGTGTTGAATTATGTCTCCCTCAAAAATGTATGTCAAGGTCCCAATCCCCAGAACCTCAGAATGTGACCTTGGCTGGAAACAGGGTTTTTAGAAGCAATCCTACCAAAGTGACTATCATCTACTTTAAAGAGGAAAAATTGGATAGACATGCACAAAGGAAAGATATAAAAATAAAAGTGGTAATACATATTTCTTTCCCTACATATCTTGATATCTGTCCATTATGTCCCTATCATCTATCTTTCTGTCTGTCTGTATATCTTATTTGTCATTTGTCCATGCTCCTAGGGGTTGAATCTAGGGCCTTAGGCATTCTGGGCAAGTGTTTTACACCTGCATATGGCCAACTCCCTAACCCCATTATTATTTTGAGGCAGGGTCTTGCTATGTTGCCCAGGCTGTCCTCAAACCCCTGGCTACTCTCATGGTTCAGCTTCCTGAATGCTGGAATTTCGGGTGTTATTTCTATTGTGCTATAAAGGATAAAGCTGTCTATAAGCCAAAGAGTAGAGAGAGGCATGGGATAGACCATCCCTCAGTCTCTCCACTAGGAACAGACCTCCCTATACCTAGACCAAGACTTCCAGAGCTGCGAAGAAAATGTGTTTCTGTTGTTCAAATCATTAAGGTAACTGTGTTCCAGCCAACTTGTTAACACCGACCACGCAAAGTGGGGAGGTCTGGTGAAGTTCAGAGGGACCCACGACCTCAGTGGTGCAAGAAGAGATTTTTGTAGCAAATGACCTCTTAGTCACACCTTTCCCCGAAAGCAACATGCAGGAGTCTACGGATTCCTCCCAGAGCAGTGGTCTCCTAACACATCCCTGGATTAGCAGAATCAGACATTCTGTGGGAACACAGCCTCGGGCTTTCCCATGAGATCTCCTGAGTGAGCAATTCTGGTGATGCCAACATGTGTTCCAGCTTGAGATCACTAGTTTAGGGTGTGTGAGCCCCTAGAGAAGGCAGGTGTGCTAGCCAGCTCTCCAGAACTGTGACAAAAATGCCTGAGAAAAACCATGTAAAGGAGGGAAGGTTTGCTTTGGTTCATGGTTTCAGTCCATAGCTGCTTAGCTCTGTTGCTTTGGGCCTGAGATAAAGTCAACATTGTGGTGGATCAAAGCCACTAGCAAACAGGGAGAACTAGATGAAGGGACAGGGTCCCCGAATCCTCCTCAAGGGCATACACCAGAGGCCGGCTTCCTCTGACTGGGGCCCACCTCCTGGTACTTCTGCCTCCTCCCTGTTGTGTCGTCAGCTGGAGACCATGCCTTCCATACATGAGCGTCATGGGGGATAGTCCACATACTAATGTGAAAAGAGGGAGACTGTCAGGAGGGAGGTGACCCTGGAGACATGCCTTGAAGGATGAGTAGGGCTCTGATAGGCAGCTAGAGCCAGGCTGCTCAAGATAAGGGGCATAGCTGGAGTGTGAGATGTGAGGATGGAGGCAAAATGTCATCCTGGTGTAAAGAGTTTGGATGTGTTCACACTCAGCACAGAGCCATTGCCCGCTTTCAGGGAGCTGCTGTAGGAGAGGGCATCATGTATGTGGTATGATTCATGAGTCATGGAATCTTTTATGGTTCTAGCCAGCTAACTAAGCAATGAATACAATTGCTCCTTTTAACTTTTCTCCCCACTCCTCCTCTCCTCTTCTCTTCCTCTTCTTCCTTCCTCTTCTTTCCTCATCCTCTCATCTCCTGTCCTCCCCCCTCCTCTTCTCTTCTCTCCTCCTCCTCTCCCCTCCTCTCCTTTTCATTTTCTGTTTTCTTCTCTCTCTGCAATCCTTCCTCTTCCCCCCCCCCTTTTGACAGGGTCTCACATAGCTCAGCCTGGCCTTGAACTTGCTCTGTTGATTGTAACCTTGAACTCTCGGTCCTCTTGCATTTACCTCCCAAGGGCTGGGATTATGGGCATGGACTACTACATACAGGTTTCAATCATTTTTATCAAAGTGTAGGTTTCAAGCTCTCTGGTTTTCAGATAAACAGGGATGGGGAAGATGTCACCTTCATCCCAGGAGAAACCTAGACCTTGGGAATCCTTAAGGAATCTAAGAGTCAACAAGCCCCTGTGTCGATGTGCCCGTTTCTCCCAGGGTTCACACACTAGTCAGCTGCTCTGCTCTCAGTGGAGCCTGGCTTCAGCACATCTGAGCCAGTCTTGACCTGTTTTGCTAAGTTTCCCACAGTCAGTGACCCAGCCTCAGGGCAGGAGTGAGAGTCTCCATTTCTGAGGTCATGTGACTGTCACATGGAAACCAGAGCTTTCTGTCAGTTTACACTCCTAATGGCAGCTCTTCTGGCGGCCTGGCTCCAAGAACATATTCATCTCTGTCATGGTCTGCGCTCTTCTTACAGAGTCACCCGGTAGCTGTGTTTTGCCAGTTTGCTTTACCTGGACACCAGCAAGGGTTGATGAGAAAGTGGGTCTATATGCCTTGAGTTGCTCATTGTTCAGTGACCCACAGGCGGGAGAGGAAATGTATAACCTGCCCTTGCCCGTGGAGGGTTGCCGAGCCACAGACAAGCAAGGATCCAGTGCAGCCGTCCATGGCCAGGAGACTGTGTCCACAGGGTCTGGAAACCGAGAGGGCCAGAGGTGAACATCTCTGTGCTTTGATGGAGCACATGCTCACAAAACTGTTTCACTTCTGGACCACACCGATGCTGTTTACACCCAAATGCCTGGCACTGGGTTCAGTAGCAGCTTGGCCTCATGTCTGACTATTTCATGTACATAGTAGATTCTCATCCCTGTTTGGAGATTTGGACACTGAGGCTTGGGGAATTATAAAGCTCAAAGGCACAGCTGGCCAGGATCAGATTCCTGAGGAACTGCCCACCTCTCCCTTCTCCGTCTCATTTTATGCTGAGGCTTATGGCATGCGTGTGATCATGGTGCCTCTTCCTCCTGGATGGATTTAAGTGTTTTGATGTCTGTTTCTCCCACTAGGTTTCCTGTCTCCTGGGTTCATCTTGGTGCCCTGAGTGCACAATACAAATCCCTGGTATAGTTAGTGCTCTATAATATTTGTTAATGGAGTAATGACGGCAGAGTGAGGAGTGAGTGAGTGGCTTGAACTCAGGCTTGGCTGGAGAAGAAGCCTTGCTTTGCTCTCAGCAGACCTCCATGAGGTAAGATCTCATCTGGCAAGAGTAGACAGAATTGGATTTTGGCCCCTAGTTGGAGTGGCAGGTGGTGGTCTGCGCATGTGAGAAACCAGGAAACAACTGTACCTTAATACAGAGGAAATCTTGTGCCCATGACAAATTCACCCAGAGGTGCAGGCTAGTGGGAACCTGGGTACTGAGAGAACTTGCCTGATGTTAGCCCAGGGACTTCCCATGCGTCCAGGGCACTGGAGACTGATCTGCCCACATCCAGGGCCCTGTGGAGGAGGCGATCTCTGGCAGCAGGCCAGGCTGGTGCTGAAACCTGTCAGTATGCCCATTTCTGCCTTTGCCATTTGCTGTGAGTCCCTCACTGCTGTTGCTTGATGATTCGGAACATGGACTGGCTTGGGGTGCTTGGGTCTCCCCAGGTTTCTAGTTGTGCATCTCTTGGAATGTCCTCTCTTAAAATTATTATTGACAATTTAAACACAAATGCAATGTGTTAGATCATATCCAACCCCACGTTTCCCTTCAGCTCCTCCCTGATACTACCTACATCCTTCTCCCAACTTCATGGATAAGCTCCTGAACCCAATTAGTGCTGGCTCTGTGGACATGGGTGCAGGGACATTCTCTGGAGCACGGACACCCACCACATGCCACACCATGGAAGAAAAATGACTCTTTCCCATCAGTGTTCATCAGCTGCCAGTATCCTTTAGATACTGAAGCCCTCATGAAGCCCTTCCCTCTCTCCATGGCAGAGTGTTGATTGGCTTGATTTTGATCTTGTTCTGTCCATCACAGATGCTATGAGTTCGTGAGTGCCAGGGCCCTGTAATGTGCAGATGCCACTTCACAGCAATCTTCCCTGTCCTCCAGCTCTTACGATCTTTCCAGCCCCTCTTCCATTGTGGAGCATCCCCTTTCTAAGTCATAGCTCAGCCTCCACATTTGTGAAATGTGCACTATGAGGGTAGTTATGGGGGAAGAATGGGTTAATTTAGATAAAACTTGCAGGATGCACTGCAAGTTCTCATTCTTGGACTGATGGTTTGGTGAGAAGATCCAATGATATACTGACTTTTCATAGCAGAAAAGGCTGTTCAAAAACTCAATAGAGGCGAGATTTGGACCCAGGATCCTCTGAGGTGTGTCAGATTCATGTGATGAGATGAGAGGCTGGCGCTTGGTTGGTACAGTGTGCTTTCTTAGCTTTCCTGGAGCACTGGGGTCTGATTCCCAGCACGGCAGAAGCTAGCATGGCAGCACCCTAGAAACAACTAACATGGCAGGACCACAGAAACTAGGGTGGCAGAACCCCAGAAACTGGCATGGCAGAACCACAGAAACCAGGGTGACAGCACCCCAGAAAGTAGCATGGTGGCACCGCAGAAACTAGCTTGGCAGTACACACCTGCAGTCCCAGCATACAGGAGGTGGAGGCAGGATGATGCATTCAAATAGTTTGAAGGCATCTTGGACTATATGAGACCCTGTCTCAAACAAATAAAGAAACAAAAGAAAAATAGAAAGGAGAGGCTTATCTATGTACTTAACTATTTCTTATTTATTTACTTATTTTCAATGTTGGGGATTGCATTCAGGGCCTGACACAGGCTGGGCACGCGCTCTACCACTGCGCTGTATTCTCAGTTTGAGAAACTCCTTTCTAATTCTTCAGTACAAAATCACAGAACAACCAGACCGAATACAAGTAGAATGGACCACCGACAAATCTCTCATCTAACAAGGCTTGGTCCTTGTGTAGATCTTCCTGGGACGTGCGGATTTCTACGTGGCAGGGTAGAACATGGACACACCAATGCAGTGAGTCCCCTCTCGACTCCCCCTCACCATGGCAATGGCAAAGGCTGGAGCACATGCTGAACCAGGGGGAGGCAGTATCTGGGTTGTACGCATGCTGCCAAAGCAATGGCTTCATGTCTGGCACAGAGGAGGAGGAAACTGAGCATGTGTCTGTCATAGCTTCTGCCAGAACTGACAGCAATATTGAGTGATGAGAGAAATGTCATTGTATAACATTTAATGATTTTTAAAACTCTCCCAAGAACATGAAGATGACTTGGAAAGCCTTGGGAAAGGGTTCCTTCCTGTCCGTGGGCAGTGCAGCCTGCCCCTTGTCCACGCTTGATTCCATCACCCACAGCAAGCTCCAGCATGCTGTATCCTCCCTTGACTTCCTGCTTTAATTGGCTGTGTTCTGCAGCTACTGTATGAATAAGGCAGGGGACTTGGTAATTGCAGATGAGGAGAAACATATGCCTTGTCCCCCAAAATAAATGTTGGGGCATTAACTTCTAAGTGCTGCGCCGGGCTTCTCCGTGTGATGATGTTTTATTCACCATTTCTGTTCTCTTTCAAAGGCGCTGTTTTCTGTTTGCATCTACACGAGTGCAGCCATGGGGGGATATGCAGCTGGGCTGGGAAGGCACAGTGTTCTTTATGGAGATTCCTCTTTTGGTTTCCCACAGACTTTTCAGCTTGTGGGTGGGGCTTTATGGCCAGCTCCAGGTTTGGGGGAGAAAAGTTGGGTTGAGACAGTGTGATCCCGGAACTGGTACATGGCTGGGAGTCTTTAGGGAGGGATGATATCCATTTTCCATTGTTCTTTGCCCACTTCAGTGTTAACATGAGCAACAGTGACAGAGGAATGACCCAAGATGATCCTCGGGTGAAATTGGCCCACTGCTTTCTTTTATAAATAAAGCTTTATTGGAACATATTCATACCCATTAAGTTACAGAACACATAAGGATGGTTTCATGCAGCAGTGGCAGAATCGAGTTACTGTGTCAGATTGCTTAGTCTGTCAAGCTAAAAATGCTAAACTGGCCTACCTGGTCTTCTGGAAGGCATTGCCTATGGTTGGGAAGGGAGTGGGAACCCCCAGGAAGAAGGGGAAGGAGCTCATGTGGATCTGCGCTAGGTCCTCTGCATATATGTTGTGGTTTAACTTGGGGTATTTGTGGGACTCCTAACAGAGGGAGTGAGAATATTTCTGTCTCTTTTGTCTGCTTTTAGGACCCTTTTCCTTATACTGGGTTGATATGAGCATTTGTGCCTAGTCTTATTGCATCTTGTTATGCTATGCACAGTTGGAGGCCTGCTCTTTTCTGAAGAGAAACAGAGGGTAGAGAGGAAGTGCTGGGTGCTGCAGAGGGAGGGGAGGCTGTGATCGGGATATATTATATGAGGGAAGAATAAAGAAAAAGAATTTTAAATGAAATTGAGCTTTAAAAGTTTAGGCAACATTTTGACTAAAAATCATCTACTCAGAAAAAATCATGCTGCATTGGGTGCAGTAGAGCAGGTCCAGTATCCCTGGTACTCTGGAGACTGAGAGAGGGGATCACATGTTGAAGATCTGCCTGAGTTGTAGAGCAGATGCAAAGCCGACCCACGCTAGTAAATGAGACTTTGTTTTCAAAAGTGAAAACGGGGCTGTGGCCCAGTGGTGGACACTCTTATCCACAGGGGCAAGGCCATGGGTTCAGTCTTTACCACAGAAACAAAACAAAACAGCCAACCAGATTACCAAAACAGACAAACAAACAAACAACAAACATAAACAACAAGAAGCGTATCGATCTTCGGATGTTCAACCAAGTGCTGTTCTTACCTACTGGCCCAGGACTTCCAGGGAAACTTCTTCCCATCGGGACTTCGGGACAGGCTCTTTCATCTGTGGGCTGCTATTGTTTAGAACCTTACAGTGTGGGGTGAAGAGAGTGGGGCAGAAAGGCGAAAGAGAAGGGGTCTTACTGCTTCTTAATGCTGGCCTGTGTCCTATTGGAAAGAAGACATCCTTTTCAATTTGGTTGTGACATGTGTCATGTCCCCACCCCTTTCAAGTTCATGTCATGTGTTTGAACAATTGGTCCTAAGCTGGTTGCAGTGTTTTGTGAGGTTGTGGAACCATCGGAAGGTAAGTTTACACTGGAGGAAGTGGTGGGGTTTTTTTTTTGTTTTGTTTTGTTTTTTTTTTTTTTTTGGAGGGGATGAGGTTTATAGTTTGGCACCACTTCCAGTCCTCAACTTCTGCTTCCTGGTCCAATGAGATGTGAACAAACAGTTCAGTACTCTGTTACCATGGTTGTGAGTACTTCCCACCTACATTCCATCCCTGCTGTGATGGACTGCATCCTTAAACCTTGAGCCATGGCTGTGAGCAGCTCTCATCCCCATCCCCTTCCTGCTGTGATGGACTGCATTCTTAAACAATGAGCCATGTCTGTGAGCAGCTCCCATCCCCGTTCCTTCCCTTCTCTAGTGGACTGCATTCTTAAACCAAGAGCAAGAATAATTTTCTTTCTTAAAGGGGCTTCTTCCCAACCATTTGGCCACAGTCTTGCAAAAAGTAGCTAATTTTGGGTCTGTGCTGCGACCAGATGCAAGGGCAAATGAGAGGAGGTAAGTGTGGTCCCTAGGTAGGCACTGCCTCCCAGCTACAAGGGCATAGTCTGCAAAAGGGGTGCACACATAGTTTGGAGTGTGACTTAGAGACTGGTCTTAATGCTCTTATTAAATCTAAGGTCAAAGTGATCTCAAATTTGAATCTAGGAAGTGGCTTGGTTTTATATTGATGGCAAAACCTTCAGGCTATGCTGACTATGTGCAAACAACACTCATTGCCGTGAATGTGGTACACTGTATGGACCACACTCAAGACAGATAAAAATATACTGAAAGGAAACTCACTAAATGTTAAGAATAATGATAAGCTCTAGCAGTAGCTTCTAAACACCACACACACACACACACACACATACACACACACATACAATCTTTTCACAGTAATCTTAGGAGCAAAGCAGGGCACTTTCTGTTACTTTTGGGGGTGCAGGAAGGTGGCATGAGCCGGCTGTCCTGTTAGTGGGAACTCAAGTCTAGATCTGAATCCAGCTCTCAAGCATCCGTAGGCCCTGCTATATAGTTTGCCTCTGGAATCTTCCTTCCTTAGGTACCTGGGATGTTTTCTCTTTAAGCAGGAAGCAGACTGAGGACAGGGTGAGGTGGAGCCAGGAAAGTCACCTTGGTGCTGATTATAGGGCTCCTGCTACTCAGTAAGTGCTAACTACCTTTCTGTACCCCACTCTCCCCCGTTCCTTTGGAGGAAGCTCTGCCTGTCTAGAGTCACAGCATCCCATGCAAAGTTTTGGTCTGCAGGTCTCAGGTTTGCCCCAAGGTTTCTTGGAGGCAAGGTTACATCTTTACCCCTGGGTGTGGTGTCTCCTGTTCTTTCTGTTCCCACATGGTCCATTGGTGGTAGATTGTATGCAGTATCCTCAGATGGACCTGTCCCATATGCTGCTCTGGGTCTTGATTTTCAGCCCTGAGTAAATGGCCCCTCTCTTGGGGTCAAATGAGGAGATGCTTCAGCAGCCTTTCCTTAAGCATGTTACAGAGACTGGGATGCTCAATATGTCAAGTCTGAAACATAAACTCCCTTTAAACCCCAAGTCCAACCAAGTTTCCATCAATTGGAAAGCTTGATGCTTCTGCTATGCTTTAATAATGGTAATGATGATGATGGTGGTGGTGGTTGTGATGACGATGATGATGATGGTGGTGGTGGTGGTTGTGATGACGATGATGACGATGATGGTGGTGGTGGTTGTGATGACGATGATGATGATGATGGTGGTGGTGGTTGTGATGACGATGATGATGATGGTGGTGGTGGTGGTTGTGATGACGATGACGATGACGATGATGGTGGTGGTGGTGGTGGTTGTGATGACGATGATGACGATGATGGTGGTGGTGGTTGTGATGACGATGATGATGATGATGGTGGTGGTGGTTGTGATGACGATGATGACGATGATGGTGGTGGTGGTTGTGATGACGATGATGATGATGATGGTGGTGGTGGTTGTGATGACGATGATGATGATGGTGGTGGTGGTGGTGGTTGTGATGACGATGACGATGATGATGGTGGTGGTGGTGGTGGTTGTGATGACGATGATGATGATGATGGTGGTGGTGGTTGTGATGACGATGATGATGATGGTGGTGGTGGTGGTTGTGATGACGATGATGATGATGGTGGTGGTGGTGGTTGTGATGACGATGATGACGATGATGGTGGTGGTGGTTGTGATGACGATGATGATGATGATGGTGATGGTGGTTGTGATGACGATGATGATGATGGTGGTGGTGGTTGTGATGACGATGACGATGATGATGGTGGTGGTGGTGGTGGTTGTGATGACGATGATGACGATGATGGTGGTGGTGGTTGTGATGACGATGATGGTGGTGGTGGTTGTGATGACGATGATGATGATGATGGTGGTGGTGGTTGTGATGACGATGATGATGATGATGGTGGTGGTGGTTGTGATGACGATGATGATGATGGTGGTGGTGGTGGTTGTGATGACGATGACGATGATGATGGTGGTGGTGGTTGTGATGACGATGATGACGATGATGGTGGTGGTGGTTGTGATGACGATGATGATGATGGTGGTGGTGGTGGTTGTGATGACGATGATGATGATGATGGTGGTGGTGGTTGTGATGACGATGATGATGATGGTGGTGGTGGTGGTGGTTGTGATGACGATGATGATGATTATGGTGGTGGTGGTTGTGATGACGATGATGATGATGATGGTGGTGGTGGTTGTGATGACGATGATGATGATGGTGGTGGTGGTGGTTGTGATGACGATGATGATGATGATGGTGGTGGTGGTTGTGATGACGATGATGACGATGATGGTGGTGGTGGTTGTGATGACGATGATGATGATGGTGGTGGTGGTTGTGATGACGATGATGATGATGGTGGTGGTGGTGGTTGTGATGACGATGACGATGATGATGGTGGTGGTGGTGGTGGTTGTGATGACGATGATGACGATGATGGTGGTGGTGGTTGTGATGACGATGATGACGATGATGGTGGTGGTGGTTGTGATGACGATGATGACGATGATGGTGGTGGTGGTTGTGATGACGATGATGATGATGATGGTGGTGGTGGTTGTGATGACGATGACGATGATGATGATGGTGGTTGTGATGACGATGATGATGATGGTGATGGTGGTTGTGATGATGATGATGATGATGTAAAGCCCATCTACTTCTCTACTCCATTTGCTTTCTTCTTCACCAGGTCCCTTTTCTTTCCACATCTCCTCTGCCCTCCCCAGCTTTCCCCCTTCATTTTATTTTATTTTTAGTTACTTTTAATTTGCTCTTTTTTTCAACAATCTCTCTCTCTGCAGCCCAGAGTAAAACTCCTAAGAGTCCTCCCACCCTTCCTACGCACTCTCCGAGTGCCTGGATTGCCTCTCCTGTCGCGTCTTCCGTTATATCATTTTTCTTTCCTCTCTGACTTTCCCATAGCTTTTCTCCATTTATCCTCCGATTCCCCTTCAGAGTATTTTGTGGGAGGCTGTGTCTGAATTAAATGCTCATTTCACATGCTTAAAAAGACAAACAATTAACCAAGCGTCGAGCCGTTCTGTGTCTACAAGTGGCCTCTCCTGCCACTCCACAGCTCTTAAACTTGATGTGAAATCATTGCCGAGTGGAAAGTCGCCATACTTCCCTCTTCAGTAGGGTTGTGAGTGCACAGAGGCCTCCTCTGTACTGTTTGGATGTCTCCTCTGGATGCTACTCCAACTTCAGGGCTCGAATGGGATTGCAAAATAAGAGTGTGTAAGCCACACCCACCATGATGTGGTGTGTGATTTCAAATACAAAATGGGAGACAGATGTGGTAAGCACAGTTTATCTGTAACTAGAAATTTTGTATATATTTGTATAAGCTGGGAGACAGCTTAGGTGGCAAGTAAAGTGCCAGTTACACAATCATGAGAACGTGAGTTTCACCCCCAGAATCCACACAGAAAAGTTGGGCATGGTTGTACACACTTGTAATGAGACTTAGGGAGGCAGAGACTGGTGGATCCCTGGGGCTCCATGACCAACCATCCTGACGTAATCAGCAAGTTCCAGATCAGTACAAGAGCCAGGCTCCACAAAAGCAAACAAAGGTAGACTGTGTCCTGAGGAATGACACCTGAGGTCAGCCTCTGGCTTCCATAGGCAGGTGCACACATGTGCATGTACACTTGAACACACAATATACCCATGAATACACATGTGCATGCATAGGCACATACATCATTCATGAATAAGATCACTTGATCCTCAAAAGAGTAGAGGGAAGTCGGAAGAATGGAGTCAATTTTAGTAGGAATTTGCTGACTCAGATTGCACCATTCAGAGTGGCATGTGGTGTCTTGTAGTTCAGAACACCTCTTAGGGCCCATGTTCCAATGCATGAGTTCTGACACAGATATCCAGCTTCATGACTGTGGGCTGTTTAGCCTCCCCTAGTCTGGTTTTGTTGTGATCACTGGATGCTATGGTTATTCACAGTGGTGACACACGTGGAATACCAGCAGAAGATACACACTGGTTAATATCTGCCAGGGATGTTGCCATTGTTTTTGTTGTTGTTAATTTGTTTTCTTTCAGGAAGCATTTTATGATGTATCTCATCCTAATCTCAAATTCATAATCCTCCTGCATCAGGCTTCTGAGTTGGGGGTGGCAGGTAGGCACTCAGGTGTCACTGTTCTGAAGCTGTTTTCCTGGCATGTGAGATGAAGCCCATGTACTCCTCTCTGAGATGCTGTGCAAAAGAACTTCCTTGGGAGGTCTGTTGGAATGAACGGACTTACAATATTCCTGTGTGCAGGCTTAGCCTCTTCCCTCCCTCCCTCCCTCCCTCCCTCCCTCTCTCCCTCCCTCCCTCCCTCTCTTCCCCTCTCCCTATCCCTCCCTTTTTTCTTCCTCCCTTGTTTCCTCCATTCTTTCTTTTATTCCTTCCTTTCAGACAGGTCTCCTTAATCAGGGTGACCTCAAACTTGATATGTAGCTGCTACTGACCTTGGACTTCTGATCCTCCTGCCTCCTGAGTGCTGGGATTATGGGTATGAGCCATCACTCTTGTTTCACATAATGCTGTGGATGGATCCAGGGCTTTGTGCATGCTTGTTAGACAAGTACTTGCACAGCTGAGCCACATCCCTGACCAATACTTGTTTTTGGAACTGACGGGTTGTTAGTGCTCATACCAATGGTGACTGCAGACAGCCTGATCACTTAGTATTTCCATCTTGACGTGTTTGTCACCGCCTCTAACTTTTATGCCAGGCCACTAGCAGTCTTGGCCTTGTTTTCCTCACTTCTGAACTTGCAATCATAAGATATACTATTAAGGTTAGCGGTAGTAGTACATTCTTTTAATTCTAGTGCTCAGGAGGCTGAGGCAGGAGGATTACTGCAAGTTCAAGGCTAGCTTTGGCTGTATAGGAGCACCCTATCTCTAAAACCAAAGCAAAATAAGAACCAAATAACGAAACAAATTGCCTGCTTAGAAGAATTGTCAAAAGCATGCTTTCTGTCTGCATACCCACACAGATGCAAGTGCCACAGGGAACAGGAAACACTATTTGTGTATATTGATACAAATTCAAATTGTATTTGTTTTATTGAATATATTCTTATTTCTATTTATAATATTTGTGCCCCTATGCAAAGTTATTTTGTTATATTGTATGCATGCATGTTTCTACCTCTGCTTAAGATATTTTGTATATTGATGCAATTTTAGGATATATTTGTCATATTGCACTATAGATTTCTACCTTTGATCAAGAAACTTATATATTGTTTACATTTTAAGGTCATTGTCTTCATTTGCTACAATTTGTCTAAAGATTGTTTAAGTTTTTAATAGGAAGCCTTAGTCGTTAAGCTATATAGGTATTAATTACAGGTCAATAGTCATTCATGTTTGTCATACTTATAGTTAGACTAATTGTGTTCTTTAGATGTATAAGGATTGTATTCCATGTAGATAGGTAATCTTCAAACACTTCAAAGAATTGTAGAATATTGTATTTAAATAATTTAGGATTCTGTTAATGTGAGACATGATTGCTCCTGGCAGTACCAATCTATTCCTGAGAGATTGTTGGGCACCAAAGACATTCCACTTGGAGCTTGTTTTCTTTTTGATAAAACTTGCCTGTGGACAAAGAATTGCCCCTGCCTTGACCACCGACAAAATTCACGGTGTCCAGTTTTATCCCAGGCCTTTTCAGACCCAGGCCAGCTGGCCTTGGTGAGTTCCCGATAGAACATCCCCTGAGAACTCAAGAACAATGGCAATGGGTTTTTGATCCTACTGCACGTACTGGCTTTGTGGGAACCTAGGCAGTTTGAATGCTCACCTTACTAGACCTGGATGGAGGTGGGTGGTCCTTGGACTTCCCACAGGGCAGGAAACCCTGATTGCTCTTTGGGCTGATGAGGGAGGGGGACTTGATTGGGGGAGGGGGAGGGAAATGGGAGGCAGTGGCAGGGAAGAGACAGAAATCTTAAATAAATAAATAAATAAATAAATAAATAAATAAATAAATAAATAAAAATACAAATAAAGAAAAAAATTCATGGTGTCCAGACTGGACAAGCAGGAAACAAGCAAAAAGACTGACAAATCTTGCCAAAACAGGGTAAGGCAATTTTTCAAATTTTCCTGCCTCTAAAAATGGTCTGTAAGTTACTCTAGGCCTTAGCTAAAGTTGGTTACCCCAACATTGCAAATGAGACTTTGGATGATTGCTCAGATAGCTGGTTGTCTCTGTCATTTCTTGTATCTTTTGGGAGTTGCTTGATTGTGCTTTCTGTTTACTCAAGTAATATTATTTCCCTTCTCAGGACTTTGAAGAGTTAAAGACAGATAGTTACAGTTTTTCTTAATTATAATAAAAGATAAATTATATATAAAACTTTAGACTCACAAAGATAAGTTAGGTAATAGAGTATTTTTCTTAATTTGCCAAATGTAAATGGACTAAATATTGTAACTCTAATTCTTGCTTGATAACTGCTTTGCATATGTAATTTTACTATGTTAAAGTTAAATCCTTTCTTTTAATTAGACAGGAAAGGGGAGATGATGTGGAATGCCCTTCTGTATGTATTGCTTTATTGGTTGATGAAAAAAGTTGTTTTGGTCAATGGCTTAACAGAGTGAAGCCAGGCAGCAAATCTGAAAAGACATAATGAGAGCGAGAAAGTGGACAGAGTCAGGGAGTTGCCATGCAGCTACAGGAGAAAGACACCAGACTAGAACCTTTCTAGGTAAGCCACAGCATCATAACAATACACAGAATAGAAACTGTTTAATTTAAGATGTAAGAGTTAGTTAATAAGAAGCCTGAGCTAATAGGCCAAACAGTGTTGTAATTAATATGGTTTCTGTGTGATTATTTGGGTCTCTGCTGTTGGGAAACAAAACACAGCCTACACCTACACACTATGCAGTCTTTGTCCAATATATTTTTCTTGGCTTCTAGTGATGTTTGTGGAGCTGGCTGAATTATCTCCGATTTGGAAAAGCCTCACCCCTAGCTTTGGAATGCAACTGGAATACCAGGAACAGCTTGAGGTCACCTTCTGTTTGTTGATGACGCACACTGTATTTAGCCTACAGAGTTCAGTTGGAATCCACTGCTTCAGCATGTAGTGGTTGCTCACTGCTCGTAGACAGAGCCCTCTTCTTCCAGGAATGAGAATGCCGTTGGCCATCCTGGTTTGAGGATGCACATCTAGGAGAGAGTGAACAGCCTCCTGGCTTGTCTGAGCAAGTTACAACATCCAGGTTATGCTGACCTTTCCTCCAGATTCCCACTAGACTTCAGAATCACGCAGTCATACTGGTCACTTAGCAGTCTGTGTGATTATCCAGTGGTGTGGTCTGTTGGGCTGGTCCTTCTAGAGGACAACATCACTGTTATCACTGTTTCCTAAATATCTAACAGAAGCCTAAAATACATGTCCCCCCCTTTTTTGGTTTTGATATAGGGTCTCATGTAGCCAAGGCTGGTCTTGAACTCATTCTATGGCTAAGAATAGCCTTGAACTCCTGATCCTCCTCCCTGCTGTCTCTACCTCTTAAGTTGCTGAGTTTAAAGATGGGCAATGGTACACCAAGTTTATGTTGTGCTGGGGACTGAACCCAGTACTTAGTGCATTCTAGGTAGACACTCTACCAACTGAGCTATGTCCTTAGTCCTTAGAATGGTGCACTAATTGAATATAACAGGAAAGGTGTGTGTAGGCTTCTGCATCATCCTGCCCCTTGAAAGTACTCATCCCAGAGTCCAGCCTGATGAATACCAGCCCATCACAGAAGATCAGATTTTAATGGCTTGACTCTGAGGTGACAGTGAGAATCCTGGGGGATATGGTGGCAGAAGTGCAGGGTGTCTGTATAAACCAGAACAGCTCTATCTGGTATTGCTATCATTGGCCAGGGAAGTGCATGCAGCTCTGTTTGCTGCAGGAGGACCCCTTTTGCCTGGTGGGGAAGCAGCAATGGTATTAGTGATGACAGCAATTGCAGCAAAATCCTGCTGCACATGGTGCACTAGAGGGCAAGCCCGGCTCCATGCTTTCTATGTACTTAATGCATCTCATCTTCACATCATAGGTCGCTCGCTTCATGACTGTTTACCCTCATTTTGCATCAGAGCAATGCACCATTTAATTAATTCTCTCTGCATTATGTGCTTACTGCGCAGCCAAGCACACATTTGATCTCTTGACTTCAGAGGCCTTCGTCTCTTTGGTGGTTCAGAAACCCAATTTGGAAAACTATAGTTTTACGTTTTTGTTTGCATGCACAAAGACTCCTACACCTTGTATCAAAATAACACTATGCAGAGCTTAAAATTTATATTTCTTAATCATTTGTATTATCATTGTTTGCTACCACTGGTGTTTGAACTTCTTAGGAATCAAAGGCAGGGTCGGGTCATGGATTCCCAGGCTCTGATGGAGATGCTGAGCCCAAAGAACATCAGTGGCTGGGGAAGAACATGCAGGTGCTGGAAAGAAGAGCTGGGCTCGGATGATCTAAGTTCCTGAACAGCAGTAGTGGGATATATGTCTTTGTTGGAACCGATTAACCACTGTCAGAGAGTAAAAGCCAACTCTGAGAGAAGCGCTCCTGTTTGGATGGAGCAGCTGGTACTAGGTTACTGTGTCTCTAAATGTTATTCCCCAGATCTGTGCCCATCTGCTGTGGACTGTCACGCATGGCTCCACTGATACACGCCACCCCTCTGCTGGCAGCCCTGTTTGTCATCTGTGGCCTCTAGACCTGCATGCACCCCAGCACCCCGGAGAGCTCGCTGGCTCAGTTGCTCTGAACTGGGGTCCTATAGTCTGTGTGGTGTCACTGGGAGTCTTGTGGAAGTGGTCTGTGTCTATTCCCATACGTGATTTCAGCTGCAACAGTCCTGTCTGGGAGGCAGAGGCATTGTTCCCAGTTCTTGCTGTTACTTACAGGCAGGGAAGCTGAACACCATGGAGACTGGTTAGTGATGGAGCCAGATCTACTACTGGACGACTGGAGCCAACTCAAGCTATGGCCTCTCCTTCTCCTCCCTCCTCCTTCCTTTTTACCTCTTTCTCCTCCCCATCTCTTCCTTTCTTTCCTAGTCTCCCTCTCTCTTTCCTCCCTCCTCTTCCTTCCTTTCCCCCTTCTTCCTCTTAGAATACAGGTCTCACTCTATGGCTCTGACTGGCCTGTAGAGATCTGGAGTCCAAGTTGGCTTTCCTTACCTCCAGCCTCCAGACTAGCCAGGGTTTTAGGCCTGTACCACCAAGACCCCAAGACTTGTTGAAACTGTGAAATTTCTGTCATTTTCCTCCTCCTCAATCATCTGAGAGATGATCTCTCTATGTAGCCTATGTTGGCCTCATATTTGGGGCAGTCCTCCTGCCTCTGCTTTCAAAATTCTGGAATTAGAGATGTTTTGTTTGTTCTAATTGCTATAATTACTATACTTATTTATAGGGTACAATGGAATGTTTGTTTTGATACATACATACATATATATATATATTGTATGATGCTCAAATACATGCAATTAGCATTTCTATCACCTTTAAACATTTGTCTTTTTTTGTGGCGGAAGCATTCAGAGTCCTCAGGAAATACCGCAGATAGTTGAGACACGTAATATTGTTGGTATCGCTACAAAATTTCAAGGGGCTCCTGGAGTTCAGCCATAATGATAAATATTATTCTAGTGCAACATTAAAATGTAGTTTTTCACATAATATTTCACGTAGAATAAAAATGCATGCAAAGAGTTCTGTGATGAAAAAAATATGGGTCAAAAGTCATCAAATTGATTTACCCTAGGCCAGTCACATTGCCTGTGTGGAGGTCAGAGGTTAACTTTGTGGAATTGGTCTTCTCCTTTCTCCTTTATGTGGGTGCCAGGGATTGAAGACAGGCCATCAGGCAGGTGCCTTCCACACACGAGCCACCTCACTGGTTTCCAAATACAGGATTTAAATAGAAAACTGGGTAAGACTGGAGCTGGGCAAGTGGGGATTAAAGTTATGTCCTTACTTCATATTTTGATATTTTTTCAATGTAGATTTTTTCTTGCTTCTTTTATTGCTTAATTTATATGATGAAATCTTATAGGTGCATCCTTGAGTTTTGCACCTAAAACAAGTACTTTTCTTCTTCCCCCGTAGCTGTAGCACTAGTAACACCAGGCCTGTATTTGCTGACTGCTCACTGTGCCCCATATGAATTCTGAGGTCCAGGAACTGTTGCTCTTCACGTGTTTCAGGACAGTTAGCACCTCCAGAAAGTAGAAGCTTGTCTCTGCACATGTGGAATCAGGTGGTTTGACACTGGGATGAAACTTTGGCACTGAAGCCCAGCATCCCATACAAAGTTTATGCCTGAGAACTGCGCAGTTTGGTTATAAAAAACTGCAAAAGAAATCATTGCACAATATTTTGTGTTGGGCGACATTCATAGCTATTTTTGGCCACATGCAGCCTTCAGGCTATGGGTTTGGCATGGCTGTAGGCCATCACATCCTGGAAGAATCAACTCCTCTGCCATGACTTGTGATGGCCCAGACTCAGTGGACATCCGTGATGCTACCAACATGCACTGATGATCTTCTTACGTGTGTGTCTGTCTCATGAGTGTGGTGCCTTCAACACTTTATGGTCTAAGGATGAGGAAACATGGGCCACTTTGTTCGGGTGTTTGCACCTGTTTGTCTTGGCTCTTGTCTCAACCTCATTTGCTCTAGGAGACATGCTCTATGGAGGCCAAAAAGGCCCCATCCATACCTGTCTCTTAGTAAACACAGCCTTCTGCTGACTTGTGTTCATCCATTATGGCCCATTAGGCAGCAGTGGCCTGGGACCATTTTCTAGCATGACTGATGATGTTTGACGCTTGGGTAGAGGAAGTATGGAAGGCCAGACTTGGTACCCCCCTCTGTCATGCTGCTCTGGAGTGGTGGGGGCAAGGAGGTTCTGGTTTGTGCTGATCAGGGTTACAAGAGGCAAGTATCCACTCATGGGAGCCCCGGCCCTCAGGCCCCAGAGAGGAAGCTAGAGGTGCATTAGATCACTTTCCTCTGATGTGGGAGAAGAATGCAATCACACAAAAGGAAGGTAAACTACTGCAGAGCCCAGCAGAGTCAAACTGGTTTCTCAGCTGTGATTTGTTCACACTTCTCTACTGGGCAGCCAGCAGGTCTAAGAGGTTTTGCCAGACCCTGGGTTTTTAGCTGTGACTGGGACACTGGGATTCCTGCCACATGGAATTTAACACTACTTGCACTGTCTAGTAACACATGCATGTGTTTGGCAAGCAGTGGCAGCCCTGGAGAAATATTAATACAAGCTACAGTATATCCATGGGGCTGCAGTTGTGTGTGTGTGTGTGTGTGTGTGTGTGTTATGCATGAAGTGGAAATCAGCCCTGTTTGCTCGAGCTGTGTGCTAAAAGTCCAAGCATGTTGACCCAGGGAATGCTCATCATGAAAGGCCACAGTCATGTTTGAGAAACAGAATAATGCCATACACCTAGGGTGCATTCCTTGTCTTCCACCCCATCACAGGCTGAATTAGACACCATGTTTCTTTGTTCCATCTACCTCTGAGCTCCTCACATCATGGGCATACCCATCATGTTGATTATAGATTATATGAACCCCCTGCACCAACCTTGAACCATTGCTGGGGCTGAGCTGTTTCTGTTCCCTGAACCCTTCAGTGGCCTACAGCTGGGAATAGTGTGTGATCAGTCAATGCTTGCTGAAGGAATGCAAGCAATGGTGGTTGAATTAAGTGAAAATACCCGGGATCCAGTGTGTTCTGCAGTGTTAAATGTCTGTAAACAAATCTGTACAAACCACATATAGGAAGGCAACATAATTTTCCAAATCAAAGAATGCTTCAATGTGTGCAGTGCCTTCAGAATGGATAAGAAGTCCTTTGATGTGAACTAGTAACCTCACTGAGTGGAAGCTAGTCACCGAGAAGCAGGGCTCAGTGCCATGGCATGGCTCTCTGTGTATAGGTTCACTATACAACATTGCGGGTCTCTCAACTGTTCTGTTTCCTCTTTTCATCTGTCACCCTATGCCCAATAAGCTCCTAACTATTTTAAATTTGGATTTCCTATCAAATTTCTGAATGCCCTCTGCTTCTCTCCTCCCTGACATGCCATACACACTAGGTATGTTTTGAAAAGTGTCAGCGCATGCCCCGTTGATGGCCCATTGTTTTGTTGCTAAAATCTGTGTTGCTGAACTTTGTTCTTCTCAACCACATTGGTTCATAGCTCTTTAGACTCAGACTTCCTTATTGTCCTTGATGGTTAAGCCCCTTAAAATATTTGTCCCTTCCTGGGATGTGTCCTTGACTTAGTGATGATTTTCCCCTTTTCATTGACTCCCGTCTTTTCATAACTTGGATCTCCTTCCTTTGTTACTTTTCCACTTTAACTTTTTGAGGCAGGATCTCTCACAGAAGCTGGAGCTCATTATCTCAGCTACATGGATCCACCAGGGATCTCCCCAGTCCTCTTATCCCTACTCCTCCCCAGACCTGGGGGTATAGACGTGTGCTTTTATGTGGTTGCTGGGGATCAGAACTGAAGACCTTCTGCAGCATAACAAGTAATTCACCCCCCCATCCATATCCCCAGCCCCCAGTTTTCTTCACTTGTATCTGTGAACATTTGGGTCTGTTTCTCCAAATAGACTGTATTCTAAGACAGGGACCATACTTTGTTCATTTGTGAGCTTTATCCACCTTCTGGGACTGACTCATAACGACCCCATGCTTCTTGAATGAATGGAGGCTCGAGGCTCCCTAGTATGTTAGTAAATTTATGAAGCCACGAGGAGAGGACATATATAGTCAATGAAATCAAGAATCAAATGTGGGTCACTGACCTACAATGAGAAACAAAGTAGTAAAGCGATAAAAATACTGAAGTCATGAATTTAGGTTATGACATTTGGAGTAAATGGAATCTAAGTACCAGATGAAGTGGTAGAGGCATCTGTCCCCAGGAAAATGGCTGAAGATGTTCAGAGGCTGTGACTTTCACTTGGGTTGCGTGTACGCAGAGTGTTGGCATCTAGGCCTCCCCGCATCCACTTACTGTTTATTATCTGGGTACCAGACAGTGAATGCCAACTTCAGAGTTGTTCCCACAGAGCTGGAGGGGTGGGGTGGGCACAGACACTGGACAACAGCTGTGAGAGCGGCAGGATTACAGTCAGAGATGGATGCTGGGAAGGAAATGCTGGTCCAGACCTGCCCCTGGGTAAAGGTTCCCCGAGGAGGTCATGCCTGAGTCAGATGCAGGAGTGAACAGGAGCTTGGCTACGGCTAGGGAAATGAAGGGTGGAGGTGGGACGAAGAGGAAGAGCAAGTCACTCACTTGAAGCATTTGGAGGCATGGTCTCATGTATCCTAGGTTGGCTTCTAGCTTGTATGTAACTAAGATGACCTTGAACGTATGATTTGCCTTTCTCTGCTTTCTGAGCTCATGAATTACAGGCATGTGCCATCATGCCTGGGTGGAACCTAGGGCTTTGTGAATGTGAGGCACACACACTTCCAATGGATCCACAGCTCCAGTCCAACCATTGACCATTACCAGAGAATATCTCTTCAGCTGGGGAGAGATGGGCTGGCTTTCTGCAGAATTTCTGGGCTCTGTGGCATGACACGGAGAACACGCCACTTGCTTTCTCTGTCCATGGTACTGACACAGGCTGTGGGCTGAGGCATGGGGCTACAGGGCTACTGTTGAGTAATGCCCACTACCTTTTGGAAAAGCCAGGCCACAGCCAAGTAATGATTCTGGAAATGGCCTCAAGAAAAAAAAATAAAACAGGGAAACAGGTACCCAAGAGCAGTCTTCAAGAATATGAAGGGCTGTCCTGCGGGAGAGAAATAAGATCCCTCCCTGTTTTGGGGTGGTTGATGGGGAGGCCTGTGGCTCTATGGGAGAGATGGAAGCTCTGCTTCCGAGCAGAGCCTGAGTCAATTAAAGGCTTCAGCTATGGGAACCGCTCAGGAAATCTGTCAGATACCATGCTGGAACATGCTGAGCACAGGCTGCTGCTGCTCTGTAGCTGAAGCCGGGAGACAGCCTTTGTGGGCTCCAGCCAGCATATGAAGGCAGCCCACAGGCATTTCATGGGTTTTAGTGTTATGAAAATCAAGTTATTTTGCATTAAAATATCTCCATTTTTAAAAATTCAGAAAAACTGGCAAATTGGGCCTGCGCTCTGAATCTGCAGTGATTGTTTGCAGTGGACTTGTGACATTGTTTCCGTTTGATTGTAAATCCCCACAGTCTCAGTGGCTGAGAACATGAAGTTCTTCCTACACTTCTGTAGCTCAGAATCTTATCTGAGTCTCACTAAGTCAAAATCAAGGGGTAGTAGATTCAAGTCCTTTTTGCAGGCCTTGAGAACTGGTCTCTTCTGTCTTTCCCAGATCCTAGGGCTCACCTGGAGGCCTTTGCTCACGGACCTTCTGTTTGAAAGCCAGCATCATAGTGTGTTCCAGTCTCAATCTGACTTTTCTTCCCTCTGTGTGATTCCCTCAAGGAGCTCTGTGGTTACAATGGATCCTCCCCCCCCCCCCCCCAGCCCAGGGTCTCTCTGCATTCCAGGACCCTTACTGGTGTGCCTGTAATTCCAGCTGCCTTGGAAGCTTGGGTGGAGGTTTGAAAGACTTGTTTCTGCTATAAATTAAGTTCAAGGCTAGCTTATGCTGCTCGGTGAGACCCTGTGTCAAGGTAAAAGGCAAGAAGAGAGCTGGAGACACAGCTCAGTGGTAGAGAGCTTGCCTAATATGAGCAAAACCCCCATTTCCCCCATTGCTGCAAACCAGCCCCAAACAAAAAAGCATACAAACAAGAAACACAACAGAAATTTTTCTTAAATATATGCTGGCTAGTTTCCATCAACCTGACAGAATCAAACTTAAGTCACTTGGGAAGAAGGACCCTCAGTTGAGATGTTGCCTCCACTGGATTGGCCTGTGGGTATATCTGTAGGGGCATTTTCTTGAGTAGTGATTGATGTTGGAAAACTTAGGATGCCATGGGTGATGTCACCCTTGGCAGGTGGTACTGGGTTCTATATAAAAAAATCAAGCTTAGCAAGCCAGTAAGCACTGCTTCTCCTCACGGTGTCTACCCCAGTTTCTGCTTCAGCTTCCTGTCATGAGTTCCTGACTTCCCTTGACAATGAACTGTGACCTGGGAGCTGAGGGTGAAGTAAACCTGTCCCTCCTTGATGCTGGCTTTGGGCAATGTCTTCTCACAGCAACCAAAGGCAAACTAGGACAAAGGACACCTGCCAAGTCCCTTTTATCATGGAGAATATCAGGCCCAGGTCCCAGGGCTTAGGATGGGGAGGCCATTGTTCTTCCTTTAGCTCTTAGATGTATTTCTGTTCAGGCTTCTGGACCAGAGAGAGACCTCTGCTTTGTGATTTATGGGCTGAATGACTTCCCTCACCAGCCAACTGTTCTTCCTGTGATAGATTTGAAATAGAAACAGTTTAGCACGGGGGAGTTAACACATTACCAAAACTTTTCTTGAGAAATTGAAGGCCATGAATAAAAGGAGAGGATTTTAAAGGTCATGTGGGAGCCATGACTTTATTGTTTGCCTGATGCCACGTGATCAGTTCGACATATGACTCAGCATGCACTTTACACTGTCTGGGTTTAGAAATACATTAAGACAAAGCAGAAAGCAGTAGACACTGCTTCCATTTCCTCCCTTCTCAAGTCAATGTTTCTGCATAGAATTAGCAAGAATGTTTGAGGAGAGAAATGACCTTGGATGGTCAGCAACTCACAAGAAACTCAGTTTTTAAATGCCACTGTTTCAGCTTGGAATTCAATCAACGTGTCAAATCTCCCAACAAGAGTGTGAGCCATTAGGACTGAGGACCTCTTTATGATATCATTGCTGGCCTTCAGAAAGGCTTTCATTTGTTTGCAGAAAGAAGTGTTGTGTCTCCAACTAAGAGCTACATGGCATGCTATGTGACTGTGTGTTCATATGGATGGTAGAGAGGTGCTTAGGAGCGAATCACAGCCATCCAGCTCTGAAAGCAATTGTGACCATCCGTCCACCACAAAGGAGGTGTTTTCTGGATCTTGTAGTAGGGTGGGAACTGGGGGGGGGGGCAAGAAAACAGCCCTGAGTAACTTAGACTGAGAACTCATTCACTAGATTTCCAGGGTGTTTCAGAAACGTGCTTCTGCAAAGGGCAGGGAGAAAAGCCTCGCTGGGCACCGAGGAGGCAGGACCTGCTGGGCAGGTCCTTCAGTGCATGTTAAGTCAGATTCTACCAGGGATCCTGTCCTCCCTCCCATGTGCTTCCTAGAGGATGTCTAAGTGTTTGAGCTGAGTCCCCCCCCCCCCCCATGGCCCAGGCAGAGCAGATACCTTGCCTGATGGTTCCCACCTATATAAAGGGTGGTGGGATGTTGCCAAGAGAGATGAGCTGGATACTGGTGTCAGCTGTAGTTTTAGCTTGAGATAGTTCTTATGGCTGAGAAGCAGGTGGCTCCACAGGCTCTGAGCATCTCTCTACGTTCTCATGGGAAAACTCATGCTGCAGTACAGTGAAGAGAGCTGCTTAAGCAGCTGAGTGAGCTTAGCTGAGTCCATTTTCCTTTTGGGGGCTCTAGTATCTACTCTAAGAAGGGGTCAGCCTAGAGATCTCTAAGTTCCCCCTCTACTCCAAATATAGAGCTCTTTCGGGGATAAGCACCTTGGAACGACAACCTTAGCAATAAAATATTGGTGTAATGTTCTCATCATTCATCATGAGAGCTGTCTTCAGAGTGTAAACACAAATATCGTCCCATAATTTCTTTAAATATAAAATTTTATTGAATTATTCATTGTGGTTTTTAAGAGATTGTTGGGATTATTCTTTGACAGTTTTTTATGTGTATGCAATGTATCTTGATCAGGTCCATACCAATTCTCTCCTCCCTCTCCTCCTAGAAACACCCCAGCATGTCCCCCTTCATTTCCTCCTCCTCCTCTTTCTTCTCTTTAAGTAGCTCATTGGATCTAATTAGCACAGCCCACTCGAATCTTGGCTGCCTTGGTCTTGGGCAGGGAACTGTGGCTACAGCGAGTTCATAAGTGGAGCAGCCATGTCATGTCCAGAAGACAGTGTTTCACAACACTCCTCCCCATCCCCTGGCTCTTCCATTCTTTCTGTCCCTTCTTCTATAGTGTCCTAGAGGCTTGGTGGAGCTGATACAGATGTCTTATTTAGGACCGAGCACTCCACGGTCAGTCATTATCAGCACTTTGACTATCTATGAATCTCTTCATTAACTGCTGGCCACTGTGAAAAGTCTTCTCTGGCAAGGGCCGAGAACAACACTAGTCTATGGATAGAAACATGAATATTTAGAAGGTAGTTTGTCACCATGTCCATTTAACAAAACGGTAGTAGTAGATCCTCCCACCCCCAGGGCCTGACCTCTTCAGCTGTGGGCTTTTGACAAGGTTTACAGTACCAGCATAGATTCCTTCTTGTGGAGAAGGCCTCAGATCCAATCAGAAAGTAGTTGGTTGGTTAGCTCCATAATATTGAGGCTGATATTGTAGCATGCAAGGCCCACCACTGTGTAAGATCCTTGATACTTAAATTTTCTTCCCCAGTGGCCTGCATGCACATTTGGGAACAATGAAAGGCAGTCACCAGTGGAGTCTGCAGGTCAGCTGCAACTCGATTTCTTTGTGTCCTGCAACCAAAATGTAGTGTCTTCAGCAATAGGGACTTAACTTCTAGTTATGGTAGGTAGCCAAGAGCAATGGCAATAGCCTGTATTGCTTTGGGGTCTCTGGTCTCTGGGCGCTTAGAACTGAGATTGTCTTTAATAACCCGAAGCTTCTGGGAGAAGCATTCAGGATACCTGTAACAAAACCCAATCTTTTAGAAATATATAGCCTTGCCTGGCCTGGCATTTGCTGTGTAGACCAGGCTGGCCTTGAACTTACAGAGATCCACTTGCCTCTCTCTGCCTTCTAAGTGCTGGCACTAAAGGTGAAATTAGCTTACATAGTGGGCTTCTATCAACTTTCTCATCAATTCTAAACTTCAATTAATATATTCTAAGTCCTTCTTTACCCTGTGCCCACTTAAACCTTTAGCCCTCAACATTTCCCCTCTATTTCTCTTCCAGTGTTAGAGTATCACATCACGTGCTTAGGGCACTTTTCCCTTCCCCTCTCACCCTGTAATTTACATTGATTCATAGACTGAAGAGTAAGGGTAAGATGGGAGATTATCTCTTGAGCTGCTTGGGTAACTGATGCCGAGGTAAGGTGTGGCTCTAATTATTAGGAACGTTAGAAACCAAGAAGGTGGGGGAGATACCGTGGAAGCAAACGCTACAGCAATAACCTTGGATGGTGAAATCTTTAAGTCATGGGGGTCACAAAACGCAGGAACTTGGTGGAGTAGGGGACTATGCATATGGGATGCAGTAGGAATATTACCTCTGCAGTTGTGCAATGTGGACACCAAGAGACTGTCACACGGTGGGTACACAGCATCCTTAGAGAGGCCAAGTGAGAAAATGAGCACCTGCATAGGCACACTCTTTTAGTAGCCTTGTCTCTCTGAGCATCACTCAATAATGATAGACACATATTATTCTTAGAATATTAATAATGGGAGCATTTACTAGGAATGGCATCAAGCACTTCCCATGCATTGCTTTAGATCATTTTACAGCAAATTTTAGAGGTAGATGCTATTAATAAAAGTGGAGCTATCACTATTTTATTGTCAGTGTTTTACTATAGGTATAACACACTCATTTGTAATTACATTTTGCACAAACATCTATGATGTATTAAATACATAAAATGTGCTTACTGTTCTTGTATTGTTTTTTAGCTTTTCTATGTCCCATAAAATGTATGTGAAAAACTGCATCAGGGAGACTTTTGAACAGGTGCTGCCATTTGTAACTCCCTTCCAGATGCAGTCTCTTATGTTCATAAGTCTTCAAATTCTGCACTGCTTTCTAGCATTTCTAATAGAAAGTAAAAGTGTTTGCTTTTTCCACATGCTTGAGCTAGAACCTGGGTCTTTAGGACACTGTCAAGTCCTCTGAGATATAACCCCATCCATATATATAATCTCGCCATCACATATATATGATAAATATTTCATATGACTATAGTACATATGTCTATATCATGGGTATATAATATATCATATATATTGATATATATTACATGTATGGGTTTTTGCATTCATGTATGTCTGTGTGCATGCATGTAAAGTTGATGCCTGAGAAGGCCTAAAGAGGGTGTGGGTTTCCTGAAATTGGAGTTGCAGACAATTGTGAGCCACTATGTGGTATCAAACTTATGTCCCCTAGAAGAGCAGACAGTGTTCCCAACCACTGCATTATCTCTTCAGTTATCCCCTAAACATATTTTAAATAGCAGAGTCCTACCTTGAAAGCCCCTGGGGACTCAGAAAAGAAGCCTGTAGGAATTTGTTAGGCAGGGGTTATTCTTGCATAAACACACGGAGAAAAAAGTAAGCTGTATTCAATGTACACAAGTTGATGAATAATAACAAAAGAAAGAAATTAATCAGGTGTGACTTGCTGTCTTTGCTTGACAAACAGGCACAGAGGCTCAGAGATGTTCATCAGTGTGCTTCAAGCTCAGTCTGGGGAAGTAGGGAACAAGAAGTTAGACAGCATGCTGGTGAGGATGCAGACACACAGGGAACATCTAATACACTGCTGGTACTCATGCAAATGAGTCTAACACTGAAGAAATCAGTATGGAGATTCCTCAGATACTGGAAACGGGTCTACTCTAGGTACTGGGCTTAACCATCTTGGTATTTACTGCAGGGCTCTAAGTCAACACTCTACACAGATACTCACACACCCTGTTCACCACAGCCCTAGTCCCCATAGCTAAGTTATGGGATCGGCCTCAGCGTACATTAGCGGAAGAAAATGGCCTATCTGAAAGCTGTCTATTCGGTCAGAGAGAAGAATGAAATCGTGTTGTTTCCTGGAACTGGAAACCATCACGTTAAGGAAATCTAAGTCAGACTCAGAAAGACACACTCTCATGTCTTCTGTCATCTGTTGATCTTAGATCTTACACGATGCAGCCTATCTATCTAATATCATTAGATCTTACATGATACATCCTATCTATCTAATATCATATGACGTGAAAGTGGAAGCAGGAGAAGGGAGGGAGCCACAGAGGGGGAAGGAGGAGAAAGGAGAGGCCATGAGGTTGAGATCTTCAGAGACCTGACATCCATAAATGAAACCCCTTCATATGTGCAATATGTATACCACCAAAAATGAAAAGCTATGCTTATTTCCTGTGTCTCACAGCCCACCCACAGAGCACAGGAGACAACACTCTAGTTTAGCTCAAGGGCAGGGTCTAGGTCAGTATCTGTAGGAGTCTCAAGTCCAGTCTGCATTTGGCGGTCTGCCCGCCTGTTTCTGCCTCTTGCTCATCCCTGCTCCACATGACCTCTCCCTGCTGGGGTTGCCTCTGGCCATGTGACCTGGCTGCTTGGACACTTCTCTGTTCTGGACTGGAAAGATCTACTGTTTTTCATTTCCTGCAGGAAAGAGCAAGTTAGCAAGTCTTGCTCTCTTGAGTCAGGCACTGAGATGAGGTGCCGAGGGAATGATGGGAGATGGTATTTTCAATTTGCAACTATCTAACCAAACCCAATGTAAGTGAAAAAGATCAGGATCATGGACAAACTGAGGCACACAGTTGAGCCCAGGAGCCCAGGTGAACCCAGGCACGCAGGAGCATCGAGAAGCACAGGTGAGCCAAGCTTCATGAAGGAGCCCAGGTTCGGGCACCGAGAAGTACAGGTGAGCTGAGTTACACAGATGAGCCCAGGCTCCTAAATGTGTTCAGGAGTATGGGTGAGCTGAGGGGCACAGAACAGCAGCAAGTGCTTCCGGGGGCTCTGACTTGTTACCTCTGATGACGCCTGACCTGGCCCTGGGGCTCCTGCTTTCCTCGCAGACAGAGACGCATGGTGACCGAAAGGCCACTTACAGCTGTGAGCTGAGCATGCCACATCACCTGCCTACACAGTGTTCTAACACCCCCTCATAGCTTTGAATCCTGACCTTGTCCTTGCTGTTCTCTGTAGGCAGGTTTCTCAAGCTGCTATGCACACATATTTTTTGTTATTAATTTGTTTTTGAATAGGTAAGGCAAGAGCATGAAAAACATCAATCATCTCACCATGCGTCCAGGAAGTATGCCTCCTCCTAATCTCCCTTCTAGAATCAAATACTGCCTACTTCCTCTGTGTCATATTCTCGGGTGTGTATTAGGTTAGCTCTCATGAAAGTCCTTTGCTCATAGGCCAAAGTAGCCACCTCTTGGAATTCCACATGGCTCAGTCAAATTCAAGCACACTGGTGGGGCTCGTATCGTTTTACTTCTGGTATGTGACATACGCTGTCTTACTTACATAAGCGTCTCTGAACCAGGACCAGCGTTCTTCACTACTGCACTGCCATGGCCTGGCAGCAAAACAGCTTCCAATTAGTAGACACACCAGCGTCTTTTAAACAGACACCGGCAAACTTCAGACACTGCTCAAAGTCTTCCTTGTCCCACTCAACAAGTGATTCTTTCTGTCTACGAAGTGGGCGAAAGGAGGTATTCTCCCGGAGCCAACCATCCACTTCTGATAGCCTGTGAGGCTCTTCCCAGCCTCGTGCCATTACAAACACAGTTGCCTTGCATATCCATCCACAGCCATTTGTGCCACACATGTGAGCAGCTGTAGGAAAGTCCCTCCATGAGAAACTGCTGGGCCTGGGGCTGTGCTGCTATTTTTGAGTTGACATTGTCTAATTATTTTCTTGTATACTCAGGGAGAAATTGTTGTACCTGTGCTTGCATCTTCGGTCTTTTGATTGTTACTCTGGGAAGCAACTCACTTTCCTGGGCTATGCTAGCAGAGGCAGTGGGGAGTGACCACACAGTGTTGCGGCTTCTTGAAGTTTGTCTTGCTGCTCCCTGTGGTCAGCAGCAATCCGTTCTTTGTGTGTTAACCTGTTACGTTGGTATGAGAAGATGGATGTCTCAGCGTGACACAACCAAATTAGTTTTGCTGTTGAAAGCCATTGCAGGATGCTAGTTTGGGCACAGCGGCACAGGGGTAGGAGACATAAAGACAGCGGGAGGGGCCTTGCTGTCACATCACGGCCTGTCTGGGGGAGCCAGTGCAATGCTAGAGAACAAGTCCCCTATTTTTCTTCATCTCCCACCTCCCCCACTAGAGATGCCCCTCTCCTTGCCACTGTGTTCAGGTTCAGAGAGCCGCCAACTTCCAGGTACTTGCTGTCCCACATCTAATTTAACATCCATTCTTTCTTTTATGGCAGTACTGGGGATTGAACACAGGGCCTTGTGCTTGCTAGGCAAGAGCTTTTTACAATGTAGCTCCATAATGCCCTTCACTTTGAAATTCCTTATGTTTTTCTTCAACATAGGAAATATCAGGTAATGAATAATAAAAATAAAAATGATGTACCCATGTCCGTTAACATGTGCAGTTGCCCAAGCGTATCCATACAAAAAGTAGAAGACCAAGGGAGCAGGCAAGGCCACATTTAAGGCCACATTGACTCTCTGTGTGGGACGCTTTTCACATCTAAATCTGCACACCAATACTTATTTAAAATAAATTCAGACAAAAAGGGAACATCTTGAAATGATCACAGTGAGTGATGCCATGCTGCTGGCAATGATTGTTCTCAGTGATGATTTTAACTGATCTATGTTGGGGACCTGTGTTTATAACAGCACCCAGTCTCGTGTCCGCGTTGTGTCAAATTCAGAGAAACAAAGCAAATGATTATTGAGAGCCTTCTCCTCTCCCATGTCTGCTTGCATCTTGCCAGCAACACAAGTGTGGTCCAGTCTATCAGACACTTTATGGTACGGTTCTCCACATTGTCCCTGCTTTGTATTTCTTTCCTTTTACACGGTGAAAGAGGTTATATGTAACAGACACACAAAATGTCCTTCCTGTGATTTCTAGACTTTTAATTGAAATGTTATCTGATATGGTGTAATGGTTAGTGTTGACTGTCCACCTCATAGACTCTAGGATCACCTTGGAGATGGGTCTCTGGGTCTGTGTTGTGTCTTGGGACATGTGAACATCTACTTACCCCAGATAGGGAACTGACAACAGACCAAGGTATGAATATCACCGAAGTCCAACTTCGGTGGACTAATGAGTTTCTGTGATTACTTACAGTGATATGGGTGAGGAATTACTTACAGGAGCAGAAATGACTTAAAGACTTCTGTATTACCACAGTTCATCCGGTAAGGGTGATAGCTCACAAAAGCTGGGAACCTGGAGCACACTACACAGTCTGCAGGCAGCTCAGCAGGTTGGAGAGTATCTTTCAGGTGGATCAGTTGTTTTGAGCCTCTTCCAGGCAGCTCACCTGTTCTTTGTTTCTTCTCGACAATTTATTCTCTGCTTCTTCCAGGAGTCTGGGATTGTCTGGGAGTGAATCTCAGCAGTCTTTATTGTTTATACACCTTTGGGGATAGAGGGACCTAGTGAATTTGGTCAGTTTCAGGGACTTCCTGAAACTATTTTGAGTTGTTTACTTCCTGTTTATACAGGCTTTCCTGTATATTTCACGCCCTCTTAGAACGTGCTGTTGTTTCCTCTCTGTGTAACTATTCTGCCTTCAAAAGTTCCCCTCGAAGGTGGAAGATTTGAATCTAGGAAGAAATTTCTACACAACAACCTACCTGTGGGAGACGATTGATGAGGCGGAAAGACCTGCCCCCTGTAAGTGGCACCATTCCCTGGCAGGGATCCCAGACTCTGTTTCCTGGTTCTGAATGTCATGTGACCAGCTGCTTCAAGCCGCTGCTTCCTTGGCTTCTCTGTCATGATGGACTAGATCTTTGGATTGTGAGCAGAAACAGATTCTCCCTGAGATTGCTTAGGTCAGAGTATTTTATTACAGAAACCAGAATAAACTAAGACATACGACAAAAGACTTTTCAGAAATGATTAAGGTCAAGATTTTATGTTGAGATTATCTCAAATTATCCAGCTAGCCCAATTAACATAGTCACAGTTACATAGTTCATATAAGGGAAATAGAGAGGGAAAGTCTAGGGAGAACAGGCAAATTATCCCAGGAAATAGCTGGGTGTGGGGGGGGATATGCTTCTTGTTTGAAAGATGGAAGGGGCACTGAGCCAAGAGTTATAAGGATCACAGCTTTAAGAGATGGCAATGAGCTTCCCTTAGGTCCTCAGGACAGAGTATGGTTCTGTGGTTGCAGCCCAGGGCCACAGATGTAGACTTTGCAGTAGCTAGAATAGCAGAAGAATAAAGGCATGTTGTTTTAAGTCACCAAGTTTCTGGTAATTTGTTACAGTAACCACAGGCAACTCATGCATCTCATGAATTGCCTCCTTCTCGAGTCCCTCCATGAATTTTGTTCATCCTCCCTCTGGTTCCTCTTTATGGGAAAAGAGAGCATTGCATGTCGGAAACCAGCGCATTAGGTCACCCTCATTCCTCATTGCAGAATTCCTTCCCAGGAGGGACAGAGAAAAATAGAGCAGATGAGACAATGTGGACACATGACTGTAGGATCTGCCACCCACATGGTGACCTAAATCAGTGAGAGGCACAAGGCCGCAGTGGTCTTTCCCCACTGCTCATCCACTCTATGCCTGTCTCTGCTCCTCTGGCGTCGTTCTTTGCTGTGTGAACCCACCTAAGCGATCCCCTAAACCTTGCTCTGCCAAGGCCCCAGCTAGGCTTCCCGAGGCTCTGCCTCTAATTACAGTGTGCTTCGTTTACATGGGGGTTACGCATTCTCATGTCACTGGGATAAAGTGGGAGTCTCATTGCCAAGGCAACCAGAAGTGGGAGCATGTACAATTTCAGCCTTGTCCAAGAACTCAGATCAACTCGGTACACTCCCACTGTGTTCTTGATTTTCTGGTCTCCCATAGCCAGGGTAGTGCAAACCGTTCCATGATCATCTCTGCTCATCCTTCTCCTTCAATTGATGTTTTAGCAGGCGTATAGCTTTGTCCCAGATTTATAAACATGGCCCTTACAGTTCCTAGAGAATTTTTCTGCCTTCTCCTATGTAGAGTTCTCATCTGAAATCCCTCCGTGCTAATTGCCATCTTCAACACTTTTTCTTTCACCTCCCTGTTGTCTCCTTGCCTCCCCCATCGGAACTAGAATCTAAGATTTCTGTTTCTGCCCTCCATCTGGGCTGAATCTCTCAAAAAAAGGGTGAAGGATCATGTTCTCCATATAGAAAGACATATGGAGGCCTCTATAAAATGTAGTTCTAATTTTACATTGAGTTCTTTGTAATTCCTTTTCCCTGAAACATGCCTCAGAAACTAATGTGGCCTTAATGTCCTTAATTATCAGCTGCAACACGCATGACAATGTGTTTTGCTTTCATAGTTCTTAGTGCTTAAACGTCTATTCCATTGAACGAGGCAAGAGAGATGGGTCAGTGCGCAAGAGTGTTTGCCATGTAAGGATGGGAATCTGGGTTCAAATCCCCAGAATCCATTTTTTTTTTTAAAAAAAAGAGCTGGCTGTATATGCCCATGACCTCAGCATTAGGGAGCAGAGAGAGGTGAATTCCAAGAGCTCACTAGCTAGCCAGGCTTTTGGAAACAGTGAACTTCAAGCCTCATAACGGACCCTGTCTCAAGACACGCTGTAGAGAGATAGAAGATTCTGTGCTGCCTCCTCCAGCTTCTATGCTCGCTGTGCACAAGTTCACATGACCATCTGTGCTCACCCTCACACATAAAAGGAAAAACACTAATTCCACTTTAAAATATTGATGAATCTTGACAGAAATAAATAGCTCATGATCTCATGCAGAGGAATTACTCGTCTTGTAGAATTCACAATCTTGTGTCAATTGGGCGATCTAGTTACTTTGACTTACATGTGACTTCAGTGTGAATGACTTGACAGCTTTTAGAACAGGGAGAACCTGATTTCTGGGTTAGCCTGAAGTGCAGAAAGATGTGGCAATGCCATGTGACATATTCTCTTGTGACTCCATCCAGTTGGAGTCTAGTAGTTTTGGATCCTGGGATGAAGTGCTCATGCTTGGTTCATCGTGAGCTGGACCCTGGGATGAAGTGCTGATGCTTGGTTCATAGTGAGCTGGACCCTGGAATGAAGAGCTGAGGCTTGGTTCATCATGAGATGGACCTTGAGGTGAAAAGCTGAGGCTTGGTTCATCATGAGCTGGACCCTGGAATGAGGTGCCCATGCTTGGTTCATCATAGGCATCTTCTGTCTTCCCACAGTCTTGCCTGTCTGATTTCCATAGCATGTAAGACTACAATTTTTCTCACAGAGCCCTACAGTTGCAGCAAGGAAGGCACCCGTAGCAGCCTACGATGACGGCCTCCCTCATCTGTCCGCCCACCTTGTCCATAAATGCCCCTTTCTCCATCTTAAAGTGGGTCATTCAGCCCCAAGGATGAAGTTTCTGCTGCCTTCCTTTACAGTAGCTCCTTCTAGAGCCAGTGTTCTCTGGGCAAACGTATGCAAGGATTGAAATAGCCTTTCAGTCTCTTCGATTCTTCTCCTCCTTGGTTGGAGGACTTCAGAAGGACATCTGTCTAGGTTTTCCTGTCCTTCCCAATCTTGATTTCCACTGTGTTCTCAGGCGCTCTGTTCAGTCCTGGACAGGCTGGTGAGTCGACACTTGCACTTTACTGATCAGAAAGCACCAAGACCTGTGCCTTCCTACAACATGCCTGTGTGCACATACGTGTGTGCTTGTGTGTGTGCAGCTGCACATGCATGCGTGGGGGGCAGACGTCAACCTCAGATGTCATTCGTCAGGAACAGCCCTCATCCGTTGTATGAGACAGGGTCTCAAGCGAACCTGAACTCCCGGTTAGGTTAAGCTGACTGGCCAGTGAGCCTACCTCGCTGCCTTCCTAGTGCTATGTTTGCTGTGAAAGCAAGAGAACTTGAATTCAGTCCTCAGAACTCCCATCCAAAAGCCAAGCATGGTGGTCATACCTCCAGTCAGAATCCGGGAAGCCATCTGCCAGTTAGCCTCGGGTGAAACCATAACTCCATGCCAGCTCTCTCTGGGAGGAAAATGTGTGCCATTTCAGCTTCTGATGTTTAGCTTAGATGATATTTCTTTAGATAGACTCATGTAAAGAGCTCAGCATGGGAAGGGCGCCATAGGGTTGTCATATTCAGTCTCTTGTGTGACAGACAAGGAAACAGGCCAAAGAGAGACTGGACGTTTCTCTCAGTCAACTGGCACTCAAGCCAGATAGGAGGTCCTAGCATATTGCTTTAGTCAGAACCACTTTTCTACTTTGCTGTTTTCATATGCTAATTGTGTACGTTCCTCCCAGGAAGGCGGAGTCACAGCCACAGATCATGGATAGAGTTGGTGGTGCAGGGTCTGGAATTCATATGTGAAGCCTGCACCCTTTCCCCCTGTACCAAAGTCTATACATAACTAAAGAACCAGGAAGAAGTCAAGGAGCCCAGTGTTTCACCATTTCTTAGAGAAAGGAAGAAGGGCTTGAGTGAGGATAGGCGGTCAGGAGAGGAAGGAAACAAAAGGGACACTCAGAAGAAAAAGATGCTCATGGAATGCTGTCAATACCAGGAGTCCCGAAGCCAAAAGAATCTTTGCTTTTCTCTTTCTTGCTCGATGACATAACATGACTTGCAGTGAGTAGTCCATTGCTAGAAAAGGAGACAGTATCAAACAACTTAAAATTCCAAGAGAGAGGAATATTGGTTTTGGACTTTTTGTTTGTTTGCTTGTTTTTGTTTTTTGTTTTTTTTTTAACTCTGGACAGCTGAAATATACAGCCTTTCATTTTTTTTTAATGGGGAGATTCTACTTTCCTTGTGGTGGTTAGTGCAGTGTAGAGGAAGAAGCCCTTACCACAGGACAGCTCTTCCAGGGTGGTAGGAGGAACATCTCTCAAAGGCTCACCAATGACACCTGATACATTGCCCAGCTGGGATTAGGATTCTTCAAATGGAAGTGTCACCTTGGCTCACCAGGGGTTGGGGTGCTGTGTATTCGAAAAAGGCCCTTCTTAGTGGAGAAGGGAGAGAGTTAGAAAGGGGACAACAGAAAGCCAAGGTTGGAGTCAGATGTCAGAAATCTCTAGAAACTGGGAAGGTGTAAAGAAATGGACCCTTCCCTGGAGCTTCCAGAAGGACACAGTCCTGCTGGCATCTTGATTACAGATCAGGGAAGCCCATCTGGGACTTACATCCTCTGTAACTGTAGGATAAATATGTGTTTTAGACCCCCATGCCTTTGGTAATGACAGCAGTGAATGTGTACTAACTGATTGCATCATGACCTGTGCTGAGGGTTTTGTGTATATGTCCTGCTTGGTTCCTTAAAAGTATTATTTAATTGAAGAAGACACAAGAAAGTGGAAAGATCTCTCATTCCCTTGGGTAGGTAGAATTAACATAGTAAAAATGGCAATTTTACCAAAAGCAATCTACAGATTCAATGCAACAACATAAAAAACCCAGTAAAATTCTTCACAGACCTCAAAAGAACAATATTCAACTTCATATGGAAAAACAAAAAAACCCAGGATAGCCAAAACAATTCTGTTTTTAATAAAAACAGACAGAAGGACCAATGGAACTGAAGTGAAGACCTAGATATCAATACACACACCTACAAATTGACAAAGAAGCAAAAAATATAAAATGGAAAAAAGAAAGCATATTCAACAAATGGTGCTGGCATAACTGGATATCAACATGTAGAAGAATGAAAATAGACACATATCTATCACCATGCACAAAACTCAAGTCCAAATGGATTAAAGACCTCAACATAAAACCAACCACAATGAACCTCATAGAAGAGAAAGTGGGAAGTGCATTTGAATGCACTGGTACAGGAGGCCACTTCCTAAATATAACCCCAGTTGCACAGACACTGAGAGAAACAATTAGTAAATGGGACCTCCTGAAACTGAGAAGCTTCCATAAAGCAAAAGACATGGTCAACAAGACAAAATGGCAGCCTACAAAATGGGAAAAGATCTTCACTAACCCCACATCAGACAGAGGGCTGATCTCCAAAATATACGAAAAACTCAAGAAATTGGTTATCAAAAGAACAAATAATCTAATAAAACAAGTGGGGTACAAATCTAAACAGAGAACTTTCGACAGAGGAATCTAAAATGTCTGAAAGACACTTAAAGGAATGTTCGATACCCTTAGCTATCAAAGAAATGCTAGTTAAAACAACTCTGGGGTTTCTTTACACTTATAAGAATGGTGAAGATCAAAAACACTGATGACAACTTATGGTAGAGAAGATGTGGGATAAAGGTGATGGAGGAGGGTCATCTGTCTATCTGTTGTTTCATTGGTTAATTAATAAAGAAAACTGCTTGGCCTGATAGGGCAGAATTTAGATAGGTGGAGTAGACTGAACAGAATTCTGGGAAGAAGGGAAGTGAGCAGACGCTATAGCTCTCCTCTCCAAGATGGATGCAGGTTAAGATCCTTCCTGGTAATGCACCACCTCATGGTGCTACACTCATTAATAGAAATGGGTTGATCGTCCAGTTCCCGGGCTTTCTCATACCAGTATTTCCTTTATCACACTAATGTTCTCATCCACAATGCAGGGGACCTGCATACAGCTATAGACAGACAGACAGACTTACTGACTGACATTCTGTCAATGACGATGTTATTTGTTAGGCAATCTATTTTTTTTTTTTTTTAGTTTCTAAACTAACCAACATGCTTGGACAATTAGCAAAGCATTTTCAAATCAAATAATGCAAACAGAAACAGAATGGTGCATGTGTTTAGAGTGGTGGTGTAGGAGGTCTTTCAGTATTTGTGTCGCTTTCATTGGTTAATCAATAAAGAAACTGCTTGGCCTGATAGGTGAAGAAGACAGCACTGTGTTCTGGGAGGAAGAAAGCAGCAGATCAAGCTGAGCTGCCATGAAGCTGCCAGGTCAGACATGCTGAATCTTGCCCTATAAGCCATGACCTCGTGGTGACATACAGGTTATTAGAAATGGGTTGAATCAAGATGTGAGAGTTAGCCAATAAGAGGCTAGAGCTTATGGGCCAAGCAGTAATTTAATTAATACAAAAAAAAAAGAAAAGAAATGGGTTGATCAAGATGTGAGAGTTAGCCAGTAAGAGGATAGAGCTAATGGGCCAAGCAGTGTTTAAAATAATACAATTTCTGTGTTATTATTTCCGGAGTTAAGCTAGCCATGTGGAGCCAGGCAGAATGAAAAGCAGGCCTGCCTGCAACTCCTACTACATAAAGGGAACACTCCTCCATTGCTGGTGGGAGTGAAAACTGGTGCAGCCCCTTTGGATATCAGTATGATGATTTCTCAGGAAATTAGGAAACAACCTTCCTCAAGACCCAGCAATACCACTTTTGAGTATATACCCAATGGATGCTCAATCATACCAAAAGGACATGTGCTCAACTATGTTCATAGCAGCATTGTTTGTCATAACCAGAATCTGGAAACAATCTAAATGCCCCTCAACCAAATAATGGATAAGGAAAATGTGGTATATTTACACAATGGAGTACTACACAGCAGAAAAAAATGACATCTTGAAATTTGTGGCCAAATGGATGGATCTAGAAAATATCACATTGAGTAAGGTAACCCAGATCCAGAAAGACAAATATCATATGTACTCACTCATAAGTGGCTTTTAGACATAAATAAAAGAAAAGCAGTCTACAATTCATAATCCCAGAGAGCCTAGACAACAAAGAGAACTCTAAGGGAGACATACATGGGATGTAGAAAAAGACAAGATTTCCTGAGTAAATTGGGAGCATGGGTCGGAGGTGAGGGGAGAGGAAGGGAGGGAACTGAAAAAAAAATATATAGTTCAATAAAAACAATTTTTAAAAAGAATGTACTTAACATATATTTTCAGTTTTAATGAATAAATTGTCAAACTCAAGGTATTTAATTAAAACTGTGTGTGTGCACATGTGTGTGCATGCGTTTGTGTGTATGTGTGATCTCATGTATGTGAGAGACATCACTGGCCTGCTCTATCACTCTCCATTTTAAACATCGAGATGAATTCTGTCACTGACCCTGGAGCTAGGTTAATGACTGGAAAGCCCAAGTTAGAGTCCTGCTTCTGAGCTTCAGGGATGTGCACAGCCACATCCAGCTTTTTATGCAGGTTCTGGTTCTGAACTCAGGGTCTCATGATTACATGGCCACTGAGCCATCTCCCAGTTGCTCTTGTGTCTTACCTCATTATTTTAGACATCACAGACTGCTCACGAGAGAGGTAGGTTATTGTGCACAACGACACTTTATGAATCAAATAGTTGAATCAGGGCTTGAACCCAGGCAGTCTGATATTCTCTTCTGTCCCTAATCTAGCTGGGTACTCTGGCACAAAGCACCCTTTTTGGCCCAACGGTTGCCATGGAGCTGTTTCTGCATATAGTTCTGTGTGTTCTGAGGGGAGTACTGCACTTGCAGAATAGGGACAGTGGTCCATGGGAACTTCTGGTTTTTTGTTTTTTGATACAGGGTCTCTCTGTGTAGTCTTGGATGTCCTGGAACTTGCTTTGTAGACCAGGCTGGCCTTGAACTCATAGAGATAAGCCTACTTCTGCGTCCCCAGTGCTAGGATTAAAGGCATGTATCACCACTGCCCAGGCTAAATTTTTTAAATCTCATTTATATTCACCTCTTAAAGCAGAATGTGCCTGCACTGTATTTCCATTCACAAGCAGTTCTGAGTTAGCAGACTTAGGGAAACTTAGGATTTTGTTCTCAGTGCTTTGCTTTGGAACACCGGCCTCATGGGGAATTCCTATCAAGTTGTTTCAGCTTACATCTTACTTCTAAGACTAGTACATGCAGAATTAACTACAGGGAATGAAAATTTTAAGAGTAGATTCTAGAAGATAAAACTCAAGCCATCTTAACAATTTTTTCCTCTAAAGCATAAAGATGTATCTCAGAGCACTTCAGCGACATCAGAAAACAGAGACCACAAAGTAGACAATAGCTTACCCTGTGTCACAGAGCAAACCTCTTGAATCAGGCCTACAGTGTCATAGTGTTACAACGGGAAGGAAATCTTCCCCTGAGGTTTCATGGTACACAGACAAACACAAGTCCTGGAAAACACGTTATCAGAAGGAGTGAAGGTAAGCTTCGAACACCTGGTTCTCCTGGTGAAGTTTAGTCTACTTCTTCTGTGGGTGGCATACCATCATCCCCTTCCATGGATGACATTTCTGTGGTTACAGCAACCTTGGTATCATCCACAGGAGGATCAACCTTTGTCATCCCATCTATCCTGTTAGCGCGTGTGTGGGACCCTTCCAGACTGAAGCCACAGCACAAGAGTGCAGTTCATAGCACCATGGCCCGACCTCCCACAGACTGTCATACAGTACGATAGCCTGACTGTCCACACACTGTCATACAGTACGATATCCTGACTGTCCACAGACTGTCATACAGTACGATAGCCTGACTGTCCACAGACTGTCATACAGTACGATAGTCTGACTGTCCACAGACTGTCATACAGTACGATAGCCTGACTGTCCACACACTGTCATACAGTACGATAGCCTGACTGTCCACAGACTGTCATACAGTACGATAGCCTGACTGTCCACAGACAGTCATACAGTACGATAGCCTGACTGTCCACAGACTGTCATACAGTACGATAGCCTGACTGTCCACACACTGTCATACAGTACGATAGCCTGACTGTCCACAGACTGTCATACAGTACGATAGCCTGACTGTCCACACACTGTCATACGGTACGATAGCCTGACTGTCCACACTGTCATACAGTACGATAGCCTGACTGTCCACAGACTGTCATACGGTACGATAGCCTGACTGTCCACAGACAGTCATACAGTACGATAGCCTGACTGTCCACAGACTGTCATACAGTACGATAGCCTGACTGTCCACACACTGTCATACAGTACGATAGCCTGACTGTCCACAGACTGTCATACAGTACGATAGCCTGACTGTCCACAGACTGTCATACAGTACGATAGCCTGACTGTCCACACACTGTCATACGGTACGATAGCCTGACTGTCCACACACTGTCATACAGTACGATAGCCTGACTGTCCACAGACTGTCATACAGTACGATAGCCTGACTGTCCACACACTGTCATACAGTACGATAGCCTGACTGTCCACACACTGTCATACAGTACGATAGCCTGACTGTCCACACACTGTCATACAGTACGATAGCCTGACTGTCCACAGACTGTCATACAGTACGATAGCCTGACTGTCCACAGACTGTCATACAGTACGATAGCCTGACTGTCCACAGACTGTCATACAGTACGATAGCCTGACTGTCCACACACTGTCATACAGTACGATAGCCTGACTGTCCACACACTGTCATACAGTACGATAGCCTGACTGTCCACAGACTGTCATACAGTACGATAGCCTGACTGTCCACAGACTGTCATACAGTACGATAGCCTGACTGTCCACACACTGTCATACGGTACGATAGCCTGACTGTCCACACACTGTCATACAGTACGATATCCTGACTGTCCACAGACTGTCATACAGTACGATAGCCTGACTGTCCACAGACTGTCATACAGTACGATAGTCTGACTGTCCACAGACTGTCATACAGTACGATAGCCTGACTGTCCACACACTGTCATACAGTACGATAGCCTGACTGTCCACAGACTGTCATACAGTACGATAGCCTGACTGTCCACAGACAGTCATACAGTACGATAGCCTGACTGTCCACAGACTGTCATACAGTACGATAGCCTGACTGTCCACACACTGTCATACAGTACGATAGCCTGACTGTCCACAGACTGTCATACAGTACGATAGCCTGACTGTCCACACACTGTCATACGGTACTATAGCCTGACTGTCCACAGACTGTCATACGGTACGATAGCCTGACTGTCCACAGACAGTCATACAGTACGATAGCCTGACTGTCCACAGACTGTCATACAGTACGATAGCCTGACTGTCCACACACTGTCATACAGTACGATAGCCTGACTGTCCACAGACTGTCATACAGTACGATAGCCTGACTGTCCACACACTGTCATACAGTACGATAGCCTGACTGTCCACAGACTGTCATACAGTACTATAGCCTGACTGTCCACACACTGTCATACAGTACGATAGCCTGACTGTCCACACTGTCATACAGTACGATAGCCTGACTGTCCACACACTGTCATACAGTACGATAGCCTGACTGTCCACACACTGTCATACAGTACGATAGCCTGACTGTCCACACACTGTCATACAGTACGATAGCCTGACTGTCCACACTGTCATACAGTACGATAGCCTGACTGTCCACACACTGTCATACGGTATGATAGCCTTACTGTCCACACACTGTCATACGGTACGATAGCCTGACTGTCCACACACTGTCATACAGTACGATAGCCTGACTGTCCACACTGTCATACAGTACGATAGCCTGACTGTCCACACACTGTCATACAGTACGATAGCCTGACTGTCCACACTGTCATACAGTACGATAGCCTGACTGTCCACACACTGTCATACAGTACGATAGCCTGACCTCCACAGACTGTCATACAGTACGATAGCCTGACTGTCCACAGACTGTCATACAGTACGATAGCCTGACCTCCACAGACTGTCATACAGTACGATAGCCTGACTGTCCACAGACTGTCATACAGTACGATAGCCTGACCCTCCACAGACTGTCATACAGTACGATAGCCTGACTGTCCCCACACTGTCATACAGTACGATAGCCTGACTGTCCACAGACTGTCATACAGTACGATAGCCTGACCCTCCACAGACTGTCATACTGTACGATAGCCTGACTGTCCACACACTGTCATACGGTACTATAGCCTGACTGTCCACAGACTGTCATACGGTACGATAGCCTGACTGTCCACACACTGTCATACAGTACGATAGTCTGACTGTCCACAGACTGTCATACGGTATGATAGCCTGACTGTCCACACACTGTCATACTGTACGATAGCCTGACTGTCCACACACTGTCATACGGTACTATAGCCTGACTGTCCACAGACTGTCATACGGTACGATAGCCTGACTGTCCACACACTGTCATACAGTACGATAGTCTGACTGTCCACAGACTGTCATACAGTACGATAGCCTGACTGTCCACACACTGTCATACAGTACGATAGCCTGACTGTCCACAGACTGTCATACAGTACGATAGCCTGACTGTCCACACACTGTCATACAGTACGATAGCCTGACTGTCCACACACTGTCATACTGTACGATAGCCTGACTGTCCACACACTGTCATACAGTACGATAGCCTGACTGTCCACACACTGTCATACAGTACGATAGCCTGACTGTCCACACACTGTCATACAGTACGATAGCCTGACTGTCCACAGACTGTCATACAGTACGATAGCCTGACTGTCCACACACTGTCATACGGTATGATAGCCTGACTGTCCACACACTGTCATACTGTACGATAGCCTGACTGTCCACACACTGTCATACGGTACTATAGCCTGACTGTCCACAGACTGTCATACGGTACGATAGCCTGACTGTCCACACACTGTCATACAGTACGATAGTCTGACTGTCCACAGACTGTCATACAGTACGATAGCCTGACTGTCCACAGACTGTCATACGGTACGATAGCCTGACTGTCCACAGACTGTCATACGGTACGATAGCCTGACTGTCCACACACTGTCATACAGTACGATAGCCTGACTGTCCACACACTGTCATACAGTACGATAGCCTGACTGTCCACACACTGTCATACGGTACGATAGCCTGACTGTCCACACTGTCATACAGTACGATAGCCTGACTGTCCACAGACAGTCATACAGTACGATAGCCTGACTGTCCACAGACTGTCATACAGTACGATAGCCTGACTGTCCACACACTGTTATACAGTACGATAGCCTGACTGTCCACAGACTGTCATACAGTACGATAGCCTGACTGTCCACACACTGTCATACAGTACGATAGCCTGACTGTCCACAGACTGTCATACAGTACGATAGCCTGACTGTCCACACACTGTCATACAGTACGATAGCCTGACTGTCCACAGACTGTCATACAGTACGATAGCCTGACTGTCCACACACTGTCATACGGTACGATAGCCTGACTGTCCACACTGTCATACAGTACGATAGCCTGACTGTCCACACACTGTCATACAGTACGATAGCCTGACTGTCCACAGACTGTCATACAGTACGATAGTCTGACTGTCCACACACTGTCATACGGTACGATAGCCTGACTGTCCACACTGTCATACAGTACGATAGCCTGACTGTCCACACACTGTCATACAGTACGATAGCCTGACTGTCCACAGACAGTCATACAGTACGATAGCCTGACTGTCCACACACTGTCATACAGTACGATAGCCTGACTGTCCACACTGTCATACAGTACGATAGCCTGACTGTCCACAGACTGTCATACAGTACGATAGTCTGACTGTCCACAGACTGTCATACAGTACGATAGCCTGACTGTCCACACACTGTCATACGGTACGATAGCCTGACTGTCCACACTGTCATACGGTACGATAGCCTGACTGTCCACACACTGTCATACAGTACGATAGTCTGACTGTCCACAGACTGTCATACAGTACGATAGCCTGACTGTCCACACACTGTCATACGGTACGATAGCCTGACTGTCCACACTGTCATACAGTACGATAGCCTGACTGTCCACAGACTGTCATACAGTACGATAGTCTGACTGTCCACAGACTGTCATACAGTACGATAGCCTGACTGTCCACACACTGTCATACGGTACGATAGCCTGACTGTCCACACACTGTTATACAGTACGATAGCCTGACTGTCCACAGACTGTCATACAGTACGATAGCCTGACTGTCCACACACTGTCATACGGTACGATAGCCTGACTGTCCACACTGTCATACAGTACGATAGCCTGACTGTCCACACTGTCATACAGTACGATAGCCTGACTGTCCACACTGTCATACAGTACGATAGCCTGACTGTCCACAGACTGTCATACAGTACGATAGCCTGACTGTCCACACACTGTCATACGGTACGATAGCCTGACTGTCCACACTGTCATACAGTACGATAGCCTGACTGTCCACAGACAGTCATACAGTACGATAGCCTGACTGTCCACACACTGTCATACAGTACGATAGCCTGACTGTCCACAGACTGTCATACAGTACGATAGCCTGACTGTCCACACACTGTCATACGGTACGATAGCCTGACTGTCCACACTGTCATACAGTACGATAGCCTGACTGTCCACACACTGTCATACAGTACGATAGCCTGACTGTCCACAGACAGTCATACAGTACGATAGCCTGACTGTCCACACACTGTCATACAGTACGATAGCCTGACTGTCCACAGACTGTCATACAGTACTATAGCCTGACTGTCCACACACTGTCATACAGTACGATAGCCTGACTGTCCACACACTGTCATACAGTACGATAGCCTGACTGTCCACAGACTGTCATACAGTACGATAGCCTGACTGTCCACACACTGTCATACAGTACGATAGCCTGACTGTCCACACACTGTCATACGGTACGATAGCCTGACTGTCCACACTGTCATACAGTACGATAGCCTGACTGTCCACACACTGTCATACAGTACGATAGCCTGACTGTCCACAGACTGTCATACAGTACGATAGCCTGACTGTCCACACACTGTCATACAGTACGATAGCCTGACTGTCCACAGACTGTCATACAGTACGATAGCCTGACTGTCCACACACTGTCATACGGTACGATAGCCTGACTGTCCACAGACTGTCATACAGTACGATAGTCTGACTGTCCACAGACTGTCATACAGTACGATAGCCTGACTGTCCACAGACTGTCATACAGTACGATAGCCTGACTGTCCACAGACTGTCATACAGTACGATAGCCTGACTGTCCACACACTGTCATACAGTACGATAGCCTGACTGTCCACACTGTCATACAGTACGATAGCCTGACTGTGCACACACTGTCATACAGTACGATAGCCTGACTGTCCACACACTGTCATACAGTACGATAATCTGACCCTCCACAGACTGTCATTACAACACCATGACCTGACCTACCACAATCTCATCCTGTCAGCCTCTGCCTTGAGGTTTCAGTACTGGAGCCATCAGGGTTTCTTTGCTACCATGTAGCCCATCATTGAGTTGTCTCCGAGGGCTTGAGCTTTCTTGGTTCTCTCCACGCTGCTGTCCACCCACCAGTGTCTGTGACAGCATCACACGGGGATTTCACCAATTAGTTTGACACAAGCACCTTTGCCACCCCCTTCTCGGCGTTGTCTTTCATAACTTCGTAGAGGATTTCAAACTTTGTCTTTTTCTCTTCCTGTTTCTTTTCTCTCCTTTTCATCTGGAAGTTGCAGTCTTTCTTTGGAAGCTGACGCGAAGGTCTTGCCCTCAAATTCCTTCAGCTGTTGTGCACAATACTCATCAAGGGTCTCAATCATGTAGATCACTTCTAAGCCATTCTTTCGGACTGCAACTTCTAATCTAACTCCGATAGTTCTGAAGTGCTACCTCTGCTGGTTCAGATCGATTTAAACAGAAAATGATTTTCAGTACCCTTATTTACCTGTGACCCCTACACCATTACACATGTGCCTTAGCTAGCCACCCAGGTAGAAGTAGAAAGCCATGCATGTCATTGGAAATGACACATGAGCTGAGAATTTCTGCAAGGGGGCATGAGGACACAAGGCTGTTGATAGTATTGGAAGTAGCCAGACATTCACTCTCTGGAGAAGTAGAGGAAGTGTTGAGGGAGGGGGAAGGGCAAGGAAGGAAGGCGTGAGCTGAAATGGGGTAAGAAAGGTGCATAGGAAGGATTTTATGAGACAATTTCGAAGCAGAAAGAAGATTTGTGGTGCAGTTTGCCAACCCCTGCTGCAATGAATACAGCATTGACAGCGATCTAGTGGGTTCGCTTATTTTCGGTGTGTGTGCAGTGTATGTATGAGTGTGAATGAGTGCCGCTGTGCACGCACAGAGGCAGAGGTGGACGGTGTGTGTCATGCTCTATCGCCCTCCACCTTATTCTCTTGAGACTGTTTCTCTTCCTGAACCCGGAGTAGGCTGTGACCAGTAAGTCCCAGCCATTCTCCTGTCTCTGTTCCAGTCCACAGTGCTGGGGTTGCAGGTGCATGCATGGCATTCCTGACATTTTGTATGTGCTGGGATTTGGACTCAGATCCCCATGCTTGCACAGCAAATGCCTTTATACCTGAGCCATTTCCTCACCCCTCATTTTCTTGTTATTTTGGTAAAATACCCATGACACCAGACACAAAGTTTACCATTTACGAGAGTACAGTTCAGCAGCATGAAACATAGTATGTTGAACTGGAATCTACATTATCTAATTCTGGAATGTTCCATCTTTGCAGTGGGAACATACATTACCAGATGTGGCATCTCACTTCATCCCATCCCTGAACCCTGGTAACCTGTGTCTGTCTTTCTGCATTTGCTCATTTGGAACATTTTATTCAGATGACATCATCTTAGGGAATCATAGTATAGAACTGCACATGGCTTCTTCCACTCAGTAGAGTATTTTCAAGGTTTGTCCTTTTGCAGCCAGTGAGAAGACCCACAGTCAGACACAGAAGAAAAGTCAGTTAAAGCAATCTAGGCTAGGACACAGGTTAAAACTTGGTTAGTGAATATCTGTATTACAAAGTAATATAATTGATTTCCACGGTGTCCACTCTTCATCATCCTCTCCTGCCCCCTGACATCATCTATTCTCCTTCATTCTTCCTCACATGGTCACTCTCCTGTTTCTCTCTCCCTCCCTCCCTGCAACCCCATGTGTGTGACACCCAGGGTCTGCATGCAGGAGAAAACACGCACTATTTATTTCCATGGGCCTGAGCTTCATTTGTTAAAGTGATGCTTTTCAATTCCGTACACTATTCTGCAAATGATGCGATTTTGATGTTTGTGGGTGTGTGTAGATTGCGCACATTCTTTCTCTCCTTTGTGGATGGATACTTAGGCTGGTTCCACGTTCTGACTATAGTGAATAATGCTGACATAAATGCGAATGTGTAGATATAGTGTCAACTTTTGCCACAAGGGAAAATCATCTGATTGAAAGGGCAGAGCCTTGTACTGTGAGCTCTCAGACACACCTTTAGAAGAAAATGGCAATGATGGGTTAGGGACTATGCTCTGCTGTCAGCTGGCAATGCATGCCCAGGAAGAGGCTGCAGCTATAACAAACACACAGGAGTGTGGGACAGCAGGATGACTGGGGATAGGGCTTAATAGGGCCTTAGTGGGTCTCAGTGTTGGATTTGTTAGTGGAGAATATAGTTACATGTTAAATGTGTCTGTATAAATGAAACTCATTGAAAGGAAAACAGAGAGGTGGGAGATGGGAGAAAAGACATTGACAATGTCAAGTAAAAGCACAGAAGGGGCTGAGGAGATGGCTCTGGCTAATGTCCTTGTCACTCAGTTGAGGACCTGAGTTCAGTCCCCAGTACCCACATAAAAGCTGAGCGCAGGGTCTATCACTCCAGCATGGAGGGCATGAAGACAGATATATCCCAGGGGACTCGCTGGCTTCCCAGGCCAGCCGAAGTGGGGATTCCAGTTCAGATAAGATCCTGCTTAAAACACAATGTGAAGAGCAATGGATGGCAATACCCAGTGCGGCCTCTGCCCTTCACAGAGATGGTCACGCATGTGCACTGCTTATGCGCATGTGTACATATGTCTACCACTGTTCACATCCCACTTACCCCCACCCCCCACACACATAAAGAAGGCATAGAGACATGAAGGCAGACATCCTTCAGGAGAAAATTGGGTGAAGACATCACCGATGTGGAACAGAAACTGTGAATGGGGAAAGCCCAGTGGGAGGAACTGTGGCTCTTCTGCCTCCCGATTGAAAACTGACTGCTTACAACACCAGTTTGCTCCAGTGCGAGGGGGGTCAGGAGCCAGTTCAGAATGAAGCCACGTGACAATCAGTGTCTCCATTTTATAGAAAGTTTCCTAAACTTAATCAAGTTGTTCTTCCTGCCTGTGTTGTCAGGATGATAAAATTTTGGGGTGATGGTGATAAAACAAAGCTGTAGTTTACTTAGATGAAGGGAGGACCATAACTTCAGGAATTTTGTAACATTGCTGTTTCTTCAGTGGGTCCATCTCAGCCGTGAAGAAGGATGAAACAATGCTAGCGAAGTAATGGATGGAACTGGAGATCATCCCGTTAGTGAAGTGAGTCTCAGAAAAGTAAATATCACACATCTCTTTTCTTTGTGGAATCTATATTAAATATGTGCACACATACACACATGACATGCCAGTAGAGGGAGGAGAGAAAGGAAGCAAGCAAGGCAGCGAGGAGGAGAGAAGAGAGAGAAGGTAAGCCTGGGGCGGGGGACAAGAAAGTAATGGGGGGTTGGAAGGAAGGTAACCCATGGATGAGGAGCAAACAATATCCATGTGTTAAAAGGCCACAATGAAACCCGTTGGTTTGTACAGGGACTGTGTGTTAATTAAAGGAAGAACAAGTGAGCATTCAGTCATAGGCGGGACATCTACTTCAGCCTCTCCCTGCCAAGGCCCAGATAAAATCACGAAGAAGGGGAAGAGTGTAAGGCCAGAGGACAGGGATGAGTGCAGTGAAATGCCCTCTTCCAGACATGACGTGGCGGCTGCACACAGTACTCACAGTAGCTCTGGTGGCCACACACGATCAAGACAGTCAAAAATCCCAGCATGGATAGAGGCTTGCCCCACACTGAGGGACTGTGGTCAGCTGCCGGCTGCCGGGGAAGGAGAATCACTTTTCTCTGTGTGCGGCCACTGGTAGATTCCCAGGCCCAGCCTTATATCCATGTCACAGGGACAGTGCTGATCAAACTCGGTGGGTTAGCTTCAAAACAAAACAAAACAAAACAAAAAACCATGAAATTGCGAGAGAGATGCATTGGGGAGCAGGGGTAATCGGAGGAGGATTTGAGGTGGTTGATATGATTAAGAAATATTGTATACATGTATGAAGAAAAATTAAGATTTATTTTTATATGTGTGTGTGAGTGCATCTCTCTCTCTCTCTCTCTCTCTCTCTCTCTCTCTCTCTCTCTCTCTCTGTGCGTGTGTGTGTGTGTGTGTGTGTCTGAGGAGATCAGAAGAGGGCACTGTGCCCCCCTGGAACTGGAGTCACTGGTGGTTGTGAGCTGCCCGGTGGGTGCTGGGAACAGAATTTGGAACCTCTGGGAGAGTAGTGCTCTTAGCCGCTGATCCATCTCTCTAGCTGCTTACATGCATGAAATTAGTAAAGAATCAACAAACTGTTATTCAAAAAGAAAGGAGAGAGAGAGAGAGAGAGAGAGAGAGAGAGAGAGAGAGAGAGAGAGAGAGAGGCAGCTAAGTGCTTTTGTTAGGTGCTTGATGGCGACTAACTATTGAATTCATAAGAAATCATTCAATTATTTACAAATAATACCAGAACCCACCCTGGCCATGGATAAATCACATTATTAATGTAAATGTTATATTGTTTTCCTTGTCGATAACTGAGTTCTGTTTTGAGGTACATATCTCCATTTATTTATTCATTCTCAGAATTATTAAATGGGTGCTTCTTCTGCACTAAGATACTGTATGATTTTCTAAAAAAGTATGTGTGACCTGTTCTCAGGGAGGCGGCAGCACCAGCAATAGCCACACCACTACTTATAATGCTTACCGATCCTGACAGGAAATTCTGTGTAGACAAGTGGGCTGAAATGTCACTTACATGTGTGCCCACCACAGTCCACCCAGCGACACCACTTGGGAGATGTCTGACTGGGCTTCTGCACTCTGCCTCAGGCAATTATTTCTCTTAATGGTTATGGGAAAGGGTGGGGCATGTCTTCCAGAGCACTTTGTGTTCAGCATGGTGGTTTCTGTTGTGTGTGAGCCTGGAAGAACGTTTGCTAGAGCTGTGGAGCATTGCAGGACCTCAGGCCCTTTCCAGGGGCCCGGTCAGCTTCACTCTGCTCTCCCACCACAGCGGTGAGGAACATAGGAGACCACAAACTCCTTAGATACAGGGTATAGGAGCCATTTAGAGGAGAGTGTCTGGGGATAGAGAAGGAGTCAGGTGGTATTATGATTACATGGTCATGAACTTGGGACCATTTATGTTGATTTCATCCTGACCATGGGGGAATGATGGGATGATATGAACCCTCCCTGTTGTCATTTGCACAGCTTCAAGCCCAATCAGGAGACATTATAACCCAAGAGAGCAGGGGTGCCTTGTGATGCCTGGGCCCAGACAAACACATTTTTATCTTCATTGAACCTGCTGTGGTCTGACTACTTTGAAAACCCTTGATTTTGTGTCTTCATGATTCTCTTTGACCTGCTCCCCCAATTCTCTTGAACATCGCTGGCTCATCTTTCACCCCACCTCCTCTCTGGGGCTATACCCACTTCCCAAGTCTCTGGGTCCTCACTTGGCCAGTTTCTTCTTGTCTTTCTTGTCTCAGATAAAATGCTACCTCCTCAGGGCCACCTTCTGTAGCTACTTATTCTTGTGGTTTTATGTAGTTATTGAGTATAGGTGACACTTTGGAGTATTTGAAGGAAAAATTCCATATACATGACATGGTTTTCCTTTTGCTCAATTTTCGGGACTATCTCAGCAGCTCAAAACTCATCCTTGTTTTTTTCAGGGATCTTTCCTATCAACTCATCTTCCCAGAGAGCCCCTTTGTCCCAACCTACTGCATTAGGTTGCATTTATTTCTGCCTTAGGCCTATTATCCACCAAAATGATGCTGTTTATTTGCTTATTTTCCGCCATCAAGATTCCAGCCAAGAATACCTCCATTACCATAGCAACTGTAGGTAACAAGAAGGACTTTCAGTATAAAACAAACCCAATGACATGGGGCTGTGGAGCCAGTTTTGTTCATTACTTTCCCTTGCTGTGGTATTGCAGCCGCCTTCGGCCTGAAGCAGTCCAGAAGCTCACGATGCTACACTGGGCAGTTTCCATCTGTATTCAAATTTCTTGCTGTCCAACACCCTCTCTTCCATTTGCTCCTTGTCTATTTTGATAGAAATCAATGGTTCACCTGTCTTGCCCTGCATTTCAAGTAGCAAATCGATTCTCCCATCTCCCTACCCCATTGACATGAAGAGGTTACCATCTTAGGAAAGTTGGTCCTCAGGGCACAATATAGTTAAGACAAGATTCTCCTTCTAATTGATTGGATTCTCTCGCTAAGACCCTTTTACTCCTCCCATCTAGGGGTGTGAAGGGCTTCACAGAAACACCCCCCAGCAATGACATTTTGCTTTATTACCTAAGAGAGAAGGACACACAAAGTGTGGGCACAGGCAATATGACTCCAGTAACCCATGTCATCTCTTCAAATATAACAATGGAATGACCCAAAAGCCAGTAAATTGGCTCTGTGTCTGACAGGGTACCACCTTTCTTCAGCAGTTTACTTTGGAAACTGGAAAAAAGGGCCTGGTAGTTTGAAGATGCGGAGGAGTTTTCATTTAATTTTTTTTTAAGCAGGAGGGCATTGTTTTATGGCACTACAGTCAGTGCTGGGCATTTGTGCTAGAGGCGTGAGGTTGCAGCATGCAGGACCATAGCGTCTGTAAGTTAATCTCCTTTCTTGCTGGGTATGGTAGACTGCCTCTGCCATCCCAGTGTCCCTACAGCACCGTGGGGGGGAGGAGACAGGAGAGCCTTTAGAGGTCACAGAAAACCCTGTCTCACACAAACTGTGAGGTGAGGGCTGACCTCTGAGTTTGTCTGTGACATCCACATGATACTGCGGCACACTTGTGCCTTCCCCCTTCCCCATCACATATCCACACTGAAGAGGAAGTGGAAAAGGAGTGTGATGATGCAGTGGGAAGCCAGGACAAGGATGCTTCTATGGAGATAGGGAGAGTCCAAGGGCTGCATTCCCTGCTGAGGCACCTGCACTCACTTGTGAGGCACCCTGAGGTCCTGTGCTGCATGGACTCAAAGCCTGAGGCCTTTGTATGCCCCTGGGGATGGGTGGAGTTGTCTACCTTTAAAAGAGTTGTGTGTGTAAGCAGTACCTTTTGTTTTTAACTTAAGACAGGCATGCTCTTGTGCTATGACAGATCTGAAATGGAGGACCTCAGCTCTGAGGAAGAACAAGACAGTGTCCTCTAAAACATCTTGGATTTTCCTGGCTCAAACGTTTCCTTGGGATCTGTATTTTGCGAACTTCTTCCAATGCCTTTGTTTTGTTTTTGTTTTTGGAGAGAAGGGTTCATATGTGCCAGGTTGCCTCAAACTCACCAAGTAGCTGAAACTGGCCTTGAACTTCTAACCCTACTTTCTAAGCACTGGAATTACAGGTGTTCATTACAATGCCCAGCATATGCAGTGCTGGGAAATCAAACCCTGGGCTTCTTGTGTGTTAAACATACGTTCTTCTAATGGAGCTATATTCTTAGTTCTGCTTTGAGTAATTTTTTTATGTGACTTACTAACTTCCTGTAAAGCCAAGGCCAACCTATAACCTCTTCATTCTTCATAGTGAATATCTAGACCATCAGTCACAGAAGTGACTGGATCTGTGTCCTGGTCTCTGGTTGACGGTGCTAAAGCAGGAGAGATGATTTTCACTGTAGATGCCTTTTTAGCTCCAGGAACCAAGACGTGCCTCGCCTTTCTTAGCACTGGTAGTACAAAGAAAGAAGTCACAAACATCTTGCAGTCAGCTGCTGAGGACAAAGCTGGCTCTTTTCTTCTGAGCAAATAGAATCTCTTTTCCCTGTTCCGTCTTCACATGGGCACACCTCTTTGCAAGCTCACAGGCTTCCCTCTTTCCTGTCCTCACAGCTTCTTCTCTCGCCCTCTAAGTCACTTCCTTCTAAGACTCATCGCTGCTACTTGAAATCACATTGATTTTACCAGTTGAAGCACTAAAGAACTCAGACTTGGACTCTGAGGCCAGATGGTCAAGATTCACCTATTTCTCTAATTTGAGGATGTCATCTCTATTCCCTGGAACCTGGGTTCTTCATCTTAATGACGCTGACAATGATACCTTTAATGAAGCTGTTGAAGCACTGTATCTGCCACCCACATAATGCATGGAGTGATTTACATAATATATGAAGTGATTTACATAATGTATGGAGTATAGCATCTTATTATGAAAGTTCAGATTTCTCCCCTTTTCTACTTTATCTTTAATGAAGATAACAACACCTCAGAAGAACCAGGGTTATATGTTAAAAAAATAAAACTGTTTTCTAAAATTCACCTTAAAAATTTTGCTATCCAAAATTTCTTCTGCACTCAGTCTTCACCGAGGCAAAAACCAATGCAATGTTAAGAACATAGACAGGGAACTAAGAAGATGGCTTAGTGGTTAGAGTGCTTGCTGAGAAAGTGAGAGGACCAGAATTCAGAGTCCACCGAGTTCATGGCAGACAGCTGCAGTCGCAACCTCCAAGGTAAAAGCAAGGGATCTCCAGAGCATGCTGACTAGCAAGACTAGCCATGTCAGAGAGCTCTGGGTTTGATTGAGAGAGCCTGGTTCAGTCAACATGATGGAAAGCAACAGATGGTTCCTGACATCAACCTTGGACCTCCACATGCGTTCACACACACATGAATTGTGATACGTATGTGTGCCCCCCAAAACTCTATTCACAGACAGCAAATAGGGTCAGTATCTATTTCCCTTGATCTAAGGTAGAAGGCTAGATGCTCAGAGAGTATCAAAACCCTGCCAGAACCAGGAGTCTATGCGCTTACTCCTCCTTATTACAGTAGATGATTGGGCCAACATAAGTCTTCAACACTGACTTACAGGAGAAACAGGGGTCACTTAAGGAGCCTTGTTTATTTATCATCTTGATCAACAAGGATCTGGGGTGGCCTGCATCCAAAATGGAATCTTGGAGGGGATCCATGTACAGGTCATGTGAGTTAGTATAATATATATGAAATCAGAATTGAGTTATTTCTGGCAAACACAAGAAAGCTATCGATCCCTTCTCAAAATGAGAGAGTCATGGCTCCTTCCGAGGGATTTGGGGCAGATTAAGCAGGGTAGGTGAAGCTAGTTCCACAGTGTCCAGTATGCAGACGATGTTCTTAATTTTGAGTGACACAAACATTGCACAGCACAGACCTTTAATCCCACCTAGTACTTGGGAGATACAAGCAAATGAATGTCTGAGTTCGAGGCCAGTCTGGTCTACAGAGTGAGTTCCAGGACAGCCAAGAATCCACAGAGAAACCTGTATTCCCCCCCTTCCCCCAAATTGTGCATGGCTGTGGAGTAGTGTGTGAGCCTTTGATGTGTGTGTGTGTATGGCAGTGCTTAAACTTGCGGATCTGTAAAATACCATTTGTCCTTGATTTTAAAGAAGTGTGTGTGTGTGTGGGGGGGGAGAGACAGTGACAGAGAATGAGAGAGAGAGACAGAGATGGAAAGATATAGAGGAAGAGAGAGAGAATCGGATAACCTCTGGCCAGCAGACTTGGAGGGGACGAAGTCTCTGGGGATTCTGTGTATATTTATTTGAGAAAAGGTCACATGAACATGTTCAAATAAAAGCATCGATTACCCATTGTTTTTTGTATCTAAAACTGTCACTAAGCAATTTATCTGTGAGATATGTCACACATGTGTAGGCAGAGCTGCTAGTCTCTTTGTTTCTCTGTCCACAGGAAATACACCCCACCCCACCCCCCGCCGAGTATCCCAGTCCCTCCTCCGCTGCTGATTCTCCCCCCTGCTTTAGATGTAGCATAGCCCTATTCTTTCTGACAAGATATTCTGCTGCTGCCTCTGGTGGTCACATGGGCTTTGGAGACAGAGAGATCAGGCTCTCATTTGACATGCCATAGATTTCCTGTGTGCAGACTCGTTGCTGTGAAGACTAGAGATGACTCAGGTTCACTACCAAGCTTGGAACAAGGCATGCTGGGATATCAGTTGCACATCTCTCAAGATCACCCTGGTTCTGGTCTGAAGTGTTGCGGCTGTTGTAATGTGGCCTTCTGGTGTTTGATGGACTGATCTCATGCTTGGGTGTGTCTGGATCTAGAATGGATGCACCTACCTGGTTTGGCTATGAATTTATATAGAGACACCAGTGACCATTTAGGGCCATTTCTTCTGAATTGGAATTAGCAGAGTCAGCATTGTGCGTGAGTGAGAACTTCCTGTCTCCTTTGCTTTTATTTAAGACCTAGAATATCTAATAATTTTCTTTTATTGAGGTCATTGATTTTATTTTCTTAGCTTCAGAGAGAGGTGAGGTGACTAGATAGATGTAGAGCACTACCTTAAAAACATATGCTGGCATATTAACTTGCTTTATTTTGCCTTACTTTATTGCATTTGGACACAGATAAACTGCCTGTTATCATGTCCTTACTGTTTTTAGTGAGTAGACAGAAATCCCACGTCCTGAGCAAAATGCCTTCACTCAGAGCTACATTATTGCAGCTGCTGTTCTCTCTTCCTCTTTCTGAGTTTCGAGAGGAAGTGTGTGGGTACAGACGTGCACCTACGTCATGTATGTTTTTTTTTAACGAAAGACCTACCAAATCTTTGGGTCATGTTTATTGGTTTGTTACCTTACCTCAAGCATTTAGAGAGATATGAGGCAAACTATGGCTATTTTCTGCTGATTAGTGATCTGATTGCAGGCCCCAGACACGCTCTGCAGAAACCAGCACCCACAGACATCAAGTCCCCAGCACGGTTATTCCAAGCAGTATCTGTGGGCAGTGCCCACCCATGACACCATGGATGCTGATTCTGAATGCAGATTTCTGGACATGAGAGTTGAAGATTCCAATTCTATGGGAACAATATGAAATCCAGGAATATGTCATTTTAAAATAGTGTTTTCAAATTTATTCTTTGAAAATTTCACACATACACATTTCCCCATCCATTTACGAACTGCAACTCTTCCACCCCAGCCCATCTCCTTCCCAAGTTCATGGTCCATGATCTTCCTTTCCTTTCTTCTTTCCTTTCCTTTCTTCCTTGTTTCCTTTCTTCCTTCACGATAACTGAATCCAACCAGTGCTGCCCATGTGTGCATGGGTATGGGACACACATTGTAACTTACTAGTGACCTCACTCTCTGCAAAAGTGACTCTCCCAACTGCCAATAGCTCCTTAGACTGGACTGGGACCTCAGCTGCTCCTCCTCGGCACATGCTGGAGTTTTGACTGGCTCGACCTTGTCCAGGTCGTGTGTAGGTAAGCACAGCTGCTGTGAGTTTGTGTGAGCAGCAGTCGTCTCATGTCCAAAGGACAGCATTTCTGAGTATTTTTTTTTTTTTAGTATTTTTTGATGCTCATTAGAACACTGCCTCTAGCTATGTACACATGTGGAGGATGGATAGCAGGAGGTGGTAGTGCAATTATTTCAAAGTCAGTAAGGGAGTTTTTACCTGAAGAATGCTACGTATCTGAGATGAAGGGCATGTCATTATCTTGATGTAATGACTATATTATACATATGTCATTGTGCATCACACATGCATACACACATGCACACACACACACACACACACACACACACACACACTAGTGTTTTTAAAGACAGTTGTCTCTGTATACTTGTGCGCCGCTTTAACATCTCCCATGGTAGTGCCTACTTAGTTTCAAGTTGTAAGATATGGATTTTTCTTGCAGACACTCGGGTAGATTTCTTTGCTGTTCAGTGTATTTTGGTACCCAGCGAGGGACAGAGCAGTTGATCATTCGTGCTTCTGAAGAAGGATAGATGCTTCCCTTTTCCTTCAAAGCTGTTATCCCAGCCAAATGATAAAGAATCCCCCACTTCCCCAAACACAGAGTAGGATGACTGCATATGCTTTTGGCCAGGTAATGGTGTTTTCATTTAAAACACCAATGAGTACATATCACTGCCTGATGAGAAAGGCAGATAGGAGCCAGGAGGATAAACTGTAGTTTCTTCCCATGCTGTAGTGAGCCACGTAGAAATGAAAACATAAATCATCTGGACCCACGGCTGAATGCTGTAATAATGTCTTCAGGGCTAGCCTCATTTGACAAAGAAACTGATTAACTTAAGTTTGGTCTCAGCGTGACTAAGAAGGGAGCCTGGCATGCTGGGAACCTCTGTAAGAGCTGTAGTTTCTAACTGAGTGCTAAGTCAAGTTACATTTTTTATTAATTAAATTTGTTCTTTGGCAATCTCATACTTGTATTTAATTTGCTGATCACTCCCGATGCCGTTTCTTCCCCCTCTGTCAACACCTTTCCTCTCTGTAGGTATCTTCCACATTTGCACGTTTTTGCTTTTGTTTTGTGACCCACTGAGTTTAACCATGGCCAACTGAGGAGCCACAGATATAGAGCTCTTCAGAGAGGCTCAGCAGGCTCAGCAGTGAAGACCCCAGAAGATAAAGGCACTCCAAGTTACTCTCGTGTGCCTGATACACATGTGAGCGCGCACAGGAGAGAAGCAAGGCATGCTGCTTTGTGTGTAACTGTAACTGACAGAGTTCATACCAAGGGCAGGCTCAGCAGGGATCCCTGCAGAAAGAGAGTTTCCCAATGTCTTTAAGTCCACCTTGCATAAAAGTAAAGACAGCAAAATGAATTGGTTAACGAAGCTGCTAACCAATTCATGGATATCACCATGTCGTGACAAACTGGGAGGGGCACAATTCAACTCCTGACAGATATATAAAAGTAACCACTGGCTCATTAAAATTCAGCACTTAACAGGAGGTATGAGAATAACCACCAGCCCATTAAAATAAAAGTTTTCCATAGAATAAAATATATATTGTAAAATAAGATACTGTGCAAGTAAAAGCTATTCAGGGACAGACTCTTCATCTTTATCTATAGACACACATGCACATGTATGCCCCCCCACGTGATGTGCACGCACGCACGCACACACCCACACACACAATGTAATTGTTGCCTATGGAAATGAGGAAGCAGAGCAGAGGAAATAACCATATTTTCTGAATGTGTATGACCCTTTTAGACTTGACTATATATGTTTTAACTTTTTTTTTAAAAAAAATAAGACCATTTTTGAAGTGCAAGATGTAAGATAAACAACCTTAATTTTCCAGTATGACACCATAATAGCCCCTTTTACACACCTGAGAGTGCACACTTTTAAGTATAAAAAGAAGAGTGAGCAAATTGTAAGCCGTTGTCAGACCTGTGGAGGACAGGGAAGGGGCAGGACAACTTCTCTGAATCTTGTTTACTGTGGGCGCGGAATGTTTGCACCTCTGTGGACAATGGCGAAATCAGCATCTTGTCACGAGAGAAAGATCTGCGAAGCCAAGTCCCGATTCTGAATCACTGTTCTATATGAAAGAAACTTCAGTCCATACATTTTAAAATACATATTTAAATGAGAATATGCCAGTACCCACCACATAGAAATGATAGCATTCAAAGAGATGGACCAGCTTTGACTTGATCATTATGCATTGTGTAAAAGTAACAGATGATGGTGCTGCACACCCCAGAAATAAGGATGCATCTGTCAATTACAATGGGAAATTTACAGGCCTAACGTGAATGACCAAAAAGAGGGTTTTGTGACATGAGGAAATGACAAATGCTTGAGGCGATGTATATGCTAATTACTTTAAATTGATTATTACACAATATGAAAACAAAACATGGTACACTGTAAGTAGACATATTCACATGTGATAATGAGACTTACCATGTGTTTTAAACTCAAAAATCCACATACCCCAGAACAGTGATCAACCTGGCAATAATAAGTATTCCTGTATTCAGATTTGAGGCTTTAAGTTTTATTTTTCATGGCGACAGACCAACCAATGGAAGTGGCTGACTGCTTAAGTGGGGCTGAAAACATACAGGACATACTACTGTAAGCTCTGGTTAAAGCAAAGAAGAAAGTATTATTAGACCACAGGTCACAATGACATGTATGTTGTGTTAGCTGCCACTTGTTGCTCTGACCAAATGCCTGGCAGAAACCACTTCAGGGAGGAGGGCTGGTTCCCACAGCTTCAGGGAGGAGGGTTCATTTTTTATAGTTTCAGAGGATTTGGCCCCTCATGAACTGGGATAGAACATCATGGGGGTAGGAGTATTTGGTAGAGTGGGTTGTTCATTTCATGGCTGACCAGAGGGTAGAGAAAGTGACAGCAGGAAGGGAACAGGGCAAGATACAGCCCCCAAAGTCATGTCCTCAGTGACTTGGCTCTCCAATTGCCCTACTTCCAGTGTCCCATCACCTTCCAACTCTGTCTTAGGGTTTCTATTTCTGTGAAGAGACACCATGACCACAGCAACTCTTATAAAGGAAAAACATCTAATTGGTATGGTTTACATTCTCAGAGGTTTAGTCCATTACTATCATGGTGTGACATGGTAGCATGCAGGCAGACATGGTGCCAGAGTAGTGACTGAGTGTCCTTTATTATCTCGCAGGCAACAGGAAGTGATCTGACTCATTGGATGTAGCTTGAGCATATATGAGTCGCCTGCCTCCACAGTGACTCACTTCCTCCAACAAGACAGGCCACACCTACTCCAACAAGGCCACACCTCCTAATAGTGTGCTTCCTTTGGGGGGCATTTTCCTTAAACCACCAAAAACATTCTATTTAAATTTTTTTTTATTTTTTAATTTATTTATTTATTAAAAATTCCTGCCTCCTCCCTGCAACCGCCTTCCATTTCCCTCTCCCTTCCCCATCAAGTCCCCCTTCCTCATCAGCTCGAAGAGCAATCAGGGTTCCCTGACTGAGAAGCTTCTATTTAAAATTTGAATCTATCAATTAATCCATTAATTAGGTAAGAGCTCCTCATGGTCATTATTAAAAACACGCTTGCAGAATCACTTAAAAGTGTGTTTTGTGAATTGTTTACGCTTGCAAGCCAATCAAGTTGATAATGAAATTAACTACCACAAAAGCCAATTTGAAAAAAACCAAGCAGGCTGATAGGGGAACATTCAGGATCAATGAAGATATTAACTACACAGAGCTGAAACACAGAAAAGCCATAACTGTATCATAATATATTTGTGAGCTCATAATAAAATTAAAAGATGATTCATCGACCTTTTGGGGATGCTAGGAAACCTGCTCATTGTTTTGAAAACTACAGAAGGGGAAAGAACCAAGCACGGATTCTTCCTCTCTTAGATCAACAATTTCTCAGGCTGCTGAAACTTTCTCTTGTTGGCTTCATTCCAGGTAATAAATGATGAAGGAATTGTAAAATTAGACATCTCTGTTTTGTGAATATTAATGCAGTAATGATTCAAGTAACAGTCACTAGTACCATACAGTGTTACAAAAGGAGACAGCTAGAAATTTGTGTGTCTTAAAGAAGGTGCAGAATTTACTTAGGCAGTAGGAGTGGAAAAAATATATAAAACCTGTGTTGGCCTCTAGGCTGAATTATCAATTTTCAACAAATGTGGGAGGGAGAGACGTGGAAGTCTAGCGTATGACCCCATGGGAGGCACTCCTACAGTACAGGCTATAGGAAACGCTAACAAGTAGACCCAGCTTTTACTTTCAGACCCAAATACAATGCAAGAAATTAGCAGGTGGAGGGTGAATTTGCACATCAAAAGGTCTTGGTTCACATTAGCTGCTCTTATGTGGGACTTAGTTTTCGATCATAACAAATGGCATTTTAAAATGTATTAGAACAATTCAAAGAAATACGAACACAGATCACATCTGACCGTAATGACATTGTGGAAATATTTGACAAGAGAAGTCCTTGAATTTTAGAGATACAAACTGAAATATTGACAGGTGAAATGATTTGACACCTGGGGTTCCCTCAAAACAATTCAGTGGGTTACAGAGCCTGCTGCCAAGCCTCATGGCCTGAGCCTGAGCTCCAGAATCCACATGGTGGAAGGAGAGAACTTACTCCTGCAAGTTGTCCTATGACTTCTACATGTGTGGCACAGTGCATGCATGCAAACACACACACGTACATACATACACACACCGCATAAACAAACAAACAAACAAATAGGTAAATATTAAAAAGAAGGTATAGGGACCTAAGTTTCTGTAGCTATCTGCATAAGTGATCAAACTGCTTATGATTTAGTTTTGTAGACTGGTAAATGGCTTTTACTCCACTTCCCCTCAAGCCATGCTGGAAGCCCTGGAATGGCTTGGCAAGGTCCCCTGGACACCACTGAAGGGTAATCCACACACTCAAGAAGTTAAACTCACTTGGCACAGGCAACATTTACCGATTATAGTCTGGTAATGGTTTTGTGTTCTGCCTTCTTGTTCTTTCAGTGTTTTTGGGAGCTTTGAAATTTGGAACCTATGCCAATTCCTTTTCGGTCTTTAAGTGGACTCTGAGGCATGCAGGGTGAAATGTTCTCTGGTTTAATGGAAAACGAGGAGATGACCCCATATTGTCAGAATGAGTGATAACTTCATTTTTTATTGCCTGAGATATATTTAAAGTGCATCATGTATCTTAGACATATATTCTTAGTTTTTTCCCATTGCTGTGATGAAACACCTAACAGAGGCAACTCAAAGGATAAGGATTGATTTTCACTCACGGATCCAGAGGGACAGAGTCCACCATGGTAAGGAAGCATGGCAGCAGGCAGCAGGGTGTGGTAAGAGGAGCAGGAGACTGGCTGGTCACATTGTGTCTACACTCAAGAAGCAGACTGAACAGGAAGTGGGGACAGACTACAGAGCTTCAAGGCCAGTCCTTAGAGACCCACTTCCTCTAGCAAGGGTCCACTTCCCACAACTTCTAAAGCTTTCCTAAACACTGCTGACAGCTGGAGACTAAATATTCAAACACATGAGCCTGGGGGACACACACACACACACACCCTACATATGTGTTATACTGTTATATAAAGAAGATTTCTACATATACAGCGATTCCCAGTTCCCAGTGTTTTCCACTAAGTTAATTCCAATGCTTAAATGGCAGACATTATACCAAAAGATGAACATGGGTGAGAAAAGACCAAATTCTAATCAACATCCCAGTGTAAGAAGACACCAAGACACACATAAACACACCAATTACAGATTCGGAGCCTGGGTCCTTAACCACTTGGCCATCTTGGCATCCCAGATTACAGATTTTGAAAAATACTATAAGAAAAAGTTCAGCAGAGCTATGAAGCCTGGTGTGGCAGGCCCCTGTCTTAGACAAGAGGGCCTCACAGAGTGAGTGCCACTTAGATGACTGGGAAGGACAAGAAGGCACTTCTAACACTGGGAAGAGCTAAGGGAGAAGCACTCAAGGTGCAGGAGACAGCCATTGCAAAGAAACTGAGGTGAAAGGAAAATGATTTCAGTGCGGAAAACATGCAGACCAAGTGTGGTCAGACTGGATGAACACGAGAGACTGTGGCCCAAAGGGTAGGATTTAGTTTTGATTCAGATAACCACGTGGGAATCTGTTGTTACCATTCCTCCCATTGCACAGCTGGGACAATGGGGACGACTTCTCAGGTCATGCTAGTAAGCCACAGAAGAGAAGCATGGGTCACACTCCAGATCTGGGGTTACCTTCAAGCAGAAGGTGAGCTGGTTACAGATTTAGTCTCCTCCGCCCTAACTCCTCTCACAACCAGAGGGATCACTTGGAGAGTTGCTTGCTGTGATCAGGGTTTGGGACTTAGACTGAAGAGAGAGGCAAAGTACCATGTGCTCCACTAAGGGTTCTTCCCGGGCTCTGGCGTGGGAAGAGGCAATGTGAGCCACGGAAGTGTCTGTGGGCAGAGCAGGACTCACTGCCACGTCCATCTGCTGCTCTCCCTCTGTCTGTCCAACCTGCCATTTGAGATGCAGAACGAGACCTGACTTACGCTGTTAGAGCAGTCCGTTAAGACACCACTCTGGGTCTGGTGGAACAGAATGACTGTATCAGGTTCGAATGTAGACCTGCTGGCTTTCATCTTCCAAGGGTGCAGTAGTTGCTTCCTGAGTATTCTAAGGGAGACAGAATGGGAAGCCTCCTGGGGGGAACTTTCCTTCGGGTCGAAAGAAAGGGATTTTACAATGAATTTGACCTGAGTGAAAGAGTGGGAGAAAGGAAAGCCTTGCTGGGTGAGGGGCAGTCAGCAGTGGAGGAAGATGGCAGCTCTGGACTAGACAATAGGCAGTATCCATACGGAAATCCAGCAGGAGGGCTGGGGCATGGCTTAGTCAGTAAAGCACCTACCATGCAAACACAAGGACTTGAATTTGGTCCCCAGAACCTATGGAAATAGCCAGGTGTGGTGGTGTACCCCTGCAGTTCCAGGACTGGGGTGGCAGGTGTGGTGGTGTACCCCTGCAGTTCCAGGACTGGGGTGGCAGGTGTGGGGTGTACCCCTGCAGTTCCAGGACTGGGGTGGCAGGTGTGGTGGTGTCCCCCTGCAGTTCCAGGACTGGGAGAGCAGAGGCAGAGGCATCATTGAGTTTGCTGATTTCAGTACAGTCAGCAACCGTGTTTCAAAAACTAAGTGAACACATGTGTACCATCTCCAACATGAACACACACACACACACACACAGAGAGAGAGAGAGAGAGAGAGAATGATCTGCGGAGACTAGGAATTATCACCACTCTTCACAAATGATCAAATCAAGGCTCAGCTGGAACCAGGCCCTAAGGATCCGTGTTCTCAGCTCACACAGCTTCTACATGCGCACCAAAAGCCAGCATCCTTCACTTTCACAGCTCTGGCTTGCCTTGGACACTGGTCAGACACTGCCTTTTTCTTTGCTATCAAAGTGCCTTTACATGTGTGAGAGCTCTGAAGGGTCTCAGGAGCTTGTCCAACCGCCCGCCTCCTCTCACATGTAGGAAAATATCAGAAGGGTGAAGAAAGCGTCCAGACTCTCCCAGCAAAGGGCAGCAGAGCTGGCATCCCAGCCCCCACTCCACATCTCAGGCCTAGCTCTGCATCCCAGCCCTCACTCAGCATCCCAGCCCTCACTCCGCATGTGTCCCAGCCCTCACTCCTCTTCCGGCCCTCACTCCGCATCCTGGCCCTCACTCAACGCCCCAGCCCTCCGCGTGTGTCCCAGCCCTCACTCCTCTTCCGGCCCTCACTCTGCATCCTGGCCCTCAGTCCGTGTCCCGGCCCTCACTCGCATCCACGTGCTCTCAGATCAGCACTGCCTTCCTCTTGATGAAGCCCTTTCAACTTTGCCTTTGCTGTTCTGCTCCAAGATGAACCTGACTGAGACTGTCCTGTGAATAGGATGATAGTTTTGACCTGTGTGGAGTTAAGATGTAGAATAAGAAATTCATTCAAGTGTACTTCCCCAAGGAAATCAACCCACTGAATGAAAGTGTGTGTGTCATGTTCATGGGGTGTAGAGAGTGAGGCACATTCATGTGAGTATTAAAAGATTTGTGGCGGAATTGCTTAAATATGTACTATGGTTCATGGCCGCTTGAGCTTCAGTCCTTATTTTTAGAGTGGTCATTTTGCAGACCGTCTAGCAAGGAGCACAGAATATATTTCACAATATTTATTTTATTACTTTTAATGCTGTGTATTTGTGTTTCTCTCCCTCTGTGTGTATGTGCATGCATGTTCTGGTGTATTAGAGTTTGTGTTTGTGTTTCTGCATGTGGGTATGTGCATATGTGTTCTGGTATGTTAGAAGTAAAAGAGGTTGTGAGATCCCCTAAAGCTGGAAGTTGCAGGGAGTTGTAAGCTGCCCGAAAATGTTTCCTCTGCAAGAACGGTGTGAATTCTTCACCACTGAGCCTTCTCTCTGCCCCTAGAGCACTTCTTTGTATCCTACGGACATACCCCAAGGCTCATGAAGTACTTGCCAGAGAATGGAGAGCATATGGAAATGTGATAAAATTAACTAATATTGTACTTATCTCATTTAGGATGTAAAGATGATCTACTTGGTTTCAGTAGATCTAGAGTCTTAAATAGCTGCTTGCCAATTTCTCAGACAGGAAATAAAAGATCTGATATTCATGTCCAGATCTGTTTGATTTGAGGCACGGATGGCTTGCATGCTGGGTTTGTGTCAGGTGAGGGCCATGGAGCAAACTGGCTGACCTGATGAATTTATATTCATCATCATAGGGCCAGCAAGAGGGTTCAGTGGGCAGGGCCATTTGTTACCAAGCCCGATGACCCAACTTTGATGCTTGTAATCCACATGCTGGAAAGACATAACTAACCCCAACAAGTTGTTGCCTGACCTCCACATGCACCATGACATGTGAACCCATCCACTCAATCACCCACAAAAATAAAAAATGAATAAATCAAAATTTTAAATTAGAATAAATTAATCACAGTGATCATGGTGGAAAGACGGAGAGTTCACTCTGTTTACTGGTAGAGACAGAAACAAAGTTACTCTTAGCTGTCTTGTCTTTGGTCTTCTATGAACTGCATTTATAGCCGTGAGGCGATTACAGCAGAAGGAACTGTTTTGTATTCCACAAATGTGGCAGCCTTTGCCTGATAAGCCTTGCTTCCCAGATCTCATTTGTCACCCGATGTGGAGTCAGGCTGGCCACTTGATGGATAGTGGCTTCCCTCCGAGGAATAAATCTACAAGTCTCGGCAGCAGGATGGCTTCAGAGGACATGCATCATTTGTGAGATTCTGTGGGGAGCGGGGAGCATGCCTTCCTCTGGTTCCAGTCCTGGTGTTGTGGGGTTGGCTACTGTTCTTCTGTAATGCAAATGATGACATCAGCCCTGTTTAAAAAAAAAAAAAGCACAACCTTGGTGCTATAGTCATGACCATGGGTGGTGCCCAGCACACCTGAGTCTTTGAGTTGGCTCAGGACCCCACAGTTTACGATTTCCACTGGGTTCTAAGCATCAACCTGGATGTGGTCCCATTCTCACTAATGGTAGGAAACTCAACTGTGTGGAGGAAGGAACACTCTACCTTGAATTCTGGCAGTATCATATTTTGTGATGTGTGATCAGTTAGTGAATCCCTTTGCATGTCTGAGATTTGAGCTATATCTGTATTTCCAAGAATATAGAATGCATGCCGCCTTAAGCCCTAGAAATGTTGGCCGGTGGTACACAACTGTAGTTGTAGAGAACAGAGTCACACAGTAGGCATGCCATGGTGTCCAGCTAGACTTAAATAATATTAAATAATATGGCTTGTTTTAGTTTTATGCCATTATTTATGGTACTACTGAAGCTTCCTTTTTATGTGAGCAATAAAATTCTTCTTAAATACTTTAATTGCATTTTTAAAAGTGAGTTGATTTACAGATAAATGATGGGAAACATCTGCCAGTGGAGTTCAAGAGGAGCTGCAACTGGGGTTTACCCGCGTCTCCTCTCAATCCCATCACACTTTGGGGTTCTGCAACTAAAATTACAGTTATGTCTGCTGTGTCTTTCCGGTGTCTGACCCCCTTTGTTCTTCATTGTGACGTACTCCTCTGCAGATTCTTTTTGACCCGAGCTCAGTTTTATCCGATGCTAACAGAGGTGCTCTAGCCTGACGGTGCTGACCGGTTGCATGGTGTGTCTTGATTGGCTGCCCGTCTGTTCGTGTCTTTAGGTGGCTCTGCTTTTTACACAGTCCATCCTGAGAACCTCTGCCTTTGACTTTGCTGTCACTTAATGCAGCAGTTGAAGAGTTTGGATTCTAATGTTCTGATTTCTACCGTTCTAGTGCTGCAATCTTCATTTCTCTCTGTTTTGCATTTCTCTTTGCATCTTTCCTGCTAGATCAGTTTCCTGTTGCCACTGTAACAGATTATAACATACTCAGTGGCTGTAGGAGGTCCCGATTTGCTTGTCTGCGGGTGGTCTAGCCTTTGCTTGCTCTCTCTGTTTTCCTCTCCGTCAGTGCTGAGCCAGACCCTCTCAAATTTGAGCCCCTTCAGCCTCTTTTTGTTATGTTTCTCTGATTCCACCAGAAGAAGATTCTCATCCTAAAAAGTTCAGGGGGGGTAGGGACCCAGGGTACCTCTTGTCCCTGTCCCAAGGTCTAGCTAGGCAATACTTATCATATTTTCAAGTCTCTCTTTTTCATATAACAAAACACATTCATGGTCTCTTAGAGATGGAGATGCTGGCACCTTTGGGAGTCATTTCTGCCCACCTGTGCTCTTTTAAATTTTGAGGAATCTTTAGAATTTTGTTTTTGCAAATCTTTTTCAAACGATCCTCTCAACACATGCAAATGGTATTAGCATGTTCACAGAGTAGCGCTATGGAAGGAATGCCATGCTCTGTGACCAAGCCTGTATGTGACAGCTAATGCCATTTGATGGTGAAAATTGAGAGCCTTCCCCTGTGTTCAGGAATAGGACAGTTCAGGAATAGGACACAAACACCCATTCTTCCTGCTGAGAAGTTCTAGCCAGAGCGACTGGGCAAGGAAAAAAAAAGCAAAAGCAATTCAAATTGGGAAGAATTGGGAAGGAGGAAGTGAAATGGTCTCCATTAGTGGTAGTAAGGGGCTTCTCTACACCCGCAGCTTCTCCTGAGTCCTGTAGCTCCCTCAGACTACTTCGGACTAACTTGGCTCCTCCTTTGGCCCTTAGTCACGCCTGCCTCATCTCTCTGCTGGATCTTTGAGACGATCTTCTGGCTGTTCCTTTCTCTCCCGGCTTTCTTCTCTCAAACACACAACCCCTTACATTTCCTAAAAGTCTGTATCTCCAGGATGATTAGACTTTCCACATTCTAGAGAATTCTGCACATACTAGTGTTCACCACACCTTGCCTCTACTTTCCAGTTGATTTTTTTAAAAAACCAACTAGTCTGGATTTCTCAGGGGAAAGAACCAAATTTGATGCATCCTATGAGGGGTCCTTTGGGTTGTAATTTCCTTGAGGCTGGGGTTTTGTTTACTTCACACATCCCCAGCGTCTGACTTCAGGCTTTTCTTATCAGAGACGCTTAATAAATAGGTTCTTTGACTGGAGTGGTCTTTCAAAAACCCCAGGCAATCTGTTGAGGCAGAACTGGAACTGGTTTCCAGATTTGTTTCCTTGTAGCTTAAACCTTTCTCAGACTCCCAAGTAACTAAATAATCCCCAGGGCCTCTTTTCTGCAGTATATCCAGTTATACCTTTATCCCCATATCTCAAGAGCCACTTCCTTTCACGTTCTAAAATACAAAGTGAGCTTAACAAAAGAAGTCTTGAGGATTTTTCTGGGGTGTTGTCTCTCTAGTGCACAGTATAGCAAGCTCTGCTCTGTTTCCTAGATTTAAATGTGAAGAAATAAGCTCTGAGCAGCACAGAAAGGCACAGAGAGCTCACTAAAGGCATTGCGTTAGACTGTGGACTTCACAGGCTGGTTGTCTCTAGGATAGTTTTCTTAAAGGGGAAACTGCAAGTTAAAAGCCCACAAAGTTGCACCATGAAGGCTGAGATCAAATGTTTATTTGAACTTGAAACTTGAGTTGTGCTTTCTGTTTTAAGCTGGACTTGTTTGGAATAGAGCAGGAATACAGTTGGTCCCTTTGCTGTCAAGGAGGGCTCTAGAGGTGTGACTTCTAGACTTTAGTGTGCATTAGAGTCATGTGGGGGCTGGGGAGACGCAAGAGTGAGGACTCAAGCTCAGGTTCCCAGAACCCATGTAAGAGCTGGACAAAGCACGAGCACCTCTAGTGCTCCTAGGAGACGGGAGGGAGGGACAGGAGAATCCCCAGGCGCTAGCCCTGTGCACACAGTGGCGATGAGACCTTGTTTCAAACAAGGGAGAAGTTGAGAACTGAGACCTGAGGTTGTCCTCTGACCCTCACGCAGGCACCACGACATGCGTGCATCCACAGTCACTCCCTTAGACACACGCACATGCGCACACACAGACAGAAGAAAAATCTGTGAAGATTATGTTGAAACACCAATTCAGGACCCCATTCCAGGAAATTGTAATTCAGTAAGTTTGGAATGAGGCCCAAGAATAGGTATGTCTGTTAGTTTTGCATGTGGTCCTGATGTTATGAAGGACTGAGGGTAGAATTTCTTAACAGTGAGGCAGCTTGTTTTGGGGAGCAAACAACCCTTTCTTGGAGTGCTTGCACATTATGGGACGTTTAGCTGCATATCTAGACCCAAGGACTCATTCCACATTCGTCATGCTCACCTCCTCTCTAGTTTGGACAACTCTGTGTGTTTCCAGGCATTGCTGAATGTCTCCTGGTAGGTCGTGATCACTGCTAAAGACAAGGGTGCTTGGTCTAGGTGGCCGGTAGATCAAAGACTCATTTACCAAGCAGGTTGAGATGGGTCATAAGGTCTGTTTTAGTTTTGATGGGTTTCATTGGTTTACAGAGTGATGTGAAATAGTTCATTCTTTGCAATAAAAGACCTTGGGACTGATCAGCTTCCAAAAGTTGGTTTTGGGAGCCATGAACATGATCAAAGACAAGGAAAAGGACAAAGCATAGAGAGTAAGTATTTCAGAAAGCAGTGGAAGACTGGTCAGGAGAAAACATAGCTGACCATCAGAAAGATAAAGTGGCACCAGGTCCACAAATGACCCAGTGGACCTGGCTTCCAGGAGGCCATCTTGACCTTGATCTGTGAACATAGTGGTCACTGTATTAGTTACTTCTCTCATGCAGCGATAAATGTCATGGCCAAGCAACATAAAGAAGAAGATTTAGTACCCCATGGTGGGGAAGCACAGCAGCTAGAGCAGGGCCAGGGAGATCGTATTTTATCTACATGGAAAGTATATGGATGGAGCAGGAAGTAGGGCCAGTGCCGGGAGACCTCGAAGCTCACTCCCAGTGATGTACTTCTTCCAGCAAGGCTTCGTTTCCTAAAGATTTCATACCCTTTCCAAACAGCACCACTGACAGGGACACTGTAAAAAAACAAGATGACCACAGACCAAGAATGGTCTTTGAGTCACTGAAATATTATGGTTGTTCTGGGCTGAAATGTGCCACAAATATCAGCTTCATATTGGATTTCAGATTTAGAATTAATAGCAATAATTGGTTTCATATTGATTATACTTTTAAATGAAACTAGAATAACTGATCTGACATTACATTGCTAAAATTAATCTCAATGTGGTTTTACTTTTTGAAACATAGTTTCTAGAAAAAGTTACATGACTTATATGGCTTGCCTTGTGTCTCTGTTGGAAGGGTTTGAAGGATATGGCGGTTGTGAGGTCTAAAAACTGCTAATAGGGAGCTGAGTTAAGTGGGAAGTGATGAGAAACTGGTGATCACATCACAGCGCATGCGCTGGCTGTTCTTCACTCAGGCGTGGAAGACGGACGACTTATTGTGAGCTGGGATAGGGGACCTTGCTACAGAGCATATCCTTTGGGGGAGGGAAAGACTAGGGCTTGCTTGAAGCCAAGTATAAACCTCATTACATGCAAACCGGCACTCACCATGGGAGGGAAAAAGAAGGAAAAAGTATGGCTTGGAGAGACCGTCTTCAAACAGGCAGGAGGAGGAGGAGCAGAGGGGAGATGCACTGAACTTCGTACTCAGCTCCCGAGAGCCCCTTCTCCTGAGAATGGGAGTGAGGATCCTGTTTCAACAACAGTGCCTCCCGGGAGACTTGTCCTGGTGTTGAGATTAAAACTAAAGATCAAGTTTGGAGGTGGTAAAACACTCTGTTGAAGAATTTCAAGCCACGGGGTGATGGCTCGGAGGACCAGTTTTTAGTTCTCAGCACTTGGGTTGGTAGTTCACAGTTGCCTGTAACTCTAGCTCTAGGGGATCTGTGTGCAGCAAACAAGCACACATGCACACATGCATAAAATATAAACTAAAAAATAATCGTTTAAAAAGAATTTCACCCATAGTCCTGAGAGGCTTATAACCAAACACAAAACCCACACAATCCATATTCTTTATGGACACAGACTTGCAAAAGGAATTTGAAATTCTGTATGTGAAACTAGGTATCCAGAATCTATTGCTTGAATCTTGGGTGCTAAGACACCTGTGCCATGGTTCTCTGACTGTTGGCCCCTTGATGAACAGCATCAGCATCGTGTGAAGTGTGGCCAAATGTGCACACCCTCAGTTTTACTCAATCAGAAACTCTAGGTCCGGAGCTGCATTTTAACAAGCTCTTCTTGAAACTGCTTCGACCGAAAGGTGGAGAACCTGGTCCTGGTAGAATTGGATTGATTTTCTTATTCCAAGGGTCTTAACCCCGGGAAAATCAGTTCAAATTCTGTGTCATGGGCCCAGCAACCCAACATGTTGAAAACATCAGAAGATGGTTTTGATGAGCTACCAGGTTGGCAAATATTCCATATGAAAGACCAGATGGTAGACACTTTATACTTATCAAACCAAGGGACCCCACACACTTCTATTGTCACCCGAAATCAGCCACAATCATGACACCCAGGAAATGCATGGCTGTGCTCTGAGTACGTTCCCTGCACACTTGACCCATGGGCCATGGATCATCTAACTCTGCCTTAGAATCTAAGCCTTAGCCTTGGCTGTGACCTAGTTGTGTACGCTCCTATCATGATGATCCTGGTTTGCGTGCCCTCCCATCCTAGTGACACTTATTTGACTATAAGCCATCACAGAGGTCCAAGTCTGTGGGCATTTCTATCATTGTAATCCCAGTTTGCACATCTTTAATCATAGTGGGTTTGATTTCCATACCATCCATTCATGGTCTCTGTACCTTTTCACCATTGTGGTTTTGGTTTGCATATTGTCCTACCAGTTGGTGCTTTTTTGTTATGTTCATTAATTTGTTTGTTCATTCTTTCATTTGTTCGTTCATTCTTTAACCCAATACCTTTTCTTGGGTTGTAGATATTTGCCAGAATCTGAGCAGGCATCAGAGGTTGAGTGGTGGCTTCATGGACAGATCCTTCCTCACACCTCTCACAGTCTACCTAGTGTGGGGATAATTATTACACAGGTTACAATTTACTGTGGGTTGTGCTATAAATGGGGGTTGTGTGATTTGCCTTCTCCAGAGTCTATTCCACAGCCCAGCTAACACTCTGTGTTCTACTTCCTCCTGGCTTCCCCGACTACCCAGTTCTTTGTGAAGTTGAGGCAACTTTTGGGAACATTTCTGGTTACATCCCACCAGTTGCCTGGAGTTCTTTACAAATGGTTTATAGAGTTCTCCTCACCCACCACCAGGCTATAGCCATTTGTGAGTCAGCCCAGACCAGCTGGCTATATGGCACATGGGGCTGGGAGAGAAATCTGTTCTAGTTGTTGGGATGGAAATGCTGAAGCATGATGCAGGGGCTGCCAGGGTAGAAGGACGCGGCAGAAAGTACTTAGCCAGGAAGTCTTGTTTATTTGAAACTTGTACTTAAGCAGAACTCTGTGTATCTTTTGAAGGAATTCCTTAAGCCCTGAACATTCATTCCCAAATTTCCAACTAATTTGACTCACATTTCCATGCCTCCTGGGGCCCGAGGCTTGACATCTTCTTACCCTCTTCATAGGGTAAGCAGCAGCAGTATCACGGATAACTATTAAATGCAGAGTATAAGCCAGGCATTGCATGAAGTATTATCATGCACTCGTGCTGTGAAGAATGATGGTCTTTAGAGACACCCAGGAGCTCACCTCCGGAATCTGTAAATGTGTTACTTTACATGGTAAATGGGACTTTTGCTTCTGGTTAAGGTTCAGGACCTTGTAGCAGAAGGAATTGTGTTAGGACAGCCCATGAATATTCAAGAGCAGGGAGACTTTCCAGACTTCCACCAGAGAAAGTTATGAAGACAGAAGAACGGACAGCCAGCTTTGCTGCAGCACTGGCTTTGCAGACAGACTAAGGGGCCAGTGAGCCAAGGACTGGAGGTGGCTTCTCAGCTAGAAACACAAGGAAGTTGTTCCTCAGAGCCTCAAAAGGGAGTCCAGCCCTGCCAACCCCTTTGTTTTTAGTCTTCCTGAGATTAAAATCTCTTCAGTTCACACTTCTGAGCCACTATGTGAGATAATAAGAACAGATATTGTTTGAGCACCACCAAGTCAGTGGACAAGAGAATTAACACATCATGGCTGACCTCACTAAGTCATCCTCAGTCCTATACCCAGGAAGATGAACTCAAGGCTGACTCTTTGCTCAAGGTCATCTATTTATCAGATGGGACCATCGGTGTCAGAGCCACATTTGCAGTCAGGAAGCATAGTCCCTTGGTCTGGTACTCCCAGGGCATCTATAAGCGCAGCACAATACTTACAGCATACTCCCCATTAATGGCTTCTGCTCAGACTAAATGCATCGGCTAAGCCCAACAGATTGCCCCTTACTATTCAAGTGAGTTGTCGTTGCTGTTTTCATTTTCATAGAGAATGGACGGAGAATGCTGAAGAGTGTGTGCTGACTTTGTGGCCATCTTCTTTTAGACTGAATTCTACCACCACCCTTCTTCTTGCACAGGGCAAGCCCACAGGGGCTTTATGCATCCTAGCTGCATTACAGTGCCCAGAATAGTGCATGATGCATTGTAGATAGACTATAAATACCTTTGATTGGATGAATTAGTAGATGACATCCTCTCTATAACTATATCCATGAGACTGAGAGGGCTCACACACCTGTAGTAACTATCTGCAAACCTCTACCCATACTTCAGTAATCTGTAACTTGCCTTTGATGTCATGCATGAATGTCAAGTGCACAGCCCTGTGACCACCCAGGTCAAGCATGCATTTCTAGTACCCTGCTGTTGTGAATTTACTATTGATTCATTTTACCTGAGCTTGAATATCATGTAACATTTTAATTCTGTTACATTGCACATAGGGCTATATAGGTGTGATCTTTGTGCTGGCTTCTCTTATGCTAGCATGGCATTTTGAGGGTCGCTCATCACCCTGGATATAGAGAACTCTCTGTGTCTATGCTTTTCCCTCTAGTGTCTATGCTCTCCTATTTAGATGTAGTCCTTGTGGAGACTGTGACTGACCACTGCATTAGGGATCTTCATTTACATATGAGCCATACCTGGTGATTCAGGCTCAAAGTGTCTTCTTGGAAGTTTCAGAAGCCTAGAGTTCCCATGAGAGGGAGCTTCTCGTAGGTTGATGAGGCTCAATAAAAGAATAAATCAATGAGCACACAAGCAAATGCTTCTGTAATGATTTCTGGGTGTTAGACATCTCATGGAGCCTTACTGTCTATGAGCACTACAGTGCTGACTATTGTATATCTCGTATCTCACACAATTGAAATGATAACAGAAGTACTAGCTTAAGATGTAAGCACTGTTAACTCTAATCTATAAATCAATAATTTGGCACTAAAGGAGTTACCTGTTGGACCCAGGTGATAGGATTAATAACTGACTGACTGCTTGTCTGCAACCATCTGTTCGCCCACCTGCTCAGCTGCCTGTGAGCCATCCATTCTTAATGGTGATTGATGTTTCCTTGTAAAGGAAACACAGGTAAACGATAGGACATTGGAGAGACAGAGAAATGCATAAAGGAGAAATTACAACACAGGGGGTCACATTGTACTTCTACCAAAGCATAGCCATGCTTGAGATTTTGGAATATATTACCTGTCTGCATTAGTTTCTGCGTATGGTTTGCTGTTTCTTTGACATAGTTATAATCACAGTGCACACAAAAATTATACCTTAGTCCGTGAAACTTTAAAGAAAACTTCTATTAGCATCTATTAGTCATACACAGTAGGTTTCATTATGACAGTCTCACACATGTATATAATGTATTTTGATCATATTCACCCCTGATCCTCTCCTGTCCCCTTTCCATTCCTGACAACCCCTTCCTCTTCCCAACCAGTCTCCATGTTACTCTCCTGTCTTAATTTATTTTTGGTGACCCAATGAGCTTAGTTAGGGCTGCTTACAGGAGAAAGGTAAGAAGCTGTTTCTAGGAGCACCTTGCCAGCAGCTATGCTACTGAACGAAATGCTTTTCCTTCCCCGGGAGCCGTGTTCTGCTCAGTGGTTGTGCTCTACTCCATCCAGCTGATACCTGGTGTTGTGTGCTGTGGGCAGTGTTTGGTGAGCTCCCACCAAGCACCAAGCATTGTACAGAGCTCACGTTACTTTCCATCAGGTTCCACTCTCTCCTCCCTGATTTGGCTTCCTTGAGCCTTAATGTGCAAGGGGCACCATCTCTACCCTAAAGTATTAGTGTTGCTGGATCATGGGCCTCGAATAGACTCCTAGCCCTGCTGCTGCTGGGTTACTTTTTAATTAGTAAAAGAACCAAATCACTAAAACAGCAGTTCTCTGCTGATTCCCTATACCCCTTGCTCAGCAGGAAGCCTGGGTAGCCAAGCACAGCAAGGGCTGAACACATCATCCCAGGTGAGGAGGCAGAGGGTGGGTTTCCTGTCGACATACTCCTGAAGGTCAGAACTTGATTTCCATCCAGGAAGAGCCATCAAGCCCACTCTGAGCTTTCACTGGGAGGGTGAGAGAGTGTAAGAAGTTGAAATAGGGAGGACAAGCTGCCACAGTTGTTTCCCCTGGGGTCAGAGGTGGCAGCTGGTGGGAGGCCCTGAGGTAGACAGGAAAAGTTGCTCCTTAACTCACAGATGGGGGATGTTTTCCAGGGATTGTGGACCTGAGGTTGATTTCAGGGTGGTACATGAATGTGAACCCAGCCTGATCTCTGCTTTCCAGCATCATATATCTTTGTGTTCCCCCAAACTGGGAAGAGGTAAAGTCGATGAAGTGCTCACCTAGCAAGCATGCGGACCTGGGGTAGAGCCCCAGAACCCAGTTAAAATTCTCAGTGTGATGGTGTTAGAACCCCAGCACTTTGGAAGTGGAGATGGGAGGATTCTTGGAGGCTCACTAGCTGGCCAGCTTAGACCAGTCGCTGCGAAAAGTGAATGGAATCTGAGAAATGACACCCAAGGTTGACCTCTGGCTTCTACCTGCACACACATTTGCACACACACACACACACACACACACACACACACACACACGCGCGCGCGCGCTTGCGTGCACGTGTATTTGCACGTGTAGGAACATGCAGTCACATGTGAACACCACAAACGCTCCCTGTAAAGTCCAGATTTAAATGGATGGGAGCTTTATGCAGTGGTTGAGACAGACCATGCCTGGAGGCCCCCAGCAGTTGCTGAGCGTCTTGAAGGAAGGATGACGTCAAGCAGTGTGCAGTGGGGAGAAGTTGAGTAGTTGTCTGAGCCGACATGAATCGGCACCCATTCTGTTCCCTGTGCCTTTCACATGCCTGTCTCTGTGTTCATTCACTCATCCCATAAATATTGATTCACAGCTGTAGGCTCAGCATCCCAGATTCAGTAATGAGCAAGCCCCTGCTGGGGTCGGGTGGGAGTCCCCGAGGGCAGTGGATGCCACCATTTATTGGCACTTACAGAGTCCCGCAGGACACAGGGGTGTGTTTGTCATCTCAGCACTCAGGGTGGAGGCAGGAAGATCAGAAACTGTTGGGAGTTAATGGCTGCTTTGGGGAGGGAGAGAGATTTTCTTCAGTTTCTGCCTTGGATCCTTACAAGTGCTTCCTCACTCATGCACCCACCAGCAATTCTAAACCTACAGGCTCACGTGGTGAGTTCAAGGACAGTGTGAACTGCAGAGACCTGCCTCAACCAACACAGGAGCAAACAAAACATACGTATTTCTGGTACACACCTCAGACCTATACCCGATCAATACTGTGGGTACACACCTCAGACCTATACCCGATCAATACTATGGGTACACACCTCAGACCTATACCTGATCAATACTGTGGGTACACACCTCAGACCTATACCTGATCAATACTGTGGGTACACACCTCAGACTTATACCCGATCAATACTGTGGGTACTCACCTCAGACTTATACCCGATCAATACTGTGGGTACACACCTCAGACCTATACCCGATCAATACTGTGGGTACACACCTCAGACCTATACCCGATCAATACTGTGGGTACCCACCTCAGACCTATACCCGATCAATACTGTGGATACACACCTCAGACTTATACCTGATCAATACTGTGGGTACACACCTCAGACCTATACCCGATCAATACTGTGGGTACACACCTCAGACCTATACCCGATCAATACTATGGGTACACACCTCAGACCTTTACCCGATCAATACTGTGGAGAGAGGTGTGGAAGTGGGCTGAACTGTGTTGTGTGCATGTGTATATGCATGATTGTGGTGGCAGTGAAGACCTGCCCACAGGAGTCTGGCTTCAGCTGGACAGTGGCGGCACACGCCTTTAATTCCAGCACTCTGGAGGCAGAGGCAGGCGGATCTCTGTGAGTTCGAGGCCAACCTGGTCTACAGAGCTAGTTCCAGGACAGGCAAGGCTGTTACACAGAGAATCCCCATCTTTAATCACAGGAAATGGGTTTTGATGATCAACATTGCTAATCAGGCAGAGTGGACCATGGTCCTGTGACAAATGCAGGATCAGAGCGGGTGGACTTTGTAATGTTGAGGGTGAACTCGCTGCATTCATTGTCGTCACAGTAAGGGAATTTTGGGCTGGGTGTGGTGACACTTGCCTGTAGTTACAGCCCTTTGGAGGCAGAGAGAGAAGAATCTGGTGGCCACAGTTAGCCTCAACTATGTAGAATGGGCTTCACGAGACCCTGTGTCAAAAACAAAATAAAACCAGAACTCAACTGACTAGATTAAATGTGTTGAGGGAACATTGCACCCCATCTTTAATTCTCATCACGTATGCAGAAGATACTGTGTTTATCTCAGTCTCTGTGGAGACACAGAAAGGCTTAGTAACTCCCCAAAGTCACCCAGCTTGTAGACAGCAGAGCTGGGTTCTTAGTGCACTTTGTCACTACCTCCTTCCTGGAGTAAGTGAGAGGAAAGAAAAGCATGCCAAAGGCAGTAAGCACACAGAATGAGCCTGTTAGCCCTTGGGGAGGTCTTCACATGATTGCCAAGTGCTACCCATGGGGGTTGCTCTGTAGTCTCAGAGGAGGCTTCTGGAAGCCTCTAGAAAAATGGACAGCAATGCCATCCTGCCCAGCTCTGCAGGACATCTACCAGTTAGGATTTGGAGATAGCCCAATGAGCTTGTCTCACAGGTGTCACAGGTTACCCTAGTGCTATTAAATCATTCTGTGGAAGATGAGTCGAGGCAGCACCCCGTCCCTGGCCTGTGCTGTGGGTGGGGACTCTGGCCCCGTCACCAAACACAGTACGCTGGCGTTGTTCCCAAAATATTTCCAGGAGGTGGGCGCTCAGGTTTGCACCTGCTGCGGTTCTGTCCTTTGCTTCCAGATGTGTGCAGAGCACAGCTGTGGGCTGGGATGTGGCTCTTGGTTTCTTCTCTCGAAGGGAGTTAGGACTGACTTCATAAAGGAAAGTAGGAAGATGAGGTGTCCTTAAAAGAACCCACTGAGCTGTAGGGACAGTGGCTCCATGAAAGAAGCCACCAGCCTCAGCTTTGTCCTACATCTGCCCTCCGTGTGCTGAGCCCCCTTACATCAGTGGGCACTGGTCCGAGAAGGTTCTGGTGCACCTGGCTGAAGATAGCCCTGCCAGGGAGCACACAGGGCCACTGTGACAGACAGGAGTATTCCTGAGAATGGGGGGCACACAGGGCCACTGTGACAGACAGGAGTATTCCTGAGAATGGGGGGCACACAGGGCCACTGTGACAGACAGGAGTATTTCTGACGGGGCGGGGGGCGGGGAGGCTCATGTGGTGGCAGAGAAGCAGGCATCGCTAAGAAGGTAATTAGCACTTTCCTCTGATTAGCAGCCAGAGAATTATTGAAAGGGATTAGATGGAAACTGTGAAGAGATGCAGGCAGCTGAGAGGTGAGAGGAAGGTATTGCTTTTCCCTGGCTCAGGAATAAGGACATGTTTTCTAAGCAGGGAATCACCCTCACCTCAGTGGCTCCCTTTCAGAGCCTCATGCTTGCCCCTTACCACAGGGCCTTTGCACACGAGCTGTTGCCACAGAGCCATTGCCTCTCCTACAGGATGACACCTCCGGCATGTGCGTTCTGGAGGGCTCTGGTCATCTAGATCTGTCCATGGGCCTCCACTGGGGCTCCTTAAAACACCATAAACTTTTTTGATAAAATGCAAGCAGCAAGAGCAATCTCAGATCTGTGTGGCAACCTGATCCGTGCTGTCTCCTCCACCTCAGCCATAAGCTCTGTGGGCATGGCTTCCATGGCTGCCCTTGTAGAGCACTGTGTCCCAGCCTCTGACACAGCGCCTGGCTCAGAGAGGCGAGGAGGGTGGGCCAGACGACGAGAATTGGAGGCAGATCAGCTAGGCCGTGCTGGCTTCCGGCCTTGGTAGCTTCCAAGGTACCCACTCGTCACCATTCCCAGGAATCTCCGGGGGTCTACAGCATGAGGTGACTTTAACAAGACCACATGGCTCATGTGTGGTGACACCAGGATCCCTTGGAATTCTTGAGGATCTGTTCTCTATCCTTTGCTTTAAATGTGGCTATGATAATGCTTTGTGGGAGAAGGTTTTGTTTTGTTTCTTTAAATTAAAACAGGGACAAAACCCAAAATGATGAAAATGAAGGAACGGGAACAAGGGATTGTTTTCAGACACCTCATTTCCAAGACAGCTTGCGTTGGAGACCTGTCACTCTCAATCACCTGGCACGAAGCTCATGCTTACCTCGTGGCAGCCAGGAAGTGTTTTGTATCTTGATCACTTTAAGCAGCAGAACGTTCCCAGGTTGACAGCGGAAGCTTGAGGGGTGGTGTAGAAAGATGGGATCAGCACCTGGCAAGGACCGTCTCACACCTGTTTGATTCCACCCAGCGGTGTTATAGCTTGTTACGGTTCCTGGCTTGTCCAAGTTGGATATTTCCCCTGATGTCACTGGAGCCATTTGCTCACTGTGACACACTAAACACTGTGACACTTGCAAAACAAGCCGGTGACCCCCAAACCAAACAGTAAAGGACCCTACTGTGTGCTGTAGATAAGGCGATTGGTGCAGCAGAGTGAGAGAGACACAGCGGAGCTTCAGACAGCCCCTGCTTCTCTGGAGCATTTGGCCAGGGAGGGCAGACCCACTCACAAATAATGTCTGCACGTAGTTCAGTCTCAGGCTTGTGAGATGTCATGAAGACTTATGGAAAGCGAGGAGGAAGGGCGTTGGCCTGATCCAGGAGATGATGCAAGCCACTCCGGAGGAAAAGAGGATCCAATTGGTGAAGTTTTACCATGCAAGCATGGGTACCTGAATTCAAATCCCAGAACCCACCTAAAAATGTCAGGCAGTGGGGCTCATGCTTGTAACCCCAGCATTAGGGAGACAGAGATGGAAATCCTTACTTTCCCTGACCAGCCAGCCTAGTTTATTCTACAAGTTCCAGGTCAGTAAAGATGGCATCTAAGGATACCATCTGGTGTTAACCTCTGCCTTACACACACATACACACACATGCACACGTGCTGCACACAAGCATAGACAGACAGACAGACAGACACACACACGGAAAGGAGAAAAGCAGGATCCGGCAATGAAAGGCTGTACAAAACCTAGGCTGGAAAGGAAAGAAAGATAGCAGCAAAGGCCTGTGGCCTGCACAAGGGAGCTGGGAAAGCCCTGCAGCTAGAGAAGGGAGCTCAGACTCCACTCACACGTGCAGGCCATGTGCCCATTTCTTCTATTTGCCCTGAGATCCAGTTGGCACTATTTGGCTCTATGGTCTACACCACAGTGGAGGGAAGCCCAGGCTGTTGAGAAGGTGAAACTCTACCCTGGTTCAGGTAATGTGTTTATGGAGAGCACATTGGGGATGTCACGAAACCTACCCCAACCCAGCAGACACCCTGCAGAATAGGAGTGCCATGATCCCAGGAAGGACCACAGTGTCACCCTACTGTTTGCTTTCAAGGCAGTCTTCCTCACAGTTGGTCCTTCCTTGATGTGAAGAACAAACAACACATGGGCCTAGAGAGAGGACTCTGGTTGCTGGATTCTGGGACTTGGGCTGTACCCTGACATGATACTGATTCATTTATCCAGAGTGGAGGACATTGGGTGTTGAGTAGAGGATTTATCTAAAGGCAAAGGACTCATTCAAACCCAAATTTCTTTTGTGTGCTGATGGAATCTCTTTTTATTATTCGTGATCTGAATATTTGCTTGTCCAGGGGTTAAAAAGATGGATAGAGGCCAAGACTGCATGCATCTCACGTGAGCTTTAGAAATGGAGGTACCTTTGGTTTTTTATAAGCAAACAAATGTGGTGTACGGTTTGTAATGAGCTCTATTTTCTGCCTTCCTCAACTTTAAGGGTTCTGGAACTACAGAATATGAAAGATCGTAAGTGAGTCAGGCAGAGCCACCATGTGCACATCCACGTCACAGTGTATGCGAGTCAGGCAGAGACACCGTGTGCACATCCATGTCACAGTGTATGCGAGTCAGGCAGAGACACCGTGTGCACATCCACGTCACAGTGTATGCGAGTCAGGCAGAGACACCGTGTGCACATCCATGTCACAGTGTATACGAGTCAGGCAGAGACACCGTGTGCACATCCATGTCATAGTGTATGCGAGTCAGGCAGAGACACCGTGTGCACATCCACGTCACAGTGTATGCGAGTCAGGCAGAGACACCGTGTGCACATCCATGTCACAGTGTATACGAGTCAGGCAGAGACACCGTGTGCACATCCATGTCATAGTGTATGCGAGTCAGGCAGAGACACCGTGTGCACATCCATGTCATAGTGTATGCGAGTCAGGCAGAGACACCGTGTGCACATCCACGTCACAGTGTATGCGAGTCAGGCAGAGACACCGTGTGCACATCCATGTCACAGTGTATGCGAGTCAGGCAGAGACACCGTGTGCACATCCATGTCACAGTGTATGCGAGTCAGGCAGAGACACCGTGTGCACATCCACGTCACAGTGTATGCGAGTCAGGCAGAGACACCGTGTGCACATCCATGTCACAGTGTATGCGAGTCAGGCAGAGACACCGTGTGCACATCCACGTCACAGTGTATGCGAGTCAGGCAGAGACACCGTGTGCACGTCCACGTCATAGTGTATGCGAGTCAGGCAGAGACACCGTGTGCACATCCACGTCACAGTGTATGCGAGTCAGGCAGAGACACCGTGTGCACATCCACGTCATAGTGTATGCGAGTCAGGCAGAGACACCGTGTGCACATCCATGTCACAGTGTATACGAGTCAGGCAGAGACACCGTGTGCACATCCATGTCACAGTGTATGCGAGTCAGGCAGAGACACCGTGTGCACATCCACGTCACAGTGTATACGAGTCAGGCAGAGACACCGTGTGCACATCCACGTCACAGTGTATGCGAGTCAGGCAGAGACACCGTGTGCACATCCACGTCACAGTGTATGCGAGTCAGGCAGAGCCACCGTGTGCACATCCACGTCACAGTGTATGCGAGTCAGGCAGAGACACCGTGTGCACATCCATGTCACAGTGTATGCGAGTCAGGCAGAGCCACCGTGTGCACATCCATGTCATAGTGTATGCGAGTCAGGCAGAGACACCATGTGCACATCCATGTCACAGTGTATACGAGTCAGGCAGAGCCACCATGTGCACATCCATGTCACAGTGCATGCGAGTCAGGCAGAGACACCGTGTGCGCATCCATGTCACACCCTTGCAACCCCAGAGTATCTCATCTGCTGCTCTTCATCTACCTCCAGTGCAATTTAACCTTTGCTTTCTCCCTGTTCTCTAAGAAATGAGACACAATTAGTTTTTATGTTTTCCTTGAAAAGGAAATGGGCAGTTCTGAAAAAAGAGCTCAGGGAACTTGAGTGTGGTGAAGGTGCCCTGCAAGCATGAACTAGGAATTAACTAGAAGGGAAATGCATTCACTCTGTCTTCTTTTTGAATGCATAGGGCCACTTAGGACACCCAGTGTCAAGCTTAGGAGAAAAGATGAAGAGACCTAGAGGCTTGGGAAGGGTGGGAGGCACGGGGAGCTCTCTGAACCCGGTCTTCAAAAACAGTCTTCTCTATTTCTAAAATACCCTCAGGTCTGAGAAGCCTATGGTGGTTACAATGTGTCTGACTTGTTTCTCTAGCGCTTCTATGCAGGTCTGAGAAGCCTATGGTGGTTACAATGTGTCTGACTTGTTTCTCTGGTGCGTCTATGCAGTGCCACGGTCTGGCTTCTGCGTTTGCCCACTACAGAGTTGGCAGGGACTGTTCTGCTCCTCTGTGCTGTACAGCAGTGTCATCCAGCCTCCATCTGGACGCGGGACCACTTCTCCTTACTCCTTTGGTTTCTGAGCCACTACTCTTCCCTGCTCTCTCCCCTGTCCCTTCATGGCGCCTGCTTTTTCCTTACATGAATTCTCTCCTGGTGCTGACTGCATTTGCTAATGGCTCTTCCTCTCTTCCCTGACTCTCCTCATCCCTCCCGTGTTATGAGATGTCTGTAGAGCCCTCTTTCTCTCAGACTGCAGCTGACATTGCTCACCTGGCCTCCGCCATGTGTTTTTAATGCTCCCGACGAGAGGGATGGTGAGCATATAGCCTCTGAGCTCCAAGCACACTGCATTTCCTTCCTCTTTTCCTGGCCCTTGTTTATGCATTCACAATCTGTAGGTCAGCCATGCTGCTGCTTTCCAGGGATAGCTGTGCGAAAGAAAGCCCAGCTTGCTCTCCACTTTGTAACAGCACCTCCATTTCCTCTTCTCTGAGGCTTCCCTGCTTCTCCACACCCAGTACCCCAGCCTATCCTATCATCTGGCTGCCAGGGCCGGTTGAATAGACTTCCTGAACATCCAGCAGACTTTCGTTCTCCTCCGCTGTTCTGGCACTTTCCTGGTTCAGATCTCCTCTTCCCCATGATTTGGCTCAGTGTCTTTTTGGCCTGCTCATCTAGTGACCACTTTGTTCTTCCTCCAGGACGTCCTTCACAGGCTAGGCCGAGCGAGGCTTCTCTGGGGCAGCAAGCCAGTCACATAACACCTCTTAGAATTCTTTAGTGGTCGCTCCTCACCAAGCCTAGCAAACACGATCATCTTTTTACTTGGCTGCTCTGGGTCTCTCCAGATCCCTTTCCTCCCTCATTTTGTAGCCGTTGTGTCCCTTTCTTCCAAGACCAATTTAAATGTCTTCAGTTCGGTTCTACGAATACAAATATTGAGTTTCTGTCTGTTTTAGGCTCTGTTACACATGCTTGCAATATATCAATGAACAAATAAAACCACCTTTGACCTCTGGTGCTTATAGCCTGTCATACAGCTAACACAGCACTCGGCCAGGAAAGGGCACAAGGAAACCATTCAAGAGTTAAGGGTGATATCGTTCATGCAACCAACTTCTTAAAATTTTTTTAAAGCCTTAATTATTTAATACATATGTGCTCATTGGTGCCTATTTTCCATGTATGTTCAGGTGCTCCTGGAGGCCAGCAGACAGTGCTGGATTCATTCGAGTTATAATCACAGGCTGTTATAAGCTGTCTGGCATGGGTGTTGGGAACAGAGTTAGGTCCTTTGGAAGAGCAGCAGCACTTTTAATTGCTGAACCATCTGTCTAGCCCCACCAATTTCCTTCAATGCTTGTTATTAGCAGATGTATATATGCTAATATATAATTAAATATATTTAACAAAGCTACTTGTTTCATAATGATATTTTGCTGCAGGATATCACATATTTTAAGCAAATCCACTTCTATTATCCTCTCCTCCTACTCCCATACTCCTCACCATCCTCTTCCCAAATAGTCAGTCTCCTTTCTACTTTCACATACTGTGTGCATGCATATATACCTATGATACCTATCTATCTGTCTGTCTATGCATGTATACCTATAATACCTATCTGTGTGTCTGTCTATGCATGTATAAATATACATACCTGTGTGCCTGTCTATGCATGTATACATATGATACATATCTGTGTGTCTATGCATGTATACTTATGATACATATCTATGTGCCTGATTATGTATGTATACAAATGATACCTACATATGTGTCTGTCTATGCATGTATACAAATGATACCTACCTATGTGTCTGTCTATGCATATATATATATGATACCTACTTATGTGTCTGTCTATGCATGTATACATGTGATACCTACCTATGTGTCTGTCTATGTGTGTATACATATGATACCTACTTATGTGTCTGTCTATGCATGTATACATGTGATACCTACCTATGTGTCTGTCTATGTGTGTATACATGTGATACCTACCTATTTGTCTGTCTATGCATGTATACATGTGATACCTACCTATGTGTCTGTATGTCTATACATAACTTAGGTTCCACATAAGAGAGAGAACATGCTGTATTTGTCATTTGGGGAGAAGAATGCATTAAAAACGCAGTATATGTGGATCATAGAACCTATTTCAAGGTCTACAGTGTGAGCGGCCGAACATGGACCTGCCCTGGTGTCCTCGCTCTGTGCTCCTTCCTGCTTTGCTTGCCATCCCCAGTGTGCATTTGATCTTTTCTCTGCATCTTTGCACACCTACCTCTGCTGTCTCCAGAATGTTCTAACATTTGTCTGGTTTCTTTCCGTTCAGAAGCAGCTCAGGATCCCCTTGTCTTCAGCATACACAGCTTTCTTTGACTATAGTTCTCAGCTGGATGATCCCAAGTGTGGCTGTGCTCCGTGGCTTCTTTCATGGGTGAAACTAGAGGCCAGGGAGGTCTCAGTCTTTAGCTCAATCTTCTCATATATAACATGGGAAGAAAGAGAGTTTTCTATTGATTTCCCATGGCTGTTTTAAAATCTGTAGTATCTGTTGTAATGGCTAATTTTACTTGTGAACCTGACAGGATCTGGAAAAGTCTGAAGGAGGGGCCTCTGGGCAAGGCTGTGGGAAATTATTTTGATTCTGTTCATTGCTGTTGGGAGCATTTTAACTGTAGGCAAGGCCACAGGGGATCCTGAGCAGGATAGATTGAATATAGTTAAGCACTAATATGTGTGCATTGCTCCCTGCTTCTTGACTGGGTGCCAGGGGACCATCTGGTTCAAGCCCCTGCTTCTCTGACTTCCCCACCACAATGAACAGTGCTCAAACTGTGAGCCCAAATAAGCCCTTTCTCCTCTAAGTTGCCTTGGTCAGGGTGTTCTACCACAGCAGCTGCAGCAGCTGAGACACAGGGCCTTGCTAAGAGCTGGGGCATCTGTGCCCGATTTCTGTTAGGACTCCTCCTACAGCCTCTGAGCCTTCTGCTTACAGGGACACTTTCCAGCCTGAGGTGAGGGGGAGGTCGCGGTGTGGGGTGTGGGGGTGCTTTCTGATTGACTCTTGCCTGATGCTATCTGAGAGTGTGACTGTCAGCGTGAAGCTTCAGGGCTGAGCACAGATATAAATGGACCACCATTGATTTTGTTTTTCTCTTTTCAAACAGTAATTTGGAACCCTTTACAGAGACCAGCATCCAATTTCCCCTTTTATATCACTTCTCAGAAAGACACTCAAACTCTCCATTTTTCTGTTAAAACCCCTCCCTTCCTACCTTTGTTCATGCTACTGATTCCGTCTGTACTCGGAACTCAATGTGGTAGTGAATGCTGGTCACATTTTCCCTTTTTGCGATCATCAAGAGGGGCTCAGATGAGCAGCCTGGGTTACTGGAGGGAGCCAACAAATATTAGCTTTTCACAGGAATGTAGGAATGCACACGCATGCGCTGAACCTAAATATACACACGGGGATAAGTGCTGCTCTATTAAATGGATGGTAATGGTCTATATTTGGTCTGTGGGCCCCAAGGGTGTGTAGGAGAGATGCATAAATCTGATGCTATAAGGTCCTCAATCTACATAGGAGATGTGTGATTTGTTAGCATCAGTGGGAAAGTGAGTAGCAAGCAGAATATTCTGCTCAAGTAAAAGGTTGCTAAATTTGCTGGCGTGCATTCAGGCTTCATTTTTCTTCTGTGGATGCATGACTTATAGAGGAAGAAGCTGGCAGCGGCCAGAAACGCTGCTTTGGAAGTGCGATCTCCAGGTGCTATGTGAATATAAGCTCTGGGAGCCATTATTGGGCCAAGATATGAAAGAAACAAATTAAATGGATAAATGGGAAGTGTGTGTCATGCCAGGGCAAGCAAAGGCTTCGAGATACAGCGGCATTCAAACAAATGTGTTTTGTCATTAATATGACCTCCTTCATGGGGTACGTATGTGATGAGGGCTGTATCCCCACGCCTCCCCATGCTGCTTTCTGCTGGTATTTTGTCACAATGATGAGAAAAGCAACTACTAGAGGGATGTACCAGGATTAAATGAGACAATGTAGAAGAAGCGATTGACACAATACATACAAATAGAAGAGTGGACACAAGCTCACCCGTGTTCATTATCACACTGATATCAGTGGTGGTGGTTTCCCTGTCGTCTAGCAGAAGAAACTGTAGCTTAATGAAATTGGATCACTTTCTCAAGTTCATACATGTAGTATGGGGAAGAACCAAGAATAGGACTCAGTGTCACCCCAGAACCCCAGGCTTCCTATGGCTACAACCCCCTGGGCATAGTCTTTGTTCTTGAAAGCAGTTATAGTCCCAGGCTCCCACTAATCTACTTTCTGTCCCATGGGTTCGCCTGTTCAGGACGTGTGGTTTCAATGGCATCTCACAGTGCCTGTGACTTGTGTTTGGCTGCTGTCACTGAAGGGAAGAAGAAAAAGTGGTGTGGCCTGGTTGTGAGCTAGAGAGCAGAATATCTCACATGTGGTCCCTGTGCTAAGGAGGGCTGAGAGTCAGCTCTCACAGCAACCAGGACACTCCCCCCCCCCCCCCCCGCAATACATTTCTGGGTTTGGATGGACAAGTGTTCCTCTTTGTCTGAAGATGACAAGAACATGCATGTGCATTCATTGCTTGCTTTCAGGCCCTGAGGATTTGCAGGAGAGTCCCATATTTCAGCACCTCAGCTCTGCCTCTCACCTCCTTCTCTCAATACCTCCCCTCCCTGCGGCTCTCATCACACCCAGCCCCAACCCTAGCTCAGCCATTCTGTTTCTCTTGCTGAATGTCCATTATTATTTCACTTTCTCACACCCACAGCTTCATTAATGCATTAATCTATCCACATACCCCTCCATCATTGTATGCATCCACTCATAATGCATTCCTCTGTCTCTGTTCATCCATGCTCCTATCCATTAATCATTGTACCCATTGTCCACTACCCATCCACCCATCCTTCAATCTATTATGTATCTGCCCATCCATTTATCCAACTACACATTTTCTTTTTCAATCCCTTGATCCACTCATTATTAATATCTTGATTCATTTATCACTCTATTCATTTACCCATCCACGCATTCATACATCTCCACCATCCATCTATCAGTTTATTAATTCATCCATCTATCTACCCCTCCATGCACAGGTCCCTTTGTGTATGTGATTATCTATCCCTGTATCCACTCTACACCCATTCATTATCCCTCCATTTTTGCATTTATCCACACATGCATTCATGCATGCATCTACATTCATTTTTATATATATTCACCTGTGTATCAATCCATGCATGAATCCACCCACCCCTGAATCCACCCATATATTCATTTTCAGTTTCTTTATATGCCCTTCCCTGTGTACATAATTCATCCACGCACCTGTCTATCCATCCCTCTTTCCATCCCTCTATCCATCCCTCTCTGCATCCTTCCATTTCAGGATATATCCATTCATCCACAAGTCCATTCATTCCTATGTCTCTGCATCCTTCCCTTCACCTATCCATTTACTTGTATCTTCAGCTAAAATGTTCTGAGCTTCATCATGTACCAGGAGTAGGGCCGGGTATTGTTGCTGCGGAAATGAATTGACATTAATCTGGTCGCATAGAAACAGATATTTAAATAGACACTTAAAATACAAGATCAACAATAGAAGTCTGGACAGTGTGTTCTGGGAGCACCATGGGGTGGGAGGGAGAGAGGAGGTGGCATCCGCTTGTCATTTGCTGATCAGGCTCGTGCATAGGTCTCTCGTTTAGTATTTCACAGAGTAGGGCTCATCACCATGTCATGGAGGCTCCTACACCCTTTGGACAACCAGGATACCATGAAGTCCATTCTGCCTGAACATTGCAGCAGGAACTGTTCCAGAAGGCAGCTGTATTATCTCGGGGCTAAAGAGCAGATGCGGTGGGTCCCTGGATGACTGGCAGTTACCTCTCAAGGCTCTTCCTATGCTGAGTGGTTCCAGCTCTTTCAGGAGTGGGACGCTTCACCCCATTGTGGCCTCTCTTCCTTCCCTCCCACGCAGCAGGTTCTAAATCACAGCTTCTCCCCAACTGGCTTTGTTGGATGAGACGATGGGGACTGACAGGCTGTGACATGCAACTGTCTCAGCTGGGAGTGCCTGATGGAAACACAGGGTGAGGATGTCAGGCAGTAGATGCCTCTGTGTGTCATGTTGTGCTTCTCCCTGGTGCAGACAGAACTCACCCAGTGCCATGGGCCAGGCATATTCACACTAAAACCTGCAGGTCTGAACCTCCATGCAGACAGACACTAGCTGTGTGACCTTGGACTTGTGACTTAACCTCTACAGCTCACAGCAGGGCTGTGGACCGGCAGCATTGGCATCACTTGGAAGCTTGTTAGCAATGCGTCAGTCCAGTTTGCTGAATTGCATTTTAACAAGATTCCTGCAAATGATTCCTATGCTCCTTAAAGTCAGGAAGCCACCCCTTCTCTTCCTTAACTGAAGCTGGAGATGGAATACATTCCCTCAAAGTCAGATCAATCATTAACCATGTTTGAATCTTTCCTAGAGGTTTGGCCAATCATTTTCAATGCTGGGTGCAAAAAGGGATCCTGGGAGGTGGGACTGTGCCCAATCCCTGGTACATTTGTATGTGCCATTTGCGTCAGTTAGGACACACAGGAAAGAGTCACAGGGAGACTTTGTTTTTATTTGCTGTGTTGCTATTCAGGTGGGCTGTTCTGTTTGGGTTTTCTGTCATCACTGTGGTTGATTCTTTCGTGATTCCACAGCCATAACAATAACAGCTCTCATTAACGACATTTTCGGTTAATGACGCGTTCGGTGTGTGAGCAGCAGTGCTGTGTGCATTCTTCCAATCACAACAACCTTCCGAAAGTGAGGACAGCCTCGGAGTGATGAGGACGTCTGTCCAAGCCTCAGGCGCCAGTCAGAGGTGCGCTCTAGCTGATACCATCTGTGCCTTTGCGACCGTGAACCTGGGATGGGAAGATGGAAATACTAGCCAGGCAAGGATGAAGAGCAGAGGCCGATCCCCAGAATCCACAGGAAACCCACATGTGGCTGTGCACATTTGTAATATGTACAGCACTGAGAGGCTTAGATAGGAAGACTCTCTGGGGCTCATTGGTCAGGTGATCAATCCAGATCAGTGAGTTCCAGTGAGAGACCCTGTCTCTTTTTTTGGTTTTTTTGAGACAGGGTTTTTCTGTGGTTTTGGAGCCTATCCTGAAACTAGTTCTTGTAGACCAGGCTGGTCTCGAACTCACAGAGATCCGCCTGCCTCTGCCTCCTGAGTGCTGGGATTAAAGGCGTGCGCCACCACCACCCGTCTTAAAGAGTAAGGTGGGGAGTGGCTGAGGAAGGCAGCAGCCTCACTCAGCAAAGGCCGTCATAACCATGCACCTGCCTCATGAAATCATGTGTACTCATGGAGCAGGGGACAATTTCCTCTGGAGGCCGGGGTCTCAGGGTGCTTCATAGACATTTCAAAGACCAGGGGACATTTTTGAAGAGGTCATTTTACTCTACTATTTACCGTGAGGACTTATGGGAAAGCCGGGGATGATGTTTTTCCAGAACTAAAGTTGCCTCCTTTTCACAGCCCGGGATGATGTCTTAATGAACACACAACTTGTTTGTGTCTCCTCGGTGTAGCGGCCTAATGACAAGCCACTATTATTGGTGGCAACTTGTCAAGTCTCACGTCTATGTTGCAGCAGCTGTGGCTGTCAGGCTGTCTGAGAAGAGCCGATCTCAGCAGTGTATCACAGAAAAAACGAGAAAGAAAAGAGGGATGGAGAGCTCATGAGGCAGAGAGGGAGGTGAGCGGAGGCAGCAGGTGTCTGGGGGGAAGAGTGTGGACAAGGACAGTGAAGACAGCAGAAGCAATAGGCTAGTTTGAGTTCTTTTGATCCAAGTTCGTCAAGATGAGTGGAGACCATTAGATTATTCTCTGCTTTTTACTCTGCTCAAAGTGGCATAGGGAATCTTCTGGTATAAGGGTCAGAAAAGCTAATTGCAGTTGGCTTTAAGAAAAAGAAGATAACAAATTAAGGCACGCATCTGATGAGGCTGTGCTGGCTTCAGTTGTGGCTTGACCAAGGTGCTCAAGAAGGATATCAGTGCTTGGTAACTCAGTTTTTCAGCTTAACTATGCCTCTATTGGTTTTCTTTCTCAAGTTAGAGTAGGGTAAGAGGTTTGATGGCTTCCAGAAATTTTGGCTGAAGAACCTTCCAGACTGAAGTAAAAGAGCCTGCAATTTTTAAAATCCTTTTTTTCTGCAAATCTTGATAGTTACTCTGTCTATATTGGTTTAGGACAAGATTTTGTCCTAAAATTAATTGTGGGGACACTATGGGAGTTAAACGAGCCCATTGAATTGTCTAGGAAAGGGAAATGTTGCCTTTCTGAGAAAATTCACTACTATCAGTAAAGGAATAATGAACTCTTAGTTGTCAGAATGGCAGCTGTTTATCATGTGGCCCATAAGATGTTTCCCAGACACATGGCCTCAGAAAAATCACAGCCTGAAGCCAAACAAAGATACTCCTGGAAGCTTCAGTTTCTCAACTCCCCAGACCCCCGACCCTGTGACTTCTGAGCAGACAGAATCTCTCTCTGGCTTGGTGGGAGCAAGGTTTTCCAAGGACCTCCCTGCAGACTTCCACAATTGTTAGTGGCCCTGCTTGGAAGGCTGGGGCCAGAGGTGTACCTGCAGCTTGTCGGAGCATGAACCTTTGCTTTGTCTTATTCAGAAACAAGGGCTTGCCTCTCAGCCCTTCATGTCTGTCTGCTAATGATCCAGAAAGCGTGGTGGGGTCCAAGAGCAGCATGGCCATGGCTCTGACTAATATAGACTCTATTATTTCCTAAGTGAGTTGCACCAGAATTCAAGCAGTGCACCTCTCCAGGCTTGGATATAGTCTTTATTTTCCTTTCTTTTATTGGTTGCATGGTCTCATTTTATAACCTTGATCATCTGGAATTTGCTATACCAGCCGTTGCCTCTGCTTCCCCAGTGTAGGCTTTAGGGTTACCAGTGTGTGCCACCATGTCCTTCGGGGAAAGCTCTGGAAGTGTCTGGATGACCCGTTAGAGAAAGGTCCAGAATCCTCAGAAGACCTGGAAGTTTGAGCTATGGCTGAAATCTGGGTACCGGCTGATGGAAGGACATAGCATGCAGCTGTTTGCTTGGCATCTCTCTGTGTTGAGTGCCTGTGTCAGAACTTCAAGGGGAAAATAGGCCAGGAGTCCGGGCATCCCTCCCAGGTACCTATGGCACCTAAGCAGAGGAGCTGCTGCCAGTATCATCTACCTAAGGGATTGTTGCAGAGTGAGTCCCATTCTCTAGTGGGAGCCCTCTGTGCACAACAGCCCCTGTGTCCTACCCTAGCTCGCCTCTCACTAATCTCTCTTGCTTATTAAATTTCAATTGCTCTGACCTTCTCACAGGTTCCCCGCCCAACCCTAAATTTTGCATGACTGGTTCCTCCTACATTTTCTTTCTTTATTTTTTGGTGTCTATGTGAGGATTATATGTTTGCATGTGTTTCTGTATGTGTGTGTGCAAATGTATACACCTGTGTGTGGATATGTTTGCATATGTGTTTCTCTGTGTGTGTGCAAATGTATGTACCTGTGTGTGGAGGTCAGAGGTCTATGTCAGGTTGCTCTTTAGTCTCTTGTCACCTTTTAACTTTTTTTTATCCAGTCTCTGCTCCTGACCTTGGAGATCACCAGTTGGCTAGACTGGCTGGCCAGTAAGGGATCCTCCTGTCACCCCCTCTTGTCCTGAGCATAGGGTGTATAGGCATGCTGCCATGCATGACTTTTTCCATGGGTGCTAGGATCACCCATGTTTTTTTATGGGATCACCTAGTTTTCTTATGCCATCCTTCCAGCCCCATCATTTCCTTTTGGTCTATTTCAGTGTCCTGACGGATAACCAAAGTGTCTCCATTGAAATCCAGGACTGAACTATGATATTTGATTTCTTTGAAACTGCTCCACTCATAGATTTATTTCCTCCTTGTCTGTCTCCTATCATGAGGTAAAATCCACAACAGGAGCCTTTCCCCCAGATTACCTCTCCTGGGAAATCACTTGGCATTTAACAGGAGTCCTTGGTGCCTGGTGAGCGAAGGACAGGCAACCCATGGATGAGAGCTTCCTCCCAGCACAGGAGAGCTGGCACATCTGCTTAGATAAGAGACATGTGGATCCCTGCCTATCCCGGCAGCCATGAAGACACCCAAAACATCTGCCTAGGGATCTAGCTCCAGGTAGATGGTGCCCGCCCTCAAGAACTCTTAGTCTACACATGGTGACCTCTGGTGAACCAGGGTTTAGGTGTGGGGCTAAAGACCAAAGGTCTGAGAATTCATAGGATAAGTGGGAAGCAGAGGCATAAGAAGTAGGTGATATATGTGGGCTCCAAGGCCTGCCAAAGCTGCTGTCCTCCCACGGTTGATACAGCTAAACTTGGCTGGCCTTTCCACGCGCTGTCTCTCACAACATGTACATTACTTTCTGGGTGACTGCCTCTGCGTGCGTGCAGGCACACACATAGTAGGATGTCAGGTGTCCTTCTCAGTCACTCTCTGCCACTGACTGTGGAGCTCTGTTTTGCTGCTGGGCTGGCTGGCCATGCCAGTGTTATCCTTTTGTCTCCATTCGTCTTCCTCCAGTGCTGGAGTTGCAGGAGTGTGTGGCCATGCCTGTAATATTCTACATCTGTGCTGAGGGTCTGAACTCGGGTCCTTATGGTTGTACAGCATGTGCTCTTACCCCCTGGGCCATCTCTGCAGCCTGGGTGACTATTTTTCTTCTCGTTTTTTCAGGTGTGAAAATGAAAGGGGTTAAACAGGCTGCTATCCCCACTCACGTTCTCCGATAGCCCCATCCCCCAGCTCTTCGTAGGTTCTCTGTGCTATGTATTCTCTATGGGATGGTGTCCTGGCACAGCTAGGAAAGTGCCAAGCATGGGGTCCGAAAATCGTGCTTTCCTATACCATTGACTGATATGAAATTTAGAGTAAGTCACTGAGGTTCTGGACTCCCAGTTTCTTTAGTTGAAAAATGGTAAAGCTGAACCTAGAGCTATCTCAGTCTTCTGAGGCATATTCTGGGCTCCCTCAGTGGAGATCTGGATTTCAAGGAAGTTGGGTGTGGAGCTAATTCTGATGTCCTGATTTTGCTACCTGTCTCTGCTGTGTACTGAATATATAGTTTGGGGCTTCTCACATTCTCTGAGTTTCAGTTTTTAAATCTATAATACAGGGGCCATGAAGATATTTCTACTCTCTGTGACACAGAACTGCATTTTGGATGCAAAGAATGGATAATGCTGTGCCAATGACTTATGAGTTAGTCAGCCGTACATCTGACAGCAGGAACATGTTGATTGTAGGTATGACTTGACCAAATTGCTCGACAGGGGGATCAAGATGTAGCAACTTAGCATTTCCCAGCTTTTCCATGCTTGTATTGGCTTTCTTTCAGGGTAGTGTAGGGTGGTCATATGGCTGCCGGGAGTTCCTGAGATGCACAGCAAGGGTGAGATGCTGAAGCCTCCAGTTAGCTTTTCAACCCTGGATCCTCCATATTCCCTGAAGGAATCAAACAATGTTCCTGAGATCCATCTCAGACCGTCCTTAGGGGTGAGGCAGCAACGGTGAGGAAACATTGGCTTTCGAGGTCGAGGATACAAGAAGGGTGGCTTAAGTCAAGATAAAGTTCCTTATTTAAATTTAAATATTCACATGCTGGGGTCTGTCCAGAGAGCCCACCCTAGGCTGAGGCTGTGGGCTTGCTAAGTGGAGATGGCAATTATTTTACTCTGAGCATATCCTGACCCTCAGTCTAGAGCCCAGGGAACAAACCATGAGTAAAGGTCATGTTCTTCTCCTCCCTGTCTTGGAGCAATTCAGGCACTCAACATAGCTACTCTAGCTTGGAACTCAGTGCTCGCCAGAAACTGCACATTTAACTCCTCTTTGTGGTCTGCCGTCTCACCTGGTGTGCATTCAAAGGAAGCAAAGTTACTACCTTGAAAGCCTGCTAGTTCAGTGGTTCTTCTCAGCCTTCCTAATATTGTGACCCTTTGGTACAGTTCCTCATGTTGTAATGATACCTGCCCATAATTTATTGTATTGCTACTTCATACTTGTAATTTTGGCACTATTATGAATTGTAATGAAACATTTGATAGGCAAGATATCTGATATGTGACCCCCCCCAAAGGAGTCAACACCCACAGGTTGAGAACCACTGTACACTCCTTGGTTTCCTCAGGAGGTTGCTTGTAGAACCCTCATCCAGACATCAGAATGCACAGATGCTCTGGTCCCTTACTTAAAGAGGGTGTGTATTGCAGGCAATTTGAGTAGACACTCCCTGCTACTTATAATACCTGCTACAATGCACATCCTTTGCGAACTGTTGCTATCATGAACAGCCGAGAGAACAATGGCAAGACAAAGGCCCATTGCCCAATAAAGATGCCAGTTGGAAATATTTTCAGACCATGGTTGGTTGAATCTGTGGATGTGCACAGAGGCTTGGTTGCATATGTATAAGTATATGTGTTTATATAATGTTCTATTAAGAGAGAAAATCTGCTATTTGTGACAACATAGATTATTCTGGAAGACATAATAAGCCAGAGACAAAGACGAACGCTGCATGTGGGACATAAAAAGCTCATCTCAGAGAAATAGAATAGAATGGTGATTGCCAGGGCCTGGGGGACAGGAGGAGTTAAGAGATGTCAGTCACAGGGTACACATTTAAATTTATAAAATTAGCAAGTGCTGATAGACCTAATGTGAGCATAGTTACTAATAATGTATTTGCATACTTGAAATTTGCTGAGGGTAGATCTCAAATATTCTCATCTCTCACACACAGAAGGTAACTGTGAGGAGATGGATGTGTTAATTAGCTTGATTATGGTAATCATTTCACAGTGTATACACATATCAAAACAATATTTCGTGCACCTTGGATAGATGCAACTTCTATTTGTTAATTATTCCTCAATAAAACAGAACAATAAAGGGAAAAATGAAAGTTCTGATTCGAAGAGAAAGATGAGCACAGAGGAATGTCGTGCAGATTATTTAACAAGAATGCTTGTGAGGGTAGGGGTGGGGGTGGGCTCAGTTGTTAAAGGCCTGCTGTGCAACCATGAGGGCCTGTGTTCAGTTTCCAGAACCCACGGAAGACAGGCAGGCATGGTGCCATGTGCTTGTTATCCCAAAGTTGGCCACATGTTTCTTGTGTTCATAACCAATGTGTCAGACACTCATCTTGCCCCCAATCCCCTCAGACATTTCAATAGATGTTGAATCCCAGACAGCTTGCAATGGGGCTGCTTGGAGGTACAGTCTTGTTCCATTTTAAAGCGAGTGGGAGGGGAGCCATGCCCCAATGTGCACTTGAGAAGCCAGCTCCATGAGCAGGTGGAGGATGGTGAGCCGAGAAAGCTTGGTAACATTCCAGACAGAGGTCACCATTCTGGTTTGGCAGTGAACCATCCAGTATCTGAACACAGCCAGGTACAAACAGGAGAGGACAAAGGAATAAACCCATGGGGTGATGAAACAACAGCTGCCTCTCACTTGGGTGCTGATTGGCTGCAGATCAGTGTGGGAAGGACATCCTTTCTTCCTAACAGGAGAGAGCTGGAGGACAGAGTTCAGATGATAAGATGGTCTAGTGAGTCAGAGAGTTGAAATGGAATACTGCAGTTGAGATGGTGGGATTGATATGATTTTAGTATATGACACTTGGATGTGATCTCACTCCTCAGTTTCCTCCTCAAATCATCGGCAATTAAATGATATATAATTGCCACTTGCCCGATGTCTTGGGAATCTTTCTTGCTGGCTGGGTGCCTCAATAGTGAGTGTGCACACCTTTCTGTTCTGATACCTGGGAGGAAGCAGTGTTTCAAGGTAGCTAAACCTCTAGATGCTGAATTGAGATGGCCTGATTTTGACCCCTGGCTCTGCCATGCACTCCTTTATATAAATTTTAGAAAATTCAAGTTCTGCCCCTCTGTTTGAAAGCCTGGGATGTAGGGATAGTAGCCATCCTTCCCATTATCGATACTCTGTGCTCCATGTTGGATATTGACTGGTGGTGAGAGTGAGGAGGAAGAGGCTGGATGTGATGGAGGAGGAGGAGGCTGGAAGGTAATACAATTCTCTAATGGAATTCCTTCATCTTAGATGTTCCGTGCTCTTACCTGAACCCTCAGGCTAATCAAGTTTGATACCCTTATTTGTTTTGTTCTTTGAGAATTTCATGTATGCATACAATAAAATATCATATATGCTTCCCATTTTTCCATCCAGTTCCCTCCATATCCCCTTTGCATGTCTCCTCCTTCAACTTCTTGCCTTCTTCCCTTCCGCTTCTTCCCCTTTCTCTTCTTTCTCTTCTCTTCCTCTCCTCTTCCTTCTTCCCCCTCCTCCTCCATTCTTCTCCTTTTTCTATCTTACTAAGGCGAATCAGTGCTGCCCATATGTGCACAGGTGTGAGGCCATCCACTGCAGCATGGGAAACCTACCAGTGGCCACACCCTCAGAAAAGAATGCCCGCCCCCAGCAGCTGTTGTCTGCCAGTATCTCTTTGGCAAGGGACAGGCCTGGAGACCACACCTCATCTGTGCTGGAGCTTTGGTTAGCTTGATCTCATAGTTAGCCACAGCTGCTCTGAGTTCATGAGTGTAATGGTTGTGCCATATCCAGCTAACAGTGTCGCTCTCTTCCAGCTTCTTCCAGTGTCTTCCAGCTCTTACATTATCTTAGCCCTTCCTGAAATGTTCTCTGAGCCTTGGCAGTGATTGTTCTCAGCACTTGGACATACTGTGTGTGTTTGATTAACCACTGCCCACTGCAGATAAAACGTCAAAGCTGAGTGGGATCTTGATTTCATTCCTTCTACTCACAGGGATGGAGAGAAAATCAGTTGAAAACCTCAACTGATCCCTTAGGAGAACAGTGAAAAGTATGTCAGGGCTCACTGGGACAGTTCCCATGTAGGAAAAAACAGCTTCCCGTGCTGTTTTCTGCATCTTTGCTGCCAGGACTGAATGGTTTTCTTTACTAGCCATGCCCACCCTGTCAAGCAGAGAGGAAAAGGTGTGGAAATGTCTATAGAGTCGCCAACAGTAACCATCCACCCATGCTTCCCGGGGGCAAGCTTCTGGCTCACCCATTTCCTCACCAAACACTTATGTGGCTCTTTTTGTGTGTCAGACATAGTTCTGGTCTCTGAAAAGATGCCAGCTGAGTAAAACTCATCCTTCCATTGACCTGAGACAAAAGAATTGACCTTGTGATTCTGGTTATCTGGCTAGAACTATATCTCCATCAGACTGCCACAGAGACAGCAGCATGGATATTTTGAAAGATAGTTATATACGGGAAGAGAGTCACTGATGTGTGTACAGGGAACATCGGATGAATCTTGCAACAACCACACTATTGTCATTATGGAACCATGAGGATATTAGGAGAGTCACCTGACCACTGTGTCTTCATGGAAAGCACCATTGGTAGATATTGTGCCCTCATCTCCTGCATAGTTAAGATCAACCATTAAGGTGTATATGGACCTTGGTGAGTAGGGGAATAAAATGAAAGTTATTATTTTTTATTTTTATTTATTTTTTATTTATTTATTTAAGATTTCTGCCTCCTCCCCTTCACCGCCTCCCATATCTCTCCCCCTCCCCCAATCAAATCCCCCTCCCTCATCAGCCCGAAGAGGAGTCATGGTTCCCTGCCTTGTGGGAAGTCCAAGGACCTCCCACTTCCTTCCAGGTCTAGTAAGGTGAGCATCCAAACTGCCTAGGTTCCTACAAAGCCAGTACGCGCAGTAGGATCAAAACCCAGTGTCCTTGTTCTTGACTTCTCAGCAGTCCTCATTGTCCACTATGTTCAGCAAGTCCGTTTTTATCCCATGCTTTTTCAGACCCAGTCCAGCTGGCCTTGTTGAGTTCCTGATAGATCATCCCCAATGTCTCAGTATGTGGGTGCACCCCTTGCGGTCCTGAGTTCCTTGCTCGTGCTCTCTCTCCTTCTGCTCCTGATTTGGACCTTGGGATTTCAGTCTGGTGTTCCAATTTGGGTCTCTGTCTCTGTCTGCTTTTATCGCTCGATGAAAGTTAATCTCCAGGAGGATGACTATATGTCTTTCTTTGGGTTCACCTTCTTATTTAACTTCTCTAGGATCACGAATTATAGCCTCAATGTCCTTTATTTATGGCTAGAAACCAAATATGAGTGAGTACATCCCATGTTCCTCTTTTTGGGTCTGGCTTACCTCACTCAGGATAGTGTTTTCTGTTTCCATCCATTTCCATGCGAAATTCAAGAAGTCATTGTTTTTTACTGCTGAGTAGTATTCTAATATGTATATATTCCATACTTTCTTCATCCATTCTTCCATTGAAGGGCATCTAGGTTGTTTCCAGGTTCTGGCTATTACAAACAATGCTGCTATGAACATAGTTGAGCATATACTTTTGTTGTATGATAGGGCATCTCTTGGGTATATTCCCAAGAGCGGTATTGCTGGGTCCAGGGGTAGGTTGATCCCGAATTTCCTGAGAAACCGCCACACTGCTTTCCAAAGTGGTTGCACAAGTTTGCATTCCCACCAGCAATGGATGAGTGTACCCCTTACTCCACAGCCTCTCCAGCAAAGGCTATCATTGGTGGTTTTGATTTTAGCCATTCTGGCAGGTGTAAGATGGTATCTTAAAGTTGTCTTGATTTGCATTTCCCTGATTGCTAAGGAAGCTGAGCATGACCTTATGTGTCTTTTGGCCATTTGAACTTCTTCTGTTGAGAATTTTCTGTTCAGCTCAGTGCCCCATTTTATAATTGGGTTGATTAGTTTTTTACAGTCTAGTTTCTTGAGTTCTTTATATATTTTGGAAATCAGACCTTTGTCAGTTGCGGGGTTGGTGAAGATCTTCTCCCAGTCAGTGGGTTGCCTTTTTGTCTTAGTGACAGTGTCCTTTGCTTTACAGAAGCTTCTCAGCCTCAGGAGGTCCCATTTATTCAATGATGCCCTTAGTGTCTGTGCTGCTGGGGTTATACGTAGGAAGTGGTCTCCTGTGCCCATGTGTTCTAGAGTACTTCCCACTTCCTCTTCTATCTGGTTCAGTGTGTTCGGACTGATATTGAGGTCTTTAATCCATTTGAACTTGAGTTTTGTGCATGGTGATAGATATGGATCTATTTTCATTCTTCTACAGATTCACATCCAGTTATGCAGCACACTTTGTTGAAGATGCTCTCTTTTTTCCATTGTATACTTTTAGCTCCTTTATCGAATATCAGGTGTTCATAGGTTTGTGGGTTAATGTCCGGGTCTTCTATTCGATTCCATTGGTCGACTTCTCTGTTTTTATGCCAATACCAAGCTGTTTTCAGTACTGTAGCTCTCGCCAAGTAGAATGACGGCAAGAGGGTGAAGGCAGCTTCGCCAGCCCATAGCCGTCTTCTTCCCCTTCTCCTTAGACATCCAGGACCCACAGCAGGGGAAGGCACAGGCAGGCGCGGGGCAGGAAGCACAAGATGACAGCTGAAGCTCAATGGGAGAATGGAGCTGCTGAGACTCGAGGGGAGGAAGGTCCAGCCCTGTGTTCAGTCAGAGTAGCTGCTGGAAGAGGAGGAGGAGGAAGAGGAGGAGTGCTTTCCGTGCTTGTGTTTCTTATGCATCTTTTTATGAGCTTTCTTCATTTTCTTCCGCATCTTCTTATCTATCACTGTTCCTGGGCCGACCATGCCAGGAACCAGAGGGTACGAGGGAGGGCAGGGGCCCGGGGGTGGGTGTCCTGGATATCCTGGTTGTGGCACAGTAGGGCAAGAAGGTTGGCACGGAGTGAAAGCTGGGTTTCCCTGGGGAATTCCAGGAGGACAGGGGCCAGGAGGAAAGGCGGGATTGACCTGTGGCAGACAGGCAGGATTGGGACCTCCTGGGAACACCACTTGGGGTGGATATGAATTAGGCCCAGCATTAGGGTTCCACATATCCAGCCTGGGAAGGAAAAGAGGCAAAAACTCGAAAGTTATTATTTGAATCAACTAGTCATCATCCCTGAATCTAGGAGTCAGGTGTCTCCATGGGCACTCAGTGATCTCCGGAATATTACAGAATAAGACTAATGCTTTACTTCTGATGGTATGAGACCGCACACGTCACAGGATGTAAACTGTTTAGAACAGATACTGAACGCCCTGAGTGTGCCTGCCTCCCTTGCTATGTTTGAAACAGTTTGTTCTGCAGTTTGTGAGCTGGAGGGAGAGAGCTGCTCTTGCCACAGCACCACAGTGGGCGTGTGAGATCTGTTTCCCTCCTCTGACTGAACAGGCAAGGGAAGCCCAGTGCCAGAGTAACAGAGGTGATTGGAGACAGCTCTCCTGAGCCCACAGAGGACAGGCGGAGGTGGGGTTGAGTGCAGGAGGACTGCCTCTACCATCAAGGCAGGAAGTGGGAACATGGAAGACTGGGCCATTTGGCATATCTGCTGCCTCCTGGGCGTGCAGCCAAACTCCCCATCACCTTCTGCCAGTCCATAAAATCACCATAGACAAAAATCAAGGCTAAAGGGGAGCCTCCTTCTGCAATTGTTTTGCAAATGTCTCCTCATTTCTGTCTCTCTGGAGGATATACAATGTCTTTGTCTAGAGTTGTGTGTGTGTGTGTGTGTGTGTGTGTGTGTGTGTGTGGATGTGTGGTACTGAGGACTGAACTCAGGGCATCATGCATGTTAGACCAAGTCTACTACAGGGTTACCTGCTTAGCCCCCAGTAGTTTTTCGAAGGTGGAGCTGAAGGTACCAAACAGAAATGAAATGTGGTGCAGATTCTTGGGACCATACCCAAGGACTCCAGGTCAGTCCAGGGTAGGGACATCTGCTCATCTGTGTCCATTGCTGCATGAGTCCCAACAGCCACACTTTGAAGTCGGCCTCGGTGTCAATCAACAGAGTGATGGATGAGTGAGCCTGCGAAGGGCATTGGCATTGGTTTCTCTCTACAGAATGGTCTGACAGTCCCTGTCCCACTCTTCATGAAGGCTCCTAACTCAGAGAGCATGGGCTGATTTGCAATGTGGTTTAGCTTTGAGAGTAGATGCCAATGGGTCTGGATGCCCCAGTTTATGAGATAGGGTAGAGGCCGCCCAGGTTTCTGGCAGTTCCCATGCACCCCATAGGACACAGCAAAGAGGATGACCCAGACTGTGGGAGGCAGGGAGAGATGAACCTCAGACTCTTCTCAGGTCATCTCCTTCATCACCTATGGCATTGTGATTATATCCAGTTAGTATACAAAGAAACTCAAACCCAGGAAGATTAAGTGCTTGCCTAGAGTGCCATGGCTGGTTATCACAGGGTCAGGATTTGAATTTGGGGCTGCAATGTCCCAGATCGCACAGCATACCCACTTGGAAGCTTGACTGGTACAAATAAAGAGGCATGCAGGAGTTTGTACCTAAGGAAGTATAGGGGCCATTGTTGGCTGCCCTGCTGTGGAACTATGAACAGTCTGAGCTGATGGAGTGCTCCAAGGCTAGAGCAATTTGGGGTGTAGGTAAAATAGTCTCTTGCTGTGGCATAACAATGAGTCCTGAACCTTGGGGAAATCTCCTATTTGCTGAATATGTGGTATTCAAGCAGCACGGCATGGGGTAGTTTGCTACGGTGCGAGAGTGGGGTCACTTCATTCTTACAGCCCAATGGTACAGAGACACTATTGACAATGATGAAGCACAGGAGTGGATCACTTGGCATCCTGGAAGAATCTCTGTCCCTCTGGGTCTGTTTCATTTGTATTTGGAGCGTAACCCTGGGTCACTACTGTCCACCTAGGGCCAGGCTGTTCATAGGGGTGTGGTGGTCAGCTTTCGGTAAAATGTTTAGAATGGCGTCAGCTGACAGTCACTAGAGTGTAATGAGCCATACAACTCCCAAGTAAGCACTTCTGCATGTTCACTGTGATTCCCTTCTCTCCATATAGATAATGTGCATACATATGTGTTTATGTATGTGTCTAATATATGAACATATTTGTGTGTGTGAGTGGGAACACACACATGCCCCAGTCGGTGTGGACTCAGGGAATAACCTCAAGATTTAATTTTTTCCTTCCATCCTGCTAGACAGAGGATAACATGTTGTTCTTCAGTGCACCAGCCAGGCTCGCTAGCCCTCAAATTCCAGGGATGCTCCTGTCTCCTCCATCTCCCATCTCACTGGAGAACTAGAGATTACAGATGTGTAGTTTTGGCTTGATGCGGGCTCTAGGGATTCAAACTCATGTCCGTACACTTGCACAGCAAGCAGTTCACACCCCAAACTACCTCTCCAGCCCCTTTAGTTCTCTTTATGCCCACATCTATCATACAGATAGCGAAGCAAGGCTTAGAAAGATTGAGGCATTTTTCCCAAGGGCGTCCATGTAAGTCTGTAACGAGGCAGTCTGACCCCAGAAGGTCACCATGGTCCATCCACTGGGGTAGGGTGTGAATGGGAGTGTGGTGGTCAGCTTCCTGTTTCTGTGACCAGATCCCTGAGAGAAAGCACCATGAAGGAGGGAAGGTTTACCTGGATTCATGGTTTGGAGTTTTTAACCCCTGGGTGCTTGTTTTCATTGTTTCTGGTCCTGAGCTGAGGCAGAAAAACATCATAGCAGGGGGCCTGTGTGGATCCGCCTGGCATCTAGGAAGCAGAGGGAAAGAGGGGCATGCACCAGAGACAAAATATACCCTTAAAGGATATGTTCCCAGTGATTTCCTTCCTGCACTTAGACTCTCCTGCAGTTTCGAGCACCTTCCAACAGCCCAGCAAGCTATACATTCCATGGATAAATCCACCCATGACGTCATAGCCCTGTGAGTTCAGTTGTCTCCTGAGGGTCCCGACTCTGAGCACTACTGTGTTTGGCAGTAAGCTTTCAACACACAAGCTTTGGGGCACTTTTAAGAACCTAACAAAAAATTGAAGACCAGACAGAAGTTTGTGATAAAGTGTGTAAGATGGGAGAGGAGGTTTGGCCAGGACAGTGTTCTGAATGTACCTTTTCACAGGCAGCCCGTGCTGCACTGTCTTGGGGCTAGTGAGCTGCTGTCTGTGGGATTATCTTTCTCCGTGCATATTACACTGCAAGCACACCCTCTTCTATCTAGGGAGTGCCAGACAAGACCGCATCAATCTACAGTTCTCTGTGCATGGAGCATCTCACAGACAGCTTGGCGATGCTACAACATGGAGGAAGGAACCTTCAGAACCCCAAATTCCAACCCATCTAGCATGTTGGTCCCCATCTCTCCATCTGTGTTAGCTGTTCAAAAATGTGTGCATATGTTAGTTTTCTCAGAGACTTATTTGCTTAACAACTCACACATGTCTGTCACACATGCTAACCACTCTCACCCCACCGCCATACCATCCCTGTCCACCTTTCCCACTTCCCACAAACCTCACTCTCGTGTCTGTTTGGTTTTGTGACCCACTGAGGTTAACTATGGTCATCTTGATAACCATGGGTTTAGACTCTAATTGCCTCAATATTGGGTACACAGCTAAAGACAGTGGTTTTGCTCTCCCAGAATCTATTAAGAGCCAATAGTTCAAAAGAATAGGTCCCCACGAACCCTTCCCTTTTCCATGACTTGTTGATAGGGTCCATCTTGTTTGGGTGCAGTGCAGGTAACTATAGCTGTTGTAACTGCCATCACAAGTCACTGATTTCAAGGACTGTACTAAGGATAGAGAATAATGTTTTGCAGCCCTTCCCATCTTCTGGCTCGTGTGTACTTCCTCTCCTCTGTCCCTCTTCTGCAGTGACCCTTGAACTTTAGAGGAAGTGACATTAGTGATTTGTTCCCAGCTGGACAACAACCATCCAAGACTCCAGAGCATCCCCACAACTCCAGTGCGTTCCCATGACTCCAATGGGTTTCCACGACTTTAGTGCGTTCCCACGAGTCCAGTGCGTTCCCACAACTCCAATGCGTTCCCACGACTCCAGTGCGTTCCCACGACTCCAGTGCGTTCCCACGACTCCAGTGCGTTCCCATGACTCCAGTGCGTTCCCACGACTCCAGTGCGTTCCCATGACTCCAGTGCGTTCCCATGACTCCAGTGCGTTCCCATGACTCCAGTGTGTTCCCACAACTCCAGTGCGTTCCCATGACTCCAGTGCGTTCCCATGACTCCAGTGCGTTCCCATGACTCCAGTGTGTTCCCACAACTCCAGTGCGTTCCCACGACTCCAGTGCGTTCCCATGACTCCAGTGCGTTCCCATGACTCCAGTGCGTTCCCATGACTCCAGTGCGTTCCCATGACTCCAGTGCGTTCCCACGACTCCAGTGCGTTCCCACGACTCCAGTGCGTTCCCATGACTCCAGTGTGTTCCCACAACTCCAGTACGTTCCCATGACTCCAGTGGGTTCCTACTACTTTAGTGCGTTCCCACGAGTCCAGTGTGTTCCCACGACTCCAGTGCATTCCCACGACTCCAGTGCGTTCCCACGACTCCAGTGCGTTCCCACGACTCCAGTGCGTTCCCACGTGTGCCCTCATTGGCATCGTGTCAGGCACTTTCTCCACTCCTCATGCGTGCAGCGCAGAAAGATGCCAAGTTGCCCTCTGCGGTCCCAGTGTGGCTCTGATGTCAGCTTCCTCAGTGGGAATGAGTGCATTTCTTCGGTGGTTCAGTTTGCAGCAGTCAGGTCCCACCCCAGGAGGCGCCGATGATGTGGGGGGCTGAATACTGCAGTTACTTTTAGACTTCTGTGTCATCTGCTTGACTCCATATGTTCTTGTCTCTTCCGGTTACTGAATGAAGTTCTGAGACAGCTTATGGGGCATATACGTTTTCTATGTTCCTGTTCCTACCAATAAAATGCATGCTAAATTCTTTGTGGGTTAAAGTGATATCCAAGTTATTAAAGATCTTCCTTACAATCATAAAGAACTGAGTTCAGCAGAAGAAAATTTGGATATGATAATAGTGCATCCTTGTAACCATATCACTGAGGAGGCAGACACAGGTAAATTCCTGGGGTTCACTGGCCAGCATGATTTCCTACTTGACAGGTCTCAGGTCAGTGAGAGTCCTTGTCCAAAAAAGAAAGGAGAACAAGGGCCTGGCAAATTGACTAAGGAGTAGAGGTGTTTGCTCTCAAGCCTCATGACTTGTGCTCCTTCCCTGTGACCCACATGGCAGGAGGAGAGAAGTGAACACTGCAAGCTTTCCCCTGAACTCCACACACGCACTATGGCCTACATGCGCCCACCCACTAACCCATTACAAATAAATGCTAGAAAAAATAAGGCAGATAGTACCTGTAGAATGACATCCAAGTTTGCCCTCTGGCCTCTACATGCATGTACACACAATTGCATGCATGTGTACAAATGTGTACATGCTCACAGATATGTCTATATGTGGGACTTTGGCCAGAGGATGTGGGAGCGGGTGGTGATGCTGAAGGTTTTGCTTTGGATTGACATTCAGGAGCCACAAAGCACACAATCTCAGACACTGAATTATCCCCACTGAGCATCCTGTGTTGCCCAAGGACATTCTTTGGGGACTGCAAGTCCACGCTCATCTGCTCATGCGTGTCCTTGTTCTCCACACTCTGATATGTCATGGGCCATGCCTCCTGCCAGCTGTGGAGACAGAGGATGAGTACAGCAGCTTCTCTGTCCTTGAATGGCTCACGGTCTTGTTGAGATGTGATTGAAAAAAAAATCCACCAATTCAAAAATATTGGATTCTTCCAAATGCTACAATAGGGAAAAAAGATAATTTCCCCAAGTCTTTAAATCTGTTACCCATTTTAATTGATTTAATTAGGTAAAATTCAAAGAACTGTAATGCTGGAAGGAGCCCAGAAACCATTTATTTATTCCCATTTCTTCTCTCTGCCTTCAGGCCATGCTGTACAAAGTAATCCACCAAACCTATGTCTTCCAGAAAGAGCAGTATTTCCAGGAATTGCTGCTTGTTGGCCACTGAGATCAAGAAAAAAAAAATGGCATTCGTGGTTACAAAGTATTTCCCTGAAAGACATGACTGGAATCATGGAACCATGCAACACACACACACACACACACACACACACACACACACACACACGAGTGTACACACAATGGAGTCCCCATAAGTAACACTGCTGAACTGAGGCGGCATCCAACACTTAGAAAACAAACAAACAAACAACAAAAAAATGCTAAACAAAAAATGTGGTTGTAATAGGGTAAGGCCACTTTGGCAATTCCCTCAATCCTGGGAGAAATGTGTATCCTAGCCTTGGTCATATCCTGCTTTGTGATAACACAGGGCCATAGTTTTTCTGAGCTGGCATTTTTGTGTCCATGTGGGTGGCATGTGTATGTGCAAGTGTGCATATGTACACATGCATAGAGAGGTCAGAGGAAAACCTCAGCATTGCTCCCAGGAGCCATTTACCTCACCTTCTTGGTTTCTGTCTTCTTATCTGTTGGCAGGATCCGACGTCCACGTTCTTCCAGTTTGGAGCATCCATCCAGCAGCAAGCCACGGTTATGCTGAAGATCATGCAGGATTATGATTGGCATGTCTTCTCCCTGGTGACCACCATCTTCCCTGGCTACAGGGACTTCATCAGCTTCATCAAGACAACAGTGGACAACAGCTTCGTGGGTTGGGATATGCAGAACGTGATCACACTGGACACCTCCTTCGAGGATGCCAAGACACAGGTCCAGTTAAAGAAGATTCATTCTTCTGTCATTTTGCTCTACTGTTCCAAAGATGAGGCTGTCCTCATCCTGAGTGAGGCTCGCTCCCTCGGCCTCACTGGGTATGACTTCTTCTGGATTGTCCCCAGTTTAGTCTCTGGGAACACAGAACTCATCCCCAAAGAGTTCCCATCAGGACTCATTTCAGTCTCCTACGATGACTGGGACTACAGCCTGGAGGCGAGAGTGAGGGATGGTCTTGGGATCCTAACCACTGCCGCATCTTCCATGTTGGAGAAATTCTCCTACATCCCCGAGGCCAAGACCAGCTGCTATGGGCAGGCAGAGAAGCCGGAGACCCCTCATCACACTCTGCACCAGTAAGAGAGGGCTCTTTCATTGTCTAACAAAGATGGGTCAGAATTTTGTTGCCATGAATGTTTACGTCCATAGACACTGGTAAAAGCATAGACATGACATACAGAGTGTATGTATTTACTTGGAGGGAGTTTGTTTTGGTTTTATGCTCATTTGTCTTTTTATTTCTTCCCATCTCACTTTAAAGATAATAAGTAATGTGATGCTATCTTTTAGACAGAATTTCATTTTATAGCTATCACTATTTTGGAATTTGCTGTGTAGCCCAGGCTGGCCTCCATCTCACAACCCTCCTGTCAGCTCCCGAGTGTTGTGCTCACACGTAATGCTGTAATGCTGACTAATAATTTATTTTAGGAGCTTTCTGCAACTTAGTTTTATTTTCTTTACTCAAAAACATACCTTGAAAATGTCCACTCAAGAATTCCCTTCTGTCTATTTACCTTTCTCCCCCTCTCACACCAGTCTTCTGTCTGTCTGTCTGCCTGTTATCTCTCTTTCATCTATCTGTCTGTCTATCATCTATCTCCCATCTACTTATCATCTCTCTGTCTATTATCTATTTATTAATGATTTGTCAGGTAAACTTTTTGTAATATCCATGCCTCATTCTTCTATATTCATGCACCATGATTTGTTTATTTATTCACTCTTTACATTCATAAAAATTCAGGTTTTTTTTCCAGATTTTTTTTTCCCATTAGAAGCTCAGCTGTCTCTTTTTGCCTGTATGCAACTGATTATCTAGGGTTCGTTCTAAGAAGTAGGACTTGAGGAGTCAAAGATGTAGGCATCTTCAAGTATCCATTGCCAAACTGTTCTAAAAAACAATGATGTCAACATATTCACACAACAATTTGTGGAATCATCTGATGTCCCACATCCTCAGCAGCTTGTTCTGATTTGGGAAAATTGATGCTCCTGGTCCCCAGTTGAGTCTGAATTTCTTTTCTTCTTATATGGGAAGCGTCTTTGTAGGTCATTGGTGACCTTGGCAATCATCACTCTTAAAGCCACATTCCATTCTGTTATATTACTGTAGTATAATTTATTTAACTGACCCATCAGGATGGGCATTTAAGTTAAAATTTATGTTTCTAGGAAGTGTCATTATTCTTTGTGGCTCATCATTATAGCTCAGCTGCTAAGATTTAGAATTATTATTCAGATACCCATTCTGCATGTTTTTGCCTGATGTTTGATGATGTAATCCGTGCTTCATTCTTCACATAATGAGCAATGTGGCACTGTGATTAAAGGCTGGACTAGGGAGTGATGGCGTTTATTCTCAAATTCTGTCTCCTCCATACCCTGCAGGACATGGGCAATCACTTTACCTTTCTGGGTCTCAAGTGCTTGTCATAAAGTGGTAACAGTGGCCCCTTCTTTCTAGTTGTGTCATTCTCAAATGACAGCATGTATTGAGACAGCTGGAAGGACTTGGTGAGGTTCTAGGTCTGCACTCAGAACTTCTGTTGCATTCCTAGGTCTGGAATGAGCTCACCGAATTGGCATTCTAACCAGTTCCTGGATGGGGCTGAGATTGCCCCTAGGGGGACCATTCTTTGAGAACCGTGGTTCTAAAAGGTGTCGTGAGTAAGGAAAGAGGGGATATGATATGTGAGGAGTGATGCTTCTTATGTGCTGACTTCCTGATGACCATCCGATAAGCATCAGAGTTATCAATGAAAGATGGCCCCATTCAAGACTGTAGTCAGCAGACAGTGTTGGTTGCCTGTACAATAATGCTATCCTAAAACATCTTTGGGCGATTGTGAGTTTGAATCTGCTACCTTTCAGAGTTTACCTCTGAAACAGGACCAGAGGTGTGTAGTGTGGTGTGGTGTGGTGGTGGTGGCGGCGGCGGCGGTGGCGGTGGTGGTGGTGGTGTGTGTGTGTGTGTGTGTTTATGAGTATGCACATGCTGTGGCCTGAGTTTGGGGAGTAAGAGCACAATGTCAGCTGTCAGTCATCACCTTCCACCTTATTTGAGACTGTGCTGCCAGGTTAGATGGCGCAAAAGCTTTTGTGCCCAGTCCTGCCTTCATCCTCCATCTCTCTGTCAGTGAAACAGGAGATCTTCACATCATGTCCTGCTTTTATGTGCATTCTGGGAAACTGAATGTAAGTGCTCAAGATTGTGAGACAAGCGCTTTAACCCATGGAGCCACCTTCCTAGCCCAGGATGTTCTCACAACTAACCCACCCCTGAGAAGAACAGGTGCTAAATCAGAAATCAAGCTCCGTTGACAGTGCCCCCACTCATCCTACTTCTAGGTAGTCACATTCAGCATCCTAACCAATCATCCAAATATCAGGAAAGAACTTAGATAACGCCGTGTGGACATGGGCGCTTCTTAGGAAGTCAGGCTTGCTGCCAGCCTAAGTCAAGGGCTGGGCTAATGAATTCACACTCACTTTAATAAAATGTGCCTTGCCGCTGGCAGACTTAGATATCTATTATTTTGTGGGAAACATAACTCAATTGTAAGGCAATTGAAATGTTTTATATATAGAAAAAGGAATTTGAGAGGGATAATTGCCAAGACATTCAGATTTCTTTCCAGGGACCACCCTAGATTCCATTCTTTAAGGAGAGAAAAAACGAACCCCGAGGCTGTAAAGTGTGGCTGTGCTAGCTCCTCAGGCTTCCCTTTAGAATGCATAAGTTTTGGAAAGGGCATTCCCACCCCAGAGAAGCAAGATGCCAAGCCAAGAAGTGTGGTGCCCACTGTCCCCGAGAATGGGATGTCTTGCCATCCACAGAAATGTGATCCACATGCAGATTGTGAAGCTGGTAGTGGCTCCCAGAAGCTCCATCATTGTGCTCCTTGTTCTACACACACACACACACACACACGCACACACACACACACATGCACACACGCACACACACACCAGCAAGGAAAGAGCAGAGCCCTGCAGGACTGCCCTTGTCTAGGAGTTAGAGACACCCCAAAGAAAGTAATTAGGGAGAACTGAGGGCGCTGTATTCTCTTGGCTCCCAGCTGTTGTTCCTCACACATAGGAAATCTTGTGAGGACTCCTGGAATATGGAGTGAAGTTAAGCTGTGACTTCTGTCCACAGAGACCATAAAGTCTAATGAAAATAAGAGGAATTTGCTACAAAACAAACCCTGTGCAGAATGATTCACTTTTTATAGCTATCTATTGTGTGTGTGTGTGTGTGTGTCGCATTGTATGTGCATGTGCAGGTCAGGAGACAACTTCTGGGAGTTGGTTCTCTCTCCCTTAGCATGGGTTCCAGGAATTGAACTCTGGCCCTCAGGCTTGGCAGCAAATCCCTTTCCCTGCCGAGCCATCTTGCTGGCTCCAGAATTCTTTCTCTTTTAAATACTGAAAAAGACAGCTAGCAGTAGAGAATATGATATACTCAACCAACACTCAAGACAGAAAATGAGGATGGTATGTCATGTTTGTTTGAACATTTTAAACAAACAGTATATTAGTGGCAGTACAGACGTCCTGGTTGCTTCCGTTTGCAATCTTGCAAGGGCAGGGAAGCCCCTCCAGGGAATGTAGTCCACATGCAATCTGTATGTATTCACTAAAGATGCAACCGCAGGCCCAGTCCACAGTTCTTTTTGATGCGTCCCTGTGACAACAAATGCATTCCAATTTGCCTGGCTTTAACCTTGCATTTTCAAGGTCACCGTGAAGAAAATGCAATTCCAGTGTGTTCATCTCAGTGGCTGTTTTTGTATTCTGCCACACCCATGCTTCACTGTTTATCTAACCATCCCCTGTTGGTGGGCATTTAGTTGGTGGATAAAGGCAGAATCTGGGCATGCGAAGACAGTGAGCAGATAAGGCTGATCTGGGTATGTATGCTTGCTCAGTGGGACCCAAGACTCTTGAGTTAGAGTCTTACTTCAATTGCTTTTTATTATATTTTCAGCTGAATAAAGCCTTAATTTGCAAAGCATTCTTGAGAACAGATAACTTTCCTTACCTCTACTGTGTAGGAGGGAAGATAAAGCCAGTATCAGTTGAATTCATACCTGGTTCTCAGCATGAACCATCAAGAGCAGCTTCAGTCGATTGAGACCTCCTTGGGGCTCTTGGCCATGTGACTCCTGGCTCCCAAGTTTGTTGATTGTAATCTTAGAGTTCCTGCAGTTGGGGTATTGGAGCGGTGCACTGTTGTCCATGGTGTGCAAGGGGCAGTTTGCCTGGTCATAGAGTGTTCCTGATCTTATTGTAGACTCTGTTTTTATGGTTTCAAATGGTGGGGTATAGAGAGGGGGGAAATTTCTCCATGTTTTAATATTCCTGGTTTTATAGAAGATACTTTGAAAAGAACAGTCAGCATTTTCCAAAGTTCAAAAATAGCTCAGCCACGTTATGCAACCTCTTCCTTGCTGCTGCAAAGTTATTAAACATCTGCTCCTTCGCCAAGCACAGAGCACAGCACCCGTAACTCCCAGAGTGTGAAGGCAAACCATGACCTGCTTCCTGGTATGGATCCCAGGCTGTCATCCCAGTTCTGTGCCAGGGCTCTGTCCCATTGAGGAGCAGCCAGGGAGACAACACTGATGGGATGTGTTCCCTGGAGTCTGGGCTGCTGTGGCTGGAGCTGCTGATGTGTGCATCTCCAGGCATAAGGGTCTGGGAGTCTCTCAACTCTTCCCCATCTGCTGACTTGGAAGTCATTTGGAGATAAGGAAGGCACGCGACTGTTTGGTTAGTGCCTGGCACATGGACAAGGAGGTTATAAATGCATGGGGTTAAAAGTCGAGCAGCCCTAGTCTGAAAACACAAAATCTCAAATGCTCCAAACTCCAAAACTTAAGTGCAGATAGGATGTCACAAGTAAAAAATTCTATACTGAATCTCCTGGGGTCACTAAAAGGACACAGCTGATTTCTGGCCTTGTGTTTAAGGAACATAAATGGGCTGGAATTGTAGCTTAGTTGGTAGAATGCTTGCTTAGCATGTGGGAAAGCCTGGGTTCCACTCTCCAGTGAATCATAAACCGTGTTTGGTGGTAGTGAACACCTCTAATCGCGGCACTTGAGTGAGAGAGACAAGGGAGTGAGGAGTTCAAGGTTATCTTTGTCAAAATAGTGAGTTTGAGCCTAACCTGGGCCTCTCTGGGAAAGGAAGGAAGGAAGGAAGAAAGGAAGGGAGGGAAGGAGGGAGGGAGGGGAAAGGAACATAGAATGAAAGAAAATGAAAAAAATGAAAGAAAATGAAAGAGAGAAAACGAAAGACGACTCCGGGATTCAGAACTTGGATCCCATGCCTGAGATACTCCATGACGTCTTCACAAATGTCCCCAAATCTGAAGAACTCTGAAAGTCGCACTCCTCCCCACCTCAAGCACTTCTGAAGAGAGATGTTCAGCCTGACCTGATGACACACGAGGGAATAAAATTGTGCATGGAGCAGATGAATCTGTTTACCACAGCCCACAAAACTGGTGTTCATGCTCCACAAACTGGTGAGAGCCTTTGATGTGCTGGCGTCAGCTCCCTGTGGGTGGAGAGACCCGCAGCCCAGCACATGGCTCTGGGGCAGGATTGTACTTTTACCTTTGGTCTTCTGCAAGGTACTAGAAATGGAGCAAGGCATGGTCGAGTCCAGCTGGCTAGACAGAGGTGCTGGAGGGAAGGGCTTGCTTGAGTGGGCACAGCTCGTCAAGAAGACAGCAGCACCCAATGACAGGGTGCTCTCTGTGCTTGGTCTCCAGGCTTCTTTCTGGATAGTTTGTAATTCGTTCTGTTGGGGACTACAGTTCCAGTCATAACCCTTGTGTTGTCTCTCAGTTCACAAGTCCCTGTCACACCTGCACTGTGCTTTTATGGGAGGATGGAGAGGATTACATATGCTGTGAGTGTGTAACGTGAGTGTTTATCTGTACATGGGTGTGTAGATGTGGCCATGCTTACACATTGGAAGGGACACCTTTTGGACTCAGGGAAACAGAAGTCATTAGAAGGAGATGAGTGGTTTTCAGACCTGATCTTGTCATAGGTCTGCTTCAGGGAAATGTAGTCTGCGAGAACTTATGGTTGTGTGATCTGTGCAGTGGGCTTGACCTCAAACCTATTACGAACTCACCAGTGTAACCTTCCAGCTGCTCTGAGCACTGGCATTTCTCTTGGAGTTGGACAATTCCCCCCCCCCCATCTCTTTATCATCTCTTTCTTTTTCACCCACCCCCGTGTGTGTGTGTGTGTGTGTGTGTGTGTGTGTGTGTGTGTGTGTAGAGGGCACTATCCATTTACCTCTTTCTTTTTTTAGCAGAATTAAATGACCATTTACATGTAAAACACTTAATGTGTCTCCTGATGCGCACCAGATTCCCCAAACGCCCACCCTGTCCGTCATCTCATCTCCATCACCCTGTACTGTGCACTGGTCATGCTGCAAGCTATGCACAAAGCAGGGAACAGGAGATATCTGTGTCTGGATTTCATTTTTTTTAGGATGTATTTATCTTTTCATCTTATGCCTGTGTTTGTGTTTGTGTGGGGGGGATATGTGCAGATGAGTACAGGTCCTGTGGAGGCCAGAAGGTGTCATCAGATCCCCTGGAGCTGTCTGAAACGGCACAGGAACTGAACTTGGGGTCTGTACAAGAACAGGAATCACTACTGAGCCGTCTTTCCAGCCTCCGATTCTATGTGCTGGTGACTGCCTCACAACATACATCCCGTGGCTCCTAATTCAGTTGCAGGAGTGGCGTGTGAGGAATACACTGCTTTGGAAGCCCTCAAGTGCTCTCTAGCACAAAGGAGTGGGAGAAACACCCCCTCCTGGTTTTCGAGATTAGTATTGAAAGAAACTTAACTGGCTTTCCTTGATACCAGCTTGGCCACTATCTCTTATGTCGACTGCTTGATCCTGAAAGTCAGGCTCGTGCAGAGGCAGCAGCACCGTCAGTTTCCCTGACAGGAGAGGTCTACAGGTGAAAGCGAGGTTAACCAGGGTCCAGGTAATGCTCAAACTCTCCCTTCATCTTTGTTTTCCAAAGCAGCAGAGGAAAGAAAGGCTTCTGGTTTAACGGCCACTGGGAGACGGCACTAAACCTGCTTGGTGTGTTTTTATTTGATAATCAGAATTCTCGCCGTTGGTTTCTTTTAAAATGCCAATAAAAGAGCCTACTCCGTTAATTCTCCGAGCCTGACTGCAGTCGAGCTTCCCTGAGCGAAGTGATAACTCTTTGCAAATATTTATCAGTGGGATCAGCATTTACTGCACAAACATTCCTTAGAGCGCTAGCCACTCCAGAGAACGTGCTATCCTGTGAGAGAGTGTGCGCTGGGCATCTGGTGATGGGGACCCTCAACTCAGGAATGTGGTCCAGAATAAGTCTGCAGGGGACAGAGAGAGAGAGAGCACAGGGGCGGGTGCCAAACCGAAACAAGGTATTCTGCACCAGGCTCTGAAGGCAGAGCATGGATCTAAACAGTGCTGGCCCCGTAGCCCTGCCTCTCTTGGACAAGTGGCTTAACTTCGTCATGTCTCCATTTCCTCAGCTGCAAACATGACAAGAACCAAATGGAGGATGGTAGTGGCGATGGCAAGCATGTGATTCTGAGCCACGCACCCAGGCTACACTTCCACTCTGCAGGGTGCCACTTTTGGTCGGCCTCCCTCTGGTGTCTTGCTGGACCCAGGAGGGGTGGGTTCAGTGCTCTGGGTATCCAGCTTTGGAGCTCAGTCCACAGCCGTGTTTCAGTGCTGGTGCTGTTTATGCCGTCTTTCCTGGAACCCAGCCTTCTCTTTCTTGGCTGGAAGTCAAAAGCACCGTATGCCAACCCCGCAATGCCAGTCAATCATTTCCAATTGGCACCCAGTGAATAGCTCGACAAATGGTGGAAACTTGGTGTTGGCACCTCAGAAGAGGAAGCAGTTGCCTGTGACATTACCTTGAAGGGAAGGTGGCTTGGGCTGTTGGTGGGGGAGTGTCACACACGAGCACAGATATTGTTCAGATTTGCCTAAAGCCACATGTAAGTCTTGGGACCAGCACACTTAGCAAAAAAGACATATGGATCCCTTTCCTTCAGGGTGGAGTACTGGAGACACTTTCATTCTGAAACCTGGTGACTTCGTAATATATAGTGATGTCTTGCCGTGACTCAGCTCAGGGAGAAGATAAAGCAAATAGAAGCGCTACCTTCATTACTCTGGACCTGCTGGCAGAGTGCATATGGGGAGTGTGAGGTCTCAATGTGTGAGCACAGCAACCAGCTAGGAGGTGATGGCAGAGATGGCGTCTTGACTCACCTAATGAACCTGGGTATTATGAGGCTCAAGTTGGGACCTTTGTGGCATCCATAGCAGGTTGGTCCAAACCGGTGGGTGACAAAATATGCCATGCAGATAAAGCTGAAGTGTGGTATTTATTGAGAGGAGGTTAAAGGGAAGGAAGGGAGGGGAAGAACGAAGGGGAGCAAGGGAGACAGAGACAGAGGGGGGGGAAGGGGGTAGGGAGGGAGAGGGGAGAGAGAGAGAGAGAGAGAGAGAGAGAGAGAGGCAGAGACCTGCTTACCCCAGAAGGAAGAAAGAGATTGGGAGTGGGCGGAGCTTGTCTCTTAAAGGGACCTTTGCGCTTGAGTAGAGGGAGGGTGCTGGCCATGCATAGAGGGGTGACTGTGCCCCGTTCCCAAGTGGCGCCTGGATACTAACACTTGGTACCATGTTAGTGAAGCCTGACAGATGACCTTGACGTTATGAAAAGAGAGAGCAACCACTTTCGAGACTTGCGCAGCTGGGTGGATGATTCTACTGGTGAAGAAGCACTGAGTTGTGGGTAGAAATTAGAGATAGTGTACATTGCAGAAGTGTTGAATTGAATGTACTTTTGAGGGATTCAAGTGGGAATCTCAAGTAGGCAATTCAACAGGAGTATCTGAAGTCACACCAAAAAATACAATGCACAGGGTTTGAGATTACCGATGGCTTTTACAGTCCCCAAATTGAGGGGGATGCTACTATGATTTTAGTGTGAAATGTCCCCTGTAAGCTCATGTGCTCATACACTTGCTCTCCAGCTGGTGGCGCTGTTTGGGAAGGTTGGCGGAGCCTTGCTTGGAGGAAGTGAGGTATACCTTAAGGTTTAAAAGCCTGGACCGACTTCCTGCCTCCCCACTGTGTACTGTGTAACCAGCTGTTTTGGTTTCTGCAGCCACTCTTTCCCCACCACAGTGGACTATGTCCTTAAACTATAAGCCAAAATAACCTTTCCCCTAATAAGTGCCTATTTATTAGGTACCTGTTCAGAGCAATAAGACAAACAATTAATATAATTGCTTAGGGGGAAATGAGAAATAAAGGGAAGATGTGGGTTCAAAGTGAGAGGCGCCTGGATATTAATTTATGTGAAGGAGAAGGAAAGTGTTGGAAGGTGGTTTCCAGCTGTCCTCTTCATGTGGGTGTGCTGGGCTCATGTTTGGTGCTATGCTGGGGCCTGCTGGGTCTCTGGATCGTCTACTACTACGTATTCCACATGGAAGCAGGTGCTGTGGCCCTTCCAAAGATGCCGTAACTGTGGCCACTGATGATATATCTGGCTCTCCGCAACCTAGCAGAAGCACGCCAGGAGTTTTCATCAATACTTGGAGGATGTGAAAAGTCCCATGTGGTGAACTATCAGACTGCTCGTCTCAGCAGTGAGCCCTTTGAGTCACAGACAGCCAACCTCATACTGTACTGAGCCTGAGCTGGGATGCAGATGGCAAGCCATGTGCTTGTTCTGGATCGATGAGGAGGTGAGACGCTGTGGAATTGGAGAGGGATGATGGTTCCCAATATGGAAACAGTCTCTGGGTTTGTTTCATTGTGGAAGTGATTTGGAAAACAACTGACACTCCACAAAGTGGCCACATTAAGTATCATTGCTATGGGAGGGGGGAGATTTGAGGTTGAGTGCAGAGAGGCACTGCGAGGCTTGCCCTTGGTGGATATCCTGGAACAGCCCTTTCTACGGGTGCCCTTCCTCCTGAGGGGCAGAGACCCTCCCTGTCCCAGCCAGGAGGGGGAGCTAGAGAGCTAGGCTGGTGTCCTCACCAGTTCTCTGCCTTTGTCCCTGGGGCTGGCGCTCCCTCTCCTTGCTGTCACTTGGATGCTGCCTGCTGCAGGTGCCTCTGAGCCCTTGTCCAGCTCCTGGTGACACAGAGCCTGGCGTGGATCCCAGGAATGGAAGGATCACTGTCAGGCCCGATGACATTGGCTGTGTTCTGCGTGGGCAGGGAAGGCCAGCCACATTTCTCCCCAAGCCCCAAAGTTTGGTGAATGAGCTGACAGATCCGCCGAGGCCTGGCGTGTTGTCCAGATCAGCACAGTTTCCTGAGGTCTAGCCCATTCCGTCAAGTCTTGGCTAGCTTAAGAATAAACCATGCTGTCAGCTTCCCACAGGGTAGCAGGGAGCTCTTGGAGAAGAACACACTTCCCTTACGTTTTTACTGCCAGTAACAAAAAGAACTTCTAAAACTGTAATTGATGCACCACTATGTGTGGATGGAGGTGGGAGACTTGATTGCACATGTCGCATTGGGATGTATGGACACACAGGTGACGTGTGTGACATGAGTGCACATGTGTCATGGTCATGAGACCACTGTGAGCTCACTGATGGCTTCCTCTGTGCCAGTGAGTTCTAATGTCTTCCCTTCGTGTTTTAGATGTGAGTTAGGGTGCTTTCTCCTTCGGGCAATATCCTTTTAATTCAGCCATTAGAGTGGAATTATTTCACATAACAGAAGTTGCAGACATGTATGGACATCACGTGCAGTGTGACCAAGGAACGTGCATGGGTGTCACATGTAGTGTGATCAAAAGGCATGTATGGACATCACAGGCAGTGTGATCGAGGGCGTGTATGGACATCACATGCAGTGTGATCAAGGGGCGTGTATGGACATCACATGCAGTGTGATCAAGGGACATGTATGGACGTCACATGCAGTGTGATCAAGGGCATGTATGGACATCACGTGCAGTATGATCAAGGTGCGTCATGTGCAGTGTGATCAAGGGGCATGTATGGATGTCACATGCAGTGTGATCAAGGGGCATGTATGGATGTCACATGCAGTGTGATCAAGGGCGTGTATGGACATCACGTGCAGTATGATCAAGGTGCGTCATGTGCAGTGTGATCAAGGGGCATGTATGGATGTCACATGCAGTGTGATCAAGGGCATGTATGGATGTCACATGCAGTGTGATCAAGGGGCATGTATGGACGTCACGTGCAGTGTTATCAAGGGGCGTGTATGGACGTCACATGCAGTGTGATCAAGGGGCATGCATGGACTTCATGTGTAGTGTGATCAAGGTTCTGGATCTTTGCCTTGTGGTGAGAGTTGGTGAGAGTCAATTTTTCTCTCTAGCTGGATATTTTCTATTACCTTTACATTTTCTGTGAACAACACCTGAGTTAACTTTTGTTCAAGGTCAGATTAGTGATGTTTTCATCTTTGGACCAGTATCAGGCATTGTCAAAGGTGCCACTCATGGACAGGTTTAATTCTGGCCTCTCACTCAGTCACTGGGAAGGCTGACAGGAGACAGTAAAATTGAATCTGAATACCTGTTGCTGGCACAGGGCTGAACATTCCCCAAAGCACGCAGGCTCTTATGGAAGATGTGGTGTCTTACCTTTATATGAGTTCTGTTAAGAATGAGAGAAGGGTAAATGCCAGATAGAATACCCTTCCATTTTCATCTTATTTCCAATGAGAAAACAGGACCAGAGATGTTCCATACACAAAAGACACATAGTTAATATAAAATAATGCTAGGATTCAAATTTCATTTTTACTGGTTCTACATCCCACCATACATTTTCAGCGGTTGCACCTTTGCCTAAATTCTCACTCTCTCTCCTTCCCTGCGTGTGTGTGTGTGTGTGTTTGTGTGTGTGCTTATATAAGTTCCATTGAGTAAGAATGCTGGAGCTGGGAAGATTGGAAAGATGACTCGGTGGTTTAGATCACTCGTTGTTCTTGGGAAAGACCCAGATTTAGTTTCCAGCACCCACATGACAGTTCACAGCCTCTCCTAACTCCAGTTCCAGGAGCTCCAATGCCCTCTTCTGTCTTCCATGGGCATCTGAAAGGCACATGGTATACAGACATATATGTGGGCAAAACACACATACACATAAAAAAAGAATTACAAGATTTTACAGACATTGTGTAACATCTTGAAATGTGCCAAGGGCTGCCTGCTGACAGTGATCTGATGTCCTTGTTTGGTGATGGTCAGCTGAAAGTTTCGAATGGCCAGCACGCTCATTGGGGAAGGGCCTCCTCAGGGGACCTTAGCTCCCACACCTTTCCTCATTCATAATAACTCATGGCTTTTTAAATCATTTTTTTTAAAACATGTACTAGGGAAATTGCTCAGTATGTAAAGTGCTTGCTTCAGAAGCATGAGGACCTGAGTTTGGCCAGGCAGGCATAGTGGTGTACACTAAAGTGCTGGGGAGGCAGGGACAGCAAGCCCTGCTGTGCAGCCAACCGGCCTTCCTGTTGAGCTCCAGGCCGACGAGAAAATGTCTCAAAAAAAAAGAAAAAAGAAAAAATGGATTCTGACTGAGGAATGACCACCGAAGCTGTCCCTTGGCTTCCATATGCTTGAACACATGTGTATCTGAATACACACAAGCACACACACACAAATATAAAAATATAATTTATTATATTACACCTATCATTGTTTAAGTATTGATCATCATTACCCAAACAAGAACAGAAAGCCCCTAATTCCTGGCAGGTACTAAGGAAGTTTTGTTGTTGTTTTATTTTGCATGTGTGTATGTGTGTGGTAGGCATGTGTAAGTGTCTGTGTTCACATATGTGTAGGTTATATGTGCATGTGGAGCCTGGGGTTGGTGGTGGGTGTCTCCCTTGATTGCACACAATCTCATATACTGAAGCGGGTCTCCTGCTGAACCCAGACCTCTCAATTTCAGCCACGCTGGCTATCTTTCTTGCTCTGAAGATCCACGTCTCCCTCCATGTCCCTTTGGGGTGCTGGGATTATGGGTAGGCTTTTCCTGTGAGTTCTGAGGCCCACAACTCTGAATGTCCATGCCCATGGTCAGCAGCATGTGCTTTACCCTCTGTGCCGCCCACGCCCAGCTCACACGGGAAGTTTATTTCATGTTTCCAGAGAGCTTTACACCCGGTTGGGAAACTGAGTCCGTGGTGCCCGGTTCTGCCTGTTCCTCTTCACCGACAACATTCCTCTGCACAGACATTCTCCCCTAAAGCTGCTGGAGACATCAGAGGGACAGCTGTGGCAATAGAGGACTCCCTGGGGTTGGAGAGTTACTCCTAACCTTGCACCGGCTTCCTCAAATAAAGTTGCCACCTAGAGTTCTTGTTGAGGGTTTTCTGGTGGCAATCACCTGGGACTCAGAGACTGTCCTGGCTTTCTGCTGTGATAATACCCCGACAAAAGAGGTTCACAAGAGAAAGGGTTCCTTTGGCTCACAGTTCAGGATACAGTCCAGGAGTCACACTGGAGGGACAGCATGCTGGCTTGCCTGTCCTCTGCTCATTTTTTCCTACTTTAATACAGTCCAGGATCCTCCACCTAGGGAACGGTGCCACCCACAGCAGGTGGGTCCTTCTACCCCAGTTACCACACTGCAAACAATCTCCCAGAGGCAGGTCACAGGCAACCATGGACTAGACAACCCCCTCTCAAACTCTCATTCCAGGTGATTCTAGACATGTCAAGTTGAGAATTAAAAACAACACCACAGACATATTTTTATGGAGTCAAAGTTCATGAACCTTTTTTATTTAACTGAAAATTCCAGTTATTTACATTGAGCTTGGCAGTCAAAAGCTCAGTCATCTTCCCCAGTGCAGCTCTCAGGCATGAGAGATGGTTAATTTGTGGACTTCCTTCTAAGGGGGGGAGAGTGGGTGTCCTGATTTTCTGCCATGCTATGACGGTTGTTCAGTGGTGGCAAATGGTGAAGTTTGCTGTAACCACCACTAAAAGTCACTGCCGGGAGAGTCAGGTTTGTATTTTAACCTGGCACAGCACACAGTTAAAATCTGATTTTTCTTCTTTATGATTGTGGAGTTTTCAATATTTGCTGTAAAAATAACTTTTGGATTTGTAAATTTTAACTGCTAGGGGAATATCAGACAAACTTAATGGTCCTGCTCACCTTTATGAAATTTTATCATACTGGAGGCTGGGGAGAAGGCACAGTCAGTTAGGTGCTTGCTGTGCAAGCATGAGGAACTGAGTTCAATCCCCCAGACCCACATTAAAAAACAAACAAACAAACAAACAAACAAACAAACAAACAGGATAAAGCAACAGGCATGGGAGTGCATGCCTGTAACTCCGGGGCTAGAGAGGAAAGCACAGAGGCCCCTGGGACTTGCTAGGCAGTCAACCCAGCTGAACTGGCAAGCAAGCTCCAGCCCAGTGAGAGACCCTGTCTCAAAACCAACAAAACCAACAACAATACAGATGGATCTCGAGGAGTGGTACCGAAGGTTGAACTCTGACCTCATCATGCCCATGCATACACACACATCCACACACACACAGGCACACACACACGCACCTTTTTTTTTTTATTAATATTGACTTATACTTCCGACCAAAGTGGAATAATACAGGGACTGGAGAAAAAAAAATAAACAAAAGTGAAATGATCATTTTTGTGACACTGGATATTGGGTAAAAAGAGATAAGAAGTAAGCTATGTGAGTTACCATCCATCACTGCCTCAGGGGAGTTATGGCTGAAGCTTAAAGATGGGGAAGCCGGCAAATCCTGGGAGACACGCTGACTCAGAGACAAAGCTGAGTGTCAGGATGTGGAGGCCCCCAGCACCCCCAATGAAGATGACTATGGGGCTGAGGAGATGCTTCATCCATTAAAGCACTTAATGGATAACCACACAGGCATGCGGTCCAGAGCTCAGATCCCCCAAACCTACGCAAATGCTGGGTGGGTATCAGAGCCACCCTATAATTCCAGTCTCAGGCCAGAGACAGGGAAAAGCTCTTCTGTTCTAGACATCTGTGTGCTTATTTCAAATTTCAAATGTTCTTCACCCTCCCACCACCAAGTCTGATGAAAATATAAATCCACAGTTCAGGAAATTCTGACTTTTGGTAGGAGAACAATGGGGGCATGCTATAATCAAATTCCTTAAAATCTGTTACATACTTACCAGTTATTGGAGCTTGAAACTACTATAGGTGAGTGATTTTACATTTTATTACTGTGGGGAAAGAAAGAGTTTATTTGGTTTATACTTTCCCATCAAAGTCCGTCATTGAGGAAAGGGTAAGAACTCAAGGTTGCTTTCTGTGGCTTGCTCAGTCTGATTTCTTGTTCAACCCAGGACCATCTGTCAACAGGTCACATCACACTCAGTGGGCCTGGTCTTTCCATATCAACCTTCAATCAAAAATATGCACTAATACCTTGCCTATAGATAATCAGATGGAGGAGAACAATTGAGTGTTCTTTTACCAGATAACTCGAGCTTGTGTCAAATTGACACAAAACTAATCAAGACAAGATGGAGAAGACTTTGTATACAGAAACACAAAGGCACAGCAGCAGACTTCTCACTAGATACAATAAAAGATAAAAGTGGATGGGGACTTTGATGTCATAAGGAGGAAAATCAATGTCAACCTAGAACTTGCTTGTTTAGGATGGATTCTTAGTGAGTCGACCTGGATGACTTCAAACCGTCAGTTCTCAGTGTCTGCCTACTGAGCACGAAGATTACAGCCGTGAGCTGCCACCACCAGCTACAGCCTAGAGAACGAGCTAAGAGAGCCGTGTTTTCAATGTTCAATGAGTGAGTTAACTCAATATATAGCAAGCCAAAGTAAGGAAGCAATAGTGAGCCGCAGAAAGAGAAACAGCAGATAACAAGTCATCACCTAAATTGGGCGTCCAGTAGGCATGAGGAGAGTGGTCCAAATGAGAAAGCAGACTGAAGGAAATATCATCAGATTGAGAGCTTACAAACACCCAGCAGAAATGGGCTGGGGAGGCCCCACTGAAGCAGTCAGTTGGAGCCCCTTCTTGAGAGTACTGAGCAGGTCAAATCATTCCCTCAGGTGAGGCTTCCAAGGAAACGAACAGATGGTAGCAGGTAGCTGACATGGTGAGTTGGGTGCTCACAACCTCCGGCAGAAAGGGATTAAAGAAACGAAGGAGGTCAGCTGGAGCTCCAAAATCAGCTTTCTCTCCATGAGTTTCTCATGGCTGAATTGACTTCTGTTACACTACAAGTACATGCATGAGCACACACGTGCAGTGCACGCACACACACACACACTACAGGTACATGCATGAGCACACACGTGCAGTGCACGCACACACACACACACACACTACAGGTACATGCATGAGCACACACGTGCAGTGCACGCACACACACACACACTACAGGTACATGCATGAGCACACACGTGCAGTGCACGCACACACACACACACTACAGGTACATGCATGAGCACACACGTGCAGTGCACGCACACACACACACACTACAGGTACATGCATGAGCACACACGTGCAGTGCACGCACACACACACACATACACACACACATACACACACACACACACACACACATACACACACCAGGCAGGGTAAACAATAGTAATATCCGTAGGAGCAGCTTCCTCCTAGCTAGTCTCAAGGACACAGTGCTTTGATTCTGGGCTGCTTTTTTGTTCTCTTCCATTCTTGCCCCAGACTAGAGCAGCAGTTGGCCTGTGGAAGAGGCGTTTTGGAGAAGGCTTGACACAAGCATTCTGAAGCCAGGTACAGAGAGCCCTCTTCACTCCAGAAATTTACTCTCAGGAAACTTAAACAGCACGTGCCAGTTTACCTACAGAGTTTGCATTCGAGATACTAGAATATTTTGCATGATGAAAATATTTTTCCAAAGTAAAAGTAAAATATTGGTTTCTGATACATAGAATAACTCATTGTGGACAAATCCAAACTATGAGAAGCATTCTAGAAAACCCTAAGCATGAGGGATAGTAATATTAAATGGGAAGCTGGATCGTGTAACACAATGAAAAGAGTCTGAAATGAAAACAACCTGTCATATATATAGTAGTTTTGTTGTTGTTGTTTGTTTGTTTGAGACAGGGTTTCTCTATATAACCCTGGCTGTCCTGGAGCTCACTCTGTAGACCAGGCTGGTCTCGAACTCACAGAGATCTGCCTGCCTCTGCCTCCCGAATGCGGAGATTAAAGGTGTGCGCCACCACCATCCAGCATACATATAGTGTTTTTAAAGAACTAATTCATCTAAAAGTTATGAGTTTTCAAACAGAAATAATAACTGTTTAAAGGGTTTTACAACATGACAAAAAATAAAATACCTGCAAGAGGAAATGCACAGAAGTTTCAAGCGAAAGAAGGCACATCAAAGGTTTCTATACTATCCATAAAGTGAAATATAACATGAGAACTTTAATATAACCAATAAATATAAAACGATGGGCGCTAAAGGAACCACTAAATTATAAAGAACCAGATCTTTAACTAACGTCATACAAAATAAAAAAGTATAATTGTAAAACCTGAAAAGAGAAGCCAAGTGAAAGGAGCAAAATAACGAATACAACAAATATTACAAAATCATGATAATATATTTAAAATGAGCTACCTCATTAGCTGCATTGAATGTAAGCAGCATAAGCATCTCACTTAAAAGGGAAAGGTCATGAAATTACATTATAAAGCAGCTTCAATTATAAGTTGCTTACAAGAAACTCATGAAGATAACAGATAACCAAAGAATGTGAATGTTCTGAATATTTAAATGTACATACCAATATGAATGAAAAGGTCTAGAGTAGCTATATTAGTAATAGACTAACCTAATTTCAGAGCTTGAGTATTTTATGTGAGAAAAAAATGTCATTTCGTGATGACAAATGAGTCAATGTATCAAGAAGACATTATCAGTCTAAATATGTATATATACAATAGCAGAGCTTCAAAATAATGAGGCAAAACTGACAGGGATAATGATAGAACTGAAAGAAGAATTTTAAAATTCACAATTCCAGCTGGAGATTTAATATTACTGTCTTCATAATTGATAGAATGAGCAGAAAATCATAAGCATGCTGATGATCTTGACATCAGAACCAAACTGGCATAACATGCAGCCCTTCACCCAACAGCATGAAAAATGTTTCGGGCTATAAAGAAGTCTTGATGCATTTGAAAGGAACAGTATCAAAGTATTTCGATGAATACACTGGGATGAGTTAGAATGCAAAAATGAAAAAAAATCTCTCTAGAAACTCCTAAATATTTTTCTATTAACTACCACACTTGAAATATTTTATAGGCTAAAGAAGAAATTTTAAAAATTACCCAAATTGTCATTTGAAAGCTGTACAACCTGCTCGGGACAGCATTTTCCCCTGAGGGTTGGGGCACATCACTAGCCCTTGGGGGTGACTGGTTCTTTGCCTGATAAGCTCTTGTTCAGGATGGTCACAAGTTGTTGTCCACACAGACCATTGCAGTGTGAGAGAGGGCGTGAGGACTTCACTGCCTGACAAAAGTGAAGGGAACTTGAGTCCAGATGGGTGTGTGGGTGTTGTTCACAGGCAAAACGCATTCCTGGCACTCCTCAGAAAGTTTACACCATGGCAGAAATAGTCCTAAATCCTAAAGTTTAGGACATCAGGGTGTGCCCAAACTTTTTCTTGGAAGCAATTTAAATATTTCTGGGTCTGGCCTTTCTGGAATTGAGTTGCTTGATGTCAGAGCAGGCAGATGCTACAGGCAACTGAGTTCTCTAGTGTTTAATGACTTTCCTTCGTTTTTGCCTAAGGAAGGTTCTGGACGCCTGTGCAATATCACTACAGTTTTCAGAGTGTGTGATGAATCCAACCTTGTTCCCCATTCACCACCACATCAGAGAGCAAGTGAGCAACAACAATAGATTTGCTCTAATTTATAGTTTCATAAATTATTTAAAGCATCTTGATAACATTAATAGTAAAATATATTTCTAGTTGTAACAAATTATTTTCAACTCGTTTTACAACAGCACTATTGCAAAGTACTTTATCTATGTATGGGGAAACTGAGGCCCAGATGAAATGAGATTAAATTTTCACTATTCAGGTAATGCGAAAACCTCAGTCTTCTTTCTGCCAGTGTAAGGGATGCTGCTCCTATTATACCAGTCCACTTCTTTTCCAGGCTCTTCGTGATTAGTAGTAATAATCTGATAAAGATAAAGAAGATAATGATCATAGTGATAATCATGGTGATGATGGTGATGGTGGTGATGGTGGTGATTGTCATGGTGATGATAACTGTGATGATGATGATGATGATGATGGTGGTGATGGTGATGGTGATGATGGTGATGATGATGGTGGTGGTGGTGGTGATGGTGGTGATTGTCATGGTGATTATAACTATGATGATGATGATGGTGGTGATTGAGGTGATGGTGATGACTAATGAGGTGATGATGATGGTGATGGTGGTGATGGTGATGGTGGTGATGGTGATGGTGATGGTGGTGATGATAACGGTGATGGTGATGATGACTGTAGTGATGGTGATGAAGATGGTTATGATGTTTATGATAATGATGACTGATTTTAGTTGTTTTTGGTTTTCTCTGTTTTGGGCCCACCACTCAGCTCCCAAATAAATCCACTGAGACTTATTCTTTCTTATGAATGCCCAGCCTTAGGTTGGCTTGTTTCTAGCCAGCTTTTCTTAAATTATCCGGTCTATCTTTTGCCTCTGGACTTTTATCTCTCTCTATTCCATGTACCTTCTTTACTTCTTACTCTGTGGCTTTCTGTATATCTGTGTATCTGGCTACTGGTGTCCTCTCTCCTTCTTTTTCTTGTTCCTCTCTTTTCTCTCTTTTTCCTATTCATTCTCTCTATCTGGCAGCCCTGCCTGTCCCTCTCCTGCCTTGCTATTGACCATTCAACTCTTTATTAGACCAATTAGGTGTTTTAGACAGACAAAGAAACACAACTTCACAGAGTAAATAAATATAAAAGAATGTAACACATCTTTGCATCACTAAACAGATGTTCCACAGCATAAAAAAAATGTTGCACGTCTTCAAGTAATATTCCATATATGTGGTGGTATGATGATAATAAGCTACGGTGGTGGTGATGACTATGATGAACTCTGGGGATGTCACCCATTGTATCTTTGCATATTGCAGCCAGTTAATAAATATGTGTTTAATAAATTAATAAGGATAACTCCTAACATAGTACTCATCTTGAATAGGGTGCTCTCTTAAGGATTCGTACATGTACCTTGTCGTTTTATCTTCACAGCCCCATGAAATAGCTGTATTATGATTCCCATTCCACAGTAGGAAAATCTAAGAGAAAAGCGATTTTCCCAGTTTTGCTTCATGTCTTCATGGAAGACTCAGACGAAGGTGTTTTTTCAGTCCTCTAATCCTCTGCCTTTGTAGGGAAAAGAGCGAGTGTCAGGTGTGTTCAAGAGGCCCGCGGTGTTTCTAGTGCTGTAAAGCCATTCATAGGAAACCTTATACTGTGCACCAGAGTTGCCCGCTTGTCTTTAATTTATCACAAAATGTGATTGACCAGAATTCATATTACAAGCTACAAAACTATTCTACAAATGCTAATTTCATGCCATCAATTACCAATAATTATTGTTGTCAGAAGGGTCTAGGTTTGAGCATTACTGAAAATAAAACAAGCATAGAAGAGAGAGGAGGAGCTGGTCTATTCTGGGAGAACTGCAATGAGAATAGAGAGTGATCCAGTCCCTGCCAAGTCGTTTTAGAGTGGAACTTTTGGACTCTGTGAATTCTAAGAAGGGCTGATAGATACTAACTCTTCAGGGAATTGAGCAAAACATCAGCAAAGGAACCTCAGTAATACCAACTAAGCAGAAAGAAGGAAATGAAAAGTAAAAAGAAAGAGGAAAGCCAAGGTCTAATTTTGTCCTGGATGCAGTCCAGTTCATAATGGGTCTGTCTGCCTTGATTTTTAAAGGGTTTGATCCCCACACGGTGTACAATAGAGGACAAATTGCTGGTAAATACTTTCAGTTCAGGGCAGTGGTGAGGGAGCCAGTGCGATTCTGCACCAGTGATTCGAGTTAAACTCTATCTTGATTTAATAAATATTTGGCTTCCAATATTGTGTGTTTCTGAAGCAAACTCAGAGTTCTGAATACAGAACTTTGAGAAAGTGTCTGTCTTTAGCCTGTGAGGTGAAAACGAAACATAAAAGTTGTCCTAGAATCTGTCCGCCATGTTCAGCCATAGCCTTTCTGTACTCATTCTTTTCCTCATTCACGCGTTGCTCATTTGTTTTCATCCACTCGACCTTCCGCGCATCCTGAATCCATCCACACTTTGTGTGCAAGACGCTGTGAGCGCATCCTGAATCCATCCACACTTTGTGTGCAAGACGCTGTGAGTAGATCCGAGGCACACACAGTGATGTGCACTCAGCCTGACACTCTAATGCTAGTGAACAGATGAAAGGTAAAGAACCATGCTAATACAAGTTGGTGTTGAGGTGATCGTTTGATAAAACCTGGATTCACTGGGCAGAGTCTCAATGAGGGGTGGTCTCCATTGGGTCAGTGCAGACATGCATGTGGAGGACTGCCTTTGTTACATAAATACACGTGAGAGGACACAGCCCGCTGTGAGCATCACTATTCTTGAGAAAGGAACTCCTGAACTGTTTGAGATGGGGGAATTGAGCCGAGCACAAGCAAACAAGCGAGTGAGCATGGATGCGGCCATATCTCTCTGTGATGTGGTCGTGATGTGTGCAGCTGTTTAAAGTTCCACACCATCCGCTGTAACCTGGAGCTATGAGATAAAACAAACCCTTCCAAGTTGTTTCTCGCCAGGGCACTTTGTGCCAGCAGCAGAAATGATACTCGGACAGATGGGATGGGCAAGCTAAGGAGAAAGGCATGGGAAGAGCCACTTTAGATACCTGGTTTGGAAAGTCAAGTTTGGGAAAATACCTAGATGAAGTGAATGAGGAAGTGAAGTGAGGATCTAGGAAAGAAGGTTTGGGATGAGGTGCTAGTCTGTGCAAAGGGCGAGAAAAGTACTTGTAGGGTTCAAAGAACCACAAGGCACAAACTAAAGGGTGAGTGAACACATTTAGAGAGGGAGGCAGGGTTTGTGCCTTAAAGGTTTTTTTTTTTTTGAAGCACTGGGAGGAGCTTTGGATAGTTTTATTGGGGTGGCGAACATGGGCTCCCCAGCTCACATAGCTGTGAATATACTTCGTTGCTCTTTCTTTCCCTGGAATTTTATCTCTATTGAGCTTTTCACAGAGTGGTGCAGAAACACTTACCTCTTCTGGGTCTGTACTTCTTATCACCACCATGAGTCTAGATGGAGGGGTCCTGTTTGTCCTCAGTCAACCCAAAGAGTCCCATGCTTCTCTCAGCAGAGAGGAGGGCAGGGCTATTTAACATACGACGGGCATGCGAATGTATGGAGTGGGATTTCTCTGAATATTTTTCTGCTAAAGGAACCTGGCTGAGAATAAAGGGGACTTACACATGGGGTAGAAAAAAGACAAGTGGCTATATAGAAAATGAGCCAGAGCCACGATTAGAGTACACCTGAGTTCCGTTCTGACGCTGACTTTTTCAGATGTTACTAAACAAACGTCCATAGTGATCTAGGTTGATTTAAGCCACTCTGCTCAGTTCAGTAAAAAGAACTGTGAGGTATACGTTTCTCTGGCTGCTTTTTGTGTATTTTGCTGAGTTTGACCTACTGCATTATTTAACTTACATGACCGCATTTAACAAAAAAGAATTGACCAACAGGCGCATAGACCAGGGCTGCTGTATACAAGGTGCCTTGGCTTTTGTTTCCAGACAGAAAACGACTCGATGGGCATAGTTCAGGCTTATTCTGCACGTGTTTGTGCCTTTGGAGGATTCAGGTTAGTGTATTCATGGGTTTGGGAATCAGACTCCAGCTTTCTCTGCCGCTTATAGCTGAGGGATCTTGAACAAGTTGCTAAATGTATGTGGCGCTTATTTTTGTCTTCCATAGAATGGAAATATTCCCGGTCCCCCTCATAGTGGGGGAGTTTGTGAGAATTAATGTATGAAAAGCATTTAGCTCAGTGCCCAGTACATAGTAAGCGATCTATGAATGCCACTTCTTATGTAATAACACAATCCTCAGAATAACCAAGGAAAGTGGGACAAAAAATGCCGCCTGGATAGCAGAATTTCTCTGCATAGTTTAATTAAGTATGGTTCATTATTCCAAACCCCTAGGGCTTTTAAAGTAAAGCTACATTTTCCAGAAAATTTAGAAAGACAGTCTCATTAACTGGAGAGTAGGGTTGGGGCAGTCTTGAAGGCAGGAATTGAGAGGGGCGGGCGGCACGTGAAGAGAGAGGGTGCCTGGGAATTGATGGCTGTCTGCTCCCCTCACAGCCAGCACATACGCACAACCACACAACTGTGCCAACACTCTTCCTGTTTTACATTTAAGAAGAACTAGTGAGAGTGGCTCGGTCAGTATGCCCTTGTGTGGCATGCTCGAGGTCCTGAATTTACGCCCTAGAACCCGTGTGTCAATGCCATGGAAGGTGGTGCATGCCTGTATCCCCAGAACTGATGGGGAGCAGCGACAAGGATCTCTGGGGCCTGCTGACTAGCCAGCCTGTTCTAAGTGAGTTCTAGGCTAGTGACAGACTCTGCTAGAGACAGTTTTGGCTAGCTAATTGGTACATTCTTCTCTCCTGTTCTTGAAGGGTGACATCTGAGGTTGTCCTCTAGTCTTATATTAAGACAGTGTCTGCTGCGCTCGCACGCTGGCAACTACAGTCATGGCGAGGGTTCACTCCCAAGCCCCACAGGGGATATGCAACTGGAAACAAGAATACAGCTCCTGCTTCCTCCACAGAACTACAGTTTCCCAGGGAATCTAGGCAAAAAAGTGAGTAATGAAATAAATCAAAGTATTTTGGAGCTGTTGATAAAGCTCGGTTGGTAGAAGGCTTGCCTGGGAGGTACAAAGTTCTGGGTTCTGTACCCAGGATCACAGAGTGTGCTTTACACTTTTGTAATCCCAGGACTTGGATGAGTAGACAAGAGGATCAGAAGTTCAAGGTCATCCTGACTACACAGGGAATTCAAAGCCAGCCGAGGCTAATGAGCCCCTGCCTGGGGAAGAAAAGAAAGAAGGATGGAGGAAAAGAAGAGAAGGGAAGCAAAGCTTTTCTTCCTGTTGGCTTCTGTGAAGCCTGGACAGGGATCACCGAGCAGGGGCTTTCATACTGTGTGAGAGAGGCTTTCTCTACAGGGGTGAGCAAGAACTCCTCTCAAGGACCAGATATTTAAATGGAAAGATGGAAGGTACAGATCCAGACATGAAAATCATGAGAGAAAAGTTGTTCCAGGTGGAGGGAACTGAGTGCAGAGTCCCTAGAGTGGAAAAGACTTTGACATTAATAAGGAAATAGAAAGAGAAGTCGGTAAAGGGGAAGAAAGTTGGAACTAGAAGATGCTTGTTGAGTCCAGCTGACCCCTAGTCACCAGCCAGCGCCACAGCAGGACACTAGGTGTCTCTCTTAGACCACAGCAGCACAGCGAAAGGACCACCCCACTTGTCACCATTCTGTGAGCTGTGTCTTTAGTTACAAATGACTTTCACTCCAGAACCTGCAGTTGCCTTAGTAGAGACCGAGGAAGAACGGAGCCTCCTCAGTTTATAAAAGTCTGCAAGTTGAGGGAGCACAGAGACCCTATCTCCCAGCCTCAGGCACTCTTCTGAAGTTGTGCTACATGCCAGAGCCTTTTCTGTACTCATGCCATGGTGGTTTTGAGCTGTGTCACATAGAGTTATTCCTAGTTTACACAGAAAAGCAGATACAATATAACCAACACGCCTCATTGATACTGGTCCAGCTCTCAGGCCTTCAGATTCGGAAGAGAAGGAAAGGTCGCATAAGATTGGAAGGTTCTTCCTCTCTCTCCGCAGTATTAGAGAAGGAGGGGAGATATTGGTGGAGATTGAATGGCGTTGCCACATCATCCGTGATTAGCATGTATAGTGAGCATTTATCAGGGACCTGGAGTTTGGAACACTGTGGTAACTTCCTTCTATGTGTTAACCAGTTTATCTTAATGCTACCCTCAAAGGTAGGCTAATTAGTATTGACATGGCCATTCCTCAGGAAAACTGAGGCGAAATAACAACTTGCCCTCAAGCCTCTAGCTAGCAAACTTCAGAGGTCATTCACAGACTCTGACAGTTTAATCTCAAGGCCAGTGCTGGTCACTGCGATGCTGTTTTTCTGTTGACATGTTTCTCCACCAAGAACAATTACATCCATAGCCCCAGTTATCTTTGTGAGAACCAGACCTTTTAACTATTAGGGAACAAAGAAGCAAGCAAGCAAACATGCTAGGAAGAGATTATTATTATTATGTGGTCTTTGCCCACAGAGGCAAACAATTACATCTGGAAGTCTAACCTTCCGGCCACTATGGGAGAAATTGTGTGCATTGGCAACAGTAACCACAATGTGTGTGTAGCTGGCTGTCTCCATGCCACTTTTTCCAAGAAAAAGAGTTGCTATCCTCAAGAATTGTAGGCTTGATTTAATTCCTCTAAATTTTCTCTCCTCTCCTCTCCTCTCCTCTCCTCTCCTCTCCTCTCCTCTCCTCTCCCCTCCCCTCCCCTCCCCTCCCCTCCCCTCCCCTCCCCTCCCCTCCCCTCCCCTCCCCTCCCCTCCCCTCCCCTCCTCCCCCCCTTCATTTTCATGCTGGGAATGGAAGCCAGGTCTAGGTGCATCCTAGGCAAGCCCTCTGACACTAAGCCACACCCCCAACATTCCCTCCTAGTTTTTATGTGTTTTTGACCTATTGAACCCTGTTTTTTTTTTTTTTTTTGTATATGTATTGATTTCTGGTTTGGTTTCTTCCACTTATCAAGAATTCTGCATAGTCAATAGGATGTAAATAGATGGAAACATATGCACCCCCTCCACACACATATGTGGGAAATGTCACTATTGGCTCTGCTTTTGCTGAACCGCTTCGGTGGCAAGCCCCCTCATCTCCGGTGGCACGCCTGACTACTGTCATATCCGGGTGACAGAGGGAATGTGGCATCAACAGCAAGCTTCAGTTCACGCACTTCTCCCTCAGCGCTGAGTCTCAAGGCTCTGACTCTTTTCATACGGAGCCAGTTTTCCACTGTCCCCGAGCACACAGTGAATCACCCGCACATGCGCGGGAGTTAGCTGTAGAACTTAGTGTGGGGAAAATGTCCTCTTTAACAGCGGGCTAGCTTGGTGAGAAGAACTGAAATAGCCCATGCCGTTGGGAAGCCAGATCCACGGTGGAAAGCAGGTGCCGACTGACCTGTCAGCCATACAGCTGGTTAGCTCCGTTAGACAGTGTTGGATAATTTTGTCCTCAGAAATAGAAACTAGTATGGTGGCAGGCAGCCCATTCGTCAAATGGTGCCCCCTGCTGGGCTGGTGGAGATCCTGCTGTTCTTGTTGGTACATCTATCTGTTGGCACTGTTGCCAACATGTTATAACATCGCAGTTCTGCAAACTAGTATTGTCTACATGTGTATTTTTGTTGGTGTGCAGAGAGAAATACCCGGATTTGTCATTTTTCTTTCTTTCTGTTGTTTTGTCGATGTGTGTGTCTGTGTGAGTGTATGCCGTGGGTATGTGTAAGAGACCAGAAGATGATGACACATCCCTTGGAGCTGGAGTTACACAGTCCAGCACTGATGTTGGTGCTGGGAACTGACCTTTGGTCCTCGGAACTGAACTTTGGTCCTCAGGGAGAGCACAAGCACTTTAACCACTGGCCACCTCTCCATCTTGCCTGCCCTTCCCCCTTTTCCTTGATGACTTGGCAATTTTTACTCCTAGTTTGACCTCTACTAGACAAAATTAGTCTGGTTTTATGCTGATCTAGGGGCACATCATCTTTTTGGCTGAAGATGGATTCTTCCAGATCTCTTTTTTCTGATTCTCCGGGCTCTCTCCCCACTTGACTGCACTGTTTCCTCACACTTGTGACTTAGTACAGTATTTTAGTGAAATTCTGAAGATCAGCAGCAAGAACAATTCCCATGCATGATATGAAGCATAAGAAAAGATGCGGAGAATTCTCTTCAAAGTTCCCCGCTTTGTGCTAACAGGCGGAGCAGCTCTGAGGAATGGCACTGAGACATCAAATAGCTCCTGCAGCGGGAGAGAGCGTTTTGATGTGGGAAGTGCAAACGAAGTGCAGGATGGGAATCCTTTGCGGGATGTGAAGCTCAGGCGTGCTCATGTGATCTACACCGCATGCGGCTGCGGCTTAGCTGCAGAGCTATTGACGTACCAAGTGATGCAACTTCTGTTAAACACCCAGCACCATGCTAGCACAAGCTGACCCCTGGTCTAAGGTCATAGTTAATTATTTCTACGTAGAGGTGTATCAGTGTCCTGGCTAGTTTATGTCAGCTTGACAGAAGTTGAAGTCATCTCAAAGGATGCAACCTCGATTGAGAAAAATGCCTCCATAAGATCCAGCTGTAAGGCATATTCTTAATTAGTGATTGATGTCGGGAAGGGCTCAACCCATTGTGGATGGTGTTGGGTGGTGTTATCCCTGGGCTGGTGGTCCTGAGTTCTAAAAGAAAGCAGGCTGAGCAAGCCATCGTGAGCAAACCAGTAAGCAGCACTCCTCTGTGACCTCTGCATCAGCTCCTGTCTCCAGGCTCCTGCCCTGTTTGAGTTCCTGTCCTGACTTCCTTCAATGATGAACAGTGATGAGGAAGTGTAAGCCAAATAAATCCTTTCCTCCCCAACTTGCTTTGGTCACGGCGTTTCATTACAGCAATAGTAACTCTACCTAAGCCAATCATAAAGGAATTTATTTTGATTACCTCTATGACCTGAAATACAAGTTTGGAAACAAGATGAATTTCTTTATAAAATTCTTTGGGATGATTATTTTGAAAATTCTAGACTGTATCCAGAGAAAAGAGGAAGTGTGTGTGTGTGTGTGTGTGTGTGTGTTTAGCTTATCTTTTGAGATAGTGTCTCTTACTGTCCTTGTGACCAGTGATTTTGCTAGGTTGGCTTCATTTGAAGAACTCATAGAACTTTATCAAAAGCCGTGAGGATCTGCCCATCTTCTAAGCTGTGGGCTTACAAGTATGCTACCGCTTTTTTTTCCTGCCAAGTACATTTTAATTTTAAAAAAATTATTTTTTGCAATTTTTAAAATTGTACAATTCTCTCTCTCCCTTTCCTCCCTCCAGCTCCCACCCCTACCCCCAGTTCTGGGAGCTAAACTTGGGTCTCATGCTTGCAAGGCAAGCACTTTACCAACTCAGTATCTCTCCCCCCCACACATGTACTTTTCAATGTAATGGAATTTCTTGTGAGAAAGTTGATGGATCCTATGGAGAGAGTCTAAGGCAGCCCAATGAACATACTCAGGGTGTGAAGAGTTGTCCTCTGGAAATAGCAAACCTCATCGTTTTCTTATAGAGAAGAACAGGAGTCAGTGGGCTGGAGCTCTAAGGAAATCATCATGTAGGTTCAGTAATGAAACCCTTGCTGAACATTTTAAGCTGTTTGTAAAAGGAACACTGGGGAGATCTTGAGTGGATGGGCAGGTGTCAGGAAACCTGAGAGAGGCCCCCCCACTGCATGGAAAGGATGAAGGATGAAGGGAGATAGGTCTGTCAGTGTAGACAAATACCCTTGCAAATTCATCCATGTGGAGACTTTTCAGATCTAGTGCCCCTGAGTTCAGGCCTACGCCTCACTTTCTCTTCTGTTACATCTAAAACCCTGAGAAACCTGTTGTTCTTATGGTAAAGCCTCAATCCTCAACAAATGCCAGCAAGAGGTACACCCTCTTGGTTGTCTGCCCTCTCTGTGTGTTAGCGCACCTCGGCTGTGGTTTGTCAACCCTCTCTGTGTGTTAGCGCACCTCGGCTGTGGTTTGTCAACCCTCTCTCTGTGTTAGTGCACCTCGGCTGTGGGTTGTGTCTGCCCTCACTCTGTGTTAGTGCACCTCGGCTGTGGGTTGTGTCTGCCCTCACTCTGTGTTAGCGCACCTCGGCTGTGGTTTGTGTCAACCCTCTCTGTGTGTTAGCGCACCTCGGCTGTGGTTTGTGTCAACCCTCTCTGTGTGTTAGCGCACCTCGGCTGTGGTTTGTGTCAACCCTCTCTCTGTGTGTTAGCGCACCTCGGCTGTGGTTTGTCAACCCTCTCTGTGTGTTAGCGCACCTCGGCTGTGGTTTGTCAACCCTCTCTGTGTGTTAGCGCACCTCGGCTGTGGTTTGTGTCTGCCCTCTCTGTGTGTTAGCGCACCTCGGCTGTGGGTTGTTTCAACCCTCTCTGTGTGTTAGCGCACCTCGGCTGTGGTTTGTCAACCCTCACTCTGTGTTAGCGCACCTCGGCTGTGGTTTGTGTCAACCCTCTCTGTGTGTCAATGCACCTCGGCTGTGGTTTGTGTCTGCCCTCTCTGTGTGTTAGCGCACCTCGGCTGTGGGTTGTTTCAACCCTCTCTGTGTGTTAGCGCACCTCGGCTGTGGTTTGTCAACCCTCTCTGTGTGTTAGCGCACCTCGGCTGTGGTTTGTCAACCCTCTCTGTGTTAGCGCACCTCGGCTGTGGTTTGTGTCAACCCTCTCTGTGTGTTAGCGCACCTCGGCTGTGGTTTGTGTCTGCCCTCTCTCTGTGTTAGCGCACCTCGGCTGTGGTTTGTGTCAACCCTCTCTGTGTGTTTGCGCACCTCGGTGTGGTTTGTCAACCCTCTCTGTGTTAGCGCACCTCGGCTGTGGTTTGTGTCTGCCCTCTCTGTATGTTTGCGCACATCGGCTGTGGTTTGTCAACCCTCTCTGTGTGTTAGCGCACCTCGGCTGTGGTTTGTGTCAACCCTCTCTCTGTGTGTTAGCGCACCTCGGCTGTGGTTTGTGTCTGCCCTCTCTGTGTGTTAGCGCACCTCGGCTGTGGGTTGTTTCAACCCTCTCTGTGTGTTAGCGCACCTCGGCTGTGGTTTGTCAACCCTCACTCTGTGTTAGCGCACCTCGGCTGTGGTTTGTGTCAACCCTCTCTGTGTGTTAGCGCACCTCGGCTGTGGTTTGTCAACCCTCTCTGTGTGTTAGTGCACCTCGGCTGTGGTTTGTCAACCCTCTCTGTGTGTTAGCGCACATCGGCTGTGGGTTGTCAACCCTCTCTGTGTGTTAGCGCACCTCGGCTGTGGTTTGTCAACCCTCTCTGTGTGTTAGCGCACCTCGGCTGTGGGTTGTCAACCCTCTCTGTGTGTTAGCGCACCTCGGCTGTGGTTTGTGTCAACCCTCTCTGTGTGTCAATGCACCTCAGCTGTGGTTTGTGTCTGCCCTCACTCTGTGTTAGCGCACCTCGGCTGTGGTTTGTCAACCCTCTCTGTGTGTTAGCGCACCTCGGCTGTGGGTTGTTTCAACCCTCTCTGTGTGTTAGCGCACCTCGGCTGTGGTTTGTCAACCCTCTCTGTGTGTTAGCGCACCTCGGCTGTGGTTTGTCAACCCTCTCTGTGTTAGCGCACCTCGGCTGTGGTTTGTGTCAACCCTCTCTGTGTGTTAGCGCACCTCGGCTGTGGTTTGTGTCTGCCCTCTCTCTGTGTTAGCGCACCTCGGCTGTGGTTTGTGTCAACCCTCTCTGTGTGTTTGCGCACCTCGGTGTGGTTTGTGTCTGCCCTCTCTCTGTGTTAGCGCACCTCGGCTGTGGTTTGTGTCTGCCCTCTCTGTATGTTTGCGCACATCGGCTGTGGTTTGTCAACCCTCTCTGTGTGTTAGCGCACCTCGGCTGTGGTTTGTGTCAACCCTCTCTCTGTGTGTTAGCGCACCTCGGCTGTGGTTTGTGTCTGCCCTCTCTGTGTGTTAGCGCACCTCGGCTGTGGGTTGTTTCAACCCTCTCTGTGTGTTAGCGCACCTCGGCTGTGGTTTGTCAACCCTCACTCTGTGTTAGCGCACCTCGGCTGTGGTTTGTGTCAACCCTCTCTGTGTGTTAGCGCACCTCGGCTGTGGTTTGTCAACCCTCTCTGTGTGTTAGTGCACCTCGGCTGTGGTTTGTGTCAACCCTCTCTGTGTTAGCGCACCTCGGCTGTGGTTTGTGTCAACCCTCTCTCTGTGTGTTAGCGCACCTCGGCTGTGGTTTGTCAACCCTCTCTGTGTGTTAGCGCACCTCGGCTGTGGGTTGTCAACCCTCTCTGTGTGTTAGTGCACCTCGGCTGTGGTTTGTCAACCCTCTCTGTGTGTTAGTGCACCTCGGCTGTGGTTTGTCAACCCTCTCTGTGTGTTAGCGCACATCGGCTGTGGGTTGTCAACCCTCTCTGTGTGTTAGCGCACCTCGGCTGTGGTTTGTCAACCCTCTCTGTCTGTTAGCGCACCTCGGCTGTGGGTTGTCAACCCTCTCTGTGTGTTAGCGCACCTCGGCTGTGGTTTGTGTCAACCCTCTCTCTGTGTGTTAGCGCACCTCGGCTGTGGTTTGTCAACCCTCTCTGTGTGTTAGCGCACCTCGGCTGTGGTTTGTCAACCCTCTCTGTGTGTTAGCGCACCTCGGCTGTGGTTTGTGTCTGCCCTCTCTGTGTGTTAGCGCACCTCGGCTGTGGGTTGTTTCAACCCTCTCTGTGTGTTAGCGCACCTCGGCTGTGGTTTGTCAACCCTCACTCTGTGTTAGCGCACCTCGGCTGTGGTTTGTGTCAACCCTCTCTGTGTGTCAATGCACCTCAGCTGTGGTTTGTGTCTGCCCTCACTCTGTGTTAGCGCACCTCGGCTGTGGTTTGTCAACCCTCTCTGTGTGTTAGCGCACCTCGGCTGTGGGTTGTTTCAACCCTCTCTGTGTGTTAGCGCACCTCGGCTGTGGTTTGTCAACCCTCTCTGTGAGTTAGCGCACCTCGGCTGTGGTTTGTCAACCCTCTCTGTGTTAGCGCACCTCGGCTGTGGTTTGTGTCAACCCTCTCTGTGTGTTAGCGCACCTCGGCTGTGGTTTGTGTCTGCCCTCTCTCTGTGTTAGCGCACCTCGGCTGTGGTTTGTGTCAACCCTCTCTGTGTGTTTGCGCACCTCGGCTGTGGTTTGTCAACCCTCTCTGTGTTAGCGCACATCGGCTGTGGTTTGTGTCTGCCCTCTCTGTATGTTTGCGCACATCGGCTGTGGTTTGTCAACCCTCTCTGTGTGTTAGCGCACCTCGGCTGTGGTTTGTGTCAACCCTCTCTCTGTGTGTTAGCGCACCTCGGCTGTGGTTTGTGTCTGCCCTCTCTGTGTGTTAGCGCACCTCGGCTGTGGGTTGTTTCAACCCTCTCTGTGTGTTAGCACACCTCGGCTGTGGTTTGTCAACCCTCACTCTGTGTTAGCGCACCTCGGCTGTGGTTTGTGTCAACCCTCTCTGTGTGTTAGCGCACCTCGGCTGTGGTTTGTCAACCCTCTCTGTGTGTTAGTGCACCTCGGCTGTGGTTTGTCAACCCTCTCTGTGTGTTAGCGCACCTCGGCTGTGGGTTGTTTCAACCCTCTCTGTGTGTTAGCGCACCTCGGCTGTGGTTTGTCAACCCTCACTCTGTGTTAGCGCACCTCGGCTGTGGTTTGTGTCAACCCTCTCTGTGTGTCAATGCACCTTAGCTGTGGTTTGTGTCTGCCCTCACTCTGTGTTAGCGCACCTCGGCTGTGGTTTGTCAACCCTCTCTGTGTGTTAGCGCACCTCGGCTGTGGGTTGTTTCAACCCTCTCTGTGTGTTAGCGCACCTCGGCTGTGGTTTGTCAACCCTCTCTGTATGTTTGCGCACCTCGGCTGTGGTTTGTCAACCCTCTCTGTGTTAGCGTACCTCGGCTGTGGTTTGTTTCAACCCTCTCTGTGTGTTAGCGCACCTCGGCTGTGGTTTGTGTCTGCCCTCTCTCTATGTTAGCGCACCTCGGCTGTGGTTTGTGTCAATTCTCTCTGTATGTTTGCGCACCTCGGCTGTGGTTTGTCAACCCTCTCTGTGTTAGCGCACCTCGGCTGTGGTTTGTGTCAACCCTCTCTGTGTGTTAGCGCACCTCGGCTGTGGTTTGTGTCTGCCCTCTCTCTGTGTTAGCGCACCTCGGCTGTGGTTTGTGTCAACCCTCTCTGTGTGTTTGCGCACCTCGGCTGTGGTTTGTCAACCCTCTCTGTGTTAGCGCACCTCGGCTGTGGTTTGTGTCTGCCCTCTCTGTATGTTTGTGCACATCGGCTGTGGTTTGTGTCAACCGTCTCTCTGTGTTAGCGCACATCGGCTGTGGTTTGTATCTGCCCTCTCTGTGTGTTTGCGCACATCAACTGTGGTTTGGGTCAACCATGCTTCTCTTTAAAACCCTGAAGTTCTTAAATTGGCCCAGCATGGCCATCCCTCCCTCAAGGCACATGCTCTGTGTTCTGTTTGTATCGCAAGTTCCTTTTTATATAAGCTGTTCTTTTCTTCCTTAGAGCTTTGCTAAGGCATGACTTCCTCTGGTATTTTCTTCCATGTGACCAGGATTCGAAGCAGTTCTAAGTCAACAATAAACTTAATTATTTCACAATAGAATAAGACCTCCATGAAAGCCTGTGGATCAACATTATATTTTGCTTGTGTTGGATGCTTTAACATAGCATAACTATTTGTAAAAAATGAACATCCAAATACTGGTTAAAAGAATTTACACAGATCACTTCTGATTACAGAAATGTAAGGTTGAGTGAAGTAACTAGATTAATTTTCTGAATAATTTGGTCACCTCTCATAAATCGCAACTCCAGATAAATACCAGGATCACATAAATGCAAGTTGATTTGAAGAGATTTTTCAAAGTGTAAACCCAACAGGATATACAGAGTGTGGCTACTTATGTTCATAATTAGTGTCCTGGAATGCATTGTAGGAAATTTAAACAGTTCTTAAATTTCATACATTGTGAAAGTAAACAAACAAACAAGAAAAACCTAAGCCATTTTTACATAAAGATTCTCTGCCTTGAGTCCCAATAAAACAACTCCACATCCAAGGCTCAGGAAACATTCCAGTACAGGGTACAGAAAGATCGAAAGAGCCAAAAGATCAGGGAGTTTGCTGTGAGACTGTCTGCTAGCAATGTCAGAAGCTACACCCAGAAAGTCTCACCAACATGACTGCACAAACATCAGCTGAATAAGGGTGACACCAATAAACAGGCCAAATTGGATGGAGAAAAGCCACGAGGCCCCAGTCCTATACAAAGAAGCACAGGCAACTATGGAATGCTGAGAGTTGGAGAGATAGCCATCCCCAGGGAAGAGCACACCATCTTGTTATCCAATACCAAGTGGTCAGTCAGGAAAATGTGTAACATTATACAGACTGAGCAGGATGGATTTATGGGAAAAATATACATACATATACATATGTATATGTATGTGTGAGTGTATTTATATCTGTTTATATATATGTATTTACATATGTATATATATATATGTATAAATTTATGGTCCCTTTTGTGTGTATGTGTGTGTGTGCGCACACACACACACAATTAATGAAAAAGAGATGTCATGGTTTTAGAATAGAACAATGGAAGTTTTACACAAGGGTGTAGAAGGAGGAAAGGGAAAGGAGAAAAGTAGGAATTATATTATAATCTCAAAAACAAAAAGAGGTAAAAACCAAAATGTTCTGCTTTTGGCTGTCCTCATCCACACTTGCTGACGTCGTGGTTTAGCGGTTGCTACAGGCCTGGGTCTCAGGAGATTTTCCTCTGAAGCTGAAGCCCTGTCTTTAACAGTGCCCATCAATGCTCTCAAGAGCTACTGATTGCTGTAGTGTGTCCGTGTCCTAGGCTCAGCACAAGGTGCTTCCTTTGCATTTCCCTTTAAAAGGTCTCAAAGGCTGCACCATCCCCAGTGTGCAGGTGGTTTTACATAAACTTGGCACTAGCTGGAGTCATCAAGTGAGAAAATGCCTCCATAAGATCAGGCTGCAGACGATCCTGTAGGGCATTTTCTTAACTAAGAATTGATGTGGGAGGGCCCAGCCCATTGTAGGTGTTGCAGCCACCTGGGCTAGTGGTCCCAGTTCTATAGGAAAGCAGGCTGAGCAAACCAGTAAGCAGTACCCCTCCATGGCCTCTTCATCCTTCCTCCAGGTTCTGGCTCCTTGAGTTCCTGTCCTGACTTCCTTCAGTGATGAACAATAATGGAAGTATAAGCCAGAAACCCTTTCCTCCCCAAGTTGCTTTTGACATGGCATTTCATCACAATAGTAACCCTAAGACACCTTGCCTATGGTCGTAAAAATATGAAATCCACTTTTGTCATTATTTTTGTAAAAATTATTTTACTATGATAAAACATGTAACATATTGGGCACAGTTTTAATCATTTAAAACCACATAGTCCATTGGTGGTCAGTACATCACAATGCTGTGCAAATGCCACTGTTCTAGAGATTTCTAATCACCTGACACAATGCCATTTCTACTTATATACCCCAAAGAATTAGCAGCAGTTATTGAGACTCACCTAGAATGTGGGTGTTGCCATACCAGTCACAATAACCCAGACTGTAAACATCCTGAACGTCCATCAGCAGCTGGCCAGGATGGTTATGACACTGAAACCGTAAGCCCCAAGTAAACCCTTTCTTCTATGAGTCACCTTGGGCATGGTGTCTTATCACAGAAATGGAAAAGCAAGACAACACATGAAGGAATCCAGGAACAAAGGCTACATAGCTTGTGATTCAATTTATATGAAATTTAGTCATTAACTTTTGTGATTGCTGTAAGTCTTCAGAGATTTTCATATAATAGGGCAGCACATTCCTTAGCAGTGATATATGTGAAATTTGGACTTTGTATGCTAACTTCTTTCTTCAAATCAAAGTGGAAATAATACAACTTAATTAAAAGAAAAACAAAGCCCCGTCTCGGGTCCCCTAAATGAATTTGTGTATTCCATATGGCAAATTTAAGGAATTGCGGGAATCAGCCCTTACATACAGTCCGATCACTGTGGAGTGGGGGGCACACAGCCCCTTTCTCCACACATACTCTGTCCAGCAAGACAGCCATTGACCTTATGTGGCTGTTCGATTTGAACTTGACTATAATTTAACCAAACTGAAAACTTGATTCCTCTGTCACATCCATATCTCAATGCTCAGTGTACTTGGTAGCCAAAGCTGACGCACGCAGACCTGTGATGTCATCACCACTGCGACAGGAAGTGCTACCCGGCAGCTGTGGGCTCTGCAGGGTTTCACCGAGGCTGAAGTCCTCTATATCCCCGGTCCTGCTCAAGTGCGCCTCTTCCTTGGCTCCCATGTTTCCCACTCCTAGTCCTGGCTGGCCATTCACCTCCCTGGCCAGCTCTGAAATTGACCTACTTTCCCAATGTCACCAGCAAGGAAGGGTCTGGTGCCAACCAACAGCATGGTGCCTCTCCTCCCCGTTCCCCTTCCTGTTTGCTGCTTTCTCTGGACCAGATCCATCCTGCCACTCTTTGATGGGAGGGCCTCTTTCCTTAGAGCCTTAGCCAGCGCTGCAGAAGGCCAGGCCATACTTCCAGATCCATTTTGCTGTTAAGAGGGAGACTCCTATCACCCACATCCCACATCTTACCCCACGTCACACCTCGTCTGCTCCCTTCCTCAGACATCCTTCTGCCCACGCTTCTCCTGCTCTTTAGGTTTGCCTTTCGTCTCGGCTTTCAACTCTCTTGTCTCCTCTTCCTTTTCTCTTCCTCCCAAGGAAGTTTTTTTTTTTTTGTAGTTGTAAAATTCACCACTTAAAACTACTTGGAAAACAAATAGCATGTAATTTATGTAATATAGTTAACAAATATGTATAATTTATCTTGCAGTTATCTTCCTTTGTAGGGGAGCTATCCCTGTGGATACTTAGAATTTCAAGTAAACTGAGTCCTCTGTGGCTTTCCCCATATGAAGAGTTTAATTTAAAATTAGGTAGAAGAAATTGTCAGTATCTAATAATAAAATAGATTAAAATAGATGAATTTTTAACTATCCACTCTAGGAAAAGTTATATGAATCTCATTTCTCTCTTTCTTCCAGAAAATCTTTTTATAATTTAATGTATTTTGTATTTGTTTGCATGTGTGTGGTACATATATGTGTGTGTGTGTGTGTGTGTGTGTGTGTGTGTGTGTGTGTGTGTGTGTATGTGTGTGTGTGTGAAGTGGATGCCGAAACAAAACCTTCGGGATGTTCCTTAGGTACCATCCACTATTTATTGAGAGTCGTTCTTGTTCACTGGCTGGGTAGGTTAGCTGGCCAGTGAGTGCCAGGGACCAAATGCCTCTGCTTCCCCCGAGCTGGGCCTTCAAATGTGTGCACCACCCTACCTGAGTTTTTGTATCAGTCTAGATGTTGAACTCAGAATGGCAAGCACTTCAGCAACTGAGCCAACTTCCCAGACTCTCTGGGAGTATCTTACATGCCATACTCAACCCTGTTTCTCCTGTGAAGGGGTCAGATGATACGGTGTCTATTTGATGAGATGATGAAGTGATGAGGGGATTAAAACAGCATCTACCAGCCCCTCAGAAGGGTCTTCCTCTTCCAGCAGTCCCCCATTGTGATCGATAATGCTGCGAAAGGGGTAGCATATACAATGTGGACACACCAAACAAGCTCACGTCTAGGCTGGGATGGAGTGGGGATGACACATATTTTATCATTCTGTTCTGTAATTTTATAATTAAAATATTCATTTTTATTCGTGGTGTGTGTATGTGAGAGTGTGAGATGTGTGTGGGAGTATGCATGCCAAGAGACACATGGAATGATCAGAAGACATGTTTGTGGGGTCACTTCCCTGGTTTCTTTATGTGGGTTCTGAGGTTCAAACTTAAGTAGCACAGCAAACTCTTCCCTCGCTGAACATTCTTACTGGTGTGGTTGTAAATGTATAAAATCTCTGTGGAGTTTCAACTTGATATATTCATACTGTCCTTGGCCACAGGAAACAGAAAACACTCACATTAAAGCCGAGCAGGAGGGCGAGGCCTTATTTGCTCTAGCCATTCCTTTGCACATTGGGGGGCAAACGAATCATCTTCTCCTCCAACAGGGTGGCCTTTGCAGTTCTGGATGGAGAAGAATATCCATGTCACTCCTGGGACTGTGAAGCTGGTCCTTTTAGAGGACGCATTTCCCCCGCAAACTCATGGTGGGATGTGCAACCCAGCTACTGCAGAATTTACACAGGGCTGTCAAGTTTCATTACAAGTCTGGGCAGCAAGGAGGCTGCTGTTTAGGCCAGGACATATTTAACTCTATCTTGATGGTTCCGAGTTGCCATCCAGAACACCAGGAAATTCTCCACACTGCTGAGGACTCTGGCACTGGACAGATAAAAATGTGTCCCTGCTCATACAGTAAGTGGGTACTGCCCGCCCACCATCTGCCAGATGCTGTTCATGGTGAGGACGCCTGGTGACAACTCAGACACCATCCCTGCTCCCCTGGAGTTCACCCTCCAGCAAAGGAGATGAGGGTGTGTGAAGAGTCCTAAAGCAGCAGGGTGGAAAGGCAGATGCAAAGGAACGGTGAGGTTCTGAGAAGCCAGAGCAATGGGAGCTTCGCGGGCTTTTTGAGAAGGGATGAACTCTGCTCAGTTTTAGAGGGTCTAAATTTATAAGTATTTAGGAGAGAAAGATCTTTGCATTTTAATGCAGACTTCTGTGATGTCTTCTTTCCTCTCCATGTCTTTTTTTCCCTCCCTTGCAAATGTGGGTATATGCTACTGTTGATGCAGGTGGATATATGTGCCTTAGAGGTCAGAGGTTATGAGAGTTTTGTCAACCGAACACAAACCAGGATTATATCTAGGGAGAAAGGAATCTCAATTGAGTAATTGTCTCCATCAGATTAGCCTGGGAGACACTTTCTTAAAATGGATGTGGGAGGGCCCAGCCCACTATGGGTGGTACCACCACCCCTGGCAAGCAGTTCAGGGTAGTATAAGGAAGCAGACTGAGCAAGCTACAGGAAGCAGTCCTTAAGCAGTGTTCCTCCACTGTCTCCAGTTCCATCCCTGCCTCCAGGCTCCTCAACAATGGATTACACTTCATATGCTGGCATAAACCCTTTCCTCCCCAGGTTGGCTTTGGTCAGTGTTTCATCCCAGCAGTCTGCTCTCTGAGATAGGTTCATTTGCTGATTCGGACTCTCTGATAGACTAGCCTGACTGAGCAGTGACCCCAGGGATCTGCCTGTCTCTGCCTCCCCAGTGCCTGATTATAAGCAGACACCTCTATGCTCAGCTTTAGGATTAAACCGCGAGTCCCAGAGATCAAACTCACAGGCTCATGGTTGTATAACCAGAGCATTAGCCATGAGCCATCTTCAGCGTTCAACTTTCAGTTTAGTTACTATTTTTAGCAAAAAACTTTAAATTTAATTTTTAAAAAATAGTATGTGGAATTGAGCATTGAATGCATGAATATAAGAATTTTGTAAAACACATGGTCTTATGGTTTGAATCACAGGCTCCATGTTGGGAAATACTGGAAGCTTCAGGAGGTGATGCTTGAATAGAGAAACAGGTCACTGAGGACTTGTTTGGGAAAGTTATACCAGGCTTCTAGTCCCTTCCTCTCTCTGTTTCTTGGCTCCATTGAAGGAGTTACTTCTGCTACATGGTCCCATGGCTGTGATGTTCTACCATGCCACAGGCAATGGAACTATATGTTCTGAGATCACTGTGGCTAGTGTGTTCTGAGATCACTGTGGCCTGTATGTTCTGAGATCACCATGGCCTCCGTGTTCTGAGATCACCGTGGCCTGGGTGTTCTGAATTCACCGTGGCCTGTGTGTTCTGAGATCACTGCACCCTGTGTGTTCTGAAATCACTGTGGCCTGTGTGTTCTGAAATCACTGTGGCCTGTGTGTTATGAAATCACCGTAGTCTGTGTGTTATGAAATCACCATGGCCTGCGTGTTCTGAAATCACTGAGGCCTGTGTGTTCTGAAACCACTGTGGCCTGGATGTTCTGAAACCATAAGCCAAAACAGACCCTTCATCACTTCCATTGTTTATGTCAGCCATTTTGTTATAGTAGTAGTCAGCAAACTCATGTCATCATTATTACTATGACCAAGTTACAAAATGGTTCTGTTCTCTGCACAAAAGTCTCTCATGCTCTCAATTTATAGTTACATAGTTCCTTATTTTACACCTTGGCAATTGCCTGCCTGTGCTCTTTCCTCTGGCCCATCATTTGTCTTTTGGAAAACATTCTGTAAAATTGAATCCTACAATATATGTTTTTTAAGCACCTATGCCAGTGGAATGCCTTTGTTATTCAATTTCTTTGTATTTCTATAGTTTATTCTTTGTATAACCATATACATTGTATAACCATATACATATAATTTTGTATATGTGTATTATATATAATTATATATTTTATAGTTTACATATGATTGTAATTATATATAATTATTATATGTATATTGTATAACAATATACATTGCATAATCATATACATAAAATTCATTCCATTGTATGAGTTTCCAGAAATCCTACTCTAATGTGGTTTCATTTAAAGAAATAAAATTTTACACTCACATAAAACCTGTAAACCCTTTCCCTCCGTCTCTCCCCCCCCCTCCTCTCTGTCTCTCTCTCTCTCTCACACACACACAGACACTCACTTCATAATTGTCTCATAATGAAAAAAATCTCTCCCATCCTCCACGGTTTAATAGAGAAGAGGTGTGATGTTTAAATGATGGCATACAAATTCTTGTTAACCAAAGCAATACAAACAAACAATTAAAACCCAGAGGATATATCAGTTCATCCAATAGAAAGAATGCAGTGGTCTTGTTATGGTGATGTTCAGGTTGAAGTGTTGCCTTCAGCTACCCCATCTAAATAAATATTGGCACACAGCCTTTCATCACTATGTCTTCTTAAATCCAGTAACTCCTTCCAAGATGCAACAGAAAGTTCCCAGAGAAGGAATCTGATTGGATAAGGTAGAATGGAGTTCCCATCCCTGGGCCAATCACCATAGCCAGAAGCACTGCTTGTGGTGTTTAGGAGTCTGTCATCCAGAAACATCCACTGCTGCTTTCTTAATAGCACAGAGTGTAGGAGTAAGAGCCAACAACCAGAGAATCACAGTGTCTGTCAGAATCTCGCGAGTTCTCGAGTTTGTTTTGAAGAACAGGATGGAAAGAGCAGTTATGATAAATGGGGTTGGAAGAGCTAAGGAACATGGAGATTTTATCCTCCGAGTAGCATGAAGCTGTGTCAGCCTATTTTATTGTGTGTATGTGTGGTGTGTATGTGTGGCACATGCATGTGTGTGTGCGTGTGTGAACTTGTGCACACAGGCCACAGGAGATGTCAGGTGTCTGTCTTGGCCTGTCATTCTCCATCCATCATATTCCCTACAGACAGTGTCTTCACTAAATATTGAGGTAGACTGTCAACCAGCAAGTGCCTGTCATTCCCCATGTCTCCACCTCCCCACAGCACGAGGGGGGGGGAGGGGGAGTGATGGGGTGTGGCCTGAGGGTTGTAAAATGAAGTAAACCCTTTTTTCCCAAGTTGTTTATGGTCGTGGTGTATTATCACAATAATAAAAAACACTAAAGAAGACTGAATGCTTGCCTTGCAAACTCGAGGACCTGAGTCTGATTCTCAGAACCCATGTTAAAAAAAAAAAAAGGCTTGTGTGTGTGCACGCCCATACCCCTCCCCCACAATAACCATCTTCACAAAACAGAAAATATACCATAAAAAAAGCAACAACAAAATGCTATTGGGCTTAGATTAGATGTGAAGAGGCAGGGGGATATCAAATAGGAATTACAAGGGGTGGAGGTGGGACCACAAGCATTGAGTGTTCAGCTGGGAATGGAGAGCTCAGGAGAGATGGCCCCATGTTGTTGAGCTAAAAGGGTGAGTCTAAATTGGGGTTGGTGCTACTTCCCCCAAAGGCTTTGGATTCCAAAAGAGTGTGGTTCCCATAGTCATGTCTCTGCGAGTCAAACCTGCTAGGATGTATTTTGTTTTACAATGAAAGACAATGGTCTGAACACATAACTTAGCGGAAAAGCAGTTATCTAGCATTTGTGTGGTCCTGGGTTCTCTCTATAAACTAAGTGAGCAAATAAATATGAGCAAACAATATGAAAATCTTAGACACACATGGCTTATATAAGATGGATACTGGATTCTGTGTTCTGTGAAAGAGGTCCCAAGGTTGTTCATTGCTGGTGTGGTAGTCCAGTTATCTAGTTTCTTTCTCCTTTGTGACTCTGTTACCCTGGCCAATGGTTTCTACTTCTCAGTCCGGAATGGCTGTGGGTGCTCCAACCATCACATCTGTATTGCCACCAAAGGAAGAGGAAGGAACAATGATGGGCTTACCTTCTCACTATAAGGTACTTTCTATAACTTGTTTCCTATTGGCCAGAACATAGTTTAGAGTTCCCAGATTAGAAACTTTATTATTGGGTATTCTGTTTCCAGATAAAATATGAAATTTACTTTTTTCCCCTTTAAAAAAGTTGGTTTTCAGGGGCTGAAGAGATGGCTCAGAGGTTAAGAGCATTGGCTGTTCTTCCAGAGGTCTTGAGTTCAATTCCCAGCAACCACATGGTGGCTCATAACTATCTCTAATGAGATCTGGTGCTCTCTTCCCTGCAGGCATACATGCAGGTAGAACACTGTATACATAATAAGTAAATAAAATCTTTTTAAAAAGTTGGTTTTCTTTTGTTTATTTTCTATTTTTACTTTTATCCACTAAGATGGAGTCTCTCAGGTATTCTGGACATGCCCTCTTCAACTAAACTGCATCTCCAGAAACCCCTTCTCTACTTTTTTGTGTTTTTATTTTGAGATGGGGTTGTACTAAGTTTCCCAGGTAAGCCTTGAACTCCCTCTGTGGCCCAGGCAGACTCTGAGCTTGTGATCTTCCAACATTAGCCTTCTGGGTAGCTGGAATGACAGGCCTGAGTCACCACGTCCAGACTGTAGATTTCCATTTCCCGAAGCAGAAGGAGAAAGTGCTGATGAGGAATCAGAAGTCCCTGGCACCATGTATGCCTCCCCACGGTTTCCAGCCCTCAAAGCATCTTCCCCTGTAGAAGGAGAGGCCCGCAGCTGGCCCTTTGCTGAGGTAATACAGAGAAAGCATCTGTTCAACAAGCAGCGCATACTGGAAGTAAGTGAATTCAGTCCATCGTTTAAGCAGTTGCTCTTGCTGGCTTATCTGAGATGAAACAAGAACTGAGATCTCCTGGTTTGAATGCTAGGATTCTTCTCTGCAGCGGCATGAAGGACACACATCTAATTGCTCTCTGGTTTGATGAACACAAATCGAATTTCCCCAAAATAATGTAAGAAGTTTCAAGGTTATCAAAGAATTAAAAGACATGGGAACTCCAGAGTCCCATTGACTATGCCTTTCTTCTGGGCCTTCAGGCGACCCTGTTAGATTTCGCACCCTCTGTGAAGAACAGGTGGACAGCGACTGGACTGATAAGTAGGACTTGTGTCAAAAGGATAACAAGAAAGGACAGAGATCGGTGACTTTCTTTATTCAGTGACTGTTCTCTGAGCTCTGGGCCAGGTACTGTCACACGGTCTACTTGGGACAGCTGTTAGCAGTAACAAGTCTTTGTTTCTATTGCACCCATGTCTCATTGTGGGGGTTCCCAGAGATTCTAACATGAAATTACACCTTGCATTGGGTGACAGCTGATCCATATTTTCTATATATTTCTTCTTTGTTCTTTCTCCTCCTCTTCTTCCCCTCCTCCCTTTCCTTCTCCTCTTCCTTATGGATGAAAACAATATCCCATGCACATCTGCTTCCTCTTGATCAGGGGAGGGGGAGGGAAATGGGAGGCGGTGGTGGGGAGGAGGCAGAAATCTTTAATAAATAAATAAATAAAAATAAATAAATTAAAAAAAAAGATCTTGACTTGTTGGTGGAGTGCTTGCCCTGCGTGCCTGACCCTGGCATGAACTGCAACGCTGCATAACTCAGGTGTGGTAGCCCACACCTGTAACCCCAGCCTTCAAGAGCTGGAGGCAGAAGATTTAGTTCAAGGCCAGTCTGGGGTACAGGAGATTAAGCCCCAAAAATAAAATGTCAAGACTTTAAGTGGTTTGGGAGAATGGGGGTGGGTGACTGAGTGAGCTGCCAGCTGTCAAACACTGGCTGCCAACCTCCTCTGTACCCTCGATTAGAATGATGACAGAAGCTGGTAGGGTTGGCTTCTTCATTTAGTGCTACGTTAACATGTTACTAATAGCCCCAGGCACTGAAGCATCCCTGTTCTAGGTGCCTTGGCATATCCCACACATAGGGAACAATAGCCAGCTGGATTAAAAAAAAACACTTTGTTAATGGCCACTTAACTTTCAATAAATAAAGGAGATTCCAGAAACAAGAAAGTGGCTGTAGATAGTTCCCCCGACACACAGCTGGTTCACTGGAAATGAATGCTGAGTGTGCAAAAGCCTCCAGACGGCCTCTGCTAGCTCATTTGTTCCTTTGTTCACCAGCTTGGAAAAGTGCTGTCCAGGCCGTGCATGGTCTAACAGCACGTGAAAGAGCTGTCCAGGCTTGCATGCTCTATCAGTTTGTGAAAGTGCTGTCCAGGCCATGCATGCTGTACCCATAGTTTTAGATGTGGCAGGATTCAAGACAATCCCTGCTTTCTGTGTTTTTAAAACTCAGTGTTAGCCAAGCTTAATGATAAGGATTGCCTACCTACTTGTTTGCCAAACTGTGGCAGAAGGGCTCCAAGTGCAAGGCCTGCCTGGGTACAGAGTGAGTTCAAGTCCAGCCTGCAACTTAACAAGATTCTGTCTCAAAACAGAGTGAAAGGCTAGTGCTGGGGATGTAACTCAGGGGCAGAACACTGCTTATGGTGTGTTCAAGCCCCAGTTTCTTTAAAGAAAGAAAACAGCAATAACAAAAATCAATACTTTTCTGTCAGTCAAGGTATTTTTCAGTTGGTCACAATAATAGAGGTTGTGTTAGAGGAATGATTCTCTCTCTCCATTTAAAAAGTTTATTTCTGAATCTGTCTCATGGGACACTGGCCTGGACAATGTGGAATGCGGGCTGGAGTTAGGGAATTTAGCCCCGACATGGGCATGTTGGCTCTGCTGTTGGGTGTTTAGAAACCTCCAACAAATATATGAGTTGAGCACAAGGGAGGTCAAATGGAAAGCCACTCCCAGTGGGACACTGTTCACCACAGGGGATGGGCAGAGTGAGGGAGATATAGGAGGGGGAGACAAACTTAGGAAAAAAAGTATGAAGGGGTTGCTTTAAAGAGGACTGAGGATTCCTTCCTTCATGAGGGCCCAGCTTCATGTTTTTGCAATGCTTGGAGATTAACTTTATGCTAGAGTGTCCGTGTCTGTGCCAGATCTCCCTGCTGAGCTAATAATGAATACTAAACCAGGAAGCTCTAAACAGTCACCAGTGTGAAAGAGATTTCAGACCATCAGGAGAGAGTGAGAGAGCAAGAGTCGAAAACATAAAGTTGGGTCAGTAGGAAGGCAGCACAGATCTTACAGGATTTGGAGGAGGAAATTTAAAAACGAATCCGGTTGGCGGAGACTGCTCATTCATTTCTCGACCACCCAGACCTGAAATAGCCACTCAGAAACTATATTAATTATACAGCTGCTTGGCCTATTAACTTATGCATATTTCTAGCTAAGTCTTACATCTTAAATAAATCCATCTCTAATTAATCTGTGCATCACTATGAGGTCATGGCCTACTGGCAAGGTTCCCATGTCTGTCTCCTCCGGTGGCTACATGGGGTCTCACTGATTCTGTTTACTTTCTCCTCTATCTCTGTTTGGAATTCCTGCCTTACTCTATTCCATCCTGTCATAGGCTAAAGCAGCTTCTTTATTCATTAACCAATAAAAGCAACACATATACATCCCATATATTTTCCCCTTTTCTGTCTAAATAAAAAGAAAGGTTTTAACTTTAACATAGTAAAATTACATATAACAAAACAGGTATCAAGCAAGAATTACAGTTACAATATTTATATCTACTTTATCTTTTGTTATAACTAAGGAATTAAACTTCATCAAAGACTCCAGAAGGATATACTATTACTTAAGTAAACAGTAAGTATATGGTAAGCAACTCCCCAAACTCGAGAATTGACAGAGATATCTTGCTGCCTGCACAGTCACCCAAAGTTCTTCTGTAGCATTGGGGCATCCATCTTCAGCTACTGGCCCATAGTATCTGGCAGACTTTTCCATGAAGCAGGAAATTTCAAAGACAGTTCTTTCTATATTGTTGGCAGTTTGTCAGTCCCTTTTTTCTGTGTCCTGCAGAATGTCTGGCAGACTCTTTCATGAAGCAGGAACCCTGGAGGACTGTCTCACTTTCTTTAGGCAAGTTCAGCAGTCATTTTTCTGTGCGTTCTGAATGCCCAGTTTAATACAGCATATAGGCAAGCAGTCCAGGCAAGAGCAGTTTCTTGCCCAAATGGATAACCAACTCCATAAGGAGCCTCTTTGATGCCCATCATCCTCTTGAAGTAGATTGGTGCTGTCTGGAGCAGATGTGTCTCAATGTCATGAAAAGTCCTAAGTTCTTAAAACATTTTAAATGTGTTAAGTTTTTGAAAGGTTTGAAGACTATCTATCCATCTGAAATATATCTCTGTACATTTAGAAAACCTAACTAACATGACTACAAGCTTGACTATTATAGATGACTCTCTATTAACTTGTATTTAAATGAGCTGCACAAACATAATACCTTAATCAAGAGCAGAAATATACATATAATAAAATTGACTTTAAATTTGTATCAACAAACCAAGATCCATACCACTGCAAAGTATCCATCTCTATAGCAGAATTTAAGTCTCCTGGAAATCCAAATGTTCTGAAAACATGGACAGATTAAAGAAAGCAACAACTCTGATTCCCAAAACATATAAATTAAGTGAGAAATGGAAAGCCTGCGACATCGGGTCTGCCAGAAGAGGCATTTAAAGGATAGTAAGATTTAGGAAACCAGCCCCTGGAACTGGGAAATTGCAGAGCAGATGGAAAATTAACCAAAAATTGAGAACCACTAAACAGGTTATGGTGGCATTTATGAAAGAGTAAGAGAATTACAGTCTAAAGGGAAAGGGCGAATAATAAATATGTCTAGAGAACATTTCAAACAATCAGATTTGGGAAGTTAAAAGAGACAATTGTGAGGCAAAAAAGACAAAGTGGAAATTTGAAAGAATGAGACGTTTTGTGTACACAGATGCTCACACGGCTCTGACCGGACTGAGGCAACTTGGACAGCGCCACTCTCCCGTATCGAAGAGAAGCATGGTTTTAAAAAGACAGAGCTGCATCACAATAGAGTGTTAGACATAGTAACAGAGTGGGAAAGTAACGACAACACGTGGGAAGTGTTCATTAACCATGTTTATCAGACAACAGCTGTGTACTAGGCATGTGCGGAGCATCCTGTATGGAGCTTTGTTAGGTGATGGGGAGTTTATATGGTTTATCCTGGTTAATTTAAAGTGTTTGAAATCATATGTTATCATTACATCATAATAAGTTTCATTATGACATTTTAATATTGTATAAAATGTGTCTTGGTTATAATATTCTCCCTATTATTTTCTCTTGTCCCCCTATGCTTCCACTGACCCTTTTCTCTTCCCAAGTCTCCCCTCTTCCATCTCTTTGTGTGTGTGTGTGTGTGTGTGACCCAATGAGCTTAATTAGGATTATTGGCAGGACCATGGGAACATTACCTGTGACTACACAGCTGAAGAAAACGTCTCCCTCTGCCAGGGACCATTAAGTGTCTATATATAGGTCCTCAGAGAAGTAGCCTCATTAGCTCTTCACCACTCCGTGATAGGATGTTGGTCTGGGCAATCTTGTACAGGTCATCACAGTGGCTGAGAATTAAGGCACGCGATGGCTATTGCACACCTGGAAGTCCGTGTTCTGTAACCTTTCAGTTCTTCCTTCAGCTTCTTCATGTGCTCTTTGTCCTCTCTTCTTGTCCCCAAGCCTTGGTGAGATTGATGTCCCATTTAGAGTTCAGCTTTCAGCAGTCATCTATCCCCCCTACTTAGGCCAGTTGTTCATCTCCACAGTAACTGGTAACACTAACTGATCTATGGGTACAAATGCCAGTGTTTCCAAAGCTTTCTGATAGTCACAACAAGGCCATTTAGCAAAACTGACAGTGGAGGAGGTGGAGGGGCTCAGAGCATGTAAGATGCCCCTCCAGGGGCCCAGCAGGAAGCATCAGAAGCCTCTCATTCTTTAACACTGTGAAACTTCAACTACATAGAAACAGCGATTCTGTCCTTGTTCACTGCATGATTGATCTCGGCCAGGTGCCATGTTCACTAGAAATACAGCATTAAGCAAGCAGAATGCGGGAGCCTCCTTTATGAATGCATACATTTTGTTTATTAGAAAACAAAGCAAGACTACAACAAAACCCAAAGAGAGTCTGACCTAACTGTCCAGCAGAAATGGAATGCCTAGCATTTTGTCAGTTCTGGGGGATGAAGCTCAGGTTTCACCCATCCATTCAGCTATCTTCTTAAACCATCATGTGATCTTATCACTTTATCTTGAACAGAACATTTCTAAGATGCAGGGTGTGGGGCTGCAGAGATGGATCAGTAGTCAAGAGTGCATGCTGTCTTGCAGAAGACTCAGATTCAGTTTTTAGTACTGATGGGACACAAGTCCCAGTTGCCTCTGGCTCCCTCTCCAGAGGATCTGATACCCTTTTCTCCATAGATACATGAATTAATGAATACAAACCCACACACAGGCACACAATTTAGCAACAACATAATATTGAAATGCTGAATATTGAATATTTAATCAACATAAATGTTGAAATATACAGGGTTTTCATTAGACCTGTGGCATGTTTTAATCCAGACCACGCACACAGCAAGTGCCCCATAACCCCCGTGACTCATGCTTCCATCATAGACACTTCTGGTGTGGCATGAACTTGGAATTTCTGGCCCATTTTCACTCTATCTGTGAAATAGGAAGTATGGCCCCCCTGTCCTTCCTTTGGACATTGGCCATTTATAGGACAGGAAATGCAAATGGGAGAAAGGGCCATTCAACATAGGCAGCAGCCTCACATCCCCAAGGTTGTATTACTACTACAGGAGGCCTCGTGTCCATGTGCTGCAAATCACTGGTGTTTTTGGATTAGCACTGTGTAGACTACTTTACCGCCACTGAACAACGGAAGGATAGAGGCAGATCTCTGCAGAGCATAGGACTTCACCACCTCATATATTTTGTTCGTGTGCTTTCTTGTATTTATTGCTCCTGATGGAAAAATTGAAGATGTAATTTGAAGTTTAGCAGCCACCAGGGTTTCCAGTATGTTTATCTGGTTGCTAAAGGTGTGTAATCAATTTCGATAAGCAAGACAGTGATATGATTTTACTGTTTAATACAAGTGCTCAGCGGGTAATAATGGGGACAAAGCAAAGCAGTATATAATAGTATCTCCTTAGGTAAAGAAGTTTGCTCTAGTGTCAGTTTAAGTGGGAGGAAAACCTAAGGAAATATGGACTGTCCTTCCTAGAAACTGGATGGAGGAATTGAAGGTAACAGGTACTTGCTCCCTGCCAACTTCATAATGAAACTGGTGTTCAGCAGAAATTTCTATTAGAGCTTTTTTCCCCTCCCAAAGGACTAGAGACAGGAGCTAGACAGAAAGAGGCGATATTAACATTTAGTACGTGGAACTGCTGTCTAGAATACTGAATTTTAAGGAAACACAGTAAAAATTGGGACAGGTGGATTTCTGTACGGTTATTTTTATATTTTACAAAGCTGATTTGCCAAATCGGAATGGTCAGTCAGCTAATTGCACCTTATCTGATTGGGAAATGGAGGGAAAGGAATGGTGTGTAAGCAATCAAGATGAGAAATAAAAGATTTAAGTAGATTCAACAGATAAATCCAAAGAAAGATGGTGGCCCATGCTGGCCTCTTGCTTAAAATGATGTGTGTGATACTTGGGTGACATAATGTAACCTGCAGATGCTTCTGCCGGGGACCAACTGCCTATGCCAAAACGGAAATCTTCCTATTCCCTGATCCACTGTGTCAGTCAGTTTTCCTTTAATCGGCTCGTGAAGAAGAAACTTTTATTTGTCCTCAGGTTGGGAATCTGTTTGGGAAGTTACGTTTTAGGTCCATAAGCATCATGTCATGGCAGGAATACATGGAAGAGAAAACTGCTCACCTCTTGCTAAGATGATGAAAGAATGGAAGGAACAGGGCGTCCTCCTAAGGGCATCCTCCAATACCTACCGATGTCTCAGTAGGTACCACTTTCAAAGCTTCTCCATGCCTCAGCTGTGGTACCCAGGGGTTCAGTCTTAGCATGTGAGTCTTTGTGGGAGACAGTCGAGATTCAACCTGTAGCAATTAACCTTTCTAAACAGAAAATAAGCATTGTATTTGCAAACCTTTTGATAAAATGTGTAAACATTTAGGTTATGAGCTAGAACATGCCCAAGCTGTTAATCCAAGAATGTTAGATTATTGAACTTTGGTATAACAGTTCACTGGATTCATTGAGAACTATCTCTATGAACTGGTCATTCTACCTATGAGTTTAAGGTGTGAGGCACAGAAAGTTCCTAGGTGGTTTGTCTTTTGTTTGTTTGTTTTACTAGTTTGGCTCATCTTTACAGCAGTTACACTGCAGTTCAACAAATCTTCTGTTGCAGCTATTGGCCTGTTGGTGTAATCATTTCACCCCACACACCATTTCCTTAGCCCTCTTCCTTGCCTCAATTACTACCTGGTCCCTTCTGTTTTTTTTTTTTTTTTTTTTTTTTGAGCCATAAGAACTTACTCTTTCTGCCTTAGTAACACTGATGAAACATTTTCTTCTGCCCCTAGTATCACATCTCAAGCCACTCACCACCCCCAAACCCCATCTCCCAATCCTTCTGATCTGTTTCTAACTCTGATCAAATGAATTATGAAGCGTCATCTCTCTGCTTTTGACTATGCAGTTTTCTCCATGCAAACTGTTGTTGCTATATCCTATGGTCTGTCTGCCTGACGCCTGCTCTTTCTTTACATGGCCCAAACATTTTCTACTTTGTCTCCTAATTCTTTCCCTGGAGTTGCAATAGAATCTACCACAGTTTACTTTATACACATCATCAGCTTAACCAATAAACTTTGTTCATTTTGCATTTGTCATTCTTTATTGTTATATTTTATCCTTTGTCACTTCCTCACCAACCTTGAAAATTGTATGGTTGTTTTTGTACTATTTTCTTAGCAGACTCTATGACAAAGAGCATGCTTCATATATAGTAGGTCCTCAAATGTTTCTATTGGTTGGAATAATGAATATATTAATGAATTATTGATGGGCTATGAATAGATAATGTGTTGATGTATAGGCAGATGGATGAACTAGTAGACAGACAAACAGATGGATAAGTGTATTGATGGGCTTATGGATGGGTGGGCAAATGTATTTGAGGGTGAGGAATGCAATTATGTATGACTAAATGTATTGATGGATGGATGGCACATTTTATGATGATATGTCAGTAGTCTTAGCCGTCAAGCATCAACTGGGTGCCTTCTGTGTGCCAGGCAATTAGATAGGACCTAAAATAATTATGAGAAATGAAACCAAACTTCTGCTTGGAAGATAAAAGTAGCCTAATTTAGCTCCCAATTAGTTACTTTGAAAGCCTGCTGACAATGAAGAATTTAATGAAAGTCCAGTGTTCCTCTAATTCTACAGTCTACTGAAAATCTTTTCATGAGTCCTATGCACAGAGGGTGTAAAATGGAATGTTTCCTAAATGTTCCTATGTGTCTCTTCTTAGCTCAGCATATCCAGCCAAGAACCATCAAAGAACAAGCAAGTCTCCACTGCGTAACTGGTCCAGTGCAGGGACTTTGCATGTCTTTTCTGCCAGTGGCAAACCCAAATGCTTCTCTGCTTACAACCTTCCTTTCATGGTTTCCCAGTGGAAACCTTTGCCATGGTTCCATGGCTTCTGCACAAACTCCCAGTGCTGTGGCATGCCATAAAGGGCTCCATGATCCATTGTTGGCGTCCTTCACAGGTTGACTTGGTCAGCTCCCTAAATCAGCTTCCTGATTCTCCTGGAGCATCACTGTCTCTGCTGGTAACTTCTCTGACAGAAATGTTTCTATCTGCCTCTCCCGTTGTCTTCAATATCACCCAGAAGGGTTGCTCAGGCATTCCATGTTGAGCTAGGGGCTCCTCACCAGCTTTTGCAACTTTCACATTCTCCATCAGTCATTCTGCCATTGATGTGCCTTTGTCTATGAATTATGGGAAGGGTTGGCCAGAGGGTAGAGAGGCACTGTTCCTTTAATTCTTCTCCAATAGGATTCACTATAAAGTCAGACACATAAGAGACTCATAAATAAACAGTTGTTGAATCAGAAAAAAATACCTTTCTAGGTTTGCTGAGGTGGCTTAGTTGCTAAGGAGTTTGTCTTACAAACACCAGCATCTAAGTTTGACCATCAGAACTCATGTAAAAGTGCCAGACATTACAGCGCACTTGGAATCCGAGCACTGGGGAGGCAGAAACAAGCGGCTTCCCGAGCTTGCTGGTCAGCCAGCCTAGCCTACTTGACAAGCTCCAAGCCAGTGAGAGACCCTGTCTTAGAGCACAAGGTGGGTGGCATTCCTGAGGAATGACATCAAGGTTGTTCTCTGACCTACACACACATGTGTAAATGTACCCATTCACACATGTACATACACAAGGAAAATGTCTTTTAGCAAACTGTCATAGACACCACAAATGCCTCTAGTAGAACAGTGATTGATTTGCCTTTTTTTAACAGTGTTTCTGCTGAAGTGTTTGATTGCAAGTAATTACAAGAATAAAAGGAAACAGAGGAAGTGGAGAGTACCCGCAACCCTTCCATGCATAGACAGACTCTCTTCTTAACCCTCTTTCCTTTCCTTTAACATTTAATCCGGAGTGCTTTTTTTTACATCGTTATCTTGTTGCTGAGAATATCATGTTTAAAGATAATTATTATTTTAATTTACGAGTGTGTGTATGTGTGTCTATGCTACCCACATGTGGGGGCCCTCAGAGGCCAGAGGAGGATATGTGATGCCCTGCAGCTGGCGTTGCAGGCAGTTGTGAGCTGCCTGATGTGGGTTCTAGGAACCAAACTTGAGTTTTCTGGAAGAGCATTGAGAGCTCTTAACTACTGAGTCATCCAGCCCCAAGAGCACGACTTTTAGGGATGCTGATGGCCCATGGGATGAATACACAAGACGATTTCACCATGCCCCTGTTTTTTCAACCTGTCCACGGAGCTCTGGTCTCTCCTATGTGGTCACTTCTGCACTATAGAAGATCAGAGGTGGGCCTGTGGCTCACTAGGCCAGTCTCTTTTTTGGAACTTTGTAGGTTTGTTTTTCTCCTTAAATACTTTCTTTATCTGCTTTGGATGAAGTGACTGTCAAGCCAGAGAATGCTTCCGTGCCTTCTCTTTCTGATGCAGTTTTCAAATGCTTCAGTCCATTGTACTATTTTTAGGTAGTGTCTGTGAGGGTTCACAGTCATGCTTTCTTAATTTTCCCCTGCTTAACTGTGTGCATGTGTGTGTGCACATATGTCATAGTGTGTGGAGGTCCGAGGACAATTTCAGGAGCTGGTTCTTTCCTTCCACAACAGGAGTCCTACTCCAAGTTTGGTGGCAAGTCTCTTTACCTGCTGAGACATGCTGCTGGCCCTCAGTCATATGTAACGTCACACCCATCTCAAGCTCCATGGAGATATGGAAGCCCCGGGGCACCTTTTCATTCTAGTTCTGGTGGATGAACCATGCTGTGTATTGCCACTGGAGTTCAACTTGATCAGATGCAAGAGAATTTAAAGGAGCAGAGTAGAGAGGGAACCAACATTATTAAGCAGACAGATGTCCCCTGCAATAAACATGCACAGGTCAGAGTTGATCTTATGGCTATGACACAGGTCCTTGATGACTTTCTACTTCATGCTTACCTAGAACACACTTCCGTTTTCTTTTGTTCTCTTTCTGCTGCTCTTCATCCATTTCCTCCTTCTTTCTTTCTTTTTTGGCAACTACCTTGGTCAAAGCCACCCCTGTCTTCCATCTTGATTGAAGGAATAACATAGTTCTGTAAACAGCACCCGGTATCTGGTCTCCTTGACTAGTCTCTACACCACCTCACATAGCCCTGTAAATAGCACCCAGTATCTGGTCTCCTTGACTAGTCTCTACACCACCTCACATAGCCCTGTAAATAGCACCCGGTATCTGGTCTCCTTGACTAGTCTCTACACCACCTCACATAGCCCTGTAAACAGCACCTGGTATCTGGTCTCCTTGATGGTCTCTACGCCACCTTACAATGACATTACTAAAGTGCTATGGCACTCCCTTGATTAAAAACCTTCAATGGCTTCTCATTTTAAGATAAAGACAAAATTGAAGATGCCAGCAAAGCTTCATCCACCCTCTCAATGCCACATTTCTCTTTCTATCTCTTTCAACTTCAAACACCTATATCTGATGTTTTGTATGTACCACAGACTTGGGCATTCCTTGTTCCATTAACCTATTCCCAGTTTCTTTTACATAATCAATGCTGACATACCCCATAAATCAAAACATACTTCTTGGGTTTTATTTTCTCCTTTTGTGCTTTCCAATAATATACCTTTCTTTTTCTCTATTTAAAAAAAGGTGTGTGTGTGTGTGCATGCGTGTGTTTGTGTGTGTTTGTGTGTGCACATATGTAGAGGCCAAATAAGGACATTGGGTATCTTCCTCAGTTACTCACCATGTAATTTTTGAGACAGAGTTTCTTACTGACCCTGAAGATCATAACTGAGCCAGATTACCTGGGGCCATCCTATCTCCACGTCTATAGCACTAGGGTCACAGGCATGTGCACCCATGCAGTCTTTTCATGGGATGCAGGGGGTCGGAACTCAGGTCCTAATATTTACCTAGCTAACACTTTGCCAACTAAACCATTTCCTCAGCCCCATATCCTATTTCTTGTAGCGTGTCAGAGATCTGTAGTTAATCAGCTCATATATGTCCTTTCCCTTAGACTATAAACCTCATGAGAGCAGGGATCACATCTGTTTCCTTTTAATCTTCACCCAACTAGCTAAGCCTTGACAGGTAGCAAATAAATATTAGCCAAATGAGTAATAAACAGATGGGCTATCATTACTTTGAAGCTAAATCTGTGTAGTTTTTGAGGAAGCAGTTTCTTTCTGGGGAACCTATAGAAAGAGAATAGAATACAAAGGGCTAGAGAGAGGGTGCAGCGGCTAAAAGCCTTTGATGTTTCTGCTGAGGAGCTGAATTCAGTTCCCAGGATACACAATCTCACTACTACTTGCAATCCCTGCTCTTGTGATCCAACACCCTTTTTTCTTCTAACCTCTGTGGTCACCCACCTATGTGTGGGCATCCATGTGTTCACAGACATGCAGAGAGAGAGAGAGAGAGAGAGAAAGAGAGAGAGAGAGAGAGACAGAGAGAGAGAGACAGAGAGAGAGAGAGAGAGACAGAGAGACAGAGAGAGAGGTGGTGCAGAGAGAGAATGATACACGTTCAGCTTCTCATATAAGAAGACCATGTGAACCCAGGTCAATGATTTGGTAGTCAAAAGTATTAACATGTTGATTATTAATGCCTAGATACAAGACTGGAATTTTGAAAATGAGTGCATGCTGGTGGATTGGAGTGAATGTAGTTAGTAGTGCCTCCATAGGTACCAATAGGCCCACAGCTGGAGGCCCTGTATGATGGTAAGCAATGGTTATGCATGCTTATGCTGTAATAGTGTGCTGATGGTAGCATGCACTCATTTGCTGGATGCCTCTTTAAGTCTTCCCTAAAATGTGTCTTTCTCTCTTCTCCATCTAGATTTATGGTCAATGTGACATGGGATGGCAAAGACTTGTCCTTCACTGAAGAAGGCTATCAGGTGCACCCCAGGCTTGTGGTGATTGTGCTGAACAAGGACCGAGAGTGGGAAAAGGTGAGTGTGTGCAGAATGCGGGGGTATAGCATGTCCTGTGCAGTGGCTCGGAGCTCCCTTCCAAAGCCCAGGGCCAGCCTTTCTGAGGACCAGGCAGGTGCAAATGTATAGGAATGTATAGGAATGCACTTATAGTTGTGTGCTGTTCTCGGGTCCCATAGTTCTGGACAGATTTAGGACAACGTAAAGATGGTTAAGCTCCAGTTACAGAAAAGCGGTAGCTAATGTTCACTGTAGCAAAGATCACATTGATTTTCTTGAGTCTGCTAAGCATGTACCATGTTCACCATTTGCCATGTAACATGAAGGGCCAGCTTGTTGGGGTTTCTGTCCCGCCTGGTACCCCACAGCCGGCCAGTCCCAGAGAAAATCACACAGAGATCTCCATAAGTATCAACTGATTGACCCATTAGCTCAGTCTTCTTATTAGCTCTTGTGGCTTATATTAACCCATTATTCTTATCTATGTTAGCCACATGGCTCGGTACCTTTCAGTCAGACAGGACTGCGGAGGGAGCTTCCTACTTCCCAGAATACTCTTGTTCTTTTCGTTCCGTCTCTATTTCTTGTCTGGTTAACTCACCTATACTTCCTGCCTGGCCAATGAACATTTATTTAAAACATGATTGACAGAATACAGACAATTCTCCCATACCATTGCCATTTTGTGAAACAGTCTGTATTTTAATTTACTTAGTTTTTTGCTCCAAGTAAACTAGCTTTCAAAACTTCAGCATATCCCTTCTTCCTGCAAATCATACTGAGGACAGGGAGCATAGATGTCTTAAAAAAAGAACATATCATATTAATTCTGAAAAGTGAACATGTAAAGTTCACAGCTAGCTCAGGCATCCAGGTGGTTGGGGACGATCTCACAGTGACCATCCCTAAGAGGATTGCCAAGGCTGTCAGTGAGAAGACCTGCAACTGCCTCCTGCTCAAAGTGAACCAGATTGACTCCGTGACCGAGTCTCTGCAGGCATGTAAGCTGGCCCAGTCCAATGGTTGGGGCGTCATGGTGTCCCATCGCTCTGGGGAGACCGATGATACTTTCATCGCTGACCTGGTAGTGGGGCTCTGCACTGGGCAGATCAAGACTGGCGCCCCTTGCCAATCCGAGTGCCTGGCCAAGTACAACCAGATTCTTAGAATGGAGGAAGAGCTGGGCAGCAAGGCCAAGTTTGCCGGCAGGTGCTTCAGGAACCCCCTGGCCAAGTAAAGTGGATGCAGATCCCTGGAGCCACCAGCTGCTTAGATCCCGTCCCTGATGTCATCAAGGCTGCTCAAGGCCGGCCCAGTGCTTGCCCCTCCCATGCCATTGCTTCCTTAGACGTCTTCAGTCCGCCCAACCACCTGGAGCCCTGCTGGAAACCCCAGGTTTGTAATCATGTGACTGGTCCGAATCATTGTCACCTCACTTCCAAGCTAGTGTCTGGAGCCCAGTGTAATCTCTAGGGTGGCCACAGGAAAGACCCCTGCCCCAGCAGTTCTACATGCAGAATAAATGCCTCAGTGACCCGTAAAAAAATAAAAAAGAAAAAAAAGAAAAATCACCCCATATACTGGCACAACCTGTGTCACAGAAGAGAGGCTCCATAGAATATACTAAATTCTCAGAAACATTGATACCTGCCCTAGTGGCACACCTTCTTCTCCATATCCCAACTACCAAGGCAATCCTCACACTACCACATAAAGAGTGCAATGACAGGGTCAAGTCCTAGGACAATCGTGCAAGAAGAGGCAGAGAGAGGGTAAGGGCCAGAGGAGAGAGAAGAGTCCTGTGAAATGCTGTCTTCTGAACATGAATCATGGTTGTTGGATGTGTGACCTCCTAGCAGCTGTGGTTGTCTGCATAAGCTCCACATAAGATCAAGCCAGCTAACAGCCCAGCATGGACGGGGGAGAGGCCCCTGAGGCCCTACTCCTAGCTGAGGAACATCGAGAGCTGCATGGGATGTGGTCACTAGTAGCTTGCCCATGCCCCCAGTGAACCCCAGCACACCCATGCATATATAGGCAGCATTAATTGGTCCTAGGGAGTTACAAAATAAATAAAATTTAAAAAAGGCCAAAGTTTAAAATGGTATTGTTGACTAGCCTTTGACAAGATATGCCTAAATAACATTTCTAAATGTTATTGGCATCTTGAAGTTTCTTTGCTTTGCACATGAAATGGACGAGGGGGAAACTTTGGAGAGGAGGAAGGCACAGGGCGGTGAGGGGGAGGAAATGCTCTATGCACAGGAGCCATTGCGGGCCCAGTGACACTCTCCTAAAGGGCGACAAGGCAGCCCAGGAAAACATTGCCTGCTCCATTCACCAGCTACAAAAATGTGTTTCTCCAAGAATGTGTCCAAAATCCACCAGGGCAGACGGTGTTTGGAATCTAAAATGAGTCTCATATTTGAATAAATTGAAATGCTATAGAATAAACCTTCTAATAACAGCAGTATTCAAATAAAATTCAGCAAAAAAGATATATCCAGTAAATGCTTGTTTGGAAATTATGACAAATGTCTACTTAAATTTTAGGTCAAAAGAGAAATAAAAGAGATAGTAGAAAATATTTTAAACAGAATGGAAATAAAAACACAACATACCCAAACTGGAAGGGTAAAGGTGAATATGTCTTAGGAGGGAAATTTATGACTGCAGTTCATCATAATTAAAGGGAATTTGTGGAGCTGGGGCGATGGGTCTGTGGGTGAGAGTACTTGCTGCTCTTCCAGAGGACTAGAATTTAGTTCCCAGCGCTCATGGCTCAGTTTGTAACTCCCTGTAGCTCCAGCTCCCAGCTACCGAGTACCTTTCTATTGGCTTCCTTGGGTATTCACTCACACATCCACACAGACACAGATATATGCACATAAATAAAAACAAAATAGATCTTTTAAAAAAGACAAATTATAAAGTCCATAATTTATCCTGGGGAAAAAAAGAAAAAGATAGTGACATATCTGTATAATCCCATCACTGGGAGGTTGAACCAGAAGGTCTGCAGATCACGACCCTATCAAATTGCACAGGAAGACCAACCTTATCTCTCTGTCTCTGTTTCTCAGTCTTACAGCACATAGGAAGCTAAAGAAAGAACCCAAACAATGCAAAAGGAAAATAAGAGATACAAGAGAAAGTCAACAATTTAGAACCCAGCCTTTAGGAAAACATTAATAAAATCCACTGCAATAGTGATTGTGCAAAAAGGGAAACAAATAGTTCCTACTAAAACACAAAGGTGATGCCTCTACAGACTTTACCGTTTCCAAGTAGTGAAGAGGAACATCACATAAAATTTATCCCAACAAGTTTGACAGTATTGTTAAACTGGGAAAATACTTCAGAGAAACATGATTTTCCCAAACTGAATTGGGAAGAAGTCAGACACCTGAATAGTTTATATTGCTAGGGACTTAAATATGTAACAGAAAACTTCCTTTTTTGGTGTGAAAAAGTAATTTATTTTCATTACTCCCATTTTCTACTGTCCAGATGGCTTCACTGTGAATTCAATCAAATGTTTAGAAAATAAGTAACAGCGATGTACACAGATTTTCACCATCTTACTAATCACAGGCAATAATGTTGCCTAAAAAGATAATGCATCACAGAGAAGAGGGGTTTATTTTAGGAATGAAATATTGGCTTCACATTCAAAAACTAAATTGATGTAATTTACCATATTAACTGAATAAAGGGGAAAATTATATAGTTATTTCAACAGATGCAGAAAACACAGTTGACAAAATTCACTATCCATCTTGATAAGAAGGCCAATTAATTCCATACTCTGACATAGGCTATCTATGAAAATCCTATAGCTAGTATCTTTTATAATATAATATTATTTTCATTTTTTAAAGAATTTTATGCATGAATAGTATGTATTTTGATCATATTCACCCCAACCTCTCTAGATTATTCTAGGTCCCCATACATGACTCTGTCTCAGTTTCACATCCCGTTTTTAACTTTATTTTTAATTTTAATCTTTATTGCCTACTAAACCTAATTATGTGGTTCATCCATGGGACCACGTCCCTAAAGAAAACTGACTCTTCATCCCTAGGCAGCCATCAATTGTCACTGTCTCTTCAGCTAGGGATGGGGACTCGCAAGCCCCTCCCCCATCCATGATGGACTGTTGACTGGTTTGACCTTGTTCCGGTCTTGTGCAGACAGTAATAGCTGTTGTGAGATCACAAGGGCAGTGGCCATGTTATGTCCACAAGACCCTCTACAGCTAATATTTTATCAGATGATGAAGCAGGGAAGACAGATCTGAAAATGCACAGGGAGGTGATACTGGCTGACGATGAGAAGAAAGTTATAAGACTTTCTAATGAACGGCATCATGTCAGCTCAGGGGCGAGAAGGAGCTAAGAATAAACCCGGACCACTTACTTACACTATGTACAAAAACTACTTGAAACAAATTGTAGGATTGTGTTAAAACTAAAATCAGAATGTTTCCAGGAGATGATGAAGGAGGATTTGGAAGGCTCAAGGGGCCCTCAGGTTTCTTTTTTCCTTTTATTTTTGAGATTATAATATAATTATACCATTTGTCCCTTCCCCTTACTCCATCTAAACCCTCCCATATATACCTCCTAGCTCTGTTTCAAATTCATAGCCTCTTTTTTCATTAATTGTTGTTACATGCACATATAGTAATATATATTCCTGAATATAACTGACTCAGTCTGACAACACATTTCTTAACATCCAGCAAGCATAAAACTGCAATCTTTCAAAATATAAAAAGCGTTTTGCTTATATAAAGGCATTTTTAGAAATGAAAAAAGACAAAATACAATTTGGAAGATATGATACATGTATGTTATGAAGGATAGCCATTCAGAATATGTAAATAACTTAAAACCAATGATAAAATGATCAACAGTATTAATAAAAATAGAAGTTGTCTTAGATGGTTCATAAAAGATACTATTCAAATGTCTATACATTCAGGGAAATGCTTAATATCACTGTTCTTGAGGGGAATATAAATCTGTGTGTCTGTGTGTATGTGTGTTTGTGTGTGTGTGTGTGTGTGTGTGTGTGTGTTGTGCTGAAGACTGAACCAGTTAGTTTTGCATGTTAGGCAAAAGCTCTGCCCCTGATTATACCCTCATCATAGGGTCAGCAAATTAAAATAATTCCTAGGATTCACATTTTATACCCACTTAGTGGGTATTAACATAAATATTGACAGTATTATTTTTTAGTGAGGGCATAGTCTCATACACTGAGCTGAGAATCTAAATTGCCACCAGCAAGGGAAATTGTTTGGTTTCAGCTTTATAAAGAGAAACATACATAATGCATACAGACCTTATCACCCAGGAGTTCCATCCCTAGTTATAATATATATATATATATATATATATATATATATATATATATATATCCAAACATGCATACATATATGTGTATGATATTGCTAATAAAATTTTATTTATACAGAAAACTTCCGAAATAACCTAAGGTGTGTCTATAAGGAAAAGAATAAATTAAATATAGCATATTCACAAAATTGACAGCTTTTTATTAAGAAGGAAGGAATTCCTATCATGTATATTAATGGGTATAACTAAAAAGCATTATGTTGGACCAAAGGAGACAGAAACAAAATATTATAATGCATTATCATTTTATATGAAATTCAAAAGAAGGTAAAACTTTCTAATGAAGTCAGACGGAAGCACATCAGTTGCTGTCTTAACGAAGAACTGTTGCCACGAAAGAAACCTAGAACATTTTCTAGAGTGATGGAATGAGTCCAGCTATGGCAACAAGTTCTGATCACTTATTGCCTTTCTTTGCACCTAAGTTAAAAAGTTAAGTTCTGTAGGTTGGGTGACTCAGCACAATTAACCAACAGATATTACTGACTCATATGTAATAACCCATTCAGGGATTAACATTACCTAGAGTAGAGCAAATCATTGATTTGCTCTCTTTTTCCTCTTGGTGATTTATGAAACATGACTGAAAACGCTGTGCATTCATCTAACAGATGAACGCATGGCCTGCTCTGTGCCTGGCACTGTTTTTGATCCTTGGAGTTTATCACTAAGTAAGAGGATAATTTCTATACTCACGACAGTTGATTGAAGAGTGTAGATGTTGATGAGATGGGGGTCTTCATGTCTGTTTCGCCTGCAAGAATAAAACACTATCTTCTAGTTGACCATCCCTGGGTTTTCTCTTCTCTTCCTTCTTATAAACTCTGTCACTCACTGTGTTAAGTGTTTTATGATTCCATCAGTATATGGCATTGCTAATGCATCCGGGACTTTGAACATTCTGTTTCTTTGTCTTTTGTGTATCTCTTCTTTCTTTCATTCCCCATTTTCCAGGTTTTCCTTCCACACACACCTGCAAAACCCAAACGGGAAGGTTTGTTTTGTGATCATAGCAAGAGGTAGAGAATGTACATGTTGTTGAGTTGGGAGGTTGTTGGCATAACCTAAAGGTCGCTTTTAAGCTGCAAAACCATTCTTGTAGGTTGTACTTGAAAACCCAGGCTTGGGCTTGGCTTACAATTGTGAAATTTCTGTGTTGCCTTTGGATTGGGCTCATATCCAAGGAGCCAGATTACAAGCAGGTCACTGCAATAGAGGTAATAACACTGAATGAAAGAAAGATGCCTTTGCCATTCTACACTTCCAGATACAAAAAAAAAATGCTTTTGAATACTTTGTATAGCCTACATTCCTGTTGAGATACAGCAGTTGCCCCCAGAGGCAGCCTGGGGAGTTGCTGCCCAGTTGAGCTTAGCATGTCCAAATAGTTCCTGTCAGTGGTCTCTTCTCCTGGCACACAGGGGATCCAGAATTCAGAAATAACTTCCTGTGCTTCTGTCTCTAAGACAAGGAAGCCAGCGGAGCAGGAAAACACCAGACATGTGCTCCCGAGCTTCCCAGAACACCACGCTGCCCCAGCAGGTCAGCAGAGGGGCAGGGCTGCCAGGGACAGAGTTGGTATTCTGACACAGAAGGGCTTTCTTCTCATCATCCCATGGAATCCCTGCAAGCAGTGCATGAAATGAGGGTTTTATGAGAAAGATTAAGGCCTTTCAGAGGGGTGCTGGTGTTTTCTGGGCCTTTGTGTGCGGCTGGCAAGGATTCTTGTAGGTCCATACACCACTCCAGAACCCAGAACTCAGCAACCTTTCTCCTGAAAACTGGAATTTCTGAGTCATTGTTTCTCTATTTTTTTCTGCTCTTTGTGGAACTTGGTGAGCCCAGGGCTTCTAGAGATGTTTGCAAACAATACTTCCCCTGAGATCTAATGAGCAATCCATCCAGGACAGCCAACATCCCGTGTGCCCATTCCAGGGCTAATAGGCTACTAAATGTGAGGCTTGCAGGTATCCTCATGCAGTTTATAAATAAGGCAACCTTAGTACAGTGCTATCTGTATTCTACTGGATGCAGTATCAAATACAGAGAAGAGAGGAAGTGACCTTGGCCTGGTCATATGGGTCAGGTATTTCTGAGGATGGGAACTTTAGATTGGACTTAGTGATAAACTATATTTCATCGGGCTGAACTTTTTCTTATTAACAACTGCCAAAGCCTTTAGAACAATTTCATTAGCTACTCAATGTTTTAATAATTTTTAAGTGAAAGATAGATGTAGATAAAAACACACACACATGTGAACACACATACATGTATACACACATACAGACGATCTTCATATTTTTAATTAATAAATAAAACTAAGTCAATGGGTGGTGGGAAATGTGGTTTTCATGTTTATGTATGCTGCAGAAAGGGTAAGTCCAGCCTAGTGATGCATCCCAGGACAGATAGAAAAGGAATATGTATTGGAAGAGCGATTTAAGGAGATATTTAAAACATTTTGAAGCTTTATATCACATACAGACAGGACAAAAACAGACACACATTAAAGTAAAAGGTTGTGTTCCTTTCAGGAGGTTCAAAGATGATTATTTCTGAAAAGACAAGAAACCATCATTGTGAAGGGAGGAAGACCCTCATTTTGATGGGGGAAACTCTTGTTATTATGGGGTAGAAACTTGTTGCAACAGAGGAGAGCCTCATCATGACAAGATAGATCCTCATTATGACAGGGGAGACCCTTATCACAACAGAGGAGATCCTCATGGTGACAGAGTGACACTGTTGACAGGGAGAGACCCTCATAATGATTGACTGTGGAGAACCTCCCTAGTTCTTCCTGAAGGAAAGTTCCCATTGTACTTGACCTGACAGATCTGACTTTTCTCCCCATGCTTATGGCTCTCATGTCTAACCATAGCTTTGGTTGCCCTGCACAGAGACACTTCCATGGCCTTCCCTCCTATATAGCTCTATCTGCTAGTCTATAGAGCTGCCAACAGACTCCCTATGCAAAGCCAAGGCAAACTGGCTTGTTTGCTGAGCCTGCAAAGCAGGCTCTTCTCCTCCCAGTGTTCTGCAAGCACGCATATGTGATCACTGTCCTATCCCATTGGACATTCTTCCTTCTTTAAGTTCCTTTTGCAGCAACCGTGCATCTGGATGGTTCCAGGCACACTAGGCCTTTTGCACTGTCTCTGCAGACCCACATGCCACCTCCTAAGAGGGTCAGCAGTGTGCTTTGTGATCGCCTGTGTGCATATTCATCTCTACTTAGACTAGAAGCCCACCCAGGGAAAGATCTGATCATCTGTTTCTCCAGCTCCATCGGCAGGATTTGTACAAGGGCGCAGATGGGCCCCTCTAAATCTGTTACAGTTATGCTGACTTCACTTACCATTTGTTAGGAGCTATTCTGTCCTAAGAAGGAGAATGAGAATTTTACATTCATAATCTCATGTAGGTGTTTCAAAAAATCCATCTAAAGTAAGTTTTTTATTCTTATTTCAGATAATGTAAATTCAAGATCAGACAGGCTAGTGACCTGATGATGATCTTCCAGCTAGGTTATGACACAAACAGGAGCAAATGTAGGTCTTGCTGATCCGAAAGCTGTGCTCTGCAGCACCGCATCACGCCCAGTAACTGCTGGAGGGATGCTTAGAGGGGACGGGAGGGAGCTTGACCTCCCACTCTCATGCTCACAGTTCTCACTGGATGTGGAAGAGTCTACTAAAGTCAGCTAATTGGAATGTGTGGTATAAACATTTTTATGTCTCACAGCCTTGTCTCTTTCAGATTGGGTCATTAAGGAAGGGGTTGTACCCTGTCTTGTACATTTTACACAGAATAAAAGAGGGGCCACTTGAAGAATTTCTCATACAGAAAGAGAATTTAACAAATCAACCCTTTCACTGATTGACCGCATGTTTGTGCGGACAGGGATGTCAGAGAACAATGTTTGTTCTCTCCTTCCACCATGGCAGACCTGGGAGTCACACTTAGCTCATCTGGCTTGGAAGCAGGGCCTTTTAACCACTGAGCAAACACTCCATTCCTAAATGGGGATTTTGTTTAAAAAAAAAAAGCTAAGCTTGCTTTGAATCTACGTCTGCTTGTAGTATGTTGATGTGTGATTATATGGAGGGAGGCATTATGGTATAGACAGATACTGTTTTAATGCCTTTTTGTGGTATGGAAGACTGAACCCAAGTTCTCATCCATGGTAGGCAAGTGCTATAGTACTGAGCTACCATCTCAACCCAAACTTTGTTTATTTTGAAACAAGATCTCACATAGTCTAGGAAGGCCTCACTCTCAAGAAGCAGTTAGGACTCAAACACCTCCCACCATGCCTGGCCTAACATGATAGTGGTATTTTCTTTTTCTCAGTACTGGGGATTAAGTCTAAGCCCTTGCACATGCCCATAAAGCACTATACCAACCAAATTACATCCCAGCTCTTTGAATTTTAATGGCTACATAATAATTGTATGCATATATACAGCACAAAGTGTTGTTCAATACACATATACCATGTGTAATGATCTGATCAGGTAATTAACAAATCCATTCATCATTTCTTTGTGTTTAAAAATTCAAAATCCTCTCCATTAGCTATTTTGCAATATACAGCCAATTATTGCCAGTCGTAATTACCCCGCAGGAGGAGAAATTTTTCTTTCTATCACAACCATCCTCCCATACCCATACAGATCTGCCCTCTAGTCCCTTATCTGCCCCTTTTAGTTTAAGAGAACTGCGGCTCCGTTCAGTCACTGTATGTGCGCTCCCCTTTCAGATCATCATTTCCCATCTCCACTATCATATTCATTCTAGGGTCGTTCAGGGAGTCATAGAACTCTGTGTGTGTGTGTGTGTGTGTGTGTGTGTGTGTGTGTGTGTGTGTGTGTGTATGTGTGTGTGTTCAATATTCTGCAAGAAGAGCCATCTTACCCAAGAACTGAGATATTTGTATAAACACCGTCTTTGGCTTATACATACAAATATTCCTATGAATATTTTAGAAGTAGAACATGAAGGAAAGTCTTAGTTGTGAGGATGTCACTGTCACACAGTAAGTGACAGTGGGTGGAGCGGTCGCATGGACTGTGCTTCTGTCAACAGCGGCAGCTTGTAGGACAAACCGTGCCGTCTGCCACAGTCAGCACTAAAGGCATTTTGTGTTTGTGTTCTATTTTCCATTGTTTTTGGCTATCCTGTCTTTGGTATCCAACTATAGATGCTCACCACACTCCCAGGATGGAGAGGAGACTGGATGGGACTCATACTCTGGAACATTCCCGATGATAAAGGGTCATAGTGGTCTTTTTTACAAGTGCAGTTCCTTGGACTATTTCAGGACCAGACAAGAAAAGAGGCCAAAGCCTTGTTAGCTTGGCTGCCAACCATGTCTGAATCCACATCTGTAGCTTTCATGTGCTTCCCTGGGGATTCCAGAAAGATGAGGAGACACTGCTGACATCATGCATGTGCCCCCATGATTCCAAGATCGTCTAGATCAGAGCTGTTGTCAAGAGCCCTTGCTTCTTAGCCTTTGTCTTTTTTCTGCTCTGGAAGATTCTGCTTAGCTGAAATGCTTAGACAAAATGTGGAAAAAGAAGGAAGGAAAGAAATTAGATCTTTTGTAGTCTTTCTGTGTGTGGAGGGTGCATGTCCAGGAGTGGGTACACACGCATGTGTGTGTGTGTGTGTGCGTGTGTGTGTGTGTGTGTGTGTATGCGTATTGAGGCCAGAAGTCATCCTTGGGTGCTGTTCCTCAGATACCACCCCCCTTGTTTCATGGGACAGAATGTCTCACTACTCTGAAACTCACCAAATAAGCTAGCCTGGCTTGCCTGAAAACCTTAGAGACACATCTATGCCCTCTGGAATTGCAAGCAGGCACCAACAACCCGGGCTTTTGCTGCATGTTAAACACACTCTGAAAAATTAGACAGTTACTAAGACCAGATGAAATACTATCTATGGCTGCGATTGAGGACATAATCATCTCAGTTAAATCTTTCCACCTAACCAGAAGCAACTGAACTGGGGATATTTGACCCTTTTCTAGTCACATTCATATTATCAAGAATTTTTTTTCTTAAGCACCAGCTGTGTGCACATGTTTGTTGAAGGTTGAAAACTAGATAAAACATCCGGTCTTTAAGAGACTTGGAATCTAACAGGACACCGGGGTATGCTAAGAACTTCAGCAGAACCTGAGGTGTGCTGCAGATGTTCAGCAGTGACTCCAGGGTCTCAGAGAAGATGTATATGAGGCAGAAGAATTAAGGGCACCTCTACAGAGCACTCCTCATTTGTACGGGGTCTCGGGGAATAAGCAAGACATGGACACCAGAAGCTGGAGGAGAGCCATGCACACAAACCCAAACACCTCAAACTCATGTTCAGAGGCAAACACTCTTGAGTTCTATTTGAGCATGACTTGTGCATGCTAAACAGAAATTGTAGCAAAGAATTCTAAGAATGGCTCAATAACATTTAAACAAAAATGGTAGCTTGCTCGAATCTTTGAACAATTGTCTAAAGGTTCATTTAAAGGAAATGGAGATGTAAGGGGGTAATGCTCTGGAAGATACAGGGTAGGTCTGATTGAGCTATTATTCCTTCCTAGAGTTCGTGGCTTTGATGAGCAGCCACTCTTGTGGTTACATAGTGTTCCATAGCAAGAAGGCATTCGTTATTTGATATTGAGTTTCCCAGAGAGAGGCTGTGAGGACAATTACATAAGCCCTTTAAAAGGAGACCGGTCTCCAAGCTCCTATCATGAGATGGGTTTTTCTGTTTTCCAGATCTAAGAACAGAAGGGTGTCTTAAGCTCGTTTCTTGTTGCTCTGCAAAAACACCTTGACAGACTTAAGGGAGAAAGTTTATTTTGACTCATGGCTCCAGGGTACAGTCCTCCGTAGCCTGGAAACCACAGGAGCAGGAGCTTGGGAAAGCTGATAGTGATATATACACAGTCACTAAGGAGGGAAGAGAGAGTGGGAGAGAGAGAGAGAGAGAGAGAGAGAGAGAGAGAGAGAGAGAGAGAGAGAGAAAGAGAGAGAGAGAGAGAGAGAGAGAGAGAGAGAGAGAGAGAGAGAGAGAGATCATCTAGTGCTCTGCGACAGTCACAAAAGGATCAAAAGGGAAAGAGAGCTGAATACTAGTACTCAGCCAGCTTCTTTCTCTGCAGTCTAAGACCCTCAACAGGGAATGGAGACACCCTCCTTTCCGGGGTCTTTCCTCCTCAGTTAACCCAATTGAAATAATCCCTCACAGGCATACCAGAAATCCCCTTTTCTAAGTGATGCCAGCTCCTGTTATGTTCACAACATAAGCATCACAAGGGCGCTGTGTGGAGTGGAAAGGCAAAGCTATGGCCAGTCCTTGCTAAGATGCAGAGGAAAAGTAGGACATGAGACCTCTGACCTCAAAGACCTGAATTCGGCTAACACGCTCTGGGGGTTCAGTATGGCATTCTCTGAGATGGTCCAGAGCCCAGTTTTGTGGTAGCCTGAGAACCAAACTGAGCCCTCTTGGACTTAAGTCCTACAATGCTATCAGATAATAAATGTGCATTGTTACAGATGGCTATGCAGGGATTTATTGTACAACAGTAGAAAATGCAAACTTTTTAGAAGAATTGAAGGCTGTGGTCACTGGAATCTGCATTATAGAATATAGGATTTTATTTAGTAACCCCCGAAGGCACTGTTGAAGATCTTGAGGGGAGAGGGCCACATTAAATAAAAGGAAGAACTAACCTTCACTTAGCCCTTGGTGTGCCGAGGAGCGTATCGGGCATTGGTCTAACCCTCACATCCGCACTGAGCCTCTATGGTCTTTCTTTTCAGCATAGGGAAAGAGGCCAGAGGAAGCGCTTCAGCTTGCTCAGGGTCACAGAGCTGGAGAACTGTAAAGTGTGGACATTGCACCCAACAGCCAGTACTCACAGACAGAAACTGGGATGCTTCTCACACAGAAGTGCTAGTGGAAACGACTCTTCCTGAAGAGCTATTTAGGAAAAAAGGAATTGTGAGGAACTGGTGCTCTGAAAGATGCCTGGTGCTCTGAAAGACGCGTGAAAGACGCGTCGCAGGGAGGAAGTGGGTAGACAAGTTTTTACAATCCTATTTTAGGTGTAGGTTTGAGTTAGTTGCTCACAGACTAGGCAGTTCTAGATAAAATTTGTTGCATCTGTATGAAACTGATCATTTTTCTTCCTTTATTCTTGCCCCTTCTCCTCACCTTCCTCTTTTTCCCAAATCCACATTTAAAGTCGAGTGCCCTTTTTTGTAAGATGAGTTTGGTAATATCACCAACCTTAGCAAAGTCTTATGGAATTTAATTTGTTTCCTTATATAATGATCATTAAGTTTCTCAAATGATGTGAGGGAAAGTGAAGTCATTACAAAAGACTTAAAATTATCATCTGTCTTCCCCAGAGTCACGCACAGGAACTATTTTAAATACCCACATGGTACAATATGTCAGGTCACAGGAAGGAAGGTGCAGTGGATCTCTGTAAATTGACTTGTCCAGCAGGATAAGGAATGGCATCTCATAAAGGTGTATATATTCTGGCTTGACATGAGTTGGTTTATTTACTTTTTAAATTCATTTACATTTTTTTGTATTTATAGTTTTAACCCACCTCAAACTGATGTTGAATCAGTGGTATCCTTCAAGGCCACATTCTGCTAAAAGTTTTCTAGATTTCAAAAGTTAAAACAGCGACAACAAAATGCAGTTCACAGAAAAGATCTCTCTATGGGAACATAGGGTTGTTAATGCTAAAGACAGGTGATAATGGTAGTGGTAGCCGCGTGGTACTGATGATGAATGATAATGGTGATACTGTTGCTGAAAGTGATGTTGATGATGACTGATGGGTAAATATTTTGTTTACTTTCATTAGTTCTTTAAGAATTTTGTATAAAATCTTTTGATCATATTCCACTTTTGAATTTGTAGCTGTCCACTGGAACACAGTTAAGCAATCATGGACATATAAAAACACATTCTTCCTCTTTTGGTATCTATCAGTTGCCAATAGCTCCTTGGCTAATAATGGGGCCTTATGAGTGCCTTCCCTCTCCATGATGGGGGGTTTTGTCTGACTTGAGCTGGCACAGTTATTATGCATCCTATCATAACCACTGAGAGTTCATATCTACAATGGATCATGTGTGTCCTTAAGACACCGTTGCCTTGTAGCTACTTACTCCCTCTTGCTTTTACTATTCTTCTGTCCCTTTTCTTCTGGGATCCTTGAACACTGGGAGGAGATGGTGGAATATAGATGTCCCATTTAGGCCTGAATGTCTGCGTTCTCTTCTCTGCACCTTGACTAACTGTGGATCTGTATTAATCACAATCTGCTGCAAAGCAAAAACAAAGTCCTTTTCCAATTATGATTGAAAGATGCACTAACTTGTAAGTATAAAGATAAGTCATTTGAGTCTGTTTAATACTATATAAATCTAGCAAAATCATAGTAGGAAGTTCTCTTCTAACACTAAATAAATAAAGACCATTCAAAAAAAAGTCATATGGTCTACTACTGTAACCATATGAAAACATACATATATGTTTTCTAAAACATATATGCAGACACAAAAAAAGAGTTTACATAGAATTACCTTTTAATGGAGGCAACAGTGCCCTTACTAGACACCACAGGCTAACAAAGAAAAAGTCCAGTGCCAGAAATGGAGTTGGTCACTGAGGTCCCATAGATACCTAAACATTGCAAGTTATTGTCACCAATCTTGGTTATTTACCAGAACTTGACAGTAAGATTCTATTGCTGAAGACACCACACACTTGTAAGAGAACATGGAGAAATAGAGTTTATACTCACCTGGGATCTTCATCACTGCTGGCTACCTTCCATAGTGCTGACTGGTGCTGTGCACACGGCTGGAGGAGAAAAGCAACCATCCATCTTCTTAAGCTTTGAACACCTAATCTACAGTAATGACCAATCTGACAAGACACACACACTGGCGCAATAGTGGCATGGGTTTCATGGATGTAACCAATGGTTTTCTGATTGAATTTAAGGCCTACTCCACAAGATGAGACCGGCACCTGGAAATATTATCAGGGTTAACAACATGTGACTTCACAGTCATAGACCCTAAAAGAAAACCTATCACTGTTACTCTTGATGGCAACAGCCACCATTAGTCGGGCTCTGTAATGTACTGTTCACAATGATATATCTTTACTCTAATATCTTGTTTTGATCTTATAAATTTCTCTTCATTTTTACATCTTTAAAAGGGACATAATGACAATGCTCTTCCATAGAGTTTTAAGAACAGTTGGTATATTAAATGCTTAGAAAATTGACTGACCCACGAAGGATATTCAATAGCTGCCAATCATAAGTAGTTCTTTGTTAACATTATAGGAGGCAAAATGGAAGCTGCATGAGAATTTGTCCAAGGTCATAGAGTAGTAAAGGCAGACTTGGTTCCTGTACCTTGATAGAGTCATAATGGCATGACAGTGTTCAAATCAACTCAACTCAGGAACTGTCTGAGGGTGATGGGGCACAATTACATTGACAGGAAGCATAAATGTGAGGCAAATCCGCTCCCTGCATAGTCTGCCACTGCCATCAATTATGAAAATGAGTGAATAAGATTATTTAAATGACCCCAGATGAGTAAATTATTCAAAGAGCCTCTCAGCTAGAAGTATTTCTAGAAACTTCTGAACAGACAAATGAAAACCATTTAGATTTTCTGACAGGGTCATCCACTTGTCTGTGTTGAGGATGATTCCAAAGAACTGAATATCTCTAGGCAGGGAGAGAGTAGGGAGCTGATGAGGGCTGGAGGCTGGGGTGGGAAAGAAGGGAAGAAGGGAGAGAAGGAGGAGAAGAAGACAGAGACTGTGCCGAAGCCATATTTCCATCATTGTATCTGTGCTGGTTAGTTTTTGTGAACTCGACACAAAACAATTACCTGGGGAGAGGAAATGTCAACCGGGGAATTGCCTCCATCAGACTGTCCTGGGGACATATCTTAGGGGACATTTCCTTAATTAACATTTGATGTAGGAGAACATTGCCCACTGTGGCAGCGCTACCCCAAGGTGTGTGGGCATGGTTTGTATAAGAAACCAAGTTGAACAATCCAATAAGCAGGGTTCCTCTAAGGTCTCTGTTTCAGTTCTTGCCTCCATGTTCCTGCCTTGTCTTCTCTCAGTGATGGTCTATAGTCTGTAAGCTAAAATAAACCCTTGGGTTCCCAGGTTGTTTTAGGTTAGTGATTTCCCGCAGTGCAGAGAAGTGAACTGGGACAGTATCAAATACCTGAGCTGGTCAGCTTACGAAGAGGAAGGCTGGTGTTGGCTCAGCGTCCGAGGTCTCACCCCATTACTGACTGACCTTTTCTTTGGGTGAATCACGATGCATGGAGGAAAGGCAAAGTTCCTCCACTTGTAATTAGTGAGTAAAAGCAGGAAGAGGGGGGACCGGGGTATCCCCATTTCTGTCAAGAGCACACTTCCAGGGGACTTTCAGAATTCCTACAAGGCTCCACTCCTTAAAAGTTTTAACACTTCAAAGTAATGTCACTTGGAGGACCAAATCTTTAACACATCATGGGAGACATTCTTTATCTCAACCATAGAAGAAAGGAAGGGGAGAGGAAGAAGGAAAGAGAAAGTGAGGAGAAAGAACAAGAGTGGGAGAGAAAGAAGGAAGGATAGAAAACAGTCACTGGGCCTTTAGTTAAAGATTGTTCTCAGTTTTCTGGGATGGTATTTGCATGCAGAGCTTAGACTGCTATGGAGGCGGGGGTTGGGGGGCTGGGTAAGTGAGGAGATGAGAAGGTAGAGTCTAGATTCAAACAGAAGTGGTTGGGCTCTACCTGTGCTCGCTCTCTCTCGCCCCTCCCCCTCAAGTTTCAAGTGAGCTGTAATTTGGAGAAAATGTAATATTTTTCTTGATTATATTTCTAAAAGAAGTTTGAAAGTGGATTGAGTCCCAGGTTGGATTTAATGACCCTGGTCCTCAGAACACAGTACAAGCGCATAGGGAGGATGCTCTGAGTGTGGAGCCCACACCAAACCTTAAATAATGGGCTTTCCTATTTATGATTCTGCTTAGCTGCATGTTGGGAAGTAGGTGGCAGTCTCCGACTATATTTAAGTAGTGTTGACTTGAAGATACCCAATGACATTTCTTCCAAACAGCTGAGGAAGTATTCAAATTCAGATCTTGTGACTCTCCAAATTTAAAGCTATCATAGGCCCCTTCAGAGTTCACTGAAGCACAGACATAGGAGGCCTCTTTTTTTTTATTTTTTGCCTACTTTATTTTCATTTTCTTTTTATTTTTTCCTTTTTTCCCTCTGGAGACAAGGTTTTCGTGTATAGCCTTGCCTGTTTTAGAACTTGCTCTGTAAACCAGTATGGCCTTGAACTCAGAGATCCACCTGCCTCGGCCTCTGGAGTGCTGGGATTAAAGGTGTATGCCATCACTACCCTGCTCTAGTTTATTTCCTAACTCACCTGGGTAACAATATCTCCATATTCCCACCCTGCCCATGGCAACAAGACCCCACTGCTGGCTTTCTGGAGATGTTCACCATGTTCTTACCACAGCCGTGTTGGCGTCTGTGATCTACCACTGGCATGCTGATAGTGGAACAGGAAGGATGTTTGTCCCCAAGGAAAGAGACAAAACAGTGAGGTGCTCCACCCCAGCAATTTGCTCCTGGCTGCAAGTCCGTCCAGGGCTGCAGTTGGATTTTCTCAGCTGAGCTCCTTCGAGCAGCTCCTTCACCTTCCCTCCACCCTGACATCATGACCTAGCTTAGACCAACAGGAGAGGCAGAAGCAGGGAAGCAGATCAACAGTTTTGATGGCTAAGCTTTGGGAGTTTTAGGTGAACATCTTAGACGCTGAAGACAAGAGTTAAGGCTGCCCCAGACCTTTCCTCAGAAACTTATTAGGATACAGTTGTTGCACAGAAATCTCTTGATAAGTGTTTTGTTCGAGTATATTATCATGTACTTTGGTCAGATTTCTTCCCATTCCCCTTTCCTGTCCCACTTTCTCCTCTCCTCTCATTTTCTTCTCAGTTGTCTTTAGTTCTCATGGTGTGTGTGTGTGTGTGTGTGTGTGTATGGTATATAATAGTTCTATTTTCATATTATAGATCTGTAGTAATGTATGTGTATATAGTACATATATGTATATATCTCGTATAATTCCCCATATTTTATAAAACAATGTTAATCATTTTGATTTAATTATGGTGTTTATATTAATTACATTGATTGCTTTTTAATTGTCAAGATAATTAGTATCATCCTTCCCTCATATTCTAATGATATATTGGAAACTGAGGATCTAGGTGCCTGGTGACTTAGCAAAGATGGCAGAGCCTGGATTGCAGGTTACAAAGTTCACTTCCTTTCCATGTTACGCTGTAGTAGTAATGTGCTTTCTTTGCCTGTTGGCAGGGAAAGTAGCCGGATGTCACCATGAAAGCCCAACTTGGGAGTCCTGTCCCTGAGCAGCTACTGTTCCCAGTATTTTCAAGGAGGGCCCCTACTGTCCCCACAGGTCTTATCCCCCACCCCCATCTCAGTTCTTCAAACTCCCTCAGGGCTTAATGCAAATGGGTCTCCTAATCATGTTCTCCCTTCCTGCAGCAAAGCCAATGAGCGCTGTAGCCTGACAATCTGAGGATGTAAATGAGTCCCCACCCTGGAGAAACTGCCATCTGGTCGCCATCCACCCATTGTCTTTAGAAAACCCTTCCAGAGCTCATCATTGCCTCTCCATAGCATCTTTAGAGTCCATATTGCTGCCATTTGAATTATAATTCTGCAAATTAGAAAGACTGAGGGGGACTAGGGAAGGAAAGAACAAGGGGCTCAACCATCTGGATTTCTTCCCATGCTGAAAAAGCCTGTTGGGAGCACAGACACCCAGAGTGCAGAAGACACAAGTGAATCGATGCTTATGTCCTTGGAAGGAGTTGTGGAAACCAATGGGCTCTCTCTTTGCGGTGTTTAACTTTGAAGCTGTAACTAACAGAGTCAGAACACTGATTCTCGGTGCTGGTTCCCTACCTCTGTATGGACCGGCAGATTACAGCATGAAAACAGTATCCATTTTGACTGTCACATCCCAAAGGCCACTCTCTAAAGAAGGCCTTTCACAGGCAATAACCCCAAGCTGCACAGATGACAAGAGAGGCAGTCAAAGTCCTTCTCACAGCACTACACATTTCATCTCACCTAGAGCATTCACTTGAATCCATACAGCACCTTGGGTTTCATCAGCCAAACCGAACCTAAGGCTCTGCGTCCAGGAATTGTCATGTAAATGAGAATGGATTAGGATCCGAAAGGATAGTGTTGACTTCCATGGAGCAATGTTCTAACTTATGGGGTCAGAGACACGCATGTTACATCTAAATTAACATTGAGAGAGAAGCACGTGATTACGTGTGTGTACAAACAGGGTAAGTGGTCAGTTCGAGGACTGGAAGTTTCTTGCTTCCTTGAGCATGTCACTCATCAATAGCTGAACCCCTGTGATGGGTGTTGAATATTTTCAGGGGTAAGCTTGGCCTTGAGGCTCATTTAGTTCTGATAGCCTGGCCAACCTTGAAGCCTCATTATTCGTATTTCTCAGACCTCGGTAGAACAGAGTTAATGATAATGCCCCCCCATCTGCAATGTGTCTGTCTATGCCTTATTCAAGCCACCATCATCAATGCTTCCTGAGAGGTCTTTAGATACATGGTCTTTTATGCATGTATATGTAGTATGCATATGTGTGTGTGTGTGTGTGTGTATATGGTGTATGTATGTGGTGTGTATGTGTGTATGTGGTGTGTGTATGTGGTGTGTGTGTATGTGGTGTGTATGTGTGTATGTGGTGTGTGTATGTGGTGTGTGTGTATGTGGTGTGTATGTGTGTATGTGGTGTGTGTATGTGGTGGGTGTGTATGTGGTGTGTATGTGGTATATGTATGTGGTATGTGTATGTGGTGGGTGTCTATGTGTATGTGATGTGTGTGTCTATGTGTGTGTGTGTGTGAATCTATCGAACTCAGTGTTAGGGTCCATGAGAAGTCCTCAATTGACCACCAGTCACATTGCAATCAGCAAGAGTGTTTATTATTCCTTAAGCATGTGGGGTCGCACACACCTGTTCAAAATGACAACGACCTTGAGAGGGATGTGTAAGCTCCTGCTAAGCACAGCTATAGGAATTTTAAAAGCAGTGTGACCCTTCTATTTAGGATTGGTTTATGCAAATGGCAATCATATTAGTACATTTCTAACTGGTTAGGGCTGGCCAGGGTGGGCTAAGGCTAGAACTTTTCCATTCTTGGGCAAATCTGGACAAGTCTATGGCTTTGTTCTTGTTTGGTTATCACATGGGGAGTGGTTTGGTCCAGGCCTAGTTCTTAACTGAGTTGTTAGGGGCCTGTCATGATATTTGCCTGACCCTCTCACTCAGAGACTCCCATCCAGTATACAGTGTGTCACGGAATCTGGAGCTCACAGTTTCAACAACGCCAGGGATCCTCTTCAGCACTATTGTGAGAGACTGTGCTGTTACTCCTGGCTTTACATGGGTATTGGGGATCTGAACTCATATCCTCAAAACTTGCTCAGCAAGCGTTTTGCCCATGGAACCACCTCTGTCCTCATAACCCCTTCTATTTACAGAAGTTTTAGGATATTAGTATTGTTATGATGACTGTTTTGTAAATGAGAAAGCAAAGGGGAAGAAAACAATCAATTTTCAACAATCTGAGCTAGATAATGACTCAGTTTGTGAGTTTCCAAAGCCTGTGCTTGGACCATGATGTTATTATATTCCTTTTTTAATCAAATTCTACAGAGCAGGTGATATTGCCCATGCTGTAAGAGGCAGAGAATTCAAGTAAGAAACACACTTTGGTTTTTCTATCTCTTTCATCACTATGAAAACAAAATTACCAGCGCTTTCCAAGCTCTAGAAGGGCTCTAGCTAAGCACAGTGAGTGCCCCCCGCCTTCACATTTGATAATGCTAAGCCAGAGTTTATTTTCCAGATGGGAAAGGTGGAGGCCAGAGATGTGAACTAATTGAACATCATCACCCAGCCCCTTCCGAGATTGAAAAAGTTATTGGTAATTTATGCCAAATACCCAGTAGAGAGTGTGGGACCTGGTAGGAATGCTTAGCAAACGGGAGCTGCGACACATTCCGAGTGCAATCTAAATTTTTAAAATGACGCTTATTTTCTTTTGCTTTTTGCATTTTGAATGGATTTCTGAGAACTACTTCTTTCTCTCAGAAGCTGATGGAGACGCTAAAGATCAACATCCTTGGAAGATTTGTGCAGCCCACACGGTAGGGTGAATAGTGTAGTGCACACAATTGAGCAAATGGCAGCCAGCAAACTCTGTCTCTTCCCAGGCAAGCTACCTGAATGAACACTGCTTCACCCTTCTGAACAATGGCAGCGATTGCTCTTTCCTCTTTATGTGACTGTCACGAGCGACAAATGAAATGAGATATTAACAAGGGCCTTATAAATTCAGACATCTTTGATATTATTACCCGTCTAATAATGCAGCTTTCTGTCTAGGGTACTTCCTCCAATGTGCCTGTTTTCTGAGCTTGCTTTTGTCTGTTTCCATTCATCTTTTCCCAGCACAGCTTCTTGGCCAGCCAAACGGTAACAAGCCCAAAGGATCCAAAAAAGTTTGATTCACATTTATAGTTATGAAATTAATGATATGCATTAATAGTGCAGAACCTCCAGGCAGAAACAGGAGAATAAAATAATTTCCAGGCCTTTGGGTTTATTGGAGAACTAAGGTAACGGCAGGCTGCTTTTGGCAGGACTTTCTCTGTGCATAGAATTGTATTAATAGACAATATGAGTTCTATTTAAAATCGTCAGCAGTTAAGTGCAAAGCAGATCTCGTGTTACAGAGGCAGGAAGTGAATGCCCGTGTCCTCTGTTAGACAAGCCGTGGGAACGGTCTTTGCAGTCAGTGTCTTGGTTTATGCGCTCTGGAGTCACATCTAGGAATCAGCCATGACTGTGGGAGGATGTGCACATTAGAGGTGGAAGCAAACATTCACCGAAAGCTTTCTACGTGCTGGGCATCTTGTCCAATGGCTCATTTGTGTGAGTTAATAGATCACCCCAAGACCCTGAATAGTATGAGCCAGGCCACATGGGTTGGGCCAGTTACGGGGAAGAGACTGTTACCAATCCTGTGCACTTTCACTGAATTGTTTATTTCTTCGTTTTGTTTAATTCTCATAAGAATTGCACAGTCTGATGACTCCTCTAATGCCCACTGCACAGATGAGGAAGGCAGTGTTTGAGAGGGGCCACTGAACAAGGCTCCATCTGACGAGTTCTGTAGCCAGGTGAAAGCCCATGCTCCCTGACTCCAAAGTCTGCGTGGTGGGTTTTACACCTCAGAGAACAACCGAAGCTGATCGTTGGCTGCAGGGGAGCCATTAGGATGGTCCAATTGGTTTAGGTTGTTAATTAACTTATTTAATGAGAGTTTAGAGCCCTAAGCTGGATACAGGAGACACAAAGGTAGGCAGAACCCAGTCCCTGAACTGCAGGAGTCCACCAGAGCAACAGATGAGTGTTTGGGTACTATAATTGATGAAGAAGGAGACACGAGAGCATCTCCCTGACCCCGTGGAGCTGGAGACTGGTTTCTTGGCCTTGGGATCTGAATGACAGATAGGCGGTGCCTGGCAAAGGCAGGGCAGGGCAGGGCATTTTCTGGATAGATGGGGTGGATGGTGTTAAAAGCACTCCAGAGAGAAGTGCTGGATGCGCCTAGCACCTGTGCTTGGGTTTTGTGCTCTAAGAATCCACACGGGGCAGAGTGGGATCAGGAGTTGGCTCTCAAGAACGACACTGGGAGGTCTAAAGAGCTAGAAAGGCCAGTCTAGAGACTGAGTCAGACCACGGTACCACCATTCCAGTCATAATTGGGGATGATAGCAGGAGCAGTGGAATGTTCATGTGACAGAGATATTTAGAGACATGGTCTGGAGGGTGGACTGGTGGGAAGATTACTCCAAAGCATGAAAGTCCAGTGAGAAGCTTCTTCACAGGCCAGGGCAGATTAAAAACCCACACTGTGTTGGTAGTCTCAAGGTATAGTATTTAGTTTAGTATATATAGGGGAGAGAGGAAGAGAGATGAGTTAAGGATCATTCAGAGCACTGGGATTTCAATAATTCATACTTGCAGATGGGAGAGAATTTGTATTTCTCTTATGACTTAAGAGAAAAGCGTGAGTCAACTCTAATCATGTTGGCGACTGAGACTCCTTGGGGGCAGCAGGAAGGGGCTGGTGGAAAGGAGTTGGAGCTACCTGCTGTTGATGTAGGGCTAATAACTGAAGACAGGGGAGCAGGAGAGAAGATCTGAGCATGGACGGTTGTGATCAAGAGTCAAGGTACAGACTTCTGAGGCTTGCATCAGTCAAAGAAGTAGGCCCTTTTGGGGAAGATGGAGTGGCCCACAATGACGCGGAAGCTGTTTACTGAAGAGCCATGCATTAAAGATCTTAGCAGAGCATGCTTTGGAGGAGAGGCGGCTACAGAAAACAGGTATCCAGCACAAGGAATGGAGTTGCTGTTAGTCTAGCCCAGTGCTTCACAACCTTCCTGAATGCTGCGACCCTTTAATACAGCTCCTCATGGTGTGGTGACCCTCAACCATAAAATTATTTTCACTGTTATTTCATAATTTTGCTACTGTTATGAATCGTGATATTTGTGTTTTCTGATGGTCTTACATGGCCCCCTACGAAAAGCTCGTTTGACCCCAGAAGGGGTCTTGACCCACAAGTTGGGAACTGATGGTCTAGATGAAAAGGTGCCTTTTTCAGTCTTAAAGGAGCAGGAAGGCATGTGCATAGGCAAGGTGAGTTTATGGATTACGTGGGTTGTCCTTTCAAACTAAAATATGAGATAGATTCATCCACTGGGAGCGAAGATGTTGCTGGCAGCCTGAAGGCTTGTGGGCAGGTGTGAAGGTTTGAAATAGTTCCTAGGGATGGCGGAGATGCAATTAGGAGAGGAGGAATCTTTCTAGTGGGAGAGGGAGTCCTGGAATTTGAAACGACATTTAGCTAGTTGGTCATGTGATGTTCTCTACCTGTCCAGCGGTTTACAGGAGCAAAAGTGGTTAGATTGGTTCGGAAGGGGATGGATGTACCAAGAGGACAGGTAGAGACAGGCATTTGTGCCCGTGGGACAAGCCCTGTTGTTATGGAGAATGAAAACTGTTGGCTAGAATAGTGAAGAAGTGAACGCATGGGGGAGTCATTTGGAAGTAAACAGAGATGTCCAGGGCCAACATGAGGAGAGACATAAGCTACCTGAGTGAGCCTGGAGCTTCTCTTAGAATCACTGAAATTTAGTTTTTCTAATTGGATTTATGCCACTGGGATAAATGGCTAAAGTGGACTGGAGGTGGTTCATGGACAGATGTTTCTAAATTGGACCCCCAAGCTTAAGCAAGCCTCTGGAGAAGTGTGAACGCATTTGTGAAGGGGATGACATCAATTATTGACAAACAGGACAAGTCCAGTATGATGCACAGGGCACATGAGTGAAGTCACCACACAGCACGCATAGGCTCGGGATCAAGCTGGAAGGAATTGCAAAGCTAGTCACAGATGTGAACTCAAAGACAGCCAGATCCCAGGGAGCAGGCAGGGACGTTAGACCGACATACTCTTGCCTCTGCATCCCACCTCAAGTCATTCCCTTCATTTCTCTTCTCTTCTTCTTTATGTGCTTAGTGTGCTTCATCCAGTTTGGATGAATTCCTAACTTTTAGCCACACCCCTCCAGTTTAGCTCCTAAGCCTCTGTCCACACTGTTCCCCAGGCTCCAAACCCCTTCTCTCCATTCTGATTCCTTCCTTTGCAGACTCGAAACACCCTGAGCCTTTCCTAATTCTTTATTTACCACTTTTGAGGCATTTCTACATCTATTTCATCTTTGAGCCTTTGCTCTTATCATTTTTTAAAATGTTGTTGTATAATTCATTCTGAGAGCACTCTGTTTTGTCTTCCTGACTGCCCAGTTAATAGTTTTCCACCAATAGGGATTTAGAATGGTGATTAGCAAATGTTGTTTACTGATATTTTCGGCTTGGACTGCACTTCTTCCTGAGGAGCCCTCAGCCCTGCCTTGTTAGTGTGACAAGGCATGGGAAGGGCAGATAGGAGAACAAGCACAGCTGGGCTCCAGGAAAGCTTTATTTATGGACGCAAATTCAAATCTCATTGAAGTTTCATGTGTCATTCATATAATTCTTGCAACCATTTAAAAATAGAAAACCTAGTGTGTGTGTGTAGTGGCATATACCTGTGATCTCAGCACTCTAGAGACTCAAGCAGGAGAATTGTGAGTTCAGGACCTACTTAAGTTACTTTGGGAGAATTTGACTCAAAATAACAACAGCAAAACTGAAGCAGGAAGCCCCATCTGTAACCCATGACTTACTCTAAAACATTTGACTCCTGTCTGATCCTTTGCTGACCCCAGGGTGAGAGGTCACTCACTCTGAAGAGATGCTGCTGGAAATGCTGGGGTCACAGAGCAGACACTAAACACTTACTGAATGCATGAACCAAGACATTGCATCACGGGACCCTAGAGAATCAGCTCCCTTAGGACTCCACATTTGACTATCATTTGTTCGAATCTGAAAGTTTAGTGAAGATGCTGCTGCTACGTATATATCGTCACTTTGCTTTTCTGGTCGCTGTGGTTTCTTTTCGGCTGCTGTTAGAAGTGTGGTGCTGAGGTGCTGTAGGCCGGTTGCCCCCATTCTAGTTTCCTCTCAGGCGCTCTCCAGAGCACTGGAATTGTGCGTTCACATCTGAGATAAGGATGGACAGTCGTGTGAGACTGGACTGACAGTCAAGGGTCACTTAGGCTCTGTTTTATGAACTAATGACTCTTAGCTGTAACGTCCCGTAGGGACCTCCTCTCCCTCCCATCATGTCCAATAATCATGATTGTATGAGCGTATATGCATTTGTCATTGCGTGGCAGCAAAGTCAGAAACTGATGTTGGGATATTTTCCTCAGTTTCTCTCCTGTTTTTTGACACGGTATCTCACTGACCCTGAAGCTTGCTGATTGGATAGAATAGTTCCTCCCAGCTCTCCGCATCAGAGCTACAATTACAGACTTGCGCTGCTGTGGCCCTACTTTGTGAATGTGCTGGGGATTTAAACCCAGGTCCTCATACTTCTGCAGGCAGTACTTTACCGACCAAGCTGAGCTGCCTCCCCAGCCCCTAGTCACAGAACTGTGGATAAGCTTATTACAGTTTCCTCACCATTAAATCTCTGTTGGTTTTAGTATTTCAGAAGATCCTCTTGCTGGAATCTTTTCAGGCTCAGACGGAGCCTGGAGCAAAGTCATTTGGGGGCCAGAGCTCAGCAAAGAAAAATGCCTGTCAAAATGCCATCTTACCTAAGGAGGACTGAGCTTCTGAGCAGCAGTTTGCCGTGGCCTTGGAGTTAACCCCCACACAAGGGCTTGGTTCATATCCTTGTAATAGCTTTGGGGCCTCAGGCGTCAACCCTGACTCCCCTTCATCTTGAAAGGAGAAAAACGTCCACTTGAAGGATTTAAATTTATTATTTTGCCCCAGATACAGAACCACAGATGTCCATCAGAGACCAAACAGTTCAGCATTGGCAGCCCACTAACTTCTCATGGGTCAGGAGATGAAATGTCTTTCACCAATCGGTACCCTCAGGTCTGGCAGCCTTTCTGAAAACTTTGCAGACACTGTAGATGAGGTTAAATGTGAATTTTCAGGCCTGACATCCACATGGAACCGGCTTTTTTTCTTTGTAATGCTGAGTGAGGAAATCCATTCACTCTCGGTTTGTGATACCCCTCAAGTCAGCTTTCATGCACTAATGCCTGTTGCTACCTTAGCCTGAATTTGATTACATAGAAGGTACCTGTTTTTATAAATAAGTACAGTCTCAGACCAAAATTTTACCACTTTCAAGTTCATTAAGAAGGAAAATTGCCAAAGAGAAAGAGTTATATCTGTATTGTCTTAGGCTGGTAAGAACGGAAGGCTCAGCTGTTCCTAGGCTCTGAGGAAGCCTACCTCTCTGACCAATTGCTAGCTCACTGGTAGCATGGCCAAGGGGGCAGAGTTACTAAGCATTTCCCAGATAAAGGCTTCCTTGAAGAGCTGCTGGGTGACTCTTCCTGATTGCAAATGGCCTTTCACTTATTCTACAGTCGGAAGTGACTCTGATCTTTGAAATTTACTCAGAACAAAGCACACGAGAAGGTTGAGAGGAAACCTTTGCCACATTTTAAACAGTCTTTGTGGAGATCTTTTTTTTAAAGTAAGAATCACTGCCCATTCTAAGAGAGGCTGGATTTCAGGCTGGGTTCTCCTTTAACAGCTCCCCCATCCCAATCCCCATGTCCGTGACCCCTCCCCCCCACCGCACTTTGATGCCTGCTTGAACTGATTTGAAGACTTAGTTATCTTCTTCAATTTCGTGTCACTGTGAAGAGCTCCACACACAGTTTTGCACTTGGGTTTCAGTAAAAACAGATGGAGTCATGTGAACAGATAGTGCCTTCTTAAGCCCCAGCATCAGCAACGGAAGTGTACCAACACAACAGGAGGCGGACCTCCCTTTAAGGGACCTTATATAATGGGATGGAGGCTACCACGGAGTCCAAAAAGGCCTAATCAGTTGCTGGAGCCTTAATTACATTCCTCTTGGTTGAAATCCCCAAATTACCCAATTGTCATGCAGCTCACATTTGAGCTGAGGATTCTTTCCCCTGATCTATTATTCTAATTGCCTTTCGGATGCCCATGCTCATAGCACTGGAATTCAACCCCAAGACCACAAAGCAGGGCTCACTAATAGCACTGCTGTTGAAGGCATTTTCCATGTTGGAGAACTTAAAAGAAGTTCACAGGAAAACTGGGGAAATAAAGCTGCCATGCATGAAAGCGAGCTGCCAGACCACCTCAGGTCTCTCTCCCCCCCTCTCTCCCTCTCTCTCTCTCCTGTACTTCACAGGGAAAGTGAACACTGTCCCTCTCTTAAAGGACGTAAGTTATACAGGCTTGGGCCCAGCACCTGTGTATCCACGTCCCAGGACATCACTCTGTCCATTGCAGGGAGCTGATTGCTTCCTTCCTGACAGAGTCATGGGATACTCATACTCTCCCCATCAGAGAGCTCACGTACTCATTATTTTCCTTGAAGCTTCTAAAGGCAGATACGATGTCACCTTGGAAGCCTTGGGGTCTCTGAAATCTGGCATTCTCATCTCAGAGCCTCTACGTGCTGTTTGATTTTGGGCAAGTAACTTGTCAAGTTTTTCAGCTTGCAAATTGAGGATAGCAGCTTTTTTCCCTCCTTGCAGAATCATCAAAATCATGGAAATAAAATAAAAAAGTGCCGATTGGGGGGGCTTGTAGTACCCCAATAAATGCCATTGCCTATACTTATTTAATAATTATTATTACAGCCCATGAAAGGATGGTTAATACAGAGGCTATACAATAAGAAGGACTCCCAGGAGCATGTCAAAAAGTTAATTACTGATCATGAGAGGTTCTTTTACTTTTTCCATGAATTTTCAAGTCTCTGGTGTTAGATCTTTGCAATGTGCAATCAAAGAGGAGGAAGAAAACACTGTTAGTTGCTTAGCTAATTAGCAAAGCACATCACTTTTAATAATTGAAAGGACACTGAAGAAATAAGGCTTTTGTCCATCCCCGGGGACCTAGGAACAGAGGAGTCCCAAAGATTATACACAAGCTCCTCATGAAAATGAAGTCAAAGACTTCCACTTCTAAATTTAAATTTCAAACGAGAACAAGCCTTGAGCTATTCTCCCATTGACTGAGCAGGAAGAGAGGAGCATTACCATAAGATCCCTCTCTGCTGCTCCTGGGCATGTATCTGAAGGACTGGAAGTCTTTTTGACTCCCATATACCTGCACATACATGTGTCACTGCAGAGTTCTTGATAGCCAGGTTACAGAATAGTCTAGGTGAGTGAATAAAGGAAACATGCTATTTATCCACAATGGCATTTTATTCCACCACAAAGGATGGAGTTTCATCATTTTCTGGAAAATGGATACATTTGGAGAGTATCATATCAAGTCAAATAAGCCAGGCACAGAAAGACAAGAGCTGCATTATTTCTTATTCATGAGTTTTAGGTTTCTTTATATATAATTCCCCCACATGCACGCACACAAGCATGCGCACATATGCACACGCATGCACATGCTCATGCGCATGCACACAGATATACACACATAAAAACACACACAGAGACACGTGCACACATACATGCATGAAAGCAGAAGACGGATTGAAAGCAAAGGAAGGACACTGATGGGATGGGGTATGGGGAGCGGGAATAAACAAGAAGAACATTACAGACAGAAAAAAAAATCAGTCTTTCTGAAATCTCATACCATATAATAAATATACGTCAATAAAAAGGAAGAATGGTTGTAGATATCTGAGTTATTTGTGGAAATGCCGAAGACTGAAATACATCTCCACAAATGACCAAATTGGTGTTCGGTTCTACAACAGTTGTCGCTCCTATCTGTAAAGATATTGGATCAACCCGAGAATGGTTACAGAAGGAAAAAAGTCAACAGCTGTAATGTGAGCTGTGTAACAATTAGGCAATTTTGAAATTTCAGCTGAGAGGAATTTAATTAAGGCTCTAATAGCTGATCAAACTCATTTAGATCTGCTGGCAGTTGCCACTGATTATGTAAGTCACCCAGGAAAAAAGATTTCCATCTATTTCTCCAGCTGCATTGAATTCTGCCTGTAGCCAAAGTTACAATCTTCCTGGTACTCCTCAAAATAGGGTCCTTGGACAATCCAGAGCAGAAAGCCCTAAGACTCCAGCCAAAATTTCAGGTCCCCGCCAGATTCAGAACTGTGGAAATCTAGGACTCTTCCTTCCTCCTTCCCTCCCTGTCCTCTCTCTCCTCCCCCTCCGGTCCTCCGTCATTCTGCCTCTCTCCCTGTGGGGTATAAGAATACATGGTTGTGCATATCCACGTGTGTTTGTAGATGTAGAGTCTGGAAGGAGGTTCATGTCTGGTGTCTTCTGCCATCACTCTCTACATTGTTCTTCAAGGACTTCTCAGGAGTCTGGAGCTTCCTGATTCTGGTTCTCAGGTAACCAGTGAGACGAGGGGATGTTCCTGTCTCTGCCTCCCCAGTGCTAGGGTTTCAGAGGCGCCATGCCATTTCTAGCCCTGTTTAACTTTAGTTTGGGTCTGGAGATCTGTACTCAGGTCCTCGTGCTTGTGTGGCAAGCACTTTGCCCATAAATTCAGTATCCCATTCCTAGGAGTTCATTCTTTTGAATTTTTATGTTACATTTGTTTATTTACTCTGTGTGTATACACATGCATGCACACGTGTGCGTGTGAGCCTCAGTGTGAATGAGGAGCTCATGGGACAACTAGAAGGGGTTAGGTCTCTTCTTACAGCATGTGTGTCCAGGAGTCTAGGTCAAGTCCTCACACTTGGCAGCCATTGTCACCGGCCCAAGTTCATTCTTGTTCTTCGTTTGTCTGTGTTTTTTGTTTGTTTTGAGATAGGACCTCACTGTGTAGCCCTGATGTCTTAAACTCACTATGTAGACTAGGCTAGCCTTGAACTCACAGAGCCTCCTGCTTCTGTCTCCCAAATTCTGGGATTAAAGGCTCATGTTTTTATTATGACCTCCCTGACTTCATTCTCAGTCAATAATTGAAGTTTTATATCTTCACCTTCTCCAATTGCTGCATTGAAAATGTCTGGTTCTCAAGTGGCCCCTGAGTCTCCACTGCACTGAAACAAGGCAAGCTAACTAACAACTGCTTGTCAGCAACTTCTTTGTAGAGCTTGTTTGCATATAACTGGCTCAGAAAGCTGAGTACTTGGCTTCCGCGTACTGGCTGCCATAGGTGAACTCACATACCATCCTTACTGCAAATATGGCGAAGTACTGAACTCCACTGTGAAACGCTCTGGCCATGGCGCATTTCCGCCTACCATCAGGCTCCAGCAGCCTGTGCTGTCATTTCTTGACCCACCAAATTCAGATCTTTCTGGGGCCTCCAGCTGCCACCTCTGACACGAAATGACTTAGTCCTGTTACCAGCTTGCAGAGGCCCAGAAACAGCGCTGACAGATGATGCTAGTTATGCAAAACATGGACGTGAAATCATTTCACAGTCACTTCTCTTACGCCTTTTGAAGATTTTTATGTTTCAGGTGGAGAGAAATTGGCCTCCTGTTTGCTTTGCTTTCCTCTGTAACTTCATCTTCCTGAAGACTTCGTTACTTACCTTCCCTCCAGCTTGAAAGAAAATCACTCCTTATTAACTGGAGTGAAATGTTCTCTCATGTTTTACACAAGCGAAATTTTTGTCGGAAAGCCTGCTTTTTCGTCTGTTTATGAAATCACCCCCTGAGCTCCAGGAACCCAGTCGGATTGGGGCATAGCTGGTGTGAACTCAGCTTCTATTGTCACTTTTAATAAACTTCTCTGATTTTTAATTTCGCAATCTCTATTGCCCTGTCTCCAAGGAGAGGAGTTGGGTAAGCAGGCAGTTCCCCTCTTTTAACTTTGAATTCTATTAAAAAGAATTGATGATATTGCTGTGGTTCTGTTCAGCATCACAGTGGACTTTTTGGCGTGCTGCGGCTGGACTTTGCACACCCCGACTGCTAAGCGGATCTGCATGCCAGCCCCTGTAATGGGACGGAAGCTGCTCCACTTTTCTCCAACCAGACAAGAAGTGCTGCAAAGAGGGGCGGTCTCTCTGAGGACTGTCACTGGTGCAGCCCTCGGGGCTCCTGCCATCAATGATAGGAATCATTTGCTGCAGGTGTATGGAGTTCATGAAAGGACAAGTGAGGGAAATAAAAAGGTTCTAGAGATTACACACACACACACACACACACACACACACACACACACACACCTCATATGGAGAATTACCATCCACTGGAGAACTGGCATTTGAGGTGGTTGGACCTGAAAAAGAGCTGATAGAATTTCAGTAGGTCGGACTACAGGTGCAGAGACGGAAGAAAGGCTGCTTGGAGCTGTGTGTAGGTGGGGTGTGGGTTTCAGAGGCAGCCTGGGGGTTCGATGAGGGCTAGATTCAGAACTTTGGCATCCTTGTTGTTGCTGGCTTGTTTATTTGTGAGACAGGGTCTCTTATAGCCCTGGCTAGCCTCAAACTGGCTTTGGAGCCAAGGGTAATCTTGAGTTTCTGATACTCAATTTTATGCAATGTTGATGATCAGATCTGGGGCTTTGTGCATGCTATGCCATCACTCTGCCAACTGAGCTGCATCCTCCCCCACCCCAGTCATGTGTGTGTTCATCACTGTCGACTGAGCTGCATCCTCCCCCATCCCCAGTCATGTGTGTGTTCATCACTGTGCTGACTGAGCTGCATCCTCCCCCATCCCCAGTCATGTATGTGTCCATCACTGTCGACTGAGCTGCATCCTCCCCCATCCCCAGTCATGTGTGTGTCCATCACTGTCGACTGAGCTGCATCCTCCCCCATCCCCAGTCATGTGTGTGTTCATCACTGTGCTGACTGAGCTGCATCCTCCCCCATCCCCAGTCATGTATGTGTTCTTCACTCTGCCAACTGAGCTGCATCCTCCCCCATCCCCAGTCATGTGTGTGTTCATCACTGTCGACTGAGCTGCATCCTCCCCCATCCCAGTCATGTATGTGTCCATCACTGTCGACTGAGCTGCATCCTCCCCCACCCCAGTCATGTGTGTGTTCATCACTGTCGACTGAGCTGCATCCTCCCCCATCCCCAGTCATGTGTGTGTTCATCACTGTGCTGACTGAGCTGCATCCTCCCCCATCCCAGTCATGTGTGTGTCCATCACTGTCGACTGAGCTGCATCCTCCCCCATCCCAGTCATGTGTGTGTTCATCACTGTCGACTGAGCTGCATCCTCCCCCATCCCCAGTCATGTGTGTGTTCATCACTGTCGACTGAGCTGCATCCTCCCCCATCCCCAGTCATGTGTGTGTTCATCACTGTCGACTGAGCTGCATCCTCCCCCATCCCCAGTCATGTGTGTGTTCATCACTGTCGACTGAGCTGCATCCTCCCCCATCCCCAGTCATGTGTGTGTTCATCACTGTCGACTGAGCTGCATCCTCCCCCATCCCAGTCATGTGTGTGTTCATCACTGTCGACTGAGCTGCATCCTCCCCCATCCCCAGTCATGTGTGTGTTCATCACTGTCGACTGAGCTGCATCCTCCCCCATCCCCAGTCATGTGTGTGTTCATCACTGTCGACTGAGCTGCATCCTCCCCCATCCCCAGTCATGTGTGTGTTCATCACTGTCGACTGAGCTGCATCCTCCCCCATCCCCAGTCATGTGTGTGTTCATCACTGTCGACTGAGCTGCATCCTCCCCCATCCCCAGTCATGTGTGTGTTCATCACTGTCGACTGAGCTGCATCCTCCCCCATCCCCAGTCATGTGTGTGTTCATCACTGTGCTGACTGAGCGGCATTCTTCCATCCCCAGTCATGTATGTGTTCATCACTCTGACAGCTGAGCTGCATCCTCCCCCATCCCCAGTCGTGTATGTGTCCATCACTGTTGACTGAGCTGCATCCTCCCCCATCCCCAGTCATGTGTGTGTTCATCACTGTCGACTGAGCTGCATCCTCCCCCATCCCCAGTCATGTGTGTGTTCATCACTGTCGACTGAGCTGCATCCTCCCCCATCCCCAGTCATGTATGTGTCCATCACTGTCGACTGAGCTGCATCCTCCCCCATCCCCAGTCATGTGTGTGTTCATCACTGTGCTGACTGAGCTGCATCCTCCCCCATCCCAGTCATGTGTGTGTTCATCACTCTGACAGCTGAGCTGCATCCTCCCCCATCCCCAGTCATGTGTGTGTTCATCACTGTGCTGACTGAGCGGCATTCTTCCATCCCCAGTCATGTATGTGTTCTTCACTCTGACAGCTGAGCTGCATCCTCCCCCATCCCCAGTCATGTGTGTGTTCATCACTGTCGACTGAGCTGCATCCTCCCCCATCCCAGTCATGTGTGTGTTCATCACTGTCGACTGAGCTGCATCCTCCCCCATCCCCAGTCATGTGTGTGTTCATCACTGTCGACTGAGCTGCATCCTCCCCCATCCCCAGTCATGTGTGTGTTCATCACTGTGCTGACTGAGCTGCATCCTCCCCCATCCCCAGTCATGTGTGTGTTCATCACTGTCGACTGAGCTGCATCCTCCCCCATCCCCAGTCATGTGTGTGTCCATCACTGTTGACTGAGCTGCATCCTCCCCCATCCCAGTCATGTATGTGTCCATCACTGTCGACTGAGCTGCATCCTCCCCCATCCCCAGTCATGTGTGTGTTCATCACTGTCGACTGAGCTGCATCCTCCCCCATCCCAGTCATGTATGTGTTCTTCACTCTGCCGACTGAGCTGCATCCTCCCCACCCACAGTCATGTATGTGTTTTTACGGTTTAGAGATCTGAAAGCCAACTATGCAATTATTTTAATTGTATCTTATAAGAATTTCATAAATAGATTAAATAGGATCAAGCATTTGAAAAAGAGATGCACGCATCTATTAACCTAAATTCTTCCAGCCGCTTGCTGTCCCTGTGACATCCCTCTGAGCTTATCCAGACACGAAGAGGCAAAGACATTAACTGGAGACATGCAGTTTCTGCAGCTGAAATTATCTTTGCTCTGAGAACATATTGGCTGAACATTTTCAGAGTAATCATTGCCCATTCACAGGGCACTTTCTAGAAGCTGAAGGGCAGTTAGCGTCCTCAAAGCACCGTATTTAAATTATATTAATAAGAATGGATAAAAAATCCTTACAAAGTTAATTTCTCCTTTTTATATTTCTTTCGAGTGAAATCACTTCTCTCCATCAGAGGTCAATTATTTTTCTTTGTCCTCCAAACTTCAGTATATTTTCTGAAAATACCCCAAACTCTATCATCAAAATTCAGTTTATTTTGAAGCCAAAAGTTTTTTTCCCCCCTCACACCCAGCCTATTTGGGTGAGTAGAGGGCTGTTTTTAAGGAAGAAAAATATTCATAAAAGAGATTTTTAAAAAAATCTGCCTGTAACTTTATTGTTTGTACAGGAGGTGTGTAGGAATTAAAATGGTACTAAAAGTGGTGCCTATTTTCTTTATCCATTCTTTGACTGAGGAGCATCTAGGTTGTTTCCAGGTTCTGGCTATTATAAGTAATGCTGCTATGAACATAGTTGATCATGGGTCCTTGTGGTATAGTTGAACATCCTTTGGTTATATACCCAAGAGTGGTATTGCTGGATCCTGAGGTAGGTTGATTCCCAATTTTCTGATACCCCACTATATTGATTTCCAAAGTGGTTGTACAAGTTTACATTCTCACCAGCAATGGATGAGTGTTCCCCTTACTCCACATCCTCTCCAGCATACACTATCACTGGTGTTTTTGATCTTAGCCATTCTGACAGGTGTAAGATGGTATCTCAGAGTCATTTTGATTTGTATTTCCCTGATGACAAAGGATGTTGAATACTTCCTTAAGTGTCTTTCAGCCATTTGAAAATCTTCTGTTGAGAATTCTCTGTTTAGTTCTGTACCACATTTTTAATTAGACTATTTGGAATTTTGATGTCTAATTTCTTGAATTTTTTATATATTTTGGAGTTCAGTCTTCTGTCTGATGTGGGCTTAGTGAAGAGCTTTTCCCATTCTGTAGCCTGTTTTGTCTTATTGACTGTGTCCTTTGCTTTACAGAAGCTTCTTAGTTTCAGGAAGTCCCATTTATTTCATGTTGCTCTCAATGTCTGTGCTACTGGTGTTATATTTAGGAAGTGGTCTCCTGTGCCCATGCATTGAAGGCTATTTCTCACTTTCTATTCTATCAGGTTTGGTGTGGTCAGATTTAATTGAGGTCTTTAATCCATTTGGACTTGAGTTTTGTGCATGGGGATGGATACGGATCTATTAGCATTCTTCTACATGTTGACATCCAGTTATGCCAGCACCATTTGTTGAAGATGCGTTCTTTTTTCCATTGTATAATTTTAGCTTCTTTGTCAAAAAAATCAGGTGTTCATAGGTGTGTGGATTAATATCCAGGTCTTCAATTTAATTCCATTGGTCAATCTGTGTGCTTTTATGCCAATACCAAGCTGTTTTCATTACTTTAGTTCTATAATAGAGCTTGATATCAGGGATGGTGATGCCTCTGAAAGTTCCTTTCTTGTACAGGATTGTTTTAGCTATCCTGAGATTTTTGTTTTTCCATATGAAGTTGATTATTGTTCTTCCAAGGTCTGTGAAAAATCATGTTTGGATTTTGATGGCACTGCATTGAATCTACACATTGCTTTTTGTAGGATTTCCGTTTTTACTATGTTGATCCTACCTATCCAAGAGCATGGGAGATCTTTCCATTTTCTGGAATCTTCTTCAGTTTCTTTCTTTAAAGACTTAAATTCTTGTCAAACAAATTTTTCACTTCTTCAGTAAGTGTTACCCCAAGATATTTTATGTTATTGTGGCTGTTTTGAATGGTGTTTCATATATATATATATATATATATATATATATATATATATATATATATGATAAAGAAGTAAAGAAGCAAAAGTTTGACTTCTTCCTTTTCCATTTCTATCCCCTTGGTCTCCTTTTGTTGTCTTGTTGCTCTAGCCAGAACTTCAAGTACTATATTGAATAGATATGGAGAGAGTGGACAACGTTGCCTTGCCTTGTTCCTATTTTTAGTGGAATCGCTTTGAGTTTCTCTCCATTTAATTTGATGTTGGCTGTTGGCTTGCTGTATATTGCCTTTATTATGTTTAGGTATGTTCCTTGTATCCCTACACTCTCTAAGACATGAATGGGTGTTGGATTTTGTCAAACACTTTTTCAGCATCTAATGAAATGATCATATTGTTTTTTTCTTTTAGTTTATTTATATGGTGGATTACATTGATAGATTTTTGTATGTTGAACTATCCCTGCATGGGATGAAGCTGACTTGATCATGGTGGATAATTTTTTTTATATGTTCTTGGATTTAGTTTGCCAGTATTTTATTGAGTATTTTTGCATTAACGTTCATGAGGGAGTTTGGTCTGTAATTCTCTTTCTTGGTTGAATCTTTGTGTGGTTTCAGTATCAGGATAACTGTAGCCTCGTAAAAAGAATTTGTACTACTCAGGGCTAAAAACATATTACATCTTGAAATCTGCATGCAAATGAATGGAACTAGAAAAAAACATCCCGAATGAGGTAACCCAGATCCAGAAAGATGAACATGGTATGTACTCACACATAAGTGAATGCTAAGCTAATAAGGCAAAGGATATTGAGCCTATAGTCTATGACCCTGGAGAAGCCGAGTAAAAAGGTGAACCCTAAGAGAAACATATATTGATCCCCCTGGGAAGGGGGAATAGACAAGATCTCTTGGCAAAACTGGGAGCATGGGGGTGGGAGGAAAAGGGAGAGCAGAGGGGAGGTGGAGGTAAAAAGTGGAGTGGGGAGGAGAGCTTGAGGATACGGAGTAGTTGAGAAAGGGGAAGAATAGAGATGGAGAGCAAGGAAAAAGATATTTTGATTGAAGGAGCCATTCTGGGGCTTACAAGAAACCTGGCACTAGAGAAATTCCCAGGAATCCACAAAGATGACCCCAGATAAGACCCTAAGCAATAGTGGAGAGGGTACCTGAACTGGACTTGCCCTGTAGTCAGATTGATGACTATCTTAAATGTCACCATAGAACCTTCATCCAGCAGCTGATGGAGACAGGGGCAGAGACATTGACTGGGCTGAGCTCCCAAAGTTCAGCTGAAGAGTGGGAGGAGTGAAAATAAGAGCAAAGAGGTCAAGACCATGATGGGTTCACCCACTGAAACAGTCTACCTGAGCTAATGGGAGTTCACCAACTCCAGCCAGACAGGGAAGAAACCAGCATAGGACCAAGCTAGACCCTCTGAATGTGGGTGACAGTTGTATGGCTGGAGCAGACTGTGGGGCCACTGGCAGTGTCACTGGATTTTTTGGAACCCATTCTCTTTGGATGGATATCTTGCTCAACCTGGATATAGTGGGAAGGGCCTTGGTCCTTCCTTGGAGAAATGTTTCTTACCTTCTCTGGGGAGTGGATGAGGGGTTGGGCTGGGGGAGTAAGTGGAGGGAATGGGAGGAGGGGAGGGAGTGGGAACTGGGATTGATATATAAAATGAAAAAAATCATTTGTTTTCTTTTTTAAAAAAATAAAATAAAAAGTGAGACAAAAAAAGAAAAAGAAAAAACAAAAAGTATTGCCGAGACTGAACTCAGGAAAGTCAATACTGAGTCTGGTGAGACCCCAAGGGAGCCCAGGAAATGATTCAGTCAGTTAAGAGTCCTGCAAGCATGAAGACCTGGGTACCATCCCACTTAGGCAAGGCAAAAAGCCAGGTGGTGTTCACCTCTAGTCCCAGTGCCAGGGAGGTAGAATCACATCTATCCCCAAGCTCACTGACCTGCAAGGCTGGCCTGATCAGTGGTCTTCAGGCTAGTGAGGAACACCAACTAAAAACCAAGCCTCACCTGTACACTGAGACCTACAAACAACTGGAGAATGCCCAGAGGAGGAGAGGTGGCTTCCCCCAGGGAAGAGTTGACCAACTGGTTGTCCAGTGTCAAACTGTCACTGCTGAAAACATACAAAGAAGTAACTTTATATGGACTGAACATATACGTACACATACACACATATGTATGTATATATGAATACATATATGTTTTATATAGAGAGATGTATATACATGGATACAATAGCAATTAGTGAAAAAAGAGGCCATGAATTTGATGGAGTGTGGGAAAGGATATATGGAAGGGCTTAGAGGGAGGAAAGGAAGGGAGAAATCTTGTAATTAAATTATAATCTATAAAAGAAAACAAATGCTTTCAAAAACAAAAATGAAACAAGGTAGACAGTGTCTGGTGAACAACATCCAAGACTGACCTCTGACCTTAACTCTCATGCACTTGTACGCACACCCTCCGAACACATACACACACACACACACACACACACACTGCCTTCACTGTAGTGTTCTGGTATTTCTATTACCTAGCTCAATATTCATTGTCTAACAGATTGTTCCCATCATGACAACTGTATCCTAATAGGCTGAGCAATATTTCCAGGGATGTCTCTCATTGGCTCAGCTCAAATCACATGCATATTATTTACATGGGAATTGGGAAGCTACATCTGGAAGGCAGGAAGAGCCTTGGAACTATAGTGTAATTATCAAGGATGAATGAATAGAAGCACCAAGAGTGTGGTGGGCAGTAAGTTTGAATCTCAGAGAGCCAAAAGGAGTAGTTAGCTCACTGTGTGAGTTAGGGAAAGTTACACAAGCCCTCTGTGCTGAACTATGAAGTTGAAACTATAACGTTAACCGTGTAGGATCTGGGTGTGGGGCGGGCACATAGATTAAGTGACCATGTCTCCTTGCTACACAGAAGTGATCTTGTGTAACTGTAGTATGGAATGCCACAGCGGAGATAGGCACAGAGTTCTCCATCTCCGGGGACAGCAAAGATGGCTTTTCAGAGGAGGTGGACGCTAACAGGATGCTAACATAAATGCTAACAACAGATTGAGGACATCCACTGACTACTTTCTGTGCCTTGCTAGCTTCTGGGCTTTGTACATTGTGTACATTTTTGTCTCATTTAGACCTCATTCTAGTCCTCAGTTCTGCTTGTTTCCTGCATTTTACAAATGGAAAAAGTGAAGCTCGGACAGGTTAAGTGACCTTCTCACAGTTATTCAGCTAAAGGGTGAAGATGGTAGGAACACTCGGAATGTATGAGCCCTCGGAGCCTTTGTCCTGACCACTCTGCTACCCAGCCTCTTTGAAAGGTCAGATTTGAGGTTTTCGAGAAAAATGAAAAGGAATGGAAATGTTTGTTTAAAATATGCACATTTATGCTTATATATGCATTCATGTGTGTGCAAATGTGTGTGTGTGTGTGTGTGTGTTTAGGTGTTGTTTCTCAAGATGCTGTCTACCTGGTTTGGGGAGATGTGAAGGGCCTTCCTTCCTTCCTTCCTTCCTTCCTTCCTTCCTTCCTTCCTTCCTTCCTTCCTTCCTTCCGAGTGTCTCTCAGTGTTGTGGAATTCACTGACTTTGCTAAGCTTGGTAGCCAGTAAGGTCCAGAGATCCACCTGACTTTTCCCCCCCAACAGTGGAACTGCAAGAATATTCCAGCATGTCCTACTTTATCACATGAGTTATAGGGACTGAGTGGTACAACCACTCACTGACTGTGCCATCTCTCCAACAGCAAAGTTTAATATATGTATTGATTTGGTATTATTATTTTGGTCACTGTCCCTCATCTGACTGACAGGACCAGGAAGGCAAGAACCATTTTAGGCTGGTACCAGCACACAGTAGGTGTGCAATAAATCAATGCTGAACAAAGAAAACATTCTACAGACTCCACCCTTTCCTGAGCTTATATTTCACATCATGGAAAGATGAGCATGTTTGTCTCACCAAATTAGTCTGGCAACCCTTGTGTCTAAAAAAGGACGCTATCACCAAAGCTAGACAATTTTGTAATTAGCCACATGGGATGTTTCTTTACAGGCAGCGAAAATTTTCCAGTACAAATGATGAGGTAATCTCAGAGAGCAGAAATTCTCGTTCCTTTCACCTCATCACCTCTGGTACTCAGTGTGCCTGGCTTCTCTTTAAGGGCTTGAGATTCATTTCTGGTGGTACTCACGTCACCCAAGGAGAGGTGAGCGGGTCACATCAGCACAGACAAGCCTGCACTTGGCACTTAGCCTCTCTGCTGAGGTGTCAGACCACTGCTCAGGAGGAGGAAGGAGAGAGCAAGGCATGGAGGCAGGCTTTTCCCGGGGAGTATGTGAACAGTGCCAATAAACTGTCAAATAAAATTAAGGTTCAAAACATACAGCCTTCAATTTGATTTCACTAAGATGCTGGCTGCTGCTCAGAGGGAATACAATCGATTCTGTTTTGACAGGTCTTGATGCGTGCTAAGCAGTAATAGTCTCCGCTCTGTGGATTAGGAAAAGTTCACCTTCATTTGCAACTTAACTGGGACCACATCAGGATGAAATGATGCTTCTAATTTCATCAGTGCTCTGCCCCTTAGGTCACCTTCTTGCTCAATCTTCCTCTCATTTTTTGCTCATTCACCTCCCATTACTCTCTTCTTTCTATTTCTCAGCATATTTGGTGCTTCCGACTTTCATTTTCCTTTCTCTACAATATCAATAGAAACCTGCTATTTCCATGACACTCTTGCCCTGAACTCTGGCAGATCATTGGAGCTTTCTGGGAAGCCCCAGACGTACATATGGTAGTCATCACTTCCAGGGTTGACTCTAGGGTTCTCTGGGATGTGGAGGAGCTGCCCAATATTCAGGTCCTCACCATCTTTCTTAGTGCACAAGGAAAGTATCCATCAAGGCATGCAGCAGTTAAGCCCCTCAGGCTGTTAGATGTCCTCTCCCCTGCCTCCTGCGGGAAGAACCTGCCTTTCTGAAGTCAGTGAGGTATCAAAGGGTAATGTGTCTTTGTGTTTGTGACCCAGGTGGGCAAATGGGAGAATCAGACCCTGAGCCTGAGACACGCTGTATGGCCGAGGTACAAGTCCTTTTCTGACTGTGAGCCAGACGACAACCACCTGAGCATTGTCACCCTGGAGGAAGCCCCCTTCGTCATCGTGGAAGACATCGACCCGCTGACAGAGACCTGCGTGAGGAACACAGTGCCGTGTCGGAAGTTTGTCAAGATCAAGTGAGTTGTGGGGATGCTCTTGGCTGAATGTGTTCAGTCCTAGCTAGGAGCTTTGCAACAGTCTGCACAATCCAGCCATAATATCAAACATATCCCACGGTTATGATCATGTAGATTAGCATGCCTGGAGATCTGCCACGTATGCACCTATTTCATTCCAATGTTGACACGGAGTAGGGGGTTTTGTTCATAGGAAAGTGATACTAGCAGATTGGAGGAATAGTAAGAACCTCTTCAGGGTTAGAGAGATGAATTGGTTGGTCAAGGGCTTGTCTTGTAAGCACAAAGACCTGAGTTTGAGCCCCTAAATCCATATTAATAATAATAAAAAGCCAGTGAGGCATAGTGGCACACTGGGAAGGTAGAGACAAATGGATTCCGAGGACTCGCTGGACAGCCAGCCCAACCTACTTGTTGAATTTCAGGGTAGTGAGGTGTACAGTTTTTCTGAGGAAACACCCAGGTTTGTTCTCTGGCCTCCGCATGTGTACACGCCTACACGGACCACACACACACACACCACTCACACAAATAAAAAAAAAGCAATGATTAAACCTGTTTAAGACCATGCAGTATGGGGCCAAGAAATGGCATCGCCACCTCACCTGCCCTCCGGTCTCTTTGTTATCGACTCCCTCGTTTTTGTCCCCTCCAGCCTGTTCTTTCTGTCTCTTATATTTCACAGATGGGTACTTTACTTTTTAGGTTTAAATTAAACCTGCCTGGGTTTGAGGTGATGCTAGTCTTGCACATGACTTTTGGGTGGGTTCCGGGTGGGAATGGGCTGCATTTGTGCCCTTTTCTCTTTTCTCACACTGAAGAGAAAGTTGATATAGTAAGTTAGTTTAGGGTTCTCCTTCATGTACAGACCCTTTCGGGATACAGATGCATTTATGGTCAAGACAAGGATCTTGCAGTCACGTGTTGAAAATGGTTAAAAACAACTCAGTCAGTGAAGGACCAGGGCAAATGAATGCGGTTAGGCCTTGTAGGGATCTACAGGGGAGGTGACAGGAGGGTATGCTGGCCTATGTAAGAGTGTTAAGATCACAAGGTAAGGTATAGTGTTGCGATCTTCAGGATTATGCAGAGAGACTTCAGCTGACAAATCGGAAGGTCAGCCCACCAGAAATATGCGATCTGGCGGAGACAAGCCCAGATGCAAGGCTCTGGGAATACTGCCTTTGAATGGTGGCTGTTCCTGCTGTGACTCCCTTGTGAATGCCTAGTGCCCTGCTTCTGCAGTGGGACCTATGCCAAGAGCTTCAGCAGTGTATTAGTCAATTAGTGGACACAGTTTCTCCCATGCACTGGTGTACTGGGTGACTTTTACCCCAGGTTAGACATCTGAAGGCCTGGAGGAAGAACATCCAAAGACCCCATGACGAGAAAGAGTTGAGAAACCAAAGCTTGATAAACCAAAGGGAACCCATTGAAGGCTGGAGACGAGGGGGCTGGAAGAATTGTGAGGAAAGAGTGTGGGAAAGGGGTTCATGCAGAGGGGCTGGAGTCTGTGGGCTGAAACTGATCAGATGAAAAGCTTAGCCTCAGCAGGGTACCTCTGACCATCACAGCCCTCTGCCCGAAGCAGCCAATCAAGCAGGGCTCCTTGTGTTTCCCAAGTGTGTAAAGTTTACTTGTGTAAAGTCAGTCAGCTGACTGGGAACCTATAACCTATCTCAGTGGTAGAATGCTTCCCTAGTGTGCATGAGGCCCTGGGGTCAGTCCCTAGAACTACTTGACTGGGTACAGTGGTGCAAGCCTTTAATTTTAGCACTCCAGAAAAGGAATATGGAGGTCAGAAGTTCAGGTTTATGCTTGAGTATGTAATGAATTTGAGACCAGCCTGGGGTATATGAGCTTATGATATGAATTATATTATATTATATTATATTATATTATATTATATTATATTATATTTATTATATACTATAGTCAGTAGTTTTGGAGGCAAAACCAAGTAGATTAAAGTCCCAAGTCACATTTCTATAGAGAAACATGAACCCAAATAAATTAGTCTCTTTAAAAGAATTGACTTTTCTATTGAAGATTAAACAGCTTAATATGTTCAAGTTTGTAGTTTGGGTACTTGCAGGGAGGTAGTAGCTTTCAACTTCTCCTTTTCCATGTGGAAATGAGAGGGACTTGCTATGGCTGTGTGTGTTGGATTTAACTTAGAGCAATAGATATACCAGGATCCTCTAATGCCAGCATTAACATAGATGAGAACAGCTGCTTTTCCACAATAAAAGGTTCTGTGCAGGGCTACAGGAAGATTCCAACCAGACAGGGGGAGCACATTTGTTTTCTTGGCGAACTCTCATGAGGAAGACCTTTTTGTGGCTCACATCTCGCCTTTGAAACAGTGGCTTCTCCAGAATCTGAGAAATGAGTTTCCATCGGCTCTGCAAAGTGTTGACGACATGGAGAGAAAATTGGAAAGATTATTTTCCTTGATCTGTGAACATAAATGGTCAGGCTACCAATAAACTCTTCACCTGTCAAATCATTGAATGGAAGAGAGAATTCATTGAAATATATATTAATATTTAAAATTATTTTATATGAAATGAATGAAAAAAATAAAATTTATGCCCTGGCAATGCTGAAGCGTGCATAGGCAGTCCGTATATGGCGGTTCTGTTGAACTTGTCCATATTGGGTTTCATGGTCTAAGTTGATGAGGACAACTGACCAGGTCTCTTCCTCAAGAGAAATTATTTTATATATTACATATCAAAGTATTATATATTTTTCTGTATATAAATACACACACACACACACACACACACACACACATATATATATATATGTATATGGTATTAGAAGACACTAGTTTGAAGCAAATGTTCTGGTCCTCTGGCTCTTAAGAACTTTCTGCCTCCTCTCCTGCAGTGTTCCTCAGGTGGAGGGATTGTGTTGATTGTGTTGTTGGTTGTGTCATAGATGTAGCATTTGGGGCTGGGAACCCATGGTCAGTTGTTCTCTGTATCTTGACTATCTGTGTCTTCTGTAATGGACTCTGTCTGCTACATATTTGATGAGGGGTGAAGCTTCTACTTATCTGTGACTATACAGGAGAATGTTCAGAATATAGGTAGAATTATCCTGGTTTAGGGAAGAGGAAACACTAGGTTCTCCTCAGGGTTCCACAGCCTCATCAGTCATAGGTGGTTGGCTAGATTTATAGCACCAATAATTTTATTTATTTATTTATTTAAGATTTCTCTTCCCCGCCACGGCCTCCCATTTTCCTCCCCCTCCCCCAATCAAGACCCCCTCCCTCTCAGCCTAAAGAGCAATCAGGGTTCCCTGCCCTGTGGGAAGTCCAAGGACCACCCACCTCCATCCAGGTCTAGTAAGGTGAGCATCCAAACTGCTTAGGCTCCCACAAAGCCAGTACGTGCAGTAGGATCAAAAACCCATTGCCATTGTTCTTGAGTTCTCAGTAGTCCTCATTGTCTGCTATGTTCAGCGAGTCTGGTTTTATCCCAGGCTTTTTCAGACCCAGGCCAGCTGGTCTTGGTGAGTTCCCGATAGAATATCCCCATTGTCTCAGTGTGTGGGTGCACCCCTCGCGGTCCTGAGTTCCTTGCTCATGCTCTCTCTCCATCTGCTCCTGATTTGGAGCTTGAGATTTCAGTCCGGTGCTCCAATGCGGGTCTCTGTCTCTGTCTCCTTTCATCGCCAGATGAAGGTTAATATTCAGGAGGATTCCTATATGTTTTTCTTTGGGTTCTCCTTCTTATTTAGCTTCTCTAGTATCACTAATTATAGGCTCAATGTCCTTTATTTATGGGTAGAAACCAAATATGAGTGAGTACATCCCATGTTCCTCTTTTTGGGTCTGGCTTACCTCACTCAGGATAGTGTTTTCTATTTCCATCCATTTGCATGCAAAATTCATTAAGTCCTTGTTTTTTACTGCTGAGTAGTACTCTAATATGTATATATTCCATACTTTCTTCATCCATTCTTCCATTGAAGGGCATCTAGGTTGTTTCCAGGTTCTGGCTATTACAAACAATGCTGCTATGAACATAGTTGAGCAAATACTTTTGTTGTATGATAGGGCATCTCTTGGGTATATTCCCAAGAGTGGTATTGATCAGGGGTAGGTTGATCCCGAATTTCCTGAGAAACCGCCACACTGCTTTCCAGAGTGGTTGCACAAGTTTGCATTCCCACCAGCAATGGGTGAGTGTACCCCTTTCTCCACAACCTCTCCAGAAAAGGCTATCATTGGTGTTTTTTATTTTAGCCATTCTGACAGGTGTAAGATGGTATCTTAAATTGTCTTGATTTGCATTTCCCTGATCGCTAGGGAAGTTGAGCGTGACCTTAAGTGTCTTTTGGCCATTTGAACTTCTTCTGTTGAGAATTCTCTGTTAAGTTCAGTGCCCCATTTTATAATTGGGTTGATTAGCCTTTTACAGTCTATTTTGTGAGTTCTTTATATATTTCGGAGATCAGACCTTTGTCAGTTGCGGGGTTGGTGAAGATCTTCTCCCAGTCAGTGGGTTGCCTTTTTGTCTTAGTGACAGTGTCCTTTGCTTTACAGAAGCTTCTCAGTCTCAGGAGGTCCTGTTTATTCAATGAGGCCATTAATGTTTGTGCTGCTGGGGTTATACGTAGGAAGTGGTCTCTTGTGCCCATGTGCTGTAGAGTACTTCCCACTTTCTCTTCTATCAGGTTCAGTGTGTTCAGACTGATATTGAGGTCTTTAATTCATTTGGACTTGAGTTTTGTGCATGGTGAAAGATATGGATCTATTTCATTCTTCTACAGATTGACATCCAGTTTTGCCAGCACAATTTGTTGAAGATGCTCTCTTTTTTCATTGTATACTTTTAGCTCCTTTATCGAAAATCAGTTGTTCATAGGTTTGTGGGTTAAAGTCAGGGTCTTCTATTTGATTCCGTTGGTCGAGTTCTCTGTTTTTATGCCAATACCAAGCTGTTTTCAATACTGTAGCTCTGTAATAGAGTTTGAAGTCAGGGATGGTAATGCCTCCAGATGATCCTTTATTGTATAAGATTGTTTTTTGTTTTTCCATATGAAGTTGATTATTGTCTTCTCCAGATCTGTGAAGATATTTGATGGGATTTTGATGGGGATTGCACTGAATCTATAGATTGCTTTTGGTAGAATTGCTATTTTTACTATGTTGATCCTCCCAATCCAAGAGCAAGGGAGATCCTTCCATTTTCTGGTGTCCTCTTCAATTTCTTTCTTCAAAGACTTAAAGTTCTTGTCAAATAGATCTTTCACTTCCTTGGTCAGAGTTACCCCAAGATATTTTATGCTATTTGTGGCTATCGTGAAAGGTGATGCTTCTCTGATTTCCCTCTCTGCTTCCTTATCCTTAGTATATAGGAAGGCAACTGATTTTTTGGAGTTGTTCTTGTATCCTGCCACATTACTAAAGGTGTTTATCAGCTGTAGGAGTTCTTTGGTAGAGTTTTTGGGGTCGCTTATGTATACTATCATATCATCTCTTTCATGTGTGTCTTTAGGACCTAGCTGCTTACACATAGGAGGCCTATGGGGTGAGCATTCACTGCAGCCATCTATATCTAGAACTAAACCTTGTGGTCAAGGGAGGTCACTAGCTCAAAAGCTGGCTGAGACTTTCAGCAAGACCAGAAGGTACCCGTGATACTGACTCTAAAATATGGAGTCTCTGTAACTTTTGTCTAACACATCCCAGGAATCTTAGCTAGAGGAAGAGGTATCTGTGTGTGGTACAGTTGCCATGAGGAAGAAAGAGAATCTCATCAGGGCACACATGTCAAAGCTAATATACAGAAAGGAAAATGGTAACTGGACCTGTGATTGATTGAATGTACCTAGGCTGTGTTTCTGTTGTTTCTTAGTCCACTATAACTTAAACCCTCTGTTCTTAGTATTTGGTAGGGGAGAAGCAGGTAGTCACTTGCTATATCATTTTGTAACATTGATCCCAGCAGTCATTGTATGTGAGTGAATGTATGCAGATGTGACTCCAAGATGAGGGGGGAAGGTCAGGAAAGATCACTAAGGTTGAAGGCTAAGCTAGGGAAGTCATCATGACACATCTGGCCAAAGAAAGTTAGATGATTGAGTAGAAGGTTGGAATAGGATCAGGTGTAAAGGTTAAAACACCAAGTCAAGTGAGGACACACATGGACTTGAAATAAGGAAAAAAGTTGGAGCTTGCAACCCACTACCACTACCAGTTACTCTGTCAAACATGCCCACATCCCTGCACGCAGACTTGGATAGACATCTATGAGGCCTTACATATGTTTGTATGTGTATATCTATACACATATTGGCATGTGTATCTAATTAGATGCAGAATGCACACTCACTAGAAAATGTGGGGGAATATTTCAAAAGCATAGGAAAGAAAAAAAAATCACTCCTGTCAAATAAACTATCCTTCCTTTTTCATTGCTTTTCTGGATTGCCATTTTGAGAGGTTTGATTTTGCGTAGCTATGCTTATGTTTGTATTTCTTGGTACCCTACTTTTTCATAAGGCATGGAAGCCTTTTCCTATTTTGATCTTGAATTTCCATAAGCACTATTTTGATTCTTAGTTAACAATTCACTGTGAAAATGCATGAAAAGTGGAGTTTTCCGATAGAGCAGGTATTTCACGACTGTGGGACTCAACTGCAGGACTGAGCTAATAGGACACCCATTGGTGCAAGGTAGAATTGAGTGTATTGCCAAAAAAACCCTTGATCTTCTGGTAAGGCTAGCTAGGAACAATATCCTGCTTGTTTTCAAAGACCACAGTGCTTCCTTTGGTTGTGAAAGATTTGTATGATGTCTCTAGAACCTGACCTGTCAAATGAGTCAAGCCAGGTGACTGTAAAGAGGCGTGAGCAGAGCCATGGGAGGTTACAAGGTTATCTTCAATATGGCAATGCCATAAGAATCTTTTTTTGCCTATTATATGTATATGGTTTGTGAGTGGGTGTATGTTCAACTGTGTGGACACAAATATCTATGTATGTGTGTATGTATACTTGTTGAGGCCTGAAGCTGACATCAGAGGCCTTTCTTAATTGCTGTCTACTTTGTTTATTGATGGAAGGTCTCTTACCAAACCTAGAATTTACCAGTCATTCCTTGCCTATATAGCCAGTTTACGATCTCTGCCTCTTGAGCCTGGGTTACAGGCAGCCACCATGTCTGCCTGGCTTTTGTGTGGGTTCCAGGATCTGAACTTTGATCCTTATATTTGTGCAGGAAGTGTTTATACACTAAACCACCTCCCCAGACCCTGCTGTGTCTTCCAGGACTTTTTCCTGCCCTAAGGTGTTGTCTTTCAGAGACATCGTCTTTGCATTTTATGGCATGCATTTGCACAGAAAGACTGGCATAATAAACCCTCACTGGACTGGCTGCTTTGCCTAGAGATAAAATCCACAGCTCCAGAACAGGAGGATGCTCAGGGGCCCTGACACTTAGATGCTTTCTTCGGAGCCCCCATTTCTCTTGTAAAGATGCAGAAAAACCCTACTGTCCTAAAGCCTTTCAAATTCTCTGCTCCATTTTCCAATACATTTATTTTTCTAAAATCAGTTTAGAACAGATGGCAATACTCTGGTCTAAAGAGGTTTTACATGTTCAAAACTCTTCAAAAGTAAGTATTGGTAACTCTCCTCTTGTAATGGGTGTAAGCTATACCAAATTCAGAGAAATGTCATGGAGGTGAAGCCCACAGTTTACCAACCCTTATCAGGGTACTTAGTCAATCAACTCCACTCAATAAACGTCAGCAGTTTGGGGCCTGCAGATGTAGCTCAGCTTATAGAGGGCTTGCCTGCTATGCAGTGGCTCATACTTTTGGCACACAAGAGGTGGAGACATGAGAATCAGAAGCTCAAAATCATCCTCAGCTCCATAAGGAGTCTGAGGCCAGCCTGGGCTACATGGAACCCTGTATCACAAAACAAGAAGTCCAGGAGGTAGCTTAGTGAATAAGAGTGCAGGACACGAATGCCCAAAGACCTGAGTTTGAATGCTCAGCACTCATGTCAAAAGCTGGGTGGGCATGGCTACATGTTCCTGTAACACCAGCATTGCACAGGGGACGGGAAGAAACATACCCTGAGAGTTTGTTGGCCAGCCAGGTTAGCCAAAATGGCAAGTGCCTTAGATTCAGTGAGAGACCCTGTCTCAAGAGAGAGAAGTGGTGAGGGATAGAAGGCATGTGGTATTCTCCTCTGACCACTGCATACATGTCCACTAACACACACACACGCAAATGAAAACTACAAAAGACTTTCAACTTTTGCTTTTAGAACTCACTTCCTTTTTATGAGCTTCCAAAAATATCCTCTCATCCAAAAATACAAATGTATATGTAGCCAAGAGCACAACCTTTCAAGAGTAAATCTCAGTGATCCTGGGTTGTCTTGGCAGCAACTCGACCAATGAAGGGATGAATGTGAAGAAGTGTTGCAAGGGGTTCTGCATCGACATCTTGAAGAAGCTGTCCAGGACTGTGAAGTTCACCTATGACCTCTACCTGGTGACCAATGGGAAGCACGGGAAAAAGGTTAACAACGTATGGAATGGGATGATAGGTGAAGTAAGTAATCTTTGCTACCTCCAGGTTCTCATCCCAACAGAGGGCTTGGGGGCTGGTGGTGCTGGGGAGAGAGGGTGAAGGCGATGCTCTTTCTTCCGTCCAGGTGGTCTACCAACGAGCAGTCATGGCCGTGGGCTCACTCACCATCAACGAGGAACGTTCTGAAGTGGTGGACTTCTCGGTACCCTTCGTGGAGACAGGAATCAGTGTCATGGTCTCCAGGAGCAATGGCACCGTCTCCCCTTCTGCTTTCCTTGGTATGTGAGTTTTATAGTAAAGATTGCTTCTCTGAAAAAAAAAGATGCAGCGTTTATCCTGGTTTGGGTAATTACCTCAGTTGGTAAAAAGCTTGCTATGTAAGCATGAGGACCCGATTTATTCCCCAGGCCTCAAGTGGAACATTCCAGAGAATGTTAACATTTGAGCTATTCCAACTAATGGCCACCCTATCCCCTCAGCTCGTACTTTTCATTTATCTTTAACTTGGGCATTTCTGCTGATAAACACCGTCACATATTTAGATACTGGTCTTGATTACGTAGGATGAAAATTAATATATTGCTAAAACCATGAAAACACTAAAAAATAAATTAGCCTGTTGGCTTGCAGTTAATTTAAATAAGCTATAGACTTTTATTCACCCTCCACACATACACACTTTCCAGTCCACTAATCATTCATCCACTGGAAGTAATGGGACTGCCCAATGATTTATTCTAGAGCTATAATAAACATAAATAATCTGAGGACTACACACTGACAGAGGAGCAATGCACTCTTAGTTTAGAGTGTGGCTATCCTTGCCATATAATTTGTAAAATAAGAAATGCTTTCAACTTTCCTTTCAACAATTCCATAAATGTGTTTACATGAAAGGTAATCAAGGTAGAGTTGCTCTTCCTATTGTCACTCCCCATGAACACAGACTGTGTGTCCCGCTAGGAGTCATAGCAACTTCGTGGCACACAGCCAAGCACAATTAATTTCTTCTTTAAAGTGACTGTGTGACCATTATAAATTATTTTCTGGAAGTTATCTTGTAAACTTCATGAAGTTTATATTATTAACTTTTCCTTGGTATTCACATATAAATGAGTTTGTCCATATTTGGGAAGGTAAAGATAAGATGTTTATCTCAGGAGAAAAGCTCCAAGAGTGAGGGAAAATGGCTTTTATTAAGGTCAACTAAATTAGTTATACTTTTCCAGAGACAGGAGAACATCATTAGAGAAAATCACAAGGGCTGGAGAAATGGCTCAGTGGCTAAGAGCACTTAGCTGCTCTTGCAGAAGATCTGAGTTCAGTTCCCAACACCCACATGGCAGCCGGCAATGGCCTGTAATTCCAGTTACAGAGAAGCTGACGCCCTCTTCTGACCTCCATGGGCACTGCATATATTGGTGCACATAGACACACTCCCAGACACAAACACGCCCACACTGAATAAATAGATATGGAGATAAATCAATAAGTGCTTGAATTACAGACTCAAACTGACCTGTGTGTGCCAACTGCAAACCTATAGTTTTGCCCCCTTATCTTCATTTATGCCACATCAGCAGCCAGTAGCGCTTCCTAACCACTGTGCCTTGAGCAGTGTTGACTAACAGGATTTTTGGAGACTGCCTTTTCAAAGTAGTTTAGGGAATGGCCATTTTCATTTCTGATAATCCAGTTAAGCTGTTGAAATCCTTGCCACTCACTGCTTTTAAAAAGTTATGTAGTTGTTATTTCAATTTTTACAACCTGTGTTGATCTAATAACAAGATGAAGAAAGACATATCTTGCTATGTTCTCCCCTTTGTCCCTTTGTTTGATACAGATTCTGAGATCCATATCTTGAGGGAGCCTCATTACACCAGAAAAATGCAACTGACTCCTCCTGCCAGTAATGCGGAGTCTTTGTCGGTGTGAGATAGGCATCCGCTCAGCTTCTTCCGCTTCTTTTCCTGCCCTGCCTACCAGACTGTTCAGCACAATGCAGCTGCCCTGGGGGTTAGGAAAAGACTGGGAGAGGACTGAATCCATGCAGTAACATAGAAAGAAATGAGTCTTTTTCACAAAACGCTCCATGTCCCTGAACCAGAGAGAACTTTTTTCCAGCACAATCAGAGACAAAGAATATCAAGTGCCTTGTCTTATAAAAATGGGTCGCCGATGTTGAATCTGGCCTCAACCCAATTTGGGTAGATTTTTTTTTTTTAAATCTTACCTGTGTCTGTAGAGTATCTCCATAGGAAGTCAACTCTTTTGCCCAATTTAACACTCCTTCTTCATACTGTCTCTTTAAAAGTAAAATGAGTTGTGTGGGGAGGAAGCTGTTTTTATGCCAAAAACTTCATACTTCTCCTGGTCTCCAGATTACATTCCTCTCTGACTGGCTGTGCACCCCTTATTTACAGACATCATGTGCAGGTTTTGAAAGTCATAATCAGCCGAGCTAAGCTCCATTTTTCCATTCATGGGCTCAGCCATGCAGAGAGCCTAAACACTCAAAATCTGATTGTGCCGGTCTTCGTTATTTCCTATTCTTTCTCCTCCATAAACTCCATTAACTCACTCGGGAAATGTCGGTCAGGTAACGCTGCTGAGCTTTTGTGTAAAACCATAACCAGCAGCTCTTCAAGGACAGCGATGGCATCTCTTGTAATACTGCTCTCCAGTTAATTCTAAGAGCTTGCTGAGCAGGTTAGATTCTTTGATCCACAGAAATGCTAACTTGGAGTCTTCCACACAGAAGTTCCTTCATAGGTAAACGTTGAATCTGTTTGAAACCACTGGAGAATATAACTTGCAGCAATTTAAGATATTTCTGGGTCACGCCTCGGATGCTATGGGCTGGTTCACTTATATTCTTTTTCATAGTGCTCTTCTCTCTCTCTCTCTCTCTCTCTCTCTCTCTCTCTCTCTCTCTCTCTCTCGGTCTGCAAATAGCAGGATACAAACACGTACTTCATCTATTAAAACCAGAATACTGGGTCAATATGATGGCTCAGTGGGTGAAGGTATTCACCACCAAGCCTAACCACTGAGTTTGGTCCCAGGGACCTACAGGATGGAAAGAAAGAATTGATTTCTCCAAGTTGTCTGATAGCTTCCACAATTGTTCCATGGCAAGCAAGTGTGTGTGCATGCATGAGGGCGTGTGCACGCATGCACGCACACGCACACACAACATACAAGTGATATACACAAAATAAATAAAAACTCAATAAAATTTAAAATCAGACTCTTGAAGCAGAGCCTTTGCTTCCTGAGGCATGATCACAAGCCAAGAGACTAATGATGTCACCTTCAAGTGAGGAAACATTTGGATCAGTGACTGGGATCACTTTTCTGGCTAGTATGTTTGTGACTAGAATGTATTCTGCCAAACAAAATCTGCTGCAGATTTAAAAGTCCTGACACATGAGCAAAATGCTGTAGTAATTTCCCCGTACTTTTAACGATGTTATCAGGTCCTACAGAGAAATGGGAGCTAATTAGTAAGTGTGATTTTATTAACTGAAGCTGCTTTTTCAGCACCGGGGACAGAACATCACTCATCATTTCTGGCTTTAATTGTGGAATCTGTCGCCCCATCCGCCATGTGGTGTATGGAGACAGCAATTAAGAGTGCTGAAGGCTTTCCTCAGAAAAGCTCATGCGCTCATCATGTCTGCCAGCAAGACACGCCTTGCCATTAGTACACCCTACTCGCAGAATTACTTTAATATCTTCATTCTTGATGATTAAATACTTTTTTGATTTCCTAATTATCCGTCTACTTATCTTCCTTTTGGATGCACCTCATTACCAGGTTGCAGTGATTCCAGGAACATAATGGTATTTATTATTCTAGCTGAAATCAGCTAAGATAAATTTCAGCTGCCGCCTCGATTCCTTACGCTCATTTTTGTGTTAGGCAAGGAATTTCTACTGTCACCTGCTGCCCTTTAACATAGTCACACTATTGAAATAGAATCCCAGTTCATTGGCTCCAGGTTTTGAATTATCCAACACCATTAAGGTTTGGACATATCACTTCCTTTCTGTACATTATGATCACCTCCCTGGAACCTGCCTATGTTAGGGACCCACAGACTCTATTCCTGACTTACATGGAGATCACCTCCCTGGAACCAGCTTGTGTCGGGGACCCACAGACTCTATTCCTGACTAATTAACAACCTCATAAAACTTGTAAAAATAGTAAAGCATTTGCCACCCAGCGGCTTTGTCACACTCACTACGCTTTACTCAAGTGTTTTCTTCTGGGAAAAGGCTTTCAGTTCATCTGCATCTGGGGTGATATCCTCCATATGATGCAATCAGTTGGAGGTGTGTCCACTAAGATTTTTTTGCTGAATTTTCTAACCCATCTATATCATACATGATAACACAGCTATAATCCGCTAATGTTCATATTCTCAATCCAGTTAAGTGGACGTGTTCATTTATATACAGGATCTCTGACCTTTCTAGAATGTTGTAAGACTTAGAACTTTGTGCCCCCCACACTCTGAGATACCTGCATACTGCCCAGGTTATGTACAGTGAACTATTAAGATGTCTGATAAGGGAAGCAACTGTTTACCAATCTAAGCCCTCATCACCTCTTCTCTCAATGATGTCTTATTGACTTATTCCATGAAAGTAATAGCTCCAAATGACTTTTGGGTGTAGTGAAACCCACCACCCACCTCAGTAAGACTTGTAGGCCACAGAGATCTTATCCATCTGCAGCAGAGGGTGGCAAATTGTGACCTTCTAATATTTTTGCCAATGCTATGAATTTATAATCCTTTATGACAGGTTATAATTATCCATTTGCTTCTGAAGTTTCCCACAGATCCTCACCACCAGTATATAAAAATTCAAATGAAAATAAAAATTTAAACCACACATTTGTGACTCCATATACTACTAATCTGGGTCTGGCTTGTTTCTCCTGAGGTCTGGTATTCTGGATGGTTCTATGATCATGTGGGGGCCCTGTGGCCTAACTATTTGCAGTCTAACATATTCTTTCTCTTCTTATTATTCTTTTCCCTTATATTACCCTTGACCTGGTTTGTATAATGTCACATTCTCTTCTCTATTTTTATCATCTCATGTGCAGCCTTATGAAGTTTCTCAAGTCATTAGAAAGAATGATTTCACATATGAATGAAAATGACCAGCTTCTTTGGAATGATCAGATTTGATGGGTGGGTGACTGGGCTTCCAGCTGGAGGTGGGGAAGAACTGACTGATATGCATTTGTCCCTATTTCTTTCCCAATAGAACCCTTCAGCGCCTCTGTCTGGGTGATGATGTTTGTGATGCTGCTCATTGTCTCTGCCATTGCTGTCTTTGTTTTTGAATACTTCAGTCCTGTTGGATACAACAGAAACTTAGCCAAAGGGAAAGGTAAGGAAGTCTTCATATATCTGATGCAAAGTTAATGCTATTTCAGAGCTAAGAAGGTGGCTCAGGACTTAAGGTGCATACATGCTGTGCAAGCATGCGGACCTAAGTTCATATCCCAGCACACATGTAAAGACGAGATGCTATGGTGAGCATCCATAACCTAGCACTGGAGGTAATGGAGCAGAAACAGGCAAATTCCGGGGCTTTGCTCGCCAGACATTCTAGTCAGTTGGTGAACTCTAGATTCAATGAGACCCTGTCTCAAAAATAAGGTGTAAAGCTATAGAGGGAAGATGCCCAACTCTGAGCTAAGGCTTCCACATGTGCATGCAAGTGAGCTCTCACAACTGAATGCACCCTCGTGCACATAAATGCTAACACGCACACTCACACTTGCACGCACGCACATACAGAGACAGAGAGTGTTAGTTGTAGAACACTTTCCCCCACATTGCCGCATTGCTGTGGGGAATCTTCATAGGAATAGACTTGGCACATTGACGTGGCATGTATGATCTGTTTACTTGAACTGAAAATAGGGTTTGAGCATGAAATATTTTAATCTTATAATTTGAAGTCAAGAATGGTTAGGTAAAAAACATTGATATTCAATTTGTTGAGAAAACAGAGTTGAAGGAATTTTGGCAATTTATTTTTGAAATGTAGATCAAAAGAAATATTAAAATCACAACAAATCTCAATTTCAATCTATGCAAATAAAATGACCTGATAGATTCTGCTTTAAGAACATTCTTCAAACTAGTGAGTCTTATTTGCATCGTTTGACAATAAATGTAACTATAAAGTGGTGTATTTCCCCAGAGTTAAATTTTCCCCTTGATGGTGTCTTATCATATTGTACTGTACTTGATAAAAAAAAAGAATTGGTAGATGGAAAGTGGAATTTGAAGATAATCTTTGTATGACTCACTAAGAGGCTTGTAAACACATCACATCATTTTGAGTAGATTTCTTTTAATGCGCAGCACCTCCGTAAGTGGATGTTATCAGAAAGATGTTAGCATCGACTCCCTTCCCCCCCAGAGTGACCTTATATTGCAGAGAACAGGAATCCTTGGGACCAGGAATCGAGCTCGGGCCTACAGTACTTCCCCAGCATGTGAAATGCTGCCAACTTTAGTACTCCCGCCACAGAAAGGAAAAGAAAAGAAAAATAAAAAGAACTTGATGTCTCAAATGTCCCTCCAGAAAAAGATGTCTTTTAATTCAACACATACATGTATAACTTGAAAGATTTACACTTGAAACAGTTGAGAGGTCATGGGAATTTATTATTTCTTTAAAGCCCTTCTCCTTCGCGGCTACTGAAGAACACTGAATACTGTATTAGCCATCTCCCCAGCTCCAAAGGGCCTTGCATAGATAAAGTTGTGTTTAAGGAAGGGCTGAAGCAGGAAGGAGCTTTCAACACAGTGACAGTGAGCTGATTCCACTGATGATCACACGAAGGGGAAACAGGACTTCCACCAGCAGAGTCTGCAGTGGAGGGCTCACACATTCTACACGTGGGCATTTCCTGAGTATATTCTGTGTGCCAAGCCCCATGTGGGTGCAGGAGACAAGGTGAATCAGATGGTGGCTTCCTGACTCTCTTGGGTTTTAGGACTTAAGTGGGGAGACAAGAGGTAACGACATTAATCAGCCATTAATTAGTTAATTAGGCATTAATTAGGCATCTCAAATAGTACCGTGCAAGACGAGTTACTTTGGTGAGGTGGGGGCACTGCTTTAGCTAGGGCGTTCAGACAGGAAGGGATTCACAGCTGAGAGCTAAAGGAAGAGCCTGGCTATGAGAAAAACAGAAAGAGCCTTCAATTAAGAGCGGAACCAGGCCTGACAAGTGGGAAGAAATCGAAAATGAAAGGGAGCCTAGTGGTGCAGCCCTGTCATTGCAGCTACCATAGTGGCTGCGGTGGAGGTTACAAAGGCCATCCTAGTAACAAAGTAGGTTCTAGACTAGTCTGGGGAAATCGCAACAGACCTTTCAGAAGGGCTGGTGTGTGCAGGGCCCTGGGATCCACTCCTGCAGTAGAAACACATACACAAACAATAAAGATGGAAGACCTGAAGTTGGGAGAGAGATGTGATGGGCGATTCCCCAGGGCAGTTTGAGGTGGGGAGTAAGTGATGGGTGTGATCAAAGTACGTGGTATACATCTATGAAATTTCAGAGATAATAAAGCAACACTATTAGAGTAGTTGGGACTAGAATAAAGGCTACGAAGGTGGAGACAGGGGGATATACTGGTGATACATCGTGGAGAATAAAACTGATTCAGAGAACCTTTTCTTCAGTGGTTCGTCCCTTGGCCAAAGTACACACTGGAAGCTTATCATAAGAAAGCTATCTAAAGAATACTAAATGACCCAGCGTATACCCTCGCCTTTTCCGTGCTTGCTCCTCATGAGGGCCCTGTTCCTGTGCCTGTGACAGCTCAGGAAGCTTGTTTCTCTGTGACATGTTACATTTCACTACACTTTATGGGTGAAGTCACATGGTGCAGCAACATTATTCATGGATCAGGAATCCCCTAAAGTGTTCCCAGGATTTCCCTCTCAGCCTCCTGTGTGTGACTCCTTAATGGCTGTCACTGCTGGTCAGTTCTTCTGTAATTAAGTGGCTGATGAAGTTAGTAGATTGATTCAAGTGTTCCTGACCTCTTGGAAATAAATCCAGAAAATCATAAAATTAGGCAAAGAGAGTCAGGTGAGATTGAGATAGAGAATTATAGGGTTAGCCACATTCTCCTTCATGCATTGCACGGTGGGCACTGTGGCTGTGGGGAGCAAGTCCGTTGTTCAGTGGAGAAAGATTCTTCTGTTAGGTCCCTGCCCAGAGCCTCTTCCCTCCCATCCAGCAGAACCCTCTTCTGCTGCTTTATTTATTGCCCACTCTGCTAGCATTGCCAGCTGAGGTCTTGGTAGATCATTTTGTCACATCTTCATTTACTTAAATGACATAAAAAATTAACCTTCTTCTTAAAGAAGGCGTTTTTCTCTCTCAGGGCGAGGGCATAAATTGTTTTTTTTCCTGGTGCAGTATGAAGTCTGGAAAACCCTCACTTGGGTGGTTTACTATCCTCGTATGCCCCCGCCCAATAAATTTCCACACATTGTTCTGCCTCCTAGTTAAGCCTCTCACTAGGAACACTTAAGAAACCGAAAAAGAACACACTGCAGAGAGGATTCAGACGACAAAGGACAGTGATGTGACGTCAGCCCAGTCTGCGACATGCAGTGAACCATCCCCCCTCTGAAACACTGGGAGAATTGGGCTCTAGTGTCTGTTCCTGAAGGCCTCCATCCGGAAGGAGTCTGATTTGTATATTGTGCACACTTCCCTTGTGAATCTGAACAGGAGCAACTTCCAGGGGCAGCTGTGTTTGAACCCCAGCATGCTCTTGCCAGATGATTGAATGATCCTAGGGATAGCCAGCAGTGAAGCAATCCCCACCCCACCCCCATACATGCTTCTGCAAATTACCTTTACATTTACTTTACGTATTTTAATTATTTGGGAATTTCATAAAAGCATACCCCCAATTTTCTCCCTTTCAAGTTCTCCTTTACATTTTTTTAAGGAGTTTGGTTTCCCCAAACGGAAACCAAATCCAAATTTAAAAACATGTCCTAACACCACTTTTCACAGAAAACCCATTTTGCATAACTATTTTCTTTTTAAGAAATGTGGTAAAAATCCAGTTAGATGGAAATGTGAGGAAAATGCTAATTATCTTAAAGCCAAAAGAATTTGACTACAGTAAGCTTCTGGGGACAATGGAGAATCATAATAGTGCCAGGCTTCTGTCTTCCATCCCTCCAGTGCTACTGGTGAGTGCCACTGTACACGCTCGCATGCGCACACACACACGCATGCACACACATGCACTCTGTGAGAATGCTGTAACTATTCTTTCTGTCTCTGCAGCTCCCCACGGGCCTTCTTTTACAATTGGAAAAGCTATATGGCTCCTCTGGGGCCTGGTCTTCAACAACTCTGTACCGGTCCAGAACCCTAAAGGCACAACCAGTAAGATCATGGTGTCGGTGTGGGCCTTCTTTGCTGTCATTTTTCTGGCCAGTTACACAGCCAACTTGGCTGCCTTCATGATCCAGGAGGAGTTTGTGGACCAAGTGACAGGCCTCAGTGACAAGAAGGTAAGGGACCTTCTTTCCTTGCTGGCTGAGGTTTCATGCTAAGTACTGTTCTCAAAAGGGATGATTTAAGATTTAGGGATCAACTGTCTATTCTATAACCTAAAAGCAGGATATTTCTTCCATAAATTGAGTATTTATGAAATAAATCAGAGACACCATCTTAAACGCCACTGCCTGGTGTGTAACTGATTCTGGATCCCAGCTTCTGTGTGGTCACTTCTCACGTTTATAAGATCTTAAGGATGCTTACTTTATGGCTCTGCAGCATTGGCTGAAAGTCAGTCTCCATGGGAATTTGACTCTGAGGTGGGTGTGCTGCCCCAACAGGAAGAAAGAAACACTGGGAGAAGAGCTGTTGGCACCTCTTGCCCTCTGTGAACTCTGACGTGTCTTATCTATATAACAGGTCTCGAATTCCCACATAAGACATTTTAAAAACTCATCCCTAGGCTCCATCCAGAAACAGTTATTTTGTCTGTTCTCTCCTATACAATCAAGTCAGTCTAGCTGGTGGCACAGAATCAACACAGGGGTCTCGCCACTGTCTCTTCTTAGATGCTCTTCAACAATCCTGTCCCAGTAAGCTGGGCTCTGTAAGCACCCTCCCTTCCCATCCTGTCCCCCCATCCTCTCTCCTCATCCTCTCCGTGCCCTTCTTCCCCGTCCTCTCTCCCTGTCCTGCACTGGATCCCAGAAAGGGCTGTGTGGTTTGACTGAATTTTCAGAACCTCACACGGAGGCTGACGAGAGGTAAAGTGGGTTCATTCTCCTATTGAAATTTTAGCTCAGGAAACAAATCCTGACTTGCTAAAGTCAGCAGTGCTGAGCCTGCAGCGCAGCAGAGCTTTGCTGTCTCGTGTGTGAGGATAATTTGTCTCTTTATAAAACCTCCCTGTCGCATCTTGTTGACATAAGTCTGCGTCTACCCTTTTGGCATTCATCAACAAACTGCTGAGTAGAAAATCAGTCTGTGAAAAGCCTTCAGAGCTCATGCACACACTGTTGGAGAAAGGGGCACAGGCTGTCCTAGAAACAAAGACAGCGAGAGGTCAAAGATGGAGTCACCTTCACAGGCGTGACTTAGGAGTGTCAGGCCTCTCTCAGAGGGCTGGAAAACTCTCACACAGCTGGAATAGATGCCCTTCCATTCCAACCTCCTCCCCTATATTCCCTCCATCTTGCTCACCAAAGTTCCCTTCCCTGTTCCCACACCCCAAGTTCATTCCCACCAGGGCGCCTTTGGGCATCCTGGTCCCATCTGTGGACCAGTTTACCCTATTTTCTCCTGGCTGCTCTTCTTTGAATTTCAGGAGAATTCAACATTGGAGAGAAAACATCAAGCCCTCAGAGAGATCTTTGCTGGCTACTGGGGTGAACTTGGCAGACTGAGCCAGAGCTCTGGAGAAACCTGAGATGTTAGTAGGAAGAAATAAACAGTGCACAAGTAAACAGGAGAGGAAAGGAAGTGCCCGGAAGTGAAGGACCTTAAGGGGTTAAGTTGATTGACTAAAGCATCTCAGGAAAGAGAAGCTCAGAGCTGGTCAGTTGTCTGTCATTTTTTCTTTGATTTGTTTTCAGTAGTTGGGGACCTGGGACTACTGCATCCTCCACCAGCACTCTGTCACTGAGCTCCAGCCCCAGCACTCTTTAGACTTTCTGCTTCGAGGCAGGGTCTCACTACAGGCTGACTGTGAACTCATTCTGGTCTAGACAGGCTTTGAACTTGTAATCCTTTTGCTTTGGTTTCTTGAGTAGTTGGAATTTGATGCCTGCACTTCCAGGCTCCAGTAGAAAAGTCCTTTGTATGGAATTCCTAGCACTTAGAGGGTGTTTGGTATCAGTGTTGATCAAACGCACAAATGCATTATGCTATGTTAGACATGTGTACGCCTCACTTGAGTCCACTGGACCCTCTCCAGACCTCTATTCTCGGCACCTTTGCCTGCTCTTTGCAAGGCTCTTCAGCAACGGCAGAACTGAGGTCACCTGTCACTAATGTCACACTACAAAGCCCAGGTGCTCTCCCACTCATCAGATGGACAAATGGAGGCATAAAGACTCTTTAGAGCTATGCACAGACTCAACAGGGACAGACTTGCCTCTGCTATACCTTAAGTAGACCCTTAGCCAGCTCCTTGCCCCCCTTAACAGCCCTTCTTCATGTTTGGTTTGCACCGGAGTCTTTCATTACTAAGTCATTTTCACCTGACATTTTGGCTTAGGGTTTAGATTGGAGACCCCGTATGAAGCAAGGGGCATCCACAGGCCACTGAAGTATTGCATCTAGAGGCAGAAGTAGATCTCCATTTCCTTTCGGCCAGGACTAGCCACACCATATACCCTCACTGCCTGCCGGTTCTTCTTTGCAAATCTAAAATTCACCCTTTTGGAGAAGGTCAAAGATGCTGGAACTGTGCATGTGCCTTTGTCCTAATAAGCTTTCTGTTGCCATGGCAAAACACTGACCAAAAGCCACTTGGCCATTACCAAGGAAAGCCAGGACAGGAGCTGAAGGCAGGAACTTGGAGGCAAGAACTGAAGCAGAGGCCGTGGAGGACGCAGCTTAGTGGTTGCTTCTAGGTTCATGTTCAGTTACCACCTGTGAGTGTGAGCTGGCCCCTGTTACATTGATTAGCAATTAAGAAAAGGCCCTTCACACAGACATTCCCACAGACAAATCTGATGGAAGAAATTCCTCAATTGAGTCTACTCTTTTTAGGCGTGTCTAGTTTACATCAAGCTGTTGAAAACTGTGACAGCTTTATGCCCCTTGATGTCTCCAGGCACAAAGTGCTGTTCAGTGACCCCATTACATGACAGGGTCAACAATGCAGCTCCTAGAGGAGGCAGCTGGGAGACACAGCTCTGAGTGGGAGGCTTTTCCACGAAATCAGTTGATAATTTATTTTGCTTTCTGTCTTGCTCCTATGGAAACATGTAGAGGTCAGAGGTCAATGCCAATTGTCTTCCTCAGTCACTCTCCACATAACGCTTTTGAAACAAGACCTCTTACTAAACCAGGCACTCACTTTTGGGGGGTAGAATGGATGATCAGAAGACTCCAGGGTCCCCCTTGTTTCTACTCCCCTTTCCCTCCCCCAGTCCTAGGGTTATAGGTGTATGTTGCCATGCTCAATGTATTTATGGAAACTTGGGATCCAAATTCACATCCTCAGGTTTGCGCAACAGACACCTTACCCACCAAGCTATTTCCCCAGCCCCTTGCTGCTATTTCCAAAGACAGAGAAAGAAATCCTTTGCATTGTAATTTAGAGTTTAAATAATATGACTACTTGTGAACAAACTAATTTAAAGCACCAATCACGTGACTGACCTTCTCTGGTTTGGAAGTACCCAGTAGCAGATGCTGTATCCCCAAGGGACTCAGCTCAGCTCCCATGCTCAGCGCATTGAACACAAACTGATAGCACTTTTAATTAAATGTGTGATGCAATTCGATAAACAGAAAGTTTCTGAGTAAAGCATCTAAATGCTCCTGGAAGATTCAGGGCAGTTACATTAGGGAAGTTTGCAAAAATGGAAATCTGTACTGACTCAGTTTAATACTGTCCACAGGGGTTGTTTTTGCTTTGTTTTAATCATGAATACCCATGTGACTGCTCAGGTTTGAGAGTCTTTTAAACTGGCGCTTGGTGTGAAAGAAACACGTTTGAGGCTCACTGTGTGTGCAGATGGACTTGGGCTCACAGCACAAGCAGACGAATCTGGGAAAGGTTCTTCCAGAGACTATAAAGGAAAGTCGGAATCTTAGTGAGGGCTTTTTCTAAAAGTCCATTTCTGAGAGGAGAGCAAGAGGGCCTTGCTTGTGATCAAACCTGACCATGGCCTCTGATGGTCAAGGCTACTCATATCTCAGTATCCTCAAGCTTTCATTTCTGAACAAAAATATGCTAATTCTGTTCTGGCAAGTAGATGTGAGGATTAGGGATAATCTCCTTACCATGTGTAGGATACTACTTATGTGCTATTTCCTCCTTCCCACTTCCTCTTTGCACTGCCTCCTCCTTTCTGTTCTTCCTCCTCCTCCTTCTTTTCACTGCCATTATTACCGCCTTCTTCAAACTTTTTCACTTCCGGAGCCTGAGAAGTTATTGCACCGAGTTGGGCTCCTGCAACTACCCATGCAGGGTTCAGAGGCTTCCCAGGTAGAAGAGCGCTGTGTGTTCCTTCTCAGAGTCATGGTGTAGTGTGTGTGTGTGTGGGGAGAGGGGTGTCAGGGGAGGTGTGTCACAGTCTAGGCAGGGAGGTCTCTCAACCAATCTTTCCTTTGCTGAAAGCCAAGTTTGTTTGATCCCCCATCCAGGAACATAAGGTATGTGCTACAGAAGTAGCTCAGCCACTAAAGGACTTGCCTTGAAGTACACTAGGACCTGAATTTAATCCTCAGAACCCGTGTCACAAAGACTAGGTGTGGTGGCACATGCTTACTATCCCAGTGCTGGGGAGGGGACATGTTGTATGAGGCCATTTGTTTGTTCCCAGCTGCTCAGCCCTGAAATAATCACACAGAAACTATATTATTTGCAATACTGTTTGACCAATAGCTTAAGCATATTTCTAGCTTGCTCCTATATCCTAAACTAACCCATCTCCATTAATCTGTGTATCGCCACATGGCTGTGGCTTTCCAGGTCCATCTGGCGTCTCTCTAGTAGAGCTACATGGCTTCTCTTTGACTCTGCCTTCTTCCTCCCAGAATTCAGTTTAGTTTTCCTGCCTAGATTTATTCTGTAAGCCACTGGCCAAAACAGGTTTATTCATTAACCAACAAAAACAACACATATACAAACGGATTCCCTGCACCATTTCCCCTTTTCTGTTTAAATAAAAAGGAAGGTTTTAACTTTAACATAGTAAAATTACATATAACAAAACAATTATCAAGCAAGAATTAGTCACAATATTTGTATCTACTTTATCATTTATCATAACTAAGGAAAACTATAATTATAGCTATTTAGTCTTCAATTCCATCAAAGACCCCAGAAGGATATAATATTACCTAAGTAAACAGGAAGTGCATTGTAAGCAACTTCCAAAACTCTAAAATTGACAGAGACATCTTGCTACCTGGACAGTTACTCAAAGCTCTTCTGTACTGTTGAAGCATCCATCTCTGGTTGGCCCTTGAGTCTCATTGACCTGCCTGAAGATTTCCTGGCTAGTGGAAATTCTGTCTCAAAAAAGTTGGATGGACCCTGAGGAACCACACTGGACCTTGCTCTCTGATCTCAACATGTACCACACTCACAAACTGGTCCACCTGAACACACATGGCTCACCCTCTGAGGACCAGGCTAGGACAAGAGATACCAGTTACTAGATATTTCCAGTTTATAGACATGCAAGGAACGCCTTCCCCAAGTCTATAGATTTGGCTTTGTAAGGATACAGAGTGAAGAAATGTCCTGGTTAATTGCTGAGATTTATTTTGGAAATTGTATTTCTTAGCTCTGTGTCTATCTCCTCCATCATAAATGCATGCCATAGGTTATTCACTTCGATTACCTTCAAACCTGTCCTCACACTGAATAGAGATGAAAGAAAATTAGGCAAAGATCCCATATTCTCCATGCTGGAAGGAGACTGGCTAAAACTATGCTGAGTGATGACAGTTACCAAGAACAGCACACATGTGATCGCTATGGAACATGTAATATGATCTGCGTGGAGCAATTGAATTACATGCCATTTCAAGCATGATATAGCTAATTCCCAAAGCTATGCATAATGTATAGATAAGAGAAACAGTTTCAGTGGGCTTCATGGACTGCTCCAAACAACCCAGTTCCTAAGTGGGAGATGAGGAGCATCAGGAGCTGGGAGGGACTTTCCTGATCTGGACCCACTGCTCTGTGCTCCCATTGACATAGGAGGTTCTGTGCCACCCCTACCTTCACTGAAGCTGCACCTGTTCCTTTCTGCTTGCAAGGGACCCTGGCTGGGAGGAAGTATCTCACCAGAAATCATTCCAGTAGGAAACATGGGTCTGTCCACAGTGCAGTTGAGAAAGATGAGCCACCATGACCCTTTTTAGATAGAGGGTCCTGACTCTCCAGTGAGCCATAGAATTTATGTGAAGGTTTGGGATCTTTAAACAATGACCTTTAAACTTTAAACAGTGAACCTATGGATGGATAGTAGAGATGGCTTCACAAAGTGAGTGTGTTTACTGCCAGTGAAAAGCACATTTAAATCTTCTAAATGATATGTTCTTTGTTGTGTACATTTTATTTCAACTTTGAAATACACGAACATACTTTCAAATCCAGGAAAAATTGCATTGTGGCATCAGAGTATGTTACATGTAGAAAGAATGACTACCTCTAAGGTGTGTGTGTGTGCTCGCGTGCACGTGCATGCATGTGCGTGTACAGGTAGCAATGAAAAGTGTCTAGTGAATCACTGTTTAACAAATTGACAGTCTTTGATCTAGTGAGGAAGGTCTGGGTGTTGATGAGGACTGTCATTGCTGTCCTAAGATGTGGGACTTAGGATTTTATCCGTCTTTGTACAGATCAGAGGCAAAGGGGAAAATGCATCTTAGTACTGCATCTCTGCATCAGTCGAAGAGAGAAGTGGAAGGCTTTTAGTCAAACAGACCCTCTCCTGTGTCCCTGGAGATTGGCAATGTCTGCTCCAACAACTAGATTTATGAGTGGCGCCATGAGGACTGTTGCCCCACAGCCTGAAGCTACTGTACAAGGCAGTCTGGGCTTGCACTTTCTCTTCTGGTGATGAGCAAGGTTGCTGTATGGTGGAGTGAGTTCACAGAACCATATGCTGCATGCACACACACGCGTGTTCATACAGTGCACATGTACACACATACCTATATACACATATGTACATATGTGCACACATACACATACAATACACACATGCATGGATGCTCATACATGTATGTATGTGAATGAACACATTCCTGTTCACACATTCACATGTATGCATGCACATTCATGCACACACATATACATACATTTATCTCCTTGCACATACATGCGCACAAACACGCATGTAATATGCATGCCATACACATGCACATGGATACACATATGCTCTCTCCCTCCCCCTCTGCCTCCCCCCTTTTCTGTAAGGTTCTGCCAGGCAGGAGGCTCTAGCTTAGACAATGGATGCCCCTTCTCCCAGGTCTAGTTATAGCTGCCAATTTTGCCGTAGCACAAGTCATTTCAACAAAATGACTTTCAACTGGAATTTCTAAACTAACAATGGAAAGAAGTGTGAGTTTTAGAAGCAACACTAGTGCCTCCAGTGGATCTCGCTCTTGAGTAAGCTTGGCCACTGTCTCTAGCAGTTCTTGGTTTTGCAGAAAGCTCATGGTCTGCCAGCTGGAGAGATTCCTGGACTCTCATTCTAGCATTGGCACAAGTTTGCTGGGCATTCTTGCCATTTCAGGATCCCCATGTCCTCCTTATATAGTCCATTTTTGAGGCAATGTCTCCATGTGTGGCCCTGGTTGGCCTTGAACTTGTGACCTTCCTGCCTCAGACTGAGTGCACCACCACGCCCAGCTTTTGCACAGGTCATATAACCCAAGTCTCAGTTTCCTCGCATACATAATGGAGCTGTACAGTTAGCCTCATATCTGAACTTACATGAGGTTGCATGACCAATATTTTTAGAACGTTGGAGCACACTGCTACTCCCATGTGAGTCCTGGGAGATGTCAGTCAGTACAAAGTAACTAAACTGACAAAACCCAGGTCCTAATGACTATTACCTTCTACTTTTATAACTCTCAGTCTGCAGAAAATGCCGATTGACCTCTTGTTTTTGCCCATAATGAACAAAAAGTACTAAAGCATCATTTCCAACCCTTTCTTCATTGCAGAAATTTGGCAAGTGTTATGTTATTCAGTCTTCAGAGACTCTGTAGGGGAGTTCTGAGGCAGTCCCTACTGCGTGACCCCTGCCTCTGCTGCCTCTGGGAGCAGCTGTATTTCTAGGATTCAGGCTACACCAATTGACTTCTAATTGGGTTGAATATCCTGAAACATGACCTAAGTACATTATATATGCACATAAAAAGTTCTAACAAAACTGGTAATTGTGTATAATTAATCTTATATTAATAAAATATTTTAAATATGTAAACATGGGGCTGGAGTGATTGTTCAGTCAGCCAGGTGCCTTGTAGGCATGAACCTCAAGTTTCTTCTCCCAGAATTCCATCCAGACCAGACTGGAGAGTTCCAGGTTCAGTGAAAGACCCTGCCTCGAAACATAAGGTGGATTTGTCTTGAGGAATGATATCTAAGGTTGATCTCTACCCTTCAAATACATACATATGAGCAGCAGCACACACACGAACACAATGCTTACACGCACGCACGCGCAAACACACACACACACACACACACACACACACAGAGAGAGAGAGAGAGAGAGAGAGAGAGAGAGAGAGAGAGAGAGAGCACTATAGGCAGATAGTACCAGTGAGTCATAGAAAACTTTCATGCAAATCTGAGAATCCAAAGAAACAAAGTCAGTGGGAACTTTGGCTCACAAACTTTCCCTGGGTCTGCCGTTGTGGATGATATTGGTTAGGATCCCATGGATACTGCCTGTGTGAGTGGCCGAGAGAATGGAGAACGGATGAGTAACAGTACACAGCCATTTTCTGGAGATGAGAGCAAGATGTGACTGGTAGTAACCACAGAAAGGAAAAACTCATCATAAAACAGGTAAGTGAATTTGGAAAAAGTAGGTCCTGAACTCCTTCAGCATATCTTGCTGCCAACTGTATGCTTAACATGAGCTAGCCTTGGCATATCTTGGTGCCAACTGTATGCCTAGCATGAGCTAGCCTCAGAAAATGTTCATTGAGCCACAGACCATGGTGTGTGCTTGGTATAGGAAGCAGAAATGAAAACGCAAGTCAGATGCTATCTCCACCTTCCTGGTGATCACGGATCCACAGGAGATGGGATTAAGGCTGTAAAGGGTCTTCTCACTGTTCTGTACTGCTGCATCCTGAACCTCTGTCACTGTGCGAATGCTCACTGGTTTCTTCTCTCTCTTCTTTCATCCCTCCCTCCCCTACCCGCCTCCTCCAGTTTCAGAGACCTCATGACTATTCCCCGCCTTTCCGATTTGGGACAGTACCCAATGGGAGTACAGAGAGGAATATCCGTAACAACTACCCCTATATGCACCAGTACATGACCAAATTCAACCAGAGGGGAGTAGAGGACGCCTTGGTCAGCTTGAAAACAGGGTAAGGACAATGGTTCCTTCTTCTCGGCAGGCATCAGTGCTTAAACGTGACAGCAACAGACTCTGCATGCCTTGGTGCTTATCTGTGAGACTGCCTGTTTTCTGGAGAGGTCCTGCAGGCTTGAGGGCCTCCAGCAGAGGAGTGTTTGTGTTAATCTGATGAGCATCATGGGCTGCCTGTAGAAAGGAAGCAGCCCACAAAGCGTGGAAATATGAAAAGCCCAAGGGGGTTCTGTAAGCTGGTAAAGAAGTTGGTCTCCAACTCCATGGGATATTTTAGCCAAGTAGAAAGACTAAAAAGGTTGAGAGTTTAAGGAAGGAAAACTAGATTTCCATTAGGTTATTTGGGGAGGGTGGAACACTGCTAACAGCTTGACAGTGCAATATTGATGAAGGTGGCTGGGGATGAGGCTCAGAGGCAAAGTCTGTGTCTGGAATGCAGACATTCTAAATTTCATTCTAGATACACTGAACAAAGGTGTGAAGGAGAAAGGAAAAAGATAAGAGCTCAAATCTTTTCTAAAAACCCAGCCAGTGTTCTTGTCCACCCATTGACATGGTGGAATAGAGCTGTATTAGTCAGGAGTCTCTAGAGGAACAGAACTGATTGTGTGTGTGTGTGTGTGTGTGTGTGTGTGTGTGTGTGTGTGTGTGTGCTTGCGCATGTGCTCCCACATATAAAGGTATAAAGGGGGTTTATTAGAATGGCTTACAGGCTGTTATCCAATTAGTTCAACAATGTCTATCAGTGGAAGGTCCAATAATACAGTAGTTGTTCAGTTCATGAGGTTGGATTTCCCAGCTGATCTTCGATATACACCTGCCATCAAGAGCAAGCAGACAGAGAGCACACCTTCTTCATCCAGCCTTTATACAGGCTGACAGCAGAAGGCTAGCCTAGATTAAAGATGCATCTTTCCATGTCAAAAGATCTGGATTAAAAGTGGTTCTTCCCACTTAAAATGATTTAATTAAGAAATAAAATCCTCACAGGCCTATCCAGCCAATTGGGTTTTAATTAATTCCAGATGTAGTCAGGTTGTTAACCAAGAATAGCCATCACTAATCCATGCCTTGTCAACTTGATACACAATCATATTTCCTTATGGTTTACCTTCATCTACAAATGAAAATAAAAAACAGGTCATAATTACACCTGATGTAACTATCACTTGTACAACTGTAAGCACATTATAAATTTTAGAGTAGGTGGTAATGTCCCTTGAGGGACATTCTTTTAACACTAAAACTCAAATATGATAAATACTGATATTCTCTTAATTGATGTTATATTGCATGATAAATATAATGAGAAAAAAAACATGAATATCTGTAAAAACACATCCTAACAAACTATGACAGAGACAGTTAAGCTATTATCCTCATTTCTGCAGCTGGTCACGTCGCCTTAGCTGGTGTTTATAACTCCCTTCCTCTACTACCCATTCTGTACTTTCTTTTACCCTCAGCAAGCACTTCAGAACGTCCTGGCTCTTTTCCTGGAGGAGTGAACCATACACTCAATCCTCCTGGGGCCGTGTCGTTTGTCATCCTGCCTGGATTAGGCTGCTGTAGTCCCCCATTAACTTTAATCACAAGACATGGTAGCACCAAGAGACACCCTAAAGGATCTTCTGCACTCCAGACATGATCTTTCTTACCTGCCTTGTAGAGAAGCAATCCCATTTCCCCACGGTAATCTAGATCAGTCTCCTTTGCTAGCACTGTTATTCCTTTCTATGCCTGTTAGCTTAAGGGCATCAGAAGCCCAGCGTGGCCATGGGGAAATCTGAGCTTCCAGTTCAGTGAATGTTTCTTCTGTCTTCTGGCTTGAGTGCTCCCTGCTCTGAAACCAAAACTTTTAGGCCAGCAGAACTTAAGGTCTCAGGAACAGAAAGCAGTTTTACCAGTGGGTCACTAGGGGTAATAGTGAACAGAACTATGCACTTTTCCAGCCCTTGATTCCTGGACCCATGGATCCTAGCTATGGGAGAACCCATAACATACATATATTGGATGTTGATTCAAGACATATACTGCCTTTCAGAAAGCACTGCTCCAGCCCTCCAGACTGCTGCCACATAACTGGCTCTTTAATTCTGTCTTCAAAGGGCTATTTTATCTTTCTATCTGGCAAGATGTTTCAGGATAGCGGAGAAGTAAGATAGGAAGACCAGTGCACTTCATGATCATGGAATCATTGTCATACTTCTCTGGCTGTAATGTGAGCTCCTTGGTCAGAAACAATGCTGTGTAGAGCTCTATAAATCAGTGGTTGGTAGTTTTGGCAGAGAAGCATTACTTGCAGGAAAGGCAAATCCATAACTAGAATAAGTATCTACTCCAGTAAGGACAAAGCCTTGTCCTGTCCACAGAGGAAGTGGTCCAATGTAGTCAACCTGCTACCAGATTGCTGGCTGGCCACCTAGGGGAATGGTGCCGTATCTGGGGCTCAGTGTTGGTCTCTGCTGTTGGTAGATCTAGCACTAAGCGGCAGTTGTAGTCAGAGCAGCCTGGGTGAGTGGAACTCTATGTTGTGGGGCCCATGTAGAGTCCCCATCTGCGTCACCATGGCCACTTTGTGGGTCCATTGGGCAATGACAGGGAAGGTTGGGGAGAGAGGCTGACTGCTCACAGAATGGGTTATCCTATCTGCTTGAGTACTGAGCTCTTCCTCTGCTGGTCACCTTTGGTATGACAAGATACATGGGACACAGGTATCTTCACATTCTTTGCCCATTTGCAGAGATCTATCCATATACTTTTTCCCCAGATGTCTTTCTCATCAATTTTCTACATTCTGACCATCCAGCCTATGAGTCAGTGAACAATTTCTTATCTGTCCATTTCTCCCCCCCCCCAAAACCTGTATGTCATGTGTACTGCCTGAGGTTCATCCCACTGTGAAGATTTCCCATCACTAATGCCTTTTGGGATTCTCCCAGAAAGAGACTAATTCTACAGTTTTCCAATTCTGGGTGATGCTTACATAACATGTAGAACCATCCGTAAGCCAAGTCCTTAGTCTTCCCTTCCTCAGTCAGCTGATTGTAGGACCATACTGATCATCTGACCATGCAGCTACTGGTGCATGCTGGGTAATCCATGGCAGGGTAATGGGAGTAGACAACCCAGGCATTTCAGCGACTTCTTCACATAACTTGTTCATGTCTGCAGGGTCTGCCTGGGCCCAGTCACATCTATACCACTTCCATTTGATAATAAATTGCTGCTGTGAATATCCAACTTTATGGCTTCATGGATCAGATAACACCCAGCTCATGATAGGCAGCTCAGGTCACATGGTAACTTGATGACGCATAGTCAGGTATTCATTTTCCTCCAAGGCTCAATGTCAGGCCAAGATCTGTCTTTCAAAGGGAGAATAGTTGTCTGCAGATGAAGGTAGAGCCTTGCTCCAAAATCCAAAAGTCTCTTCTGTGATCCACCTATAGGACTTGCAAACAGCATCCCTATTCGACATAGACACTCTGTTTACCATCGGGCCTGCTGGATCGTATGGTCCAAATGTGGAGCAGCCTGCAGATCAGCCTAGACCTGTTGAAGAGCCTTCTTCTGTTCCAGGTTCCACTCAAACTGTAATAGTCCCCACTTCATGCATTAGGAAACTAATGTGAGAATCCTGACAACTTCTACGAATATCTCTCTCAATTATACATTGTGGGACTGGGGAAATAACCACAGGGTGATTTTGGAAACTCACTGCGCCTTCTGAGAGTTGGACTTCAGCCCACCCTCCTGATCTCCATATGCCCCTTACTTTAGTTGAGGGCCACAATATTTCTTGGGATCTTCCAGAACCAGTGCCAATTCAGAGTTAATATCCAACAGACCCCAGAAAGCCTCTTGTTTCCTTTCCTCTAAGTCTCAGTTCCCCTGTAAAAGGCCATGTGTCCCTCTGGGGCAGGACTGGAGAAAGGCTAACAGTAAAACATTTAGGTATTTTAGTAAGGTCTTCCTCAGGGAAACCTGGGTATCTTTCACTCAAGAGGTTCTGGATTTGCAAACTGGCTCAAGTCTGGAAACTGATTCACAGGCTGAGATCCCCTTTGCCACGATCCAGTGTAGCCTTTCTTTCATTTGTTTGAGAATTTTTCCACTTATGCAGATGAAACAAAAATTTAGTAGACTTCTCATAGTGTTATTTTATTTGTATTTTAATAAATAAAGCTTGCCTGAAATTCAGAGAATAAAACAACTGCACTGATCAGCCTTACAGACCAGGCAATGGTGTTACACCCCTTTAATCCCAGTAGTCACACTAGTTTGCCATAGAGACCTGGTGGTATTGGTGCACACCTTCAATCCCAGCACTAGAGAGGAATATAAGACAGGAGGAGACAGCTCTCTCACACGCTGTCTCATTCTGAGATTCCTGGAGGCAGGATCACCATTTCAGACTGAGGTAGAGGTAAGAGCCAGTGGCTGGCTGTTTTCCTTTTCTAACCTTCAGGTTGAACCCCAATTTCTGTCTCTGGGTTTCTACTAATCATGCTACCACTTCTTATCTATTTCATGCCTAGAAACACCATAATTGATTAACCTATTGGTTCTCAAACCTGTGGGTCACACCTCTTTGGGGGTTAAATGATCTTTTCACAGGGGTCACCTAAGACTATATGCATATCAGATATTTGCATTATGATTTATAATACTAACAAGATTTCAGTTATGAAGTAGCAATAAAAATAATTTTATGGCTGGGGATCACCACAGCATGAGGAACTGTATTAAGGGGTCATAGCATTAGGAAGGTTGAGAACCACTGGATTAGGGAGTACCAAAGGTTCACACACATCATGCCATCACGAAATCACTTTGTGTATGCTGACCGTTATGAACCTCCACTTGTCTATGATGCCCATTGTGATAGCCAGGATCACCTTGCTTTTTGTAACTTACTGCTGCCACCTCACCCCTCTGCCTCAGAGCCCAAGCCCCTTTCATTTAATTCATCCACCTGAGCAGCAGCATCTCCAACCCTAACGTCTGGCACAAGAAAAAGAAAGACAACAAAGCTCTTCAAATGTGTGGGTGACTCTCTTACCATTTGTGTCTTTAGGATTAGTGAAGGGCTGGGTTTCCCATTGCGGAGTATTAGGTTTTACACAGTGTACCTACTCTAGCATTCCAATGTCCCTAAACATTCAAAATCCCTTCAGCAACACCAGGTCAAGGGATGTCAGGCATCTCCAACTCTCTTTCAGTATGCCACTTTTGGACAAATGCTTCAACCAACAATTCAAACAAGCTCTTGACACCTTTTTTAAGTGTGCAAACTTTCATATTAAACCTAGAATCTCCACCCAGTGGGCCCATGTCAATAAACTCAGCCTGATCTAGCTTTATGTTCCTTCCACCATTATCCCATGCTCTTAAAATCCATTCCCACATTTGTTGCCCAGACTTCTGATTGAACGAATTAGCAAACTCAGTAAGCTCTTGAATAGTGTAGTGTACTTCCCTATATACTGCACTTTCTACTCCTGCTCTACGAGCCTGCTTTGCCTCAAGTCTGGTTACAGGTCTAGAGGCAACTATTGGTGGGTCTGAGGGACATCAGTATTGTCTTACCTATCATCCACTTCTGGTACCAAAATCTGTATTAGTCAGTATTTTCTAGAGAAACTGAACTGATAGAGAATATATATCATGTATTATAAAGGAGATTCATTAGAATGGTTTATAGGCCGTGGTCCAGCTGGTCCCACAATGTCTGTTTACTAGTAGAAAGTCCAAGAATATAGCAGTTGCTCAGTCCATGAGGCTGGATGTCTCATCTGGTCTTCAGTAGACACCAGAACTCGAAAGCAGATTTAAGATGGATTTTCCCAATTCAAAAGGTCTGGATTAAAAGTTGGTCTTCCCACATTTACAAACAAACAAACAAAACCTCAGACAGACAGCGCTTCAGGCCTTTAGTCCCAGAACTAGGGAGGCAGGGATGGGTGGATCTCTGTGAGTTTCAGGCCAGCCTGGTCTACAGAGGGATTTCTAGGACAGACTCCAAAGATACAGAGAGAAATCCTGTCTTAAAAGAGAGAAAGAAACCCTCACAGGTGTGCCCAGTCTCTTTCAGATGTAGTCAAGTTGACAACGAAGAATAACTGTTACGACCCCCATATGACAAAAGGCAGTGTATAACTTGGGAGTGGAGACAGGTGGATTCCTTGGGCTCCCTGGCCAGTCAGTCAAGACAAAGCAGCAGGCTCTAGGTTCAGTGAGAAACCCCATTTCAATAAATAATCTGGAGAACAGCAGAAGAGGACACAGAAGACATCCTCTGGAACACACACATGTGCTCGTGTGTGCGTCTGCACGTACAAGTGTACACACAGACACACAGAAAAGTCTGGGGAGGCAGTTCAGCTGGCTAGAGTATTTACCCCACATGGATGCCAGGATTTGATTCACAAGATCCTGTGTTTAAAATAAAAGACAGATATGGTGGTATTGCTTTGAAATCCCAGTGCAAGAGTGGGTGGTGATGGTGGAGACAGGAGAATCCCTGGTTGGTCAGCCTCGTCCAGTCCGTGGATCTGAGACCAGTGAGAAGCCCCGTCTAAACACATAAGCTGGGGAATACATGAGGAAGAATCTGGCACCGACCATATGTATGTGACACATAGGAACGCACCTGTCCCAAGGTTCTATACACAAGAGAAGTAAAAATACCACAGTCAGAGACAGTCACTGCTTCTCCACACTATCGGCTCGGTGATTTCTGTGTGTGTCATGACCTTTATTTAATCAACCTGATCTTATACTTAAAGTAGAAATAATCCTAAGAACTAAGGCACAAGGATTCAGTGGCGAATAAGATGGAGGGGTGCGTTAGAGAGACAGTTTGGGTAGCACCTGGCACAAGATGGCCCTTAATTGCTATTGTTGTCATTTGTTGCAAAGGTTAAACTCCATTTGTGGATCTTCAAAAGGGCAGGGATGTGTGAAATACAATTTAGGAGGATTCCATTAAAATGATTTCATTTTAAAAGAAGGAGTTGCATAATGAGAACATTTTTGATTATCTAGAAAATTAGCTTTGGTGGGGATCTCAATCATCTGGCGTTTCTGAGGCTGAACACTTGACTATAGCTGCACTCTCCCTACAGCTCAGCAGCTGCTTCCTCTTGCTTTTTACTTTTTGGGGGACTGAGGAAACCCCTCTGCACTATCAGTCAACCCAGATTGATGCACAGTTCTTCTGGAATTTCATTGGAGAGCATTTCCCCTAATAACCCTGTGTTTGGAATTTGGTGTATTAGCACGGACAGGAAGAACATTTTTCAATAGTTAAGTCCATGACTTATCCAAAACTCACCCATGACTCGTGACTTATTCCAGCTTGCCATGGCTTGTTCCTGCTTGGAATGTTTTTTTTTTAAGTTTTTAAATGCACGACAAAACCACAAAAAAAGTCTGCTAATAAATAAATCGGGATGGCTCTGTGCTCCCTCACAGTGTGGGTTGATGGTGCCCAGCAGGTAGTCATCTGTGCCATCTTTAGCAGTGTCTTCCCCGATCCCTATCACCTCCAAAGCTGAAGGTTGGTTCCTGCTATTTGAACCTAAAAATAAAATAGCATCTTTTGCTCCATTTTTTTGTCTGTCTTATTTAGCACAGAATTCTGATTGTGTGAGATTGTTGCATCAAATCCTAGGTCTTACTTCTCATCGCCGTGTAGATTTTCATGGTTGGCAGACTTCACAAGTTTATCCCTCTCAATCCTGGTGAGTGTCTGAGACCCATCCTGCTGGAGCATTATGGGTAACATTCTAAAGAGACCGCCTACGTGCCTTCTTTTGTACATTTAAGATGGGAATTGCAGGGGCATGGAATGATGTATATATTCAACTTCAGCAGATACCAAAAAAAGGTTTTGTTTTTTTTTTAATGACTTTCAAGCTTAGCCATGGTACGGGACACAGATATCTGTATCATTGCTTCAGACAGACCATGAGCGCAGTGTAGATGACATGCTTGAGGGCTGACTGGCTCCCTGTCATCCCTTTGCTACCCAGAGCTCAAAATGGGTTATTTCCATTCACTTTTAAACATATGCAATGCAAAAGGGGGAAAGGGATTACAGAAGCAGAAAACAACCAAGACTCTAAGTTGTACAACTTGTTTTCTGAAAGCCATATAATAATTATGACATCCATCTCGGAAAACTTGGGCAAATGGTGGTTAGCTGTGTATTCTATTTCCCAGGTAGGAGCCACTTTGGGCTGTTACTTCAAAGTAGAAGCAAGAGTTAAAAGGATATGAATTATTCTTTAGGTGACAGCTGTATTGTAGGCTGTTAGGGATGAGACTAAGTTAGGGCTCCATCATGAAGATTTGGGCTTAATTGGGGTTAATGCTGACAGAAAATAACATGTGTTTTTTAAACAGACTTCATGGTTAATTATTTGAATAAATTAAGATTTGAGTAGATACATTTGCATTGTTCAAAAATTAAGCAAAAAAAAAAAAAAAAACCATAGTAGCTGGGTCTGGTTTTTCAGGGCTATCATTCCAGCTATGCAAAAATCCTTGACAGAAAGAACATAAGTCCAGGCCTTCCCAGCTCATAAAATGAGTTCAAGACCACAGTTGGCAAGTTAGAGATGCCTTGTCTCTAGATAAAACATGAAAGCTGGAGGAGTGGGCATATAGCTCAGTGGTAGAGCGCATGACCAAGTGTAATCCCCAGTATCACCTAAGACACCACATGACAGGCTAACACTTAGGTTCTACTTTCATGGTCTTTTTCACTTCCCTTATTCCCTCTCTCCATAGCAACCAGGAACATTTGCTCCAGCATCTACCCCCCGGCAAATTCAGGTTGTTCTGTGTCAGTGTACAGGGTTTCATTTGTAAATGAGCCATGCTGTATTTATCCAATGCCCGACTGGTAGACTGTTAGGTTGTCTCCAATATTTTGCTTTTGAAAATGATAGCACAACGGAGATGACCCACACATGTCTCATGTAATATAAAATTAATTTATTGAAATAGTTGGTCAAGGACTAAATATAATTGTAACTTTGGCAGATGTTGACAAATTTCTTTTCAAAGGAAATTGATATTTACCCTGTAAGAGAGAGTTTATTTCTCCAGGGTTGATACCAATACAGTTCCCAGTTGACCTATTAAACAGTTTCTACTAAATACAGTTTGCACCAACATATATTTTAATTTGGACATTTTTATTATCAGTGAGTTGTAACATTATTTTGTATATAACTAAGAGTCATCATAAATTCCTGTTTTTGAAAGGAAAGTTTTTAACCAGTACATTTTTATCCTATTGAAGATATTTTTCCCATGTATATTTTAATTTTGCTGTCAAATATAAAATTTGTGTAGACAGAATATCTGTATCACCTGGTCCTACAGCTTTTCAGTCCCAAAGAAACACACAGAGATTTATAACAATAATAAAATGTTTGGCCTGTTAACTCAGGATTATTGTTAACTAGCTCTTACAATTTACATTAATCCATAATTCTTGTCTATGTTAGCCACGTGGCTTGGTTCCTTTTCTCAGTTTGGCATTCTCATCTTACTTTCTCTGCATCTGGCTGATGACTGACTCTGCCTTTCCTCTTCTCAGAATTTTCTTAGTCTGTTTTTCTCACCTATACTTCCTGCCTAGCTACTTACCAATCAGCATTTTTTAAAGCAATATGAGTGGCATATCTTTACAGTGTAAAAGAGCATTTCCCACAGAAACCATGGCTTTCGACTTTTGAGTTATAACTCAAAAATCTTTACCTTAAATTTACAGAATAATTCTCTCCCGTTAGTATACTTCATTATTTGCTTATGTGTTTATTTTATTTTTTTGGGAACTCACTGTGTTGCCCAAGCAAGACTCATAGACTCACTTTCCCAGGTGCTAAAATTGCAGGTATGGCTACCACACTTGACGTGCACTCTTATCTAGACAGGATCTCATGTTTTCCAGGCTGATCTTTAGCTCTCTGTGTAACCAAATACAATCTTGAACTTCTGATCTTGCCTTTACATCACAAGTGCTGAGTAACCAGGCACACATCACCACCCTGGTTTATCAGTGATCAAATCTAGGACCTAAAGCATGTTAAATGAGCACCCTACTGACTGAGCCACATCCCCAGTCCCTGGCCTGCACACCACCAACTGAGCCACATCTCCAATCCCTGGCTTGCACACTACCAACTCAGCCACATCCTTAGTCCCTGGCCTGCACACCACCAACTCAGCCACATTCTCAGCCCCTGGCCTGCACACAACCAACTCAGCTACAACCCCAGCCCCTAGCTTGCACACTACCAACTCAGCCACATCCTTAGTCCCTGGCTTGCACACTACCAACTCATCCACATCCTTAGTCCCTGGCTTGCACACTACCAACTCAGCCACATCCTCAGCCCCTGGCTTGCACACTACCAACTCATCCACATCCTTAGTCCCTGGCTTGCACACTACCAACTCAGCCGCATCCTCAGCCCCTAGCCTGCACACGACCACCTGAGCCACATCTCCAATCCCTGGTTTGCACACTACCAACTGAGCCCCATCCTCAGCCTTT